>NC_137976.1:3709619-5006240 GCF_963924665.1 Micromys minutus | reverse complement strand
GTGACACTGCAATTGTCTTGTGAGCCCAAGAGCAGTGCGCACATTCACAGGCCCGGGGGCTCCTGTCCGCTTGCTTTCTTCTTTCTTCTTCCCCACACTGTGCATTGTTTGTCATCTTGTCCAGAAACACTGGATTTCTGTTGAAGTTTTGGTCTCTGCCCCTCACTTCACTCTCTATTCCCTCTCTGGGCCACTCTGGAGCAAGGCTCATAGAGAGCAGAACTGGGGGAACTTGATTCCCTTACAACCTGTCCTGAGTAGCTAGCCTTGTGTGCTTTGAACACAGTGTTGGGCTTAATAAGGGCCTGAGGCCCTGCCCTGCGGCTTCAGTAGCTGTGGCAGAGCTGGACTCCTGCCTTTTGACATGTTGCATGCGATAATTTTTCTGAAATACAGAAATAATTTACAAGTTATTTTTCAGATCTGGTGATAAAATGGTACCTGGTGTCCTGCTTGCTTGCAGTTCCTGATAGGGAGGCTGAGGTAGGAGACTGTACATTGAAGGCCAGCCACGGAGGTACAGCCCATCCCTAGACCAGCTTTTGACTGCTATGTTGACGAACACCTTCATGCACTCCTCCCAGTGGTTTGATTTTTATTAGATAGATTTTATGTTAAATCCAGCTTAAGATCAGTGACCCTAAGAGTGCCACGCTGTAGCTGGACAAAAGGTGGAAGATAGAGAATGAATCCTATCCCAATGGTGGGCACAGGGTGGAGTCTGCACTTTCTCAGTTGCCCCTTCACAGATGCTCAGCGCAGGGGAAGTAGAAACAGCTCTCAGCAGGGCTAGGGTATGAACTGAATCTAGCACTGGTCAGTCTTTCTTTCTGTGAGCTGTCTCTACTTCCCCTTCAGCTTACATGCTAGTTTGGGGGACAGAACTCTAGAGGATGGAAATTCATTTCTTTGGTTAATAGCAATTATTCTTAGGTTCTTGGACAGGAACTGACACTAATATACTTTGGTCATAAGAGTTCTGTCTGTCTAGTTTTGATTCTCCCAAGGAGCTATGAAATATTTAATGTAAGGCATAACATTATAAGAATGGTGACTGAAAATATAAACAATAAGTATAAGCTTATTTAAATAAACAATAGTATGCTTTTTAAATACCCTTATACAATAGGTAATATTAAGAGTATACTGACTAACTTAATTAAGAGCGCCTCGGTTTTTCTCTCTGAAATGGTTTTAGTAACAAATGATTGTTTCTTGTAGATTCGTTCAAACTCATGTCTAAATTTTCTTGGTTATATTTTAGTTATATATGTGTATTTCCAATCATTTTTATTTTGTACTGTTTTAAGAGTTTTGTAAATTCTAGGGAGGTAGATAGAACCTTTCCTTCAAATTTGTTGCTTTATTGTACACTAAACCTGGCTGCAAAAAAAAAAAAAAAACAGCATGTTTGTCTGGATTGTGTTTATTAAAAAGAAGTCTAGAATAACTTAATAGTAGCTAATGTCACTGTCACTCGGTGTTGACGTCGCTGAGGTGGAGTAGGGTACTTAACTTGCTTAGCATGTGGGGCTCAGATTCAGTTCCCAACACCAAAAGAAAGAAGAAAAGGAAACATGGGAACAAAAGGAAAAATTATGCGATTACTTCATTAGTGGCTAAGAAAAAAACTTCCAAAAAATTAGCATTTATGCCTTAATAAAAACCAAGTAATGTAGGAGTCTCAGGAAACTACTGAGACAGTCAGGCGCAAGGCGTAAGGAACCACCTCTGAGGTGCAAAATACTGAGAATGCTGCAGCAGTTCTGTCTGTAATGGACAGAGGTAAGACCTGTACTTCCAGATGGAGCAGATCCAGTAAACCTAAGATGTTCGTTTGCAAAAGAAATGAAATGGCCAGCGAGTGGTGAAGTCTGCAGTCTCTGGGCACACGGGGGTTAATTTGTCCTTACTTTGCAGTAGATGGGTAGGGTACAGCATACTTTCGAGGGTGTTGAGTCATTGTTTCACTTGGCTTTAGAAACTCAGAGCTGAGCCTTTTTGGAAAGGTGGCTGGGAAAGTGTGCGACCCGTCACTCGCTCCAGCCTCGTGTGAGTGTCGGGTGAGGGAACGAGCGGTAAAAGCTTTGGAGAAACGAGGGAAGAGAGGGACAGCTGCAGCCTCTGGGGAATTGTCATGTCCACTGTTCCACTAGACTGGCAGACCTCTGCTTAAATCTGGTGCCTTGGCCAAGGTATGTCACTCATACAGAAGATTATCACTAGGGCCACCTTGTGACTGCAAATCTGTGTAGCCCTTACCACCATCTAAGGCAGCGTGAAGATGGCAGAGCCACTCCCTTCTCCCCCAACCCCGATCCTCTGCTGACGGGGAGCAGGTTCGAGGATGCTGATATTTGGAAGTGTCCTGAGGAAAGGCAAGTCAGTCTACCTGATTGTCTCACAGCGTCATGCCTCCCACGCAGCTTTCTGCCCCCTCTGTTAATAAAGGAGAATCCAGGGGTCACCAAGAGTTACACTCACAGCATCCAGGCAGCCAGTGATAGAGGAGGAACCAGGTAGACCAGATGGTGCAAAAGACAAAGCTAAAACACAAGTCAGAAGTCTGACGTCGTCAGTCACCATAAAGAGGCCCAGTACTAGGATAGGCAGGGGGCAGGAAAGAGCTTCTGTTGTTAAGCTATTGAGATGGTGTCTTCACTTTACAGGGCTTCACTACATGGTCTTGAACTCATGACCCTCCTGCTTCCTCTTTCTAAGTGCTGGTATTATAGGTACATACTGCCTCGTCCAAAAATGTTAACAAATACCTTCTATCTACTCCTTTTGACTAGAAATTTACTGTAATAAATTAGATCAGGGCTGCATTCGTTACTTTTCTATTGCTCTGATTAAACATCATCGCCAAAGCAGCTTATAGAAGAAACACTTTATTTTGGCTTAAGTTTCCAGAGGGATGAGAGTCCTGATGGCAGAGGGGAGGAATGGTGGCTGGAACAGGAAGCAGGCAGAGGGCAGGCATGATGGGTGGAACAGGAAGTGAAACATTTACATCTTGACAGACTTGGCAAACCACACAGGGGGAGCAGAAGTCCTGCCTCAAGTTACATATTTCTGCGAGCGTGGCCACACCTAACCCCCCCAAACATCGCCAGCAACTGGAGACTAAATACACTTACTCAAATTCAAACCCACCACAGACAAGAAGAAAAATAACCATAAAGTCTGAAGTTTTCATTTGGGAAAGAGAACTTTGTTTCTTGTTGGCTGCATATGAACTGATGAATTTATGCCTGGTGGGAAATTTTGGAAGCGGAGTTTGACATTCTGGGCAGGCATTACTGAGTGTGTAGTATTTAAATGTTTCTTGGGGTTTTGTTTTGAGAAGAGCTTCATGCAGCTCAGTCTGGCTTTAATAAACTCAATATGTGTCTGGGGTTGACCTTGAACTCTTGCCTTTACCTTCTAAATGTCTCATGTGTATGTTAAAGAGTTGCCCTTATTATTGTGTGTGAGTGTGTGTAACACGATGAGAGTTTGGAGCTCGGAAGGTTGGTGAAGTTGTTTCTCCCCTTCCACCTTTATGTTGGTTAAGGGGATCAAGCTCAGGTTGTCAGACTTGCCTTGTTGGGTAGCAAGTGCTTTTATCCACTAAGCCACCTTGACTGCCTGACTCTCAGTCCTTAGGGAGCAATTCAGAGTCGTTTGTGGTGGACACGGGCTGTGGCATTTGCTGCCCTGCTCCAGTCACTTTCCTGTCTGTTGTTTTTCCCTGGTCTGCAATGCAGAGTAATGTACGGGGCTGTGTGTGTGACCAGAAGGGGGGAGCTGTATGCCTGCAGGGTGCACAGCTCCCTGTGACCGCCCACCAGCTTCCATATTCTTTCTGCCACTAAGAATCTATCCAGGGAATCAGAAAGGGGCCCTTTCACTGTGTACTCTAGCTCTGGTGTTGGTGTTAAGATTAAAAGACAGCATGTTAGTGTTTTTATACACAGGCTTGAAGTTTTCTTAAACTTACACATTGTATTTTTAATTACAGGCGTCGATTAGCAAGGTAAACGGAACAGAACCATGGCTCAGTTTCCGACACCTTTTGGTGGTAAGTTTTGAAGCTTTCCTTTTTAATGTAAGTTGGGGCCATATTTTAAGACTTCACAATGATGGGAAATTTCAGGTAAATTAATAGTTGAATTGGGCTGGGGTGTAGCTTAGGGGTAGAACACTTGTCTAACGTGCATGTGTTCTAGCATATCTTAACTTGTGTTCTGTCTTCATTTCCACCAAGACAAACCAACTTAAACGGAAAATCAGTCAGCCCCCTGTACTCCTTGGGATGCTTAGGTGATTAGGGACTCTTTTGTTTCACTGGGTTGTTTTGAAGTAACACTAAGACATCTTAACCTGTTGGAGATTTTAGTGTGTTTATTTACTAAATGATAAAAATGGAAGTATAATACCATTACAAACCTAAAATTTAGGCACACATTGTAGCTATAAGATTTACATTGTGTCCACTTAGGCTTTAGGCAGCTTTTCATTGTCTTTGTTCAAGTTGAAACCAAGTAAGGCAGTGGTGCCTCCTTCCTTGCACTCAGATTGTTGCTTGCACAGCCTTAAAGGAGCACGCTGTACTTTTTCAGAGCCTGAATTTGAAGCATGCCATCTTTGCTGGCATGTTATTAGTGCGTGCTTGTATTTTCCTTGTCAATGCTGAGCCCGGGGCTAATGTATGCTAGACCTCAGCCCAGAGTCTGTTAAAAAGCAAAGCATGCTGTGCTACTGTGGCGGGGCTGCGGACAAAGCGCAAGGTTTGCCTGCCTGCCTGCCCTAGGCTCTGCGTTCAGTCTCCAGTTTTGCTAAAACTCAAACGTGAAAATCAGTTGCAAAGAGAATGAGAAGACACCGTGTGTTGTCCTCTGAGCACACTGACAGGAGTGTCTGGGAGTCCAGACACACATGCAGACTTTTCCAGGTTGTCAGTTATTTCGTGTTATTTGCATTTTTTGTTTTGGTTCTTAATAATATATAATCTTTATTCATCTTTGGCTCTCATTTTGTTTGTGACTGTGAAGCTCAATAGGGCAGTAAGAGCTGCTGGTCTGTGCGGGGTGGGCATCTATCCGGCACGTTTCCGAGCTGCACCACACGGGGTTTGACACAGCTCGTGTTCAGTAAATGTTTGCCTGCATCTCCTTGGAGCCTGGCCACCGCTGTCACCCCACCCTGCAGAGAGCAGGGGTTAGAATGTTGCAGGCATGATCACGCTGTGAAGCATAGCCTTCGTATGTGCCCACAGTCTTTACAGTGTTTTGTCCATCACACGGAATTACTTCAGCAGATGTTTTCAGGAGGCCACGGACTAAAATGTTTAATTACTTAAGTGTGCGCATGCATATATACATACATATTTTAGTCATTAGTTTTGTCAGAAAGTTCACTCTTAGAACATAATTCAGATGTCACACAGGTTCCTCACTTTAACTGCACCATTTGATGACCATCAGTACATTTTGAAGTTGTGTAGCTGTTACCAGATATATTTTCATACAGCCGCAGAGGAGTCTAATTGTGCTGCACCCCGTACGTCTAACCGTAGAGTTATAGGACATGCTTATAGCACACCAACAGAACTTTAAAGTGGTCATGGGCACCGTGAACCTGAACACCTTACCCTTCTCAGTAAGTCATCGTCTATCTTGTCTCTGGACTGCAGGCAGCCTGGATATCTGGGCCATAACTGTGGAGGAAAGAGCCAAGCATGACCAGCAGTTCCACAGTCTGAAGCCGATATCTGGATTTATTACTGGTATGTATGGCTCACTGTCCACACATTCTTACTTAGCAACACTCTTATGCAGAGTGGAATGGCGTGTACTGCGAGCGGGGCACTTAATCCATTTTGCCCTAGTTCAGAACCTGAATTTTTGTTATTTGCTTTCTTTTAAATGTTTGCTTATCTTCCTCGAGTGTTTGGGTGGTAGGGGCCGGAGGATAACTGGGGTCAGTGCTCTCCTGGCTTCCCCTGGCTTCCAGCTCAGGAGCTCTGGCTCCTGCCGTGTCCAGATCCCTCTCAAACCTGTCACAGTGTCCTCTGAGTTATTGGGAACTTCGTTCTGGTGGGAACTGGTTTTATTTACTCTTCGAATTCAGTCTTTAAATAGGGTAGGATAGGTGCCCTGGAGCAAAGTTCTAATCTTGTACAAGATCAGGAAACAGCAGATAGCACTTTCTAAGGATTTCATTGCTGTCTCTGGAAGTCCCTCTTGTGCCTTTCTGTGACCTTGGCTGTTTAGTCACAGCTCACCAGTTCCCGGCAGAAAGTGGGAATTAGGGTTTCCTGGGAGGATGTTTTTTTTTTTTTTTTTTTTTTTTTTTTTTGCTTTCATGAAAGATCTCCAAATGTCTGACCGGCAGAATCTTACCAGTGTTGTCCATTCTGCGCCTTACCAATAGTGTCAGTATTCCGATTAAAGCTTTTTCTAGAGCATGGTTTGTCAGTTAACTGAATGCCGTGTCCTGTGTTGTTCTCTTACCATAGTGAGACACCCTATGCAATCAGGTATTAAAATAGCTTGGTTTGGGCTCATGCTTTCTAGAAAATTGGCTTGGCTGTGCCTTTTAACATCTCCACCCTTCTCAGTATCTTCAGCCTAGGCAGAGCTGATGTAAACTCTGTACCTCTGAGGTGCATTTGGCTTTAAGTGGACCCAGGCCCTTTCTGGTGCGGAGTCAGAGACCTTCAACCTCTCTTGGGGTTATTGGTGTTTATAGCATAACCACCTCGTAAATACTGTGGTGGGTTTACTGTACTGAGATTTCTGTTGACTCCTGCTGTTTTGTTTTCCCTGAAACCTTTCCCACTTACTTTACAGGTGATCAAGCAAGGAACTTTTTTTTCCAATCTGGGTTACCTCAGCCTGTCTTAGCACAAATATGGTAAGCTGGAATTTTCCCTAAACAATGTAAAGCCAAACACTGTTCTGTCCCATTTATTTGGACTAATACTTCTGC
The DNA here is from genome assembly GCF_963924665.1 of Micromys minutus. Taxonomy (NCBI): domain Eukaryota; kingdom Metazoa; phylum Chordata; class Mammalia; order Rodentia; family Muridae; genus Micromys; species Micromys minutus. The sequence continues at coordinate 4,999,265 of NC_137976.1, read as the reverse complement.
AAAGGGCCAGAATTTGAATGGCAGTGCTATACACAGAAATTAAGTTGCAGCTGAAATATATGACTTTGAGTAGTTTCCCATGGATTTGTATATTATTCATGGTTAATTTGAATGTCCCCCATTTTTCTCTCTAATGAAAATCTTTATCTTTCATTGTTTGAGAATAAGTAGTTGTTAGAAGTATTTGGTTGGGGCTGGAAAGATGGCTCAGTGGTTGTGAGCACTGACCGTTCTTCCAGAGGTCCTGAGTTCAATTCCCAGAAACCACATGGTGGCTCACAACCATCTATAATGGGATCTGATGTTCTGGTGTGTCTGAAGACAGTTACAGTATGCTCATATATAATAAATAAATAAATAAAATCTTAAAAAAAAAAAAAAAAGAAGTATTTGGTACAGTGTGATACTTGGTCAATGCTAAGTGTGACTCTTGACATAAATAGAGTTTGGCCACAAATGTGAGTACAACAGGCTATCAGATATAGTTTTGGGTTTTAGGTTCCCAACTTTGGAAGGCAGTGAATGCTACTGACCTGAAAGAAAGTCACATTTTTCTCTGTGTGGCTTCTACCAGGACTCTAACCCCATTTCCTGCATGTGTGGGTGTTATGAAGACCACTTGCTGTAAATAAAAGCATGGAATTTGTCATCTTGGTCAAAGCACTTTCTGTCTGTGTGATTGGGAACATATATTTTCCCCTTTTTGATTTTGGTATTTAATCCTGATAATTGGCATTTGTGTTTTTTAAATAAGGTTGAGTGGATTAGCAAACAAATTATTCATGAAAGATTTAATGTGTGGGTTGACACATAAAGTAAGCCAGCAAACAAATCCTAGGAAGGTAGGGCTTAGCATCAGAGATGGCCCTTTCACATAACTAAGCTTTCCAGCCGAGTACTTATCCTGAGTGACCAACATGCGTGCTTATAAACACACGGACACTGGAAAGACTGGCATAGCACCTGCTCTCAGACTCTAGAACTCAGCATTCGCTATGATTAAAGTGCCAGCGTTATACAAAATCATGTTCTGAAAAGTGAAGCTTACACTAGAAATGTAACACGCTTGTGCACACACACACATGCACACACATACACACTGTTGTGTCACCTATTCACATTGAAAAGCAGTTAGCATCAGAGTCCCATGCTGGACTGGGCTGTCTGCCATCTTTCCTGACTGTCAGGCCTTTTGCCAGCCAGCCCTTCGTTCCACAAGCAAGCTTGCTTCTGTGACACTATTCAGTTCTAAGTGCTGGTCGATTTGAGAGAGGAAGCTCACGAGCAGAGAGTCCATGACAAGCAGGCTCAGGGGATGTGTCAGGTCAGTTGTGTGACACCTGACTGCCTTGTAGCAGGCTTCTCATGGGCTACAGCCTGGTGTGTGGTGCTCTTTCTTTCTCTGTAGTAAGGCTGTTTCTAGAGCCTGCTTTCCAGGGCTCCACTGACTTGTGCTTAGCCGATGATACAACCAAGTCCCGAGGTCTCATCTGTAAAGCACTTTAGCACCAGGCATGCTAGCACAGAGCTGTTGTCCTGACACTTGGGAGACAGACCGGGGTCACAAGTCAGAGGCCAGTGTAACCGACAGCATGGGACCCAGCCTCAGGGAAGAAAACAAAGATACCAAAACCTTAGTTCCTGGGGATCGAACCGCCCCTTGGAGGCATCTGCGAAAGAGCTCACATGAGCCCTGCACACCCATCCCTTCTACATTTTTATTCTGATGCAGAGCCCGGCTTATGCTGCCTACACTTCCCTTGAATTTTCCTCTTCCTCAACCTCCAGAGTAGCAGGGATTACAGAGCTTTGTCTGTCCTCTCTGTCCTCTTCCTCTCAATCCCACCCACCCCCACCCTGAAAAGAGGAAGTCATTCTAAGCATTTCAGCTGCCAAATGATCTCTGCCAGTTTCCTTCCCACTCCTTACTGAGGGGATTTCTAGGAGCTGTGTGTCTCTAGCTCTTCTTATAGGCTGGCGTTGCACACTCTGACCTAACTCCTTCAGAGAAGGGCTTTTCCTTCTTCATACTCTTCACTGGAAATCCGCTGGGAAGACAAACAGCCCTTACACATGAGTAGGCTCCGGCTCGAGTCCAGAAGCCAGTTACCTGGAATTCGATTTTCTGCTCATCTGTGTACATCCTGGAGTTAAGACTAGCTCTGTGGCAGTGTGGGCAGGACCGCCAGCTGCTGCAGACCCTGCAGAGGGATCAGCTGTGTCAGCCCATCCTATTCCTCTCCAGTGCTGAGGGCACACTGGCCTGGGGACCAGAGTGTGAGACTGGAAAAGCCGCCTTCATTACATCTTTAAAGCTTAGGCTCCGGGAGCTTCAGCATGGTCTGGAGTTACTAAGTAAGGGAAGCAGAGCTGGGGCTTGAAGGCAGCGTACACATTAGCCCGTGATCTCAGCAGGTCTCGTGTGAAAGTTCACATTGCTTTTTGGAGGCACTGCAGATGACCCGAGTTTCGGTTCCTAGCATCCAGACTGACTGCTGCCAAATGCCTGTAGTTCTAGTTCAAGGGATCTGACACCTGGTCTCCAAGGACACTGGTGTTTACATGTATGCTTAGATGCTCACCCACAATTGGAAATAAGCTGTTTTTAAAAAGTTAAGCCATACTTGATATGTTGGCGCATGCTTATATTCACAGCACTCTGAAGGTAGTAAAACAGGAAGAGCCAGAGTTTTAAGGCCAGGCTGGGCTACATGAGATCAGCTTCAAATATGAACCCCATGCCCCCCAGGAAGCAGACACTTAAAATCTCCTCTAAGGAGATGGAGAGATGGCTCAGTGGTTGAGAGCGCTTGCTGTTTTTTCAGAGGACATGGTGGCTCACAACTGTTTGTAACTCCAGTTCCAAAGGATGAAATGCCCTGCTCTGGCCTCGAAAGGCAGCAGCCATGTGTATGTGCCATGCACACATGCAGCCAAATAACCACACGCGTGAAATCAGTAAGATCACACACACGTGAAATCAGTAAGATCACCAAGACTCGCTGAGATGTCCAAGTCCAGCAAGAGCCCGCCTACTATGTCTCATTTCCTCTTTGCTCTCATCTCGGCCGACTCTTGTCTACAGCATCTACTGCAGAAGCTACCCTCTCTGTCCCTCACTGGGGTGGGTCTCTCTTTGCCTCAGGACCACTGTATTGGTGTGTCTTCCTCTGAAGTTGTAGAACCCACATAGCTGCTCACTGTCTTGCTGGTTTTAGTTTGTCATCCTGCAAAGAGGTACTCTGTGGTGAATCTGCCCTAACTCACTTACTTAGAGGTGAGTCTATCCCAGGGCCTAGAGAATGCTGGACAATGGGCTGGACCACTGAGACAAAGCTCCCCCGCTTCCCTCTGGTCGTGGTCACATCCAGAACCAGCCAAGCTAGTCTGATTTGTTCTAAACAAGAAGTTAGAGACTGTGTCTGTTCTTAATTTCTAGATAATGCTCACACTGTAGCAGGTGCACCCAAAGGGTGTGTGGTGTGTGTGTCTATGTCTGTGTGTGTGTGTATGTTTGTATGTCTGTGACTGTGTGTGTGTGGTTAATGAATGAATTTCCTGACTGGTCTAGTCTTCCTATTGCTTGGCCTTGCTTTTATGTTAGTGAGCACCAAATGGCGGATGAGTCGCCTGTGCCACCTTGACAAGGTTCTGAAAGCAGCAGTGCGTTCAGGGGGTGTGGGAGGTTCTCTCAGTCTGCTCCTCATCTCTGTTCTCACATCACAGCTTCTTGTTATTTTTATTGTTGTTTATTATTGTGGCTAAATGCAGGCACAGAATGGATAATGTGTGTTTGTGTGTAGTTTATTTCCTCTTTACATTAAGAGTACGCTATAAACCTACTTTAATTTTTGGCCCTTCTCACTTAATATATCGTGGAAGCCACTGATCATTCATTCCTTGTTTCCTTCTCAGCACACAGTGTTTGTGGGGGTAGCAGGCGTGCAGTCACGGTACTACGTGCTGTAGTGCTTCTGTCCTCTTTCCGTGTTAGGTTGTTTCCGGTGTGCTGTGATTTCTGTTAACATGGTGATTACAGCAAACACTGCTGTGAACTTAGCCGTGTGCTTATGTTGTTAGATGTACCTTCAGAGTCAGTCCACAAGCATGCGGTTGCTGGTTCTAAGTACATGATCATACGGCTCTCTTGCCACTTGGACTTGCAATTTTCCCACCAACAGTGTGAGAGTGTGCGTGATTCCTTCTGTCATGTCAGTTAGTTTTCTATTTCTGTGATAAAACACCATGGCCGACGCAGCTTACAGAGGACAGGTGTACTGTGGGCTCACAGGGTAAGAGCCATCACCACCACACTGGGGAAACTGGTCAGCCAGCAGCAGGCGTGGCAGCAGGAGCAGCTGAGGGCTCATATCTGTAACCACAAGCAGGAAACCGAGAGACCACACAGAGGAGGCTTTTAAACCTCAAAGCCCACCCATAGTGACATCCCACAAGGCCACACCTAAGCCTCCTCAAACAGGGCTGCCAACAGGAGACCAAGTGTTCAAATGCCAGAGACTGTGAGGGGCATTTATCACTCTAAGCTCCACACTGTATTTAGTATTTAGCAGCTCTGCTCCTGTCTCACCTGCCCCTTGTTAGGCACCACTTCTTATACATGGCTAACCTCTGATTCCAACGTTAATTTCTAGTCTTGTGCAACAGTTGCTTGCTGGGTTCACCATACACTTCTGCTGTATATTTGGTGTCAATATTGTCCAGACTTAATCTCCTTAGGAGGGATCAGAAGTTCTCTGGAGTTGTAACCCCAAGTGAATATGAAAAGGTGACAGCTAAAGTGTTTTGTTTGGCCAAACCCTTGAGCGGTGGAATGGCAGCTGCAGTAGCAGCTGGAGCCTGCAGGGTGCTGGGAGGGAGCTGGAGAGCTGGGCTTTGTGCTGGGCGTATTTCCAGAACTTCCTTTCAGCTCTGGTACTAGAGAGGTTTCATAGTTACGTTTTAATTCCAGGGGAAAGTCTGAGAACTGCAGACTTGGGGCTCAGCCTTATGTTAGACCCGTGCTGGGTGTCGAAATGCGCAGCCCCAAAACCAAGGGCTACATGTTTCCTCTCCCCTTGCCAAGAAGTGGAAAGAGTTTTAGAAGCACTAAATTATTCTAATTAAACTCTTATTTAAAAGTCTCTTCTTCCTTAACCCATTAAATTTTTCTAGTTTCCACCAACAATGCTTTTCAGGAGAAGTGTAGGGATGGAGGATGGGCATCTGCTTGGTCCTTTATTTAAACATAAATAAAACATGCCCATCACTGTTACCGGAACCTCTCTTGAAGCAGAGCGTGTTAAAATACTTTGCAAAAGGAGGAAAGGTTGCCACCTTGCTTGTGTCTTCAAGTCTGAAGGTTTTTACAAAACACAACAACTCACTGGACACCAGGTCCTGTCACGAATATAGATACAGAACCCAAGCAAGTAGACTTTCACAATATGTGAGTTTCACAAAACTTTGACCTGCTTGAGTTTAAGCCAGAGACACAGTAACCATTCAGGACCATGAGAGTCTGTCAACACTGGTATTTATGTCAGTAGATAAAGGCCAAAGCAAAACCTCATCAGTCCAGAAGATGTGGGTAAAGACTTGAGAAACAGAACTAAACAAACACGGGGGCCTGGGCTTCTCAGTGACTGTGGCGCTCAGCACCTGAGCTCTGTACAACATGGAAGCGATAATAATGCTAAAACTGGTTAAGGATCCAAGAGATACACACGCTCTGTGGCATCTTAGGGCCTGTAGTCCTAACACTTAAGGCAGGAGGAACTTTCTCTCTATGCAGAATAGCAGGCTAGCCTGGTCTACCTGCAACCCTGTCTTAAAAGCAAATAAACAAATAAGTAAGACCCATTACTAAGCGAAAGTCCTGATTAAAAGTTTAGTAAAACACTTAATCCATTTCTCTAAGCTCAGAACTAAGTGCAGATGTGTTCAGCAGTGTCTTTATATCTGAAGAGACTGGAGAAGATTGCTTAAAATATTACAGTATTGTTTCTCTACCTAGGTTACTGGACTAGTGGTACACTTAGAAGTCTGGTAATAAAATTAAGTGTAGCATAAATGACTTAATAAAAATTTGTGCATGTGTTTGAATCAGGGACTTATAAACACCTAAAAATATATATGCAGGGAAATATACTACTTACAATTCTGGTAAAAATGATAAAATTTCAAAGAATGTATTTATCAATAAAATTCATGAGTGCACATGCATGTGTGTATGCGTGGATATAGATGCACAGGTGTGTGCATGTGTCTGTGTGGAAGCCAAAGGTAATCTTTGGGTTTTGTTCCTTCAGAACTTTGTTCATGTCAAGCTTTGTCTACCTCCGTGTTTTATTTTTTATGTGTACGCATGCATACATTGGTCTCAGTATATGCCTTGTGTGTGTTCATGTGTGTATCTTGAGAGTTCAGAATAGGGTGTCAGGTTCCTTGGACCTGGAGTTTTTATCAGTATGACTGTTTTCCTAATATGTATATGTGCAACATGCATCACGTGTGTACAGCGCCTTGCTCTGGTACTTCTGACCCTTGCCAGGAGAGGGTATCAGATTTCTCCAAGAATTGGAATTACAGACAGTTGTAAGCAGGGAAGTGAACCTGGGTCCTCTTCAAGAGCAGCCAACAGTCCTAGCTGCTGAGCCATTGCTTTAGCCTCTGCATTCTGTTTCTGCCCCTGAGACAGGCTCTTTTACTGGGACCTGGGACCATCAATGGCTAAGATAAATGGCCAGCAAGGCCCTGGCAGATCTGCCTGCCTCACTTTCCTGCAGGTGAATCACAGGCATCCACCATCATGCCTGGCTTGTATGTGGGTGCTGGGTTTCAGGTTTCATGCTGCAAGCTCTGCTTGGCCAGCGTAGCTCTCTCCAGTACATGTAGAAAATGAGATAGTTAATATGGATCGAAAGTGTGGTACGTGTCTGGAAGAAGCATGGCTGCTCGTGGTCTAACATCCTACTACCAGCAGAAAATTAAAGTTAGGTTAAATATCAAAATGTAGCAAAACAAATCAAAGGCCAAAAATTGATAAAACAAATATTTTGTGTATAAAGGATATTATTTCTACATAGCACAGATCCACACAGAAATAGCAGACTAAACTTTTAAAACTCAACTAATTTTCAGTTAAATAGTTAATTTTCTGTGTATAGAAAATACTTCTAAACTGACAAGAAGAAGAAATATAATCTACCAGGAAACTTGGCAAAGTTTAGAGCAAGCGGTTTGTAGAACAATAAGTCCAAGCGTACAGGAAGTACAAGACAGTGAAGCTCACTGCAGGCGCAGAGAAAGTCGGTTTGTGAGGACCCAGGCTGTCGGCTCCTTCCTGCTTGAGGGTCTGTTTTCCCACATAGCTGTGCTGACTTCACTCTTTATCACTTTCAGAGAGCTTTAGTTTTTATCACAGGGCATGTTTATGCTCATGCTTTCATTTGAGGGTAAAGAAGAGAAGTCTGGAAAGTATTTTTATGTTGTCATGAGTATGCAGTTGGGTCAGTAGCAGCTCTAGTGCAGATCTCTGCACTTCCTGCCACTTGCTGCCCTCTCCATGGAGGACTCAGTACCAAGTCCGCTTGTCCATGGATGCTTGAGGTCCAGTGCCGAGTGTGCAGGGCAGGCTTCTACAACCACTTAACCTGGAGACTTTCACGGCACAGTAGTGTCTGGAATAGAATAGCATGCTCTGCCATTTCCCATGGACGGGAACGCCACAGAGTAAGTGGAATTTAATTGAACATCCCTAGAAATAACACTATTTCCAGATCTCACTTTAATAACATTTAATTACAGTGTAACTCATGAAACAAGTTTACTGTTGAGATTCCCATGTGTAATCCAATGGTTTGCAGAACTGTCATAGAATTGAGTCACCACCGTTCCCATCCAATTTTAGAGCATTTTTTATTAAAATAAAATGTCTTAAAAGGTAAGAAATCTTCACATTCGGCTGAAGGTTTCTCAGTGTCTGTATGGGTAAAGAATAACAGAGTGCAAGATGTGGTCATGTAAACTGTGCTGGGCTTTATTGTTCCCTGTAGCAGGTAAGATGTTTGATTGTCTTTGGTTCTCAGGAGGGGTGAAGGCGTCAGTCCCGGGGGCAGGGGGTAGTGGTGTTGAGGTTCTTTTGTGGTCTCAGCTGTCTCGAGTCTGTGCTGCTGTTTGCAGGGCTCTAGCTGACATGAATAACGACGGAAGGATGGATCAAGTGGAGTTTTCCATAGCCATGAAGCTTATCAAACTGAAGCTACAAGGATATCAGCTCCCCTCCACACTTCCTCCCGTCATGAAACAGCAACCCGTGGCTATTTCTAGTGCACCAGCATTTGGTATGTCTGAAATTACTTGGTTTCTATATTTTATTGTTGTTTTAAAAATGGATATGTTCCCTTTTCTCTCCTCAGAAATAGTGACATTCTTGGCTAGTGTTACCTGAATATTGACAGCCTTTAGAAAGATGTCACTGTCTCCCTTAGCCCTGGGTAAAGTCCTCAGGGTGGAAGAAGAGCATTCCACCTGCAGCACGAACCAGCTCACCCTCCACTGCTGCAGCTCTGCCTCCTGGCTCTTCACATTAACTCAGCTTTCCAGAGTCTTTATCTCTCCTTGTGTATAAATAGTTCCTTAAGACTGATATCTGCCTTTCATTTATTTATTTTTATTTTTGTTTTTTGAGATTATAACATTTGCCCCTTCCCTTTTCTCCATCTGAACCCTCTCATATACCTCTCCTAGCTCTTTTAAAATCATGGCCTCTCTTTTCATTGTGTGTGTATGTGTGTGTGTATGTGTGTTCCTAAGTATGTAAACTATAACCTGCTCAGTCTGTATAATGTTAATTATATTTCAGGGCTAACCACTGGGTAACCTGGTAACTTCCCTGGGGAAGATTATTTCTCCCACCCTCTGAATTCCTAGTTGCCTTATTTATGATTGAGGGCTCCTGCCCTCCTCCCTTCCACGTTAGCATGTCTGTTGTCATTGTCCTTCTTCAGCTCATGTTTAGACACTCATGTTGTTGAGATGCCGTGGGTGTGAATTTAGCATTTCCAGGGGACACAATCTCACAGAAACTCCCTGAGCTTCTTATAGTCTCCACAGTGATCCTGGAGCCTTAATGAACAGGACTCTACAGTAGGCAGATCTTTTAGGACTAGGCTCCACAACTCTGCGTTTTGATTGCATGAAGTTTTCTGTAATAGTCTTCCTCTGTTACAGAGAAAAAGTTGCCTTGGTAAGGGTGAGGACTACACTTCCCTATGGGTATGAGGACAAATATTTGGTATGTTTGATTTAGATTTTAATAAAGGGGCAGTTTCGCTTCTCCTCCAAGATCCGTGACTTCACTAGCTTCAGGTACTTGGCTAGGTTTCCAGTCCCAGGCGTCATTTTCCTCCAGTCGCGTGAGTCTTACATCCGGTGAGAGCTGTTGGTTAGCACTGATGTGTGTGCCGCTACTGCGCCCATAGTGTTACTATGCTAGTTCCTGTCACCGCTGTGGGACTGTTGGCTGCTTTCCTCCTTTGGAAGCTTGCATGGTGCCTTCTGGCACCTAAAGGTTCAGTAACCTCAGCATAGTGCTAATAAAGTTTCAAGGCAGCCTATGAAGAACATTATAAATTCAAATCATAATATTAAATGTCAATATTTTAGGGACGTTTTCCTACAAGGCTAGTTTTCTAATAGGAAGGCATGAGCTTGGGGAGATTGTTAGGTTGGTAGAACAAGGGTATGAGAAGAAACAAAGCTATGCAGGAGCCAAGTCTAGGAGGAGCACAAGTAGACCATGTAGTGACTGCAAAGCCATTGCCTCTGGGCCTGCGGTACTTAGCCTGCAGCTAGCCCCTCTGTGCAAGTAGACTCTGCACTGAATTCTGGAAGTTGTTCAAGAATTATGAATTGGAGCATATTTAGTTTTCTTTTGGACTTCTTCAAAAGGGAACTGCAAAGTGGAAAAAGAATCCATTTAAAAAAAAAAAAGATGTCCCATTTCTTCTTTTTCCCTAAATTCAGATGTAGTTCTTTCTTTGACAGTGAATTTGCTTTCTCTTTTCCTGCTCTGTGACTTTCAGTTTTGCTGACATTGATGTTCTTTTGAGGAACTTCTGAACTCACAGTTTTACAGGTGTTTATATCCCTTGCACTGCTACCAAGGGAACCCTGGCTGCCAGCCTGAGCCTTCACTCTTCCTTAGGCTCCTCCTGCTCCTTCTCCACTTGTTCTTATCTGATCTACCTTATCAACATTCTTGATTTAAGGAGAACAAACAAACCCTGGGGGCTTAAACCTGGTTAAACGTAATAGATGGCTGGGGGCTGTAGAGAAGGCTCAGCAGTTGATAGCACTGACCACTCCTCTAGAGGTCCTGAGTTCAATTCCCAGCAACCACATGGTGGCTCACAACCATCTGTAATGAGATCCAATATTCTCTTCTAGTGTGTCTGAAGACAGACATAAAATAAATCTTAAAAAAAAAAAAAATACAGCTAGCCTCCGGTTACTCAAAGACCTAGCATTCTTAGGTCTGCTCCCAGCTCAGTGTGTAACGACTTAGATTTGGATGATAATGCTAGTGAGCTCATTAGCCTGGCATGCTCTGACTTGGAGGGGAGTAGAACAGTCTTGCCATTGAGTAGAGCCTGAATAAGAGCTGTAAGCAGTGTCAGGGAGCAAGTGTCATGAAGGCATGAGGACTCAAGTCTTAGTGTGCTGTGTGTGTTTCATTGCTTGGGCATACGGAGTGGCACTATAAGGAGGTGGGGCCTTGTTGGAGGAAGTGTCATTACGAGGCAGACATTAAGGTCTTATGTACTCAAGCTACACCTAGTCTCCTGCTGCCTTCTGATCAAGAGCTCTGAGCTCCTTCTCTAGTCGGCCATGCTTCTCACTATGTTGATAATGGATGGGACCTCTGAAACTGTAAACCAGTCCCAGTTGAATGTTTTCTTTTATAAGAGTTGGCCATAGTGTCTCTTCACAGCAGTGGAAACCCTGACTAAAATGTGGCATTGAAAGGTGTGCTAAAGGGAAGGCACTGCCTGTGAATATGGAGAGCCTGAACATAGATGCTGAGCTCCTATAGCCACAAGTGAGTGATCCAAAGCCTGAACAGAGGTGTTGAGCTCCTATAGCCACAAATGAGCTGTTCCTGAGAGGTAAGGCAAGAACAGGAGAGGAAAATGGCAACTGAATTTGACCTGTGGGCATCTCAGTGACCTTATCCATGTAAGTGACTGAGAGGTCATTATACTGTTTGAGATCAGTGCCTGTGTGGGCTGGAAGAGGGCTTGAGTGTGAGGAGATGGTGGGAAGGTCAGCTGAGATACTCTTGCACGGTACAGAGCAGGAGGCCCCAGTGAGTACAGGATTCCAAGAATTAAGGATGAACATCATAGGAAGTGATGGCATCTAGATCCAGCCTCCAGTAAATATATTTAACCCGAAAAATCAGTCTGTAGTCAACAGAATCCTAGCACTTGGGAGACGGAGGCAGAAGGATTGCTGCAAAGTCAAGGCCAGCTTGGCCTATATAGTGAATTCCAGGCCATTCAGAGATACACAGAAAGACCTAGTCTCAGTGGACAAACAGAACATACTCAGTTGATGAGAGGAGGGTCATCTTTGCAGTTGGGTTGTTTTGCTTTTGTTGGCTTGCTGTGCTGGGGGCTCAAATCCTGGATCCTGCAGCCCTAGGCAGGTGTTCTGCCTCAGCTCTCAGTGAGGCTAAAACAATGAATGAGCTGGGAATGCAAATTCACGTCCAGCCTGGGCTGCAGAGACAGTCTCAAAGCTTTGTTTTTCTAAATGGCAAAATTGCAACATAAGAGTTTAACTTTGGAGACTTACTGGATGCTTTTGCCAGTTAGTGATTTTTTTTTAAAACTGTTAACCTAATTTTGTGTTGTCTTTTTTGGTAATATTTTGAGATAGTATTTATTATAAGATTTTTCTCAGCATCATTTTAAGGTTTCTTCCCCCCCCCCTTTTTTTTTAAGTTTGTAGTTCTAAAGGTGAGGTGTCTTGGAAGTTTGCCATTGTCAACATTTAAAGTCTTAAAAGATTTAGATTGAGTGTAATGTAATACAGCTATCAAGAATCTGGCAACAAATTAACCTGATACACATTGATATAAGTCAACATAAAATCACTCTGGTTCAGGTGAGATGTATGGTAAGGTGCTGATAGGTGGGTGTAGCCTGTAAACCACCCTCTGGATGTCTGTAAATCATAAACTTGTACCTGAGTTAGAAAGTTTCTTCTCTTTGTTATACTTTGAATACCTATAAGCATTGTTAGTGTCATCTGTGCAAAACGAGGAGCTGCACTTGGCATGTAGCTCAGGAAGAAAACATAGTTAGCATGCTTGTGGCCCCACATTCATCTGCTAGCCCAGGGGTAATAGATATCCATCAAAAATGCCAAAAAATTGGGGGAAACAATTGCCATCTCATTGCCAAGGGACAATTACTGTGTCAGTTTTTGAGAAAGCGTATTAGTTGGTAGTCTAGGAACACACCATGTCACCCAGGTTGGCATCTACTCCTGATCCTGCTTCAGCTTCCTGAGAGGTGAGAGTCTGTTTTAAAAAGTACACAAGCCACGTTCACTATAAGGAGAAGGAGATCTAAGGCACTGGGCAGAGTGGAGGGAGCGCATGTGAGGGCTGGAGTCTGGACCACCTGCACCTTTGAAAGCTGAGCCGCTGTTCCGGCTACTATGATTCCACACATGGGAGGGAGGGCAGGTCCCCACAGCAAGCTGAGTACAGCTCAAGGCCTGTCTCGGTAAAGGGAAAGTGATCCGCAGAGATACTCAAAGTTGGCTTTAGGGCAATACACATGCGTATGCGCACACACACATTCACACTTTCACACATTCCACACATGCATAAACATAAGGAGGAACTGTAAAAAGGAATACAAGGAAAATAGAAATGAATGTTTATCACAGTGCAGGAGGCAGAAGGTAGAAAATTGTCTATCTGCCATAACTGAGAAAGAGGAAGCAAAGTAGCAGGTCACCATTCCTAAGAAACTAGATCCAACCAATCTGAACAATGTGCCCGAAAGCCTTTGTGTGGAGCACAAAGGGATCTGCAGAAGGCCTGAAAAATCTGGAGCAGTCTGGTTTCCACAGCCTCCTGCTCCCACTGACTTATCTGGTGTGTGGAATCCTGGCTTTGATCTTTGACACCACAAAAGAAAAAAGAAAAGAAAAAGGAAAGGAAAGGAAAGAGACCCAAACCCCAGTCAGTCACTCTGATGCTTTCTGGTCACAAGCCCATAACGAGGTAAAGTAAGTGGGAGCAGAGTCAGAAGTGAACATCGAGGCCCTAAGGCGAGGGGAAGATGGGGGTGCTGGAGGAGGGTTGGGGGGGGGGGGTAGGGACCAGAAACTCTAGAAAGCAGGACTCAAATCCAAATGAGCAACCGAGGGTCATCCCACACCTAGTTATTATTAAAAAGCACTGTACAGCTGAGGCTACTCCACCTCCGTCTGCCCTAGTGGACAGTGATGCCACCTTTACAGCCAAGCGAGAGGATGCTGTGGATCTGATGCAGGGCTTCAGAGACCAACTTAAACCCAGGGCTTAAATATCCCAGAAACGAGGTCGAGCGAAGGATGAACATCAAACCTTTATCCTAAAAACAAAGGCAAAGCTAGAAGCGCCCCAGTGATACCATTCTGAAGAGAAATAAAACCTTCTTTAAAATTAGAAGAAAATGAAACAGTAGATATTTTAAAAAGGCTAGAAAAATGACAGATACCGGGATAAAAAATTGGATAGGAATTCATGAGGAATCTCCCACCAGGGAACAAAGCAACTGTACGGCAAATTTAGGACCATTATCTTGAAATAGGTCTGAAAGAGTGTGCCTAAGAATACCGACCTGAAAAGACCAACCCTAAGGTGTATTCTAATTTAAACATATTGGAGCACATAGAGGAAACCATGAGGACCATGAAGAAAAATAGAACAGCCTCAGGTGTTGGCGACAGTGTTTGCCGCAGAAGAAAACGGAGTGACATATTTAAGGTTCTTGGGAACAAGTGAGGCAAGGTATCTTAATGTCCTGAAAACTGCTTTTCAAATGGAACAAGCTTTTACCAACTTGTAAGGTCTCGTAGGGTATGCTGGTTCAGTATCTGTTACCAGTTACTTCTGTTGTTCATCTATCCATTCATCTCTCTGTTCTGTCTGTTCATCTATATACCTATCTTTCTCTTCTCCCTGTGCACTGAAAAGGTCTAAAAATAATGGTTGGTCCCAGCAACAGTGGCATCCCCAGATTGTGGACTAGAAATAGCATTTCTGATTCTAGACCTGAAATATGAACTATCCATGATGAACTTAGGTCTGTCCTTTGATAATGGTCAGTTCCTAACTGTCAAGGAACAGCAGAACAGCAATGGACCAACCTGGAGACATTGTGTTGCCCAGAGGAGGGAGTCAACGTTGATGTGCACTTAGGGTATTCTTACAGCAGTGTCTCACATGCTTAGGCTGGGCTTCAACTCCTGATCCTTTACGGCTGTGCACCACTACTCCTGGCTGTATGCTACAAGAATATTTTGCCTTATGAAAATCATGAAACTGTTAAAGTAGAGACAAAAATAAAAGATAAGACCAAAATTGCTTTAGCTCTGACTTCTTTTGTTGGTTAGAATATATCCATAAAGATATATTTCTCTCATTAAATATTTGGTTACTGTCGGGTGTATTATATTTTGGAAATGTAGGTAAAATGGCGGATTTGTTACTTCCCTTTATATTTAACACCTTTTCCTCCTTTTTTTTGTAAAGTTTATTATGTTTTAAGAACTTGCAAATAAATAAAAATAGCATGCAGAAATTAGAAATTAGCCAGACCCAAAGTCTATATAGTACATTTGTTGCCTTTGCATTTACTGCCATTACTGTTTTGTTTTATTTTAAACACAAGCTTCTGTAGCCTAAGCTGGCCTTAAACTCTCTATGTAGCGAGGGTAACCAAGGATTATAGTTCTCTGGATTGCAAGCATAACTCCACACATGGTTTGTGTCCTACTGGGATCGAACCCAGACTTCCTATATAGTAGGAGAACACTTTACTAACTGAGCTACATCTCTGACCCTAATGCTTTCCTTATTAATTCTCCTCCTGGTTAATTCCTCTCCAGGTTGAGTGCATAGTCTTCTTATTCTTCCTTAAAAGAAATAGTATGTGTTACACCGGAAACAGTCAGTGCTGACAGTGGGCCACATGAGCAGGACTCAAGGTCTTGTATTCTTAACATAAATTTTGTATTTTCCCATTGTTTAGCCTAAGGGTCTCTGTTTAAAAAAAAAAAAATATATATATATATATATGTATGTATGTATGTAATTTTTTGGTGCAGTGCTGTGTGTTGAAGCCAGATCTGTGTGTTACTCAAGAAAGCACTTACATGAACGGTACTCTCAATCCTGTAGCCATTTTATGTGGAAATATATTGTATCAGGAACAAGGTTTTCTTCCTCAAACTGTACTGGGTTAAATGTCATTAAGCATCACCATGTGGCTACTGAATTTTGCTGGGGCTTTTTTCTTCCAGGTATAGGAGGGATTGCTAGCATGCCACCTCTTACAGCTGTTGCTCCTGTGCCAATGGGCTCCATCCCAGTTGTTGGAATGTCTCCGCCCTTAGTATCTTCTGTCCCTCCAGCAGCAGTGCCTCCCCTGGCTAACGGGGCTCCTCCTGTCATACAGCCTCTGCCTGCATTTGCCCATCCTGGTACGTGCCTATGTAGAGACTTGATAAGTGTGCTTTCCACTTTCTGGATTTATCTAAGCGGTATTTATTACAGAGGAGGGGGTGGTAAATCTCCTATTTGATTCCTCATTTCCACCCAGCATGTGGCATTGCACATGCTAAGACTAGAAAGAAAGAAAGTAAATGCCATTATGGAACTTGAGTAACTCCCTAGCCAAAGAGAAACCCAGAGGTGAAAGCTGAGTTTAATTGCCTTCCAAAGACCCAATAAAGCAACGTGATGATCAGTATCTGAACATTCTGTGTTTCCAAGTATCAGCTACATGTTTTATTCTTTCACTTCCATGAATTGCTAATACACCAACCCATCCTGAGGAAGAGGGCGCAGTGAACGGGTAGAGTGAACTGGGCAGAATGGGAGATCAGTTAAATGGCCGAGCATATTAAGCTCACACTGCTAAACACTGGCTTACTTGAAGGAAAGGATATAGTTATTTTGGATCCTGGTTTAGCTAATTTCATTTTGAGACTTTATCAAAGTCTTTTCCTATAATTAAAGCATCAACTATAAATATAGATAGTCCCGGCCTAACAAATCATAGCGAATCAGCATATGGTATTTTTTTTAAAAAGCCATTTGGATATATCTGGATAATTTGAGCAGTACCCACAGCATAGGGTTTAGCATTATATTTATGTGTCTTGCTGCACCTGAGCAACCTGCACTTAGGTATGCCTGTGTGATTCTGGTGAGAGGAAGAGCTAATGGGCCTCTTCTGTCTGTCTGTTGCCATCCTTCATGTAAGACTGCACATGATAGCAGGCAACACAGTACATGCGATGTTCCCGTGGCACGAGCAGCCCGCACGCTCCGGCTTGTGGTCTTTTGCGCTGTGGCAGGGTTGAGGGTGGAGGCTATGGCTAGGGTCTCATCCGGTCAGATGAGAGCCACACACAGATCCGCCCTCCCTAGTGTCGCAAATTGTCTGGCCAGGACTGGGAAGCCTGTGACTTCTTGGCTGCCACAGCTAGAACTAATATTTTAGCTCCTTTGATGCCATCCTACTTGGAACACTACCTACAAAATGTGATACTAAATGTTCAGTGAAGAGTAAAATGTTACGGATGTCAGCCTTATGCTCAGTTGGGTGGTTCTCAGCAGAGCAAATAAATCCAGGAGTGTTAGAGTGTTTTTTTGGCAAGAAGACAGAGTATGGGGGGGGGGGGTGACTGTGACTCCATTCAGGAAGACAGTATGGGAGGAACTGTGACTCTGTGCTGGGGTAAAAGGAGGGTAGCCACTGCTTCAGAGTTACCACTCGGTGTTTAGATATTTTAAATAAGGGACATTTTTTTAACTTTTATAGAATTAAAATTATTCAATATTTTATTTTTTCAGCAGCCACATTGCCAAAGAGTTCTTCCTTCAGCAGATCTGGCCCCGGGTCACAGTTAAACACGAAATTACAGAAGGCACAGTCATTTGATGTCCCCAGGTAAGACTTCTTGGGCTTCTTTGTTTCTTTCTTTTTGTTTTTTAAATTTATTTATTTTATACAATGTAGCCATCTTCAGATACACCTGAAGAGGGAATCAGACTTCATTACAGATGGTTGTGAGCCACCATGTGGTTGCTGGGAATTGAACTCAGGACCTCTGAGAAGAGCAGTCAATGCTCTAACCACTGAGCCATCTCTCCAGCAAGACTGCTTGTATTTAATGAGGTTACTTAAAGCATTATTTGACTTAAGGAATTTTGTCCATCTTAGTTTTCTAGAAGATTGATTTTATGTTTTTGCCTGCTTATACCTACATGCGTTCATGTATGTATGTGTACCACATCCCTGATGCACTTGGAGGTCAGGAGAGGGTGTTAGATCCTCTGGAACTGAACTTACAGATGGTTGTGAACCACTGTCCAGCCCCCATCCTTTATTTTTACCTAGTTTAATTTGTAGAATGCTATTACACCACTTAAATTCTACGTGTTATTATAATTCATCATTTACTTACTGTGAAGATGACAAAGACCGTGCCATTTTTCCTAATTTTTTTAACACACAAATCTGGTAGTACAGGCTGACTGTTAAGAGACAGAAAACTTGACACATGTGAGGAGCTGTGTTCAGCAGCAGCACCAAAAAACCAGAATTGGATGGACTAGAACAGACTCTGGGGAGCTAGGAAAGCCAATTAATGATCTTGTATTAATCATTTAAAAGCTTATGAATTTTTTATGTGAGATTTGAGCCAAAGTTGGTCTTGCTTTTAATACTGTCATAGTCTCTTTGTCCATCTGCCTTAGTGGTAAAATAGTAGCAAATAGATTTTGAAGAAATAGGTTATTCAGATTAGTGTCCCGATCACATATGTGGCTCAAGATTGAGAGAATCTCTACAATCTCCTTGCTCATATGTGACCAACCATAATTTATGTTTCTTTTACTCCTTATTTTCTTCTAGGGCTGAGATTTAAGCTCAAAGTATGTTAAAATTCCTTTCTCTCTCAAGCTGTAGTTTTATGTGTTTTTAACTTTTTTCACATGATTTTGAATTCTGCCTTAAAATTGCTTTATAATCCTAGGATGACTGATATTAATAGTTAGCAAAAGTTAAGGCTTTTAGATAATTGAGTTTTCTACATGGGTGATCTTTTCAATAACGTGAAAGTGTGATTTCATAATCAGCTACCTAACTTTTGGGTAATGTGCTCCTTGAGTTTTCCTGTCTGCTTACACTGAGGTGGATCGCTGTTGCTTGATAGCGTAATCTGGGAGAGCGTCTCTGTGCAACTCCCTTTATCTTCACCGTGCAGGGGCAGATGGTTAGCTTTAGTAAACAGGCAGGGCTTGGCGCCAGCAAAGCATCAGTGAGACAAAATGAGACAGCTGTTGCAGAAGTACTTACAGCAGCATCCATGGTAAGTGTTTTCATTATGAACTTACAGGAAGCTAAGAGTTGTATGACTCCTTTCACACGTTGATAGTTGACTCCCAGGACTTTACATAGTGAGTGTGACCACATGGACACCGCAGATGTTAATAGATGATAACTAAAACTTCAGTGTGATTTGGTGTATGTGGCATGACTCTCTGTAAGCATGAAAGGAGATTACATACAGAGTCTTACTGCCTTTCACATGGAACTCCACCTTCTCTGTCTGCATTGTGTTGAAATTATTTGACGAGACATGAGTCTCTTACAAATGTTCTGTGTCAGCGTGATACTTGTGTGGTCTGTGGCATGTGCAGAAGGATTTGCCAGGGGTAAGTCACTGTACGCAGGGTTTCCTCAGGTCAGTGTTGGATCGCAGTGAAGAAAGGGGACCAAGCTCCATGACTGCTCCCCTGGTTTGCCAGGGCCCGGACATACCCTGTTTCCTCTCATTTAAACCTCCCAGCAGGAAATATTTGACTTCATTAAGAAGTGGATCCTAGGGACAGTAAGACAGCTCAGAGGGTAAGAGTGCCTCTAAATCTGAGGGCCTGGGTTCCGTTCCCAAGACCCATGGGGTGAACAGAGAGAACCAACTCCTGCACATGGTCATGTCATGTATGTATTCTCTCTCTTCACTCACACTCACACACACTCACACACACACACACACACACACACACACACACACGCCTCAAGTAGATAAATAAATGGAAAAACAAAAAAGGAATGAGTCTATGTTTGATAATTTGTTGTAGAAAAAGGTAAGTATTTTGAAGTATACTTTGTAAAAAGCAGTTGTCAGCATTGCTTTTTAACTAAAGGATAAATTCCTGAATGCTTAGGAAACCTGGGCAGTATATAATGCCTCAGTTCTGGGAATATTTTCCATATGTTACAGGAACTTTGAATTATTAAATAATATCTAGAACTGAGATGGTCACCTGATTTAAAGATTTCCTTTATATGTGTGTGCCTATTTATGCCGTATGAGTGCAGATGCTCTCAGAAGCCAGGAGAAGGTGTTGAATCCCATGAGCTGAATCACAGGGAGCTGTGGGCTGTGTGACATGGGTGCTGGCAGCTGGACCTGTGTCCTCTGGGAGCCAGCGCTCTAACTGCTGGTGGTCTCTCCAGAAGATGTCTGTACTGACGTGCAGAAGCACTGTGTGTGGCTTAGGGGCAGGACTGTCCCTCCACAGCCCTGGGTTTGACCCCAACCCACCAGGAGGGAAACGGAAACACCACCAACCTTACACCAAGTCTGAACCCCAGCACTCTTTCTCACAGTGCACCTCCCTCTCCTTTCCTCTTTCTTCACAGCGCCCCTCCAGCAGCAGAATGGGCTGTGCCTCAGTCATCAAGACTGAAGTACAGGCAATTATTCAACAGCCACGACAAAACCATGAGCGGACACTTAACAGGTATGTGCAGATGAAAATGTAATGACACATAGCCCTCGCTTTAAATACAGCTTGTTTCTAGATACTGAGTCAAGAAAGTGTTTTTTCTAATGTCTTCTCTATTTCCTTATTTCTAGCTAGGGTTCATTGTCTCTGTTCAAGTTTTTTTTCAAGTCCTGGTAACTGTCCACATTACCTTATCTCCTCTGCTCCTAGTAAAGTAGAGCACAGGCCTGGGCAGCAGCAGAGAAGGAGCTGTGCACAGGACATCCCGAGCTCCTCACCTGTGCCTCTGTGTGGAAGAGGCTGTTCCCTCACTCAGGAGTGGAGGCTGGATGAAGGGTGACATTTGTGGGAGGAGGGAATTCTGCTGTCCCAATTGCCTGATGCTCATTTCTTTGGTATCATTTCTTCATCTGTGAAAGGCTAAGAATTAATTTTCAGGATCTTGGTGAGTTTTCTAAAGCATGTTATATAAAAAGCGTAATCTTTAATGAAGATGAATAGAGACCTCTCATGAACCATCCAGCCCTGACAGGTGCACAGGAAAGGACAGGGAGCCATTCAGCAGAGAACACAGAACAGTTTCTAAGACTTGAGTCCTGTCTACTAGCATTTTATTAAGACATGGTCATGGTCGACTCTATCTTTACACAGCCGAGCTTCACCCAGTGGCAAAGGCACCTTGTGGCAGAGGGCGCAGCTCACGGACAAATTGCTTGCACAGCCTGTGTGGCTTCATCTGTCACACAGAACATTATACATCGTGGTTCTTTGTACTGCTTTGCTATTGCCTATGATCATAATTTTTACTCCAGATGAGAAAAAAATGGCTTGTTTTTTAAACGACTGGTTGAGGCCTTTAGGCTACTCTACTCTGGAACCCTGTCTCCATGATAGATAAACACATTCACCTAAAGGGCCAGATAGAAAATGCTAATCAGTTCTCTACATACCACAGTTTTCTGAGAGCAGCTCTTGGTATTTTTAGGTAGCATAAACACGCACATGCATGTGTGTGTGCCTTTGCAGGCAATGAAAAAAATACTTGTTAATGTCACTTTGAGAGGGTATCTTTGACTCCATGCTCCATACACACTCAATGTTTCTAGAGAACATTATTGGTATTAGTTGGTATTAGTGTTCTGTTGTGAAGTGGTTTAGAATTTTTTCATGTTGAGATGTATTTTTTATGAGTGATGAAGGTATTATCTTTATTCTGAAGATATAACCTAGACAGTTGAACATAAAACTTCTTAATCTAGTCGAGTAGTTTCAACCCTACAGTTGTAATGGTCTTGTGTTCTGAACCCCAGGTCAGTGACTTGGAGGAGGCTCTAGGCTGCACTTGTCTGTCATTCCTGGCTTACAGGTGTTACCAGTTTTAGTTTATTAGACGCACTGATGAACCTAAGAACATACACATAGAAAGAGATTATGCAAACTGAGCAGGTTATAATTATTTAGGAATTTCGTGTACTTATGTAACGTGAACATATGTATAAATACACACATATACATATGTAACAACAATTATGGAAGAAAGGGAAGGGACAAAGGATATAATGATATTGTAATATCAGTATATTTAAGAATATATCATGATGAAACAACAAATAAATCAGAAAGAGTAGATTCTATACAATTCTTTCAAGAATTGCACATATCCTGCAGCCGAACTGGCCCAGGGCTGGTGTGTGTCCCATAGTGTGTTCTGAATGGATCCCCATCAGCATCCTGCTCTATTTTCACAAAGGTCTTGGTGTCTTCAAGTTCTGGTTCCGTAGAGAGTGTTTGGAATGCTAGCTGGCCCATCGGAAGAATGACCCTTACTTCTCCCGAGCATTTCCCGGTGATTTTACTGACACAGCCAGCTAGACACACACTTCTTTCCTCTCACCTAATTTGATATATATTATCCTGTGCTTTCCAAACACAAGCCTGCAGTGCTCTGTGTAGGGTTGAGGCTTGGGAGGTTTCCTCCATCCTCATGAGCTTGTCTATTGATGTTATTCTTGTTCAGCTGATAAGCCTGAAACACATATGTAAACAATATTATAGGAACTGAGCAGGTATAATTATCTAGGAATTTGTTACATAAATATGTAATGTATACACACATGTAACAATTAGGGAGGAAAGGTAAGGGACAAGTGTAACAATGTTGAAATATAAAAGAGTACATAAGTTCTACCATGATGAAAGACAACACTGACCAGAGAGAGCTAGCTGACCCTGCAGGTGTGTGGCTGCCGTGGAAATTCTGTGACTGTGTTAGTGCTGGGTTGTGTTCTGAAATGTGAGTACACCGTATGGTTATGTATTGGTTAAGTGTGAGAGCCAGTGTTAGTCTCCCTCCGCAGGCATGCAGGCAGGTGATGGAGTTTGTGGAGTTGAGATTTCAGTTGTCTCTGAGAGCCTCCCACAGGCAGTACTCTAACACCGATGCCCTGTTGTGTCTGTACACTTGCTGCTACGGACTTCTGTCCCATCAAAGCTCAGTTCTGGCTTCGTTAAAATCCTATCTAAGTTATTGGATCTATTTTAATGTTTAGAGATAGTTGTGATCTTCCAGGGCAGGGAGCAATAAACTTTGCTGTGAGGAGTAAGGTCGTCCGCACTGTAGGCTCATGGCTTTGACAGTGTGTCCCCAAGCTGGTTGTCATCCTGAGCTGAGTGAGCAGAAAGTCAGTAAGTGTTTATAAGTGCATGAGCAGGCCTGGCTGGCATGGCTCATCGTTGCCAGATCTTTCCTTGCAGAGGTAAGGTTTCACTAATGGACTGGAGTGCAGGTCTGCTGCTGCCTGGGTAGACAGTTCTCCACAGTCACCGTGTGCTTTGCCTGTGCTGTGGACAGAGCTGTAACAAGTAAAGGACACCGCCTCGGACTTTGTTCCGTTTTCATGTCGCAAGCTGTCTGAATAGTGTTAAGGACTAAAGAACGTGGTCAGCAAACCTTCACTTCAGGATACCAAAGCAACTTGAGACTCTACCTTAATCAGAAAAATTATTCAACGCTTAAGTACTCCCAACACTCCCGAGTATGAGTGTGTGTTTGCCAAAACAGACTGCTTACCCTTCATAAGAACCCTAATCTGGAAGCTGCCTGAATGGCTCTGAAGTCTAGTGGATAATTGTGACATAATCCCACAGTGATGAAGTGTGCAGCCATGTGTAATACACTGAGCAGAGCTAGCCAGGCCTACAGAAGCATTAGACATTGACTTCTTGCTAGGAGAGTCAAAGAGGAGAGGGAAGGGCCGTTCCCGAGGTGCAAGGTGAACTCTGACAGTCAAGGTAGAAAATGCTTTCTAGGAAAAGATACACATTGTATGTGTTGCAATAAAAATTTTTAAAAGTTCTGTTGCTATCCGTTCTGTGGCCTCACTCCGTGGGACCTCTCACTCTGGGAACCACTCCAATGTGGAGCCGAAAACACACAATCTGCAAACCGGGCTCTCCACTCGTTCCCTTCCCAGGGGTTCACTGCACCGCCCCAGCTCTGCTGTCCTGGGTTGTCCACCACCGCCCCAGCATGTCGTTTCCACTTTGGTGTGTTGTTGCCACACCTTACATACACACATCCCAATGCCGTGGTAGTGCATCCTGCCACTCTTTGAACTCAATTTTAAGTTGCCACATCAAAGAGAACACCAAAATACTCTGATCCAATTGGTATGATATAATTTGCCACCTAAATAAGTCAAATGATCCTGTACAGTTCCGTCCCATCCCTTATAAAATATTCATAACAACCTTATCCATATAGAGATTTGCCAAGAGAAACATCCACGTCTGCTCTCATGTTGCCCTTTCTTTAATCTCCTGCTTTCTCCCCTTCCGCCTTACCAAAACTGTCCCCTCCCACTCTCTCCTGTCCAATCATGTATCTCTTTGTATGGTGACATCATCCTACAGTGTGTGTTTGCATGTGTCCATTAATGTGCACTCTTCTGCCAGGGTGTTATATGTAACTATAACCATGGAAACTAGCACCTGCTGGGTACTGTGCATGGGTGCCAAACTCCGTGTTACTGTTCCTTACATTGGTGACAGATGTGCTCAAAAGCCTGTGAGTGAGGAGCTGCCACTCCCCCAGCCCTGCTCCCCCAGCAATGCAGCCTTCAGCATCTTACTGGTTAGGATGCTTCCCTATATTTGGGGATATGACAGCCTCTGCTCCTGGCTGAGCAAGAACATGTCCACCCCTGTGTTTTACAGTCAGGTGACATTTGGGAAGTAATGGAGACCTGAGGTTTATGCACAGGAAAGGAATCTTGACATTTCTTGGTCCATGGGTGTTTCTGGAACTCCACCTTTGACTGGCCCAGCACTGTCTGACCACCTGAATCTGACGCCCCTGTGCTTTCTGTGTCTTCCCTTGTGCTGGAGCTTCATCTCCTGTCCCAGATTGTGCATGGAAGGAGTGCAGTTGTGAGGCTGCAGGACCTGTGTCTGGACTCTGGCAATGTTTGACTCATCTCTGTGTCCTCTTTCGGTTTCTGGTTAGGTCCCCAGGCAAGAACTATTCTCATGCAATCAAGTTTACCCCAGGCTCAGCTGGCTTCAATATGGTAAGGAAGTGCAAGTTCCTTGGTTTGTATAAAGTAGAAACTTACTTAGGGTGGGTTTTCCTCGTGGGATTTGAGATTCACATCCTTATTTAGAGAGGATGGAATATGCTTAGTTTTTACTGAGCTGTGACAATTACTGCTCTTCAGTGACAGGAACAATAACACAACACGCCCCAAGAACCTTAGGTATAGCTCAACAATTATTTTTTTCTTTTAATAACTTATTTATTTTCATTTTATGTGCATTGGTGTTTTGCCTGCATATATGTCTGTGTGGGAATGTCAGATCTTGGAGTTACAGAAGCTGTGAGCTGCTGTGTGGTGCTGGGATTTGAACCTCTGGAAGAGCTGTCAGTGCTCTTAACTAACAATTTTTTTTTTTTTGGCATAAAACTATAGAAACATATTTTGTTAGTATTGATTTTTTTTAAAGGTTTGATAGTCTGCATTGACGTCTTACTAGTAACTAACATTTAATGACTATTTTATTTGTGTGTGTGTGTGTGTGTGTGTGTGTGCTGTCTACAAATATGTGTATATTATGTACATACCTGGTGTCCTTGAAGAGCAGAAGAGTATAATGGGAATTTTTGTTTTTTTAAAAAACACAGAAATATTATGGGAATATGTCTGTCTTAGTCAAGGTTTTACGGCTGTGAACAGACACCATGACCAAGGCAACTCTTATAAGCACAACATTTAATTAGGGCTAGCTTATAGGTTAAGAGGTTCAGTCCATTATCATCAAGATGGGAGAATGGCAGCATCCAAGTAGGCATGGTGCAGGAGTTGCTGAGAGTTCTACATCTTTATCAGAAGGCCACTAGAAGACTAGTTCTCGATTATGAGGTGTCTTAAAACCCAAGCCCACAGTGGCACACTTTCTCCAACAGGGCCACACCTACTCCAAGGCCACACCTCCTAAGAGTGCCACTCCCTGGGCCAAGCATATTCGAACCACCACAGTGCTTTCTTTTAATCCCGGATGTGGGATATGGGGCTGCTTTAGATTGTCCACAGAAGCTGACTATAGTTTGCCTCATGCTCTGGCAGGGTAGGATTTTGCAAGCTGCAGGTACTGTCTGCCTTCGTGTATCATTTGGAATTCTGAGGACTTTTCCGAGGGTATATAAATCTAGGGCCCTGAAAGGGGTGGTGGGGGATTGGTTACAGTTTGCTAAGTAAGGAAAGAACAAGAAGAAATTAGATATGATGTTACATGTAACTAACCATGGAGAAACTTGCTGGTCCTCTTCAGCAAGAAGCAATATAATGATAATATTGTCTGGCCCTTACTTTATTCAGTGTTCTCTTTCCTCTTTATCCTTTTCTCTCTTACCTAGTATTAGGGGGCTGAAAGGGTAGAAAAAATGTGGAGAAAGGTGGAAGATAGAAGAACCCACAAAGTAGCAAAAGAGCAGCTACAGAAGAGGGCAGCAGATCCCCTGTAGTGCTGGGAACCAAACCTAGGTCCTCTGAAAGAGCAATTGGTGCTCATAACTACTGAGCCACCTCTTCAGCTCATTACTTGATATATATTTTTAAAATCCCCCTTAATCTTTGCATTACCCTTTCTTGTTCTGTATTTGTTCCCCAAGTCTTCCCAAAACAAATGAGGTAATTTATTGACTAGTTTCCTAATGGCCTGACTTTGTTGTGTCCTTCTGGTGATGTTTGTTTCAATGTTTCCTGTAAAGTTTCAATTAAATCTAGAGTGAGACTTTTTCGTTTTGGCACTGTGACACTGGGGGACAATGATCCTTATTTTGGGATGCCCCGTGCATTGTACCATCTCTGTCCTTTACTCATTGGGTCATCTGTCCTGGTAGCCAGCCCAAAATGTCTGCAGATATTAGCACATACCTCTTGAGGCATTGTATCACCCTTGGGTGAAAACCACTGATCGAGTTTACTTTGCCTTTTGCTCTTTAGGGTAAGACTAGGGATGT
Source organism: Micromys minutus (assembly GCF_963924665.1). Lineage (NCBI taxonomy): Eukaryota > Metazoa > Chordata > Mammalia > Rodentia > Muridae > Micromys > Micromys minutus. The sequence goes on along the minus strand of NC_137976.1, from coordinate 4,972,659 downwards.
AGAGAGCATACTTCCTTTGAAATGCACACAGTGTCCCTGCTGGCACATAATAACTTCTAATAGGCCTCGATGAGTGCTGCCCCAGCTGGGCAAGTTTCCTTACATTTAAATGCTAACCAAAATTATTTACTTCTTTTTTTCTTTTGTTTAGATTGAGACTGATTTCTTATGAAGCTTGCCTCTTTTAGTTGTGTGTTGCTAGCTGCCTGGAAATAGGTCTGATGTTTACTGCTGACAGGCCAGGTCTTGGCATGTGATGCGGGTGATACCATCTGCTCTATAAGGGACAGTGCATTGCTCCTCTCTTCCTCCCTTCTGTGTGGTAGACAGTCCGCCTTGTCCTTAGAATAGACCAACCACTGAGCTCCCTTCCTATGACATCCAGAGGTCTGGTCCACACGGCCTCCCAGAACCCACTGAGACAGGCGTAGCATTTGTGCAGCCAGTTGAAAGTTTCTTTGGGTGCTGTCTTCTTCCACTTTTTATGGATGATTTGCCTCTTAAGACCTTTGAGGCATCGCTACTAGAATGTTTTATTTTTCTTCTTCACACTGAAAAAATACCTTAATTTTGGTGGCTCTTACTTAGCCAGTTTATGGGAGAATGAGAGTTTTAAAGACCATTTATTCTGATTACCTCAGAGTAGCTTGTGCTGTTGACCTTCTTGTGAATAAATGTATGCTCTTACATCGCTTGATTGTGATTGAAAGTCAGCTGTTTACTACAGTTGGCTACTTGAGCAAGTTCATCTTTAAGCCTGATGACGAGTGGGTTGTCCCGGTGAGGTGGAAGGAATGTCCACGACTCCAGAGAGGGACCGGAGACTAGAAAGATCACCTCTATTTAGGGAATGGCCCCTGAGTGGAATCTGACCTCTCCCATTTTTGTAGATGGTTTCATTATAAACACAGACATGGCCAGGCAATTTGGTAGGACAGGGCTGCTGTGTCTTATAGAGCTTGCTAGGATCTGGGAATGGATCGTTACAGTTCAGTAAGCATCTGTCGAATGTGGAAACGGTCCCGGCTGTATGGATTCTCTCTGTGTCCTTCCCGTAGTCTGGGACAGTACTGGTTCCATAAGCTGGCACACAGATTCTTTGGCTCAGCATCAGAGTGAGGAAATAGAAGCTTGCTGGTGAGTAGTAAGAATTGTGCATTTTCATGAACTGGGTTGCATGAGCTTTTTTGTTGTATTAGGAATCTTTCTGACATTGATCAAGATGGAAAACTCACCGCAGAAGAATTTATCCTAGCTATGCACCTAATTGATGTGGCCATGTCTGGCCAACCACTGCCGCCTGTCCTGCCTCCAGAATACATCCCTCCATCCTTTAGGTAAGTAACATTTTATGCTTGAAAGAATTTTGCATGGATTCCAAACTTGGCTCTGTTTCCTTTGCTGGCATGAAGATCAACTCTCCATGAATTGAAGGATTTATATCGGTTCCCTGTTGGGCCTGGTCTTGTTCTGGTCTCCTGTACAGAGTAGAGTGGAAGCAATCAAGTACAAGACCAAGGCTGCTCAAGTTTGTGCTCACCTATTCCTGAAGCTCATTTAATGTGAGCTCACGGTGAAGGATAACCTGAATGAACAGACATGTAGGAAATCAGAGATTACACCTGCAAGTCGCAAAAATGCTGCTAATATAGAAATTATAATCAGGAAAATAATTCTTAAAAATAGTCCCGGAATAGACTCAGGAGATGTCAAGAGTCCCTCCAAGATATAGCCAGGAGAAGCCTGCAGTGAGTATCACCCCTACCCACACTGCAGTGTATGACACAGCATCCCAGAATGCTCCGTTTGCCTGGTGAGAGACAGCCTAAGGCTTGAGGTGTGTGTGGAGTGCTCAGATTTCAGCTGAGGACCGAGCACAGGCTCTGTTAAATGAAGAGCCATGGGGCCATCAGTGTCTGCTTTATGTAACCCAGGGTCTTACACATGCAGGCACGTGCCACCACGGAGCTGCATCTCTAGTGGCAACATTTTGAGCACACTTAGCACTCGGAATCTAATGCCGTTTAATGGCCCATTTAGCAAACTTTGTGAGAAGAGAAAACCAAATCTACTTTGTGTCACTGATGAAACCTGCTCCACATGTGAGGTAGTCAGCCCTTCCTTCTCTGCCCTGTGCGGGGCTGCCCACAGCTTATGTGATGCTCTCCATCTTTCTGCAGAAGAGTTCGCTCTGGCAGTGGGATGTCCGTCATAAGCTCTTCATCTGTGGATCAGAGGCTGCCCGAGGAGCCATCGTCAGAGGATGAGCAGCAGTTAGAAAAGAAGCTGCCTGGTGAGAGGCCCCTGAAGCTGAGTAGCTGAGGAAGAACTCTAGCTCAAGACGGCAGAAATGGAGACAGATGCACTTGGCTCCTGACACTTGGCCGTTGCTGTAGCCGCCCAGAGGCAGGCACAGGCGTTTGGTGCTGATGAGAAAGTTGAAATGCACCTGTATTCTGTCCTTTAAGTGGGGTCTGATTTCCTCTGTGAAACAACCTTTATAGGTGTTTATGGGATAAAGAACCAAGCTTTGCTGTTAAGGTGGCTTCTTGGTTTCACCAGAGCAGCAGTAAAAACGAGGGTCACCTGTCGGTATTTTATTTTGCTAACCAAAGGAACATATATAGTTTTAGTGGGAGCTGATACTTAAATAACCCTCATTTTAGTGGCAAGTCTGTTATGCTATTAAGTTAGTCTTCAATGACACGGCTCTGAATTATTAAGGACAGGGTAATGCTGCTCAGAAGCGGTTTAGTCTCTGTCCTAACTACTGTGCCAGTGTTACCTGGCTGCGTTTTCCCTGCTCCCCACTCGATTGGCTCGGGCACTCAACTCTTCCAGATGATGGCATTGCTTTTCAGTTCGGTTCAGTGATAAAATACTTATTATAAATGACCTATGAGCAAAGCGGTATGTTAAGTATAGTGAAAAATTTAAATATTACTATGATCGTACTCTCAGGAATATTATATTAGGTTGGTTGTTTTCTGCGACATAAAGGTCTTGGTATGTGACCCAAGCCAGCCAATCACAGCAGTCTTCCTGAGTCTCGGAGTGCATGCTGGGATTGCAGGTACATGCTACCACTTGTGGTTTCCATTAAGATTTAAGGCACAGAAAAATGAATCCCTCCAGAGACCAGAGAGTGTGGGAGTTTGTGTGTGCATGCTAAGTCTACCTGTGGTTAGCAACATGGAGACAAGTCTAGGAAATGCATCTCTGAAGAATGAGTCGGAGGAATGGGTCTGAGAAGGAGCATTTGTCCCGTGTGTGAGACTGCCCCGCTCTGATAATGTGGAAATGAGGGGTCGTCATCAAACCCAAGATTCTTAGCTTTGGAATTATCTTTTTCTTTTGGGAGTAAGCATTCAGTTATAATTCTAAGCAGGAAGCAACACTATCAGGATATTTTGGCTTTTTGGATTTTTTTGCTTTGTTTTGTTTTGTTCTACAATCAAGAGCATCATAGGGACCTGGGCAGTTCTGGGTGTGAGTTTGTATTGCAAGTGTGCACCTGAGTTTCTCTTTGGAAATGGTTTTTCCATGATTGATGTCTGCTTTGTTTTAAAGTGACATTTGAAGATAAGAAGCGGGAGAACTTTGAGCGAGGCAACCTGGAGCTGGAGAAGCGCAGGCAAGCTCTCTTGGAGCAGCAGCGCAAAGAGCAGGAGCGGTTGGCTCAGCTGGAGCGCGCCGAGCAAGAGAGGAAAGAGCGGGAGCGCCAGGAACAGGAGCGCAAGAGACAGCTGGAGCTGGAGAAACAGCTAGAGAAGCAGCGGGAGCTGGAGAGGCAGAGAGAGGAGGAGAGAAGGAAGGAGATCGAGAGGCGGGAGGTGAGCGCTAAGCCTCCGCTCCACGGTGGGCCCGAGATTCAGGCATAGCGTCCTGTTAGTGTATCCAGAGTTGCTCAGTCCTTACCAGCACCTATTCCAGAACATGTCACGGCCCAGTGACCAGCAGTTCCCATCCACTCTCTCCCAGCACCTGGGAGTGCTAACTTACATACTGTCTTACATGCTGGTTAGTAGAAAGGGTGAATTCCACCCGGATGGTGGAAGCCGTTTCTTGTCACTCTTATTTGAGGGTATTGCTTCAGAAGCACTGCCATCCTCCCAGAACCAGATATACGACAAAGTTTTCCTTATTAAAACATGTTTTGGTGGGGCTGGAGAGATGGCTCAGTGGTTAAGAGCTCTGGCTGCTCTTTCAGAGGTCCTGAGTTCAATTCCCAGCAACCACATGGCAGCTTACACCTGTCCATAGCTCAGATTCTAGGTGATCTGACACCTTCACACATGCTTGCAAGTAATACACCAGTACACATAAGTAAAAATAAATCTTAAAACATGTTTCGTTATCTAGTTAATGCTTAGAAATACTATGAAGTTGTTAGCAGCTTTCATTTAAGCAGTTATATACACAGATAACAGGGCTTTTTGTTCATTTATTTGATGCTGGGGATTGAACACAGTAGGGCTAAGCACATAGCTGAGAGCTTGCTACATGAAGGGCAGTCACACTAAGTGCCATGTGCCTGCCTAGCCGTCAGACTAGGTTGACACTTTGAAGCTACAGAAAGAAGAAAATGCATGATTAAGAAGGCGGGGGTCCCGGCTTTTAAAGCTTGAGCTGTTATCTTAGGGCTTCTGTGACTACAACACAGCAACATGACCAAAAGGCAGGTTGTGGAGAGCAAGAGTTTGCCCAGATCTCATTTCCATATCACGATTCATCTCCAAAGGAAGTCAGGACAGGAACTCACACAGGGCAGGAACCTGGAGGCAGGAGCTGATGCAGAGGCCATGGAAGTGTGCTTTCACTGGCTTGCTCAGCCTGACTTCCTGTAGAACCCAGGACCACCAGCTCAGGGGTGGCCCCACCCACAGTGAGCTGGGCCCTGCTCTATTGATCCCTAAATGATAAAATGCCTTACAGCTGGAGCTCCTTCCTCTCTGATGAGTCTAGCTTAGGTCAAGTTGACACAAAACCAGCCAGTACAGGTATGTTTAAAGTGTGCCCAAAGTGGAAATCTAAATGTAAAATGCTTCCAGATTCAAAACTCCACTGAAATAGTTAAATATGGGATTTTACATTAGGGGTGGTTAACCAGTGAGGCCATGCAGACACCTAGGGAGGGTCTCCATCATCGTCTGGACAAGGAGCGTTCAACTTACAGGTAGCAACTTCTTCAAGAGAAGAAAATCAAGTTTATTTGATCTTAGTAGATAAAAATGCCCTTCCCGTTTGAGTAAAGGACATGCTTACTTAGCCCGCCCTGCTCTCGTCTTGTACGGTAACTGAGAACCGCTCCGTGTGAGCCCTGCACTTTCACCTTTAGAAGAAAGGGCTCACTAGGCAATTTAAAAAGAAACGTTGCATAGTGTCAGAATTAAGAGATTAATAACCCTTCTGTAACCACAGGCAGCAAAGCGGGAACTGGAACGGCAGCGGCAGCTTGAATGGGAACGGAACCGGAGACAGGAGCTCCTGAATCAGAGGAACAAGGAGCAGGAGGGCATCGTGGTCCTGAAGGCAAGAAGGAAGACGCTGGAGTTTGAATTAGAAGCTCTGGTGAGTGTGGCTTGCACTGGCTCAGCCCAGCACCGGCGCGTTGGCCTCACACTCACCCTGTCATTTTCCTTTATTGAAGAATGACAAAAAGCATCAGCTGGAAGGAAAACTTCAGGACATCAGGTGTCGACTGGCAACCCAGAGGCAAGAAATTGAGAGCACAAACAAGTCCAGAGAGCTGAGAATTGCTGAAATCACCCACTTACAGCAACAGTTGCAGGTGGGCTCCACGGCCGAGCCTGAATCGCTGGCATTCAGCAGATGTTCGTCATCTAGCTTCATGGGGGCAAGCAGGGTGCACCTAGGCTCAGTCCTTGCCTGAAAACCCACAACTGTTTCCCACGGCTGGTCTGGGCGAGGCCCCGTGAGGCCCCCGTGAGACCGGAGTCTGCCTCCTGGGCCCTCCAGGGCACCCATCCTCAGTACAGAGGCGTGAGCTTCTCTCTCCACGAGCTTAGGGCCAGCCAGAAGGGTTACATTTTCAGGGCTTTTGTTGTTTTGGTTTTTAATTAGGATATTTATAAACATATGAGTCTCTTAGGGAAAGGAGCCCAGTCTAGACATGAAATTGATGTCTTACATGAATGACATGAAAGTAATCTTGTGATATTTTTAATGCATCTTCACTGTAATTATCAGGTCAGGTGCTGAATTTTTCCCTTGAGGCCTCATGCCAGTCTTCAAAGCATTTCGGATTACTGCGCTAGGTGGCAGCTTTTCAGATCAGAATGCTCAGCGTGTACCGTTAGAATTCGGAGAGCGACATGGAGGCTGAGTGGTGAGGGAGGAGGGAAAATTACAGCGCAGTTCGGGTCTTGTGGACAGTTTCTGTGGCAGTCCTTTCTTGTGACAGTTGAGCTCTGGGGGTATCTAGGGAACAAGCTCAAGGCAAGGGAAGAGCAGGGATTGTCTGGTGGCCGTCACAGGCTATGGGAGGCAAGTTACAGCACCAAGACCACTGCCTGAGGCAGGAGGAGTCACAAGAGGCATGTCGTCCCTCAGTGGGATGCTGGCCTTACTTTGATCAAGGGTTTCCGTAGGATAACTGCAGAAATTCCATAGGTATGAGAGGGCCGGCTGACTGACTAGGTGCCGGAGCACCTCTGCCCTCCTGACGGATGCTGGCATTATCCAGGTGGTCTGTCCATGCCAGGCTCTTTCTCTCAGTGTATTGGCTAAAGGGTTTATTCATGCTGAGTGAGTAAGTAGGTTCCTTTTTCTCTCTGGGTAGCATTCCACCATTTACCCAGTTTTCTACATTTTTACTTATGTGGGGGAACATTTGTGTGGAAGTGAACTTGAGGGTATTGTTTTCTCTCCTACCATGTGAGTTCAGGTTATCAGTTTGGTGAGTCTTTACCAGCTGAGTTGTCATTCTTGCTCCTGTCTTATGTGCAGGTCTTTGTTTTGTTGTCCTTGGACAAACTTTTCACTGTGAATTGCTATTCATGAGTTCAGTGATCAACCGCTGGTGGTGTTTATACATTCATTTATTGTCTGGCCAGCTCTTAGGTGAGCACTGTGGTGGTTCCTCATCCTCACCAGCATCTGATACTTTACCCCTTCAGGTGTGGGTGTAGCACCGTGGCTTTGGTTTCCACCTCTGCATTCTAAAGCTCTTGTGCGCAGTTTCGGGTATTCATTGGCATGTGTGTTTTGTTGAAGCATTTGAACAAATCTTTGGTTCATTTTTATTGGATTGAAGAATATTGAATTCCTTATTTTTTTTTTTTTTTTTATATCAGCAAGCCATTTGTCAGATAACTTGTTTTCAACCTCCAGATTTCACTTACTCTTTCACTTTCACTTGTGGTGTTTTGTTTGGTGTTTGAGATAGCATCCTGCCAGGATCTTGCCCTGTATCCCTGGCTGGTCTGAAACTCTGTAGACCAGGCCTGCTTTGTGCCTGGGACGGTCACTGGGGAAGGGCCTCTACTCTCCAAGTACTGGTTCTCTGACACATACCTACAGTCCCACTTGCTTGTTTAATCATTTTGTGGTGTTTTTCTACGGGCAGATGTTTTACGTTTGATACGGTCATGTCTGCTACTTCTTTTGGTTCTAAGAAAGTATGAGATAAGCACGTCCTGTGCGCTTTCTGTGAGCTGTTTCCTGAGGTTGGGTCCAAATCCTCTCAAGTTGCTATTACAGGCAGGTGAAGATGGGGGTTAAGACATCCTTTTTTCTGCATAGGTAGGTACTCAGCACCATTGGCTCCTTGAAGTTCTTTGGTAGCTGGGAAATGTTAGTTGAATATTCTTTTAGAGGTCTATTCGGAATTGTGTTCCTTTCTCTGTCTGCCCTTTCTCCCAGTTCTGGATAATTATGGCAGTGAGTAGTGTGAATTCTCTTACGCCAGTTTAAAAAGAGGAGGGGGGGAGACAGAAAAAAAGATAGTTCAGGACTCTTACATTAAACTCTTACGTTTCCATCCCGTGTGATGGAAAAACGTGGGTAGCATCTAGGGTTCTCGTTGTGACAAATGTCCTGAATTCTGTGTCTAACTTTAGGCATGCGGTCAGCCTGGCTGACCCCACTGCTAACCCTAGCCCCCCTGACCCTACCACCAGCTCATGCTGCATCTCTGTGATTATGGGAGTGGGCGTGTCTTTCAGACCTACCTGAATTACATTGCTTAAAGTTTATAAATTCACAGTATGTCACACCCATGTAAGCAGGACCAAAGGGAAATGTGTTTGGCAGTAATTCTTTGGTGAGCGTGGCGGTGTGAGATTGGAAGGACCCTGGGATCTCAGGGTCACTCACTTGCTGTTTCCTTCCCTCTCCCCTAGGAATCTCAGCAAATGCTTGGAAGGCTTATTCCAGAGAAACAGATACTCAATGACCAACTAAAACAAGTCCAGCAGAACAGCTTGCATAGTAGGTGCCTTATTTATTTGCATGTTTTGTTTGTTCTGTTGATACCCAGTCCCAAATGCTGGAAGCTGCTTTCTTTGCACAGATAACTTTCTCCGACATTGGCATGGCTTGGTCCTTGGCCGCCGGGCACGCCGGGCACGCACTTACCACTGAATAGTGCTCATTCACCTCCATCCCCTTTATCGGCAAGAGTTCTCTTCAGTGACATGAACGTCGACCGTGTTCCTCACTGTTAGCTGACGTTCTCCTGTCTTGTGTGCTCTTCTGAAATAGGAGATTCGCTTCTTACCCTCAAAAGAGCCTTGGAAGCAAAGGAGCTGGCCCGGCAGCAGCTCCGAGAGCAGCTGGATGAGGTGGAGAGAGAAACCCGGTCAAAGCTGCAGGAGATTGATGTTTTCAACAACCAGCTAAAGGTGACTCCTGTGTGCTGTGTGGCTCCCCTGTAATTGGTCCTGCCCGGTGAGCCTCAGTCAGGAAGGTTCGGGGCTCCTGTACGAATGATGGATCTCTGAGTTCAGAGCCAGCCTGATCTAAATAGTGAGTTCCAGGACAGCCAGGGCTGCAGAATGAGATCTTTCTCAAAATAAATTAAAAAAGGAAGAAAGGAAGACAAGAGTAAACTATTAACTCAAACTAAAGCCAGGATAGAAAAACCCATTTCTTATGATAATTATTATGTACTATTTTACATTTATGAAGATTTTATGTTTTCTAATCTTAACATTCCTTCTAATTTACTATGTATGGCCCATTTAGCTTCTGATACTTAGAAATAAAATTCTTTTACTACTAAAAGAAACTTTTAAATTAGAAAGCGTAGTTGAGACTTTTTGTTGCCCTTTGGATTGAGAATCCATGCCAGATTGTCTAGACATCCAAGTGAAAGTATTCTCGCAGTTCTTGGAGCACCAGGGAATGAGTTCTCAATTCTACAATTCCAGGAAAGTGCTTGCCCTGAGGGGGGAGTTCTGTGTAGCCAGGGTGTGTTTCTCTTTACCCTCCTGTTTATTCCTTCGTGTGTGTGTGTGTGTGTGTGTGTGTGTGTGTGTGTGTATCTCTGTGTGTGTCTGTGTTCTATATTTGAGCACATGTGTATCATATTAGTTTTGGAGATACATCTGTTAGTTCTCTATCCCCAAGTACAATAAAAATGTTCACATTTGTTCTCATTGTAACTTATTGCTGTTTTAAGCAAAAAGAATTTACATCAAAACAATTCTACAATGTTTTCAAGAAGTTCCTAGGAACATAAACCATTGAGTATTATTCAGCTTCTGAACACAGAAGGAGCACAGCTTTTGCCTTAATGATTCCGTTTCTAGAAGTTTGGCCTGAGCTCGGTTCAGATGTTAGGAAAAGATGCTCAGGCAAAGGCTCGTGACTAATGCTCAGATCTGTGGATTAAATGGTGTTTGCGATCATTGCCGTTGCCAGTGCTGCCGAGGACACCATCTGATGGGCTGCGTGAAACCTGTGCCTAATTAGTGTGGGACTGACGTGGTATCAGATTCCACACATACTGGCCCTTTCCCAAATATGCTTATTTTGAAATTGTAACATTTCTTCCTGCCTTTTTAATTCTTACTTTGGTTTCTCATTAGCTATAAAGTTCATATGGCAAATAGAAAACATAGCTGTGTGGTTCACACCTTAACGTCCATGCACAGGGTCTGCTGAAGGCATGATGTTGTCTGGAGTTTCTCTGGATTTCCTGCTGTTTTTGTTTCAGCCACACTGGAAAATCGAAGCATTTTTTCCCTGACTTTAGAGCATATATGCAGTAGCAACCATGTTCTCTTTAGCATTAGACCAAAAGGAGCCTTAGCCTGACCCTGACTCAGTCGTTCCTTCAGAGCATCTGCACCAGTGCTGTAGGATTTACTCCTCCCTTTCCCAGAGAGATGCCCAGCCACCCCCACGGAGAGCTTGTGTGCCGGGCTCAGCAGATTTATTCATGAAGGTGATGCTTTCACAGGCACAAAGACAAAGCCATTGACTGCCTGGTTACTAACAAAGCTTTAACGTAGTTGCCTAGGACACCAAGTGACTGGGGGGTGAATCTGGTGAGGACCGCTGCCCAGTCTCAGTCACTCACCAGCCTCACACGCACTCACACCTGGCTTGGCTTTGTAGGTATACATGTATTTTGTTTTATGACTGAGACAGTAAAGACTAAGGACTTTTTGTTGTCCTTTTATATACATATAACATAATCACAGAACCTAATTTTATTCTTTTTTTTTTTTAAGCTTCATTCTTGCTCTGAAGGTTTTTCCTATTTTCTTTATTTTATCTTCTCTATCTGGTACACAGTGATGGAAAGTCTCACTATCTATAATGACAACAGAACCTTGCTGCAGGCAGACAGCAGGCACAGGAATAGCTCAGTGATAGAGCATTTGCCTACCATGCACGAGGCCATTGGTTCAGTCCCACTGCAAAATAAAAAGTATGCTTAGAATTGTAGACTGTTGGTAACTTTTAACACATGACCTCAAATCTGAAACCTTTACCCTCACTCTTCTCTATTAGAGATACGGGACACTGTTTCATTTCGCAGAGGCTATTTTCTATGCATTTAGACAGATCCCTTATCAGAGATGGAGACAACTGTAGCCAGTGGTAGCGTGAGCAAGGCTGTGGCTCACCCCTGTTCCCATGTGGCCACCACAGGGGTCTCAAGATGCACTTAGTTCTGCATTGCCCCAAAGCCAAGAATCACTGTAGCAGTCAGACTTTGCTATTGTTCTATAAAGGTGAGCTGGGGAGGCAGACATATAGCACCCTGACATATGGGGTTCCTTCCTGTGCTGACTTGACAGTCCTAAAATTTGAGACTCTGGACAGTAAGGTGAACCATCTAACCAGTATACTAGCCAGAAGCAGAGTTTGATAGCAAGTGTTGCTACCAAATTACCTCTCTCTTCCTCCCTTTCTCCCTCCCCCATCCCTGTCTCTCCCTCTCTCCCCTCCCTTCTCTGTTTTTTGTTTGTTTGTTTGTTTGTTTGTTTGTTTGTATGTATGTATATTTGTTATTAGAGACAAGGTCTTTTTGAGTAGCCCTGATTGTTCTAGAACTCCTGCAGTCTATGGAATGCTAGGATTTATGGCATGCGCCACACCACTCTGCCCAGCTAAATTACTAATTAGCTTCTTCATTCAGTGGCTAAACTTATTTACCATAAATTTGTTTATAAAATGTGCTTATATATAACCAACACATCTCAAACTCTTGCTCTTGAAATATCTATAGCTTCCTTGTTACATCTCATTTCACAGTCAGGTTTTTTAAGACAGTCTGTGGTGTGTAAAGGGAACATAGGGGCATGCTGTAATCCCTGGGGGCCTGTTATTTACAGTGCTGACAAATACAAGTTCTAAAGGGTATCAGATGACACTGTGAAGAAGCCTTTCTAGGCCCTCTTGTCCTTGACAATGTTGGTAGCTTCTGAAATAGTTTTTCTTGGCACCGACAGTGCAATATTCCAATATTGTAATATTCCAATATTATTTTAGCAATAATGTTGAGTAATCACATAAAGCATGGCTTATAGTTTATAAAACTGTACTATGTGCTAAATACAAAGAACCCAACACTCAAAGGGGCGAGGTTTGCATTTCCCACTCAAAAGTTGAGTCTATTGGCTCAGGTTTCCTGGCTGTGTGCTGCTGGACACATCCTAAGATTTGAACATTTGAGGGTTTCTTCTTCCTGGTGGTGGGAATGGAGGAGGCGGTGCCTGTGTCGTCACTAGGAGATCCCCATGCCCTACTCTAATCTTTCTCAGACTTAGAGTGCTTCAGCCTCCCCTCCAAAGGAGTGCCCAGGCTCTGAGGTCGTGTAAGCAGGGAGTCTTGTTGCTTTTTCCTCCCAGCAAGTTGTGTGTGTGGAGAGGGAGTGACAGAGTCCCGGGCTGGACAAGGCATCGTAGTCCCATAACCAACGAAGGGTAAAAAGGGTAGTTGGTAATGTCTGACTATTTTCCAGCCTGCACGGGCAGTGTTACGATTGGTCTCTTATTCCAAAAGTGGACAGTTATTTTATTTCTTAGTGAAATCTGAGTATTTAGGGAAGATTCAGAATTAAGAATCATGGCCCATCATATGCTCATGACATTTTGTTTCTGACATCAAGTGCAGGACCATTAGGTTCTGGCTGTGGTGATGACCGGGAACGGAGTGCACTGAAGTGACGGCAGCAGTGCTAAATGAGGATGCTTGCTTCACTGGGGCTCCATGCTCTTGGTTTCAGACACCGACAGGCTCATTCATCGGGGAGGCAGTAAAGAGAGGCCGAGTGTCAGCAGCGAGGGGAGAACAGAGAAGGAAGCACAAAGTGGAGTGAGAAGTCAGGACAGGTGTACGCGGAGGGAAACTGATCCCTAAAGATCCAGAGAGAGGATCGAGCCAGACAGCAGGAGAAAGCATAGAGCTGTCTTCATGACGGACAACGTCTGTCTGTCTGCCTCACGTCTGCCACCTCACTCTGTTCAGCATGAACTTCTGTTCTTACACGACCTTTGGAAAAGGCCCTTCCTGCCTAGTGTTGTGGAGCCCTTGAGTGTGAACCAGTTGTTACACTCCTCCCTGGATGCTAAGCAGACCGCAAAAGCTACATACCAAATTTCATCACACACTAGTAGGCTGATTTGGTTGGTTGAAGGTTTCTTGGTTTGGTTGGTTTTGTTTTTGCGTTGTTTTTGCAGGTGCTCAGTTTGAGGCTGGAGTTCAGGGCCAGCCCGGACAGCACAGCAAGCCATTTGGGGGTCACAGTCACCTCCAAGGGCATGGTGAATCTGAAGCCACCTAAGACCTTGCTTCAAACCCCAAACCAAAAACCTGTAGAAATATAGCCACACGGTAAGATGCTTGTGTAATATGCACAAGGCAGTGAGTTCCTTCCCCAACACAGTCTGGTGAGGGGTACACCTGTACCACAGTAGAAGATAATGTTGGCCACACATTTACTGTGAAATACTTCATACCATTGAATGGCCTCATTAAAGAAAAACGACTGAAGTCACACACTCAATGCTATCATAAGTGATTAACACACATAACTGTAGTGACCAGTTTTAGGGAGTTAATTTGAGGAGAGCCACAAGTGAGATACTGCCTTCTGCTGTCACACTTTCTCTTTGGATTGACAGAGAGAATTGTGATGAAGACTTTGAGGGCTTCAGTCAGGTAGTCTACCAGGAAAAGTTGACATGTTACCAACTTGACTCCATATTTGCCACCTTGGAATTTCATCCTTTGAAAGAATGAGAGGGATGTATCCAGATAACTGCAGTTGACGCCCATCTCCTTAGTGGGGTTGAAAGGGGCGTGAGGAAAGCACTATTTTTTAGTGCACACTCCAGCTATGCGCAGAAGTTTATCACTTTAGAGTAGCAATTCTCAGCCTGTGGTCATGACCCTTTCACAAGCTGTTGCATAAGGCCATTGGAAAACAGGTTTTTACAATTCGTAGAAGTAGCAAAGTTACAGTTCTGAAGTAGCAAGAATATTTTTATGGTTGTCGGTCACCACAAGATGAGGAGCTGTACTAAAGGGCCACAGCATGACTGAAACTCCAAAGGTGGAGGGGGTCAGAATTCAAAAGAGCCTGCTCAGGTTGCCTCCGTCCTTAACGTTTTTCATGTATCTCAGCAGTGCTGACTTGGATGAAATCGAGTAGAAAGTCTGCCATTTTCCGATCTGGATCATGGGCTGCCACAGCCTTCTGTTACCATTCTTCTGCATCTGTTACTTTATGGCTCCCGCAGGCTCTGTTTCCTTGGAGGCACTCAAGGCTTAAGATGGGTTCGGTCTGAGCCGTGACGCTGTTGTCTTCAGAAGAAGCATGGTTCTGAGCTTACGGTGTGATTGGCCCTGGGCTGTTGTTGTAAACCTGTTTTTTGGTGGTGTACTTTTCTTCTGTTGGTTCCTTCCGTCACTTTATGTTGCTTTTTCATTCTGTGCCACTTGACGAACATCTCTAGTTGCTGTCATCTGTCTGGGCCGGTTTTAACCTGAAGTTGTCTTCTTGACTTCAATATACAAAGTTGCATAATTCTTTGGGAAAATGAACCACCTTGATTTGACGGGTACATTGGGACATCACAGCCGGTGTTCATCCTGGTTTCACAGCACCTGCTGTTGAGTATTTTAAATGTTATCCTCCTAAGGTTAAATGTCTCCTAAATAAAACACCTTTTATTTTTTAAATAAAGAAGATAACTCAGTAAAGTATTAGCCACATAAATACGAAGACAAACATACTACAGGACCTGAGTTTGACCCCAGCACCCACATAAAAGCTTTGTGAGATGCTGGCTCATGTTTGTAATCAAACACATGCACATTCCTGGAGCTCACTCGCCAAAGTGTGGTCCAGCTTCCAGTGAGAGACAGTCTACACACACAGTTGATGGCGCCGGAGAGATGGCTCAGCGTTAATTCCATGTTCTTCCAAAGGATCTGGGTTCGATTGCAGACACTTGCATGAACCTCAAAACTCTCTGTGACCCCAGTTCCAGAGGATCCACTGCTTTCTCCTGGCCTCCAAAAATACGAGGCATGCACATGGTTCACAGACATGCTTGCAGACAAAACACTCGTAATACATGAAGTAAAATTATTTAAAAACCAAGGTGGACGGTTTTATAGGACTAACACCTAAGGTCAGACTCCACATACCCCCCCCCCACAGACATACATTTATACCCACACATCTTCCTGCCCATATGTGCATACACTGCAAATAAAATAATGCAATCATTTTTTTTCCTCTTTGCCTCCTTAGGGTGGCATGGGTGGGGGGAGGAGTTACTTTGTTGATAATCGATCTCTTCTGCTTGTCTCTAAAGCACCAGTTCTAAGTCTGTAGCCAGATTGTTCACTCATGTTATCAGGGATTATTATTTTTCATTACACATGACTGTGGAAGCCAGCGTGGCTGGGCTTTTGACATAATGCCTCTAGGTTGTAACAGCCCACAGCATTCCAGTTAGGAAGGCAGTGAAAAATAGAATTCTTTTCCACACCCAGAGCTGATGTTTTCTTCTGCATCCCAACTTCACTCAGAGGGAGAAGGGGAGCTTCCTCATTACTTCCCAGTGGACATTCTTGGATGCCTCGTTTCCTCCCTAGCTCAGCCCCTGACCCAAGCATCCTTCCTTAACCCAGCAGCTGCATACGAAGGGTTTCTGCTTTCTATCTTGTTACCTCTCAAGGGTCTTATGTATGCTAGGCAGCCGCTCCACCAAACCACACCCCAGCCTAACGTGGTTTTTCATATTTTTATGTATTTACTGTTGGGATTCCATAAGCCCCACCCCTCAGTTACCTAGCAACAGCCAGGTATACCCCACCTCTCAGTGACCTGGCACTATAAAAGGGACTGCTTGCCCCCTCCTCTCTCTCTCTTGCTCTCTCGCCCCTATCCCTCCTCTTTCCCTTTCCTTCCCCCATCTCTCTATGTGCTCATGGCCAGCCTCTACTCCTCTATTTTTCTCTTCTCTCTCTCTCTGCCTCTACGACCCTCTTAACTCTCCCATGACTTGAATAAACTCTATTCTGTACTATACTGTCGTGTGGCTGGTCCCTCAGGGGGAAGGGGTTCCCAACATGGACCCCCCCAGAGGCATCTCCCTTTCCCCCATGTCTCGCCACACCTCCATAGGCCATATCTACCCCCACTCTTTTCATTCTTTTCCTAACATTGGTGCCCCATGACTTTTACTCCTGATTTTAAATACTCTATCACATAATTCTGTTGGTTTTCAGTAGGCTGGCAGGGAGTTATTTTTAGGGTTGCTATAAAGTGAGGAAATCAGATATGGAGTAATCAGTAGGAACGGTTGCAGCTTCGTACAGGGATTTGTGAGAATACAGGCTCTCCAGTAGTTGTGATTTGAAGAAAAATAAACCCCACAGCGTGTGTTGGGGCTGTGTGAAGCTCACAGAGACTATCAAATCTATGGACTCAAGTCTCAAAGAGCTGAGTTTTTAACAGTGGCTGTGTATGTGTGTGTGTTTCAAAGCTACGGGATTTGTTGTGGATTAATTACAGTAACTATAGTTTTATTCATAAATCACCATACCATAAAACAAGTTACGTTTTTTCCAGTGTAGTTCTCCCACTGCCCCTCACAAACAAGCACCTTTCAACAGATCCTGGAGGCAGGGGTGGGGGAGGGGTGGAGAGCATAGCTCAATCTTAGAACACTTGCCTAGTGTGTGCAAGGTCTCAGACCCAATCCCCAGCCCCAGGGATAAGTAAATGTCATGGGAAATGACATATTGTGTTGTGGCCTGCTAGAATATAATCTGGGATAATGACTGATCAGTCATGTCAAAATGCAGTGAGTTCAGTTCTAAGTGAACATCTGTCAACATAGGAAGTCACCTGTCAAACGCCCAGGGTTTGGCCACTGGAATGTCACATGCCCATGAGCAGTTCTTGTTCATTTGCTCTGTTATAAAGTGTCCTGATCCCTTCTAGGAACTAAGAGAGATACATAGTAAACAGCAACTCCAGAAGCAGAGGTCCACTGAGGCAGAGCGGCTGAAACAGAAAGAGCAGGAGCAGAGGTCCACTGAGGCAGAGCGGCTGAAACAGAAAGAGCAGGAGCGGAAGAGCCTGGAATTAGAAAAGCAAAAGGAAGAAGCTCAAAGGTAAGTGACCCCAGGGCCCATGTCATCCCCTCGTCAGTTCTTACATCTCCAAATGGTTTCCACGCCAGAAAAGACACCCATCTGTGTCTCTACTTAGGCACATACCCCACCCCTGAAGTGTGTGTTAGTTCCCAGTGCTCTCCTGTGTAGACAATGGAAGTGGACTAGAAAAGTGGGACACTTGGTTAGTTCATTTGCATGCCAATGACCAAAAGAGATTTCCAGTTCACAGCCTCCCAACAGGGATGGTCTAAGTGCTAGGTTTGTTTGAAAGCAAAGCCCCCAGTCTGCTGCCACAAGCTTCTCCAGAGCACCAGGAATGTGCCTCTCTGCCTCCTTTCTTGTTTACTGCAACTGCAAATTAAACTGGAACACAAAAGGTGACTGGCCACCACTGCCTGAAACACAAAACACACTTTTGTTTGCCTCTGTTGGGTGTTTGTGCCCCTTCCTTTTCTGCCCTTTTCTGTAGAAATTTGTTTGCTACCTTTTAGTTCGAGGGTTTGTGCTGTTTGAAATTAAATTAATTTAGAGTTCAGGAAACAAGAATGATCAGTGTCCCAGGGAGATGCTACTATATAAAACCTCTAAAGATGGACTATTGAATTTACACTGAAAGAGTGAGACACTAGACATCTCAGGGGTCATGGACGGTAGGTGCTGCTTCAGTGACCCTGCACAGATCTGTCGGCCTGCTTTGTGTTGGGCACATAGGACCCTTTGAGCTTGTTTTGTGTGTGTATGTTTTTATGTTTAATGCCAGGGATCTTACACAAGTTTATTAGACCGGGTATTTATTTTATTATTTTCCTTTAAAGTGGGGCACATTATATGTGTTGATTACATCAAACTCGTGTGTGTATGTGTGTGACATTCACTCAGGCTTGTGTCACTGTGCATTTGTGGAAGT
Organism: Micromys minutus; assembly: GCF_963924665.1. Taxonomy (NCBI): domain Eukaryota; kingdom Metazoa; phylum Chordata; class Mammalia; order Rodentia; family Muridae; genus Micromys; species Micromys minutus. The sequence goes on along the minus strand of NC_137976.1, from coordinate 4,954,637 downwards.
CAGGGAACATCTTTTAGAAATGGCTTCTCTTCTACCACATAGGTTCTGCCAATCAAACTTCTTAGACTTAGATGCAAGTGCCTTTATCAACTGAACCATTTCCCTGGCCTCTAATGTCATTATAGTTTATGAAATGCTTTTATTACTAATGTTGCAACATAAAATTGTATTCCTGGTCCCCTGCTCAAGAGTACAGTACAATACAGTACAGTTCGCAGAAGAAAAAAAATTGTATTCCTACAGAGTATGAATAACCCGAAAACGTAATGTAGCAAAAACTCTGTACAAATAGAATGAGGTACATATTCTAACTGTATAGGAAATAGTGCCCAAAACCTAAGAAACCTCTTTTTTACCCTCTAAGAAATGAGAAACTCTCCTGAAACTCACTATGTAGACCCAGTAAGCCTTAAAATTGCAGAGATCCTCCTGCCTCTGTTTCAGAGTACTGGGATTAAAAACAAGCCCAACATACAGCCTTTTTATGCTTTTTAGAAAACATTTTATGGGACTGGAAAGATGGCTCAGAGGTTAAGAGCAATGGCCGTTCTTTTCCCAGGTTCAATTCCCAGCACCCACATGGCAGCTCACAGCTGCCTACACTGTCTATAATTCTAGTTCCAGGGATCTGAGGCCCTCGTGCAGATAAACATGCAAGCTTTCAAACACCAGTCAATGCTCATAAAATAAAAATAAATAAATTTTTTTTTAAAAGACATTCTATGTGCACTCGATATTTTGACTGCATGTCAATCTGTGCACCATGAATGCTGGGCTCTCGGGCAAGGAGAAGGCAGTAGACGGAATGGCTCTAGAGTCACAGATGGTTGTGCGCTGTCGTGTGGGTGCTGGGAACCAAGAGTTGTGCAAGAACAGCAAGTGTTCCTCCCTACCGTGCCTTCTCTCCAGTCCCAGACAGCACAGTTCATCTGTTTCACCTTCAGGTTTGGGAGCCAGACGTATGTGTCAGGGTAGCGCATCCTTCCCAGGGAAGGACCTGGGAGAGCCTGACTCATGCTCTCACAGGAGCAGCATCCGGGCATAGCATGTCAGCTAGTCTCGTGTTCAGAAAGCATGTTCATCAGTGCTCTGTGGCTCTCAGTTATCTCAATCCCTATCATTAATATCAATTGAAATGTACTTTTTTCTTAGTCTTATAGCCACTTTGTGAAATGCATCACAATTTTCTGTTTGTGTGTGTGTATGTGTGTGTGTTCAGTCATGCAATTTCATTTTGCTCAGTCAGAGCCCCAAGAACCCATTTTGTGGATTATATTATCTGTAAAGAGCAACGTTCCCTCCGTGTTTAGCAGCTCTTCCTAGAGGGAGGCGCCCTTTGGTGAGGGTGATGGGGGAAGACTGTTGAGGCAGTTCCTTCCTTGCTGCAATTAAGCATCTTTGTTGGCAGACGAGTTCAGGAAAGGGACAAGCAATGGCTGGAGCATGCGCAGCAGGAGGAGCAGCCACGCCCTCGGAAGCCCCATGAGGAGGACAAACTGAAAAGGGAAGACAGTGTCAAGAAGAAGGAGGTGGAAGAGAAAGCCAAACCAGAAGTGCAAGACAAGCAGAGTCGGCTTTTCCAGACACATCAAGAGCCAACTAAGCCAGCTGTCCAGGCACCCTGGTCTACCACAGGTATCAGAAGGGGCTGAGGTGCCAGCCAGGCTCAGTCACTGTCACCTCCAGACATATGTGTGTGTAACACAGACAATGGCGTCTCCTCCGAGAACCTCTGAGCAATGCCTCTGCCTAATCACCATCTGCCTTGAGTACTGGCTTGGGGGATAGGTTCTCACTATAGACCAGGCTAGCCTCAGACTCGAGATCTGCCTGCCTCTGCCTCCCAAGTCCTGGCATTAAAGGCATGTGCTACCATGTGCTGGCTTGCTTACATTAATAGGGCTGAGATGTCTGTGTCTGTCTGGATACTGTAGCTCTTTACTACCCAGGTGTGCACAGGTAGCCCCTCTGATATCCAGGAGGATATGCAGGCCTGATCCAAGTGAAATGAGCCCTGTTTGTATATATGTTACAAAGGCGGAACTCGACATTGAAAAAAATCACTTAACTGTTTCTCTAGTTTGATATTTTCCCCTGAAGTGGTTGAGCTATGTCAACTTTTTTGGTCTACACTGGGTTTTGTGCCTTTTGAAAAGTGTAAATCTGGGGTTTTTTTTCACTTTCAATACAACTTGCCTCTTTTAAAAGTAAGTAAATAAAAGGCTGACCTTAACTAATAAAAGCTATTCCTTAGATAATATCAGCCGCAAGCTAAAATGTATTTTCAAAATTTGTAACCACTGTGATAAAGCAACAAATAACTTGACGTCATCTCAAACATGGTTTGTTTGCTCCCCGAGCTCACAGTGGGGGCAGGGAATGAGCCGTAGTGTGGACAGGGTGACAGAGGAGAGGTGAGCCTACTGTCTGACGCTTCTACTGTGCTCTGAAGAGGAATTATCAATCCTCTAATCATCTGGGGATCATTGAAATCCCTGTGTCTCCTTTCAGTGTGAGCTGAGGATTCCTTTTCCTGCTTGGGTCAGTAGGGACCTTTGCTTCCCACAGGAGGTCAAGGCTACACAGAGATAATCGTCTGCCTCCCTGCCCTTCAGATACAATGGGCGGCAAGTTACATGCAGCTTGTGTGTAGAACAATTGAGGGGCTGTAGTTAACTGTTCGCCAAAGTCCAAGAGTGTCCTCTGCCTGAATGCATCTTAAAGGTTTTCCATTTGATTTAAAGTCTAAATTATTTTCATTAGGACTCACCCTTGGGCTTATTCTTTACCCAGAAGTGCAGAAGACTCAGTTCAGCAGGATCACGAGGACATTCTGTGAAGTCAGCACTTAGGTTTATGTGATCCTATTAAGTGCCCCAGAGACCGACATTTGTCTGTTTATGTAGTTGTGTTTCTCTTCCTCTTCCCCTGCAAGAATGCTCTCTGGCTGACCAGATCTGCTGTCATATACGAGCTACGCCCTGGGTGGGGAGCAGAGCCTGGTGATGATTTACAGATGTCCATTGCTAGAGCCCATACCAAGGCAGAGAAGGGCTCTCTGCGCTGTCTCGCCCACCACGTTCCGTCCTGGCGGCTTGTTTGTGGAATCTACTGATGAACTCCACATGGTCTTAGATGTTTCTGTCGGAGTCCACTTTCCTTTGGCATCCATGTGTGTTTCAGAAATTCCCTGAATGGGTGGAAATATTTCCAATACACTGTAGGGCTAACAGCTGTCGCCTTGGCATATGTCAGTGCTTCCTGTAATGTGTCCCTTCTCTTCCCACACAGAGAAAGCCCCGCTGACAATTTCTGCACAGGAGAGTGTAAAAGTGGTGTATTACCGAGCGTTGTACCCCTTTGAATCCAGAAGTCATGACGAGATCACCATCCAGCCAGGAGATATAGTCATGGTAAGGAAGCTGGCCCCAGTGCGTGTCACAGATGACCATCTGTCCTGGCTTGGCACTTTGTGACACCATAGGAAAGGCCAACAAGCATGCATATCAAAAGTTCTCCTTCAAAGGTGAATCTTAGTAGCACTTTAAATGCCCTTGTCAAATACAGTGTCCATATTGTGCTCCTAGTATATTTTAATCTTACGATTGACTGATAGTGTCTAAGGCTAGCACTAGTTACATACTGTGAAGAGTCTTTAAGATACAGTCACAGATGCAGAGTTCCTTCATTCATAGCTGCCCAGAAGAACTTTTATACCTTTGAGCCAAAGTGTTTGGAGACTATTTGGCTTTGTTTTTTAAGTAATGGATTAAATATAGAGCATCTTAATTACTATTTAGAAGATTAACCAACATGTTCAGTTTTGCTTTGTTGCAGTTTATATATATTCTTCGTGTATATTAACAACTTAATGTAGTCTTCGAATTGTAGCAAATATAAGAACTTGTCTTCAGAGAATAAAGCACTGTGGCTGATCTAGTTTCTAAATGACAACTTATGTTCCTTGATTAATTTAGAAGTAACTGAAGGGAAGGCCTGAGAGACAAATGTGGTTTTCATACTAGGGAATCTGTGATCTGTGTTTTAATGAGAAACTATTGCTTTAGTGTGGGACCTCCCTTCTCTGCACCAGCAGTCACAGGGCTCCTCCTGGGCTGGCTGCTAACCCTGCTTTGAAGTAATGAGTAGAGCGGAGATGTACTCTAAGGTGCAACATTTCATTAAACATCTTTTGCCTTGCTTTTTAAACCTTTGCTTTCCTGGTGGAGGTTAAAGGGGAATGGGTAAGTGCCCCCTGTCAGGAAGTCCGCCTCCCACCCCGTGTCCTGTTCTTGAATCACTTTAACTGTGTGAGTGAGCAGATCTTTGGATGTTGTGCAGTGGAGACATGTTGGGGTTCACACCCCAGAGTTGTGCTGAAAGTGTCCGTGGTGAGGGTTTCTGTTTGCTGGGCTCTGCAGAGCGAGCTGTAGGGTCTGGAGTTGTCAGGCTCTGCCTTACACCAAGAGCTTCGGGTGCATTAAACTGAAAATGAAACATCTGAAACTTTTACAAGAGATTAGAATGATTTTCTTGATTACAAAACCCGCCTACTTACTTACTGACACAAGGTCTCGTGTAGCTCAGGCTAGTCTCAAGCTCACTGTGTAGCCAAGGCTGTCCTTAAACTCTCGACTGTCCTACCACCACATGGAAGACGCATGAACTTGAGAACAGTGGAGCCTGACAGGCTGACTGGGGCTCTCTTGTCATTTCGTAACCCAGGCTCACTTTTGTCAGCACTGTGACCATTGGCTTCTCAGACTCCTCAGAACCTCTGTGAAAACAGCAGGCTTACACTTTAGTCACCATGCTTCCCCTCGGGATAGAGGGGGTCTTGCTAGGAATTGGGGAACGTTACAAATACTTCGCTTTTACACCAGTTTGCTACCAAACTATTTTTTCATTGTTAACAGTTTAATGTACCATCTTATGTTGTCATATTCTGAATGTTTGATTCTACAAAGACAGAAAATAGTGTCGGCCATTTGAGTATTTAGGTCCTTTTTGGAAAAGGCATGAGAAACAGACGAACCCAGGCTGTGATGAAGTTGCCCGTGACTGTGCAGGGACCTAGGAACTTAAAGAGGAAAGAATTATGTGAACTGATGAGGGGATCTTGTGACCGTGGCTAGCTAGCTGCTCGTCTCCTTGTCTGAGGGATAAAGCTTGTTGTCTACCATGCATTGCCCAAGCAATTGAATGAGCACTGAAAGGCACTTCACTCACTGCCATTTTTGTTAGGCTTTACGTGAGGACCACACAGCAGCTGAACATCCAAATGGTGCCAAGCAGCATCAGGTGTGTCAGAATTTCTCAGGGAGTCTCGAAAAGGAACGGATGGCAAATGGCTTAGGAAAGGAGCGCGGCATGCAAGGCTGGCCCTGCCTGTCTGGTTCCTATAACCACAGAAGGCTGGACAGGAGGGTCACAGAGCTGTTCTCCCGCACCCCGCTCCGCACGCCACGCACTCTTCTTACAGCTTCCTTCCTTCCTCTGTCTGTCTGTCAGTCTGTTCTTTCTGTCCCCTTCCTTCCTCTCTTTCTTTCTTCCTTCCTTTTTCTTTCTTTATTCTTTCTTTCTTCCTTCCTCTCTTTCTTTCTTCTTTCTTTCTTCCTTTCTTTCTATGCCTTGCTTTGGCCATAGACACTCAGAATTTTCAGTTCATACCCTGTTCAGAATTCTCTGTAGCCCTTTCACTAGGGAATGTGTTTCATGACCAGTGACATAGCCCTAACCCTTTGTCCTGTCAGAACTTATCCTAACTCAGTCCCAGGGCTCCTGTCATGGTTTCCAGCTACCTAGTCCTTTGTCCTTAAAGCGGTCCTGTGACTGCTACCCTTCCTGGCGTCCTCCCCAGCACGGGGGTTATGGGCAGTGCCACCACTCAGCTTGTCTGTGGTTTATGTAAAACTACCAAGTGAGTTCCAGGACAGCCATTGGCTACACTTCCCAATCTTGGAAAACAAAGTAACAACAGCAAAACTCCTTTTCCAGGGGACTGGAGACATCATGGCTCAGTGGTTAAGACCACTGGCTGCTCCTCCAGAGAACCCGCACGCCTGTCTATAAGTTCAGTTCCAGGGCTTCTGACACTTTCACACAGACATACATGCCAGTAAAACACCAATATACGCACACACATACATACATACTGTATAAAAGAACTTTTTCTTCCACCTTTCTTTAGATTTCCATAATCTTAACATTTCAGCTTGTTTCATAGGAGGTCTGAATGTCGCTGCCGATGTGAGAGGCTAGTGCACACATTTCAAATAAGCATGCATATGTTGTCTACAGCCTCTCGTGTGCTACCTCAGCAGACTTGCGTAGTTACACTAAAGGAAAGGTTCCCCGCCCTCTATGCTCCAGCCTTAGAGAAGACAAACAGGCAAAATGACTATGCACAAAATTTAAAAATCATCATAAAAATAAAGCTAAAAATAGAGCCACCACATGACCCACCTGTACCATTCCTGGTCATATATGCTTAGGACTCTAGCCCACCCCACAAGCTGCTGCCCCACTGTATTTACTGTTGCGCTGTTCCCAAGAGCCGGCATCCACATGGGTGTCTGTCAGCCAGTGGGTGGAGAACGACAGTGTGGGACACACACAATGGATTTGGGAAGAACTGAGAACAGCTACTGAGTAAGACAACCAAGGCACAGGAGGGCGAGGGCTGCGTGTCCCCCTGGAGCCGTCAGCCTTGCCTGTTTGACTTGTAGTACTTGTAGAATCCAGAAACAAAGGGGTCACTGGGTAGAGGGTGCCTGAGGGAGGGGCTAGTAGGATAGCAGTGATACTGGTGGGGGTAAAGTCAGGGACAGGGGTGTGGGATGGGAACAGAGGGGGTCAGCATGATGAGAGTTACTCAAATGAAGGATGCATGGGAATCTACTAGTTATTGTAAGCCAATTTAAGAAATGAAAGTTAGGGCTTGAGAAAAGTGTTCAGTAGTTAAGAGTATTCCCTACTCTTCTAGAAGACCTAAATTCAATTGTATCCTAGCTTTGAGCCAAGCACCCATGACAGGCAATTCTTAGCCACCTAAAGTGATCTGATACCAGCTCCGTCTCCAAGGACATGCATGCACACACGCCTGTGATCACATAGACACACAACATTTTTTAAGTTAAAAAAAAAAAGAGTTTGAAAGGATGGTTGGATAATGTACCTCAGGGCGGGAGGGAGTGAGGAATGGACCCAGAGTCCCACAGTCTGCCTTCAAATCATATCCCCCAAAACCCAAAGCACTTCCACTGGACTCTTAAAGGCTCTTCTGCCCCTCAGGAATGTCCCTCAAGGTTGTTAAAGACCCAAGTATAATATTACCTCCTTTGAAACCAAGTTGGAAATTTAAGAAAACCAGAGCTCCCTAATGAAATGGTGGTCAGTGCACAGATAGCCATTAGAACCCAAGCTTTAACCAAACGAATTTACATCTGAACTGTGCTATGCACATCTGACTTTCACACCCAGCAGGTACAGCAGGCAGTGTGTAGTTAGTACTGTCTTATAGACCAGCTCTGAGCCAAGTCCCAGAAATACGAACAGAATCTAGGGTCTGTGCTTCAATTTCATGATGTTCTATCAGAATTACTTCCAGATAAATTGGGATTGATGGGATAGACCTAGTTAGATAAATTATACTAAGACTAAACTTGTTCATTAAAAAGAATAAGAATCCCTGTTAAAAGCCACAGTGGGTGAGTGTGCTTTGTGTGAAAGTCTGTGTCATAGTTTGCGGTGTTACAGAGTTTATATGCTATCATACTCTTACATTTTTCCAAAATTAGATTGGCATTTTGGCAAAGTTTTCCAAATTCAAGAAGAAATGTCTCTCGTTTTCATGTTGATCCTCTGTTTTCCAAGTGGTTAAGTGTTACGAATGAATTCCTGCTGCCTGCTCTGGGCCTTAGTCATAGTCGTTTAGATGGCTGACCCCATGAGAGTAAGTTCACATTCCTGAGACCATGCCTGGGCCACTGCTGAGGGCGATGATTTTATTGTTGCCTTGGAGATCGGAGCACTTGGGTCCCTCCTCCAGCTCCTGAGGATGCTGGGAGGTGCAATGTGACTTCTGTCCTTGCTGCTGGCAGACAGGGTGTGGGTTCTCAGTTGTGTTTGGGGCCAGACCCTTTCCTTTAGATGGGGTCAGCCATTGCCTGGGGACTTGTGATCTGATTCCTTATGTCCACACAAGGTCTCATTAACCAGGCAAAGGGATGACAGTAGACCCTAGGTCATGGTGCCATCAAGCAGTTGGCATTTGTAGCAGTGAACATTCCCAAACTGAAGCTTGTTTTGAGTGAACTATTTTGAAACTAGATACTATGGCCAAAGTCTAGATGTAAAAACACCATAGTTGGAGTTGAATTTTTAAAATTGTTTATAAACTTTTTTATGTGTATATTAGGGTTTTCTAGAGTCACAGAACTTCTGGAGTCTCTGTATAGTAAGGTATTTGTTGGTGACTTACAGTCTTAGTCCAACTCGCCAACAATGGTCACAAAGTCCAAGGATCTAGCAGATGCTCAGTCCCACAAGGCAGTCAGGCAAAGAGAGAGAAACTTCCTTCTTCCAGTGTCCCTATGCAGGTCTCCAGCAGGTGTGTCCCAGGTTAAAGGTGTGCGCCACCACTGGATCTGGGACTTGCTTTGTCTCAGATGTCCTTGAGTTTAGACATCTCCTTGCCTTAGTGTCTCTGTGTCTCAAGATCAGGATGACAGGTGCGCCTCCCAGTTCTGGATTGTGGTTCAGTCCAGATACAGTCAAACTGACAACCAGGAATAGCCACTACAATGTTCCAGGCAGTGTTAGAAAGGCTTATCAGATGCTGGGACTGGTGATACACATCTTTAGTCCCAGCACAGGGAGGCAGAGGCAGGCAGATCTCTGAGTTCCAGGCCAGCCTGGTCTGCAGAGGGAGTTCAGGACAGCCAGAGCTACGCAGAGACCCTGTCTGAAAAACAAAACAACAACAAAGATGTATTCATACAGGCATGTTACAGACAGAGAGATGGCGGCATCCAGAAGTTAAACTTGTCTGGTTTGTACAGTTAACAGCTACAGAACCTGCTTTAAATATGTGGCAGTCTATGCGCAGAGCCCTGGTTTTCATCATACTCAACAGCGCTTTATGTTTAACACAAACTCCTGGCTCCCACCTGACGTCCTTTAGTCCTCAGGTGGAGGCTGGAGAGCTTGGCCACCGAACCTACTCAGGGTGCTGGTGTTCTCAGCTGAGGAGCAGCCATGTCTCCAATGCCCAGCAGTTGCGTGTGGTGTGAAGCCATCGGTGACTATAAACCAGGAGGACAGAGCAGCCCGCCATTTCAGTTCAGCAGCACCACAGTAAATCCGAGCAGAAGAGCGTGCTTACCTATAAAAGGGAGGAGCCAGACAGTGGAGGGAGTGGAATGGGAGGCGTGAGTGTGAGTAACTGTTACCACACTGAAAAGCAAAGCCCATCCCCTTGGAAATACTGCACACGACCCAAGGGTCCCCCTTTTCCTGTGGCAAATAATCAGCCTTAAGTTAGTTTTTAGAGAGATGACTCGGCAGTCAGAAGCACCTGCTCCTGTGGCTCTGTGAGAAGTCGGTGAAGAGTCAGAGCCTCAGTGACTCACTGGTCCTGGAACCTGCTGTCTGACTGAGCGTGCTCAGAACCAGGGATAACTGTAGGAATATGAAGCATGGCCATTTTGAATACTTCCTTTGGGCAGAACACAAGGTCAAACACAAGCATTAGAGGCACTTGGTGTAGTAGACGACCCTAGATTTTAAAATTGTGGCCTCTAAGCGGATTAAAGTGCTGATGGCTGTGGCTAAGCAGTGCTCTCGTCTCCTCACTTCGTCCTGTGGAGCTCTTACACGGCTGTCCTTGTGTTTGCGTCCTCCTTGTCTCTCTGCTGAGTAGATGCTTAGTTACTGGGCCTTTTAGAATGCTGACTTTTCGTTGGTTGCACTCTTTGCTTGAAATAGTAAAAAACCAAGTCAGATTCTCTTTACTAAGTGCATGGCTTCCTGAGTAATGAAACCTGCCAGGTGGAGTCACACTTCAGATATCAGTCGCTCTGGTGTAGATGTCTCAGGACCTGAGTGAGGTACTTTATGTCATCTCCCATTAGGAACTCAGGAAAGAAAAGGCCAGAGTAGGAACGTGGTTGCAGAGCATACCACTTCCATGGGCACTGAGACTAGGGTGAGAACTGTCTGTGCCATGTGGCAGTCAGGGCAGAAGCTTGTGGCTTTGTTGTGCCTGGGTGATTGGTATGTTCAAGAGCTGGTTGTCTTCCATTTAAATGAAGCATGTGACATTTCACAGGTGGACGAAAGCCAGACTGGAGAGCCGGGATGGCTCGGAGGCGAGCTGAAAGGGAAGACAGGATGGTTCCCTGCAAACTATGCAGAGAAGATTCCAGAGAACGAGGTTCCCACTCCAGCCAAGCCACTGACCGATCTGACATCTGCCCCTGCCCCCAAACTGGCTCTGCGTGAGACCCCTGCTCCTTTGCCAGTAACCTCTTCTGAGCCCTCCACAACCCCCAACAACTGGGCAGACTTCAGTTCCACGTACGTGTTGATATGCTGTCCTTCACAGTTTTGAAATGCAGACTCTTATCTTTTTCCTTGCAGTTGGTAGAGTTGTGAGTTGTTCCTCTCCGTGTGATGTGTGACAGTGGTGCGTGTTCATGACCCTTTCTCTGGCTGGCCTACTGACAACCTGGGGTTGTTGACTTCTCAGCTACATTTAGTAATACCATTGCCAAACAGAGACTTACCGGGGTGCAAAATAGAGACAGCTGTGGATTGTCCCAGCATTGTCTTTTTCATGTTAGGGGAGAAATGGGGAAATACAACTTCCTAATAATCCGTGTTGACAATCATGTTCGTCAGCAAAAAAAATTCAGTCATTTCCTGCAGGCTGGAAAATGATGCTATTTTGTTAGGCAGGAACTAAAATTGCAATCAGTCATGTGTTTTGGAATAAGACAGAAAGCTGTTTCTACAGGTTTCTGCTGAGTGAGTGTACACTGTAGAGAAGTGTGCCTTCCCTTGCCGCTGTGGGGCTCTGCCCTTGGTCATCAGGAAATGGCATTCAGCAAGCAGCATGTAAGCAGAGATTTCAATTGATAGCAGAAGCCGCTGTAGTGCCAGGGAAGTGTTAGTGAGCCCCAAAAGGCCAGTCAGGGGCAGATCCCATGCAGTCACACCTGGGCCTTCATTCCAGCTAGATCAGGCTCAGCCCACCACTGAAATGCAGGACAGTTTTGGTGGAGAAGAGCCCCAAACATCTATGGGGCAAGATTTTATAGAAAGCTGCAAGTGGGGGAGAGGTGAGTATTTCTAGCCTTGCAGGCATCCAGTTGGAGAGCTACTCCAGCCTTTAGTATAATTGTCTGGGAGTCAGATGATAGACTTCTGTTTCCTTCTACATTGGTGGTTGTGAGGCAGGCTTGCAACCTAGGGGTGCAGATTTGTTGGGGAGATCACCTGAAACACTGGATTTGATGGGGGAGATTAACCTGGAGACACAGGTCTTATTGGAGTTTGCCTAGAGACTGGAGCTTGGGTTTTATTGGGGGTAACTTAGAAACTAATGCTAGGTACCAGCCTGTTAGTTTATCTGAGTTCAGACTTAGGTCAAGTTCTCTAAAATGGAGTCTGAATGTAAAAGATTTGGTCTCTCACCACTGCCTAGGCTTCCATTTGGAGATCCATGACCTACATGTGCAGCTGTCCAAATATGTGTCAGACTAGTGGGCAGTGAGTGTATGAGTGTACAGGGTTTTCTCTTTTTTCCAAGTTGAATAAATAACCTTTCAGAAACACACATGGAAGTCCAGTTATGTTTTCAGAGAAAGATTAGATGAAGCAAACAGAGGGAGAAGAAAAGTAATGACCAAGGAAGGAGGACATGGAGGGAAGAGAGGGCACAGGGAATCACAAGGTATTCTGGGTGCACTCTCAGACTGAGGTTAGAGTGCCCGAGACTCTTCCTGGGAAGGGAGCTTGCCGCCGGCCTGAGCTCCGGTCACACCACCCCTACTCGCTTTGGTCTTTGCTTGAAGTGCTTCAGTTAAGTTAGAGATGGTACTGGACTTGTGATGGGGTCTCCTATAGCTCAGGCTAAACTTCAAGTCCTCACATGGTCTTGGGCTACAATTACAGGTATGCACTGCCACATGAACCATGCGTGGTGCTGGAGATAGAATCTGGGGCTTTGTGCCTGGAGATCAGGCTCCAGCCCCAGACTAATACTGTGTTTGGGGTTGGTCTCCTTTCTTCTGTGTGTGGGTGTCCTGTAATGCTAGGACCAGAAGTGCTTACTGCTTATGGCATGTGCTTTTCTTTCTAGGTGGCCCAGCAGCACAAGTGAGAAACCAGAGACGGACAACTGGGACACGTGGGCAGCTCAGCCTTCTCTGACTGTACCCAGTGCTGGCCAGTTAAGGCAGAGGTCAGCCTTTACACCAGCCACAGCCACTGGCTCCTCCCCATCTCCCGTCCTGGGCCAGGTAGGGGTCACTAGTGAAGACTGAGTGTGATCTGCACCTAATGTTGTCACACCAACAGTCCCAGTAGACATTTGTTGGCAACATCATTTATAAGCAGTTTCCTCCCACGAGGCTGGGTTGGCTGGCTGAACCTAGTTCAGAAAGCTGACACTTGGTGTAAACCAGAGTTCAGAGGGCTTAAACTCCCCTGCCCGAGAATAGCTTCACTGCAACAGTGTCATCAAACCTGCAATGCTGATAGAGTCAGAAGGTGTGAAAACTGCCACAGGGAGAGCCAGGAAGTGTGTCAAGGATTCTGGGACAGCCCATCTTGCCACCCCACCAACCTGCCCTAGAAAAGGTAAACTGATCTCAGGCCTGCTAAGGAGCGGCGTTTCTGAAAACACGGGTTGTTATTGTGAACATTTCTTCTTTAGTTAATGTAGTGGTGATAAAGGAATAAAATCAAATCAATCAAACAAACAGCAAATGCCCATCCTGGAGTCCCCAGATCACAGGGAGTTCCTGTTCTGAAAATGCTTAGATTATAGGAGCTTCCAGGAATGGGGGGAGGCAGTAGGCAAGAAGATTGCAGCTGCTAAGCAGAGATGCTCCCGAGGGTGCTCATTGTGGAAGCCCAGACCCTGCTGAGTCCCTATGTCCAAGCCACAGAGAGGGGGAAGCAGAGACAGGCCAGGGCCATCAGGGCGAGGCTGCAGCCCAAAAGTGTGCAGTAAGGGTGTGGGGAGGCACAACTAAACAGCGGTGGCCTTCCTGCCCACACTCAACACTTAAGTACAGTGACCAAGAAGGACTGCGCCTGAGGTGGTGACAAGAATGAGTCAGAGCCTGGGAAGAGTGAAGTGGTCATGTTATCAACACCCACTAGGGCAAAGAGACCCCTATGGATAGGTATGGACACTAAGTAGACTTTAAGTAGACTTAGTGACTTGAAGCGGGGTGGAGTCAGTCCAGATTGCAATGAGGAAGCTGAGCCCTGAGAGGCCTGCTGGTTTCTGAGGGCAGAGAGTAAAGCACACACTGGCCATCAGTCCCTCTAGGTGAGGAGCAAGCCCTCGGGACCTTGGACAGGGAGAGTAAGGGATTCCTAGGAAACTGAACTCAGCATTCTGTGGCCATACTACCAAGCTTGACCAGCTATGGGGGCTATAGCCTGACTGTACAGTCACAGCAAAGGCTGCATCGGTCCTTTCTGAACATTATAGCAGTCTCAGAAGAGCACCATCTCTTTGGTAGATAGACATGAAAACTGAGGCTTGGGAAAATCTCTCAGTTGCTTAAGTGTCATGGAATTAGCAAGTGGCAAACCTGGGATTCAACTCATGTTCTTGTCTGACTTCAGGCTGTTTCAGAAACCCAGCACAGGGAAAGGTGCTGAAACAGAGAGACATCCCGAATGTCTGTGAAGGCATAGTGCAAGTGGCTTCCTTCTCATTCTGGTCTGGAAGTCCCTGAATTAGTTGAGAAGCACTATGGATTGGGTGGGGGCTAAGACACGGGAGTCAAAGTGCTGTAGGCATAAGGAGCTAAGACTCCATGCAGTGCAAGGGTGAAGGGTCACGGGCATGCTCATGGGAGCTATTGACCAGGTCTGTTTTCCTGTTTGTCCAGTCAGACCTTAATGCAGAACTAAAGTCGCTTCAGGCGAGTGCAGGTGCCTCCTTGGGCATCAACTTGTGTTCTTTGTCTATTTGTGGACATTTGAAGCAGGACTTGTTTTTGTTTATTTAAGTCATCCTAATGATTGAAACATAATAAGTACCTCACCTACCTTTGCAGCCTTGTCTCCTGCTCCACCCCTCCATGAACCGAGGCTGCCCACAGCCCCGGGTCCTGCTCCTCCTCCTGGACTACTTGCTGTGCACTCAGCGCGCCTCCTCGAGGCCTTTGCCTGTGCTATGCCTTTGGCCTGGAGCTCCCTTCTGCAGCCCCAGCTTTCAGACCCTTCAAGCCCACTCCAAATGCCTCTTCCCTGTGAAACTGTCCCTGGTGCTTTTCTCTCTGATCCTGCAGGGAAGCAGAACTCTTATATGATGTATTTCACTCCACCAGAGGATACACTTGGCTGTTTTTACCTTTTGCTTGCACACTAAGTTCCTGACTAGAGAATATTTTTATAGCACTTCAAGGTTAATAAAATGCTTTATCCAAACTATATGGAGAGAACAGAAATGATGTTTTCTTCATTGTTATTATCACACAGTGTCTGGAATTATGGGAAATAAAAAAAGCACAGTCCAGTGCATGTCCTGTTTGCACACGTCCACACAAACTGAAATGCAGTCAGCTCCACTAGTCTACATCACTACAGAGAAACACTAAAGACTTAGAGCGGGTGTGACGGGAGCAGTGCAGTCTAGCACTCATGTCGGGCTGGGTGTGTGTGTGTGTGTGTGTGTGTGTGTGTGTGTGTGTGTGTGTGCGCGCGTGCGCGAGTGCGCACATCTCACCTGTCTTGGTTGGAAACAAGCCACAGTGTAATCACAGATCCTTTATGTTGTTCCACACAAGGGTGAAAAGGTGGAAGGGCTCCAAGCGCAAGCCCTGTATCCCTGGAGAGCCAAAAAAGACAACCACTTAAATTTTAACAAAAGTGACGTCATCACCGTTCTGGAACAACAAGACATGTGGTGGTTTGGAGAAGTTCAAGGTCAGAAGGGTTGGTTCCCCAAGTCTTACGTGAAACTCATTTCAGGGCCCGTAAGGAAATCCACAAGGTATTTTTATTTATCTGCTTCTATTTGGTGAAAACAGTATTAGACATTATTGCTTGTGCTAGTTAAGGTTAATGGAGGGAGGGCTGCTGGTCTCCTGGGAAACTAGGGAATGTTTATGAAGTACAGAAAGTGAACCTGTCCTCGTGAGCCATAATCCCTCCGGCAGGGGAGCCTGTACATTGTGTACATTGTGTTCTGCAACTGACTTGTAGAAGAATATGGATTGTTTGGGAAGTTTGACTTTATGGCCAGTACAGTACCAAATATATGCAGATACTTCAGCCAAGGGTGGGTGCATGTGGAAGAGTGAGCGATGGCTTTCTTTATTCCTGTCTGCGTGTAACAGAACCACACGGTTGTTATTAGTTATGCCAACATTTAAAGATATCCAGAACCAGCTAGGGGCTGCAAGAGGTAACAGCCTCTTCTATGGAAATACCGCATGGTTGCTTCCAGTCAGTGCTGATGAGACTGTCCAGCATAGCAAGTGGGAGGAAGAAGCCCAGCCTGGGCATGGTGGCTGCTGCCCCCTCGCTGTGCTCTAACCCACCGTAGGTGACGGCTGCAGCTGTGGGCTCAGCTTTCAGGGAAAGCAGCGTCCTTTGGTATTTTCAGATGAGAGTTAAAATACTCTTCTTCCCTTCTTACAGCATCGATACTGGCCCTACTGAAAGCCCTGCTAGTCTAAAGAGGGTGGCCTCCCCGGCCGCCAAGCCAGCCATTCCTGGAGAAGGTGAGGACCTGGGTGTGCTGGGCTCCTTAGAAGGTGGGGACATTCAGAGCAGACTGTGAATGTTGATGATGACTGGACTCACCTTAAACAGGCTGTTTGTTCCCTTCAGCCTCCTGAACACGGAGGTAAGACAGTGCCAGAGGCACTGATCATCCAAAACTGGGTTCTCTGATTATATGTGGCATTCCCCAAGGATGAGGTCTGAGCATACGTCCCTCATGGCCTTGCTTCCCCTGTAGCAGTCTCTGATTATATGGATAACTGTGCAGTTCAGTGACACTCGTGATAGTCCACTACAGCTGAGGCAGGAGATTGCTTCTCGGTCCTCTCTGGGAATAACCAAGCCAGATAATTTATGCCCAAAACATTCATTTTCAGTATTTATTTATTTATTATATGTGAGTACACTGTAGCTGTCTTCAGACATATCACAAGAGGGCATCAGATCTCATGACAGATGGTTGAGAGCCACCATGTGGTTGCTGGGATTTGAACTCAGGACCCCTGGAAGAGAAGTCAGTGCTCTTAACCACTGAGAAATCTCTCCAGTCCTCACATTTTCTTAATAATTATTTTAGCACTATTAGAACAAGTCAAAACTCTTTAGATATAACATGCCTTCAGCCTAATTAAAAGCAAATTTTGACTCTTTCCCAAAACAGCAATTGCAAAAACTTAGGTGTATTATGCATAATCAGGTCTCACTACTGGGGGAAAATTCATATTCTGGCCCTTTCATAGTAATTACGTGAAAGTAAGTAATTGCCTCAACTTCCTTATCTGTGAAGTGGGAATAATGACCACCGTTTGAGGGAGAAGTTATTTTAGGGGTTATGAGAAAAAGTTTGGAGCTTTTAGAGTGAGAGCCAGCAAATGCCTGCTCTTTCTCTGTTTTCCTTATTTCCTTGCTTCCTGGCAGAGCCATTTGGAACAGTGAGCATTGTCATCAGACCGCAGTGTGAAAAAGAAACTGTAACCCTGAGGTCTAAATAAATGGCCACAGCTAACCCCCACTCCCTTACTCCTAGCAGCAGAGCAGAGGCAGATTCCCATCTTAAATGGCTGCTTTGAAATGAGTTAGGCATAAGAAAGCCCAGGAAGGACTGCTGGCCTCGTGGAAGGAGTGTCTGTAGGAGAATGCTGGCACCAGACATTCTGAAAAAGGCTATTTACAGATTCATGAACCTCTTATTAATAATGCATTAAACGTCATCTAATTTAAACTGTAAACTGGATTTAAACAGATTAGCCATTCGGATAGATCTAAGGAGTGGCTGGGGACTGGCCTGTACCCCTCTCTTAAATGTCTCCTGCAAGGAAGCCAGCTGGGTGCCTTCTGAAGTCCCTCATGGAGTCTGGCTTTCCCAGGGCCTTGTGCAGGGTGGGCGGGCATGCAAAGCCTTATCTTTTGCAGGCCCCTTATATTTGAACTATATTACTGCTCTTAGCTCGAGGTCCCATTTCTGAGCTCCCTATTTTGAAGGTTACTCCAAGATTTTAACTGGATTTGAAGAAGGCGATCTATATACTGGACAATCCAGGAAATGTATAGAGTGCCCAGCATCCTATTAGAAATGGCCAGATGGGAATGGGCAGTCCAAGGGAACAGTCCTTACCAGTCCGTGCCCAGAATACTGAGAAATCAATAAGCGTGCGAGTTACAGGAGGAAAGGGGACGCCCAGCCAGAGCTTTGGTCTCCAAGGGGTGCTTGTGATGTGCTCTCTCACTTCTGAGGAGCTTCAGGGAACCCGCTTGGGTGACCTTGTGTCAGCGGAGAGACCAGCACTCTTCTCCCACAATCAGTGCTGGCTGGCCTCAGCCCAGGTCACTAGTCACCTGCTTTTGAAGAAAACCCCTGTGGTCAGGGACACCCACTTAGCTCAGACTTCAGAGGTTTTGCTGTGTGTACCTACTTCAGTTTTCATTCCAACAAAGCTCTTCATATTAGCCAGGGGAGGAGGTGGCAAGATGGCTCAGCAGTAAAGTGCCTGTAACCACCTCAGTACGATCCCCAAAACCTATATGGTGGAGGGAGAGAACCAGCTTCTGTGAGTGGTCATCTGACCACACACGAGCCACACACAAAATACTGTGAATGTGAAATTGGCCAATGGAGATCTGCATACCAAAGTTCTAGCTGCTAGCCACCCTTGCCTTCTGCATTGAGGGTCTTATCATATGTCAAGTGTGTTACAGAGTGACAGTACAGCGCCTGTCCTGAAACACTTTGTTCTGAACCTCAGGGTCAAGTCAAAGCAGAGCAGAGCTCTGCTTCCAGGTACAGGGCCAAGCTCCTGTGGTGTGGAGTGCACGCCTCCCGCCCCCACCACTAGGAATACTGGGTCTGTCCAAGAGACTGAGTCCCATGATAGTCTTTTCTAATAAGCTTGTAAAGAATGATTGGTCATTTTCTTAGCATAGGTTAAGGAGATCTTACTCTTGTCATTTGGCTCTGAAATAGTCCCTCCCATTTGTATTCATGGCTCTGTATGTTTCCAGTGTCACTGGGGCACTTAATAGTAAAAGGTGTATTATTTAACTGATTTAAAGAATGAACTGTATTTAAAAGTCTTCTAAAACCATAACATGCTCCCCTCGAGACTGAAATATAGATATTTGCACACCAAACCTTCATGTGAACACATTCTACCCCATACATAGCATAAAATAGACACTTACTCAGTGTTAACTAAAGCTAAATGTGTAAACGTCTTTTATTTAAAGAGGTGATATATGTAACTAAATCATAGATCATTCTTGAGGCTGTCAGATGTGTCAGGAGGTTCCTGTCTCTGGGTTCTCACGGCAGTCCTCTCCGTGTGCATTACATTTGTAAGAGCAGTAGGGAGCGTGGAGCCCGGGGACGGGACAGCCCTGTGTTTCAGCCTGTGCCTAGTACTTCTTGAGTGGATCTCACCTTGACTTCCTGAATCATAAACTTACCTTTGCAAAGCTGTCTGGGATGTCGTTAAACAATCAAGCTTTCTCCATATCTCAATATTTCTCCAGAATTTATTGCCATGTACACTTACGAGAGTTCTGAGCAAGGAGATTTAACCTTTCAGCAAGGGGATGTGATTGTGGTTACCAAGAAAGATGGTGACTGGTGGACGGGAACGGTGGGCGACAAGTCCGGAGTCTTCCCTTCTAACTATGTGAGGCTTAAAGATTCAGAGGTAAACCCACATTAACTGTTTCTCTCCCTGTCTGTGTACTGGTTCTTTTGGCGGGGAGTCACTGTTTGACGGTGGAACTCTATGTTGTGTTCTGCTGAGTTCTGGAATGTGGTGATAATTAAAGTAGCCTGCAGCTGTTTGACCATCTCCTTTCCTGCTGTGGCCTCCTCCGTGCAGAACTCCAGGGTTAAGTGGAGGCTGCACTTGGGGGCCTGCTCTCCATCACTCTGTTCCAAAGCTCAGTGCTGGTCCCATTCCTGCATGTAATCAGTTTATGATTTTGAGTAAACTTGCTTAATTAGTTCTTCTGGGCCATGCTCACAGCAGCACTTTGACCGTGTAAACTAAGGTGTTTTGGTGATGCTGACCCCAAATAGTGAGCAAAAGAAACGTTCAGCTCTGTGTGTAGAAAGACAGTTCCAGTAGGTCGGTGTGTTTTGGACAGTCCCACTGTCCTTATAGGTTGGAAATGGTTCCTTAGACTTCTGAGTGCATGGGTTGTGGTCTTGAGGAGGTGCAGTCGTAATGATATGGTTGGGGTTGGAGGGTGGTTTATACGGGCCAAGTTCAAGTTAGGAGAGTCGAGTGGTGTAGTTATAGCTGGTTAGCTGAAACGTAGAGACAAACCGGAAGGCAGGAACGCTGGTGTTTTCAGGGCAGTGCATCCACAGTTGCTCTCTCTTCCCTCAGTCTCCTAAGCACTGAGAGAACAGCTGACAGCAGAGGCAGCACTGAGTAGACGTGATTAAGTGCAGACTCAGTGCAGATTGGCTTCTGTGTGGGCCCTTGGCTTTGGCCAGAATGGGCCTGTGACTTGCTCTGTTACTGTTGTTTGGGAGTGTTTGCTTGCTGCAGTATTAGAAGCAGTTTGCTAAACCTTGGATGTTTGTGTAACTGCCCACCCTGCAGGATCTGGCAGATAGGAGATGGGGGGGAAATGTCCCTTCGATGGCTTGTTGGATTCCATAGGTCTAGAAAGGGAAAATCCAACCCTTTTCTAGGCCAGCGAGTCAGCTTTATTAAGATCATGATGATGACATTTCGGGGCTAGGGAATGTCAATTCCAGCTGTCAGACTGAGAACCCTTTGGATCAGGTCAAGTCAAGGCCATCTGATTCACGTCGAAACTTATTTTTGTTTTATTCATTGAAATTTTGCCTATGTTTTCTTTGTGGGTGGATGGGTAGGTGAGTGGGTGGGTGGGTAGATGGATGGATGGGTGGGTGGATGGATGGGTGGGTAGATGATGGGTAGGTGGGTGGATGGATGGGTGGGTGGGTGGGTAGATGGATGGATGGGTGGGTGGATGGATGGGTAAGTGGGTAGATGGATGGGTAGGTGGATGGGTGGGTGTGTAGATGGATGGGTGGGTGGGTAGATGGATGGGTGGGTGGGTAGATGGATGGGTAGGTGGATGGGTGGGTGGGTAGATGGATGGGTAGGTGGATGGGTGGGTGGGTGGGTAGGTGGATGGGTGGGTGGGTAGGTGGATAAAGAGAAATAGCCTTAATACATATTTAAGTAACACAATAAAAATAAGCTGTTACACTGAAAAACCAAAAGTTTTCTTATATTACATTTTAATACAGTACAGCTTTCTGCCTAAAAGCACCCGAAGTCTATATCAAAAACAACAAGCATTGTGGCTCTAAAGACCAACTGACCTATGGATGGTTTCCTACCACTTCATAGCCTTCATTTACTTGATTTTTGGCTGTGGGATAGCTGTTAAGATTTTTAAAATCAAATACATTCTATCGACAATAGAAATGCAAAGTTAAGTGTGAGAGGGAAGTCCTACCAAACTTAAAACAATACTCCATGGTCCAGACACCAGGCTGGACCCATGGGTCTGAGGGGCAGTCCTTCCTGCTGTTCTCTAGGGCAGCTTTTCTGTATACTCACCAGGACAGAACGCCATCCCCTCTGCCTGGGGCTTCTCACTGAGAACGCACTGCACAGGAGCCCCTTGACCTTTGTGACCGGACAACACCCGTTGTCCTTTGTGTTTGAAGCATTGGGATTATTATTGAAGCTTATGCCTCTTTCATTGTTTTTTTTATTTGGTACTCTGACTATAAAAATCAGTAAATTAATAGATTATTAATTGTTAATGATTGGTTTAATAAATACCTAGAGTGAGATTATTTCAAGCCTTCCCCTTCTCTAGTGGCCACTCAACTTCAGTGGCTGACAGCATCGATAATAAGATGTGTTCCTCACGGACATCTGCACGCTTTTATCTTCACTGTAACTCGGGCCTGGCTTATTAAACCCCTTGTCTTATTTCAACTGAAATGCTTAATCTACTACAAGGGTAGGCACTCAAGGGGGAGCATTAATTGACAATAAACCACTTTGTCACACAGATTGCATTCTGGCCTCTGTCCTGGCTCCCATGGTCTCTGCTGGCTGACTCAGCTGGGTTAAAGTTCCATGGGTATCCGGGAGGAATTCAGACCCAGAGTGTTTCTGGAACACTTAGTTATTGGGAAAAAATATGGATCGCTTCTGTGTTCGTACTTCCCGCATGGAGAGAGAAAGTGCTCAGACTGTGAGATGGGGGCTGGGGGGGTGGGCGCCATGCAGGGCAGCAGGCCCCTTCTGGGTAGAGAGAAGTGAGGGGGAGGGGTGGAACCTATCCTCCCGATGCTGGTGAGGTTCTTAATGAGAATTCTAATATAAATATAGTGAAATGAAGCGTATTTAATGTATTATGTCTGGGTGGTAGACACTCTGCCGTAACGTAACGTAGGAGATATTTCCTGGCTGGCCATGTGGATGTAAAGTGAGCCAGCGGTAAGCATAGTGCTGCTGGCACCGAGCCTTCTGTTGGATTTGCCCAGCTGCAGGACATGCCTGTGCCACCAGCAGCCCAATCCAGCGCCCCCTGGCCTGCAGGGCCAGCATTTGCTCCCTCGAAGAGAAAAGGGCAGCTATCACAAAGTGCCCATTTCCACCCACGTCCCTGACACAGTCCCTCTTGTCGTGTGCTTCCCAGAATGAAGGGGGATTTTAGGGCTTCAGTGGGTTTGTATCATTTTTAAGTTGCATGATGAATTCTTCAGCATGCCAATGAGACCTTTTGCTCTGTTTTAAGGGCTCTGGAACTGCTGGGAAAACAGGGAGTTTAGGAAAAAAGCCTGGTAAGTTACAAACCATGATGCTTGTGTTTCAATGTTAATGAATGTACCTTAGTTGTTCCCCAGTCTTTGTTTATTACAGTAGAGGCAAAGGGATCTTCCCTGACAGTGCCTGGCAAGATCCTTCCCTGTTAACTAAATGTACGTGACTCTCAAGTGTGCCTGTTGCTGCAGCCGTGGGGAGTAGGTTCTTTCCCAGGCAAGGTGCAGAGCTGAGAAAGGGTTTACAAAGCCCTTGCTGGCGCCCGTTAGCACACAAAGCTCCAGTGACACAGCAGCAGCGGTGACACAGCTCGGTGGACAGCATTGGATGCTGGTTTCATTCATTTAGAATCGGGCAACCATTGAAGGTACCAAGTAGTAAATTTTGCTTCAGAACCCAGAATTTTAATTTATTTAAGTAAATCCCATGTCCTAGTAATAGTGTCCGACAGAGGTGTGGTGACAGTGAACGTTGGTGGGACCTGTCTTCCCGGTTCGAGTGGGCACTGCTCTGCTGAGAGGCTGTGTGCGCAGCTCCAGTTGGGCTCACAGAGCCAGGAAATGGTGGGTTTAGTCAGCACAAAGCTGGGTCTCTGCTATTGCTGGGAATTGTCTATACTTGGAGCAGGCGCCATTCTAGAAGGTCCACATAGCTTACAGTGCTCAGATGGGCCTTACTTTACCTTGAAACTCGCAAGCTACTTGGGAACACAGGGCCCTTTCAAAGGGCCAGAGCAGATCACTGGCTAGTATGCCAGGTCCTTTGAGGAGCAGAAACAGCTGATGCCAAAAAGGACACTAATTGGGACTTTCTCCAAACCAAAAACTTGAAATCTAGAACGTGTTCTTAGCATGCCGGAGGAGCGTCCTTCCCCGGGGCAGACCAGCTGTGAGCAGCCTCGGGCTCTTTTGCCTTTCTGGGTTTTCTGAAGCTCAGGCAGGCTGTTTGTCCTGCTGCTGCTGTGTGGCCAGCCTCAGAATCAGGACAGGGTGATGGGGGCTTGCCAAAGGGGCAGGACCTTATCTTTCTGCCCTTCATTACTTCTTTCTTGCTGTCCTGCCTTCCTTTCTGCGCTCTCAGGTTCATTGAGATGGGGGATGGATGTGAAGTAAACAGCTCTGGGTTTCAGAGAGCTGTAGCCTGAGCTGACCACTCTGGGCTGTGGTCCTACTGGGAGTCTTCCCATAGGATCTTTCAGATTCAGGCAAACTATAGAACTATATACAGTTTTACTTTCTGTGCTCAATTACTGTTTTTGCATAAAGTTCTCATAACTCTGTTCCTCCTATAACCTGAAATAAGTTAAACTCATGGTTCTGTGATTCAAACCAGAAATTCATGGATCGCTCCCAGAACAGGGGCATGGCTGATTTGGCTGTGTTGGCGGGAGTGACAGACAGCCCTAGGCTGTGTAGAAGTGAGCTGTGGCCTGGCTTCTGTGGGTTTCTGAGGAAAATCTCGTTTCTCCTGTTAGTATCCAGCAGAAGCCTCCCTCAGATTTATGCAGGCGGAGGAGCAGGGTCCTGGCCCTTCATCTGGGTTCATAGTCACTGTAGGAGGCAGGCAGGATGTGACTTTGGCAGGGAGCTGTCGAGTCCTGAGACAGTGAGGGGCCACGAAGACTGAGCTGAGCAGACAGACAAGCAGAGCATCTGCACTGTGACCCCCAGGAGGGGCAGTAACAGGTGTCAGGAACGGGAAGCAGCCGGTTTGCTGGTTTCCATGGCATTGGCGTCCGAGGGGTCTCTTCTCTTCATTCTGATAGCACACTGCAGCATTTGATCTTGTTTTTCAGAAATCGCCCAAGTCATTGCTTCCTACACTGCTACTGGTCCCGAACAACTCACCCTGGCTCCTGGTCAGCTGATTCTGATCCGAAAAAAGAACCCAGGTGGATGGTGGGAAGGAGAACTGCAAGTTAGTGTGTCTCTGTTCATTTAAAATTCTCCAAGCGAGAACGTGTAAAGTCTCAAGGAACAGCCCGATGAGAGGCTCCTGTGTGTCAGGCTTAGTTCTGAGAGCTGCAGGTCAGCGAACATGAATCCAGTAGTTCCACAAGCTCAGACGGGGGTGCAGGAGACAGAATTTGCTGACTAGGGCCTGCATAAGGGACCCTCACCCCACGGCCTGCCACACAGAGGCAATGTTCCATTGGAGGTGTCTTGGGAAGTGCTAACATGGCAGGTGTCTTTCATGCAGTTGCCGTGTGTACCGAAATCACGTCACTCATTCACCGCTGCCACACCTCTCTTAGTTCCTACTTCCAGACACAAAGACACTGCAGAAGGGTTAGTGTGTCATTGTAGGGAGTTAGGATGGTAAGGGTTTAGCTAAGGGGAACTTTCTTAAGGACAAGAAGATGTGCATAGTGTTTCATGGCTCCGTAGAGATGCTTGTTATTTGCAAGGATACAGTGATAGCACAGTTGAGGTGATTAAGATGACTGTCACCATTGGAGACAAAAGCGTGGTACTCATGCAAACGCCATCCTTAGTAAGGGCACACAGCACATACACTGTGTCAGCCAAATCTAATCCTAAGCAAACGTAAGGTAAATGCAAAATGAGGAATAGGTGACTACGCACTGCCAAAGCATCCACGATGAAGTCTAGGAAGGAGGAGAAAGACGGTGGCCATACTGTCTCACTGACTCTGCGGAGAGAGGTGAGCAGTCACTGTAGCATTGTTAACTGTACTAAAACGTGGTTATTCTATGGTTTTAATTTTAATACTGTGGTTCACGTTTTTAATACATACCTACTGAAATAGGTAGGGTTAAAGAACCATGATTTGCAGCCAGGGCTACACAGAGAAACCCTGTCTCAATGGGAAAACAAAACAAGCCATGCTTTGGGCCGGAGAGATGATGGCTCATTGATTGATTAAGACCTGAAATGGGTTTTCGGTGCCCATATCAGGCAGCTTGCAGCAGCCTGTGACTTCAGCTCCAGGAATCCGGTGACCTCTCTTGACCTCTTTGTGTGCCCACACACATATATGCGTGTAAATCATAAGAGCAGATCTCTGTGTGATGTGAGAGCCTGTGATCAGGTGTGTCAGGAACAGGTGACGGGAGGAAGGGTGTCGGAGAGCACAGTGAAAGATTGGTTCTGTAGCAGCTGCGGTTTGCTCAGTAGCGGGGCTCTGCTCCTCGGGGGTTACTGCACTCCAGCGTTACTTAGGAAGAAGAAGCTGGAACTTCCTCGTGCTCTGGAATCTTCTGAGAACCATCCATATACACACATGCAGAATGTAAGAGATGGGCCTGCTGCTGCTAAAGTGGGAAATGCCTCCTTTCTCCCCTCCGCCACCCTCTTACCTCAGTGAACCCCAGTCTAGGACTACAGGCACCACCTGGCTCGGTTCCATCCACATCCCTCCCTTTCTTCATGGAGGAGAGTGTGGGCCGTGGCTCACCACATAGGCATTTCTTAGTGGCCTGCCAAAGGGCTGCATTTCCCACCAGCTGTCGGGTTTTATATACAAGAGAAGCATACACTGTTCCTCCTTTAAACCGTGGTGCTGAGACAGCTGCATAGCACAGGGGGTCCCCACACGTGAGCTGATAGTTCATAGCAGCCCCTAACCGCTGTCATGATGTGCCTGTGTCCTGCTTATCACTTTAGTACTGTGGCTCTGAGAGGGATGGTTCGAGAGACGGTAAGTCTCAGAAGGGTGGGTGTGGCCACTGAGCTCAAGGACAGGGTGTGGTGGTTAGAGCTAAGGGAGGACTCCTCAGGAAGGAAGAGTTGCTGGCTGACTACCTCCTGCTCAGTTCCCGGCTTGCAGCTGCGTAAGGCCTGTCCAAGTAAGGAAGCAGGACCCATGCCGGACACACGAGAAAAGACTGTGGCCCAAAGAACCGCCACCGTGTGCAGTGTAGCTGATGGTCAGCTTATGCTGGAGGTGCCGGCCAGGAGCAGTTGACTTGTTGAGGAATCCACTCCTGAGTCCCCAAATTCACTGTGTGGACCAGGCGTCCAGTCACAACCGTCTAGCGGCCTGCAGTCTTATGTGCAGAGGGGCCCTCTCACTTGAAATCCTCCCTCCCAGAATGGTCGGATCACAGACCTGTGCGGATAAGTATGGAGATGGGCTACTCAGTCAGCCAGTCTCTGCCCTGCCGTGGTTCTGGTCCATGTGTCCCTCTGCTGTCCAGAGTATTCTCGTGACTCCCATTGTCTTTCTTCATCGTTCCTGTTAGGCCCCCAACCGTTTCTCTTCCTTTGCAGCAACATGTCCGTTCCAGCGTCACTTGGCGGTGTGTCTGAGACAGCCACACCCCCTGGGCCCTGGGCCTTAGTGCCATGGTCCTGGTCCTCCTTCCCACTGACCTCCAGTTCCTCAAGGGTTAGCCACTTCTCCCAAAGGCCTCTGGGGCTCTTCCAGTCTTCTCACCCAACTTCTTCCCTCTGAACTCAAGGCTGGCCCCATGTTCACACCACTAGCTGCTTCCTGGTCAGTGCTGATGCTACAACGCAGACTCTTCACGGACATGTCTGTTTCCACACTTAGGTGATTGGCTCCCTTCCTTAAAGAAGCATGTGTTTTAGCCCCCACACTCCTGGCACATGACACAAGAACCGTGCACAGTGTCTCCAGACCTCACATTTGCCCAGCATACGTCTCTGTATGGAATCTCTGAGTGTGGAAACACAGTGGAGAATAGCAAGGTCTGTGATCCGCCCGTAGAAAGCAGCAGAGGTGGCTGGGAGCCGTGTGGCAGGGCACTAGTCAGGAGGAGCGGCCAGGCAGAGACAGTGGTTACTGGCAGATTCACAGTGTAGTGGGTGGCAGTCCTTGAGCCAAGGACATGTCCCCTGACCGGACAACCAAAATCTAAGCAGTGTCTGGAAGTAACCCAGAGTTCTCCTTGAGCACTCCGTGGGTTGGGTAGAGGTATGATGTGGTTTATGGTATTTGGTTTTATTGATTTATTTTATGAGTAGGTCATATGATTTAAGTTAGTAAAAAGCCAACATAAATAAGTTATTTTTAAAATCGGTTTTTATTTTATGTGTGTGCCATGTGTGCTGGGTGTCTGTGGAGGCCAGAAGAGAGCACCTGACCCTCCTGAGCTGGAGCTGCAGACAGTGTTTAGTGCTGGAGGTTAGACATGTGGTTGCTGGGAACCGAACTCAGGTCCTGAAAGGGCTCTTAACCACTGAGCAAACGCTTCTGCCTGACAGATGATTTTAACAGAGCTTTCTCCCAGAGAGGGGTGTGTGTGTGTGTGTGTGTGTGTGTGTGTGTGTGTGTGTGTGTGTGTGTGTGTGTGTACATGCCTGCATTCAAGTGGCATTCTTTTTCCTGAGAGTATGAATAGATGAGGATAGTCTCTGACTTGTCATAGGCCCCGTGTTTTATAACTTTTCTGATATTACAGAAATGCTCAGTATCTTGGGTCAGATCAGATCAAAATAAGAGAAGGAAGAGAGCAGTAGAAAGTATGAGCAATGATATAAAATCAAGACACGGAAGGTCCTGCTGCTGTCTGTGAGCCTTGTGGCCTCTGAGACAGCATCAAGTTGAGCGTCTGGGTTCTGTAGATGCTGGGCATTGTCTGACGTCACATAGCGCTTATGTTTGGCAGTGTGTCTTAGCTTGACATCAACCCTTGGGACCTCTGAGTACCTTTTCAAGTTCAGTTTAGCCATCTCCAAACTAGAGAAACAAAACTGTTGCCTTCAGAGCTGTCCTAGACAGATACCTGAGGTACCTAGCTCTCAGTGAATACCCATGGCATTAACGTCTGCCTCACCCAGTCTAGCAGCAAAGTACTAACAGGTTTTCTGTCTTTTTAACATATAATTTTAATTTTATGTGTATGGGTGTTGCCTGAACGTATGTACATGCAACATTTGCACACCTTGTGCCTGTGGAAGCCAGAAGTGCCCAGAACTGGAGTTACAGACAGTTGTAAGCTGCCATGTGGGGGTGGAATTGAACCTGGGTCCTCTGGAAAAGCCAGTATTCTGAGCCCTGAACCATCTCTCCAGCCCCTAGTTTTCTATCTTAGCCACACCACAGGATATTCTGAACATGTGATCTAGGACCCAGCCCTCGGGAAGCATCCCAGATCTGCCAACCAATGGCTGCCACACTTTGCACATAACCGAGGCTTGTGATTTCTGTGAGTTAATACCCTTTGTCTCTCAGCCCAGTGTGAGCGTTGCACATTGCCCTACTATAAAGCAAACTGTGTAAGAAAGATGGGCTTTGATGTTTGTAAAGCATTATTATTATTATTATTTTCTTCTTAGGCTCGAGGAAAAAAGCGCCAGATAGGGTGGTTCCCAGCAAATTATGTCAAACTTCTAAGCCCTGGAACAAGCAAAATCACCCCAACTGAGCTACCCAAGACTGCCGTGCAGCCAGCAGGTGAGGCGCTTGTGGGTTGGTCTGCTCCCGCTCGAGTTTCTCATCTAAAGTTCTGTGTTGTTTTCACGCATGCTTTTCAGCACTCACACTTGCTCCCTGTGGCCTTTCTTTACTGAGCACCGCAGAGTCCTCGTTTGACTCTGCAGGAGCATTAAAGCCACACTTTCCCATTGATTTCCTTCTAGCTATTTACACTGGAATTTGGGCTATTGGCTTAGGCAACAGAAAGCACCCTTAAAGATAAACCGCTGGGGTCTCGGTGGGTCAGCAGCTGGACGCATGGGGGTCTTCTGGTCATAATTATAAAAGACCAAAATAGTTCCCCTGTATCATGTGCTGGGGACAGAGGGTCTCACTAAGCAGGCAGGGTTCTGTGTTTTCCTCAAGGACAGGCAAAGGCGGAGAGAGGACTGCAGTTGCCTGGCTTGCCTATTTTCTGATCTAAGGCAGAGTTAGCTGTTCCACAGGCCTGGACAGAGCTCAGGATAGGATCAGGTTTCTGTGTTAAGCCTTTAGGCCTCTGTACTCTGTCTGTGGAGAGCATGATGACTCACCACCACTGTGTAATTGGGTGTGTGTTGTGTGCCCCTGTGAAACCGGCTTTAAACTTGCTGTCCTTTAAACGTCAGGACCTATGTGACTGACCTCTGATCCCCAGCTGGTCCTCTTTGCATGAGCTGAGGCCTTGTGTAGGCTGTGGGGTGGGGTGTTATCCTCTGTCCCCTGGGGAGACGTGGCAGAGCCCTCTCCTATCAGCGCACAAGCTCCTCATGATGGTGGAAGCCCCAAGCCATCTGCAGAAGTGAGTCTGTTCTCCTAGCTGGAGAGTTTGAGATCCCTGGAGCTGCAGACAGGTTGGCTGAGAATAACGATGTCAGGCAGTGAGGGCGAGTCAAAAGGAGAAAGGGAAAATTGTTGAGTGTAGTCATCTCTGAGACAGGAAGACAGTGGTGTCACCTCTCACAGTGCTGGCTTACCTGCTCCCTGAGGTGGAAGCCTGAGAAGATGAGGTACAAGCTCAGTGCTAGAGCACACTTGTGAAGTGTGCACGCGGCCCTGGGTTCAATCTTCAGCATCTCAAAGAGAAATTAAACTAAAGATGGTCAAGTGCTGTGGCCCCTGGCTGTCTGTGCTATGCGGTGGGACCTGGGTGGTACAGCCAGGTCTTCCAAGTCAGCCCTGAGTCCTTCCCATGTGCTCGGGGTGAGGATCCCCATCTGCTGATGAGTACCATGATAGTGGGGATGTTACAGCAGCACCTAAGACGGTGTAAAGCTGGTGCTATCTTCCTCTTCCTCTGTTGCCCTTTGGGGTCCCCCTTCCAAAGGGAAAACCCTGTGGCGGCTGCACGCGGCCGCTCACCCAGCCTTGTGTTTGCAGTGTGCCAGGTGATCGGGATGTACGACTACACCGCACAGAACGACGACGAGCTGGCCTTCAGCAAAGGCCAGATCATCAACGTCCTCAGCAAGGAGGACCCGGACTGGTGGAAAGGAGAAGTCAGTGGGCACGTCGGGCTCTTCCCATCCAATTATGTAAAGCTGACCACAGACATGGACCCCAGCCAGCAATGTAAGTGCCCTGGCGGCCCGCTTCCTCTCCTCTCTGGTTTCTTCCCATAAGACATGCAGCATTGCTCTGATTCTGCCAAGCTTGGTTTGCAGAACTTAAAGCAGACCACTGCTGCATTTGCAACAGTCTCTTTGAAGACCTTCTGTGATGCAAAACTATCTCATGGGGTTTTTCTTTTTGTTTTAAATTTTCATTCCTTCTGTAGCATGCCTCCCTCCTCCCCTCCCCTCCCTTCCTCCTTCTTTTCCTGTTTGTTTTTTTTTTTTTTTCTTTTGAATCCTTTTGGCACCGTGCTGTGTACACGCCTGACTCATTTCCCTGGCTTGAATTTGCTCATTGTTTTGTTTTGCTTATGTGTTGTTTTCCTCCTTTTTCTAGGAATCATATGTTGTCCATCCCCCCCTCAGGCTTGAAAGTCCTCAAAGAGACCCACTATCCCATATCACTGCCCAGAGGGATGATGGGAGATGCAGCCTTGATCATGTGACTTGCAGCATGATCACCTACTGCCTTCTGAGTAGAAGAACTCACTGCAGAGCAGTTTACCTCATTTGACCTTAGTTGCATGTGATCGAAATGTCTGAGTCACTGCGTGCAGACGCAGGAGCAAATTACAGGACTGCAAAGGGTGGTGGGTCCTTTGTGGGTTTCCTAGTCACTCAGACTGACGGCCCTGCCTTCACACAGGCGCTTTCGATAGTTTTCAGATCATCTTTAAATGTGTATTTTAGCCTTTTAATAAAAATCAATCAATTACTTCTTTGCTATTTTGGTTTTGCAAAAAAGACCCACTATCAAGGAATGCTGCATGTACGATTAAACACTGTTCCGAACGTCCGTGAACCTGAGACTTGATGTATCTTTGCCATTTGTCCAGTGTTACCAACCACATCGTGTAGTTTGGGGCTTGTCCCTGCCGTAGAGCACAGAGGAGCTGGGTGTACCTGTTTTGAAGATGTGTAGACTGAGCCTGGCTAAACAGAAGGTGTCATGCTTGTTTGTGACTGTCACGTGTACCTGTTGCGCATGTAACATCTGTACCGAAGAAGTAGCCCTCCCATGGCAAACACTACCACCGTGTACAATGCTCTCACCGACTGCATTAATTTTATTTTGCACAGTGACCTTGTAGCCACCTAAGGAAGCACCCGTGTTTCCATTTGGTCCAGATTGATCTAGTTGTGCTGGTGTTTGGTTTTGAGGTTTTGGCGTGTTTTCATACCATGAATCAATAAGACGCCACTGCCCGGATGGTTACAGTCATCAGCATCCACTGTCTTAGTCTCTGTTACATGAAGTTTTATTCCAGTTGCTTTTCATGGGATATTTGAACAAGTAATTTTCTTGACAAGAAAGAATGTATAGAAGTCTCCCCGCAATTAATTTCCAGTGTTTACATTTTTTAACTAGACTGTGGAGTTTCTACAGATTAATATGAAATGGCGCTCCTGGTCCGTGTGCGTGTTAACTTGTGCTGTAGCTGAAGCCATGTTTGTCTTTAGACTTTAGTTGGACGCTCTCAATAAAAAAAGAAAAAGAAAAGGTGCCCACTGCTGACAGCACAGAAAATGGGTTGTGGAAGCCGGAAGCACCATTTAGCTGTCCTAGTAGTAAGTGTAACATGGCATCCCTCTGGGCTCCTCCTCGGGAGACGCTGTGCTGGCCGTGTGTCATGGTGCTGAGGACGGACAGCCCTTCCTTGTCTACTTGGGCTTTAGTGTTTTCATGAATATGAATGTAAAATATATAAATATATAAACTTGCAGCTTTAACAATTGTAATACAACCTTTTGGATTAGTTATGTGTATAGATAATTAAATTCTTCATATAAAAGTTAGATGGAAATGTCTCTGTGTTCTTGCTGTTGGAATCTTGATGTGGTGAGGGGCACCAGACAGATGTCAGCCATTGGCCTGCCTGCGTGTCAAGTGTGAATACAGACATAGTCCCTGAGTGGGACCTCCCCATCCATATGTAACAGCGGTTCCTCATTAATACTGGTTTCCAAGCGTGGAAGTGTACCATCCAGCTTAGCTGTCCACTCTCTCACTGGACTTATAGCTTATGTTGTTGACACATTGACGGGTGTGTGATTTGGCTTAGGGCACAAAACACTGGTCTAAAAGTTGTGTCGTAATAAGGAACTCATGGATGCCAGAATATACTTAGATAAAGGTAGACTTGCATATTTTCCTGTTGTGTGGGATCACATCAGCTAGGCACACTCTTGTGACCCTTCCGAGACAAACCGGCGTATACACGGATGACGCTATCCTTGAGAACCTCACTTAATGGGCCCTCCCACCCTCCATTGCAATTTTACCAAGTTGGCACAAAGGTTTTGGGAAGGGGTGATTAATCCACCATACGTTGAGCTCTAGCAACCTGACTGCTGGGTTCTATGGCAGGCGAGGACAACATATAAACATGGAGTGTGTGTTGGTTCTATGCAGAAGTGTGTGAATGGTAGCATTCAGCACTGGTGGGCTGGAGGGGTGCTGGGGGCAAAGATAGAACCCTCCCAAAGGGTGCAGGGAAAGGAATACTGAAGTGGAGCCCTAAAGGTTCAAGAAGGAGCCAGGTGAGGTGGACATAGATGTCAGAACAGGAAAGAGGGAGGGGGGAGGAGGGAAGGGCTCCTCCCATATCCCATCGAGCCCCTCATGGAACAGTGATCAAGTCTGCAGGCCTCATCTCCCTGGGACTGCCTCGCTCCCTAAGGCAGTGCTCCAGGGTTGAGGTTGGCCGTGAGATGCAGTTGTCAAGGTGGGTGATGGCTCTCCTCACTTTCAACTCTCCAGTTTCCACGGTTTGTTCCCCAAGTCTTCCTTCTGGTTTTGGGAGCTGGCACGGATTTCTCTCACATCTCTTCAGTTTTTATGGCCAGCAGAGAGTCCATCTGACCCTGTGTGTTTTAGGCAGAAGTCCACTAGCAGCATCCTGTGGGTAGATGCTGGGAGTGTGGGTCACCCTACAAGGCAGTTCACATGACGAGGTGGCCGGTTTTCATGTGGCCAGTGCTGAGCTGAGAAAGGCTGGTCTCACCCTACTGGCCACTATGACTAACGTTCACATTGTTGTCCTGGCCCAAGTAGTCACCTCACACATGGCTGCTGAGGTTGCCCTGCTGATAACTCCTGCTAAAGAGGTGCATTTCTTCTGTGAGCTCATCTCCTCTGTCTGGCATAAAGTCCCCCATGACTGCTCATTTTTCTGGTTGTCCTCTGTGTTCTCTACTTTCAAAGTTGGATTTCAAAGTAAAGTGTCCCTCGGACTTTAAAGATACTACAGTTAGGGTTGATTTGTGTGGGTGTGTAAGATTTTATTTTTTAAGTTTTTACATTTACTCGTGTGTGTGTGTGTGTGCGCGCGCGCGCGTGCATGTGTAAAAACCCCTCTGCTGAGTGTGCCACCGTGCCCTGCAATTTCATATAGCTTACCCTATCCTGGCATGTAATAGGTTTGAGCACTCCAAACTGCCCACTGTGAGCAGATCAAGCCACTGTATCCAGGTTCTGATGATATAGCACATCACCCTTCGGAGCGACCAAGATGTCACTGTATTTCCCTTCAGAGACAAGCTTCCCAGGTGTCCAGCTCATGTGTTCTGAGGCTAAGGTCCATGGACTTGCGTCTGGGCAGTCTCAATTCTGGCCCAGTCTGGGAAGCTTCTCACTCACATAACTCTGCTTCCTGGACATTGAAAATCGTTTTTTAAATATTTATTTCATGTATGTGAGTACACTGTAGTTGTCTTCAGACACACCAGAAGAGGACATCGGATCCCATTACAGATGGTGGGAGCCACCATGTGGTTGCTGGGAATTGAACTCAGGACCTCTGGAAGAGCAGTCAGTGCTCTTAACCACTGAGCCATCTCTCTGGCCTGAAAAATCATTTTTGAGAGACAGTATTTGTTTTTCTTTTGGTAAAATTATAAATTAATATGTTTATTATTTTTAGACCCCAAAATATCCAAGAAAATTGTTCTAGAAGCTACATTGAAAGTCTCACACACACACACAGTAAGTGCATAGGAAAATAAAAAGTATATGATGATTTTGGATCTGGTAAGATAAGGGATAGCGAGGCTGGAGAGATGGCTCAGCAGTTAAGAGCACTGTCTGCTCTTCCAGAGGACCCACTTTGATTCCCAGCACCCACATGGCAGCTCACAGCAGTTCACAGTCCCAGGGAACCCAACACCTGCCTTCGCAGACACTAGCCACACGTGTAGTGGCGCACAGACACGTGTGCAGGCAATGCACCTGCACACGTAAAATATATTTTAAAAGAAATAATAAAAACTATACAGACTAGCGATAAATTTCAAGGTTCTGAGACTGTTGTGTGAAGATCTTTCCTTACCCTCTTTCCTCAAACCCGTTTCAGATGGGAACCTCACGGGAAAGCCGGGTTTCTTCTTTCAGCCAACCTATTACTTCTTGAAGGTTCTATTCTTCATACTTAAAGCTTCCAGGCATTAAAAAAAAAAAAGTCTGAATTCACTGAAACAAAGGCTATGTTTCTTAGACATGGCCATCGGTTTTAACACCCATATGTGTTGTGTCTACATAGCACACTACCTCCTAGATGCTACCTGCTGCTCTGTGGTGTGTGGTCTGTGTGTGCCAGAGGCAGTAGAAAAGTGATCTGGGTGTATTCATCTGTGGCTTGTGTTAACCACAGGGCTGAACAGGAGGTCAGGGTACCTCTGGAAGCAGAGCTATATAGAAGATTGTCACAGGGGTGACGTGCAGTTTTCATATCTGCTTGGCCTGTCATGCTGCAGGGCACAGAAACATGTCCCTTCACCTCCCGGTGTTTGCTAAGGCCGGACACTCCTATCTTCCCAGGAGAGGACATGGCTTTGTTCAGTTTGTGCCAGTGTGCACCCCAGCTGTGTGCTCCTGACCTCTGCTTCCCTCCTCCCCTCCCCCCATGCTGCCCCCTTCATCTCTGTCATTGCACACTAAGCCAGGCTACACTACACAGAGGACACGGTGTGGGAATGAGGGACAGAGACGTTCTTTGAGGAATGTTTGACAGTGCTGAGTCTTAGAGCTGGGACACACTTGGCTGAGAGAACACTGAGGAGCTAGGGTTCCCTCAAAGTGGCGTTTTGGTGTGTGCTGACCCTCTGTCTAGTACCATTTGAAAAGAGCATTCCTATCTATCCCAGAGCCTCATCTCCAAGCTGCACCTGCACAGAATTATTGCTGTCATTTTGGTTGGAAGCGTGAACGCCTTTTTCTTCCTGTGACTTCTGTCACCTGGATTGGGGGCTCCACACTAGCCTACCTTAACCCAGTTTCCCAAAGACAGACATGTGTCTGATACCTCACCCTAGGCCAACTATGGGTTCACACTTTTTATTCCTGGCTGCAGCCAGAAGACCATGTGCTGAATATAGGAACACTACTTAGGTACAATTTAGTCTAATGTGGGCTCTGGGGAAATCAGCATAGTTGTACCCTTGGTCTTTGGTAGCATTAAAGTTATTCTAGGATGACTGTGTAGAACATTGGTTCAAATCCCAGCTCGGCTACTTTACTTACTCTGTGGTCTTGGGCACATTATTTAAGCTCTTTGTTCTTTATCAGGAGAGAGATGCAAACACCAGCAAGCAACCAGTACATGAGGAATGAGCTGTTCTTGGGGACGAATGATTTATGCCTGGTCAGTAAGCATCACGGAAGGCCATCTTGGCCTCCAACTTACTGTCTTGCAGTGCATTTTAAGATTCTTCAGCCAGTGCTTTACCAGAGGAGAGATTTCAGAAAGAATGAGAGCTCCCAGAAGCATTCACATGGGCCCCTGAAACTCTGCCCTTCTAACTTGCAAGCAAAGAGCTCCTCTTCTCTGGCAGAAGTGGGCTCACCTGCATGGAAGTCTTTTGGAGCACCTGTCCCACAGGTCTGAACAATGCTGACAGTTGTCTCAACCCAGCATTTCCTCAGCACACACCAATGCAAGCTGCCTCTTTCACACGGCTGACAGTGGGGCTCCCAACCAGAGAAACGGAATGTGTAAGGCTTTTAAATACCACAAGTACAGACAGATTGTTGGCAGGCCCTTAAAGGCAATAAACCTGTCACTGGTCCTGGGTTTCTCGTCACAGCCTCCTGTGGCCCCGTGTCCTGCCAGCAAAGAACGGAATGTTTGCTCCCTGCCCTTGCTAGGCATGCTGGCTTGACCAGAGGCATGTGCTCCCCAGAGCAGCTGCGCCAGGCCACTTACGGCTCCCAGACGCACATTGTCCCAGCACCCTGCTGCGTGCACCCTGTTACCCCTCCCAGAACCAGCCTTGGCTGCCTCTGATCTGTTTGCTGAACCATAGTGGGGCACCAGCTCCCTTGGAACAGGCAAAGCCAAGCAGGAATCTTAGCTGTCTGGGGCATTGCCCCATGGGAAGCCCTACATAGCTGTCCTCTCCCTTAGTGACCAACCCCCACTGCCTAATGGGAACCCTCGCCCCAGCCCATCCTCAAGAGACAGAAGAAAATCTGCCTGCCAATATCCCCCCTTTCTCCCTCTTGCTGCAGCAAAAGCTTCAGAGGTCTACCCTGCCCTAATTTTCCCTCTCCTTTTACACACATGCACGGGCAAACACACACACACACACACAGGATATGATAGACCCTGCCTGGTGGCTGTGAGCATTGGAACACAGGCTGGTGTGATACCTGCTTTTGAACCACTAGGAACAGGAAGAGACACCAGCAGACCAGTAAAGTCCATCTTGTAGAGAGTAAATAAAACCAGACAGAGTGGACCGACGGCCAGTGCCATTTGCAGGGATGCCGTGGGAGTCCACTGTGGCTTCTAAATTTTCATCCCTGGCTGCAGCCAGGAGCCCATGGTCCTGAATACAGGACAATACAATTTCATCTAATAGTGGGCCCATGCGCCCCGAGGCAGCAAGCTTTAGAGCACACGTCTGCTCCATCCGGCAGCATCTTGGGCCTCATGGGGGGTGGGGAGAAGGGGTAGTGACAAGTGGGATGGATGTGGAGCCATCCCAGATTCAGACCTTGGTCACCTTCTCCTCCTTGGGTTCCCATGTGCCACCTCCATCTGGCTCTACCCTGCCTGTCTGGTCTTAACCAGCCCCAAAGCTTCCTTTGCCCAGTTTCCTCCTCCACACACCTCTCCTGGAATTTTTGCTGTAAGTTTACGTTTGGTGCTCCCAGTTCCACGCGCCCTGCTCCCGTCCCCTCCTGCTCTCTGCCATCCTTCCTACCATGTTACCTGGCCATGAAGTCCTTTTCATACAAAATGACAAGGGGACCTGGAGGCCAGTATGTACACATGTGGACACTGGGTAAGTCAGACATTTTGTCGCCGTGACAGGGCCCTAGGGAGGACCTCACAAGAAAGAGAGTCTTATTTGGCTATTGATAAGTCTCTCATATATGGTGTGCTCAGTTTACTCCATGACTCTGGGGCTTCGGTGATGCAGAACACCATAGCAGCAGGGACATGTGGCAAGACAGGCCCACTTAGCTCATCAAGGTTTAGAACCAGTGATAGGAAGAGGTCAGGGACCAGATACGTATCAAAGGCAGCATGCCTCCAGCCATCTTCCTCCAACCAAGCCCACCTTCTACACCTCCAGAGCCCCCTAGTAATGCTAGCAGATTATATCTCCACCATGAGTTGAGAGATGGCTGGTTCCCACCTCACCCACCACCTATCTGGGATTGAGTGCACCAGCTGGAGACTGAGCACACGTGAGCCTTTGGTGTGTGTGTGGAGGAGAGGGATCGTATGTAAACTGTAAGATATACTCACCCCTCATTCAACTGACTTCCTTGCAGGCAGGGCTAGTCCAGATCAAGAATGCCACAGAGGATCTGGTGTGTGGTTTATGCCTGTAATTCTAGCACTGGGGAGGCTAAAACAGGGGGATCCTGATTTGGGGGTCAGTCTGGGCTTCATAATGACATACTATGAAAAGCTGACAGATTGGTCTGGGAATGCACTTTAGTTGGTGGCATGTTGACCTAGCATGCAGGTAGTCCTGGGTTCAATCCTCAGCACCACATAAGCAGGTATGGGAATGTCCACCTGTAATCTCAGCATGTGGGACGTGGATGCACAGGGGTGAGAAGTTCAAGTTTACCCTCAGCAAAGATAGTTCTAACACATGGCTTTATTTAAGAAAGTGGGAGGGAAGGAGGGAGGGAGAAAGGAAGGAAAGAAAATGTAAGTTGACTCATAAAAATAGTGTCCGCAGAGGAGCTAGGGCTGTGGCTCAGTGGTAAAGCTTGTGAATGACATAGATAAGACCATGGCTTCTTTCCCCAGAACCATGACAGTAGCCCTCCAGGTAGAGCTGCTATATGGTAGGATCCTCCTCTCTTGCCTGTTGTAAGCCACAGTCCAATGAACACATTTGCATATTCCCCATGGCTCCTCACCCTTGGGGCCTCAGAGGAAGCGCTGGGTGTTAGTGGCACCCTTTACCTTTGCCTTTGCTCTCTTCCCTTGTCGGGCCATGACTTCTACCGTCTTGTCATTCTCTTCACTGAGTGTGGCAGAGAATCCAGCACAAAGTCTGGTGCTGGGAATGGTTTGGGGAATAGTGCTGAGGATAGTGGCATAGGTAGAAAAATGTATTTTTTGTGAAAAGGTCTCAAACCAGGAAGTGTTCTTCATTCTTGTGATCCCTTAACTAATATACATACAACTTGATCCTGTGTATATTTGGTATCTTATCTCCCCAACAAGTGAGGAGGCCTCTCTGGATGGACCCTGCAGCTGCTGATACTGTCAGGAGATGTCTTGGGCTAGAGGGGTTTCTTGTATTCTTCTGGAGTCAGTTTATCAGGGGCCAGGGCTTTGCCAGACCCTTCTGAAGCCATTGCCCCAGGGTTGAGAAGTACACCTCCCCACCACAGCCTTCAGAGCCTCTTGTGGGCTTGTCAGCCAAGGCAATCTTATTTGGATGTTATTTTTATTTGTGTGTGTGTGTGTGTTGCCTGTGGAGACTAGAGGAAGCTGTTGAATCCCCTGGAGCTAGAGTTACAGGTGGTTATAAGCCACCAAATGAGGATGCTTGGGACCAAACTTAACCACTGAACCACCTCTCCAGCCCGAGGGGATTTTGTTTTTGTTTATTTCTTTTGTTTTGTTTTGAGAAGACTCACTACCTTGACTCAGACTTACTGCAGCCAGCTCCTGAAAGCCTGAACTCCAAGATTGTCCTCAAATAGACCTTACCAAAAATGATGGAAGAAAAGATGGTGGGCTCCATGGGAACATAGGTAGTTTCTTTTATGGTCCTATTTCCAGCAAGCATTTCTGATAGAGAAAATAAACCTAGCTTTCTGGACTCTACTGCCTAGCCATCAAATGAGGTGTTAGGTGTCATGGTCAGTTGGAATAGTGTGACCTCACATGAACTTCCAGAGGCCCCAAGAACATCAGGGCTTCAGTGGGTTCTGAAGTGCAGGCAGCCTTTCAGGCATAGAGTTCTGTCATAGTTTTCATAGCTGTCAAGACATTTTAGATGATTGTCTAAGTGGCCATCCCTGAGCTGACTTCAGCTGAGCAGCTGTGGAGACCCTCATGTCCCATGCATGGGGACAGCTGTAGTTTCTGGTTCTGTTCCTCCCCATCTTGGGCATCTGAGCATATTTTCTCTCCAAAGCTTCCCTTCTGATGTGACCTGAACTGGGTGCCCTAGTTCAAAGCTTTAACCCTGAAGACCACAGGACATGACTGAATTTGGAGATAGTGTCTTCAAAGATGTATTTAAATGTTACCCTGGGGAGAGCAGATCCTACTCTGAAGTGTATGGAGCAGTACAACAGGTGTCTGTTTAAGAAGAAACCTCACATGAATGGATACCATGGATTTATGTGCAGAAGAGAGGCGATGTTCTGTGGGACACATGAAGAAGATGAACCCTACCAATACATTGATCTTGGACTGCAGCCCTCCCAAGCTGTGAGGAAGTGAACTTGTGTTTTTAAAGCCACCCAGTCTGGTTGTTCCTATCCACTAGGACACACAAAAACACTATCTGTCCAGTGAGGCAAAGACATAACAGCTAAGAATGTGGCCATAGGTCCTACTTCCTTTGTTGTTTCTTACCCGGAGCTTTTATTGAGTTGTTTATCCTCTTCATGTCTCTGACTCCTCACCTTCTCATGATGGGTAATGGTAGCTATTCCACAGGATTTGTTGGTAAGGATGGGGTTGTTATATACAAGGGTCTGGAGCATCTAGTCTATTATTGCTGTTTGCCACCATCCAGTGTCTTCTTTTTCCCACACCCATTTCTCTAGCTCCAAGCACCCAACTCTGATTCTTCCATGTTCCTACCATCTTCTTTGTCCATGATGTCTTAGTGCATAGGACTGTGACAAAATACCCAAGAGTAGCTAAGTTATAATTTTTATTTGCTGGTAGTTCTGGGGAAATCCAAGATCACCCCATTCCAGACAGATGGAAGAATTAAAGGACATATACAAGGAAATAGGGCACCTGCTACATATATCCTATCCCTTAGGAAACAGCACTGCTCTATTCATGAGTGTGATCATCCCCAGTCACCCCTGACGTCCCATATCTCTGCAGGACAGTATTCAAACATTGACGATCATGCCAGCGTTAACAAAGTAGTCCCCAATTCCTCCTCTGCAAAATATTCCCAGACCTCTCTGATCAAAGCCACTGCCTCCTTCCTCCAATCCCCATAGACACATGTCACCCCATGCTGCTTGTAATGCTTTCATGCCTGAAGGGTTTATTTACAGCCATTCTAAGGAAGCTTAAAAATCCTGGGGGATAGGGCACAGCAGAAGTGGGTGCTCAGAAAGCTAGGGAAACGTGTGGAGACACAAACACAGCCAAGAAACGAAGGAAAAAACTCAGACTATAAAGGGCAGTGGTACCTGTGCCAGGAGTCCAGCATCAGAAATCCAGGATGATGTGCTGCTCACCTCATTCATTGTCTCAGCAGAGCAGGAGAATATTCCTGGGAGGAATCCCATTTCCATACTTCTCCATGGCAAGCCAGGTAGACCAGATGGCCCTTCTTGGAAGCTGATGATTTTAATTAAAAATTATGGTTTTTTTTTTTATGTTTCTTGGGTTTGCAACTGAGTGAGGAGGTTGGATGCACACTCCCAGACAGACCCAGCTACACGACACACAATGAGTCCCTTAAGACAGGGCAGAGCAAGATACCCAGGCCAAGTCACGTCGGGATCTTTGATACCATTGGTGGCATCTCCAACTTCCCACCACAGGCCTCTCACTAGCTCCTACTCTCTTATCAAAATTAAATCCTGAGAATTTGCAACTCTCCTGTCCTGTGAACTGATGACATCTCCCAGCCGTGTTCTTCCAGAGGCATCTATGAGTCAACAAGGGGAGAGAA
The DNA here is from genome assembly GCF_963924665.1 of Micromys minutus. Classification (NCBI taxonomy): domain Eukaryota; kingdom Metazoa; phylum Chordata; class Mammalia; order Rodentia; family Muridae; genus Micromys; species Micromys minutus. The sequence continues at coordinate 4,913,014 of NC_137976.1, read as the reverse complement.
GCCAGGATGCTAGGTTTCCAGAAGATGGGGACCCAGATATCTCATTCATCATTGCCTTCAGTTCCGAGCGCAGAGGATGCCATCCAGAAGGAGCACACACACACACACACACACACACACACACACACACACACACACACACTGGCTGGGAGGCAGAAAGGATTCATGACACAGCTGTGGTCCAGAGATAAAGCCAGAGAACATGGCTGAGCTGCATCAACTGCTTTTCTTACAGGACAGACCACTCTGCTGGGGACATGGAGTGGTTCCTAATAGAATCAATCTCCAAGGAGAGTCAGGTCTAGCCTGACAGGGGTGGGGAAGGTATAGCTCACTTGGCAAGAGAAACTAAGGTCTCCGGGAGTCCCCATTTTCCACATGCAGGTTCACTCTAACAACCTCTGCTGTACAGACAGGAACTCTAGGCAGCCTATCAACATCTACTCAGTCACTCAGCAAAGGGATCTGGGCTGAATGTCCCCAGAAACACTGTTGTCTTTCCTTTGAGATGAAAACTGTCATCAAGGCTTCTGCATGTCCCCTGCTCCTCCTCACCATGTCTGCATTTGTTCTCGCATTGATACCCCCACTACATGGCCTTTTCTATGTCCCGTGTCTCCCACAAGTGTCTGTGTTCCCCTAGCTGCTTCAACAGCATAGTTGGCCGACCCATTCTTTGTGTGCAGGTGCGTGTGAGTGAGAGTGCATGTGTGTGTGACACTCACAAGTCAACCTCAAGTATCATTCCTCAGGAGCTATCCGCTGTAGTTTTTTGAGACCGTGTTTCTCAGAGACACCCGGGGCTTGCCAAATGTTAAGCCAGGCTGGCTGGCCAGCAAGCCCCATAAATCTGCCCATTTGTGCCCCACCCCAAGTGCTGGGATTGCCAGCATGACACACATTAGAGTTTTAATGTATGTTCTAAGGAGCGAAGTCAGCTCCAAGCAAGGTGAACACTTCACCAATGGAACCATCCTCAGCTCTGCCCCCACTCTTCAATGCCACATGTTCACATACTTTTAATTTACTTTTCCTGTGGATTCCTAAGCTTTTGAGTTTTTCTCTTAGGAAAAGAACATCCCTGCTCATTTCTGTGCCCCTTCAACTTCCTAGAAACATAATAAATATTTATTGGCCAACTTACTGTATTTTTTGGCTCCTTCATAACAGGATCCAGGCTTGTTTATTTACTTTGCTCAATGTTTAGCTGCTGCGGAAGCTAATTTGGATTTCAAGACTACGCTGAAGAGAGGTTCTTCCTTTTGTGTGTGTGTGTGTGTGTGTGTGTGCTACGTCCTTCTGTATTCTTTGAAATTCTTTGAATATCTGTAGGCTCGTGTATTGTTAGGATTTCAGCTCTGGTGGTAATGTGCATGACAGTTGAAGAGATACAATGACCTTTTAGGGCTGAGGTATTTTCCTTGTCTCTGGTCCTTCCACAAGAACATTACAGCCCTGTCCCTCTCATAAGTATATTTACGAAGACTGTATAACCTTGGGAGCCTATATTAGGAATTTCCTGTGGCTTTAATGGGGGGGGGGGTTGCTTTTTAACTTTTTGAAGTCCTTGCAATATTATTTCAGCTGTGGGCCAGTTTTAGTTTAGAGACACCCTTCATCCCAGCTCTGCGACTGTAGGAAAACAGTTACCACACTTTGTTCCCTCATCTTTCCCTGAGCCAAGGGCTCAGCAAGCTTCATGCCTCCTGGTACCCAAGGGAGAGACCACACCCTCCCATCCCCTAAAGAAAACTTTTCATCAAAATGGCTTTTTCATTTGCCCTGCTTTGAATAATGGAGGATTTTTAAACCTCCTTTTCCCCCCTAAATACTACTTTTGTCAAAGGAAGGCTATCTTGGGGGTTTAGAATGCCTTTTTAAAAGTCTTTCATGGTTCTCTGGGTCTAGAAATCACCTTCATGGCATCCCAGGGTCAGTTTAGTGACTAAAAAAAGAAACCCATCTCAAGCCCATGCAGTTGCTGTGTAACGTGGAGACAAACCTCCTCACCGCATCTTTGCCTTTGACTTCATTCTGGGTCCAGAGGCATTGTGGTCATTTCACATCTTCATACGGTGGGATTCTAGAGGTGACAGTGCAAACCCACCAGCATCCCCAGACTCTCAGATATCACCTGGGTGCTGTAGGGATGCAGATTTTGAGGCTGCTCTGCCCAGGCAAGGTGTACTGTGACCCTCAATTGCATCCAGAGCCCTGGACCAAGTGTCCCTCCAACTTCCACTGTTCTCCAGAACTTGTGCACAGAGGAGCTTCTAGAATCCCCAAGAGTCAGGCATCTCTCTCAACAGGACCTTATTTCAGCTTCTTGGTCATTCTTGTGTCTTCTGGTCATGACTTCCTTGTTATAGAAAGCAGTTGGCATTTCTCAGCGAGGTCTCTTGGCAGGTGGTGAGGTATTTATTCCCGGGTCAGCCTATTCCAGTCATTGCTTTCTTGTTAGAACAGGAATACACTCAGCCTTGGGGGTGGGAGTCAGTAACCTCAACCTGATGTACTAAGGGTGCTATTAACTTGGAGAGGAGCAGTTCTACCTTCAGCCTGGGAAAACAGCCTTGTAGGGTACAGTACCACCTTCAGCCTGGGGGGGCAGTACTACCTTCATCCTTGGCGTGAGAACAATAGAGCCTTCAGCCCACATGTGGGATACATTTACCACCTTCAGCCTGGGGGGAGGGGCGCAGCACCATCTTCAGTCTGAAGGGCCAGCATTACCTGGGGAGAAATAGTGATGTCCTCTTCAGCTTCAGTCTAGGAGGCAGCACCATGTTTAGGGGAACCTTTCACTAGAGGAGAACCTCCAGTTCCGAATCACTAATCTCCAAGGTGTGAGATGGGCTCTGGAAAACTGCCATCTTGCTTCCATCCTAAAACCCCAGCATGCAACACAGCTTGTACCAGAGTCATGGCGAAGGGCTGGAGGGATGGCTCAGTGGTTGAGAGCACTGACTGCTCTTCCACAGGTCCTGAGTTCAAATCCCAGCAACCACATGGTGGCTCACAACCGTCTGTAATGAGATCTGATTCCCTCTTCTGGGAAGACATTGACAGTGTACCCACATACATAATAAATATGTATTATTTATTAGGAAATAAATATTTATTATTATTTATTAGGAAATAAATAAATAAATCTTAAAACAATCAAACAAAACCCCCAGAGAATCATGGCAAATAAAGATCACAAAATCATCAAAGGAAGGAATCAGGCAGCAAACAGCATTTTTGCGTTTGGTTGGTTGGTTGGTTGGTGTGTTACTATTGTTGTTGGACATGAGGGTCTCTCTGTGTGGCTTTGGCTGTCCTAGAATTCACTAAGTAGAACAGGCTGGACTCAAACTCCATCTGCCTCTGCCTCCCAAGTTGCTGGGATTAAAGGTGTGCACCACCACTCCCTGCTTGCAAACAGGCTTCTGAAGCCAACAAAATTGCTCTCTCCAAGGAACCCATGATCTAAAGGGACATGTGTGAGACTTGCTTGTTTACTGTTGGCGTTGGTGCTACAGACACTCCAGTACAGCTCTGAACGAGCGATGGTAACCACTGTGCAAGAATTCTCCTATCCCTGTGGGAAGGAATGACCTGGAAGCACCCGGGACTGTGTCCACGAGGGACCTAGCCACGAATGCAGGGGCCACATTTAGCCATTGAACAAGAAATGGTCCTCAGATTCACCCTTAGGACAGTGGATTAAAATAGGGCAGCGAGTGGATATGCCTTCCATAGTTCGAGTATTTCCTAGGCCACTTCCTCAAGAACAGTTAAAGGGTACAGAAGGGAGAGGAGGAGTCGCAGAACCCGGAGCTCATCCCCTGCTGGTCTGGCTTCCTTCCGGGAGGCGTGGCTAAGACAGGTGTTTGAGAAGGCTGAGCCCTATGGGTGGCTGAGCAGAAGGCCCCAGTTTAGAGTAAAGTGCTGCCTGTGAGGTCTTGCTCACCTTGAAGCTTTGCAGTCAGGCTCGGTGGTGGATGGAAAGATGTGGAGAATGTTACCATAACGACAGCTTATACCTGCTGGTTCCGGGCACCGTCTTGGCTACCCAGGGCTGTTCCATCCAGATGAGAGAAAACACACCGTGCAGAAAGGGCAGTTTGCCAGGGGAGGGAGCGAAACCATAACTCTAGGAAGTCTGGAAGCTGAGAACAGTTGACCAAAGAGTCCGTGATACCGCTATTCCCTAGACGGACGATTCTCGTTAAGTATCTATATGTAAGACTCTCAGTCCTGAGCCCATACAACCCCCTTGTGGGGAGGTGGCATCTCTGGGGAGCCCTTGGTAGTCCCCAGCAGCTTTCTCACGGAAGACTCACTGGAGGGCGTGTTAAATCGCAGTGCGCTGGGCCCCTCTCCCAGAGAAGCTATTTGTTTGCAGACCCAGCGCATTTGCAGGTGCTGCTGGGATGGGGGTGAGGGGGTATGGGCTGGGGTAGAGGTCACAGTGTTCTGTTGCGCCCCCTTGTGGCAAGAAGTAGGAAGGATGAGAAATGAACTCTGTGGGCCTCAGAGGCACCCCACCACCCCAACCTCTCAGAGCATGTATATTACAAACTCAAGTTCTGTGATTAAATAAAGACCATCTAATAAAAAGAAGTAGATGTGTGGGACCACCTTCATGTAAAAAAAAAAAAAGTAGGCCTAGCCCTGCTCATGGACTGCTACTGAGAATCTGTGCGTCTGAGGCAGGGGGGCTGCTCTGATAAGCCACAAATGTCCTGTGCAACGGAATTCCAGATAACAAGCTAAGTGAACAGAGTCGAGAGCCAGTCTATCTCAGGGCAGCCAAGGGCCTTTCCTTCCCGCAGCCCTGGTCTCTGCAAAGGCCTGTGGGAGCTGTCTGCAGCTGTCAGGGCTTTCCAATCGGCCTGAGGCCTGCTGCTCAGCTTCCACAGATACCCACAGTGTCTTTGCCTAGAGTCTTCTCAGCCATGTCTGGATGCATCTGCCTGGTCCTCAGATCCACCAAGAGCCTCGTGCTGGACAGAGGCTTGGACTCCGTTCCTTACCACTGTGGATAGGAGAACCTGGGGAGAGATGGCCTCTCTGAGCCTTGGTTTCTTTGTCTGTATCATGAAGATGATTCCGCAGCTTTGGAGAAACACTCAAGGCAGTAGAGGACATGCAGCTCTTGCACGGTGCCTGGCGTGGAAGCGCTGGCAGGTGTTAGTGGGTCATTTAACCCTTTTTGTGGTTCCGAGGGAGCATGCATGTGCTACCTAGGTTTGTGACCACACACTTCATGGCGTAACACAAGTGGATTTATCCCCTTACAGTTCTAAAGCAGAAAGTCCAAAGTTGGGGTGTGGGGAGAGCTGTGTCCCTGTTGGATGCTCTGTGCTAATTTTCTCTTCATTTTCTAGAGTTACAACCTCAGCTTGGGGCTGTGTCACTCCAATCTGTACAACTCAACCCCACAACCCCAAGATGATGAGGCCCCAGGGCCACCTCCACAGTCACAAGGACCTTGGGCATCTTCACTGTGGAGCTGCAGGCTTCCCCAACCTTGGACTAAAAGTTTTCCTAAATGGTTGTGTCTTCCAGGGTGCTCAGACTTACATCTCTTAGATATGTTGACCCCGACCGAGAGGAAGAGACAAGGCTACATCCACGAACTCATCGTCACAGAAGAGAACTATGTGAACGACCTGCAGCTGGTCACGGAGGTACCAGCAGCCCTGGGAGGCTGGGGTGGCCCTGCGGGGACAGGAAGAGGTGAAGGCCCTGACTGAGCCTTGGGCAGTCTCTGGTGTATGAGGGTTATCTGAATAGGAAAGAGTACAGGAGCTTTTCCCCACAAGGAGACAGTCACATGTTCCCACAGGGTTACCATGTGAGACAGAGAGGCAGTTCTTACTGGAGCCAAGGCCGAGAGTACACAGGTCCCATGCTAATGACTATGGGCTACTACTTGAGACTGCAGGCAGAGAAGTTTTAGCTCAACCACCAACTGATTGGTGCCATCCAGTCACATGACATCCCAGACCCTTAGCGTTGGCTCCTTAGTTCAGCAGCTAGCTGCAAGTCCCTTGAGTTACTTCTAGTATTCCCATAAGTTCCCGAAAAACTTCACCACTATGGCTGGGCATAAAGACATGTTCCCCCAATGGCTCCATGAGGCTGCTGGCCTGGGGTGGCCTGCCCTGTGGGGAGCCAGTGAAAGTCTTGACACTGTAAGGATAGAATTGTTTAAACAGAGTTTGGGATCCCTACTAAAGAGAGGTAGCCTTTTATCCGCACACAGTGAGCATCACCATCTCAGGAGGTAGGTTTACATAAGGGGACCTAAGGGTCCTTTTATCATAAAAACCCCTGTCATCGTTTGTAAACTGGTACCCTACAGTATGTCATAAAATTGTGATGTCACCTACACATCCGGGAGGGCTGGCGTTTGGCTCTTTGGTGTTACAGTTTCAGGCTAAAATGCTAAGCCCACAAGGGTTTCACAGTTGTCTTGTCTCAAGATGTCTGCCTGTTATTAAATATATGGTCAAAATGTGTGAGGTATGAGTGTCACCCCCTTCCATGTGGCATCTTGTGTGGACATTACCCAGTTCACTATCAGATTAACAATTGACACAGAAAAAGGCTTCAAGGATCAGCTACAAAATAGGCCAACTTTGTAGCACTTACAATTCTCTGTGCCCAAAGAATTTCAGAGGAACCTCTGCCCCAGGTGGCAAGGACTGCCTTGTGGCAAGGGACTAACCACACAGAGGCCCACTGAGATTCGTGATTAGCTTTGCTCACAACCCAGAGCGTGGGAAGAGCCTGTTTATTTAACAGAGCCCAGGAAGACGGAAGCATCGTCCTCTCATGACAACCTGCTTCAAGCACAGTACCAGCTTTCTAGTTGCTTCCCTCTGACCCATGGCCTGTGAAGGTGTCACACACATCTTCATAGGCTTTCTCAAGTTCCCATGTCCTCAGAGTGGGCGGGTGAGGACTCCCACTTTCATGCCTGACCATCTTTGGATCAGTGGAGCCGAGCTTCCTCCTCAGAAATTCTTCTGGGCTACCCTTGTCAAGCACTTGTTGCTCCAGAAGAAGGTGCTGTCTTCAGTTCTCCCCTGTGTGCTAAACAAACCTGAGTATGCATGTAGTTATGAGTGAGTGAGTGAGTGGGTGTGTAAGTGTGTGTGTTTGAGTGAGTGTGTGTGTGAGTGTGTGTGAGTGTGTGTGTGTGAGTGTGTTTGTGTGTGTGTGTGTGAGAATGTGTGTGTGTGAGTGTGTTTGTGTGTGTGTGTGTGTGTGTGAGAATGTGTGTGTGTGAGTGAGTGTGTATGTGTGTGTGGTGTATATTGAGCTAACTGCTTTCTGAACGGCTTCGTTTTCTACACCTGTAGATCTTTCAGAAACCCCTGACGGAGTCTGAGCTGCTGACAGAAAAAGAGGTTGCTATGATTTTTGTTAACTGGAAGGAGCTGATTATGTGTAATATCAAACTGCTGAAGTAAGCTTTTCCCTCTAACCACAGATGCTGCCCCTCTGTGGCATGTGCGCCAGCACCTCTGTGTCGTCTCTCTGTGTCCTTCACGCATGCCCCCCTATGTTTCTTTCTCTTTCTGTCCCACCCCCACCCTGCCATTCCTGTGCTGTCATTCCTTCTGGAAACACGCTGTGGGATTCTCACAGCATGGAGTGAAGTGTGCATGCACACAGGTTCCTGTCCTGACTATGGGTCCAGAATTTCCTGAACTGGGACAATTCTGGCTCCATCCTTAGGGGTGCGGACTTCCAGCCCCAGGGCCTAGCCTTGGACCTGGATTCCCAGCATCAGCTGTCTGTCTCTCGAGGGTCTGGGTTGCAGATGGAGAGTGTGAGAGTGTGGGTTAGAGTCTCCCAGGACACTTATGCCTGTCTTGTCCGCAGAGGCTCTGCAGGGCCAGAGCTAAGGGATCCAGGTTGAACCTCAGTTTCCCCAACTACATCCTTAGCAGATTGACTTAGACTATAAATGAACCACAAAGATCTCCTCAATTAATTAAAAAACAGTCAAAGCCATCAGAACCCCAAATCTGTCACAAGGCCCTAAGTGTGACATCACTGATTAGAAAGGGGACTAAGTTCTGGTACCCAGGGCATAGAGCATGGCATTGAGGGTCAGAGCCACCCTTTCTCTGACTGAGCATTCTGGACAGCAGCTAGACACTCCCTTTCACTCCCGATCTCTAAGTTTGAGTCACTGGGGAGCTGCCACGTCCTAGACCGGGTCCCTGTGTACTCTGGGGCAGCTTCAGAGTCCCTGGGTCTGTACGGGTGTGGAGCCAGGACAGGTGAGCATGAAGCATGGAGTCTCCTCCCTCCGAGCATAGGCTCACGCTCTAAAAGCTTTCTGTGCATCGGTGGGACGCCAGACTCTTGAGCTCACATCTCACTGTTGGTATCTGGCTTCGTCGTTGGTCCAATGCCTTTACAACCAGTCCCTGGACCTCTGTGTCCTCCTCTGTAAAATGGCAGTTTTGTCACAATTCTCTGTGGCTCTAACAAACCCTCGAGGCTACCCTTTCTATCAATAAAGAAAAAGTTTCGTTAGCCCTCCGGCCTGTAGGGGAAAGCCTCATGGCAGATTATAGCTTGACAGAGGGGGCAATTAAGGAAGGGGTCATGAGGCAAGGCAGGAAACCAGAGATTTGAGAGTCTGACTAGTTCTTTTATGATGGCTTACTCTAAAAGGAATTAGTCAGGGTCCCGAAAGACCCTGCAAAGGACGGCCCACCCGGACCAGAGCATGGTCTGTGGCAGCCATACTTTTGGGTTCGAATGAATGAACTTATTAAGCATTTAGCAAGCCAAGATAAATAAAAAGCAAGGGGTAGGTAGTGAGGGGGGTTAGAGAGATGGTGGGGGCAGACTAAGGAACCTCATCAAAGTGGGTGCTCTCAGTATCTGGCAGAAGACAACTGAGGAAGTCTCACTGAGGCCAGCTGGAGTTAAGGACCGTCCTGGCTAGAGCCTCCCCTAGGGCTAGGCGTCCAGTCAAAGAACAAAGAGATACAAACGACGTCATCAAATCAGGCCCCACAACACGCAGCAGAATTGACTGGGGAAGTTGAGGCAGGAGCTAAAGTGTCACATTTATACCACAGTAGTGACGCCTGTGGCCTGTGGTTGGTTCACCTGGCTGACCTCAAGGGCACGGTATTCACTCTTGGGCTACTTGGCCATTTTTTCCCTCCCTGCCACAGATTTAGGGGGACAGTTCACTGCCCCCCAACAAGAGGTCTTGAGGGAGGCTTAGACAAATATACCAGGGTCTGAAGGGGCAGGGGAGCCAACCTTGTTTTCAGGCCAGCTTCTCAGTGAGTTTACAAGGACAAGTTGGCATACATTGCCAACAGCCTCCGACCAGCCGACTGCCTCTTAAAGGCCCAGCCTCTCAGTGCCATCCCAAGCTCCCAGCATCTGACTTTGGGGAAACACTCAAACCACAGCCAGGTCGCATAACAACACCTAGGCTTTCCAATTCCAGGGGTCACCCCCCTGTAGACAGAGTTGGCCTGCCCTCTGGGAAGAGAGGACCTTGCGCACTGTGTGTGAGATACAGGATACACACGGTTGGAAAACGGACGTAAACATTTTCTGTTAAAGACATGTATGCACAGAGCTAGGGAGATGTTCAAGCATTAGGAGGTGGTTTGTATCCCCAATACCCGCCTAAAACAGGTGTGGCAGCATGCCCCTACAATACCGAGCTGGTGGACAGGGGAGGGGGAGTGACTGGGACTCCCTGGCCAGGCAGTCTGACTAAATCACTGAGCTCCAGGCTCAGGGACAGGCTTTGTCCCCAAAAATAAGGTGGAGAGAGATAGGGAAAACATCCATTGTTGACATCTGGCCTTCAAAGGCATAGACGTGTTTACACACACACACACACACAATCACACACGCATGCACGCATGCACGCACGCACTCGTGCACACACATGTTACTGGGCAGTTGCAGTTTGGTGTGAAAAGGTGGGAGATGTGTCTGTTGTCCTCAAGTGTCCCTTAGGAGACTAATATTGCCTAGCAGGATGTTAATTAGTGCTGGCTATTGGCTTTCCCAACTTTCCCTCCTTAACACACATATACACACACACCCATGTGCACACGCACATCCCTTTTCTAGTCTTGAAGAGACTGCCCCTTGCCAGGGCCTGTCAGGGCTGGTCTGTGTGCCCTCCTCCTGTCAACTCTGACCTGCTCCATTATTGGCAGCTGGAGCATCCAAGAGGGGGGGAGGACTTACCTCAAGTCACACAGACACCCAGAGTCAGCGAGGGACTTTCACTCACATCTACCTTTTTGCTCACAGAAAGTGTCAGGACTCAAGATTCCTGTTTCTCCAGCACTTTCACCTTTCTCACAGCAACTACCTCGGGCCGCTGGTTCTCCTGCTCTTGTTGTAGCAGCTAGATCAGTCATGACCAAAGCAACTTAGGGAGGAAAGGTTTATTTGGCTCAGGCTTCCATGTTGCTGCTCACCACTGAAGAAAGTCTGGACAGGAACTCAAGCAGGGCAGGAACTGGGAGGCAGGAGCTGATGCAGAGGCCGTGGAGGAGTGCTGCTTACTGGCTTGCTCCTCATAGCTTGCTCAGCCTGCTTTCTTACGGAATCAGACCAGCAGCCCAGGGAAGGCCCCACCCACAATGAACTGGCCCCTCCCCTAATTAAGAAAATGTCCTACATTCTTGCCTACAGCCTGATCTTATAGAGGCATTTTCTTTTTTCTTTTTTTAAAACAGTTTACTTGTCTGTTTGCTTGCTTTTTGTTCTTTCTAAACCACTTATTTATTTATTATTTAGATATTTAATGTATATAACTACATTGTAGCTGTCCTCAGACACACCAGAAGAAGGCCATCAGATCCCGTTACAGATGGTTATGAGCCACCATGTGGTTGCTGGGATTTGAACTCAGGACCTCTGGAAGAACAGCCAGTGCTCTTAACCTCTGAGCCATCTCTCCAGCCCCTGAGGCATTTTATTAATTGAGGTTCTGCCTCTCTGATGCCTTCATCTGTGTCAAGTTGACATAGATCTAGCCAGCGGTTTTCCTCCAGAGTTTGCTAAGATCCTATTGCTGAAGACAGCACATAACATTGCAGAGGAATCAAGCCAGTGCCTGCCTAAAAGCTTCACGGTGGTAGTAAAGTCTGTGTGGTGTTGTTGGGGGTGGGCGAGTGATCGACAGTCTTACCCAACCTTGAACCCCGAGAGCTACAATAAGGACTGGGCTGTAAAAGAAAGTGCTCAGTGCTTGGGAAGCACTAATGGAAGCCAGGACACTGGCTGTTGCTGTCCACTCAGCCTGCGGACATCAGATGGAGCCACAGATCAACCCTTAGTGAAGCATCTGTGACAGTTCTTAGCTGGCTACTTCCCGTATGGATGAAGGCCTCTCATGTGCAGCTCTTTCTATGAGGTGGCAGCTCATCAGAGGACTCAGTCCTCTCTGGGCTGTGGTTGTAACAACCGACTCACAGGATCATCTTCTGTTTCACAAGTCCGGCCCGGGCAGTAGAACATTCTAGGAGGAGATTCTCAATTGAACCTAGTAGGTGGTAAGCCAGGCCATGACTTCAAGCTGGCTTCCTGGTTAGACAGCTTGAGTCTATCGTGGTGATAGGATAGGTTATCAGAACCCAGGGACTGACCTAACACCCCCGAGAAAATGAGCTTCGTGACTCAGGCCCCCCTTCCCCTCCCCATTGTTTAAAGAGGAGGAAGCCGCTAAAAGACCTTGTATAATCCTTCCAGAAAAGCTGCTTTCCCAGAAATGGTGGACTGAGGGGATATTAGCAGCTTGTAACATGGTCCTTTGCTTCTCAGCCTCAAAAACTACCTGTGGCTAATGCTGGAGCAAAATTCCACACCATCCCTCCAGCGGAACCTGGGCCGTCCTGAGGACACTGAGTTACTGCTCTTCTTGCTCCCCAGGTGGCCATTGGCAACCTGCCCTAGAAGGGAAATCTATGTGACTTATGTCTCCCAGGTTTCCTTCCTCGGCTTTTTCCAGGACAACGAACCCTTCATTAGCTGGGGGGGGGGGGGGGGGGAGTGGGAGTCAGAAAAACAAACGGCTTGAAGATTTTAAAGCTAGAGACCTGTATAGTGGAACTTTCTCGAAATTGCTTAGCCTTACCCACACCTCATGTTTTCTCCGATGTGACCATGAAAGTAGCCAGGACACCACAGGGACGCCTCCACAGGGACGCCTCCCAGCTTTGTTCTGAAATCACACAGTATACGATCCACCCACACACCCACCCTCTGATTCTCCTTGTGCTGAGGCAGTTGACCCCTTGGCCTCACGTGCAGTCCTGCCCCAGCCGCACATGGCTATCCTGCCACGTGGAAGCCGAGCTATGTGCTGGTAAGACTTCACACTTAGATTTGGAAGGATGGACACTCCACCCGGGCCGCCGTGGCTCAGCACACTGCGCACAGCAGCAGGGAGACCCAGGATCAGACATGGCCTGTCCGCTCAGCAGCTTTGCCCAGCCTCCAGGATAGAAATTGTCTTAGCTCATTTTATTTCATAATTATTTACCTAGTCAGCTTTAAGTTAGACACGTCAGGGAAGCCATGGACAGAAGAGAAATTTCACACGGTCACTTTTATCTGACGTTAGGAAACATGATGAGATTGTGGCGAGGGATTTGAAAGCTTGCCTCTCCTTCCATGGCTGATATAGCTTCCTGCTGAGGATGAGGGCTCCAGAAATGGGCTCAGAGTGAACCAGTCTTGGACAGCCACCATAGATAACGCAGTGTGGGACAGCAGCACAGGGATCCTCTCTGAGGTGTTAAAGGAAGAAGGCAAGGCTGTTCAGGCCAGTCCCTTCTGTAGCGCTAGACTCCTGTCTTTCTCTGTCCCTCGTCACAGTAGATTTTCTAGTGGCTCTCCGACCTGTGCCTCTGACACTCATATCGTTTCTCTGCAACCTCTAAGCGTGGGGTGTCGCCAGGCGGTGACGCTGGGCGGCTCACCTCCCGTGTTTCCGTGCAGAGCGCTGAGAGTCCGCAAGAAGATGTCTGGAGAGAGGATGCCGGTGAAGATGATCGGGGACATTCTGAGCGTCCAGCTGCCGCACATGCAGCCTTACATCCGCTTCTGCAGCTGCCAGCTCAACGGCGCCGCCCTCATCCAGCAGAAGACGGACGAGGCTCCAGACTTCAAGGAGTTCGTTAAAGTAAGGAGGCCAGGGCTACAGGGTGACCCTGGCGACTCCCTCCAGAGTGTTGTCCTGAGGTTTGAGGGGCTCCTCCAAAGTCCACAAGCATCTTTCCACTAATGGTCCCCATGGATGGACGGAAGTCCTCAGTGGGTCTCACCTGAGGGATGTGCTTGGGCGGAAGAGCCATCCAGGGTGTGAAAGCTTTGAAACAGCCTCAGAGATTTGCTGTCCACATGTCTGCCTATGGTATTTTTGAGAGGCATGTCTAAATCCTTGACTTCATTTTCTTAGCTCATGCACACAGGTACCTATCTCTTCAGTTAGCACCACCATTGCCAGCCTCTGCCTTTTATGCACAGAGGGGAAACCCAGGGTCTCCGTGGCCCTCTGGTCCCTGTTTTGGCTTGCTTCTTGTTACTATGATTAAAAAATAATCCACTCTGACCAAAGGGAACTTGGGGAAGGAGAGTTTATGTGGCTTACAGGTCTGTCGTCGAGGGGAACCCGGGCAGGAGCTTGAGGCGGGATCCGGAGAGAGACTGAAGCAGAGATCTTACAGGAAATGCTCCCTCCCTACTGGTTTGCCCTTGGGATCATATTCAGCCACCTTTCTTAGACAGTCCCGGCTTACCAGCTGAGGGGTTACACTGCCCAGAGAGCACCCAGCTCTTCTCTGTCAATTAGCAATGTAAAAGACATGTCTTGTAGAACAATCAGATGAGACAGTCCCTCAGCTGAAGTCCCCACCCCCATGTGTCAAGCTTAGACATCAGAACCCCTTTCACAGTGGGAAATCGTGGGCTCAAGTTCTGGGCATCCCATGGGATTCGGTATGAGATGCCACAGCTCTGCTGTAGGGCTGGTGGGGACAAGAGAGTCACATCCACCAGGGGACATTTGTGGAGGTGGTGTCAAGGCAGCTAGAGGCCTCTGCTCTGGGCTAGCAGCCTTGGAACTTGATGTTCTCTGAGTGAGTCCCTGAGAGTCAAAGCGGGCACTGAACAGTACTTACCCCTCTCTGAAGAAAAGAAAGAAAACAGGAGGAAGAAAATAACTCGAAGTCACTAAGTATCTTTTGCTGAATGAATGGTATGCCTCTGTGCCTCAGGCTTTTGGGGGTGGCCATCCTCCCCTCAGGAATCGTGCTCCCCAAACCGTCACAGGGAGGAGGCATCTCTGTGGCATCTTCGTGGTCCGAGCCTCCCGTACGTACTTGGTGCTGCTCTGGCGTCTGTCTGTGCTGAGAGCTGTGCTATGCCAGCCAGTGAATGAGGCATTTTGAGACATCTGTGGTGGGAAAGCAGGCTGAGACAGACATGGAGGGCGGTGCCAGGCTGCAGCACCACAGGCTGCAGTAACTTCAGCCAAGTGCTCAGTTCCTGGGCACAGACAAGACTCCTTCCTTGTCTCAACTTCTGGGACAGGCTGATGGCAGCCCAGGGCCGGGCTTGGGGTCCCCCCCCCTGGTTCTTCTCAGTAGCCTCGCTTCACTTGCCTCCCGTGTTTTCAAAATGGCATTAAACTGGACCCCGCTCTTTATCGGTGGGAGACAAGGAACTGCTTTTTGTGGGTAGAAGGACTCTTATCCACTAGAGGGATTAACAGAGTCGGCAAAAGTGGCGGGAAGGTGGGTGGCTGGGAAGGTGATTCAGGGTAAGGCTGGCCAAGCATGAAGACCTACATTCCAATCCCAGAAGCTACAGAAAAGTAGGAGAGAGCCATCTCTCCAGGGTTGCCCTCTGACCTCTGTATGCACCCACCCCCACCCGGAAACACACCCAGATACACACATAAATACTAACTAAACGCATGCTCACTTAACACTGTAAGAGGACAGACACCAAGGGCCACTGGCGAAGACAGAGTGGCTGAGACTGGAGTTTTAACCCTCAGGTCTCAGCTCCACTCAACCTATGCGGGCTACGCCTGAATGAGAGAACTGTATTATTAGACCTTCTCTGGCACCCAGTGGGGTTTTTCCTCTCATTGATTAGTCTTTTGCTTCTTCTGGACCCCTGGCATATCACGAGGGTTTTCAGACATCTGGAAGACATTCTGAAGCCAGAATGTCCTCTCACGGAAGGTATGCCGAGTCTGCAGGGTGTGGGTAGGTGGTATCTGGGGTCCCATCCTCCCTCTGCCTGGATTATGACAGCTGAACAAGGCCTTTCCACTCCAGGCAACTCAGTCTCCGGTGGGATGGGTGATGGGCAGGGAGTCCTAAATAAAAACCATAATCGGACTGACTATGCATTTTGAAGAGTTTTGAAGCAATTAAAAAAAAAAAAATCTCCTCTTTCAGAGACTGGCAATGGACCCTCGGTGCAAAGGAATGCCACTGTCCAGCTTTATCCTGAAACCTATGCAGCGGGTCACGAGATACCCACTGATCATTAAAAACGTAAGTGGCCACCTGTGCCTTTGAGAGCAGAGGAAGGCTGGGGTGGCTGGAGGCGGGGCACATTCCCCAGCCAGTGCACCTGGGAGCTGGCGTGTGGAAGCCATATTCCCTGTGTGGTGCTGGAGGAAAAAATGTTTTTTGAGAAAAAGACTAATAAAATGCAGTCTGGAGAGAGAGAGAAAGAGGGGGGGGGGAGGGAGAGACAGAGAGAGAGAGAGAGAGAGAGAGAGAGAGAGAGAGAATAGAACAGGCGTTCCCATGTCCACCCCTAGAAATGAGCAGCCAGCTCAGCTGCCCTCTGTGCCTTAGAGCTAGAGAAAAAGGGACCCTAGGAAGGAGAAATCGGTTCCTTTATTGGGTATTCAGAAACCCAGCCGTGGGTGCAGGGGTGCTCATGGGATGTGGGTGACCCCCTCCTCTGTCTATGTCTCTCTGTGTCTCACTGTCTCTCTTTCACACACACAGAGGTCCACACAAAGTGTACAGATTCGATCAGGCTCCTTGCATAACCAATCTCCCTCCCACATAAGCCTCAGCCCAACCCAGCTCCACCCAACACCATACATCGAGGGATTCCCTGAGTTCATTCATTTGCAACGTGTCTTCCCTTATAAACTTCTATATTTAATTATGTGCTGACTCTGGAAACAAGCCTCTGTAGTGAGCTTAACCAACAGGGGGAAAATGAAAAACCAAGAACAAAGAGGCACAAATATTTAGAAGGAAATCACAAACTAGTATTAGAACAGAGTTCTTGCTCCACGGAGCATCTGAGGGAAAACCCTGAGAGCTGACAACTGAACACAGATTGGGAGACGTATGATAACTAAGATTTTTAGGGATTTATTTTTATTTGCTGTGTGGGGTTTTGCCTGCATGTATGTCTGCATACCTGGTGTCCTCAGAGACCAGAAGAGGGCACTGGACACCCTGGAACTGGAGTCACAGATAGTTGAACCAGTGTGTGAGTGCTGGGAACCCAGAGTTCGTTATAACAGTGCACACATGACAATCAGAGTGAAGTTTAATTTCAGGAGCCAGTCCTCTCCTTCCACCACGGACTCCATGGGTTGAACTCGGCTCTCATGGTGGCATGGCTCATACTTTCACCCAATGAGTCAGCCATCTTCCTGGTCTCCACTCATGGTCACACACACATACATGCACATGTGTCCTCTCTTAGGGTTTGCTGCTGTGAACAGACACCATGACCAAGGCAAGTCTTAAAAGGACAGCATTTAATTGGGTCTGGCTTACAGGTTCAGAAGTTCAGTCCATCAAGATAGGAACATGGCAGCATCCAGGCAGGCATGGTGCAGGAGGAGCTGAGAGTTCAACATCTTTATCTGAGGGCTGCTAGTGGAAGACTGCCTTCTAGGCAGTGAGGACTAGGGTATTTTAGCCCACGCCTACTGTGATACACCTACACCAACAAGGCCACACCTCCTAATAGTGCCACTCCCTGGCTGAAGCATGTACAAACCATCACATGTCCCCACACACACACAAAACAAACATGTTTGCCCAGGGGAACCATCCTAACTGATTTCCCGGATGCACAGGTGCCCATGCTGTGCACGCTCCCTAGAGCACGTGAGTGCATGGTGTATGGCATCTATCCCACTCCACCCGAAGGTGCCCTGAGTTATCTGGGTACTCTTCAGTACCAACACCAGGATGTCATATTCCCTTGGGTAAGTGAGCCAGGGAAGAGCAGCCGGCTGCCAGCAGGGACAGCTGGCTAGTCCCCCTGGTCTCTGGCTGAGTTGTTTGTTCTGTGGAATAGGGTGAAGATTTCTGAAGAGAAACTGAGCCCCTTCTGCTGCACTGTTCTGCGTGCTAGCCAAGATCTGGGATGTTCATATGTGTGACTTAGTGCCAATGCTGGGAGCCAGCATTCTGCAGGACAGGTTGCAGAGTTTGCACTGGAACATTCAGGGGTTCGGGGTTGGGCTGAAGGCTCAAGGGCAGGGCTGCTTATTGCCTTCCTGTAGCAAGCATACCCCTCACTGAGCCCGAGGCTGCTCACTGCTGCGCCACACCCTGTGCCATGGCTACGGTGGCCCCATGCAGGAAAGCAGTGTGGCTTTCATGACAATGGGCCCAGGTCCATCGACACTAAGGACAGTGTCCTGATGAGGCTGTTGTCTTCTGTACAGATCCTGGAAAACACTCCTGAAAACCACCCCGACCACAGCCACCTGAAGCATGCCCTGGAGAAGGCAGAGGAGCTGTGCTCCCAGGTGAACGAGGGAGTCCGAGAGAAGGAGAACTCGGACCGGCTGGAGTGGATCCAAGCCCACGTGCAGTGTGAAGGCCTTTCTGAGGTAGCCACAGTCCGGGCGGGACCTGGACCATTCTCACTTGCGTGCTGGCAGCTGGCACAGAAGGGATGGGCGGATCTCTCCCTTCCCTCCCTAGCTAAGATTATGCTCCTCTGCTTGCTAATAACAGCCGATGAGCATTTCTAATTTCAACTATTATTTCCCACTGCCAAAAACCTAGTGAACTGGTGGGCTCTTTTGTGTGTCCTGTTCAAATGTTCGTGTTTCTTTCTTCCTCTTCCTTCTCCTCTCCTCCTCTTCTTCTAACACATTTTAAACATATTCATGTGTTTCCTAACATCTGATAGTCCCAGTACCTGAGGTCGAGGGTCATATCCTTCTGTCTCTTGTTTCTGCTAGCACCCCTCATCCCTTATTTTTCTATACGTAGAGCGATCTCTTTTTCTGCAAGAGCCATCAAACCTTGTGCATGCTGGTTGAGTGCTATTGTACTGAGCCACACTTTTAACTCCTGTATTATTATTATTATTATTATTATTATTACCTCGCGCATTTTGAAGCTCCCCCTGTGTGTCTTCACTGTGTGTCTGAACTTGCATTTTCCCTGAGCAGATTCCTACTGGGGCCACCCCAAGTTATATCTGGAGGGAGTTTGAGGGTCACATCGCATGAACTAGAGCTGTGTGCGGTGTTGTGTGAGAGCCGTCTGGCGGTCACAGGGTCCGGGCAGCATTTTCATCTCCACATAGCAAAGCCAGCAAAGTTTTCTTGCTTTTTCTTTCTGGAGAGTCACCCTGCTGAGTCCCCTCTCAGCCTGGGATTCATCTTTCTCTACCACACAGTGGGGGCTCGGTGTCACGAGGTCCAAAGGGTGCCTTTGGCGTTTGATCTTCTAATGACTTCATTTTCATTCTGGTTTGAGGATCTGCACATTTCTTCTTAGTTTATTTATTTATTTCTACCAGCTTGCGCTTTAAAAGTGTTTTATATTTTGCCCCCCCCCCTTTTTTACATTTGTGTCGGTGAGTCCTCTGGACTTCTAACACACGAGTCTATTACTCTTCCTGTCTCTCAACCTCTACTCTCATCCTTGCTGCCTGTGTTTTCTCTCTATCGGAGTGCACAGATATACAGATACACACACACACACACACACACACACACACACACACACACGTCTATATGAAGTTGCTAAGGTTTTCCAAAACATGCAGGCAGAACATGTTTCCTCTTTCTTCCCTGTGGTTTTCCCCTCTTCTGAATGCCAAGGGCACTTCCTTCGTGGAGACCCGCCTGCAGCCTCCCCCCCCCCAGCCCCACCTCCCACCCACTTCAGTGAGGATGTGTACAAGCTAAGCTATGAGCAGCCCCTGCAAGAAGCTGAGGTGACAGCTTGTGGCTTCTCAGTTTAGAACCAGGGACAACCTTTACTTGGCTGGTTCATTCATTCATACACAAGGGATCATTATTATCTGCCTATCTGTTACTGCTCAATACCCAACCCCAAGTACTACACACACACACACACACACACACACACACTCAGGGTCTAGAGAGATGGCTTGGCAGTTTAGAGCACTGGCCAGAGTTCAGTTTTGAACATCCACATGGTGGGTCTCAACTACCAGTAACTCCAGTTCCAGGGGACCCGATATCTTCTGATTTCCACTGACACCAGGCATGCGTGGGGTGCACAGACACACAGGCAAAACCTTGATAAAATAAAATAATAAAATGATGTGGCTCCTACATTCGGGGAAGTTGATAAAATGAATATGAGATTACGTATGAAGAATCATGAGGTGGCCTGCTTGTGCACGAGGAGGAAAGGTCAGTGACCCAGGTGTTCAGAGGGGCACTGGAAGGTGACAGTCTCTCTGTGTGTCCAGAACAGAATCGGGGATGTTTATGAGCTCAGAGACCAGCCACACTGGCACTCTGGTGAGGAGTGTGGACGGACTATAGGCCACAAGGCATAGGTAGATGGAGGTCAGGCCGGATTGAGTCCTGTGGGGACTTCCTGTTGGAGCTGGTTCTTGCTACTGCTACTCAAGTGTAGCATCCCACACGGAACAGACAACTAAGAGGGGAGCTAGTGAGTCCCATTTCTCTTATGTTTTAATGGCTAAGCCATCTCTCCAGCTCCCTACTTCTCAATAAATGAAGAGGGGGAGACCACCATGCCCCGAGATTAGAACAAAGACCCAGAAAGGCTTGAGAAATTAGCCAAGACTAATCTGGGTACCTGGAACCCCAGAACCTTGCCTTTGTTTTCTTGGCTCCAAAAGCTGCCGCCAGAATCCTTAGCGCCATTCTTGGGTTGTATGTGGGATTCGGACCAGCTAGGGTCCAGCCTTCGACTCTGTTGGGCCCCAACAGAGAAACAAACACGTCTCGCCTTCTTCCTGTCTGGTTGTCTTTTCTAGCAACTAGTGTTCAATTCGGTGACCAACTGCTTGGGACCACGCAAGTTCCTGCACAGTGGGAAGCTCTACAAGGCCAAGAGCAACAAAGAACTGTACGGCTTTCTCTTCAACGACTTCCTCCTGCTGACCCAAATCACAAAGCCCTTAGGCTCTTCAGGCACCGACAAAGTCTTTAGCCCCAAATCTAACCTGCAGTATAAAATGTACAAAACGGTAAGATTTATGTAGATCGTGGAAAGAGGGGTTTCCAAAAGAAGTCTGTTTCAGAAGGATCTGGGACTACAGTGTGGAAAGAGCAAAGGGGGAAAGCTGAGAGAATAAGGGGAGGAGCTAAAATAGAAAAAGGGGAGGTCCAAGATAGGGCGGGGGGAGGGGCTAGGATGGGTAAGGGGAGGAGCTAGGCTAGAGAAAAGAAAGGAGCTAAGATAGGAAAAGGGGAGGGGTTAAGACAGAATAAGCGGAACAGGCAGAGAGGACTGTACATATCCCACCTTGGTTCCTAGTAACACACGATCCTATTGGGGGACCCCCACTTCTCCCATGACAAAAACATGCGTTACTCCATACAAGTGAGCAGGCATCATGGCCAACCCAGCACCCTCTGCTCCTTCCACTCAGTGCCAGATGCCCTGACAAACTCTCACAATGGCCTGAAACATCTATGCCCTTCTCTTCCGCCACCACTATGTGGAAGGTTTTTATTTTGACAGAATGCTAAATCCCGTGTGTGCAGGATTGTGTTTGTGTTTTGCCATGCCATGGGAGGTTTTATTTTCTAATTTCATCTTTGCGCGGTGGGGGAGGGGCGTCTTTCCTCAGGAGTTCTCATGGGAGCAGCCTTTATTTTGGAGACAGAGACTGACTCAGTGGAGTGCTGCTAGGGCTTCCGTGGGAAAGTCCTGGAGACACTCTTAGGTGCAAAGACTGTTCAGTGTTTAGGGTGTAATACAAGGAAAGAGAACAGTTATTTCTTGCGTGTAAGGAGTATATCTGTAAAACGAATATAGCTTGATATAAAAGTCAGTATTAACGGAGAGATGACTCAGGGGTTAGGAGCGCTTGCTGCTCTTACAGAGGAGCTGGGTTCAGTTCCCAAAACTCACATGGCTGCCACCTGTAACTCCAGTCCCAGATAACTTGATTCCCCTCCTCTGGTCTCTGTGGACAGTGTGCACACTACACAGACACAAGCAAGCAAAGCACCTTTACACACTTAAAAAATATTATGATAAAGTCTATGTTCTGGTATAGTCATGTGTGCTAAGCTAACCACACACCCTTCATCTAGATTACTGGGTCGCACACACAGAGCCCCTACCTTGTTCTGTAACACCTCTGTATTATGACTTTGCAGCCCATTTTCTTAAATGAGGTTCTAGTAAAATTGCCCACGGACCCATCAGGAGATGAACCTATCTTCCACATCTCCCACATTGACCGAGTCTACACCCTTCGAGCAGAGAGCATCAATGAGAGGTAAGCCCCAAGCCCTCCCTCGTCAACATATCCCAGCATCCCCAGCTTCACTGTTATCCCCACTGTGTGGAAGAATGTAGTAAATTAGTACATATACTTTTTTCTTTTCTTTTTTTTTTTTTAAGAACTTCTCAAAAGTTAGAATCTGGCATGAGTTTTCCAAAATAAAATGGGCTGAAATCAGCTTTGTTGGAGGCCTTTATTTTTAGAATTATTCAGCAACCTTGAGGTATTGAGAGCTACTTAGATTGTCCTAACTTTCCCAACTGGTAGAATCCAATAGGTAGGTGATTTGGGACTGATCCCGCCCCCAGACAGTAGGACAGCATTCTGGGTCTTTGGGTTGCTGGCATTTTGCTTCAGTTTTATTTTAGACTGTTCTGGAGCCAAATGAAACAGATCGCTTTCTGAAGGGTGGGCTTGGCCGGAAGCCAATAGCATTCTCAAGAACATTCCTGCCAGGCGAGAATACCGGCTGAAGTTACTATGCATACGGACCCTGAGAAAGCCGCACGCCAGAGCACCTCCTGCCGTGCTCCTCCGTGCCGAGTGGTTCTTCCCTCCGGTGATTTTGGGGGAAAAAAAAAAAGACCCTTCTGTCTTCTTGGGTCCTCCAAATATGAGATGCTTTGCAGTGGGGGAGGACAGGGAGCCACAAGCTTGTCCCTCCTCCAGCCTGGTGCAAATCAGACTTTCTTCATGGATGTGGGGAACGGGAAGGAAATACTGAGTATGTCCATTACTTATGGACCGGGCTGTTACTCCCATAATGAGTGTTTGCCTCAAGTGTGCAGAGTTCTGGGTTCAATTCCTAGCACCACAAAAACCTGTTATAGAAGTGTGTGTCTGTAATCCCCACTCTCAGGTGGAGGGAGGGATAGAAATTCAAGGTCATCCTCAAATACTTAGTGAGCTGATAACCAGCCTGGACCAAACTATATGAGACCCTGTTTCAGAAACAAACCAACAAACTTCAACAACCACAAAAACATATACACAAAACAAAACAAAAAACCAACAGCAAAAAACAAGACAAGTAAACTTTCTTTCTGATGGTAGGGATAATTAACTACTAGCATCATGCACTACAGAACCAGACTTTCTCTTCTGAGCCTTTGTTGTTAAATTCAAATGAACCAAGTAAAAAGAGTCCTGGAAACCGAATTTGAGCAGACCCGGAGCCTGTTCCGGGCGTTCTGTTTGGCAACGTTCTGTCTCTTCCCGTCCAAGGACTGCCTGGGTGCAGAAAATCAAGGCTGCGTCTGAGCTCTACATAGAAACGGAGAAAAAGAAGCGAGAGAAGGCGTACCTGGGTAATATGCCGCGGGGCTCGAGACACTGGGGCGGGAGTGCCACCGAGTCCGTCCCAGAGTCCGGGTGCCCAAAATAGGGCGAGGTGCAGGGGGGGGGGGGGAGCAAAGCAATGGCTGGAAGGGTGGATCTCAAGGGCAACAGACAGGAGGGGGGCCTTGCTTTCAAGTGCAGGCAGATGCACTGCACAGATTGTGAGCGTGCTGGGAAGAGAAGGGCATCAAAGCGAACGTGAGAGGAAGCATTTTGTGTCGTTCTCTTGTGGTTTAGTCCGTTCCCAGAGGGCGACCGGTATTGGAAGGTTGATGGTGAACGTGGTAGAAGGCATTGAACTGAAGCCCTGTCGGTCACATGGTAAGGGCCCATGAATTCCCCCCAAGCACTCTAGAATACTCGGGGTTCTCTGCCCTCCCCCCTGCTCTTAACCAATTTGACATCAGTTGTGCGATTTCTTATGTAAATTTCCTGCCGGCCTTGGTTTTTCTAGCACTTGTTAAATACACACGCACATACGTATACATATATACACGTATAATGTATATAATAGTATATATAGTATGTAGAATCCTTTCCATCTCCCTACGGGGAGACCTGAGAGACTTCGTTCATGGCACGTGCGCATGACGAATGTGTAAAGATTGAAGGGGTCTGAAATTAAGTCCCACTAACGGATTTGTGCCTCTTCTCAATGTAATACCAAACTCTGGGAGGGTCCACCAAGATCTTCCACTCGTGAATCTCGAAGGCGTAGGGGGATCGCAATGAAATGTGTCCCACCTGGCAGGGGCTTTTGTTCACTCCAGGAAAGAGCAACCCGTACTGTGAGGTGACCATGGGTTCTCAGTGCCACGTCACCAAGACAATCCAGGACACGCTGAACCCGAAGTGGAATTCTAACTGCCAGTTCTTCATCAGAGACCTGGAGCAGGAGGTGCTCTGCATCACCGTGTTTGAGAGGGACCAGTTCTCGCCTGACGGTGAGTGGGAATGGCCCTGGGGGCACCCCTACTCCCCACCCTCCAGCACGCTTTATCATGGGGCACGCGTGGCCCCACAAGCTCTGCCCTCCGTGCACCCTTGGTTTGGTCCTGCGGTTCGTGCAGGGTGCACGCTTGCCCGCCTGAGAACCTGAACCCTGCAATCTTTGGGCTTCTCTCCTTAGAGGTTGGCATGGTGTGAGGCGCGGCGGAAGGCAAGTCAGTGGGTGTGGACAGGAAGTGCTTGGGCTCATCTTTTCACTGAACTAGAGAGAACTAGTCTGCTTTCCCACACAGGTATATAAGGGAGGGTGTGACTGGGAACCTGGTGCGGGTCGTTTTCCTGTCCTTGGCAATCTTTGAGGACGGCTCAGCAGGTGAAAGCACTTGCTGATTGAGTTTGGTCCCTAGGACTGACATGGTGGAAGGGAAGCGGACTCCTGTAAGTTGACCTTCTCGGGTGCCCTGGTGTGTATACACACAAACATACACACACATACAAAACATATACAAGATAAATAAGAGCTTTGAAAAGCAATTAGGTAGACACACCGGGTGGTTCCCACTCGTAATCCCAGCAGGCTGATCCAGGAATTATGCGTTTGAAACCGGAGGGGCTACGTAAGGAGACCCCGTTTAAATTGGCCAGTGGAGCTGGAAGGACATTGGCCCCCAACAGGTGCTTCAGGGTCAGCTGCTGTCCCTTGGGAAGCACAGAGAGTGTCAGTGGTGTTGGACACGCCCTTCCTTCAACCTGCTCTCCCTTCTGCAGTGGTTTTTGGCCAGTGAAGCCAGGAAGCCTGACTCTCTTAGCCAGATAAAATCAGAGAGTGAGTTTAAAGCTCAAGGTCTCAGAATAAGCTGAAGGCACGGGCCGGGTGCTGGCACTGGGCAGAGCTGAGACAGCGCCCCATGGCCTTCGTATCTTAGCATATAAATTGGATCTTTATATAAATTATCTGCGTGAGTCATACCCTGTCTGTTTGCCCGGCGATGGCTGACACATCAGAGTGTGACCAGAGCACCCAGTCCCTAGGGTCTTGGGTCTCAGCTGCTATGCTTTACCTGCCTTGGTGTTTTCCTGCATGCGTGTCAGTGTGAGGGAGTCCAGTCCTCTGGAACTGGAGCTACAGACAGGTGTGAGCTGCCATGTGGGTGCTGGGAATTGAACCCAGGTCCTCGGGAAGAACGGCTAGTGCTCTTAACCACTGAGACATCTTTTCAGTCCTAGAATAATTTTTAAAAATTTAAATACACGTATATTATATGTTTGTGTGTTTGTATGTCACAAATATGTGTGTATGTTGTGTATGTGTATTTCATGTGTGTGTGTTTATGTCGTGGGTGTATAGGTAGGTACCTGGGGAGTCCAGAAGAGGGCATTAGAGTACCTTGGAGGTACAGGTTGTTGTCAGCTTCTCCACTGTGTGGGTACCATTGAGCAGTCTCTCCAGACTCTCCAGTAAGTGCTGTGTGTGTGTGTGTGTGTGTGTGTGTGTGTGTGCGTGTATCTCAGTATCACTACTAAGGATTTTTCTACCTTGTGTTTTAAGGTAGAATCTCTCTGGCCTGGAGCTCACCGATTGACACTACCAGCTGTCCATCCTGTCTCCACTACCTCCTCAGTGTTGGGGTTACAAGTCTGTGCCACCATCCTTGGTGCTTTTTAATTTATTTTTTTAAAGACAGGGTTCCATGTAGCCCAGGCTAGCCTGGAGCCAGTTTATACAATGCTCGAAATTAATCTCAGGCGTAAGCATAATAGACAAACACTCTATCAGCTGAGCTACGGTCTTGGCTTAGCTTTAAAAAAGTTGTGTGTGGGCTGGAGAGATGCTCAGTGGTTAACAGCACTGACTGCCCTTCTAGAGGTACAATAAATAAATCTTTAAAAAACAAAAAAGGTGTGCGTTTGTTTGCCTATCTGAGTTTATGTGCACCATACGTAAACAGGAGTCTGTGAGGACCGGAAGAAAGTGCTGGATCCCCAGGAACCAGAGTTACAAGTGGTTGTGAGCCACCCTGTGGATGCTGGGAACCAAATTCAGGTCCTCTACAGGAGAAGCCTGTCTTCTTCTTCTTCTTCTTCTTCTTCTTCTTCTTCTTCTTCTTTTTAATATTGTCTTTTTTGAAAAAAAGATTTGTTTATTTATTATATATAAGTACACTGCAGCTGTCTCCAGACACACCAGAAGAGGGCATATGACCTCATTATAGATGGTTGTGAGCCACCGTGTGGTTGCTGAGAACTCAGGACTCTGGAAGAGCAGTCAGTGCTCTTAACTACTGAGCCATCTCTCCAGCCCAAAGTGTGTGTTCTTAACTGCTGAGACTTCTCTCCAGTCCTGCCCCTGGTTTTCATTTTAAACATAGATCCTGGGGACCAAACTTATGTCCCTGAGCCTGGAAGGCACACGTTTTTACTGACTGAACCTTCTCCTTGGCTCTATTAATATATTTTAAAATATACACTGAATATATTCTATTTGTGGGGTCTCATGTGGTATCTCAATAAGCATATATAATGTGTAACACTCTACCAGGAGAGTTGGCACACACACATACACACATACACACACACATATACACACACACATATACACATATATACACACACACATACACACATATATACACACACACATACACACACATACACACACATACACACACATACACACACATACACACACATATACACACACACATACACACACATACACACATACACACACACATATATATACATACACATATATTAATATATTGGGAATATTAAAAAGTTTTGGGGGTTTTGTTATTGTCATTGTTTTGTTTTGTTTTAGCATTGAAACACCATAGACAACTTCATGGGGAGTAAACTGGAAATGCTGGCGCTGGTCTTAGTATCAGCTTGAGTGTGCCTATTCATAGGAGAGTCCCAGTGGACTGAGCATGCGTCTTAGAGACAGGACTCTCTCTGAGCCACCCTTTGCTTTTTCTCCTTTCAGATTTTTTGGGTCGGACAGAGATCCGAGTGGCTGACATCAAAAAAGACCAGGGCTCCAAGGGGCCAGTTACAAAGTGTCTCCTGCTGCATGAGGTCCCCACGGGAGAGATTGTGGTCCGCCTCGACCTGCAATTGTTTGATGAGCCGTAGCAGCCCTGGAATGATCGTAGACGACTTCCTTCTCAAGGCCCCGTGTGGGCACACTGTCTGGTGGCCAGCCACAGAGCAACGGGGATAGCAAAGACGGGGCCCCTCGAGGCTGCTAGGAGTCATTCTTGACAATCCTGCCCTTCAAACCGTGTTTCATTCTGTGAATCCAAATTCTCTTTTCCTTTGTCCTCACCATGGTCTTATCATGACTTCTAGAGTCTCTGAAATCTATAACCTCCAACTAGGGTCCATTGGGAGCCTGGACCCCTCCCTGGGCGGAAGTGTGGGTCTCGGAACTATAAAATAGATTTATAAACGCAGTGACTGTATTTTGGAGAACTGTGTAGGTCTCCTGTTTCTCACCTCTCTCAGCCCTTTGTAGACTACTTGGCCTATGATGTTCTACGCGTGGTGTGTTTAGTCCAATTACAATAGCACTGTTGCTTTGGAGCCCAGCTCTCAGTGAGAAATGGGGGTCCTAGGTTGAATGCTCAGCACAATGGCTCTGGGGCAGGCACCCACACTCAGCTCTCTGGAGACCTGTTGCTAGGAGACTCTCACAGGTGTTGTTACAGCTCTAGACTTGATTAATGTTGATCAGTGAAAACACGCTGGTATACCATAGGGTGATTCTGTTCTGATTCTGAGTGTGCTTGGAGGATGTCCCAAAAGCTTATTATCTGTGAGGTTCTGTCCTGATGAGTTAGGTCCCACCTCGAGTCACTGGGAAGGCTTGATGACCTTGGGCCCTGGTTGCCGGCTTTTGTCAGAGCATCCTCTTTGGTGACCAGCCCTGCCTGAGCCTATTCTGTGCTTGAAAGACTGTGGTAAAAATGTCAACACCAGTCTTTAGTGGTCACCCCACCCCTACCCCGCGCCACACCAGGCAGTCATGCCTTAGGCAGATGGAGTTTAAAAAAAGAAATAGGAGGTGTGGAGAGACGCTAAGAAAATCCAATACCGTGTTGGGGGAGACATTGGGAACACGTGAGCCCCACACATGGGTGGGAAGATGGGAGGTGATCCTGGGCATACAACCACCTCTTAATAATAGGAACACCTGAGCTTTTTGCCAGAGTCAGGAGTGTATGACCATAGGCCAAGCTTCTTGTCTGAGTTCTTTAGGCTTTCTTCCCCTTAAATGCTAAGAGATAGGTTGGTTATCTAGATAATAATTTGATTTGCTAATGAGAGGTGCAGGCTGAGTCTTGTTTCCATGTTTGCATCCCCGGCCTGTGGTCACGGCCTGGTCTTTGCGTGCCTCTGGCTCCCGGACCTGTGCTAGGTGGTGTGTGTTCCTTTTAACGGTCGGTCCTCAGATCTGAACTAGAGTTCTAGAAGTACTTTGTAAATGGCAGTGTCTTGGTGACAGAATAGCTACTCTGCTGAAATCTGAACACTTCATGTGACCCCAGAAGGTCCTTCTCCATGTGTGTGTTTCAAGTGACTTCTCAAAACGTGTGTGTGGCAAAGGACAACAGTTTACACTTCATACTTCCGAAAACACTTAGTATTCATTTATTGAACTAGTGTTGACTTTTGTATTAAGAACAACAGACACACCTATTTTTGAAACAAGCCAGTAAACTCTTCAGTTAGCAGCTTTCAACTGAACACGGGGTAGATTTTAACCTCAAGCCTGTGCTGGCTCCTCACTTTCTCAGCAGAAAACACTGTCAAAGCACCACACGCTCATGTTCCTGTTGTCAAGAAACTGTTTTAAATGAAACCTATAAATATACCTGTGACCCATGCTTCCCTGGTTCTAGAACCAGGAGACTTTGGTGTATCGACAGAGGACATGTTCCCATGGTTCTAGAAACAGGGGGGTTGTTTGATGTGATGATGAGGAACGTGTTCCCATGGTATGAAAAAACAAGCATTCTGTGTGCAAATGGTCAGTGTAGGGTCATCCATTATGACCCCTTCCCCCCTTTTCCTTCCCCCCATCCCTTCCATGTTAAACACGAACATGATGTTGAACATCAGTGTTCTTGTAGGAAGGATGAGGCATGCATGGTGACCCCGTAGGTTCTGGGTTACATACTCATAGAATACCGTGATTATAGCATGTAAATGCAGTCTGTGAGTCTTTTCTCCCAGGTGACTCTACTGGACACTCTTGGGGTTGTCCTGGGGGTTAACGGATCTGGATTGGTGTCCTTGCATCTATGATCACCATTTGTTGTGACTGATGTACTTCCGGATGAGCTGGGCTGACCCTCAGCCCCAGCTGTGACTCCTGGGTTCCGCTGAGATGGACTCTTGTGATCCATGGGTGACACAGTCTCAAACCTTGATTCTCTCCTCCTTCGTGTCTACTTTTTTGACCAGCCAGGCTGTTCTTCCTACAAATGGCATGCCCTTGCCAACAAGGATTCGGAGTCTCAGCTGTCTGCTTTGTAAATGTTTGCCCAGGCTGTGCCACCTGGCATCCTAATGCCAGCCCTTCAGACAGCCCCTGAAGGCATCCCTCTTCTATGGGCCTCACTGCCAGTACCTCTCATACTCTGACCACCTCTCACTCAGGAAGGGGCTTTCTTAAAGTGCGGCTATGCTCCGACCCTCAGTCATCCCTGAGAATTATCCCGAGAGCTCTGAGGACAGAAGCGTCTGGGTAGGCTTCCTTCATGGACCACTTGTCCCAAAGGGTCAATCCTGGTCTCTGAGGCAGCACCCATCTTTTGTCCCCCTATGAGGTGAATGGATAGCTTTGTTTCTTGGGACCAGCATTGTCCACAAGAGTTTGGAGACATATGTCAATCACTAAGGTCCATATTTGCCCTCGATGGGACAGAGAGCTTTGTAGACAGGAGACACTAGGAGTGCTGGAGAAACTGAGCAAGGGTGTTGGGTTCAATTTTGTGATAATAAGTCTCTGTCCTTGGACAGCAAGCAAAAAACCTCTCTCCTAAAGAACATTTCTTCCTTATTTTCAGATAAGCCTCAACTTCATAGCCCAAGATGGCCCTGAACTTGGAATCCTCCTGTCTCCGCCTCCTATGTGCTGGAAATTCAAGTGTGTCTCATTGCTCAGCTGTCTTCCTTTTTATAGAAGGTGGATCCATGGGCAGCTCTTACTGACTATTAACTTGACTTGGTGCCAATTTTGTGTTCTAGGTGTGTGTCAGAGGGTCACAGGCATTTAGAAAGGGTAATCGCAGCTTGGTTTTCCAGGGTGGGGCAGCAGCTACTTCCCCAGGAGCTGCTGGGCAGAGGCAGAGCTGGTGAGCATATCCAGCCCAGGGTGTTCTAGAATCTACTGAGTAAAATGAATTAAGGATGAATGGACGGGCCTCTGGCTTCATTTGAAGGTGGGGGACCTGAACCAGCTGAGACTACAATGAGGGTCTGTACTCCAACGGGTTTGTTTCCTGTCTGCTCCGGCCTGCGTGATGATTCTTTTATTCTTTCAGACCCCGTCAGAATCTTGACGCACTAGTGTTAGCTCCAGCTCTTCCTCTTCCCTGGATCAGGCCCCAAGGGGGCTGATTCTTGTGTTTTTCTTTGTTTCCCCCTTACTCTCCAAAGACACATTGAAGATGACATTTCAGGGAGTGCCTTGTTGGGCAGGCCAGTGTGCACACCTTGGGGAGAGAGGCTGGCTTGTACGTGTGATGGGAACTTCTTCAGAAGAGCCTCATCGTGCTGACGAGTAAGTGACAGCAAGGAGCCCAGGGCTGGGTACTAAGATGCTGACCTGTCCTCCCCTGCTCTGCCCCCTGCACCTCTCCTTTAGGGGGGTCAGCACCAACTTCATTGCTTGCCTACCTGCCGAGGGACCCTGTTCTGCAGGGACGCAGGGGTGTGAGGGTCACCGGGCCAAAGTAATGCTATAAAGCACAATAAAAAACAAAAAAAGGAAGGAGGGAAAGAGAGAAAGAAGGAATGAAAGGTGGAAAGGAGGGAGGGGGAGGGAGGAGGGAGACGGGGCAGGCAGTCAAAAGAGAACTTTAAACAGGCTTCCTTGCGGGTTAAGAAGGGCCAAGTGAGGGCCACTTGGAAGTAGGGCCCATTCACTGCCTCGTGCTCCTTGTAGGGCTTTAGGGGTATCACATCTTTGGAGAAGAGTCTTGCAATCCCTGCCACCCACACATGCCAGGCACTCATACTTCTGAAGATGTGGCTTATCCCTGCCCTCCTTGTTATGAACACTTAGACCTTGTCCTAGTCAGGGTTTCTATTCCTGCACAAACATCATGGCCAAGAAGCAGGTTGGGGAGGAAAGGGTTTATTCAGCTTACACTTCCATATCACTGTTCATCACCAAAGGAAGTCAGGACTGGAACTCAAGCAGGTCAGGAAGCAGGAGCTGATGCAGAGGCCATGGAGGGATGTTACTTACTGGCTTGCTTCCCCTGGCTTGCTCAGCATGCTTTCTTATAGAGCCCAGGTTTACCAGCCCAGGGATGACATCACCCACAATGGGCTGGATCCTCCCCCCTTGATCACTAGTTGAGAAAATGCCTTACAGCTGGGTCTCATGGAGGCATTTCCTCAACGGAGACTCCTTTCTCTGTGATAACTTCAGCTTGTGTCAAGTTGACACAAAACCAGCCAGTACAGACCTCTAGTGTAGCAGTCCCTAGAACCACCACAGCTTTCTGAATGGCAAGTTCCCACAGGCCTTTGATATTCTGTTTCCAATGACCCCTATTAATGAACATTGCCCTTTGATGGGCTTTTCAAGGAAATCATAAAGACTTCTTGTTAGTTTTGACTTGGAGTGAACATGGCTGGTCGCTGCAGGGACTCCTCTTGAGTTCCCTGTTCCCTGATACCTGGAAAGCAGTTGAGCTAGAGGAAGAGAAAGTTCTAGAAACCATTTCCTCACAAAGCATTGCATGAGCTCCCTGTTCGAAGGTCCCAAGGATCAACCAAGGTGTATAATGACTTCAACTCTGTGAGAGCTGGGGAAGACTCTGTACTTGAGAAGCGTAGAAAACAACCTGTGAGACGGACGCCCACAATCTCACGCCCTTTAGCTTGAGAGCATTAAACCTGTGTGTCAGCGCACTGGGCAGACGGCATGAAATTCATGTTCAATGGCTGGCAAAGTCGCTGCCCTGCAAGCCTGCCAGTGTGAGTGTGGTTCCCGGCACCCACAGAAAGACACCAGATGCAGCAGTGAGTACCTTCGCTGGGGGCGTGGAGACATGGGGATCTGTGGACGGTTCCCTGGGGTGTGGTGTTGCCTAGCAGAATTGGCCTGTGAGCTCTAGAGTTATGAAGACATCCTGTTTGGAAGGATAAGGTACAGGAACTCAGTGCTGACAACGTCAGAACCCTTGAACTTACATATGTGTGTGCGTGGACACACACACACACACACACACACACACACACACACACACGGAAACATTAGTGTTCATCTCCACCAAACAACTCAGTTCTACACAGACCTAATTAGTTCCTCTAGTAAAAGGAGCCAATAACTTGTTTCTTGGTGTGTAATTTCTTTTGTGTGTGGCTGTCTTATTTCAGGCTGAATTGTCCCTATGCTGTCAGGGCCCGTGCTATGTTTTAACAGGATCTGCTCTGGTTTCTGGAGCAGCCTGGAATCTATTAGCAGCGGTGAGTATTACGGTGTTCAAAGTCCACTGAGGAGAGCTGCATTCACAAGAGGGCTTATTCTGTTAGCCTTCAAATTTCCCAGCGTCCCTCAGGGATTTCTGGAGAGCTGGCCAGTGACCAAGGCTCATTTTCTGCCGTGGAAACGCCTCCTTTCTTCTTTTAGAATCTTCGGATACCTATCATTTTCGAGAGCCGCGTCTGTGGTTTTCCGCCTCTCTGGCCATACTCTTTCGTCATCCCCATCTTATCTTCTTCTGTTCTCGGTGAAGACAGGGTGGGGACCCTAGACAAGCAGGAGCCAAAGGCAGTGTGGTGGCTTGTGTGGCAGAGCTACCTTTCTGTTTGCTGTTTCTGAACTGTTCCTGCCTAGATGGTTCTATTGGCAGGTTCAAGGCGCTGGCGCCCCCTGCCGTATCCCAGCAGCATTGCTTTTGTGTGACTCAGAAGGATCTTGCTAGTGGGAAAGGGGGTGGTGGTGTTGGGGTGGTGGCTAGACCTGGGCTGGAGTGCTCCAGCACTCTCTTAGATGAACGTGAGCGAAGAAAGGTAGCGTGAATCCTGCGCTGGGCATCTCCTGAGGTGTTCCTGCCTGCTGGGGCCGGGGCTGGACAGAGACCCTTCTCAGCTTTCCTGCCTTTTCTGTGCCTATCTCAGAGGCGAACTGCACAATTCAGTTCTCCACAGAAAAGGCCTGGCTGCCTGAAGGAGGTCTCCGTCCTCATAAGACAGGGTCGCCCTGCTCGGTAGGACAGCGGAGTGTCTACCTGAAGACTTCAGTTTTGGGCATTGTAAGTGGCAAATGGTGGTTTGATGCAGCCGCTGGATACATGGAGGGTGTCAGCAAGTGGGTGTGTATGTGTGTACCAGGCATTGGGGAATGGCTGTGTGTCCCGCTGAAGGAGACAGGAAATGTTTTGCTCCATCCTTCCCCCAAGCTGCTTTCAGGACCAGCTAGTAATGTGTGGACCAAGTGCAAAAATCAAAATGGTGACCTGTTCCAAATGATTGGGGTTTCAGCAGCAGCAGCAGCAGAGAACGGAGCTGAGTTTGGACCCTGCTGCTTGGGGGGGGGGGGTCTCCTGGAGCTGGCCTTGACTACACTGCAGATGGAGCATGGCCTTGTTATGTCTCTCTTCTTTGGAAAGGTCTCCCTGGCAGACTGCACAGAGCGGAGATGAAAGCCTCCCTCCCTCCCTCCTTTTCCTGCAGTGCTAAGGATCAAAGCCAGGCCTCATGTGTTCTTAGAAAGTGATATTGTTTTTCAAAACACTACCCTTCTATCTTTTAAAAGTACAGTCTAGAATAATTAGAGCATAGGCATCCTGAAATGACGGGGAATTGTCAACTGATGGTAGATGCTTTCTCAGGTCCTGGCCCAGAGAGTGTCTCTGGATATCAAGTGTGACCTTTGAGTCTTCAAAGTTGAATTTTCTGCTTTGAAATAAATCCTTTCCCCTATTCAAGGGCTGCTGTCCCTGTTTCTGGTGTCGCAGAGGAGATTCTAAACTACATTAATGGAGGAGAGCCTAGAAGGGCTCAGTGCCCTTGCTCCTGACGGTGGCTGGTCGTTTGTTCCTTCAGATACTGCTTTCTGGAGAGGAGTGGCTGGAGCCAGCTCCCTCTCTGCCTAGAGGCCAAGTGTCTGAGAGTTTGCTCCTGCGAGGCAGGGTTCTCCATGCTAGATTCCCCCCTCCCATGTCTTTGGGTGTTAGCAAAGAAGACTGCTGTGTGTAAGCTCTGTGATCTGGAAGCCCACAGCTCTGGGGAGCCCAGAAGTTACGGAGCCGCCCCCGGAAGCTGTCTGCCTTGCTTTGTTGTGCAGTCTGTGTTGTACAGGATGCCCCAAGCCCTTCAAGGCTCTGTTTGCCGGTTGCAGTGTAGATCCATGTCTACACACTCAGAGCAATAATCTTTCTTGTGTTTCCTGAGTCCACTCCTGTGGTCCCAGGGCTTTGGAGATGGAAGCAAGAGAATCAGGAGTTTAAGGACAGTCTGGGCTACAGGAGACCCTCTTTCAAAACTAGAAACATAGAACCTAAGAAGGGAAAACCACAGAAGGCTCGCCTGCCATGGTTTTAAATCACCTTACACGAGAGTGGATTGTTTCCATGGGTCATGTTCCCTAGAGGCAGCCGACTACTGTGTCAGCATCCATTGTAATGAATGTTTTGGGATACGTTTCATCAATCAACATTCTTAAAACGTTAGTTGCTGAATCTTGCTGTCAGAACATTCTCTCAAAAGATCATTGTTGATGATGCTCAATGGTTAGACATGAATTTAACTGAGCATTTATTTGTTGTTAATTGCCCCAAATATCTTGGAGCTGAGAGGTCAACCTCAGATCTGGTCCATGGCAGCCCACAAGCTGAAGCCTGAGTCCTCCTTGCCCTTCTGTATGGCTCTGTGCATACAGGGGTGCAGGCTACCGTTTGCCTGTGTTGTGTTGTCTTAGCTGTCTGGCTCTGATACATTGCACATGTTGATGGTGAGCAAAGGTGTACATATCCGTACAGAGGTGAAAAACCTCCACAAAATGTCCTGTGTCTGACAGTCAGCTTACAGCTTCTGGGTTTCTATATTTTATGCATTTTCCAACAAAGAAAAAGACAGAAATCCACATAATGTAAAACGGTTCTGTTCTGTGCGTGGCTCGTCATGAAACCTTTGCTGTGTTTTTGGGAATGACAATTTTATGTATATACAGTATGTAAGAGCTATGCTGTTCAATGTTGCGTAAACTTAACAGATTCTCTAGTCTGAATATTTAACTTGTTATTGTAAAATGTGATTTCTCATTGAGAGATTATTTTTCTGTATGTATATGAGAGTATTTTAGGAATCTAACTTAAGTGCATAAACTATAGAAGAAACTTAAAAACATATCCCAGGAGTAGAAATGTGTGATCAGATCACTTGGGTTCAACCCAACTAAATTTTATTAAAAACAAATCCAAGTTGAATGTTTAGGAATTTGAAAGTGTGGATTTTTTTTCTGCCTTGCAGGGGACAGGTGGTTAATGAGACGGGTGGAGTCGTGACACAGTGGGAGAGATCTTATAGCCATGACCTGGTATGAGACCATGTTCCACTCCACGTTAACTCATACGGATGCACGCATATTCTGAAGAGATGAACAGCCTGCCAGCCTTCCACCAGACCTGTAGCCACAGACAGTGGGCTCTAGTCAGGAGCGAGGCATGGCCAAAGAACTCAGGAACATTCGGGGAGGCCACTCCCTAGCTTTCATCATTTTGGAGCACACAGGGAGGCTGAGCTTAGATTTGCGAGACACAGCTGTTTTCAGGCAGGATGAACAGGTAATCTGAAGCTTCCTGAAGGCCCATGTTGAGACAAGAGGCCTACTTCCCAACTCCACTCTCTTCCCAGAAAAGTATCCAAAGTCCAGGCTGCTCCTGGGCACAGCCCTTCCATACTTGACCACCTCAGATGTTGCTTCAGGTGAACCAGGGCGGGCTCATGAAACAGTTCTGGCCTCACCTCTAACCCCTGCTCCCTGAGAAAGCATCATCACAAATGACTTTAGTTAGTGGTGACCTTGTGAATGCAGCCTCACCCAGATGACCAGAAATGCCTCTCAATTGAGAGCTGGCTCCTAGTGACTCGGGTGAATACCGATCACTCCTGGAAGGTTAGGGTGCACCGATGGAAAGGACTCGAGGCAGTGTGAGCATTGGGCCAGCACGTCTTCCAGTATGTGGTTTGCCTCTTAATACTGCCGGCTGCAGAGGTGCAGGCAGCTTTACTGCAGGATGCAAAGGCTGGAAATGACTGTTCTCTAACTGTCTCTAGTCCCAAAGACCAGGCCATTCAAGTCTCTGCTCAGATGTAGCCTGGGAAGGCCATGCCATGCCAACACACAGACCCACCAAAATTCTGGCTACCTTGTCCAGAGACCTAGTTCCTTCTCTCCTGGAATGCTGGCCTTTGGGCTGGGGTGGTCATAGGCTGTGAGGATAGATCACACAATTGTCCCTTTTCCTGTGTGTTCTGAAAGTGTAGACAAGAGAAGCTAGAACGTAGGTCCTCCTGGACAGTGTTGGTGAGGTTAGCTACCCTTTGTGATCTTTGTAGTGGGCCATGAGGCTGGTGACTTGTGGTTCCTTCACTAGTGGCAGATGTAGCCACTCCCAAGATGTTCTATGCATTCCAATACCTACCTGTTGCTAAATAACAGTAATTATGAAGGAGATTTTAGTCTCTGCTTTATAACATTAATGAGTTCTAAAAGATTATTAGACATTAAAATGTAGAATTCCACAGTGATCTAAGGTTTGCTGATGCAGGGCTACACAGCTTCTTCTGTTTGTTTAAAAGCAGGTTTTTTTATTTTTATTTTTTTGGATGCTGGAACACTCCTTTGGCATTATTATATGTGACTCTACCCATTCAGATCAAGGTGACAGGGTGCTTTCTGCTTTCTTTGCACCAGAAGAGTCTAGAGACTAGGACAGTCTCCTCAAAGGATTCTGGGGCCATTTTGACCTGCAAGGTTTAAATCACATAGTTCACGAAACACATAGAACAGCCAACCTGACCAGCTCCGGTTGAGCTCTATCTGCTTTCACTTCTCTGCAGACACAGGATGCTAACAGCCCTGAAGACAGGTGTCTCTTATGTGTTTCCCAGAGATAAGGTTGCAGTTGTACAAGAAGAATGATGCAAAAATAAATCTAAAAAGACAAAACAAGGCAGCGGCCACCTTCTCAACTCTTCTGTGCCTTCTTTATTTAGCAGACAGACTCCTTGTGTTGAGTATTGAGAGCATGAGAAATGCTGAGAACAGTCAGGGGGTGCCAAAGGCAAAGTCAGCAAACCCAGAGAAACACAGGAGAGCAGACCCACACAACACCCCCGAGAGATTTGTCTACACAAGTGCTTTTCTGCTTTCTGGGCAGGGTCACACAGGTTGGCCTTGAACTCCTGGTCTTCCTGCTTCACCACCCCAAGACTGAGGTTCCAGGCATGCACAACTGGCTTCCGTGTGAGACTTGGGATGCTCTGAGAACCCAGCATGGATGCTACACTGTGCACAAGCCACAGGACCCTTCCTGTCTTGCTTTCTCACCAGCTCTTCCACAGCTTGGTTCTGAAGGACTGCGTAGGACTGGGCTCTGACTCTATATTCGTTTATCCCAATTTGTCTTAAGTACCAAAGGGCTGCATTTTGACATCTACTCTTAAATTTATTAATTTTACTTGCTATATGTGTGTGTGTGGGGGGCATGCATGTACACACATTTTGCCTGAAGAGGCTGGAGGAGATGTAGTTACAGATGTTTGTGAGCTGACTTGGATGCTGAGTTAGAACTCAGTACGTCTGGAAGAGCAGTATGTGCTTCCCTACCAAGCCATCCTGTATTGGGTCGTTCTACTTTATTTCCGAGACAGCTTCTCTGTGTAGCCCAGGCCGGCTTTGAACATGAGATCTGCCTGCCCATCTCCTGAGTGCTGGGATTAAAGTTGTGTGCCTCCACGGCCTTGCTTGTTCTGCTGTTAAAGATAGGGTTTTGACATGTAAACCAGGCTGACATCAAAGCTCATAATCCTGGGAGTTCAGAAAGTGAGTGGGATTATGGGATGTGGCACACACCAGGCTGTTTTGCTTGACGGTGTTAGAAAGGGCATCGTTGTAAACCTGGGTGTGTGATATCTTAGCACTTGAGCAGCAGAGTCAGGGCTGCCTCAGACTCATCTACAGAGTTCCAGGCTGTTGTACTCTACAGCATAAATTATCATGGGCAAGGCTTGGGGTCCTTTCTGGCAACTTCAAGATGCTCGAAGTATTCCAGCATTTGTGTGCTTCTTCAAGAGGAAGCTGGCCAAGCGGAGTCTCAAGGATTTGTGAGCTAATCTGTAGCAGACGTTGTCTGGAGAAGTCTTGGAGTCAGTGTGAGGCTGCTGGGTCCTCAGGAGTAAGTTGGGAGACTGAGAATGGAGTAAGGTAAGGTCATGCTCAGGAGGGAAAAGCCCAACAGTGTGGATGAAGCTTCAGCAGGGTTATTCCTCCCTAAGAGCCCAGAGGTCAATGGGAAAACCTGGCAAACCTGGCTTCGGCTCCCAGCCTGGATGCTCTGGATCCCACCGCATCTGTATCCAGCTAGAAGAACCTACCTGTGTGAACTGCCAGGCTACTGCTGATGAAGGCAACCTGCGACAGGTTCATTCCTTCCTACTAGCCAAGACTGAGCCCTGTGGTGAGGCTCGTCAGACCTGGCCAACACAAGTCATCAGCTGCACTGT
Source organism: Micromys minutus (assembly GCF_963924665.1). Taxonomy (NCBI): domain Eukaryota; kingdom Metazoa; phylum Chordata; class Mammalia; order Rodentia; family Muridae; genus Micromys; species Micromys minutus. The sequence continues at coordinate 4,873,984 of NC_137976.1, read as the reverse complement.
GAGCAGTCAGAAGTGCCATCAGATCACCTGTCTGGCTTGGCATTCTTGGCTCCTGGGAAGGCAGAGTCCTTTGTGCTTGTAGTCCTGTTAGGGTCTCTGGTAGGTGGCTGCCAGGCATGATGGGCAGGTAAGAGGGCACATGAGCCAAGCTGTCCTGGAAGACGTCCTGCATTCTTTCTGCCTCCTAAGGCACCCACCAGGAGTCCTCTGGAGTAGTCAGAGCAGTCAATCTGTTAGGCAAACACTCTTGGGAGTGCTCAAGGGGGGTTTGGGGTACTGGTCACTCAGGGAGCTCTGGCTTCTCTAGCAGCCTCAGAGGTAAGTTTCGGGAAGAGATGTGGGTGCTGTTTGGCTTTAGGTGAACTGGGAGCATGTCAGGACCCTGAGGGAAGGGACATGGGACTTGGGTAGCCAGGCGGGCTGGCTCCAGCAGTGGTCAAAGTGTGCCGTCTGTCACAAGGGAACAAGTGTGAGCTGGAGATGGCATACCAGGGCCCTGGGGCCTCACTACCTGCTGTTTAGCCACGTTACTCTGAGCAAATCACAAGACTGCTAGGAGCACAAAGTTCAAGTTAGAGCACCCTACAGTTATGGGCTCTGTGTCAGGGCTGAGAGCCTTTCAGTGGGGAGGCCTTTATGACTGGTTAGCGACCAGTTCTCAGCTACCTACTACCCTTCAAAGATAGGTTTTGATAGGCAGCGCTAGACTGTATGAGTCAATGAATTCCTAAGAATGACACACGCAAACTAAATCTTCAGCACAAAGGACTTTGTAACCTTAAGACTAGAGGGTCCTGTGGGAGGGTGAAAACCTGGCACTGCCCCTTAAAGGACAAGACCCTCACGCCCTCTGTTCAGGAAGCATTTTATTGTTGCTCCAAGGACAAGAGATCACATAGGTGACAGTCCCTCAGAGCAACTCCCGCATGGCCTTGCTGAGCTTCTGAATCTTGCTCTTTGCAGACATATCAACGTACTTCTCCCCAATCCGGACAATCATCCCACCCATGATTGACGGGTCAGTCTAGGAAAGAAAACAGGTCACACACATAAAACACTGTGCTCTATCAGTGGGCAGATGGAAACATCCTGGGGTAGGCGGGCCACCCACAACACAGATGGGAACTATGCAGGAGTCAGAACCATTATGTGTAAGCCCCACCTCAGCACTAACACACTCCACAATTATGCAAACCCACCTTGACCTCTAGTTTCAGCATTTGGCCTTGACTCAGGAAGCTCTTCAGCACGGTCTTTAACTCAGAGAGAACGGCTTCTTCTAACGGCTGGAAAAAAGCAACCATCCTTTAAACAGCACAACCACAGCACACACAGTCGTGGGATGGAAACACCACAGTGGGCATGAAACCAAGACAGGCCAGTGACTCCAGACTGACCTGCAAGCGCATATGTGTGCACCTGCACGCACGTACACATGTGCACCCGTGTGTTCTGGGGTGGGGGCCTAGGGAGCGGCCACATGACAATGTATCTTCTAATGCCTTGGTTTTAGGCAGAGAGCGCAACCACATAATCCCCCTCCCCCCTCCAAGGCTTCACAGTGCCCTAAACACTGAACCACAGCCTGGCCAAGCCCAGGGACTGCACACGGCATACCGTGTGTGCATCTACTACGCCCCTGTTTGGGCCGACCCATGTCACGGGAGAGCAATACAATGACTTGTCCTATAGCATGCGATGTATAAGGAGTACGGCCTCTGAGAGGCTCTGTCAGATCCTCAGCCTGCCCTGTTGAGCATAAAATAAGGACAATTACAGTTCAGTTTTACACCTATGTTCTGAGAGCAGAAACACTTTACAAGGTCCCCAGCGGATGTCAGCACCGATAAATGGTGGCTAGTTAAGACTTCACTCCAGTGTGTCAAAGGGCCTGTGCACCCCCACAGGTTAAACACTCCCATCCTAGAACTTAATATGGCATTAAGACTTCAGGCTGTAACGGGACCCAGATCCTCACGAGTAATCACTAATAGGACACACACTGGGCCTCCCTAGTGGAAGCCAACCAGACCCTCGAGTCACCAGCCATGTCCCCAGTGCAGCAGCCAGAGCCTGCTACTTACAAATGCTGTGGTCACTGTGCACGGCACTTCTCCACGGTGGACACTCATAATGGTGGAAAAGGCAGAGATGACTCCCTGGGTGTTGCCTAGGCGACCATTTTCAGCAAGTAAATCTGGGAAAGCGACAGGAAACTCACTGAGTCACCCAAAGCAATGTCACTTGTAGCCTGAAAATACCACATTCCAAGTCCTTCAAGAGCACGGACGGGGTCTGGAGGGACAGCCCAGTGGTTATGAGCACTGTTTTCAGTACCCAAGAGTTTTTAAGAAACGCCTACTGGGATCATCCCGCACTTACTCATGAGGTTGGCCGTCAGTGGAGAGAATTTTTCCTTTGTGGTGATATCACTGAGGCTTTTCACTTTGATGGAGCGCTTAATGTAGGGGTTCAGAACAGCAAGAGACACCTTGGGATCCTTCAGGAGTTGCTGAAAACACACACAATCCCAGCTGTTACCCAGTTTTGGTTCATGACCTCACATGGGATTAAAAACATGTTTTGAGGGACCTCAAAAACAACTTAGGAAGTTTCTTACATGCATTTTTGAGAAGGATCCTAAGAGTCACCACGGACGATGCACCAAGCCCACTTTTCTCACTCCATCATCCCCAAGTACACTGAGCCCCTGCACTCTGTCTCAGGAGACCCTAACTGTGCCCTCCCTCTGACAGAGGTCCTGGAACAAACCTGACTTTGATAGACTGGTCTGAGAGGGCGAAAATCACAGAATATTGGGAATCCACCTTATCTCCTACACTCAGTAAGCACCCGAGGCTTCAGCACCCACCCACCTCTGCTCCAGGCCAGGGCTACAGGACCCTCTGTATCTCTTCCTGGGTAAGTGTCCACTTACTCCCGGCACCTCAGTGGCTGCCAGCCAGAATCTAGGCCACTGCCATAGAGTGCTGACGTCCACACTATGGTTTCTACAGAGACGCTGCACAGGAGTGCCTTTCACGTATGTGCTAGCAACGTCCAGAGGACAGTCAGAATGACTTCTTTTACCCCACCCCCCCTCCCTCTCGTACCCTCAAAATCCCACTTATGTTTGGAACCTCAGATAACTGTCTCCTCTCTTTTTACTCTATGACTGACTTCTGGATCTTATCAAACCAAAATCTAAGTCACTAAAAACATGAGAGGGAGAGGGAGAACACATACCTGTGTGGGTCACACTGAATGTGTGCAGGTCAATGAACAAGGGAGTCCTACAGCCTTAAGAGTTAGTTTTCCCCTTCCACCATGTGAGTTCCAGAAAATGAACTCAGGTTGTCAGGCTTGGTGTCAAGTATCCTTACCCACTGAGCCATGCTGCCTACCCCAAACCCCATTCTAACGGTTACCACCAGAATCAAAGAGAGCAGAACTGAGCACCACGTGCAGTGCTTCCCCACAGGGAGAAGCCAGGTATTTCCCATAGACCCGGGAAGAGAGGGCTAAACTGATCCTGTCACATCTGGTTCTAGCTTACGCTGACAGGATGAGGCGAGCAGCTGCAGCATCTGTGCTGCGGCCTATGAACAGAGAACACGGTGTCAGCCTGTGCAGCTGGGCCTCCTCTCTGCAACAGACGTGCAGATTACTAAACACGTTTCAAACATGTAACTGAAAAGCTATCCCTTCTCCTGAGCGACCGACTCTATACTCTCAAAGTTTCCTTTACGGGAGCCCTACAGCCTTAGGGGCAGCTACCCCAGAGGAAGTGGAAGGGGAAGCCTCTGACCCAAGTCACATTTGGGTTTCAGCTAATTCACAACGTTAATTTTTCTCTTCTGTGTTTCAAGAGAAAATGGAAAGAGGACGGTCCTTTTTCAGGTGGCCCTGGGCTCCTGCCTCACTTTACCCAGCCCCAACTTTGCACCTAGCCATTCTTCCTTCACATCTTGGGACCAAAGTAATTCCAAAAACCCAGGAAGGGTGAGATGGCCTGAGCTCAAAGGTGCTTCTGCCAAGGCTACTGGCCTGAGTCTGACCCCTAGAACTCAGTGTAAGAGGAGGACTTTGACCTCTGTACCTGCACTGCGAGTGCCTGACACTCCCCAACTCCCGAGGGAAAAAATGATTTAAAAAAAAAATATTAAACCCAGGAAAAGTTCTCAAAAAAACTTTCATGAAAAAAATATAGTTTCAGTACAGTAAAAATATAGTCAAAAGACATGGCTTATAAACATCAACTTGATCTTTAAATTCTTTTCTAAAATGGCAAGTGTTCTTGAGTTATATTTTGATTTTATTTTCTAACTAGCTTGGGTTCATGTTAATATACTTATGTATCTCCGAGCTTGTGTTACACAAGTTTCAGAAGAATAAAGCAGTCTCATTGATAACATGTCTACAGTACATTCTTTTGTAGTTTCTAGTGGTTCTTTTCATAGGTTATACCCCGTTAGGAACGCACAGCTCTAATCACTGAAGACAAGATGGAGGAACAGGCCCAACAGGAGAGCGCCTCACCCCAACTCGCAGCAGCTCCTTCTCCACTTGGTCCAGCTTATTCTGTTTCGATGCAGCAGAGTACAGGGCGGTTGCATAACGGCCTTCGATGCCGTAGACCTGAACAGGGGGCTGGAAACAAGAGCAAGCGAGGATGGTAGGCAGTTAAGTCAGGAACAGAAACAGTAACTCCGAGACCACATTCCCATGGCCAAACCATTTAAGTACTTCATCCTAAATGAGAATTCACAAACTAGGGACGTCTCCCTGGCCAGGACCCTCTACCTTTGGAGGGGCAGAGAAGGCAGTGTTTAGCGTCCCTCCCAGCAACTGTTCCGGAAAGTTTTTGCTTTCTTTGACCTCAGTGACAGTGCTGTCCCTAAGCACAGAAGCTTAGTACTAGAGTGGGCAGTTGTGAAGATAAGGGGGGCAGCGTGTAAGATGTGCACACGCGTGTGCATCCTCATTATGGTCACGGTGCTTTATGAGGTTCTCAGGAGGAATAAAATGGCTCCGCTCACAGAGGGAGCAGGGATCTGGTGCTGTGAAGAAGATCCACCTAATGTGCCCTAGAGCTTTCCGTTCTGCTACTCCCTCGGGGAATGTGAGTGCACATGACTGGCCAGAGAACATATGGCAGCCCAGAGTATCTTTAGATTCTGCCACCCATGAACTAGCAATAAAGAATTACAAAATAAATGCACACACAGCCATATTTCAATCTGTATTGAGTAAGAGGGCTGGAGCCATCTGCTTCAGAGGTCAGTCAGACTTCTGGTTTAAAAAGAAAGGGTCCGGCAGACCTCTGCAATGGTGAGACTGTTGGGCCTATAACAGTACCGATTCTGATTAGGGAAGAAGGTGCAGACTGTAAGTACCTCATTGCTGCCAGAGTCAAGAGGCAACATGGAGTTGGTACAGAGTATCAGCTGCGAGAGAATCTGAGCACTTTACTTTCTTTTGTTAGAAATAGTTCTTTCATAAAAACAGAACAAATGGCTAGCCTGTCTATGGAGGACTACTAGGAACAACGACATAAGATTCTTTTATACGTGTGTGTGTGTGTGAGTGTGTGTCCGTCCCAGCACACACACCACATGTGGAGAACACAAGACAACTTCCAGGTCTTTCTTTCCTTTCCCCATATGGGTTCCAGGATTGAACTCACACTCTCAGGCTTGCCATCAGCAGCCTTTACCTGCTCAGCCCCCTTGTTGGGCCCACAAAAGTAATTTTTGGAACATTAAGACTAAGGTTGAGCCCACATGTGACAGGCATCCCCAGCATCCCCTTAGGAACTGCTCCCCTTGCAGACAAGGGTTAGAAATTACACACCCCACAGTATTTCTGTTCAACTCACTCTCATTGCTTTCCAACACCCCCGCCCCATATAAGTAAGCTAACATACCCTTACAAGCTTCGCAAAGGGCCTGACAACAGATGTACTGAAGCTCCGCACCTTTAGAACAAAAGAAAGTAGATCAGACAGGGTTTCTTCATTAGCTTAGCAATATGTTAAAATAAGCTAGTTGAATAGTTGCATAATTCCTTTATATCATCCCATAGGTTATGGGGCAGGAATAGCTCTTTACCACTTAACCAACTTCCTATTGAGAATCACCCCAAACTGCTTCGGAAATCGCCTTCTTCCCTGGGTAGTTGTGAAAGAAAATACTAACTTCCCAAAATTGAAATGTTCAAATAATGTAGAGCTTTATCACATTTAGAAAAAAAGGCTTTATACAAGTGGAGGGTTAATATTCCCATCACCTTTGAGAAAAACTTTCATGAACACAAGAGGAGCCCAGTCTTGACTCAAGCAAACCTCCCTGCTTAGGAATTGAAGTGCTATCTAAGACCAAAGATTAGTTTTCTTGATACAGCACCAGGCTTCAGGTCTTAAAAGATGGCATTGTTTCTGTCACCGGAGAAGCCCGGCGGAATGCAGTTTAAAAAGCATCTCTCGAGGGCACCGGTCACTGTTGATATATACTTCCACCACTAGAATGTACTCGATTAGAACTGGCTATGAGAGTTAAAAAAAAGCTTTCCAACGCCTTGATAAAAACTATGAAACACAAATGAAAATCATCATGGCAGATGATCCAGGCGTGTATTTTTTTCCACACAATTCCAGGTTCAGTTGGACCTGGCCAGTTGCAATTTCACCATGACTAACTGGCTGCCAGCCAAAGGAGAGGTTGAACCCTTTCTCCCTTCTTTGTAAACACATGGAAGGCGCTTTACGAATACTCAATACTCCTAAGCAGCAGATAGCCCTGACAGGTTTACCATCAAGGCTAGATGTGTGCGTTCCCCAATTCTTTCTCCCATGCCTTTGCCAGCTCCTCGGCTATGCAGTGACTCCTAGATGTCAAGGTCAAGACAGCGCAATTCATGCCCACTCCCCACGGAGAAGAAACGCGGATCCGCCCCACGCTGCCTGCATTGGCCGAGCCCCACGACCCTGGTAGGCGGCCTGACCCCTCAGCCACGGCCTCACACGCGGCGCTGGGAGCCGGGGACGGGCAACCCCAGGAGGGACCCTCCCGCCAGCTTCTACCTGTCGGGACAGCCCGGACGCTGCTGGGGCGGCCATCTTTTCCCGGGCGGCTGTAGGTCAAACCCAAGTGAGAAGAGCCTAGTGGCGCCAGAACGCACGCGCGCGCCGGCGTGATCGCTCGGCTTTCTGGGAAATGTACGCGTCAAGAGCCCGGGCGTGTGGGTAAGGACCTCTTGCATGCTGGGAATTGTAGTCCATAGGTGCCTCAGTCTGGCTGGACTCATAAGCCGGAACAAGATCTGGAAATTAAACATAAAATCAGGTTTATATTTAGATTCTTTGCACATGCATCGCCAACATCGTTGCTCCGTCTAGAACCTGCCTAAGTGTGCTTCTGTGGCAATGCTTCAAGCTTTACTTAAAACCAAAATCACAAGCGAACCTCCCAGGGGCGAACGTCTTGGCTCTTCTGGCCTGATAGTTTTCTCTTTCCCGCCTCCTCCATTTTACAAGAACCATGACTTGTTAGATTTTTGACTGTGTGTGCATTTCAGGGTAGGACAAAGTTAGGACAGAACTAGAATCAGGTTTTAATTAAAGATGTAGAAAATTAAAAACCAAGCACAAACTTTGGGCTGTTTTTCTATTATTTTCAACACACACTCTTTTCTCTTCCGCAGTTAAAAACAGTCAACACCCAACAACAAGATTCCTGGTTGTAACGCGGTGTTCCGTGCTAAATTTAAAAGGAAAAAACTAAATCTTCTGCTTAGATTTAGTGTAGGAATACATTTTAGTTGATTTGTCATTTTTAATATGTATGTACATATGTATGTATCATCATCATCATCATCGTCGTCATCGTCGTCATCGTCATCATCATCATCATCGTCATCATCGTCGTCATCATCATCATCATCATTAAATCCGGAGAGAAGAGAATGCACGCCTTCTTTTCAACCACCCAGAGGCTCCTGCTGTCTACACAGCCAGGAACTGTTTACCCAAATATTTTTATAGACTGCAGACTGCCCAGGCTTGAACCTTAATTTTTGCCTTGTGACCTTGGCTTCTCAGTACACAATTTTTCCGTGCCTCAATTTTCTTAGCTATAGAACCGTTATTTATAGTACTGTAGCACATGCCTTACACGGTGTTAAGAAAATTAACATATTTTAGGTACATAGAACAGTTGACAGATTCTTTACTTTGTGTTTGTGCTTTTTATACACACAGATTCACAATCTCTACATCATTTCGCAGCTTGCTTTTTACCTTAATATGAAGGAAGATGGATACGGAATCATACGGGTTGCAAATACATTCTTTTAAAATTTGTTTACTTTTTGTGCGTGTATGAGTGTTTTCCTGCATATATTTCTGTGCACCATGTCTGCCTGTCGCCTTAGGGTCCAGAAAAGGACGTTGAGTCCCTTGGAGCTGGAGTTACAGGCAGTTGTGAGGTGCCGTGGGGGTGTTCTAAGTTATGGCATTTTTATAAACATGCTCATAGCTGCAGGATAATCACCCACATTGATTCTATAACTTAGCCATTCTATGACTTTCCACCATAATTCATGTGGCTTATATTATTTTGTTCATTTAGAAATTTTTTTGTATCTGGGTCTCTTTAGAGGCACTTTAAAAATATTTCGGGTTATTTCAAAGGTAGATTGAACAGCTTGGCAGGGGAGCAGGAGGACGTGAGGTGAAGCTATTGTTCTCCAGCGCACACTGTCTCTCGTCCTGTGGATGCTTCTGATTTGCTGCAAGATACTTTTAAAGAAGCCTAATGAAAAGCATATTCAGCACTGAGCACATCTTATCGAACTGCTCATGTGTAGACAGCTGTTTTATATCCCAAGATTCAGCAAGGTATCAAAAAAGAAAAGTCAACCTGTTTGCCTTCACAGGCTGCACTGGCTTGTTTTTGTCGCCTTGACACAATCTAGAGCGACCTCTGTCAATTGGACATAAGAGAGAAACTGCCTCTCCCGGACTGGCTTGTACTCTGTGGAGCGTATTCTTGATTAATGATTGGTGTGGGAGAGCCCCGCCCACTGGTGGCAGTACACCCAATGGCAGGTGGCAAGGACAAGAGGTCCTTGGGTTGTCCATGAATGTTTTAGGTACATAGAACAGTTGACAGATTCTTTACTTTGTGTTTGTGCTTTTTATACACACAGATTCACAATCTCTACATCATTTCGCAGCTTGCTTTTTACCTTAATATGAAGGAAGATGGATACAGAATCATACAGTAAAGCCCTGCAGCTTCGCCTCGGTTACTCCCTTCCTGCTCTGCCTTCAGATTCTTTGTTGACTCCCCTTAGGGATGAACTGTTTCTTAGAAATGAAAATTGAAACAAACCTTGTTTTTGTTCTATGATGTGTGTGTGTGTGTGTGTGTGTGTGTGTGTGTGTGTGTGTCTGTTCTGGAACCCACTCTGTAGACCAGGCTGACACTGACCTCAGAGATCCTCCTGCCTCTGCGTCCGAAGTGCTGGGATTAAAGTGTGCACCATCACTGCCCAGCGTGTGCTTAGACACAGCACAAGGGACAGAAGTAGAATCCAAACCTTGTACTTTATATACAATCAAGCCATAATACAGTATTTTCCTCAAGTATAGCTACATGCAAGTTCACAAGCAATTTGAGTTTCAATAAATGTAATAGAGATGAAAAGTTCCGGGCTCAAACACACTTTGGAAACTCTAGACCGTCAACTGCACTGGATTTCAAATATACGGCTAGTTTGCCCTGCGCCAATCAGGTCCTCTCTACTTATTTTGTGTCTTCGTCCCACTTCATCTCCAGGCACAGCTCAAAAATGGCAGTTGATGGCTGCCTGAATTTCAGGGTTTGAGTTTCAGTTGACGCTCAGGTGTAAGGGGGCCTAGTGTGTCTGTATTTTCCGGTTAGCGGAACAGACTTAGGTTGTTTAAAAATTTGTTACATTGTTGCAGCCAAGGCCAAGAGAATGAGACAGACTTGCACAAGGGCTACCCTGGGAGAGAAACCCAGATATTTAAGACCAAATTATGATTCCAGGTCAAGACAACTACTGATCGCCGTTTTATCTTTTGCACCAAGACAGTCACAGGAAACAGCAGGATGGCACCATGTGACCGTGTTTTATTCATTATGGTTGTGTGTGCATGGACGCACTGGCCATATGGTGCCTGTGAATGTAAAGGGCAGCTTGTGCCTTTCTGTGAATCCTGGGACTCAAACTCATGTCATCGGGTTTTCAAGGCAAGCTCCTTTACTGCCTGAGCCATCTCGCCAGTCCCTGCCACATGTCTTAAAATGAAGTGACTCGCTCTGTAATTCAGAAAGAACCATTTTGAAATGACAGTATTCAGAGAGCCCGGATGAAAAGGCTAGACTTAGAGGAGCAATTACCGTCCTTCATTACCAGAGACCCAGAGGAAGGTTCATGCCTTTGTCTTTTTTTTTTTTTAAAGACTTATTTATTTGTTATATATAAATACACAGTATCTATTCTCAGACACACCAGCAGAGGACATCATATCTCATTACAGATGGTTGTGAGCCACCATGTGCTTGCTGGGAATTGAACTCAGGACCTCTGGAAGAGCAGTTAGTGCTCTTAACCACTGAGCCATCTCTCCAGTCCAGCCTTTGTCTTAGTTAGGGTTTTATTGCTGTGAACAGACACCATGATCAAATGCAAGTCTTATAAAGGACAACATTTAATTGGAGCTGGCTTACAGGTTCAGGGGTTCAGTTCATTATCATCAAGGCGGGAACATGGCAGCATCCAGGCAGGCATGGTGCAGGAGGAGCTGAGAGTTCTACATCTTCATCTGAAGGCTGCTGGGAGAAGACTGGCTTCCAGGCAGCTAATGGTGAGGGTCTGAAACTCATACCTCTCAGATCTGCAGAGTGGCCGATAGAAGATCTTAAGTTTCACCACCCTGTGTCTCAGGCTTGTTCTCTTCACCTCTGGGCGTGAGGTCCTGCCCACCTTGAAACTGCTACCTACTCAATGTTCAAGGTCACCAGGAGGAGCCTGGTCACAGGTGTCTGCAAGATGCTGTTGGCACGAGAGGGCGCCATTGCTTTGCTGCAGTCTTTCTAGCTAGAGCTGGGTCCAAAATGCAGTGTGTGGCTCACGTTAGCCAGTGAGAAACAGATCACTGTGAAACAAACAATCCTGATAGCTCCAAGTCACAACCTCCGCCATCACAGCTGATGAACCCCTAGAAACCATCTTAGCTGTTCCTTGGCTCTCAGACGTTCCATAGCAACCCAGGTGTTTCTTTACCGGGCAGGTTTCTTTCTGACTTAGAAGTCATAGTCCTTTGTTGGGGTGGGTGGTGGGGTGGGGTTAGGTCAGAATGGGGAGCACTATACCTTTGGGAGAATCTTATTCTGGAAGCCGGTAACGGCAGAAAAAAACGGAAAATACAGAATAGAACATTCTTTGGCTCCTGATTTGAATCACAACCTTGATCTTAAAAGGGTTAGCAAGTGAGTTTGCTTGCAAGGTGCCTTTCTAATGGACTGAGAGGCCTGAGGAAACCAAGGAGACCCGAGGAGGCCTGAGGAGGTCTGAGGAGACCGGAGGAGACCCGCTCTGAGGTCTGTTCACCATTAGCTGTTCTGGATGGATATGGGCTTTGCCTCATCACTTCTGTGTCTTAAACAATTTCTGTCTCAGCTTCCTTCTGTGGAGAGTGAAAATATCTTCACAGGAGGTAGCATGTTACAGCCTGGGAGGCCTGTCACTCTCACCTTGCACACAGGGATTTATTTTCTATCTGTTGTTTTTCCTGTGGAAGGGAGATGAACACAAGCAGGGCCATTTTGAATGCAATATTAATGTGTCGTTTCCTCTCTTCACTGGGCTGTGGCTCAGAACTCGGAAGAGATGGCCATGAGACCCTCTGAAAGCAGGGCTCAGTTTCCCGTCAACATCAGTTCCGTTTGGGAAGAGGTCTGATTGTGGGGAGACTTGGCCTGAGTCAGAAGCAGGTGTCCTGCATAAACTTCCCAAGTAAAGTTCTGAACCAACCTGCAGCCAGAACATGTTGATAAACAAGCAAGGGTCAAAGACCATTATGGTCAGTAAGAGGGCTCAGTGGGTGAAGGTGCTTGCTGCCAAGCCTGACGAACTGAGTTCAATCCCCAGGTTTTACATGGTGGACAGAGAGAACTAACTCGAACATACATTCACACGACAAACAAAATTTTGTTTTTGTTTTGGAGATAGGGATTGTGTGTGTGGCCCTGGCTGTCCTGGAACTAACTCACTCTGTAGACCAGGCTGGCCTTAGACTCACTGAGATCTGCCTTTCTCTGCTTCAGGAGTGTTGGGATTAAAGGCATGAACTACTATCACTCAGCTACAAACAAACTTTTTAAAGTCATTTACTTGGAAACAGAATGGGGAGGTGTGGAGGGAAGGAGGGGTGGGGAAGGACATTGTGTGTATGAAATGGTAAACGGTGTTGAGAGGAACACATATATTCATATACACAAGGAAGCCTCCCGGAGGGACTCAATGTGGGGAAGTCTGATTCTGAAATGTCCCAGTGTGGAGACAGGATCATTTGGACCCCGAGATGAGGTTGTTCCACATAAGCAGTTGCTGGTCAGGCTTGGTGGCAGAATATTCTTTAGTTTTCTTTTAATCCTCAAAGCAGAGCTCAGTTTGAGATATCAGGAGAATGAGGCAGAAACATGATGCAGGGGATTGACAGAGAAGATACAGTGGTTGCTGTTAACAGCATGGGGAACAGCTTCAGAGGCTAAAGGAGGCTTTTACTACCCCAGAGCTTAAAGCCTGCCCAGTCTCTGTAGGGAATGAGTTAGGGTGACCTTGTGACCCCGTGACCTGGACGTACTAAGCAGATCTTGACATCCTAGTCAGTGTGTTCTAGGGCCACTAGCAGCTTTTGTGGGGTTTTTCTTTGAAGACAGACTAGCAAGACTGGGAGAAAACACCATCCAGTTTGAGATTTCAAGCGACAAAAGGACTATCAGTGGGGGAGTTTTCTGAGACCAAGAGCAAAGAAACAGTAATGTAGACCTTCTGTGTGTGGCTGGAAAAGGACAGAGGGTTCCTCCCCTGGTCCATTGCTTTGTTCCTTGGTCTTGGCACGAGTTCACAGAAGGACATCCAGTGTGCACTAAGAGATTACAGTAGACCTTCCAGGGAACAGGCCAGCACCCAAGAGTCACCCGCCTCCAAGGGAGTTGTCAGTGGATTCTTTTGAACCAGTTTCGGTTCTGAAAATCACCTTTTCTTGAGAAGGAGGAGGGCACAGCTTGCAGAGGGGCTGCCTGGGGAGCAAGAAGAGGTAAGTCTGGGTCCCCACATGTGAGTGTATGCTGTCATGATCCTACAGTCCATGGACCGTGGCAGCAGAGACAGGTGGATCTGCACCTCACTGACTAGCAAAATGGGGTGAGCTCCGGGTTCAGGCAGAGATCCTGTCTCAGAATATAAGCATTGACCTATGGCTGCCACATGTATATATACATACACCTTCATATATATGTATATGTACATGTATGTACACCAAACACCACAATCCCCCCCCACCTTTCCTTCTTCCTACCATTAAGAGACACACATAGGCAGGGGTGGTGCATGCCTTCAATCCTAGCACTTGGGAAGCCCAGGCAAGTGGCTCTCTATGAGTTCAAGGTCAGCCTGGTCTACACATTGTGTTCCAGGACAGCAAGAGCTCCACAGAGGAACCTAAAAAGACAAGATGCTGCATAGACACTAGTCTACCATCAAATGAGCCATCCCTAATTTTACAAGATCTGGGTTTTCCTCAATATGTCTTTAAATTTGTAGGACTTCTTCCTATACCTGAGCCCCAAGCCGACAGCAGCTCCTGCCATATCTTGGCAACCAATGGAAGCAATGAAGGAGGGAGAAAAAAAGATAAAAAATAAATTATCCCAGCTGTCAGGTTGTCATTGCATAGTTCCCAGAGTGGTTGTTTAACAAAAGTAAAGTCAGTGCCATCTCGCCGGCACTGATTCAAATTGGTCCACTTGTGACGGTGACAAGATGACCGGCATTGCCTCCTCTTAATGATTTGTGGCACCCACACTAACCTTAGAACCAATTTGCTGATGTTCTTGGAGCCTGTGTGTTTCTCTTACTTAAGTTCTAACCCTAAAGGTTAGTTGAGAATATTCTCAAAGTAATCTTTTATGGTAGCCATCGATCAGACCTGGTTCAGATTAAAAATCCACCGTGGAACCTGAAAAATTACATGTGTCCACTCAAGTAGATGGATTAGGGCCGACTCGATAGGTTTTATTTTTAATTAAGTATTGAGTTAGAATATCTAAGAACTGGACAGGGGTTCGATAAATCTTGGTGTAGCTGGGATGAAATATTGTGTGCTGCCATTTTGCTTTGAGAAAATAACCATAGTCTATTGCTAACCAAAAATACAGCAGGATTAAAATACTCAGCATGCAGCACGATGGTGCTTTAAGTAGTTCGGTGTTTATCTGTGTCACACAGTTAGTCAGGAGAAGCCTGGAGAAATGGTTACGAGCACTCTGGCAAAATTATAGTTAGTTCCTGACACCCACACAGGGCAGCTCATGACCATCTGTAACTCCAGCTCCAGGGGATCTGACATCCTCTCTGGCTTCTGTAGGAGCATGCCCACACACACACACACACACACACACACACAGTGGACACACCCCAGAGTTAAATAAATACTAGAAAGCCACCAGCCGCTGACTGACAACCCTCCAGCAGTGGCTTTCTCTTGGCCTCTCTGTGTCCCCGAGTCTGAAGCATGAGACTCATATCTCTTGGCTCCTCTGTGTTCTGAGTTTGGATCTCATGTTGCTTGGTTCATGCTTTGAAACCTCTTTGGTTAATGTTAACAGTTTCCCCTCAGGAACACTGTGAGGAGGGGCAAAGAAAGGAAACGTGGCTATTTCACCCACTCCTGGCTCCTCTTGAGCCACTATGGCTGGTCGTTCATTTAAGTTAGTCTTAAGGTCTCCCCGTATGCTCAGGGCTGGCAGTTCTGAATCTCTGCTTTCTCAAGTTCAGAGCTGTGCTGGCTGGTTTGTATTAACTGGACACAAGCTAAAGTCATCTGAGAGGAGGGAACTTCAGTTTGAAAAGTGCTTCCATAAGGTGGGATTGTGGACACACCTGTAGGGCATTTTCTTAATTAGTGATGGACTGAGGACCTTGTGGGCGGTGAGAAAGCAGGCTACGAAATCCACGAGGAACAAGCCAGTAAGCAGCATCCCTCCATGACCCCTTCATCGTTTCCTATCTCTAGGTTCTGGTCTTGTTTGAGTTGCTGTCCTGACTTCCATCAATGGTGACCAGAGATATGGAAACATGAGCCAAGTAAACCCTTTCCTTTGGTCATGGGGTTTCATCACAGCAGTGGTACCTCCCCACCCCACCCCCGCAAAAGGCAAAAGCTGTTTCTTGCAGCTTTACAGAGGCACTTCACAGAACATCTGAATGCAGCTTCTCCTCTGGAAGCTCCAGCAAAGGAGTTGATGGGATCTGAGTCGCTAGTTTTATTTTATTTGTGTGTATGTTTGTGCGTGTGTGTGTGTGTGTGTGTGTGTGTGTGTGGAGACCAATGGTCGGTGCTGGGTATTTCCTTCTGTCATTCTCTACCTTAGTTTTTGAGACAGGATCCCAAGCTGTTTGATTGGCCACACTGGCTGGCCGGGAAGCCCCTACGATCCTTCAGTCTCTGCCTTCAACCGCACCAGGACTACGGTGTGTGCGGCTGAGCCTGGCTTTTTACGTGAGGAAGGAGGATCTGAACTCAGGTCTCCATCCTACGCCAGCACAGAGCCCACTGAGCTTTCTCCTCACCCCCGGGATTTCCCATCTTAAACAGGTACCCCAAGTGGTTCTGGCATACCATCTGCCTATTCTCTGGAAATGGGTTTACCTCGCTTAAAACTTCAAAAACTGGCGAGTTGTGAGGCATCGGAAAAAAGAAAATGCCTCCTCCATTTGTCTGTCCTCTTTTCCTTCCTCTCTCCCTCCCCCACTTCCCTTCTGAGGATAAGGAGAACCCGTCCTTCTACAAGCTTCCAGGACCTTCTAATAACCATCACTTCAGACTTGTTCATTCACTGCAGTGTCCCAAAGCCTTTGTTTGCTACAGAGACAACTTTCCCTATTTCATAGACAAGAACCAGGGCCTTAGGTCCATTGTAATGCTCCGGACCCCACGGCCAGCCTCAGCTCCAGCCTCACCCGCGGTACCGCAGGCGCTGGCTGTGCGGTTTGCCCCAGGGTGCTGGCATATTGACCAATGCCAGTCGGCTGGTGGCTTGGCCGCTCAACCGCTCATTTTCGGATGTCAACTTGTTATTTAACTTCAACCTTCTGGAACCATGCCCTTCATGGTCCTGGCCTCGCACAAAGTCGCACAGGCAGGAGAGTATTTCTAAAGCACGTTTGTGAAAAGCCAGGCAGTGTTTTCGAGAAATATCCTTAGGGCAAAGCAGTTAGAGCTGCCACCAGTCTGTGGCCTGGGGTGTCTGTTGTACTGGGGAAACCTGTGAGGCCTGAATCTGGCAGTGGGGGTCAGTCAGGGGGCACCCCTGGGCTTGGCTAGAAGTGCAGGCTGTAGGTTTTCCTCAACAACACACATTTCTTTAAAAGATCTCCCCTTCACACAGCCACACACGCGTTTAGCCACTTTAAATCGTACTCTGATAAGTTAATATCATTTCAACTTGTCTATTTTAGTGAGATGTGATTCATAACATTTATGTACTTGGGGTTGGAATGCAGAGAGTTTGTGCCGTGCATGCTGGGTAAATGCTGTACCACTGAGTCACACTCCCCCACCCCTGTATACTCTAATAAACTCACTTAAAGTGAATTTTGAGTTGGGCTTTTCTTTTTCTTTTCTTTTTTTCTCTCTTTTTTCTTTTCCTTTTCTTCTTTTTCTTTTTCTTTCTTTCTTTTTTTTTGAGATGGACTCTCAGGCTATAAACCCAGCTGGCCTCAGACTCAACAGAGGGCTGCCTGCTTCTGCCTCCCACTGCTTGGGTTAAAGGTATGGGCTCTAATGCCTGATATGAGTTGACTTAAAACAGTATTCCTCTGGTTATGTAATATCTATTATTCTCTAATTCCAGAACATTTATGTACCACCTGCAGAGAGCCTCAGCAACAACCTGTCATATCCTGAGGTTTTTCAAAATTTAATTATGTGCATGTGCGTCTGTCTGTCTGTCGGCCTGTCTTGTCTGTGTATGTGGTGTGTACAGTGCAGGTATCCAAGGAAGCCAGAACAAGATATCAGATTCCTAGAGCTACAGGTTTTGGATGATTGTGAGGTACCCTACTTGGGTGTTGAGAACTGAACTTGGGTCTTCTTGTAAGAGATCATATATTTGTATGTTTAGTCATCAGGGAGAGTCACTACTTAGAAGGATTAGGAGGTGTGGCCTTGTTGGAGTGGGTGTGGCCTTGTTGGAGTGGGTGTGGCCTTGCTGGAGTAGGTGTGGCCTTGTTGAAATAGGTGTGGCCTTGTTGGAGTAGGTGTGGCCTTGCTGGAGAGGGTGTGGCCTTGCTGGAGTAGGTGTGGCCTTGCTGGAGTGGCTGTGGCCTTGTTGGAATAGGTGTGGCCTTGTTGGAGTAGGTGTGGCCTTGTTGGAATAGGTGTGGCCTTGTTGGAGTAGGTGTGGCCTTGCTGGAGAGGGTGTGGCTTTGTTGGAGTAGGTGTGGCCTTGCTGGAGTGGCTGTGGCCTTGTTGGAATAGGTGTGGCCTTGTTGGAGTAGGTGTGGCCTTGCTGGAGTAGGTGTGGCCTTGTTGGAATAGGTGTGGCCTTGTTGGAGTAGGTGTGGCCTTGCTGGAGAGGGTGTGGCTTTGTTGGAGTAGGTGTGGCCTTGCTGGAGAGGGTGTGGCCTTGCTGGAGTAGGTGTGGCCTTGCTGGAGTGGCTGTGGCCTTGTTGGAATAGGTGTGGCCTTGTTGGAGTAGGTGTGGCCTTCCTGGAGTAGGTGTGGCCTTGTTGGAGTAGGTGTGGCCTTGCTGGAGAGGGTGTGGCTTTGTTGGAGTAGGTGTGGCCTTGCTGGAGTGGCTGTGGCCTTGTTGGAGTAGGTGTGGCCTTGCTGGAGTGGCTGTGGCCTTGTTGGAGTAGGTGTGGCCTTGCTGGAGTAGGTGTGGCCTTGTTGGAGTAAGTGTGGCATAGTTGGAGGAAATGTGTCACTGGGATGAACTTTGAAGTTTCAAAAACCCAAGCCAGGCCCAGTGGCTCTCTCTTCCTGGTGCCTGTTGGTTTGGATGTAGAACTCTCAACTCCTGCTCTAGTACCGTGTCTGCCTGCATGCTGCCATGTTTCCCACCATGTTAACAAGGGACTAAACCTCTGAAGTTGTAACAAGTCCCTATCAAATGCTCTCCTTTATAAGAGTTGACATAGTCATATCTCTTCATAGCAAATGAACATTGATTAAGACAAGCTCTTAAATGCTGTGCCATCTCTCTAGTCTCCATTAAAGTTTACACACATACACACACACACACACACACACACACACACACATTTCTCTTTACTCACAATGGGAAAGACTATAGAGCTCTTTGTGACACAGAGTAGGTTCTTTGGGGCACATAGTAGGAACTTGACAAATTCGTTTTTATTGGAGCTAAAGCTCTTAACCTTAAGACTTTCTTCTCCAGGCCGACGGTCAGGGGAGATTGGGGTTAGTAGGGTGGGGGTGGGGCACTCCACTGACTGAGCACTTGAAAGCATGTGTGAAGCCTGGGCTTTGATGTTTAGAACTAAAAGCAAACAAAACCCAGAATCTGTTCTTTTTTTAGTTTTAATACAGTTTAAAAATTATATTAAGCGATCCAGGATGGAAATCTATAGCTGGGTTTTTAATTTCTCCATTTTTTTTTTTTTTTTTGTTTAGAAAGCCCCAACCTCCAAGGACTCGCTTATGTCCACTGGATGATGGTCGAGTGGCGTTATTTCTAACACTTGATTTAGGAAAGACAAGGGATTTCTTGAATTATATTGTGCTGACCGATGCACATCATTGTTTAGTGATACTTATTTTTTTTTTTTAGCTCACAAAAACACAATAAAGAAATCAACAGCTGGGACTGAGGGAAAGAGAGAAACAGCGTTGAAACTGGGTCTGAATTGGTTGTTGACGGAGTGAAGGCAGGTCACCCACAGGCTGAGGCATGGCCTCAGTCATGCCTGAGAACCCACAAACTCAATCCCCCTGTGTTGGTAGATCATGAAAGCTACAGATTAGCCTCTAAACCTGTGGCATTTGTTAGTCCATGGATCAGGTTTTGAGACCCAAAGGTTTCCACTTAAAGTCACACACACTTTTGGGGACACAAGTGTTTCTCGGCTACCCCAGCGGCACCTGTGGAGAGATTTCCTGGGGCAAGAGCCGAGAGCCACGGCGGATGCAGGTCATACTGGCTCTGTGTAGAACACCCACATCACCCCCTGGTCCAAAGCTCCCCTTTCTTTTCATATTCAGTTAGTCAATACGAACATTTTCTTCTGACAAGGATTAGTGTTGGATTAAGTTTTTATCGAATGAATTTCAGCAGTGGCAGGTTCGCTACCTGCCTTAATGGTTTATGCTCCGGAATGAAACACACACACACAGTCCTTTTATTTTGATATTCCTTAATCAGCACAACGGCTGGGCTACTGCCTAATTTCCACTACTGAGAGAATCTACCTCCTATTGATAATGTCGAGTTACAATTTACTAAATTCTGTGTTCTGTGTTGGCTGCTCTGGATCCAGAGGGTTGTCCAACTGTGCGCTCCCGGCCCCTTCCCGTGGCGGCTGTGCCTCTCTGAGCTGCGTTCTTCTCAGGCTCCGCATCGCGCTTCTCCACACCCTTCCGGCATGGCGGGTCTCTCTATCTTCCTCCTCGTCCTCCTCCTCTTCCTCCTCCTCCAAGGAAATCCCAAAAGTCCTGCCTCTGTCTGCTCGGCCCAGCTATTGGCTGTCAGCATCTTGATTTAACAATCAGAACCAACTGAGGGCAGAATCCCTCAGTCTTAGGTGCTGGGCATGTGGAATCTCTGGTATAAACAATTTTGGGTACCCAAATTAACATTAGAGTACAAAGAATATAATTAGAATACAAGTAGACTAAACCTACTACCGATGAGATCTAATGCATTGTGGAAAACTGTGTCCAATAATGAATGAATAGGTTTAAAAAATGTGGTATATCTAATGCAGCAGAATATTACTTAGGTGTGAAAAAGAATGAAGTACTAACCTGGAGCTTTATAAGAAGCCATTGAGTAAAGGCATTTAAAAACAAAACAAAACAAAACAAACAAATAAAAAACACAACAACAACAACAACAAAAAAACAATGATAGCTCAAACACCAGTTTCAAAATAGTCTTTTTCATTTAATTTGATTTGTTTTGCAATCGTTTCCCTGGTATCCTTTATCTCTATCCTTTATCTCTCTACTTTGATACATGACATATTCTGTAGACCTGAGACTGAGACCCCGATGTCACGCTTCTGTTAAAGAAAACCCCAGTTCTTCCCTATTGCCCTCAGCCACTGCAGGAGTGACACCTAACTCCGGTTGGGCTCCCACGGCCCACCTCCCACATCCGCCCGGCACGCAGCGCTTACCAGTGCTACATTTCCATCCACGGCTTCTGCTGTGGACGTGTTGGTGCCTCCCTACCGAAGGCCAGTCACAGGTGTAGTGACCAACATTGTGTCCTGCAGAATCTACCCTTCCTCCAGACCCAGGGCAGAGAGCAGCTGCCTTGGACTTGGCAGGGCACCCAGAAAATATCCATGGAGGCCTTAATTTCACCCAGGGCTCCTGCGAGGTTGTGCTTGGGGAAATTCTGGGAAGACAACGATTTTGTGCTTTCTGTTGGAAGACAAAGACTGGGTTTAACTATTGGATGCAATCTGGATAATACGATTCTAGAAAATTCTCAGGAGACTGGGTTTACAAAACACATTGACTTTCAACAAGGAGTTATTTTTGAAACCAGCCTTTTAATATATTTTTTAAGAGAAATAATGTTTTGTTCATTATAAATTTAGAAATTTCCAAGAAAGTTCCAAGAACGTATAAAGAAGAAAATGAAAGGCTCCCCCAGTTCCGGGCTCCAGGGGGCATTCTTTTAGTAATCCGGGTGCACACATTATTTATAACAATGGGCCCCGCTCTACCCTGTTCTGTAGCCCACTTTTAAATTAAATGAAACTCATGTGGTGCGAATGTCAGACGGGAAGGATTTTTACCACCTTTGACTCAGAGTGATTCATTCCCACGCCAAGAGCAATTTCACGTTTGTTCCGCTTCTTTGCCTTTTTGGTTCGGGAAAGGGCGAAACAGACAAAGCAAGACCGATTCCGAGAACCCAGGAAGGTTCCTGGACTCATGGGGTGGGGGTGGCTGCCGCGCCCCTCGCTCCTCCACGCGGCTCTAAGGGGCCAGTGTGTCCCTTGAGGTCTAGTAAGGTGATCTTGTAGCTGTAGAATTGTGCTAACTTTGAGTTTCTCCTTGTCCCTTCTTTTGTCCTTGGGTCTTTCAGAGCCTTTTGGAAGAGAGGTGGGGGAAAGAGTTTGTGTTGTTCCCTGGTTAGCGGCCAGCACAGTGCCTGGCTGAGCACTGACATCCAAGTTCTCATTAATGAATGGATGGATGAGTCGCTCAGGAATGACACCTTTATTATGGAAATCGTCAGACCACGTGGTCTTCTTCTGGAAGCATCAAATAGGCATTCTATATTAGGTTCTTGGAATGGAAACCTTAGTAACAAGTAAGAATCATAACACTTAAGGCATAAATGGAAGGCATCTGCCGTCTTTACAATCCTGCTCGGTCTTTGCTGAGTCCAGGTTCTGTTCCTGCCCATCCCTCCCCCCACCCCCGCCTCATCCTAAGGTTCAGGTCCCTTCTGCCATCCCCATTGCCTACATTCAGACATTCCACTTCCTACCTGGGAAAGGCACCCTCACATCCTCTCAGGCAAGTGTAGAGGAGACTGAGACAGTCTCACATAGCTGACCAGGGCTTAGAAAGCCACACTTTGGATAATTTGGGGATTGAGATAGAGGCAAATGATCTAAAAGACCCCTTAGAGTGACAAGCTTAAAATATTCAAACAGAGGAGGCGCCCATTACGACCCGCACCAACCTCTGCTTGACCAGGAAACACAGCACATCAGTATGTTCAGATGTCCTGAGCCTACAGTTGTATGTAAATTATCGTCTTTAGTTCTCTTTAGAACCCAATGTGGTATGTCCTGTTATTAATTCTATTTGACTGGGAACAGACCAGAGCTTTACATACATTATCGTTTTGTTTTGTTTTTAAGTGAGACTCATCTTAAAAAGTATATTCTTTTGAAAGTACATTTCTGTATTGTATGAAGTTCTCCATGACATAATAGTAACACATGTTAGGATAAGATATCTCAGAAGCTAATGGCGGGGGATCAGCAGTCGCTACTCCGCCATTTTCAAATATTGAATTCCCCCCTTTTTTTGTAAATAGAATTTTCTCACATAATGTGATCTGATTAAAGTTTCTCCTCCCTCTACTCTTCCCAGTTCCTCTCCACATCCCTTCCCTCCAGATCCACCCCCTTTCTGTATCTTATTAGAAAGCAAACAGGTTTCTAAGGGATAACAAAAAATAGGATAAAACAAAAACCAACATATAAAGCAAAACAAACAGGAGGCAAAGAGCCCGGGAAAAGGCAGAAGAGACAGGTGTGGATGTGGAGGTACACTCAGGGACTGGAAGTTTTTAAAAAAGGAAAGGAGACAGCTAGACAGGCAGTCAGTCAGTCAGTCAGTCAGGCAGGCAGCAAACAGGCAGGCAGGCAGCAGGCAGGCAGTCAGTCAGTCAGTCAGGCAGGCAGGCAGCAAACAGGCAGGCAGGCAGGCAGGCAGCAGGCAGCAGGCAGGCAGGCAGGCAGGCAGGCAGGCAGCAGGCAGCAGGCAGCAGGCAGGCAGGCAGGCAGGCAGGCAGGCAGCAGGCAGCAGGCAGCAGGCAGCAGGCAGCAGGCAAGCAGGCAGCAGGCAGGCAGGCAGGCAGGCAGCAGGCAGCAGGCAGCAGGCAGGCAGGCAGCAGGCAGGCAGGCAGCAGGCAGGCAGCAGGCAGGCAGGCAGGCAGCAGGCAGCAGGCAGCAGGCAGCAGGCAGCAGGCAGCAGGCAGCAGGCAGCAGGCAGGCAGCAGGCAGAAAAGACCTAACATGCTATTATTAAATGAGGAACCTCCGCAGATACTGTAGACTTTATTTTCTGCTGACCATCTACCTCTGGGCGTGTGGCCTACCCTTGAGGAGTTTGTTTCTCCAGTGAGACTCCCTTAGAGAAAACTAAACTTTCTTTTGCAAGTGGTTGTCAATTGGAGATTGCTTCTGGGTTAGGGATGGGCATGTGTCTGGTTCTTTCAGCTTGGACCCCGTCTGGTTCAACCATGTGGGTGCTGTGCATGTTGCCTCTGTCTCTGTAAGTTCATAGGTGCATCCATCCTGTTGACTTGGTTTACAGGGCCCTTTCTTGGTGTTCTGTATTCCTCTGATTCTTACACTCTGCCTCCTCTTCTGCAGGGTTGCCTGAGCCCTAAGCCGGGAATTGGGTGAAGACATTCCATTTAAGCCTGAGTGTTTCAAGATCTCTTCACCCTATGCATAATGTCCAGCTGTGGGTCTCTGTATCTTTTCCCATCTGCTGCAGGAGAAAGCTTCTCTGCGGAAGACCAAGCAAAGCACTGCTCTATAAGTACATCAGATGCCATTAGGAGTCATTTTATTGCTTGCTTTGTTTTGTTTTACCCTAGGCTCCCAAGCTTTCTTTTCTACTAGAGTCCGTGCTTATGGTTTTATGGTGAGGTTTTTTGGTTGAGTTTTGTACAGGGTGGTAAGTATTTTCCCCCATGTGAATTTCCAGTATCTTTACCAGCAATCAGGTGCCCATAGGTGTGCAGATTTAGTTTACCTGTCTCTAGTTAAATTCCACTCATCAGTGTGTCTGTTTTTGTGCCAGTACCATGTTGTTTTCTTTATTACTCTGTATGAACATCTCTAATACAACCTGAATTTGGGGATGACCATATCTCTAGCAGTTCTTTTTATTGTTAAGAATTGTCTCAGCTATTCTGTTTTTGTTTGTTTGTTTCTTTCCTTCCATATGAACCTGAAAAATCTCCTTTTCCAGATCTGTGAAGAACTGTGTTGGAATTTTGATGGGGATTGTGTTGAATCTGTACACGGCTTTTGGTAGAACGGCTATTTTTACTATGTTAATATTACTGATCCATGAGCATGGGAGATTTTTTTCCATCTTCTGATGTCTTCTTCCATTTCTGTCTTCAATGTCATAAATTTTTTGTCACATAGTCTTTTACTTGCTTGGTTAGAGTTACCCCAGGATATTTCATATGAGTTGAGGCTATTGTGAAAGGGGGTGTTTCCCTGATTTCTTTCTCAGACCATTTGCCATTCGTATACAGGAAGGCTCATGATTTTTGAGAGTCAATTTTATATCCAGATGCTTTGCTGAATGTATGTATCAGCCGTAGGAGTTCCCAGGTGGAATTATTAGGGTCACTTATGAATACTATCATATTATCTACAAATGAGGAGACTTTGACTTCTTTCTCCCTTTCTGATTTGGATCCTCTTGATCTCCAGCTGTGTTATTGCTCCAGCTAAGATTCCATTTACTAAATTGAATAGGTATGGAGAGAGCGGACGTCTTGTCTTGTTCTTGGTCTTAGTGGAAGTGCTTTGAGTTTCTCTCCATTTAAGTTGATGTTTGCTATAGGCTTGCTGTAAACTGATTTTATTTTGTTGTGGCATGGTCCCTTGCATTCCTAGTCTCTCTAGTACTTTTGTTGTGAAGCAGTGTTAGATGCTGTCAAAAGTCTTTTCTGCGTCTAAATAGGTGACCACCACCACCCCAACCCCCAAAGACAGGGAGGGTCTCTGTGTAGTCCTGGCTGTTCTGGAATTCACTCTAGACCAGGGTGGTCACAAACTCATGAGTTCTGTGAGTTCTGAAATTAAAGGTGTGCACCACCACCACCTGGATGATTATGTGGATTTTTTTGTCTTTCAAAAGATTTCATTTATTACTTGACAAGTGTTATCTTTGCATCTTGAGATGGAGCCTACTTGATTATGGTAGATGATATTTTTGTGTTCAGTTTGCAAGTATTTTATTGAGAATTTTTACATCTATGTTCCTAAGAGAAATTGGCCTGTAATTCTTTGTTGGGTCTTTACGTGATTTGGGTTGAAGGGTAACAGTACCCTTGTAGAAGAAATTGGACAATAGAAAATTTGTTTCTATTTTGTGGAATAATTTGAACAGTATTAATTAAATAAGTTGCAAAAATTAATTGGTATTAACTCTTCTTTAAAAGTCTGGTAGAATTCTATACTAAAACTGTCTGGCCCTGGGCTTTTTTGGTTCATAGGATTTTAATTACTGCTTCTATTTTACTATGAGTTAGAGATCTGTGTAAATTGCTTTCTGATCTCATTATAACTTTTGTTAAGTGTTATATATTGAGAAAATATTCATTTCCTTTAGATGTTCCACTTTGATGGAATGTAGGTTTTTAAAATGTTCTTAAAAGTCTCTGGATTTCCTGTTGTTATGTCCCCTTTTCTCTCTAACCTTATTAAGCTTGATATTATCTCTCTCTGTTTTAGTTCATTTGGATACGGGTTTGTCGGTCATCGATTTTCCTCAGAGAACCAACCCTGTTCCACTGAATTTCTGCATTATTTTGTTCTTTCAGTCTTACTGGTTTCCCTGAGTTTGATTATTTCTTGCCACCTATTACT
The DNA here is from genome assembly GCF_963924665.1 of Micromys minutus. NCBI lineage: Eukaryota > Metazoa > Chordata > Mammalia > Rodentia > Muridae > Micromys > Micromys minutus. The sequence continues at coordinate 4,848,112 of NC_137976.1, read as the reverse complement.
TTTGGGTGTGATTTTTTCTTCTGCCAGAGCTGTTAAATTACTAGTATGAGATCTCACCAAAATGATTTTGGTTGTGAGCCTAGCCTTCAGTGAGTCATCTGTCCAGCCGACCTTTTTTTTTTTTTTTTTTAATTTTATTTTTTTATTTTTAAATGTAGGCACTTAGAGTCTGTTACTGTTGATATCCAGCTTTAACTGATGGTGGTCAGGCAGAATGCAGGGTGTTTTCCATTTTTTTGTATTTGTTGAGACTTGCTTTGTGTCTGAGTGTATGGTCAGTTTCCTGAGGAGCTGAGAAGGTGTATTCTTTTGTGTTTTGGTGAAATGCTCTGTAACATTTGTTAGGGCCATTTGATTTATAATGCCAGTTACCTCCAGAATTTCTCTGTTCAGTTTTAGTCTGGATAACCTGTCTATTGGCTACGGTAGGGTATTGAAGTCTCTCACTATAGTGTGCGAGGATCAATATATGGATTTAGGCTGTAGTAGTATTTGTTTTATGAACTTGTGTACCCTTTTGTTTGGTGTACAGATGTAAGAATTGGGATGTCATCTTTGTAGATTTTTCCCTTGGAGTGTGTAGTGTCTTTTCCGTCTCTTCTGATCAGTTTTGGTCTGAAGTCTATGTTGTCAGACATTAGATGGTTATAATATATAATATATATTATATGGCTATAATATATATTATATAAGTATAATATAATATAATATAATATAATATAAAGAACCAGCTTGATTCTTAGATCTGTTTGATTGGGTTACTTTTTTCCATCTTTTTGCCTTGAAGTGATATCTGTCTTTGATGTTAAGATGTGTTTTTCGGTGAAGCCGAAGGATGGTTCTTGTTTTTGCATTCATTCTGTTAGTCTATGTTATTTATTGGGGAACTGAGAACATTGGTGTTGAGAGAGATAAATGAGAAATGTTTGTTGATTCCTGTTATTTAAGTGTGTGTAGTTGTGTGTGTATATTTCCTCTCTTTTGATTTGCTAGTCTGGGATTATTTATTCCTTAAATTTTCTTGGGTGTGGTTAACCACTTCATGTTGAAATTTTCCTCCTAGAACCTTCTATGGGGCTGGGTTTGTAGCTAAATATCGCTTACATTTACTATTATCATGGAATTTCTTCATCTGTAGTGATTGAAAGTTTTGCTGGGTACAGGCATCTTAGGTCTCTCACAGTCATCTATCCAGACCTTTCTGGCTTCTAGGGTATCCACTGAGAAGTCAGCTGTTCATCTCATAGGTCTGCCTTTATATTTGTTACTCCATCTTTCCCCCTAGCATCTTTAATATTTTTCCTCTGTTCTGTTTGTTTAGTGTTTTGATTATTATGTATTGAGGGGATTTTTTTTTTTTCTGGTCCAGTCTACTTGATGTTCTGTATGCTTCTTGTACCTTGATAGACATCTCCTTGTTTAGGTTAGGAAATTTTTCTTCTATGATTTTGTTGAAAATATTTTCTGGGCCTTTGACCTGGGTTTCTTCTCCTTCCTCTGTTTCTATTATTCTTAGAAGTGATCTTTTCACAGTGTCCTATGTTTGCTGAGCGTTTTGTGCCAGGATGGTTTTAGACATAACATTTTCTTTGACTGGGGTATCCATTTCTTTTGTTGTGTCTTCGAGGCTGGAGACTCTCTTCTCCATCTCTTTTGTTGGCGAGGCTTGCCTCTGAGGCCCCTGTTTGAGTTCCTAACACTTCCATTCTGAGATTTCCCTCAGCTTGGCTTCTCTTTATTGACTCAACTTTCATTTCCAGGTCTTGAGCTGTTTTATCCATTTCCGTCCACTGCTTGTGTGTGTTTTAATAGATTTAAGGGATTTATTAATTTCCTCTGTAAGGATCTCTTTTATATCCATAAAGGTTGTTTTAAGGTCTCTGCCTTGAATTTCTATGTTTTGGTGATCAGGGTCTACTGTGGTAGGGTTGCTGGGTTCTAGAGGAGACATATTGTTTTGCCTGTTTTTGATTGTGAGTGTATGCTGGTGTCTAGGCATCTGGGTTTGGAGTGACTGTAATGGTAGGTGCTTATATTTGGTCTTGTCTTTGTTGGATGGACGTTTTGTTCCTTGGTTTCTGTTGTCCTCTCTGGTTCTTAGGAGGGTGTGGTAGCTGTGTGTTACTGGGTAGGAAGTTTTTCTGGGATCCTGCCAGGAGTGGCCACTGGAGTTTCCAGGTAGAATGTGCTTCTAAGTATTGGGAGGTGACACTTAGAAATAGGGATGGGCTGGGGGGGGGTGGGGAGGGGCACAGAGGAAGGAGAAAATCAGGGTGTTTCACCAGGATCTGCTTTGTTACCTGGGAATGGGGCCGGGAGTAAGGAGAGGCTGCAATATATATAGTCTGCTACAGAGTTGGGATGAGACTAGGGGATGGCAAAGACGGTGAGGAAGGAGCTTGAAGATCTGATGCTTTCCTACCAGCTCTTGCTAGCTTACCTTCTTCTCGGGCAGCTTGGCGGGTGGGTTAATACTAATTATTAGCTCCTCCCTTTCTTCCCTCTAACTCCTCCATGCCTACACCAACTACCTGCTCCCTCTCAAATTCATGGCTTCATATTTAAAAATTGTTGTCATACACACATATACATAGGTATGTATGTATACATACAACCTACATGGTTCATTTGGTGTTGCTTATATGCATGTGTTTTTAGGGCTGGCCACTCGGTCTATGTTAGGCTAATTCTTCCTTTCTCAGCAGGCCTGTAGCTCTTCCTCTGGGTCAGGGTCCTCTGAGATTTATCTCTTTCACATTAGCATGTCTATTGGTGATATCACTGTTCACTTCTTTTTTGGGCAGCCGTGTTGTTGAGGTTTCATGAATGTAGTTTTCCCTGTTATTTTGAGGAGATACACTCTGCCTTATGTTTCTGAGCCTTAGGTGTGCATGTTGTGTTGTGAACATGTTGTGTTGTAGACCTACCAGTTGGGGATGGCTACCCCAGTATCAATTGCTCTCTGCATTTTGACCAGTTGTGACTTTCTAAATGGTCTCCAAAAAAGAGAGGTTTTAAAATATTTATTTATTCATTATGAAATCAGCGTTCTGTCTGCATGTATGCCTGAAGACCAGAAGAGGGCGCCAGATCCCATTACAGATGGTTGTGAGCCACCATGTGGTTGCTGGGATTTGAATTCAGGACCTCTGTAAGAGCAGTCAGTGCTCTTAACCACTGAGCCGTCTCTCTGGTGAGACATTTTATTAGGAAAGGAAAACTTGGAAGATTGAGATTGGGCTGGAGAGCTGAGGGAAAAGAGCACCCACCTCTCCTGCCTCTGTGGGCTTTTCTTTTCTGGAGCTTGCTATTTTTGTATGTAGCTCAGGCAGAAAGGAGGGTGTCGCTCTTTCTGTCCACTGGGTTGTTTGTTCTGGTGTCAGTCCTCATGCTGTTTGCAGCCTCGCCCCTCCCCCACACTCTGGCACTCCATCGCGGGTGCCTAAGGTAAAGGATGCAAGACTCCCTGCTGGTTTGAGTGGAGGCTTTGGATGTTCTGTGGTAGTACGTGGCTGGAATCCCTGCGTCACAAGGGGTCTGTTTTGAAGTTTTCATTTATCCTAGAAGATACACTTTTTTTTTTTTTTTTTACAAGATTAAAAATATAACATTTTATCAAGGGTGACATGATGATACCCAGCAAGGTTGGCACCCAGGACAGCCTTGGCCAGGTGTGTGCAGTGGGTCAGCAGAGTGAGTTCTTGAAGAACAGTTAACACAAAACAAAACCAGAACAGCAAAAAACAATCTAAGCCAAAACAGCGCACGGATGACTATGGATTAGAAACCGGACCAGAAGTACAGGCCTGAAAACCAGTGTTGAGGAGCTATCTGCTGATCGCCCGTCGCGTTGTTAACTGGCTGTCCTCTGTGCTGTGTGTGTTTAAGATCACGGGAATGGCTAGAGTTTAGCATTTGTTGTTTTTGCTAAGGTTGCTTGGGGCTCTTTAGGGCTTGCTCACGGAGACTTAGGAAAAGCTTCTGGTCTCCGCTAGTCTCTCTTTATCGGCTGTGCCCTTAGCTGGGACGGCGGGCAAAGCTTGGCTGACCATGCAAAGTCTGTTGGAAGCATTTCCTTGGCGTTGACCCTCCTCTTTGGAGAATGTAATCTGAGGTCTCCATGACCTCTCCGACTAAGAGGACAGGTGACTCACTGGACCTACAGAGTGCTTTAAGAAATGTCCCATCATCCCCTGGACCTAGATGTCCTAGGGCCATGGGACGCAATACTGGATTTTCTTCCAGCCCCATATCTTCCTTGTCTTTGTCCTGAGTACAGTTACTGAGCACCCAGAATGTCAGTAACACAAGGATTAAAGAACTGGCTACGCGTTCAAGTTTGGCTGTTGTATAACAGCGCTTGACGGAGGTTTCTACATGAAACTCTCAAGACTCAAATTTTAAATTAGCAGCCTGATACACTCAGTAGAAATTATAAGCAATTAGCCTGATAAAACATAAGATCTTTGTTCTGTGAGCCTACTGATTACTTCAGGAGCTCCGGAAGAACAGAGCTAAGTTTGCTTCTAGTGTTTAGAGTCTGGGCTGGCTCAGCCAGGAGGAGCATTTCCCATGGGGCTAACTCTCCGCAGACTACCTGATGCACCACAGAGGAGGAGCCTCGGTGTCATGAGCAGGAGCTACTTTCTCTCAGGCAATAAGGATTTCTTTAGCTCATATGTAGAAGTAGGGTTGGGGCAGTGATCAACCAAATAACATTTGACTTAAGACTTAAGCAAAACAACATCCAAAAAAAAAAAAAAAAGTTGTTTTAAAACCAAATTGTTGGTGCCTGCTCAACCTGTTTAAAGCCTTCAGATTGGGCTATGTGTCTTTAAGATAAAAGGTCTTCTAAATTATTTCAAAAGTCCAGTATTTAAACATACAGACTTAAGATTGAGGTTGGTGTCCTAGGGTTCCCATTGCTGTGAAGAGACACTGAGAAACCATGTCCGTGAGAACTCTTATAAAGAAAAACACTTCGTTGGGCCTGGCTTACAGTGCCGAGGTTCAGTCCGTTATCACCTTGTCAGGAAGCACGGCAGTGAGCAGGCAGACATGGAGCTGAGGAGCCTGGAGTTCTACATCTTGATCCAAAGGCAGCAGCAGGAAACTGTCACACTGCCCAGAGTGGAGCATAAATGAGACCTCAAAGCCCACCTCACAGTGACACAGCTACTCCAACAAGGCCACACCTTCTAACAGTGCCACTTTCTATGAGCCAAGCATTCAAGTGCATGAGTCTATGGGGCCAAACCTATTTAAGCCACCATGGGTGTCTAAGTCTATTAGAAATCAACAATCTAAATTAAGGACCATGAAATCTTTGCTAGTCTTTTAACTGTGTTTCTATATGACTATATGTACATATCTTACTTGCACACAGTTATGCCATGCTGGTTACATAGCTTATACATAAATGGTCAAATAATTACAAGTGTTGTGAGTCCAAATTTCTTTTAACCCATAATGTAACTAAAACTTTAAAACATAAAAACCTAAAAAGAAGGTTTTTTTCCTGTTTTTTCTTTGTTGTTTTCTGTTTAAATTGGAAAAGATAAAATCCTCTAAAGCAAGACAAAACAAAAAACCCAACTGATTTTGAAGCACTGATAAGGAACAGTTTATATCTGTTTCTATTTATTTTTATGTGTTTGTGTGCTCTGCCTGCGGATGTCTGTGCACCACGTTCCTGTCTGGTGCTTGTGGAGGTCAGGACGCTCGATGCTTTGGAATTACAGAGGGTTGTGAGCCATCATGTGGGTGCTGGGTCCCAAACCAGGGTCCTTAGCTGCTGCCACTATCTCTCTAGCCCCCTAATAATGTAAAGGAGCTACAAAAAGCCACAGATCTTGTGCTTTCCCCTTAGCTCGAGACCGATCTCGTTCTTTTGAGTAGTTTTCCTTTCTTAATAAAATGTCAGGCTAGAGAGATGGATCAGAGGTTAAAAGCACTGGCTGCTCTTCTAGAGGTCTTGAATTGAATTTCCAGCAACTATGTGGTAGCTCACAACCATCTGTAATGAACTGACACCCTCTCTAGCAGGCGGGCAGGTGTATATGCAGGCAGACGACTGTGCACATAAATAAATAGATAAATAAATAAATAAATAAATAAATAAATAAACCAATCGATCTTTAATAAAATATAGCATTTAAAAATAATGTGGTAGTTGATGTTGATAGCTGGATACACTATAGAATCATATCGATGAGGGAGTGTGGAGATGAGCCTGAACTGTGCATGTGTCTATGAAGGGCATTCAGTTTAGCTGTGAAGCCCCATCTACTGTGAGCGTCACTATTCCCTAGGCAGGGATCCTGAACTGTGCAAGAATAGAGAGACCCAGCTGGGCACCGACTCCCTGCTCTCACATAGATGTACCCAGAGGCTTCAAGTTCCTGTCTTGTCTTCCCTGCAACAATAGACTACAACCTGGAACTGTGAGCTAAATAAATCCTTCTCTTATTAAGTTTTTTTAAAAAATCACATCCACAAGAAATAAAAGTAGATAAACAGAGAGATTTATTAAAACCATTCCCTCTTATGTTTGCACCTGTTTGAATATTGCTATAATTAAAAAAAGAAAAATAGTTACCTGTCTCATATCTATCCCTAGGACTTTTAAGTTCAGGGAATGGATTCAATACATCTAATTAAAGCATGTGAGATAATAAAATTACTGCTTTCATGACACAGCATTTGCTTTTAACATGGATCTTCAATGCATCGTCCAAAGATGTGAATAACGTGGACTTTTGATTCTCACTCCAGACTTGATAAGGAGGCTCTTGTCATGAGCCTGTTCCCGACTCTCCACCAGGTATGGAGTTAGCCTGATCCCTGGCTTTTGCTACATTTCTGGTAATTATTCCTTTTTCTTTTCTAAGGACTTTTTTTTTTTTTTTTAATGCCAAAGCATTGCATAATGCCTTAAAATGCGTTCAGCCACATTGATTGCTAGATTTCATTATTTTTCTGCAGGCTGATAGGGCATACTGAATTCATCCTGTTGAATACAGGAACAAATAGGGATTCTGAGAGGTTAATTGGATTTTGTTAGTTAATTCTTGTAACTGTGTCTCCTTACAAACATGCAGCGTGCATCGAGCTGATGACAGGTCTGCTGCAGTTCAACGCTCCAGAGAGAGCTAAAAGGTACCTGAATCTGAAGAGCTCTCGGTGCCAGGCGGCTGCTAACGGGCAGACTGAATCAAACGCCTGATTGACGCTTCAGATGAGCCTTCCCGTACTTAATGTGGAGATTAGAATCCAAGCCCAGGGACCAGCCCACCTCTGTCCAACGCAACCCAATCTCTCCTTAGCAATTCTGGTTCTCGGTTTTTGATCTTAGATTCTAGTTTTCTTTGTTCCTTAATTTCCCCTGTAGGATTTTTTTCCCCCATAGAGCTTTATGTGGTTCTGTTATGTTGCACAGAAGGAGGCTGGTTTCTCTGTTAGGAGCTGAGGGGGGGCATTCTGTCACTCGGATGGAATGGATTGGGAGTGGGTGGATGCTGGCTAACCTGTGTCCTGCTAAGATGTAGCCTAGGGTAGTGTCTGTCCCTCACCCCCAGCCGTGTCCGTCCGCTGCCTTCCTTCGGCCTGCTGACTGGTCACGTGTCTGCCAGTGTGCAGAGCCCTGTTTACCTGCTCCTGCAGTCATTACTCACCCCTTCCCACGCACCCCCACACTTGCACACAAAGCCTGAGAGTGGCTTACATTTCTTTCTTTCTTTCTTTTTCTTTTTCTTTCTTTTTTTTTTTTTAAAGAACCTTCCCCAAGCCCATTCTAAAATGTCAAGTGTTTCAGTTTGGGGGTGGGGTGGGGGAGGAGAAGCTGAAAAAACCGTGACTCAAGACAAGGCTGACAAACTGCTCCGAAGGTATGCTGGTGAGTCACTGCGACTGTCAAGGGGAGGGCCAGCGGTGGGGAGACCGGCGTGAGACAGCCAGTAAAATTCCACTACTCTCTGGAGCAGAGTGGGAGGTAATTCAAAAAGCCTGGGGTTTTTCCAGCTCTCATGTCGTAGGACTCTGGCTGCTCTTAGATATGTCGATCCACTTAGGAAATCAGCTAGGAGGGTTATAAAAAATGGAAAACCAACAACGAAACAAAACAAACAAACAAACAAAAAACCACCCCACGTTATTATCTTTCTTCGCCCAGAGCCATGTTGAACCAGCCCTGTCTGCCACTGCGCACTAAGCTGCTGGGTTTTCTGGAAGGGTCTTGGGTTGCTAAGCAACAGCGCTGGCAGCTTCCATCATGCCCAGTAATGTCAGCGTGGCCAGCAGAGCACACTGGTCCCCCACCCCCTCCCTCAGCCTCCCCACACCCTGTGAAAATGTTAATTTGCATCTTGGGCACAGGGGCTGTGCCAGGTGATCTGGTGTATGAAATGCTTCAGTGCCGTGTATGAGGTGCAAATATTGTTTCTAGTCTCAAGACAGAGTGTGTGACGTCGTTGCAGACACAGACCCATTCGTGAACGTACTTCATATCAGCCGCTAGTAGGTGCGATTTAAAAGTCATTGTGTCAAAAGCATCCTCGCGTCTTCTGCCGTTTAATCATTTTTCCGGTCTGCCCACACAGTATCTTATTTATGCCTTGTTCTCCCCCCTCCTTCCCTCCCTCCTTCCCTCCCTCCTACCCTCCCTTCCCCCTCCCTCCCTTCTTCCTCCCACCCTCCCTCCCTCCCTTCCCCCTCCCTCCTTCTCTCCCTCCCTCCCCCTTCCTCTTTGTGCTGTGGTCTCCTGGTGATGGAGTTATTGTTTGTAAGTAGGGGTGTGTGGACAGGAGGACTTCTATTTCTAGAGGTGAGAGGGCCCCATGGTTATGGTTGGAGGCCACTCTTTACAAGGCTTTTCAATGTGGTAATTGTGCGCTAGAAATGCTTATTTTGGGGGTGGGTCTCCATCCGACCAAGCACTGTCTGTGCCTCTTTTTAACTGTCAATAGGCAGCAGTCACAGGTTGGTGAAGGGCCAGAGGGAGCAATGCGGCAGACTGCAGATCCCGCAGACGGGAAGGAATCAGCTTTAGAGGAGACCCAAATCTTTTCCCCTTCCCAATCCATTCTGGCATTTCTACAAAGTTACTGCATCGGGTGACTTTCTTGGGAAGAGGACACAAACCAATGTCTGTTCACCGCAGTCAGGGCCCTGGCAGACTAAGAGAGAGTCCACCCAAGTGCGGCACGGTGAACCAGTGGGCTCATTGGGCTTACTGGGAGGAGCATGGGAGCTCAGAGACGCTGCAGCCCCTGGGTGAAGTCTCTTCTCAGGTGTGTCAGGTTGACAGCCAAGACCAGCCATCATGGGTATTTAGCCCCCCAGGAGGGCTAACCCTCCATTTCCTCCAGAGGAGAGGCAGGGCAACTTCCATATTGGTAAGCAGAGCCTACACAAGTGGTCCTGGAAAAGGGACTGGGTAACAAGCTCTTCTTTAGACTCCTGGCCTTTCTTCCTGGTCCATTATGAGATCTGTTGCTCTCTGGCCCTCCCTCCCTCTCTCCCTCCCTCCTTCTCTTTCTTTGCTCTAAGGAAATAAGGTTTCTGTTCTGATTAGATTTTGGCTTACAGTTTCTGAGGGACAGACTCCATCATGGTGGAAGGCCTGGGAATGTGGAAGCAGAGGTAACATTTCATTTCCACAAAGGAAGCAGAAAGGCAGGGTTGGGGAGGAACTCGCCTTCCTTAAGATTATCTCTTGATACTCAGTTCTTCAGTGGATTAAAGTCTCTCATGGAGTAACTGACAAGGTTGGCAGAAACCTTGGGCAGACTGTAGTAGGACTTCCTTGGCATTTAAAACGAGGCATCTGAGCCATGGCCTGGCCAAGCTGAGGGATGTGCTTCAAGAGCTCGAGAAGTTTTGGTTGGCCTCTGACATCTCTCTTATTGCTCATCACCACTGTGCCAAGCTGTCTAGGGAGAGCTACATTTAGTTCCCAGCTGAGACTGAGCTGTCAAACAGGAAGTGAAAGGGTGCCTCATTTGAAGGACACGTTCTCATTCTGGGTTTTAGACCACAATCACCAGAGACGGTTGATTTCAGTACTGTCTTACCATTCATTAGCAGAAAACGCCTCCCACCAAAGGAAAGCTACTGCATCTTTGGGCTAATGTTTTGAGGAAAGGGGCAGCAAAATGAACAGCTGTGCCTTAGAGTCTTAGACCACTTCCTTCTGCTGTGACTTAGTACTTAAGGCTGGGTAATTCATAAAGATGGACACAGGGAAGGTCAGAACCAGTTGGCTGTAACTGTTAGCATCTGGTGACACAGTGTAACATGCAGAGGATGTTACACAGTGGGGTGTGTGCAGTAGTGAACGGGTAGATAAAGGGGACAGAGGGGCTGGCCACTTCACAATACCACATTCCAGAATCTGTTCCTGCAAGGACTACTTCCTAGTCTTGCTCAGATGTGATACACATCTGGCATCCCAGATGAAGACAGTAGATCAAGCCTGGCCTGGGTCACTCAAGACCTTGTCTCAATAGAATTTTGTTTTTGTGTTTCCTATTTACTTTGTGTTTTCTATTCATTAACATTAACTTCACAACAAACAACACTAACAGGTATTTTCTTCCTAAGGCATATCTTCCAGGACTGAGAAGCTCCTAATACTGTATAGCCCTTCAGCATTATACACAGAATCACCAACAGAAAAGGAAAAAGGTAGGCCAGGGGTATAGCTTACAGATAGAGGGCTTCCTTGATGTGTGCTTGGAATTTGGTTCTATTCACAGAAACACACACACACACACACACACACACACACACACACACACACACAACACACAGGCACACAGATAAGAGAGTTTCTCTGTTTGACATCAACTGGAAAAGTGTTTGTTGGTGATTCTTTTATTCTCCCAGCCATACACATCTCACCTGATAGAGAAAGCACCCTGAATACTGATTTGGGGATTATAGGTAACCTTCAGTAAGTAGGAGAATTCGGGTGTTCAGAATTGGTGTGGCGAGGATTACCAGGATGTTAAGAGTCCCTTTGATACATGCTCAGGAAGCAACGCACAGAGAACATTTGTGTTCTTTGCTGTCAGATTGTCCCGAGACCAGGATGGGGCTGGAAAACAAACCAACAACCTGCTCTGCAAACAAATAAATTCATCATTACAAACTGTGGCCAGGGCCCTATGGGCACTGGAGCGCGGTTTAGTGTTGAGAGTGGTAGACACCGGGGTAGCTGGGAATGAGCTCTACAAAACACAAGGGCTAGGAGGGGCTAGCTGTGTGAAGAAGGAGCAGAAGTCACAGGGTCTGCATTAGCCGTGGCCCTGTGATGGGAATACCCACATGCCCTTCATCCTCAGACTTCACATACTCAGGTGCTCTTGGTTTCTACACTGTTCTAGCCGAGTGACTTTCTCAGCTGCTCAGCTTATGCCTTTCTCTTTCAAGTTGTTTATCTAGTTTCCCCCATCATCCTAATTAAAATACCAAATGACCCGCCCTTCCACTGCTCCTCCATCTCTGCATCAACTGCCCCAGTATACCATCACTCTCTAACATTTTGCAATTTTCTTATTTACATGTATGTATTTCTTATATAAATTAAAAAGTAACACCCAGAGCTTTGTCCTCTGTGTCTGTAGGTTTCCAAGCTGCAGATTTGTTCAACCATGGTTTGAAAACATTTGGGGGAAATTATGTATCTGGACAGAGTATGTATGGATTTGTCTCTTGGTGATTCCTTGTTCAGTAGAACAGCTCTTTTAGATTGCAAGAGGCACTGGAGGAAACCTAGATACGCTGTAACAAACACAAGTGGGTTATGTACAAACAACTTAGACACGTTGTAACAAGCAGAAGTGGGTGGGTTATGTGCAAACAGCATGTCATTCTATACAGGTAACTTGAGCATCTGCAGGTTTGGGTGCCCAAAGGGGATCCTGGAAGCAGTTCCCACTGGGGAACAGGATGCTCCTTATCATCTCTCTGTTCTTGCTACACTAAGGGTATAGGCGTTTATTTAGTTACCATTGTTTCCTTGACTCCTCCGACACTGCTCCCCCTTTGCAGTTACTGTGCTGGGCACTAGTTCTTGACTGCCTGCGGCACCATGGGCACTTGATAAGAACTCACAGAAGGGACGACAACCGTGAAGCAGATCCGAGATAAATGGCTGTTGGCTGGCCAACTGAACAGAAGGAGTGTGTGGCTCACTCTTTCAGTGATCAGTCACTGCTTTTTCTTATCAAAGCATCTCTCTAGGGACGCTGGATACTCCAAATGGGAGAGTCTGGACCAGGAGAGCCAACCGACTTCAACTCACAGAACAGAGGAAATGCCTAAGCTCAGCGGGGAAGGGTTTGGCAGATTAATGAAGGTACTGGGTAGGGTATGAACATGGCCGAGTGGCATCTGTGATCTAGCATTCAAGCCTTTTGGTTTATAAACATAAAGAAGAGATATTTCACGGGACAAGGGTTAGAGGGGATGAGCCTAGGACCTAATGGCCATTGACTTCAGTTCTGCTGTGGTTGGGCTCTTCTGGAGGCCAAGGTTAAGCTGCACCTCATTTTCTGCTCTGCCAGCTGGTCAGTGGGTAATCCCTGAGTTGGGACCCATGTCCCTGTGAGCCTATGTAGCATGCTGTACATATAAATCCTGTGTAGCATGTACTGTACACCAGGAGCATGTTGCTTATGCAAGCCTGTATAGCATGCATGTACATGTGAACATGTTTAGCATGTTGTCCATGTGAGCCTATATAGCATGTAGGAACATGTTGTTCATGTGAACCTGTTTAGCATGTTGCTCATGTGAGCCTGTATAACCTGCAGGAACATGATGTCCATGTAAACATGTTTAGCATGTTGTCCATGTGAGCCTGTATAACCTGCAGGAACATGATGTCCATATAAACATGTTTAGCATGTTGCTCATGTGAGCCTGTATAGCATGCAGGAACATGATGTCCATGTGAACATGTTTAGCATGTTGTCCATGTGAGCCTGTGTAGCATGTTGGGCTGTGGTCTGGATAAGAGGCCTATGGGTATAAGATTCAAAATGGTTGTTGAGTTTCATCAAATATCTGTGATCTCTATATAAATTGGGATGTATTTATCAGTTTTTAGACAGGGCCTTGCCATACAACCCAGGCTGACCACCAACTCCTCATCCCCTTCACACCTGTGCGGTCTCTCTCCCTTCAGGACTGTCCTGTTCAAGATTTAAGGGCAGCTCCTGCTGACAGGCAGCCCCTCCCGCCTTTCCCATCTTTCTGGTTTTTTCCTTTCAGGACTGTAACACTGTTTCCGGTCAGCACACGGACCTATCCATGTGTAACTCCTCCAGGTTGTTTCAATGTAGCAGCAATGAAAATCTCTTCACAAAGGACTCACAGAGCTCAGGAGGCCCTGGATGAACCCCAAGTCCGGCTGGAACTACAAAGCTTTGAAGACAACCAGCTCATGTAGGTCTGTCTGTCCATCAGACCAGAGCCAGGTACAGAAATGGGAAATGGTTCAACTTGTGGCCACAGATTCTAGAAATCTGTGGACCATTAGGCAAATTTATTCTGAATAATATCTTGTATAAGAAAGAAGAGAAGACGGTTATCAATCAGAGGATGGGTTCTGTTAGATAAAGATGTGTTCTCATGGGGATACAAATTTAGAAGCTCTTAGGCGTGCACAGTTGGCATTCTGGGCATGGGAGCCGGGGGGCTGCTGCTGAGGATTCCAGAAGTTGCTGCATCCTGCAAAAGAGAACCAGAATTTAGACACGAGATTCTCACAACACTCTGTGGACACACATAGGGAGATATCAGCTCCCAATTCTCGACCTTTGCATTGTTTTCTGGTTCTATTTGAAAATGACAGGAGAGAGTACCCAGAAACCTTAGAACTTATAAAACTTCCAATATCGAATATACATATGCATGGGTATGTATACACACACATATACACACATACATGTAAGGGTATTAGATAAAATAGGGTGATGGCTCAGTGGGTTAAGCACTTCCCATGTAAGCAGAAAGACCTGTGTTCATATCCCCAGCAATCACGTAAAAGCTGAGTGCAATGGTACTGTCTGAATTCAGCTCAGGAAACAAAAGACATGTTGATGGAGTAGTTGTTTCTCTCCTTAGAAAGAAGGACCAGGTGCTTTTAAACAGCTCCATGCAGTGCACATGATGCTGTGTATGGTGCACAGGGTGCTGCGTGTGATACACATGATGATGCTGATTTCCCATGCAGAGGGCTGTTCATGGCCATCTGCAATGCTGTGCTTCCACTGCTGTGCCCGATGAGACTATTTCCTGTCATCTGTTAGTAGCAGAATGTTTGTATGGGACTTCAGGGTGAAGGGTGACCACTCCAACACTTCTTTTAGGGCAAAGATATGATGTCATTCTCATCATTTCCTTTAATTATACCCATTGACATGACCACCTACTGCAGAGCAGTCTGGGAAATGTAGTCCTCAGGCAGCCAGCCAGCCAGCCATGTATCTAATAAGATATCCACATTGAATATTTAAAGTGTCAAAGATTTGGATTTCTTCATATTTTGGAATATTTGCATATACTAAAAGGAAACTTGGGAGATGGGTCTGGGTCTAGAAACAAAATAACATATGTTTCATATGTAGCTTATACACATAACCTGAAGGAGAATTTATACAGTGTCTTCAATAATTTGAAACAGTAGAAATTCTGAGTTCTTGAGGGTCTCAGATTTTCGGATTAGGGATGCACAGCTTGTACCTCTGCAGGACAGAAGAACAGAAATTTGTGGGTAATGTCTGGAGCCAGTGAGGACCTCACAGAAAAAGCAAAAGTGATCATTACCTCTCAGAGGGGCTATTTGCCAGGCTCCCTGAGAGGCAGGCCCATTGTCCAAAGGCAAAGTCCCCCAGAGGCAGAAGGTAATTTAGGAAGTGATTCAGGCTCCCTGTCTGACTCATACTTTGAGCATCCTGGAGAGAAGCAGCCATACACCCATTTGGGGTTTGGGGCCTATCGTATAATAATAATAATAATAATAATAATAATGACTTTGGCATGAAGAACTTCCTGAGTGTTCGTGAGTGACTGTCTTGGATTAAAAGCCCAACTCGCTGCTGAAGCTGTCAGCTCTTTCCAGCTCCGTATTAATCTACAGGAAACGTTCGGAACACCCAGCGGTTCCTACCTCAACCTTGCACAGTAAAGATGAATGCACGCTTCATTACGTGGGGGAACGCACTTGGTCACTATTGTGTGTGGTCACCATGCAAGTTTTTTTTTCCAGGCACGTTTCCTGCACTTCCTTTCTTGTTATTTTCGTGGCAGTGACAGGCTCTGTAGATTAGCTTCAACCTGCCCCCCCACCCCCTATTTACAGTGTGCTTTGCCTCTCAACTTCCATACTTAGGTTTGCCTTTCCAGCAGGAGTGGCAACTCCATAAGGCAGAGAATGGTCGGTTTCCTCAGACACAGCAGTGGAAGTGCAGAGACAGCCAGGGGTCCAGAGACAACAATCACCCTGTAATTACTGAATCCTTCTTAGCAGCACATGGGCCACAGGGATGGCTCAGTGGCTGAGGGTGTGTACTGCTCTTGCGGAAAACCCGAGTTCAGTTCCCCATGGTTTACAACTTGCTTGTAACTCCAACTTAGGGGACCTGATGCCTTGGAGGACACCTGCACTGTGTGTGTGTGTGTGTGTGTGTGTTCGCGCACGTGTGTGAGAGAGAGAGAGAGAGAGAGAGAGAGAGAGAGAGAGAGAGAGAGAGAGAGAAAGAGAGAGAGAGAGAGAGAGAGAGAGAGAGAGAGAGCCCATGGTTTACAACTTGCTTGTAACTCCAACTTAGGGGACCTGATGCCTTGGAGGACACCTGCACTGTGTGTATGTGTGTGTGTGTGTGTGTGTGTGAGTATGTGTGTGTGTGAGAGACTAATACACATAATTATAAATAAAAATCTTTTTGAAAAAGAACTTAACAGAAAAGTGACAGCATCTTAACTGACTCATCACTGGTCCAGCAGTTTATTCATAGCACACCCAAGGTGTATTAGCTGTATTTAATGCATTGCATGTCAGCTCCTTAAGATCCAATCAGAGGGGCTGGAGAGGTGGCTCAGTGGTTAGAGCACTGACTGCTCTTCCAGAGGTCCTGAGTTCAATTCCCAGCAACCACATGGTGGCTCACAACCATCTGTGATGAGATCTGATGCCCTCTTCTGGTGTGTCTGAAGACAGCTACAGTGTACATAAATCTTAAAAAACAAAACAAAACGAAAAGATCCAATCAGAGTTTTCCAGTGAAATCTGGAAGCAAAGGCAAGGTGAAGAGGTAGGTAGTTTGAAATGAGGGTGTCTGGTGCTGTCTTAGTGTTGGTTGGGAAAAGAGACCAGGGATGTGGAGGACAAATGGTTCCATCTGGGACTTGTGGGGACTTCTTCCCTAGCCATAGGGCCACTGACAAAACAAGTGTGTTCCTGTCTCGGATACCTCGCTGTCTTGCTCTGGCTGCCAGAGTTTATAGCTGATTGCTGCTTTTCTCTGCCATGTGTCGTAAACTCCTGCCTTTCTGCCCTGTGTGCACACCCGTGTGTAAGCATCTGAGGGGACTTACCAGGCACAAAGGCAAGATGTGAGTCCTGAGCTGAGCTATCTCCAGCACATCTCATCACCTGGTGAGCTGAGCAAGGCAGTGGTGCTGGCCAGGCTGAGAGCCACCCCCACCCCTGTGACAGCAGCAGGCTGAGGACCCAGACAAGGACATTGTTGGTGACAATGCAAATGCTGGTGGCTTTTAAGCCCAGAGAGACTGAGATCGAGGGCTCAGAAAACGCCCCTTTCCTACAGCTGTTTTTATGAGAGCTGATCAGAGGACCTCAGAATGTGGGGGCAGAGCCTCGGAAGGATGAGGGAGTACATGGAGAACATTCCAATCTCATTTCCCCCGGACTGTTAGATGAAACACTACTCTATTCTGGCCTTCTCATTTTTCTCTTTTCAAACAACGATGTAAGACGTATTTATCGTGAGCTCTCGGTAGTGCGAAGTCATCATACCTAACCAGTTACCAACCAGACGTGTGTTTGCATGTACACATATAGGCGAAGTCAAATTTCTCTATCCAAGAGAGCAGGGCAGAGTGGAATTTTCATGTGTAAGAAAGTATTGGTGATCTGGAGATATTGGCTCTGGGGGGAACGTGCCTTCTGCGTAAACTCGAGGACCTGATTTCAGCTCCCCAGCTCCTCTGGATAAGCTGCACATGGTCATGTGGTGGAGTGTGTATAACCCCAGCCCTGGGGAGGTGGGAGAGGCAGAGACAGGCATCTCTGGAGCTCATTGGTCGGCCAACCTCCCTTGCTGAATGCGTGAGTGTCGACTCAGTGAGAGACAGTCTCAAAATTTAAGATTGAGAACCATCGGGGAAAGAAAGACACTATGTTGCTCTTTGGCCTACACAGAGCTGCAGTATGCTCCTGTACATACAGCTCCAAGTCTATGTGAACACAACACATGCATACACACACACACACACCACCACCACCACCACCAAGGGATGGAAGGAATGTTACAGTAAATCTCCCCTCCAGGATGTGGTAAGAGGGCAGACTCTTTGTGTAACACTTTGCAACTGGAATGTCTATCAAAGGCCCAGGTGTTGGAGGCATGCTGTTTTGTTACTATTGAAAAGCATGGATCCTGGAGCGCTCTTAGGTCACTGGGAGTATTGCTTTAAGGACCCCCAGTCCCTTCCTCTCTCTTCCTTCTTCATGCATGTTCTTTGCTCGGTGTGTCACTTCCCCACACACCCCGAACCATGGAGCCAGTCAACACGGGCATACACCTTCCTCTCTTTTCAAGTTGACCGTCTCAGGTGCTCTATGATGGTGACAGAGGGCTGGCAGTCATCCTTTCAGCGAGGGCTGTAAGAACATAGGACAGCTGGTGGATATGACGGCACATGCTTAAAATGTCAACACTCGGGAGACTGAGTCAGGGGAATATGAGTGTGGGGCCAGTTTGAGTTAGATGGTGGGGCCCATTCTTTAAACTGTTCTTGACGATTTATTTTACTATTTTATGTGCTTGGATATTTTGCTTACATGCGTGCATGTGCAGCAATGAGAAGAGGGTATCCGATTCCCTGGGACTGGAGCTGCAGACGCCTATGAGCCGCCATGTGGGGGCTAGTGAGAGCAAGATCTCTGAACTACCCATGACCATGTCGCTAAAGATAAGAAGGAAGTGCTTTGCTTTTTCAAATATGACTGAGCGTATTAGACACATAACCAACAGCACCCGTCTGGACCATGGCTGACTTCTGGACCATGGCTGACTTCTGGACCATGGCTGACTTCTGGACTATGGCTGACCTCTCTGAGCACAGGCTGTTTGTGAACTATCTTACATTTTAGGTTTTTAATTTTTTGTTTTTGTTTTTGTTTTTTCCCAACCCTGAATATAAGGGAGAAAATTCAACATTCACCAAGAGAGCAGAGTCCAAAGGATGGGCTCTCGTGCCAAAGTGACCAGCTTCTGAGAGAGCCCACACTAGCCCTTTCTTGTTTTCAGGAACTTCAGGGCTTGAATCCTAGTTGTAGCTAGCTAGTCTATTGACGGTGTTATTAACTGGGCTCACAAAGGACAGTAATCTTGTTTTCTTTCCATCTCTGTGTCAAATCAGAAAATGGACAGAACATTTCATAACCAAAATGGAGACGGGTACAAAGTAAGCACTGAGAGCAAATTCAGCAACATTTTTACAGATGACCCTTGGCTTGCACTGACTCAGCTCACCATGGACACTAGGGGACTATTTGAATTTGATCTTCTAAGCCCTGCTAGTGTAGCAATGTGGCAGAAGCGTCCCTCATGACACTGAACAGCCATGGTGTCTGTGGCTCCCAATATTAGCTGTGTTAAGCTCTGATGCTTTATAGCTTGGGGCTATCTAATGCATTTCTGATTTATGGTGTTTAATCTCAAAATGCATTTGTCAGGATGTAACACAACTGTTAATTACATTTAAGTCAAGTTACTGTTAATTACAGTTAACTATTAAATTTGAGAAGCACCTCCAGTGGCCCATAGGGAATTTGAAGGATAAGTGTACTTCAAAACACACACACACACACACACACACACACACACATACATATACACACACTCACACACACACACACACTCATACTCACACATATACACACACATACACACATACACATACATACACACATATACACACTCACACACACACACTCACACACTCACACACATACACACACTCACACACATACACTCACACACACACACACACACACATCTCACACACATACACAATTTGTTTCCCCTTGGTTACACTCAACATTGCTGGTAGAAGCAGCAGCATCTATAAAAGAAAACATGGGGCTTAGGGTTACATGGTTGGGGACATTTTTGGCTACACTTACCTGCTGGGTGACTTGAAGCAACGCATGAAATGTTTCTGTTTGCTTGTTTTATTAGTTTACTGTTCTGCTGTAATATACTCTCACAAACTTGTTGACTTAAGGCAGCACACATCTATCTTCTTCCTTCATTCTGGAGGTCAGAAGTTCAATTTCATTGATTAAAAAATCAGGTATTCCTTGCCTTTTATCCAGTGATGCCTTTTATAATAATTTAAATTACTTACTTTTATTTGTGTGTAATTTCAGGTGCTGTGAGCCACCTGACATGGGTGCTGGACACTGAACTCAGGTGCTCTGGAAGAGCATCTCTGCAGTGACTGATGCTACGATTCTTAATTGGTCTCTTCTTCCATGCCCAGTGGTCCAGCATCTTGCTCCATTGCCTTCTTTCCTCTAAACTGTTCTGTAGGGAGCTGTTTGTGCCGCACCCAAACATGGCGCCGGCTTCCCGCCGAGAACTCAGCAAACAGAGCTGTTGCCCAGCCAAGAGACTTAATGCGCATGCGCCACATACGTCATAGCCCGCTCTTGGGGCATACTATTGAGTTACTGGAGGGCGCACCAATCAGGTAGCGACACGAGTCTCCTAGGCATATATAGCAGTGCATTTCTCCCCCACGGGGAGAGGGAGATAGTGGAGAGGAAGACAGTGGAGAGATTGCGGGAGACCCCACGTGGAGAGAGACCCGATAGGAGAGATTTCGGGAGGTCCCACGTGGAGAGAGAGTGGACAGAGAGATCGCACGTGGGAGACTGCACATGAGAGGTCGCCTAGACAGTAGAACCCGGTAGGGAGTCCCTGGCTCAGAGAGAAGTTTCCTGCTCAAGAAGTCCCCTGCTCAAAGTGCTGTACAATAAAGGTTATCCACAGAAGAATCTGTTTGTTTGTTGCACGCCTGTTCCTATCGGCGGGAAGCGTGGGCACGTGACACTGTTCTGTGTTTGTTTAATTTTGATAGGTGGTTCTGCTGCGTTCCTCAAATGAGTCTCAGGTTCCTGGGCCCAAGAAATCCTCCTGCCTTACCACCTTGGATTACATCACCATGCACATACATATAATCCACCAAAATGTGTCTGTATTTAGATCTCTCAAGATCTTCTATTCTAGAAAAGCTCCACCTCAAGATCTTTGACTAAACCATATTGACGAGAGACATGGTAGAGAGGGCACTGACTGCAGGCTGAGGGGTCAGGCCATGTCAACACTCATCTGAGAAGGAGAGTTAGTAATTCTTATATTAAAGGGAAAAAAAAAAAGATCTGGAGCAGTCACATTTACGAAAATGCTCACAGTGGAAACCAGCAGGTATTACTGAGTCTGGAATACTGGGTCTGACATCCCACTAGTCTGGATTCTGCCCCAATTGATTATGCTATTAGTTAAGAGCCTTGGCTGATGTGGCTTCCTATATTCAGAGACTGAGGTAACCTCATGTGTCACTGACCACAGCTCAAGCATAACTCTTGAGAGAAGGCTGAGAGCAAAGTAGAAGACACAGAAGATATTTACAGAGGCAGGTCAAGAAAAGACCACCTCATCTCATGACTTTCCCCGGAGGGCCATGTGGGTGGATGAGCATTTCCAAGTAGGAAAACGATGTCACTTAGAGAGATAGTAGCCTGGTAAGCCATCCTGGGATGTGGTATGCTCAACTCTCCCTCTGACAGACGTAGTGTTGGGGACCTCAGGCCTGGTGTCAGAGGCAAACTTCAGATTTCTTTTGTGTGCCCTGTGTCTAAATCAGGTATTTACAATGTTGTGTGGGAATAGGACACAGACATGTTTCCACCTCCTTTAGTCCCCTTCCCTCTCTTCTCCTCCTCTTCCTTCTCTTCTGCTCTATACCCTTTAAAGACAGTTTGTTATGAGCACTTACAGATGGCACATTCTCATTTCTGGGCAGAATCTTTACCATCCCTGAAATCTTGACAACTTTTGTAGGAATGTATTTATTTACAAATCCCAGGGATATAGCTTGATGTCGTCTCTAGATGACTGGACTCCTACTTTGAGCCCCTCTTTGCCAAGTCATTTTCCAGGTCCCATGCTCTTCCAGGGGACTTTAAAAGGCCAAGACCTTTGTGTGGTCTGTTGAGTTCTTCCTGTTGCCTGTTGGTGTCTGTCCACACAGGTCACCAAGAGTGAGTCCCCGTTGGAGGAGTTTGAGTATCAGCTCAGTCATTGGGTTGCTGGCACTATAACTGGTCCACAAGAGTCTGGCAACTGCATCTGTACCCAAGTGGGGAGTGTGTGGGGGTGTCAAGGCCACTTTACTTGGTGCCTGGCTCTCTCTCCTCATCTGGGACCTAGGCCTTCTCCTGAGGTGCTTACCAAGTCCTGCTGTGACAAATACCCAACAGAAACAAGCGGGGAGAGTCTACAATGGAGAAGTCAGGAGTATAGCATCAGGTGGGGCCTCATTTGTACCATGGCCAATCAGAGTGCAGAGAACTCTCTGGAAATCTTTAAAAGCCCGCCCTAGGAATCTACTTCCACCAGCCAGAGCTTACTTCCTAAAGGCTCCACAAATTCCAAAATAATACTATAAGCAAGGGTAGGGATAGACGGTTCAAAACCTGACTCGGTGAAGACTTTTCAGAGACAAATTATAACCCCAGGCAAAGAGGCCTGTGAAGCCGCAGCCGTCAGATAGCCCGAGGACATCTGCCCTGCAGCAGGCCTGGGGCGGGGTGCAGAGAGCCCTTCATCCCTGGGATCTTCTGCTTCATCATTCTAAGAAGGCTGGGTAGCAATTAAATCTGTCATCTCAGAAGACTCTTGGTCTTTTCTCTGTCCCTTAGACATTCAAAGACCAGAAGAGACTTATCACTTTGCCTACTACTAGGAACATGGTGGCCAGTGGGCTGACTACTACTGTGAAGTGTCAGGAGGGGGACAGGGGCCAAGGGGGTCACAGGCAAGCCATCCTTCCCTCACCTGAGTACCACCCTGCAACCAACCCACACACTTACTTATACATAAATACTTTTTTAAAACAAGGCCTATACATTTTTTTAATTAAAATATATTTTTGGTAGCTTACAAAGAGTTAGGTTTAATTAGGGTATTTTCTATTAGTTTTATTGTTTATTTTTCTCTTTTCCTCCTTCTTCCTTCCTTCCCTTGAGCTCTCCCACCCTGAGTATCTCATTTCCAGTTTTGTCTCATGGGATTCCCCCCTCCCCTTCTCAGCACCTCTGGTTCCCTCTCATAGCCCCCCCATAGTCTGTACCCACTTAATAATATTGGGATCCGGATGTGAGAATAGCCCGTTTGTCATGAGACAGAGTCCTCTTACTCAGCATAATCCATTCCACCCCCACCCTCCTTTGCCATGCTAACTTGATAGATTGCACGTGACTTCAAATTTCTTCTCCATAATTATACATATTTAAGAAAGTGTCTACACACATCCTTGTGAGCCAGTCTCATCTGTGTCTTGAACTAACGTCACGTGCCAATGACTCCAGGATTTATATCTAGAGCATGAATCTATCTTCTGAGCTCCTTCTGCGGCACAAATACCACTTGGGGATCCCACAGGCAGGGTCAAGGTTGAGAAGCCTAACATTGGAATTTTGAAAAGACATTCTTCTCGCTTCTGTCCCATTTTGTTTCAAAGGCTCTTTTCCGTCCCCTCCTCCCCTCCCCCCCCGAAAAGTAACAATATCTCAAAGATCCTTGATCCTTTGCTCCGGACTTCTGGTCCCCCCCTAGACAGCTGGGCTGTCTCTAATGCACCTCCACTACACACCACAACACGCCATTGTGGGGTCCACTTCATGTCCTGCCGTGTCGGGTTTTTTTTTTTCTTTTTTTTTTCATCAGTTGCTATGGAGACTAGGTGACAAGGTAAACAAACACATCCCGGAGCAGAGTGTTCTCACCTGCTTCTCTAGGCAACAAGAGCCATCGCCCACAACAGGGATTGTTTTCCAAGCCCCCTCCCCCTCATAGTTACAAACCAGGTTTGCTTTGCTGAGCCCCCCTGGACGGGGCATGCCCTTTCTGCTCTGTGGCCACATGGGCTGATCCCACTCAGCTGGTGGAGGTTTGCTCAATGCCCCTGGAAGCCCATTTCCCCTGTGATATGGGAGCTTAGGCATGGGTGGTGCCAAACACAGATCTGCTCTGACTCAGTCATCTTATCACACGATGATATCAAACATTTCCACTCACATCTCTGTTTCATACTTGCACTGCTCCACTCCAATCTCCGCTCACTTCTGCCAGGGTAGGGAGGGTGGGAGTGGAGAACGATTGCAGGGTGTGTGTGTGTGCGTGTGTGTGTGTGTGTGTGTGTGTGTGTGTGTGTGTGTGTTTTCGAGCACATGTGCATAGGCCTGGTGTAACTTCAGGAGTCATTTTTAAGCTTCTTCTAACTCTTAAATTTTATTTATATTTATTGAGCTGGGACTAGTGGTGAGCCCCCGAGAATTGCTTGTCTCTATTTCCCTCTTGCTGGGATTACAAATGCCTGCCACCACACCTGGCTTTTTAAAAAACAAGGAAACAAATAAACAACAAAATCCCAAAGGCTCTGGGGATTTAACTCAGGTCATTGTGTTGAGCTCTAGAACCATTTTTCCCAAGGAACCATCCTTCCAACACCCCCATCCTTGAAGGGTACTTTTTCACGGACAGAGGGCCTAGGGTTTGCTTGTTTTAAGTGTAAAGCACCATCTTTAGCTTTCCACTATGGCTTTCGGAAGCCAGTGGACCATCTCCTGAGTTCTTTGAAGGAAATCTCTCTCTTCTCTACGAGGGTTGCTCAGGGTGCTCCCTCCCTTCTTTCCAGCATTAGACATCAACCTTTCTCCTATACCTTTCTCTTTTCTGATACTCAACTCCACCTAGGCTAACTTGGCTCCCTACATTGACTATCCCCTTTCTCTTCTGCTCCCCTCACCCCCCACCCCTGTCACCTTTGGTTTTATCTGCTTTAATTTTCTCTCAGGTTGTATTCAAAACGTACACAGTAAAAACCACCCATTTGCTCTTTAATTTTAGCTACAGCCCTTTTCATATTTGAGAGATTTTGGGGTTCTTTTATTATATGAACAGTGTGGAGCTTTTTATAGTTTTGAGTTCCCTAAATGTTTCTTTGGATACAGTGGTCAGGGTTGATTTTGTCTGTGTATAGTAACCCATAGCTGGGAATCTCTGTGAGTCTGACTCTCCCGAGCTGCTTCTTGCTCAAGGTACCATGTCTTCTTGACCTCTGCTTTCTAGGGATATCTTCAGCTCCAGTTGTCTCTGGACATGGCCAGGAATCCCTGGTTCACTCAGGTTCACAGCCGGAACACGTCAACTGTCACGTGGTCAATGGCTTTCTCTGTGCCTTGCTGCCCTTCAGTGAAGACTGTCTCCTGCTGGCCATTGCCAAGTCTTAGATGACCCCGTGCTCACCCTAGTGCTCTTGCTGTGAGGAGCTCTCAGAGGCTCATTCCACAGATCTCTGAGTCTCCCCAGCCCGCCAGTGAAGGGGACGAGGGTGGGGGGTGGGGGGTGGGGGGTGGTGAGAGTTCCTAGTTTTTAAATTTTGGTTAAATAATTCTTTCCACTTTTGTCTATACGTGTCACAGTCAGGTCACAGAGCACAGACCCTATGGTCTCTGTCCTGTGGGCAAGCTTGTTGCCTTCACTTTTACTGCTTGATTGTCCGTGTAGATTAGCGTTGTGAGGGCTCACCATCTGCCCTGATAGACAGGCTCAGACTTGCAGGAAGATAGGAACAGAATGTACAGGTGGGGGTGTGAGGGTTGAGTTGAAGCTGGCCACAGCTTTTTCTTTATAAATTAGCCAGCACCCTCTCCCCCTGAACCACGTCTATTTTTGGTTTAAGTGCCTTCAGGCTCTGCTTTGGAAAAAGCACATGAACTCCTTCGAGGCCCCTGGTTCCACTTGGTAAATTTCCTTCAGCCAAGCAGTGAGGGAGAAATGTGTTCTCCTCATTCCCTCCCTCCCCAGACGCAGCCTGCAAGGCTGTGGTGGGGCCTGTGGTGCTGGGGTGGGAGGCCTGTGGTCCTGGGGAGGCCTGGGGAGGCCTGGGGAGGCTGTGGTGCTGGAGAGGCCTGGGGAGGTCTGGGGAGGCCTGGGAAGGCCTGGGGAGGCCTGGGGAGGCCTGGGGAGGCTGTGGTGCTGGGGAGGCCTGGGGAGGCCTGGGAAGGCCTGGGGAGGCCTGGGGAGGCTGTGGTGTTCCTGTTTCTGGTTACACCTTATCACTGTGAGTCTGCAGCCAGCTGTTAGTCCTGCTCTCAGGGCACTTTGAGCCCCATGCTTTCCCAGAGGGTGACAGTCACTCCATTTTTACTGGCAGAGCAGACCTCTAGGATTCTGTCATCTGAATGTCTGAGGAAAAGGGGCATCAAGGCCTGAGCAAGGACCACATTTTACAGCCACAGTCAGGGTGAACAGCAGGCTGCTCTGGGGTTCAAAAGTCTTTTTCCAAGAGCGAGTGAATTTCTTTTTTCTCGAATCTTCTCCCTATGATGTTCAGATTTGTTTTTCTCTTTTTAAACAGCCAGCTTTTTTTTTTTTTTTTAAAGGTAAGGTTTATTTGTTTTTCTGAGCGTTGGTGTTTTGCCCACAGGCACGTCTGTGTGAGGAGTCGCAGACAGCTGTGAGCTGCCATATGTTGCTGGGAATTGAACCTGGGTCCCCTGGAAGAGCAGCCAGTGCTCTTATCCGCTGAGCACCTCTCCAGCCTCATGATGTTCGGCTTTGAGAACATGTACATTGCTGTGGTTTGTCCCTGACGCTGTGTTGTCAGCTGCCTGAAGAGAGCAGACCTTGTCACTCGCCAGTGGGGACTGAATTTAAACCCTCAAACATTTCCGAGCGGAGCATGGACTACGTCTTTTCAAAGCTGACAGAGTGTTCGAGTATAAGGAGACCCATGGCACCCAGTTAGTACTTTTACCAGAGAGCAAAGGAAAGGAAACAAAAATGACAAGACAAACTGAGGCCCAGAGAGGAATGTCATCTTCCCCAAGGTCATAGAGCCAGCAAATGGCACTGGTCTCTCAGGGTGCTTGGATCCCAGACCGGAAGAGTCTTCAGCTGAGGACAAGAAACAAGTGAGAGCTTGTGTTTGACTTTTGAAATCGTTCCAACGATTGTCCACAGGGGGCTTTTCTGTCGCCAGTGTCACCATCTTATAGGTCATCTTCTTAGCACCTTGTAGGACTTAACCAGACCATGCCAGTTTTGGGGGTACTGAAGGAACCCTGTTTTCTAGGGTAGAATCTGGATTTACTGAGCAGTCTGAGGGTCACCTGAGACTTCTAGGGGCCTCTGCCTTTGTTCTTGCCTTGAGGTAGCGTCTGGGACTCATGGAGTGCTACCTACATTGAGTGTGCAACTACCGTGTGCCAGGAGCCATGTGAGGAGCAAAGCAGACAGCAGTCCTTGCGTTCTGGGAGAGTGAACAAAGGAACACACACAGAGGAAGACACGGATCACGTCGCACAGAAGGACATACAGTATTTCGTCGCACAGAGGAAAGGCTGTGCAGAGCAGGAGTAGAGAAAGCTGTAGTTCAGTAAGGTGGGCTCCCTGGGCAGAGGCTTGCCTAGGTGGGTGGGCAGGTTGTGAGAACGGTGAGGGACTCTCTGGGTGGAAAGGTGTGTGCTGTTACTCAGAAGGCCAGAATGACTGCAGTTGGGGGGCTGGGGAGGGAAGGCTGGCAGGAAGTGAGGTCACACAGGTCTTGTCCAGCGCAGAGAATATGGAAAGAAACACACACATAAAAGTTCCAGTCAACCTTCTTTGTTAGTGTGAACCAGGGCCCTGTTCACACCAATAAGAACTCTACCACTGGGCTGTGCCCCATCCTCATTTCTGTGAGATCGATCCCAGGGCATTGCTTGCCTTGGCCTCAAAATCACAACTCCCCTGCCTCCATCTCCCCTGGGCTGGAATTATAGCCTGGGACACCATGCGTGGGGTCTTACGTGCATGAGTGTCCATGTGTGTGGAAGCCAGAGGTCAACCTCAGGTCTGGTTCCTGAGGCTTCTGTTCACCTTGTTGTTTTGAGACAAGGTCTCTTCACTCACCTGAACTTGCTGGAGGAGAGACTGGCTACAGTGATTCCCCTGCCTCCACCTCTTAGGTGTTGTGAACCATTGTGCTTGCCTTTTGACCAAGGTTCTGGGGACCCAGCTTGGCTTCTCATGCTTGTATAGCAGGCCCCGAAAGACTGAGCACCTCCCAGCCCCATCTTAGCCATTTTTATGGTGTTCAGAGCTAGATTCATTCACACTGTTGAGAATTCATTCACACCGGTGTCTAGAGGCCTCCATCTTACAAGTCAAAACATGTGACAGTTAAACAACTCTGCAGTGTAACTTCCTCACACTGCAGCCTCTGGCGGCCACCATGCCACTGTTGTCTTATAAGTGTGACTGCTCCGGTGACCTAACACAGGAGGGATCCGCCAATATCCTTTGCGACTGGCTTATTTCACTTAGCACAATGTCTTCCTGGTTTATCTATGTTGTAGTGCATCCAGAATTTCAGTGCCCTCCTCTGTGTGTGTGTGTATGCTCACATATGTGAGTGGTTACGCTCAACTTGAGACTGTAAGAGAGTGTAAAGACGTCTTCCTCTGTCACTCTCATCTATTCCTTTGAGGCAGGGTCTCTTTCTTGACCAGGCTGGAATCCAGCAAGCCCCAGCTATGCCCCTGTCTCTGCTCTCTGGTTACAGGACACATGTGGCTCCCCTTCAACTTATTACATGGATCCTGGAATCTAAACTCCAGTCTTTCTGACTGAGCAGCTCTGCATGTAGACACGGAGGCATCTCCCTAGATCCCCTTCCTCATTAGTGGATAATATTCATACTCACACAAACACACACACACACACACACACACACTCACTCACTCACTTACACACATACTCTCTCTCATACACATACTTATACACACACACACTTACACACATACTCTCTCTCTCATACATACTTATGCACTTACACACACACACTCACACACACACTCACATACACTTACACACATACTCTCTCTCTCACACACATACTTATACACTCACACACACACACACACACACTCACACACTTACACACATACTATCTCTCTCACACATACTTATACACTTACACACATACTCTCTCACACACTTACACACATTCTCTCTCACACATACTTATACACTTACACACACACACACACACACACACACACACACACTTTACCCATTCAGCTTTAGCTACCATGAATGTTTCTACTGTGGTTATGGGTATGCAGATGCATCTATGAGCCACTGCTATGAAAACTTGAACATAGCTTGTTCCCCAGCAGTTGGACATTAAAGCTCCGAAGCCTCGTCCCCAGACGGCAATGCTGCAAGGCAGAGCTGTTAAGAGTGAGGACCGATGGGAACATGTCAGGTCACCAAGATCTGCCCTTGGAAGGGGTTAGTGTGGCTCGCCTGGAATTCTAGCTGACCTCCTGTCTTGACTTTTGATATCTCCCTCCCACCCCACTCATCTAGAGCCATCTTTCCCCATCCTGCATTAACCATCCAAGGCTGATTATAACCAACAGCGGGGTGAGCACTTACCCAGAATGCTTGTATGTATCTATGCATTGCATGTATGTCTGCATACCAGAAGAGGAAGGGCATCAGGGTCCATAGAACTACAGTTACAGTTAAACCTCCACACTCCATGTGGGTGCTGGGAATTGAACCCAGGACATCTGGAAAACCAGTAGTGATCTTTACCATGGAGACATCTCTCTAGCCCATAGACATTTTTCAATAAAATAAAATAAAACTTTTTTGAGGGGTGTGGGGATGGTTGCATAGGCTTTACTGGGTGAGCACTCAAACAGAAACTGAAATTCTACCTACTACAATTACACACAGAGAACCCACATGGTTCTATCTGAGGGTAAATGGGTTCTTGAGGTTTTCCGGGAAAGGACACAGCCAGGTAACAGACAATAGGGAAAGCTCTTGGTCCCCAAGCCCCGAGTCCTGGCTTTATGACTGGAATTCTATATTCTCATCGCTCCTGTCTGTGGGTACTGGGGTTCAGCCAGGGATCCCGAGCTCGGGCCTGAGATGAAGTGTCAAGGGACAGACGGTGTTAGAGTTGCAGCTTAGAGGCCAGAGTGCACCTGCTCGGACGTCCAGGTCCTGATGTCCCAGATCTCAGATCCGACACGTGGGCAGCGATAGAGCTGCTCCTGTTTGTTAAAGAAGAGAAACACTCCTCTGAGAATGGGAACAGGACCAAGACTCGGAGTCCTCAAGCTCTGAGAATCCCAATCCTTTGTAGGTCACTGTCCTGGCTGGTTTTGTGTCGACTTGACATAAGCTGGAGCTATCACAGAGAAAGGAGCCTCAGGTGAGGAAATGCCTCCATGAGATCCAGCTGTAAGGCATTTTCTCAACTAGTGATCAAGAGGGAAGGGCGCAGCCCACTGTGGGTGGTACCATCCCTGGGCTGGTGGACCTGGGTTCTATAAGAAAGCAGGCTGAGCAAGCCAGGGGAAGCAAGCCAGTAAGTAACATCCCTCCATGGCCTCTGCATCAGCTCCTGCTTCCTGACCTGCTTAAGTTCCAGTCCTGACTTCCTTTGGTGATGAACAGCAGTGTGGAAGTGTAAGCTGAATAAACCTCTTCCTCCCCAACTTGCTTCTTGGTCATAATGTTGTGCAGGATTAGAAACCCTGACTGAGACAGTCACCTACGTGTCCATGGGTAGCATCCATGTTTTCCTATGTTCAGAGAGCCCAGGGGTTTCTCGTGCATAGCTGATTCATTATATGCAGCCCTGTTGGGAAGGGTTCCCAGCTTTTCTGACTTCTACATGTTAATCATGACGCCCCTTGCTCCGTCCTGACCTTCTGCACAGGGGCTTTCGTATAGGAGCACTGTGCAAGGTCCTACACTGTGCGGGGTTGACAGGTGGTTTCTTTTCGGTTCCGAGGCCTCTGCCACTGGCTGACTGTCTCAAGGCTGGTGCATCTGTAGCAATGGAGGGCGTGGCCAGTGGCAGGTGAGGAGGTTGCACTCTAGCGCTGCTTCTTTTTTGGGTTGAGAAAACGATATTCCATTGTATATAGAAAACGATATTCCATTGTATATAGAAAACAATATTCCATTGTATATAGAAAACGATATTCCATTGTATATAGAAAACAATATTCCATTGTATATAGAAAACGATATTCCATTGTATATAGAAAATGATATTCCACTGTATGTATTGTATATAGAAAACAATATTTCAGTGTATATACTGTATATAGAAAACTATATAGGCTGGAGAGATGGCTCAGTGGTTAAGAGCACATTCTGTTCTTCCAGAGGTCCTGAGTTCAATTCCCAGCAACCACATGGTGGCTCACAAATATCTGTAATGAGATTTCATGCCCTCTTCTGGTGTGCCTGAAGACAGCAACAGTGTACTCATATATATACAATAAATACATTTATTAAGAAAAAAAAAAAGAAAACTATATTCCATTGTATATAGAAAACGATATTCTATTGTATGTATTGTATGTAGAAAACAATATTTCAGTGTATATACTGTATATAGAAAACTATATTCCATTGTATATAGAAAACGATATTCCATTGTATGTATTGTATATAGAAAACAATGTTTCAGTGTATATACTGTATATAGAAAACTGTATTTCATTGTATATAGAAAACTATATTCCATTGTATGTATTATATATAGAAAACAATATTTCAGTGTATATACTGCATATAGAAAACTATATTCCATTGTATATAGAAAATGATATTCCACTGTATGTATTGTATATAGAAAACAATATTCCATTGTATATAGAAAACTATATTCCATTGTATATAGAAAACTATATTCCATTGTATATAGAAAATGATATTCCACTGTATGTATTGTATGTAGAAAACAATATTTCAGTGTATATACTGCATATAGAAAACTATATTCCATTGTATATAGAAAATGATATTCCACTGTATGTATTGTATGTAGAAAACAATATTTCAGTGTATATACTGTATATAGAAAACTATATTCCATTGTATATAGAAAACTATATTCCATTGTATGTATTGTATATAGAAAACAATGTTTCAGTGTATATACTGTATATAGAAAACTGTATTTCATTGTATATAGAGCACTATATTCCATTGTAGCCTTATTATGCCTTTGCAAACAGGCCGCCACTTGTAAGTAACTGTCTGGATTGTTGATGTGTTTTGGATGTTGTCCTAGGAGCTGCTATGCCTACGCCTCTGTGAATTACCATTTGAACACCTGCTTTCCAACCTCTTGCTGGGTCACATGGTAAGTCTGTTTCTGTGGTGTTGACGGATCACAGTGGCCATGTTAATTTTGGACATGAACCCTCCTGTGTCTGGCTTGAGGGTTGGTCCTGGAGCATCCAATTTCCTTCCAGAGTCACAGTGGCTGGCAGCTCACTTATTCTGATCCCTCAGAGACTGCCCCTGCTGAGTCTCCATGGATGCTCACTCAGACAGGACCACAGGAATCAGTGCTGACGACCAGGGGACATGCATAGAACTGGCTGGCGCCTCTTAGGAAGCCATGGAGGCAGACCTGCTGTCCAGAATGGAAACAGTTCCCATGGTTTCTGAGCATCATCAGAGTCATGTCCTTTCCCCTCACGCCTCTTACGTGGCTCTGATGCACGAGGAGTGCCCCCTCTTCCCCTGACTGCACTTTGGACTGCCTCGAGCAGCCACTTGATCGGCAGAGAGCATTCATTCTCACATCTCACGGGAAAAGACAAGACATCCCACTTTGTACTCAGACGTATGGCGATGAT
Source organism: Micromys minutus (assembly GCF_963924665.1). Taxonomy (NCBI): domain Eukaryota; kingdom Metazoa; phylum Chordata; class Mammalia; order Rodentia; family Muridae; genus Micromys; species Micromys minutus. The sequence continues at coordinate 4,815,843 of NC_137976.1, read as the reverse complement.
CTCAGAACACTTCTCTGTCACACGTAATCTACAGTGACTCACTAACACACAGCCAACCAGGGTGAACTAGCCAAGTATCATTTAATCCCAGTGTTCTGGAGTGAGGGGAAAAAGTGAAGTCCAGAAGTGGTTTCAACCCCTTCGTTCTCACTTGGGGTAGGGTCTCCGGAACAGCCACACTGCCAGATCTTTAGTGGAACTCATGTCTGAGTGGGCCTCGGCACTCTCTCATGCGGCAACGTTTCTGTACCTGGGACAGATTGGGGAGCGCTGGCTCTTGCCTACCATGATTTGAAATGGCCACAGGGCCGTTGCTCCTAATGGTCAGAGATGCACATTATTCAGGAAACATAATCAGGCTTGACCCCAAAGCCTTTCAGGGATGGGTGCCTGCCTCAGGATGAGGTTCAGAGAGCACTGGTGGCCACTGAGAATGCTCCCCTCCGCCTGGGGAATGCAGAGAGAGGGGGGCGTTTAGGTGCCCACATGCATTCCACCCCCCACCCCCAACAGCCTATTACAGGAAACAATGTTTTAAAAAACATCGTCCCTGGCCCATCATTGCATGCAAGGAGTCCCCACTCACAGAGGGAGAACCCAAAGTATGCAGGCTCATGAGTTACTTGTGGGGCACATGGGGCTGCATAATCTCCAAGTCCCTCGTCTAAGCGTTGTGGTTGGACTTGCTGTGCTTAAAAGTCAGCCTCCAGACCTCGTGTTTGGCCCATTTCCAGACACCGTGGGCTCAAAATTCCAAGGCCACTGGGTGCATTCTTGTGCCCACTCAGACCCCAAAGAGGTAGACTTCCTTATCATGTAGATTCTGTTCTGAAACTGGGGAGGGCCAGAGAGGGTTTATGTTTGTACCATCTGGGGAGGCCAAAGAGGCATAAATTACGAGAGGGCAACTCTAAGGACCTGGTTTGGCCTTTTTTGGAAGTGTGGATGTGGAAGGGTCTTGTTTCCCAATGTCTGCCCCAGCCATTGTGGATGGATGTTTGTTTTGCTATGTGCTCCAGAGCTGAACTGCTTGCTGTGAACTTTGTCAACTGACCTCACTTTCCAAGGCTGATGCAAGCAAGGGGCAGAGGAGGAAGTGGAGAGGAGCCCACACTCTTTGCTCAAGGCTGATGGGTGATAAACAGGAGAAGGTGGTATTCTGGGGTGGTAGGTGGGGAGGGGTGAATTGTGGGGGACTCTTGCCTCTTGTCTCTTAGCATCCTAGGCTCACCCCAGAGCCAAAGCTTGCATATACTGCTCTCTGACATATCCCATATACCCCCATAAGCCACACGCAGATATTGAACACACATGTTATTCATGTACATCACATATAATGTGTGGTACTTTATACACACATACACACACGGGCACATGCATGAGACCATGCACTGTATATCCATATATGCACATTGCACACAAGTCTGATTCACATACATCACACATATACTCAATTCCACACATGGTAAATCTGTACACCTACCACACCACAATACTAGAAGCCACAGTCCCCTATATGTGCACACACAACCATATAGATTTACCATTCATTCACACTCTACAAGTCCTAACCTCACTCTAGCCACAGGACACTGGGCAGACTGAATAGAATACTCCTCCAGGGAGCCCATACCCTGAAAAACAAGTATCCCTAATGGGGACCATGCAGACACCCCTGGGACTGTTGTGCATATTCCTTCCCAAGGGTTGTCCTGTCACAACAGCACAAGAAGAGTGGCTGAGGGGCTGGAGAGATGGCTCAGTGGTTAAGAGCACTGGCTGCTCTTCCAGAGTTCCTTAGTTCAAATCCCAGCAAGCATATGGTGGCTCACAACCATCTGTAATGAGATCTGATGCCCTCTTCAGGTGTGTGTGAGGACAGTGACACTGTGTACTCATATATAATAAATAAATACATCTTTAAAAATGTTAGAAGAAGAAGAGCCGCTGAAACCACAGAGCAGCATTGCTGGACAGTCCTGACCAGAGGAGAACAGCACTGAGCTGGCAGAGGCTTCGAGGATGTGCCCTGGCTTCTGTTGGCTGCAGACATCTCATTGGCACGCGAAAGCATCACCATAGTCTCCATTTCTGGGCCCCATTGCTTTGTTGGATCTTGGGCTCTGGAGTTGATCTTTTTGACTAGGATGTATGAACAGGTCAGGGGCTCACCTTTCAGCAGGCTGAAGATAAGCTGGTCCCAAGCTCCCAAGTGACACAGAACTGGGTCATAGTACAGCTTTCTAATTACCCAGGGCACCATGGCTCCCAGATTTTTCCATGTTTATGGCTCCTTCCAACCTCAGAGGCGGCCATGTTGAGAGTTAGGACTTCAGAACTAACGTGTGCAAAAACCATGTCCTATGAGGGCTCTGAGGGGACTCTATGAGGATGACTGCACCTGAAGGGCCCTTGACTAGGAACAGGCTTTAGAGTGACCTGTCACGGCTGGATGCATTTAAAGGGGGTGGTTTGATGTCTTGTGGGTGTTGTTTATTGCACTGAAACTAGGGTGGAAGGTGCACCTCCCACGTCATACACGGGATCATTTCCCTGTAGTGAGAACATTCAAACACCCCCACCTCGCCCCCAATTCTAGATACTTTGCTACAGAGGGAATAGTTAACTGTAGTCACCTCACTGGGCAGTGAGAGCTATTCTTCCCATCTGAGTGTGATGTTTACCCATGACTAAGTCCAACTCTTCCCTCCTGCCTTTCTGCTCTCTGAGAACCACTCTCCTAGAATCAGTCTCCTCCACCCCCCTGTCTCCCTCCCTCCCTCCCTCCCTCCCTCCCTCTCTCCCTCTCTCTCTCTCTCTCTCTCTCTCTCTCTGTGTGTGTGTGTGTGTGTGTTTGTGTGTGTGTTACTACATATTGAACCTGGGTCTTGGTGTTTGTCTTTCTGAGTCTGACTTACCTAAGTTAATACAAAGTGCCTTCCAGGTTAATCCATGATGTCCCAAATGACGGCACTCCATTAACTCCATTATTCTTCTGGCTGAATAGTATTCCATTATGTAAGTGAACCCCATTTCTTTTACCTAGTGATTGGGGCCCACATCTAGGGTGTTGTGAGGCATGCAGCAACAAGTGTGGGTAAGCAGGTGTGTGCACAGGGTGGAGACCAAGGTATTCCAAAGCTGTACACTTAAGAATGGGTGAAATAGATTCTCATCTGTGTCTCCCCCACTGTAACCAGTGTTACCTCATCTATTAAAAAATGTGTTCTCATGGTCTAGCTACTGTCCTTGGGGTTAGAGGACACTCACTTCCTTGGACGTTGAGAGCTCCTAGTGCTCAAACTTTGCCCAGTGTAGAAGAATCAGTCTCTTCCTGTTTGTCTTCAGATCAGGATGTAGACCTCTCAGCTCCTTCTCCGGCACCATGCCTGCCTGGATGCTGCCATGCTTCCTGCCATGATGATACTGGACTGAACCTCTGACCCTGTAACCCAGCCCCAATTAAATGTTGTCCTTATGAGAGTTGTCTTGGTCTTGGTGTCTGTTCACAGCAGTGAAACCCTAACTAAGACATATGGCTTAGAGAAAGCACCTTCCCCTTGTCTGAGCCTGTTTCCCACGGGCTGGTTTGGTGTTAGAAAGAACATCTTGACAAGGTGAACAGTCTGGGGCCTCCTGCTGCAGTAGGGGCTTAGCTAGGCTGTGCACTGAGTCTTGTCTACAGACCTATGCGCCTCCCCCTGCTGACTCAGCTTTTCAAATATGTGCTAGTGCAAAGAATAGGCAGCAATGTAAATGTCTTAGTAGTGTGAGCCTGTTTGTCATGACGGGAACGAATGAAATTAGTTGGCCTTGTTACAGGTTGATCTCTGGGGATAGAGAGATGGCTATGTGAGTAAGAGCAGTTGTTGTTTTTCTAGAGGACCCAAGTTCAATCCCCAGCACCCCCCACAGTGCCTCCACAGGCTGATCTATGCCCTTCCAAGTATATTAAAGTTCTGTCTCTTGGGGCTCAGAATGCAGCTATACTTGGACAAGGAGCTTGTAAAGAGGTGACTAAGTTAAAATTGTTGTTTTGCTGGCCCCGATCCAACTCAATTGGCATTCTTAGAAGAGAAAATGGGGGGACATCAACGATGCGTGTACAGACACAAGATCTTGTGAAGATGTGAGGACTCCTGAGCAGGTAGCTGTCCGCAAGCCACAGAGAGTCTTAGAAGAACACGACTCGGTCCATGCCTGAACTCCCTAGCTCTCTGAACTGAAAAGGAATCTCTCTCTTTCTCTCCTCTATCTTCCTATCTCTGTCTGTCTGTCTGTCTGTCTCTCTGTCTGTCTGTCTGTCTGTCTGTCTATCTATCTATCTATCTATCTATCTATCTATCTATCTACCTACCTACCTACCTACATCTATCATCTATCTATCTATCTATCTATCTATCTATCTATCTATCTATCTATCTATCTACCTACCTACCTACCTACATCTATCATCTATCTATCTATCTATCTATCTATCTATCTATCTATCTATCTATCTATTTATCTATCTACCTACCTACATCTATCTATCTATCTATCTATCTATCTACCTACCTACCTACCTACATCTATCTATCTATCTATCTATCTATCTATCTATCTATCTATCTATTTATCTATCTATATACCTACCTACCTACATCTATCATCTATCTATCTATCTATCTATCTATCTATCTATCTGTCTGTCTGTCTGTCTGTCTGTCTGTCTGTCTGTCTATCTATCTATCTATCTACCTACCTACCTACCTACATCTATCATCTATCTATCTATCTATCTATCTATCTATCTATCTATCTATCTATCTACCTACCTACCTACATCTATCTATCTATCTATCTATCTATCTATCTATCTATCTATCTATCTATTGTCTATACCACCCAGTCTGTGGCATTTCGTTATAGGAACTCAAGCCAGCTGACAGTCAACAAAGACGTGATCAACTTGAAAAGCCTGCCTACCCTCTATCCCGCTGTGGCCACCTCCAGTACTCTTTGTACTGAGATACTCACCATTGGTTGGTGTAGGTCAGCTACTTTCTTTGCAGAGATCACAACTGACCATCAGCAATCCACTCTAGGCACCGACCCTGCCTCTGAGCGCCAAAGCTGCTTCAGCTGGGATGACCTTTTGTGACCCCAGTTCTTACCATGGGCAGGTCCCGAGTTGGAATCCAGGATGCCACATCTGATTGATGAGGTTGGTAGAACCCGTGCTGGATAGTTTTAACCTTAGAACCGTCTGGAAAAAGTCTTTGTTGAGAAACTGCCTCCATACAGTTGACTTGTGGACATGTCCATGGGGGACTGTCTTGATTGTTATTCGAGGTGGGAAGACCCACCCTGAATGTGGGTGGCTCCACTTCATGGGCTGGTCCTGAACTATGTCAATGAGGAGAGTCAACTGAACACAAGCAGGCAGGCGGCATGGGGACGCTCATCTCTCTTCTTCACTGCGGACGGGATGTGGGCAGCTGCTTGAGCTCCTGACTTAAAGTCTCAACAAGGGACCACTTTCCTCCCCTATGGCACTTCTGCTCAGGGTGTTTGTCACAGCCACAGAAATGAAATTGGAACAGAGCCCCAGTCACAAGGGAGCCTGAGAGCAATGCCACACTTACGTGAGACATGGCGCTTTGCCCCCCACAATGCACTTCATAAGATGGGCCCCTGAGTACACGGAGCATAGACATGGGGCAGCCAGATAACCACAAAGTCCCTCTTTAGGACTGGGAGGGAGGGAGCAGATCTGGAAATGTGGCCTCAGAAAAATCAGAGAATGACCTTGGGCATCACACAGTGTGTCTGGGTCAGGGCAGCTTTTAGAGCTGGGAATTGTGACCTTTCTCAGCCTCAGTTTATTCATATGTAACCCTGGGATGTTAAGCCCATTTCACAGGACAAGATAATAATAATAATAATAATAATGATGATGATGATGGTGATGATGATGATAATAATAATAATATAAACAGTACAGTACCCTTCTTCTCCAGAACTGTTCCTCACACTGTTATGGCGGCCATACATGACTCCCAGCCGAGATGCGATCTGGCCAGACTGACCTTCCAGCTTCTCATTTTGTGGTACTAATATCAAGCCAGCTTCTGACACCTGCGTCCTGAAGGGGTTCTCGAGACGCCGGTGCTTCTCTGCAAGCATGCGCTTCTAAGTGTTGTCTTCTCCACGGGTGTGCTGTCCCTCCAGCCTCCTCCCTCCCTTCCTTTTTTCTCTCCCTTCCTCTGCCTTCCTACCCACCCTCTACCTCTATTCTCTTTCTTCCTTGTTATTTCTCCTCTTCTCCTTCTTTCTTCTCTCCCCTCCTCCCTTTTTTGTCTTTCTTCATCTGCTTCCTCCTCCTTCTGTCTTTCTGCACTCACTCCCTATTTTTTCTCTGTCCCTTCCCCCACTCCAGATAAGGTACAAGTAAGTGTATGGTCAATTTTGGATTATATCCCATTGGGAAAGATTTACACAAAGACTTCAGACGGTCCCAAGACAGTGTGAAGAATAGAAATTCACGGAAGGCAGATTTCCCTCCAGCTGCCTTCTTGGTGTTACATCATCTGAATCCCACAGGTTACTGGATCCATCTGCTCTGGGGCAGGACGCTCCTAAAATGATTCATTTTCCAAGGCAGGAGTTTTGTGTGACCTGTTGTGTTTGAATTAGTTACATCCTGTGGAAGCAGGAGGAGGGGAGAGCTGGTAGAGCAGTCTTTTGGGAAATGAGAGAGGTGGGCAGAGGGGGTGGGCTTTCACTACTGTGCTCCTGTTGGCTAGGCATGGGTCTAGGTAGCAAGACTCAGTGGAACAGAGTAGACGTGGGCCCTTGACTCATGGTGTCATTGTAGCGTGTGGTTTCTGAGGCTGTTCGAGGGCAAAATAATAAACTTTTGGAGAAACAGAAAAGTCAGATAAAGCACAGGTTGTGTGGAGAACTACTTCCTTAATCTCATACCTCTTCATTACTTCAGGCTTTGCTGGTCACTTACCTCAGACAGTTTATGTGAGGCTTGGGCTAAAGACACAGCCAAGCTTCATCTCTTCCACCAAGGGGTTTATGTCCAGGCTGTGGATGCAGACATTGTAAGTCACGTGTCTGATCTGCTAGAGGCTGGCTCAAGGGAAGGAGAGACATGTAGAAGGGATGTGTAAGGCTTACAGAGAAGGGGGTGTTGACCTTTTCCATGAAGGACAAATGAAAGGTCACTAGAAGACATGGGGAGCTCAGGCCAGAAGGGAAGAGAAGACTTCCAGAGCAGGAGATGCGGGTAGGCGAGGGGTTCATTGTGGGCAGAGCTGTGCTTTTAATCCCGGCTGAGCTACAACAGGGGCCATGTTCAGATAGCAGCTCACTAAAATTTACATCTGAGGTTGATGACCTCTGTTGATGTGCTCCTTCAGATCGTCACAAGGGAGGCCCATTAGCTGGACAATGAGGCCTCTTTCAGGGCACGGCCATAATGTGTCAGGTTTCAGGAGTCTTAGGCTAGAGTGTTCTGGACTCTAAATGGATTGATTTTGGATTTGCCAATAAAGTCAAGAGCCTGAACTCCACTCATAAAAGCGAAATGAAATACTTTTAAAAGCAAACAAGCAGTAAGGCAGTGAGGACTATAGAAACCAGACAGCCCCTGTCCACAAACCATTCTGGTTGACAGTAACAGATTAAATATCAATTTAATGAGCAGGGGGATTATTAACAATTACTCTTTTAAAGATATTTCTAATCTCTCTGGCGAGAAGGGGAGCAGAAACGCCTCTCTCTGTAACATGATCTGTTTCCCATTCTCTTTTCCAAATTGGTAACCTGGACCCCATGCTCAGGTGAGCTGAAGGAGTGGAGCAGAGAGACCTGAGAAACAGATGAGGATGAAACAATGTGTGTGTGCACACGTGTGCCTGTGTGCGCGTGCGTCTATATTATGTATTTAAAATATTTATTTTGATTTTATCCTTGTATTTTTTTGTCTGTGTGTATTTAAGTGTACCATGTGCATGCAGTTCCCACAGAAGCCAGAAGAGGGCACAAGATGTCTTGGAGTTGTAGTTACAGATGGCTGTGAGCTGCCGTGGGGGTGTTGGGAACGGAACCTAGGTCCTATAAGAACAACATGCTCTTAACTGCTTAGCCATTTCTCTAGGATGAGAATGGGGGGGGGGGGGAGGTGGGGAGAGAGGGAGAAGGACAGAGGGAGTCAGGCAGGGACAGAGATAAACAGAGTGACAGAGATTCTCATGTAGCCCAGGCTGGCCTGGTAGTCAACATTGTAACTTCTAACTATGTCACTAAAGATAACCTTGAACTCTAAATTCTCTTGATTCCATTTCCCAAGTATTCCACAGGTGGTATAGGTATCTGCTGCTGTAGTCCTGCTTTATTCTTGAAACGGTTTTACCTGTAATTGAACCTGGATCTCCGCAATGTCTCCTGGAGCTTACAGCAATAATCTTGAATTTGGCAGCATCAGATTTCCCTGAAGAAATGGTTGAAAACCGCCCATTTTCAGCTCCACCTAGCACCATCTCTGGATATTCTGTTTACCAAGGTGTCCGGTGGAAACACAAAAGCGTTTTCCTAGAGTCATGGAGGGGCCCTGGATGCTTCCCTTGGCTGAGCACTGACTTGGTTGGCTGTCACTTGTGTTCCCAAGTGCCCTGTTTAATCATACAGGATCTGGCTCTGGACTCTGTGGCTCTGGGGAGCTGATTGCGCTATTTCCTCGGACACGAAGTTGGATCGCTGCTACCGGTTTGGCGTGGGAGATGGAGCTTAGGGGAGGGGCTTAGAGAGAATTTCTGTCTTGGCCCCCAGCACTCGGGCGTAGCTAGGCAGATCTCTGTGAATTTGAGGCCAGACTGGTCTAAATAGAGTTTCATGGTGTAATGTGTTTAAAAACTCAACAACAACACAGAAAAGAATGCTGAGGAAGGAATTTGGAGAAGGCAACATTCCCCGTGGCTCAGTGGGGTCTTTGCCGAGCAGCCCTTGGACCGCAGAGCTCATGTCTCCCCAGCCTTCCCCCTCCCCTGAGATGAACGAAGCATACCAGGGTGTCTAGGAACCACTGAGAAGGAAGCCACGACTCAACCTTTAACCCTGGTACTTTTCCACTCCATCCGTCTGTCTGTACTTCCGTAATTCCAAGCATCGGCCCCATGTGATTTCCTCAAATGTTGGTCCTCTCTGCAGGAGCTCTAAGGCATCAGCAGCAGACAGCGGGGCGACTCTGTAGACTGCAGAGATCGCCACAGAGATGTTTTTCTCTCTGAGTCATCTCTGTCTTCCGCTCTCCTTCTCATGTTGCCGGCCTTCAGTGACTTGTGATGATGCCCAAGCCTGCTGCCTGCCTCTCCGTCTTCCCGTCGCCTGCAGAAACTAGTTATAGTTTACAATGCTGTTCTCCCTCTTCCAATCTGATCTTAAAACAAAGATGGTTTTGGCACAAGCTAGCCCGCCTCCCCAAAGGTACCGGCTGCTCTTTGAGTGGAGCCTTCTTCTTAATTCCTCCGCCCCTGTTCCGCAGGGGAGGGGTACCGAGACTTCCTCATTAGGCGCTGCATATCTATCTGGTCACTCTTCCGGAACTGGCTCACCGAACTCTCCCGGGCAAGTTCAAAGTCGCTACCAGTGTATTTAAGGTTTTCCTATGAGACCAAGGCAGGCTCCACATCCCCACTCTTGTCAGAATCTTTTATTTCCCGGGCTACTGAGGAATGCAGATGTGTGATACCTACTCTGTGTTAGGGCTAAAGGACATGACACATTTATTATGTACTCTTGAGACAATTCATGAATAAGCCTCGGAATGAGCCTCAGCCTGGGATCGAGGCTCTGTCTGTCTAACTGCTTTATTATCTCCGGGGTGTGAATCTCTTTCCCTAGATTCAACATGGCCCTTTGCCATCTCCTGCTCCAGGCTGTAGGAGTCCCTTTGAGGCTGCACGAGTCTCTTTTACTCACCTCTTCTTTGCCTGCCTCTCCTCCAGCTATATAACCTTGCTGTCATTCCCAGCGAGTCCCTCATACATTTCTATATTTTACATTTTTTGTCTGTTCTGTGATTCCTCTTATCTAGATGCTGGTACTTCAACTTCCATACTTATAAATTTTTTTATTTCTGTGCGTGTGTGTGTGTGTGTGTGATGTGCAAGTGCCCACAGAGGCCAGAAGAGAGTGTAAAATCCCCTGGAGCTGGAGATACAGGCAGTTGTGAGCTGCCCAAATGAATGCTGGGATCTAAACTCAGGTCCTCTGCAAGAGCAGCGCATGCTCTTTACCACTGAGCCGTGCCTCATCGATATCTAAACGCCGATGCGAATCCCCCTTGTGCTTTCTTTCCCAGTTCTCGAACCTCACATTTTCAGTGTCTCATTATAAAATCCATACTTTAGTTCCTGCCCCCACTCTCCTTTTATATTGCCGGGGCTCAACTGAATAAGGAGAAGAAAGGGGCTGAGTCTCAACAGGGTGGGTCTGTTTAGTCTCAGAACTTGTACCCCTTGAGGAGGAAGTACCCGCTTAGATGATGCCAAGGGTGCTATAGTGGCACACACAGACACGGTGCCACCCACCAACCCCAGAGCTGGGCAGAACATGCAGAAGCTGCTCAGTCCCTTTTTCTGCTCTTCAAGGTTCCACCGCAAATAGGATTCTGGGATTTCTCCATTTTCCGCTGCACCAGTCCTCTAGGGTGTCATTGCAGAATTCTGAAGGAAACGAATGTCATGCCTTGTCCCGGTGGGGAAAGGGATAGCGCTTAAACTGCTCTACTCTGTTCTCCAAAGCAGCTCCACATGCTGGTGCCCAAGGCTGCCCTCACCACTGCCACCTTCACCGCCGTCACGGGCCCAGCTGCTAGTCTCTGGCCTGCAGGTTCCCCTCTGGTTACTAGAGTTTGACGGAGAGGGTAGGGGGTTGTATAAACTGTACAGCTTAGCAGGAACTGGAGCACTAGTGCGATACTTAGCAACCCCTTTGCACTGGTTAGGGTCCTGTAAAGAGATGGAACTTAAATGCCTCTGTCTTTGTTTCTGTGTTCTTTGAAGCCAGCACACCTGAAAGAGGAAGAGGGAGGCACAGCCAGGGATCCCGGAAGAACCGACAGTTTGCTTTGAGTTTGATCTTCTATCTCACCAAGGAGACTTAATGACACGAGAGAAATCTGAACGTAGTCTCCTAGAAAATCCTCTCAGCAATGGGAAGCTACTCCCCTTTCCTGATTTAAGGCCTCCAACTATTTGGATATGGTCCATCATGAAGGGTAACGTGCTTTGCTCAAAGCCTGCTAATCTAAACGCTAATTGCACTCCCTAACCACCCAGAGCACTGTTTGACCACACATCTGCACACGCTGCAGCCCACCCAGGTCAATACATATAATTAACAGCCATCACAGGTATTCCAGGTGCTGTCTGAGGTCCAACCTTGACCTCCCCTGAGAACTCATTAGAAATGCAGAATCTTGGGGCCACTCCAGAACCCGTGTTTAAACAAAGTTTGCACATTGTAGTAGGTCAAGTCCTTCGCCTCACTGAGCCGGAGATTCACAGTGTGAGAATGAAGACTCTGGGTCACTTCAGACAGAATCCTTGAAAAATACAAAGAACAAACACCGCCTTCATCTATCCCATCCGAGTGAGACTGAATCCTTGGGGCGGGCGTGGTCTAAGGCATCCACACAACATTCTCAAAAGCACGCCCCTGGGGGTTCTGTGGTCCACTGGACATATGCTAGAGTGTGTCTCAAACTGTAACCCATGTACACATTACATGGAAGGCGGGCTTTGGTGCTTGAGAGTTGGAGCCGGCTGGGCGCTCTATTTCCAGCACACACTACCGAAGCTGCTGTTCCAGAATCCCTCGGTGTTGGTGAGGGGCTCCTGGGGCAGGAGAGGGGTGAAGTCCTTGGTGGTAGTTCTGAGTTTCCCAGATCCCTGCAAGCTGGGAGAACTTCACAGGCTTGCTCTGACCAGGGGCAAACCTATAGAAGGAGGATGGGTGGGGGGAGACTGGACTCTCGATTGGGACTCTAGTTCCAATTCTTTCCTGTCCCAGCTGCATCTGCAGCGTAGAAGCCTGGGCAAGGTTGGGACATTAATGCTGCTGCTTTCACTCATGCTGGGATTCCACATCCCCATTCCCCTTCCCCCCATTCCCACACCCCTCTCCCCACTCCTCCTTCCCCCATCTCCATCCCCCCTCCTCTTTCCTCCTCACCCCATCCCCCATTGGTCCTGGAACCCTGACTGGAGATGTTGAGGGAACGGAGAAGGTCACACACAGACACTAGTAAAGCTGGGGTCAGGAGGAGTGTGGAGCTCCGACAGGGCCACGCCCACCATCACAGCCACGCCCACCATCACAGAACCAGGCAGCAGGATCCTGTTATGTGCTGTCTCAGGCTGTAAACATCCAGGAGGAGGAGGTGCTGCTTTTCTACACCGATAACAACTTCTGTAAACACTTACTTGGAAGAAACCTTTCCTAATTTCAAGTCTGACCCCCACTGAGGAAAGGCTTTGCTGATCTCCCACCGGCCCACGGTCTTGGGCCTTGTCATGGCTATACTCAGGTCTGGATTGCTTGTTCACTCAAGACTTTACTCAGTCTGCCTTCTCTCCTCCCTACACTGGGGTGGGTTTTTTTCGCTGTCGTAGCTGCCCGAGAGTCACCCATGCTCCTGCAAGAAAGCCAGTCAAACTCTGGTTCTCTGGTTTAGTTTCTTTGCCTGCTGCTGTGATACCAGGCTTCGACAAGAGTAACCTAAGGGGGAAGGAGTTCATTCTCACTCAGAGTTTGACATCAAGGTGAGGAGGTCCGGACAGCAGGGGTCACCCTCAGGGATCTTCTAACCGGGCAGCGGTCCTACACTTGTAAGATGGCCCTTCCCACACCAGCAAACATAAAGCAATAATGCTTCACAACTCCAGATCCTGTCAGGCGGATAGTTGACAGTCACCATTCCAGTTCATCAAGCTGGACTTAGACGGAATCTCTCTCTCTCTCTCTCTCTCTCTCTCTCTCTCTCTCTCTCTCTCTCTCTCTCTCTCTTATTTTTAATCAGGCGTCTTTTTGTTTCTCTCTTCCACCCCAGTGTAACTAGACACTTTTGGTGTCGTGCAGGAAAGCTGAATCCGTGGAGAAACCTAACAAATCAAGACACCTTTGACAGAAATTGCAAGGGGCGCAGCTGGGTTCTAGTTTTATATTTGTGGGGTGCCTGTGAGACTCTGATCTTTGGAACATTTACCCATCAGATGTTTGGGCTCGCAGCAAGTTCAGAAGTCTTTCTTCAGTGGCAAGATGGAGAGGCAGTAGCTGAGGCTATGGGGCAGGCCTGGTCTACCTTCTCCCTCCATTGCCGTCTCTCCAGGGTTTCCACTAGGTGTTGGCAGAGCTACCCACATTACAGGCTGCCACATAGGGAGATCAGAGCAGGTCAGTGCCAAAGGGCATCAGAGAGAGCCAGGAAGCCAGCAGGTTGTGCCAGGGAAGGTGGGGAACAAGGCGGATCTCCACAGAGTTTTCAACCGTTCTGTGGTAGTGTTAGTGAAGGATTTAATGCCCTCCCAGGTCTGCATGACATCATCACAGCTAGCAACGTGGAGGGCCAGCGCCATGCATCCTGGGTAGTAAATTGTGTTATTAACACTCGATCCTCACCAGGTGGTCCGTGGGATCCTCCAGGTGGTCTTGCGTGGGAGGAAGGGCAGAGGTTGGTACCTGTGTGGTATCAGATGGAACTAACATCCGGCCCCCGGATTTCACTAGTGATGTACACTTCCGTTCAAAAGTGTCAAATAAAGCACCAGATCCGGTCCACGGCAGAGGTTGTTTGACCAGAAAAAGGTCTTACAAGACTTTTGTGCGTGCTGGTGAAGAAAAGAATATCAAAGACAGACAAGAATTGACTGTGTGTGTGTGTGTGTGTGTGTGTGTGTGTATGTGTGTGTGTGTGTGTGTGTGTGTGTGTGTGTGCATGCACTGTGATTTTGGTTTTACAAAAAGTCCCACTATGGAGTGACTTGGAGTTTGATGGGAGGTATTCTCTTCTCTGAGCTGATTTGATTTACGAGGTGGGAGTTGTATGTCTGCTCTACACCAGGTGTGGAGTCAGGTTCTGAGGCACCATAGCGTATGGCATACGGATTTGGACCTTACTGATCTGGGGAAGGATGGACATGGGAACCCCTTCCACGGTGTTCTGAGGAGAGTGAGAGGCAACTGGCTCTTTTCTGGCCAGAAATTTGAAGTTCAGAGACCATGTTCAAGTTTCTAATCCACCATCTTTCTTTCACACAGATACTTGACTTGTAGACAATGAATTTAGTTTTCTTTTAGGTGCTGGAAATTGAGCCCAGGACCTCATGCTCATCCCCGAGTGATCCCACAACTGTGCTCATCCCAGAGTGATCCCCTGACCATGCTCATCCCTGAGTGATCCCACAACTGTGCTCATCCCTGAGTGATCCCCCAACCACCTGCCAGTTGTTCACATTGTTGTTCTTGTACGAGTATGTGTGTGCACACAGGTTCTTGTATGCGCAGGCATGTGTGTGCACTTGTATATGGACAACTTCCATCCATCTTATTGTTTAAGACAGTGTCCCGGAGATTACCGATCAGGCTAGACTGGCTTGGCCAGTGCACCTCAGGGCTCTACCTGTTCTTACTTCTCAAGCACTAGGATTCCAGGTAAGCAACACCACACTTGACTTTTATGTGGACACTGGGGATCTAGCTCTGGTCCCCCTGCCAGCACAAGGAAATTACCAGTTGCATTATCCTCTCAGCCCCAGTCCCTCATCTTTAAGCTTTAGTTTTCTTGCCTTTCCACATGGTGGAATGATCTCTACACTGTCCATGTCATTGGATAAGGATCCTGTGAAAGGTGCTATCTGAAAGCCCTTTGTGAGCTTGTAGGGACACTTGCAGGTTCCTATGGGTACCACCAAGAGCTTGGCTTTTGGGTTTCTATCGGTGACATCCCGCTTGTCAGTATAACCTTGTGACATTACTTGTTATCAATGGAATGTGGAAATCTGAAGAAAGAAACCAACAGTGCTAGCTAGACATGACTGGGGTAGGTAGCTGGGTGATTCCCCAGGGATGAGAGTTTGCCAAACAGGCTTAAGGTCCTGGCTCAATCTCCACATCAAAAAGAAAATGGAATGAATTGTCTACAAGCTAAACGTCTGTGCAAAAGTTGGTGGATTAGAAATCTGAACTTGGTCTCTGAATGTCAAATTCCTATTGTAGCTGGGAAAGAGCTGGCTGCCTCTTGTTGTCTTGGGGACGCCACAAGAGAGGCTTCTATTTATAGCTTCTACCAGGTGATTAAGGTCCAGATCTGATCCTTAGCTACATGTGTATTTATCATTTATGGTCTCACTTGAGCTTGGTCTCTAACTCTGTAGTTCATATATGATGGAAGTTGGCTCACACAGCATGGAGTTCTGCACTCTGATCTGTGAGCTGAGGATGTGGGAAAATTTCTCCAGATCTAGAGGCCTTCAAGATGCGCTGGGGAGGATGGTGGTGTAAGTTGCAGAGTCTGAAGGTTTGAGAAGCAGGAGCTCGAGTGTCAGGACTCAGTACAGGAGGAGAGTACAGCTTTTCCTTGCTCTTCCATTGTGATCTATCTAGGCTCTCAGCACCCTTGACCACACTGTGCACACGGAGAATGATTTGGACCTGGCCTTCCAGTGCTTGTGCGCTCTCTAAACACCAGAAATAAGTAAAAACACAGCTTATAGAATCTGTGAAGTTTGGATTATATGCTGAAGTTCCCACTGAAGGAGGCTTTAGCAGGGCTGAGCGTGACAAACATGGCTCTGGTAAGCTGTGGCTTTTCCCACTTCCCTCTCTCTACCTGTGTTCCTAATAGCCACCAAGCTCTATTCCCTTATTTGGTCACTTACTCCACTTGAGGCTGACTACCAAGGTCCAGCTATCATATTAAAGTCTAGCGATCAAAAGCCCCCTTTGGCTCACCTAACTGACATGCCTGATTAAAATTAAACACCTCATCCTAACATGGGGTTTCCTCTTTTTATATTATAAACTACAATTTCTCTATCTCTGTCTTTTCTCTATCCAGAGGCAGTCTTTTGGCTCTCTGGGGAAAGTTTTCTTTTTCCCCTTGTCCTTTATCTCCGGTCTTTGTCTCTTTTCCCCTGCCCTTTGTCCCTCTGGGGTCAATAAATCTCTGTTGTGCAGAGAACTTGGTCTTGGGGTGTGTATCCTGTGAGGACTCCAGGTTCAATACCTGAGATCAATTTAAAAAGGAGGAAGGGTCATGTCAGCTCATGGTTTCTGACAATGGCTACCCAACCTCTTTCTTTGGGTCTACAGCATGACAATGCAGCATGCTGGGGGTATGTGGTAGATGAAACTCTGGTGGGGTGGAGACGAGGAAGAGGAGAAAGCAGGATTCCAATAATCTTTTCAAGGGTATATTTCCAAAGACCTGATTCCTTCCGACTTGGCCCATGTCATCACTTGGTAGAAATCACAGGCTGGACCCAAAAGATTTAGCACACGGGACTTTGGAGGATATTCAAGATCCAAACTATGGGGTTAGCTGTGGCTCCCTTCCTAGAGGGTCTAGTGCCACCATCGTGTCAGATAGACTCAGCACACGCTCTGACTTTCCACAGGTGCCTGTTGAATACTTCCAAGCTGACTGGGATCTGGGATTGGTCAACTGGGGAGTCTTACTAGTTGGCCCACACCGCAGCCGACCCAGCAGTCACTACCCAGATTCTACAAGTGGGGTTGCCAGGGACAATATAAAGGACAAAGAAGTCTCTCTCAGTGTGTCTACGCAGTGGGGTCCTATCTATGGTCCAGGAGTGGTACAAACTGGCCTTTTCATTTAGCAAAACAAAATGCCTGTCCTCTTCCACCTCGCTGGACAAGACCAAGCCAGGGTCTTGTTCATAAAAGTTTTTGTTTGATTTGCCGCCCCCAAGACTGCCCCCTCCCACGATGCCTAGCATCAGGCTGGGCAAGAAGGAAAGGAAGAGTGGCCAGGCAGATATGGCCACGTGATGGGCCCTGTGGAGTGGCTCCCACAACATTTATATTAAACCCCAGGAAAGAGGTGAGGTTTTGATGACAGCAGGCATCTGTTCCTCTGTACAAACAGGGATTTGTTCCTGTTTTTGTGAATACAGATAGTGCGTGGCCAGCTCACTTTCCGGAGCTGTGTTTTCTCATTAAACACCCCTGCACTGCACTCGGAAGGAACTAGGTATTCCGGACAGGGTTTGGCAGACCTCAATCACAAGTGCTTCGGTATTGGCTTCCAGAAACCCATTCCACACTTGGCCCTGACGTTCAGACCTTGTCCGGGCACCAAGCAGGAAGACGCCCCTGGCTGGGGCCCGGGGCAGGGTGCCACACTTTGGAAAACTCTTAAAAGACCTCTTCAGGATCCTGGTTGGGAAGGCAGAATATTTTGCTTTTCCAGTGACCTTCCCTCCTAGGATGAGGGCACAAAGTCAAAGTGCAAGAAGGGTTTCAGGTGTTCCCCAGTGGTATCCAACAAACAGAGGCACCAAGGCACCTTTGTGCACAGACCAGAGATGGGGTGGCTTTGGTTTTGTTCTACCAGCCTCCTCTCCCTACCCCTTAGACAGGTACTCTAACTATTGTATAACACTTACTACGTTTAATGTAACATCTGCTTTAAGGTAAAAGATATACTCATGATCACAGGTTGGACCCTGTCTAATTTGACATTTCACAAAACATGGTTTAGAAACTCTCATCCCTCAGCCTGAAACCGGGAAATCCATTTCCACTGGAGATTAGCAACAAATACGCAGGTACCAGACTTAACGATGTGCACGATCTTGCTTCCAGCAAACCCTGATGCACCCCCGTGATGACCACTAGATATAAAAAGCCCACACGTATAAGTTAGTTGTCTCAGCAAGTTTCAATAGAAAAGAAGATGGATTTCTTTGTGGGTGTGATTGTTTGTATATGCTTGGCTCAGGGCACAGCACCATTAGGAGGTGTGGCCTTGATATTGAACTTGAGTTGGAAGAACCGAATCCAGTCTCAAAATGGAGGTAAAACCGCCGCCTGCCCGGTCAACCCCAGCTTGACTCCGGACATTGCCACCACCATCTTGGGGGGGTGGAGGGGGGAAAGGCCATAATCCAAAGGAACCAGAGCAGCTGAGGAAGCTGTTCATTGGTGGGCTGAGCTTCGAAACCACAGATGACAGTTTAAGAGAACATTTTGAGAAGTGGGGCACACTTACAGACTGTGTGGTGATGAGAGATCCTCAAACAAAACGTTCCAGAGGCTTTGGTTTTGTGACCTACGCTTGTGTTGAAGAGGAGGATGCTGCAGTGTGTGCTCGGCCACACAAGGGCGATGGGCTGCAGTTCTTAGCAGGAGAGAGCGAGGAGGTGTCAGGAAAGCTGCAGGTTACTCTGAGACAGTCGTCCTAAATGCATTAGAGGAACTGTAACAATCTACCACAGGAGGAACGATGATCCACAGTCAGAAAAGTTACTGCAGCTCAAACAGGAAACCCTTCCTGTTCAGGACTGTCATAGCCACAGTTTGCAAAAAGTGCAGCTATTGATTAATGCAATGTAGTGTCAGTTAGATGTACATTCCTGAGGTCTTTTATCTGTTGTAGCTTTTTCTTTTCCTTTTCCTTACATCAGGTATATTGTCCTGTAAATTGTGGTAGTGGTCCCAGGAATAAAAAAATTAAGGAATTTTTAACTTTTCAAAAAAAAGTGTGACCTTTTTGGAAAAGGTGTGGCCTTGTTGGAGTAGGTGTGTCACTGTGGGTGTGGGCTTTAAGACCCTCATTCTAGCTGCCTGAAAGTCAGTATTCAGCTAGCAGCCTTCAGATGAAGATGTAGAACTCTCAGCTCCTCCTGCACCATGTCTGCCTGGATGCTGCCATGTTCCTGCCTTGATGATACATGGACTGAACCTCTGAATATGTAAGCCAGCCCCAATTAAATGTTGTTCTTATAAGAGTTGCCTTGGTCATGTGTGTGTTCACAGCAGTAAACCCTAACAAAGACAGCTGGTGTGCATGGTCAAGTGTTTAACTGTGTGCCCACTTTAGGAAAACCTTGAACCACGAAAGATAAGGAGCCCACCAGACCTATTCTCTTTGATATGGTTATCTTGTCTCTTTGGAGTTGTGAGTTGTTTGCTGGAGAACAGCATTCCTGAGAAGTTGTGTCTGTGTATCTTTGGTGGGAAGAATTTGTCCTTTTATGAGAGTTATTCAACCTGTTAAAAAAGAGAAAAGGAACAAAGTCATAAAAAGAAAGGAACATGAAACTGAAAGCAGTTTCCTGTGTGTGCATGTGCATGTATATGTGTGTGGAATACTGGAATATGGAACAACTGGAATATGGAACACCTGGAATATAGAACACTAGAATATGGAACACTGGAATATGGAACAACTGGAATATAGAACACTGGAATATGGAACACCTGGAATATGCAACATTGGAATATGGAACAACTGGAATATGGAACACCTAGAATATAGAACACTGCAATATGGAACACCTGGAATATGGAACACTGGAATATAGAACACCTGGAATATAGAATACTGTAATATGGAACACTAGAATATGGAACACCTGGAATATAGAATACTGTAATATGGAACACTAGAATATGGAACACTGGAATATAGAACACCTGGAATATGGAACAACTAGAATATAGAACACTGGAATATAGAACACCTGGAATATAGAATACTGTAATATGGAACACTAGAATATGGAACACCTGGAATATAGAATACTGTAATATGGAACACTAGAATATGGAACACTGGAATATAGAACACCTGGAATATGGAACACTAGAATATGGAACACCTGGAATATAGAATACAGTAATATGGAACACTAGAATATGGAACACTGGAATATAGAACACCTGGAATATGGAACACTGGAATATGGAACACCTGGAATATAGAACACCTGGAATATGGAACACCTGGAATATGGAACAACTGCCACAATGGAAGGCAGTTTGACAGCTTCTTATAAAGTCTCCCCACAGAATCCATCCAGCTACATGCATGTTTATGTTTTCCCAGATGAACTAAAAAAAATGCTTAAATAGGCTCATGAATGTTTAGAACAGCTTTATTCGTCACTTCTAAAATACTCTCCAGCAGATGACTGGGTAAATGACTGTAGTACATGTGATATTATTCAATGATACACAACAACAAAAACTATCAAGTTATGAAGGACACAGAGAAACCATGAATATACATTGTTGAGTGAAAGACACCAGTAAGAAAGGGCTACACACTGTGATGTTCTGCAGAACCTTGATCCAACCTTGTGATGTTCTGCAGAAAAGAAAGCTATTGGTGCTTGATAAAGATCTGTGGGAGCTGAAGATAGCTCAGTGGCTATGAGCACTTGTTCCTGCTGCAGACCCGGGTGTGATTGCTAGCACTCACATAGTAACTCACTCCATTTGTAACTCCAGTTCCAGGGGATCCAACATCCTCTTATGACCTCCCCAGTCACCCAACATGCGTGTGGCATATATACATGCATGCAGGCAAAATACTTATACATATAAAAATAAAACAAAGCAATGATTACTAGGGGTTCAGGAGAAGAGAGGGTGGACAAATATGGTCCCATGTCCATGTGATATGATACCATGAGAGTGGATATATGCCATTGTACATTATACAATATAACACCAGATATAACACCAGCATGAGCTCTGATGTAAACTGTAGACTTCATAATAAGATATCAGTGTCGGTTCTTTGATGCTAACACAGGTCCCATATCCACGCAGAGGGCTAATAACGCAGAGGAAGAATAAAGGAGCAGATGGGAACGTTCTGGACTTGCTGCAAGCCTTAAACTGCTCTAAACACACAGCTCACTAAAAACGGGAGTAGTTAAGGCCCTTGTTCCCTGATGAATGAATGGTCACTGTCTGGGCATTTGGATTACTAGCCAAAGAGAAGCCAGTCTCGAGGAGCCCTCTCCCCAGGGAAAGGTCAGACCTGGTCACCCTTGAAGTTTCAGTCTGTCTTCCCACAGTGTTGTCACTGTAGCACACCGGGTGGCTCCTTGGGCTTGTGTCTGCAATGGCTAAGGACGTCTTGTACCAGTAGCAGAGGCAGTGTTTACTTTTCTCACTGCTGTGACAGAGAACTTGGTAGGAAGCAACTTAAGGGAAGATTTTGTTTTGTCTTACAGTCAGGAGTACAGTGCGGCGTGGTGCGGAAGGGGTGGTAGGAGCGTCGGGCTGTTTGCACACATCTGGGCAGAGGAGGATGCCGAGATGGAGGCAGGTGATCGTCTGGCTTCCCCTCCCCCATCGTGCTGTCTTGGCCCCCAGCCCACCAGGACGACCTGGGTCTTCCACCCTTAGTAAATCTGTCTGGAAATATCCTCATAGACACACACAAAAGTGTACCTCACTGATACTTGTGTTTTTCTTAATCCAATCAAATTGCCAGTCAAAATGAACAACCATGAAAGTGTAAATTCTGTCCTCCTTCATGGTGAGAGGAGGGACACTATGTTCAGACAGAATTGGGAATCCTAGGTTTTGGGGGAGTGTTTTGGGCCACAGAAAGATGAGGTCCTGCACTGAGTATTGCTCTAATGAGGTAAATCTGACATTCGGGTGGGGTGTTTTCCTTCAGATGACAACGGGGGTTCACTTCTGTGCAACATTGTTATACTTCCAACCCTAAGAATATTCCACTTATCTTTTCCTGATTATTCTAGTCTTTCTATCCCCCTCCTCTTCCTTCTCTTCTTGCTTCTCCCTCCCCACTCCTCTTTATTTTTCTTTTGTAATACTGAAGACTAAACCCAGGGCCCGGTACATGTTAGGTGAGGGCTTGTCATGAAGCTATATCCCAGGCCAGTGGCTCCTCTGCTCCTCAAACCTGCCTATTAGTTTATGCTAAGGGGTTATCTGAAGCACAATAGAAGTTTGACATAATGTTATACTCTATAGAGTGGTTATGAAGCTGGTTCTGGGCTCCCTTACAGCCAGACGTGACCCTGCGGTTCCAGCCAATGAGATATAAGCAGCTATTGCTGGATGCAGTTTCCAAGAAGGCTCCTTAAGAGGGGGAGGGGTGTGAGGAGGGAAGTGTGTGTTAGGGAGGAGGGGGAGTGTGTTAGGGGAGGATGGAGGAGTGTGTTAGGGAGGAGGGGAGGAGCTACCAGGCATTCCTTGTTGTTTGTCTTTCCTTTCTTCTAACCAGACTGTTGACTCCCTGCTGGAGGTAGAGACTGTTTTACAGTCATAAGTTGACTGTAAGCAGGAAGGCTGCAAAGGGAGAGGTGGGAAGCAGATGTTAGAAATACAGTTCAAATGGTGTCCTGCAGCCACCGTGCAAGCCTCAGTGGCTTGTCAATAGACTTCTTCAGATGAGAAAAACAAAGCCCCTCATATGGTTAAGTCTGTGCTCAGAGAGTTGCTGTTGCTTGCGTCTGATTTCACCAGAGGTGCTGTGTGTGTGCTAAGAGCCAAGGTCCAAAGCTGCAAGTTCTGACAACACCGTGATGTATTTTGCTATGTGTTTTGGAGTCATTGTTTCTCCTGGCTTTAGATGCTCCGGCCAACCACTGTGATGCAGGGAGAACTTGAAGGGCTATGCTCTAAATGCCAGCAGCACAGTACCTGAAACACACTAAGCTCGATGGGTGTTAACACAGCACTGGCCAGCCTTCCCCATAGACATTTGGTGCATAGGCATGTTCAGGAGCTAAAAACTGCTGTCTTAGACAGACTATCAATAACTGGAACTTCTTTACCAAAAAATTAAGGCCACTAAAAGTCAAGTGGATCTGCACAGGGCCAACTTTAGACTGTCATCCCCTTATTAAAGGCCTATAACCATATTAGGAAAATCACCCCATACACCATACAGATGCTTACTGGGGAGTGGGGGGAGCCAGACAGATGGGTGGAAGGCACAGGAAGCTTTGGATTCTTGTCTCTGAGGCATCCTGCACCAGCTGATACACCAGAGTCACATCTGAAAACCCATCTCTAGACTGGCCAGACTGCGAAACTTTCCTGTCCCCCCAAGATGTCCATTTCAAATGTCCTCACCTCTCCTCAGAATGTCTCCTCCTCATTCCCAGTTGATGACATCATTTCTGGGGTTAGTGAGGAAACAGGAGCATTCAGAAGAGAATGGTTTCACTTCCCCACAACCACCCCTTTGATCGGTCTTTCTTCCTTTTCCTGATCCTTGTGCAGGTCATTGTCTCTGCTGGTCCCTGGGACCCAGGTCCTTTGCATCTCTCTCTTCTCCATCATTTCTCATGCCCTGGCATCCTAAAACTGCCACCAGCTCCACCTTCTGCCTCTCCACAGCCGTGCCCCTGCCTTGAACCACCCAGCCTCGCCTTTCCCCTTCCTCCCTCCCTGACCTTGCACTGGCTCTCCCTGCTCCGGTCCCTTTTGTTCCATAGAAACTGTTCTCATCAAGGTCCCCAACAACTTATTTGTTGCCACACACAATAGCTAACTCTTTGTCTTTGGCCTACTTGACTTCTAGCTGTGTGCCACCCAAAAGATCACTTTCTCTCACATTGTTTCCAGTTTGCTTCTGCAGTGTGGGAACTGACAAGCATCCCGAGGGCGTGGGAACTTTGTGATGATCAGGACTTTATTTTGTTTGTAGCGATATTCCCAGACAGCTAGAAAACTTACTGCTGCTCACAGAAATCCCGGTATATGTCTAACAAATGGGATCAGAATCGGGTACGACGGGTGCGTTGTGACCTTCAGATTCATGAGATTTTAAATCACCAAGAAGACACATTCCCAGTGTGTCTGTGACATTTTTCCAAAAAGAATTAGCCTCAGGGGAAGAGTCTACCTTAGAATGGGCAGGATATTCCAATGGCTTGCCCAAACACTAAAAGGACCAGGGAAGAAGCACCTCTATTTCCGGGTGCACCACCTTTACTTCCAGTGCATCTGTTGCTGTTGTCACCATCCTCGGTTGCTAACAGTCTTCAACTTCTTCAGCCTTCCAACATGGACTCAGTTCCCAAGAAGCTCCAGAACCTTCTGTGCTAGGCTGCAACTGCAGAACCACCAGCTTTGTAAACTGAGCACGCACTGATCGGTAGATGAGTGGGTGGGTGGGCAAACAGTTACACAGACTTTATAGGTTCTGTTCCTCTGGAATACACTGCCTAATACATCAACAACCCAGCAAAGAACAGCCCACAGACCAACCCTGACTCCTGTCTGTATTGTAAATAAAGCTTTATTGGAGCACAGCTATGCTCGCTAGTTCATAGTATGTCTGAGGCCAGCTTTGCAGCAGAGTTGAACAGTAACACAGAGACTGTGTGAGCCACAAAGTTTAAAATAGCTGCTACCTGGGCTTCTGAAAGAGTCAGAAAACCCCTGACTTAGGAAATTGCTTTGACTTCAAATCTGTGCTGTGTACGTCAGACTCTTCCTGGCCCCAGGCGAGAAACTCAGGTTTCTAGCACCTTTTATCTTGAGCCTGAGGACCGCCCCAGGAGACCTGATACGGTGAGAGTGACATTGTAACTATCTGGAATCCACACCAACATGAGTCCCTGTTGGAAGGTCTTGAGCTTCACAACCTCGAAAACTGGAGAAAAATGTGGTTGTGTACCCGTCAACTGCTTTTCTAGATGTTCCATGAGGTAATAGTGGTTGTCCCTTTCCAACCAGCTGAAAAGGTGCTTCACAAACATTTTACTCACTTTTAAGTTCATAACCTTGTGGCGGATGTGTTAGTGTCTTCTGCAGACAGGTTTCAGCACCCCATTCCCCATAGCACAGACACCAAAGTCCAAGAATGTGCAAGTCCTTATAAAATGAAGTCATATTTGCATGTAACCTCCATGTATTTTAAATCGTACATTGTTTTTAACACCTAAAGCTATGTGGGTGGTTGTAATATTATACTGTTTAGGGAAGAATAACAAGAAAAAGAGTTTGTACATATCCAGTACAGATGCAATGTTTGAAGTGTGTGCATCAATGAGGTGTGTGTGTGGATGTCGGGTGTCACACAGTGCAGATCGGAGGACAGCATAGGTGGTGGTCCTCACATTCTACCTTGTTTGAGGCAGGGTGTGTCATTGCTCAGTGCTACATAAACCAGGATAGTTTCCAGGGCTTCTGACTCTTCTCACCCTCCCATATGGGCACAGTGATCACAGTGTCCTACTGCATTCAGCCTTCTGTGGGACCTGGGGACTTGAACTTGAGGCACCAGGCTTGCACAGCAAGCTCCTCAGCACCAGATGCAGTTCAAGTGTATGTGTGTATGTGTGTGTGTATGTGTGTATATGTGTGTGTATGTGTATGTGTGTATGTTTGTATGTGTGTATATGTGTGTATGTTTGTATGTGCGTGTATTTGTGTGTATGTATGTATATGTGTGTGTATGTGTGTATATGTGTGTGTATATGTGTATGTGTGTATATGTGTGTACATGTGTGTGTATGTGTGTATGTGTGTGTATATGTGTATATATGTATGTGTGTATATGTGTGTGTATGTGTGTATATGTGTATGTATGTATATGTGTGTACATGTGTGTATGTGTGTATATGTGTATGTATGTATATGTGTGTACATGTGTGTATATGTGTATATGTGTATATGTGTGTACATGTGTGTGTGTGTGTGTGTGCTTGTGCGATAGTATAGGTGCCAGAAGAGGGCATTAGATCTCTTGGCGCTGGAGTTATATGAAGTTGTGAGTCTCTGGGAACTGAACTCTGGCAAGAGCACTCTATGCTTTCACTGACTGAGCCACCTCTTTAGCTCCATCACTGATGCAACTTCACAAACCAAACCAAAAATCTTTCAAGAGATGGTTGGTTGGATCTCACGGACACAGAGGGCTGGCTGTACATAGTCTCATTTGACAAATGAAGAAACTCACAAGAGAGAGGCTGATAACATTACAAGGAACTAGAAAAGGTTCCTCTTCCTATTTGAGTCAAGCACTAACTCCAAGGCATGTTCAGGCCACACCCTTGCTCCCCGCCTGGTGAGGAACGGACACAGCTCTGCACTTGGGTCCATGATCACCAGGAAGAATGGCTCAGCACAGTCCTCTGGGTTAGCCTCCAGGAAGCAAGTTAGTTCCTGGAATTCTTGCCTTTACTCACAGTAGTTTGATTGATTGATTGATTTTTTTTTTTTTTTTTTTTTTTTTAGTGACACTGAGGCCCAAAGGACACCTTTCTGGGAAATGGACACATAACCTAAAACATTTTGCTTTTATTAGATGCTGCAGTGGCACACACCTTTAATCCCAGCACCTGGGAGGCAGAAGTAGGCAGCTGGCTGTAAGTCTGTGATCAGCTTGGTCTACAGAGTGACTTTCAGGGTAGCCAGGGCTGTGTAGAGAGACCCTCCCGCACTTGTACGCCCTCCCCCAGAGACAGCACTTAAAAGGAGCAGTAGTGTGCCATTCCCCCTGAAGTTTGCTTTCAAAGGTGTCTTGCTGTCTTTCATCTTGCTGAGGATATCTTAAGAAAATTGTCTAGCTTTTATTTCTAAGTGGAAATTTTCTGTATTTCTCAAAAACAGAAAGAAAAAAGCTATCACAGGAAAGGCTTCTCTTTCTCTCTTCTGTATCGAAAGTAACTGTCATGGTTAAGATCCCCACGTCCTAAAGGTGCCCAAGCATTTGCATTCTTTGGAAGAATGGAGGGAAAAGTTTCTAGGGGCCCTCTAAGATGGAGACAGGATGAGGGCTGCGCATATCATGAGTGAGATGCAGGAGTTTCTAACTCCCGGAGAAAACTTCTTCCCCTAAGAGAAAAGACAAGCTATGTTTATCCATTGTCTTTCCTATTCGATGTGGAGAGGCACTGAGAGGCGCAAAGCCGCCGTGCCTCCTTGCAAAGCGTCCAGACTGACTTGCTGTCTGTACATCCATTCCACAAACTGCTCTTGGTCCAAACAGTTAACTCTGCCTTGCTGTCCTGGTGAAAGTCTCTCCCTGCCTGAGAACCCCGGGGGTCGGGGAGGTCGGAAGGAAGCCACCAACACAAAAGCCATAGAGCATCGGTTCCGCTTGCTCGGAGGTGCTTATGGAGACAGAAACTCGAGAGAACAAAAGGACCAAGTATGTGAACTTGCAAACCCTCCTCACATGCCGTTCGGCTGGTGGGTGGCGTGAGCAGCATTTAGTTCCCTGAAGTGGGCGTTTTTTTTTTATGGCGCCCAGTGACAAAGAGCCAAAGAGGATAAGAACCCGTGAGCCCAAAGTGGAAAACTACCAAGTTCTGTCCAGACACTCCCGCTGCCAGCCCAGCCATACCTCACCTCGTGAGCACAGTGGGGCTCAAGCTGGTAAGGCTCGCTGCACCAGACCACTCTGGTGGGGTCATCGGCACACCCCGTGGCCCAGCCTGGCACCGCACAAGGCAGCATTTGCTCCTCAGTTTTCTTGTACTTGGCTCCTTTTGTTTCAACGGATTGACAAATGGTCAAGTGTGGGTCGGGCCAGTGGATGGAGATTTCAATGGTTGCTAATTAGTTCCTGCCTGCAGCTTGTATGAAGCCCACACTGTAAAATTAACATAGCGAGGAGGTAACATCAGCTGGAGTGCCAGCGAAGAGAGTAATTCAATTGATCTCAGCTCCGCAGTCCAGCTAAAGGCGTGCTTGAAGGAGAGCATTAAACACTCTGAAAAATACTTTTACCACGTGGGCAAACTGTGAAGCAAACAGGACAGTGGGGGAGAACATGCCTCTTGAAGTACATTACTGTAGGCACTATATAGTGTTAGATGACAAATGACCTAAATTGCAAATTGATGTGTTTGCTCAACAAACATATAGTAAGTGTCCCTAAGGAGCAGGACATATTTAATAACCGACCAAGTCCCCATCCCCCTCCAAAACGTTACTTTATACTGACAAACGGGGATTTTGCTCCATTGCATGCCAAACGCTAGTGGGGGGTAGATATGGGGGGAAGATCGAAACCCCATAAAAGTTTGTGAGGATTGCTCTGACCCTGGGCTCGGGAAATTCTCTCAAGATGACTTGGAAGGTTTCATTTTCTAGCGACTTCTGCTCAGTGAGGTCTCCCAGGTTCACCTTACAAACACAGCTTCACCTTCCCTGCCACCTACCTTCCCTTCTAATATAGTGTAGTATGTATTGTTTCTCTACATTGTCTTTGTCTCCAGCCAAAATATCTGGGAAGGTTAGAAGATATCTATACCTGTTCCGTTTTCTTCTGTGTCTTCAGCGGTTACCATGTTCCCTGAGTAGAAGGCACTCAACATATCTGTCACATGAATGGGTATGAAATGCAAGTTTGATTGACAGACAAGAGGACAGAAAAGAAGGTTCTGAAGGAAGCAGATCACAGGCGAAGGTCATGGTGGTAACACATGGAACATAGAGAGACAGAGGCTGCATGCATTGTGAAGGGACATAAAAGGTTGTGTTGGCAAATTTGATCTTTATCCTGAGGGTCATAAGGATGTTCAGATAACCAACTATGGAAGGGAAGGTGAGGACTCGTTTCTGCACAAATGGGGAAGTTCTGTTCGTGGCTGGGTGAGTGGAGAGCCCCAGACAGTGACTAGCAGCAGAGGACGAGGAAAAGAGAAGGCTCAGTGAGGAGAGGTAGAGCAGAGGCAGATTCCAGGAGCATCATGGGTGATGGCGCCGTTCGTGAAGGTGAGCCAAAGGAAGAGACAGGACAGGAATAAGAATGTCCAGGGTTTAGGTGGACCGCCGATCCTGTACTAATTTAAATTTACTTCCTCGTTCCTGTAACACAGTAACCGACCGAAGCAACTGGAGACAGGGAGGGTTGCTCTAGCTCA
Organism: Micromys minutus; assembly: GCF_963924665.1. Classification (NCBI taxonomy): domain Eukaryota; kingdom Metazoa; phylum Chordata; class Mammalia; order Rodentia; family Muridae; genus Micromys; species Micromys minutus. The sequence continues at coordinate 4,786,951 of NC_137976.1, read as the reverse complement.
GGGCTGGAGGGAAGCCCTCATGGAGGGAAGTCCCTCTGGAGGGAAGTCCTTCTGGAGAGAGGGCCCTCAGGAAGGAGGGGACATGGTAGCAGCTGTGAGGTGGCCCATCAAATTTCACCCATAGTCAGAAGACTCAGTTACCTTCTTCCTTTCGTTCAAGCTATGGCCCCAGCACTTTTGAAGAGCACAGATTAATCTCAATGAATCTAGATTAAGTAGTCTACTAGATAACCTCTTACAGATATGTCCTGAGATTTGTCTCTTACAGAGATATTAAACCCTATCAGAATTAAATGTTTTGTGAGCAAGTACGCACATCGGTCAGCCTATATAAGAAAATCAAAGACACAGGAACGTGTGGCTTTCCAGAAAAATCAACTGCCTTCTTATAGCAATGTTTTGTATTCCTACAATGAAATGGCAGAGGAAGCTGACTTAGTAGAGAGGAGAGAGTCTGGCTCACATTCCCAGAGTTCAAAGGCCTGGTGTGGATTCAGTTCTGGTGAAGATCTCAAAGTGCACAGCAGCTGCTAGAGCCTAGACCACAGAGGGCACCAAGAAGCCAAGTGAGCGAGCCAGATGGGGCTGAGCTCACTTCCTTTTGAGAATACCCCACAATAACCCAAAGATCTTCCACTAGCCTCCCCCCCACCTTAAAATGCCTACTGCCTTTCCCTTGGCCCCCTGGAAACCAAGCCTCCAATCATTATGGACTCTTGGGAGATACCCCAACCCCAACTGGGTGGTTTGGGATTGTTTAGATAACTGAGAAGAGGGTCTGCCCAGGGAAAGCCCATCAGAAACTTATGCTGGAAGGAGAAGCAGAGGGAGGAAAGACTAAAAAGGAAACGGACAAGTTTTAGAGCTATTGAGGAAGACCAGGGTAGCTCAAGAAGAAAAGGGCATGCCAGGGTAAGCTCAGAGTGAGACCAGTGAGAGTTCAGGTTGTCTCTCCAAAGGACTGTTCTAAGACTTGTTCTTGGTTGTCTGTGAGTGTGACCTTAACCTGAAAAAGGTCATTTCTGATATAACCAAGTGCACGGGAGACCATGATGAGCCCATCTGGTGACTCATGTTCTTATGAGAAATTGGACACAGCTTCATACACAGGGGCTGGGGCTGGGGAAGGTGACATGCATATATGTGTGTATGATATATAAATATAATATAAGTTATATACATTATTTATTATTTAATATTTCATTATTTATTAATATAACAATTATATACCGTATATACTTAATTTATATGATATATTAAATACTATTTAATATTTTAATATTTTTTATGTATATATAAAATAAGATTTTAGAAACAAATAGGAGAACCAAGTGAAGAGGGAGGCAGAGATTGAAGCTCTAACTACAAGCCTAGGATCGCCAGGGAGGTTGGCAACACCAGAGAAAGGGTCTTAGTCAGACCCATGCAGGGAGCTGCATCCTGAAGGCTGAGCTCAGACTTCTGCACCCCTCCCCCCTCCACCTCCCAAACTGTGCCTGAATAATTTTTGACTGTTTCAGCCACCTAGTTTGGGGTCATTTATTATCATAGCCCCAAGAAACTAATCCAGGAAGGCAAAGTGTCCGCAGATTTTGCAATAAGGAAATCACAAGAGGCCCCGTTGAAAGGAGCCTCAGTTTCAAGGCGAAAGGTGCCCCAGGCAGGAGAGGACAACAGAAGGAAAGAGAGGTAGAGTTCAGGCAGTTCTCTCAAGCGAGAAAAGATGTAGAGCTGTGCCAAGTAGGAGCTACTGACTTTAAAAAGCCAATGAACACGTTCATTGCCTGGTGCGGTTATGATTCCTTGTGTGCGGCTGAGGTCAACTCTCTTAACAAATGTAAAGTTTCATTATACAGTTTCACAGGCAGCCACCATGCCGGGAGTGTTTGGGGACCGGTTTATCACGTTTGACAGAAATGTTGTCCATACTGATCAATGTTCTCCCGTCACTGTCTCTTCCCTCCCCTCCCCTAGATTCTAGGAACTACTATTCCTCTTTCTGCTTCTCTGAGTTCAGTTTTCTCAGACGACACATCTAAGTGAGATCGTCCATTTGCTTTTCCGGGCTGGCTTATCTCACTGAGCACGAGAGAAACCCCGGGTCCCTCCGTGTTGTTTGCAATGCCAGGATTCCTTTTTTTTAAGAACCGGAACAATGTTCTGAAGACACAGTTATGCCCGTATACACATGCTCACAGACACACATATACAATGTTGCGTTCATCCATTTATCTGTCAGTCAATGCTGTGTCATTTCTTTCTTTCCTGTTACTGTGATAAAATGCTCTGGCAGAAAGCAGCTTAAGGAAGAAAAGGTTTATCTCGGCTCTCAGCTGAGGGTACAGCTTACCATGACAGAGGCCACGTGGCTGCAGGAGCTCGAAGCAGCTGATCACAGTGGAGGGGAAGCGGAGAGGGATGGAGTCACCCCATCTCAACTTCCCCTTTTGTTCTGTTCCTGACCCTGCCCATAGAATGCTGCTACCCAAAGTCTCTTCCCGCCTCGCCTCGTTAGCCTCATCTACATAATCCCTTCCAGACCATCCCAGGCTGGTCTCCTGGGTGAATCTAGGTCCTGTCAAGTTGATGGCCACAGACATTGGGGTTAATTCCACAGCTTGGCTATATCAGACACGGTCACACAGGAGCACAGATGTCCTTAGCATGGTGATCTCCTTTCTCTTGAATATACGCCCAGGAATGTGGGATTTCTGGGTCACATAGTAGTTCCATTTTTGATTTGTTGGATGATTCCCAGTTCATTCAAAAAAAAAATTAACCTATTTTTTTCAACTACTTATTTCACTTAGACATTTTATTTTAGGTAGAAATAAAATATTTAGGAAAGATATTTAGGAAAATATCTGGTTTCTTGCCTGAGTTTCAGAAAATTCACCTTGTTTGATGCCCCTCCACCCAAGGAAATTGTAGTTGTGCTGGTTAGTTTTAATTGCCAATTTGCCCCAAGATAGAATTAATCTGGAAGAGAGTCTTAATGAGGAATTATCAAGATCAAGTTGGCCTGTGAGCATGTTCATAGGAGATTGTCTTGACTGTTAATCGATGTAGAGACCCATCCCACAGTGGGCAGCACCATTCCCTAAACAAGATTTCTGAACAGTAGAAGCCAACTTGGATCAGGAAGCTCTTGACTGTGGATTGATGTGACAAGTTGCTTGAGTCTCAGATTTGATTTCCCTGAAATAATAGAATATAATTTGGAATTAGGCCAAATAAATACTATCGCAGTGGGGGAGTGGTAGAGAGGGTGGCAGGGAGGGGGGGGTCAGGTTATTTGTCATAGCAACAGACATGAAACTAGGACAAGAATCAAGAGACTTTTTGTCCCAGAGTTAGGGTGAGGCTAAAAATGTTACCTTCTGGAAGGAGCAGTTTAGAAGGTCACTGTGTCAACGGACACATCAAACACGTAGCCATGACTGACAACAGTCCTATCGCTCTTCACAATGCACCTCAGATGATAACAATGCTTCACCCCTCAACTGATCAATACACACGCAGAGCCTTCACCCACAAGCTCGTTCCCTGTACAGGAGCTACTGAAACCTACTCAAGAGCGGTGGGGGACAGTCTTTATTCCCAACCACACTGGATTTGCACAGATAGGACACCAATAAGTGTGTTCTCAGCACTGGAAAGATAGAAGAAAGAGAATCAGGAGTTCAAAGCTATCCTTAGCAACACAGCAGGTTTTAAGGTGGGCCTGGGCTGCACAAGCCACTGATTGTAAAACAAACAAACAAACAACAACAAAAATCAGTAACAAAAATAACAAAACCCCTAAACAAATGTTAGTTCATTTCCTACCTATGACAGGCACAGGGTAGGGGCAGGACTCTTGCCTTTTGGTCTATGGAGACCAAGACGTGCCTTATGCTCTAATTGATGAACATTCAAATACCCAAGTCTTACGGTGAGTACACTTAGGGAGGTGGACCCACTACCAGCAAATTATGTAATGCACTCGTGAACTATGTTTGGATTATTTTGTACCGTGTGTGGAGGGACTCCTGCTAGGATAGGCAGATTAGAACCAATACGCTTTCAATGAAGCAAGCTCACACCCGCTGGAAGCATACAGACCCACAGATGCAAAGAAAGGTATGTCTGTCTATTTTGCACAGGAAGTAACTCTCTCTTCAGTTACACTGGAAGGCAGCTTGGCACTTACGCTAATGCACCAGCCTTGTCATGACCAACTCTCTTTCTTGCCTAGGATACCTCACTTACAATTAACCTGGGAGACCCAATTTCCTGCCAAGGCAACACAGGAAAAACATGTGTCTGTGAAAACAGGGCTTTCCTGAGGCTTCTTCTCTGCCAGACTTAAGAACTCTTCCTCTCAGGGGAAGCCCTGAGTCTGACTTTCAGGTTTGAGTCTTGCAGCCAATTCAAACATGCCCTGGCCTTGTGTCCTCCTTTATACAAATGGGGCTGTAGATTAGAAGGGTCTGAGTTGGCGGGGGGGGGGGGGGGGGGGGGGGGGGGGGGGGGCGGGGGGTGTCTTGAGCTTCTGATTCTATGCTATGGATTTTCTGACTCTGCCCTTTTCTTTCCATCTTCATTACTTATTGGAGTATTTCCTTTGTAAATGACTGAAGAAAGAGCAAGGGTGTGTGTGAAGATGCTCAGTACTCCATGACTTTCTTAACTGTCAGCTCCATACAGTCAATGGAGAAGGGACTCTCCACTGCGGGATTCCCCAGATCAGGGTGACCTGTGGGCGTGTCTCTGAGAGACTTGTCTTGATTGTTAATTGATGCAGAAGGGCTCAGCCCACTGTGGTTGGCACCAATCCCTAGGCAGGTGGTCCTGGGCATAAGGAAGGTTGGTAAACGTGAACCTGGGAGACAGCTACCTAGCAAGCCTGTTTTCAAGTTCTTCTCTGAGTTTCTGCCCAACTTCTCTCAGTGATGGGCCGTGCACCAGAGATGCAGGGCAAAGAAATTCTTTCTTCCCCAGGCTGCTTTTAGTCAGAACATGCTTTATCAGTGTAGCCACAGAACTGAAGCTAGAGCTCACGGGGAGGTGTACTGAGGGTGAAAACAGACCACAAGTCCGAGGGGGAAGGAGGGGCTGAGTAAATCATGGTAAATCAGTCATCTCAGCCAAACACTATTTCGATCCAAGGGGGATGTTTATGGAGACTCTTCGGCAAAATGGAAACAGTTTTCTTAATAAAAAAAGACAGAAGACAAAGGATCTTTTTATTGTGATCCTATCTACCCAGAAAATATACAGGAACGCGTACACGTTTAGAAAGGGGTGACTAAAATGGAAACAGTCCCTACAAAAACACATGGGGATTTTCTTCCTTCTGGAGACAAAGGTTCCAGGCTTCTTCTCATTTGGGTGCTTTATCTTGTAAATCATCCAAGGTAGGCTAATGGCTTTGGGGGCTGTGAATGGCATAAAAGTCTCAAGCCTCCTCCTCCTTACAGTCCTTCTATGGGCAGACAGATGAGGGAGGGAAATGAATGTGTCCCTCCCCCACTGCACTGGGCTTTGCTCTCCCCCCCCCTGTGTTCTTCCTCCCCTCCATCTTTCTCTGTCTCCTCTCCCCTCTTCCTTTCTTCCCTTTCCTCTTTCTTGTTCCTCCCCTTTCCTCAGCCTTCATTATCTGCATTTGCCTCAAACACTACTTTTCCAGAGAGGAAACATTCACATGCAATGAAATTCACATAGATAAATATATTTTCTGATTTCAACAAATGTGCACAACATTGTAATCAGCCCTTCAGTCAAGATACTCAAGACAGAGGGTTTCTACAACTCAGAAAATACACCTATGGCGAATTCTACCAGTCTAGATGAGTTTTATCTGCTCTAGAGAATCATAGAGAGGAAATTACAGATATTTACTGGGGTTTTCTGCTTGTTTGTTTTGCTTTTTAAAACGGTCTATCAGTTTAGTCCAGGTTTGTCTCGAACTTATGATCCTCCTGCCTCTGTCTGACAAAGGTACGACTGGTGTACCAGACTTTAGATATAATATTTTCAAGATGGGTTTCTTTAGCTCAGCGTACTTGCTTTTGGGGTGACCAGTGCTGTTGTAGGGTATCAGTAGCTCAATGCTTTTTACTCCTAGGTTGCAGATGCCTGAGGTCAGCTCCTGACTCCAAAGGTGTCCAGGTCTTAACCCCAGGAACCTGCAGCTGTGCTTTGTCAAGGAGCTTTGCAAGCATGGCTGCAGTCAGGGGCCTGGGAGGGGAAGGTGGCTCAGGTTAGCCACCGGGGTTTTAAGCTCAGTCCCAAGTATGAGAGAAGCAGAGGAAGACTGGGGAGAAAGTAGGCAGGTGGAAGAGACTGGCTTCAGGAGGCCATGAGTAACTGGAGAGACAAGGGAGGGCTTCTCCAGAACTTCAGAGGCCATGTCTTCACTGGGGCCCAGTGAAATCCTACTCAGATTTCTGAGCTCAAGAGACACAAGAGAACACATGTATGCCATTTTAAGCCACGAGTCTGTGGCCATCTACTCATGATTTTATGAAGAGACTACGATTCCGCTGTGTGGATGTGCTACAGATGGCGGTTCCATTCACTTCTTGATGAATTTGGATGCTGTCTGGAACTATTGCAGATAAAGTTGGTAGGAAGATCTTCGTTTGAGGCAGAGTGGCACATGACAGGGTGGCTTCAAACTCTCTGTAGAGCTGAGGGTGACTTTGAACTTCTGGTCCTCCTGTCTCACTGCAATGCTGGAGTTCATGTGGTATAAAGACTGAACACAGGTCCTCATGCATGCTAGGCAAGCACTCTACCAACTGAGCTCACATCCCCAGCCCTGCTGGGAAGATTTATGTGGGTCCTTTTGTGGATGTGCTTTTGTTTCTCTTAGGTGAATGTACCTAGGAATGGGAATTGTTTGCACACAGTTCAGTTTTCTCAACTGGTTGTGCTATTTAATACCCAAAGTGTGAGACCTGACCCTCTTTTTTTTTTTTTAAAAAAAAAAAAAAAAGGAAAAGAAAGGCTGGGGTCATTCAGCCCAGATGGTAAGGATTGGTGGGAGTCAATTCCTAGCCCCTGCTAGATGATTCTAGAGGCTGATTGTACTTTCAGAGTCCTCAGCATATTTTCATGCTTGAATGCATTTCTCTTTTTCTTTAAAAAAGTGCTCCCCCATTCTTTCTCTTCCTTCTGGTCCTGAGCTCTTCCCTAGTACACACTGTGATCTGTGGGTGGGTACCAGGACCTCCACGAACCGGACAATCCAGGAGTCAGGAGACAGAGAGTCTAGACCTCAGGGTCTTAACAGGGACACAGGGGAACAGGAACGCCACATGCTGAGTGCCTTTCCCTGGGGGGCAGTCAACCGTGTTATTCTGCAGCAAATGGAATTTTCTTGTCCCTCTAAGTAGAAAAGCACCTGAAGCTCAGATGCCTCCCACAACAGTAGTTGATAAAACACTCAGAGGAAAGGAAGTGGGAGAAAAGGGGGTCCCAGGAGCCCATGGTTCTTGGGGGAACAGGGAGCTGTTTTGTTAATCTTGCTCTTGTGTGCACACATACTCTCGGAGGTCAACATCAGGTCCTTCTGCCCTTGCTCTCTGCCTTAATTTTTGAGACAGGTTCTTTCTCTGACCTGGAAGTGGCTGATTCAGCTAGACTGGCTAACCAGAAAGCACGAGGTGATCTAGTCTCTTAACTTCCAAGTCCTGAAACTACAGGCACGTGCCCACTGAGCTTGGCATTAAATGTTTTTATTTATTTTTGTATGTGTGTGTGTGCACCTGAGTAGATGTGTGCACACCATGTGAAATGGAAACTTCCAGTTTTTTCGGAAAGTCGGTTGTGTCAAATGATGGTTTGCTGGGGCACACAGGTGAAAGGATGTCTTACTAAAGCAAACACAGGAAAGGCTGTTTTCCTGGAGCAGACACAGGTGAAAGGGTGTTTGGATACAGTAAACACGTGGAAGGACGCTTGATGAAGGAGTATAAATATGACCCCATAGACTGTGGGAGACGAGCACTGAGCCTTGGTTTGGTTTGTTCTGCCTTGCTATTCTTTGCTAACAACACACATGTACTGATTCGTCTTACATAGTGTTGAGCTAAACTTGTGGTAAGGCTGCCATTGAGGTTCCTATGACAGCTTGCTGATTCTGCAGCCTCCCCTCAGGCCTGTTCGGGAGCCTGGTGGTTTCTTCAGGGTTGAACTACAGCTGCCTGGCGTCTGCTTGCTGAAAGGACTGGACTACAGCTGCTGGTTCGTGCCTGGTGTCAGTCTGCCTAGAGGACTGCTCTGTAGCTGCTGTGTCGTATTTGGTGTTTGCTACGGGGCTGAACTGCTGCCAAAGAAGATCGAGATCGCCCCCAAAGAACTCCTGCTGAACAGGTCCACTTGCTCCATATCCTAATAACTTTTCTCTTCCACTACCTCTATTGGATGGTGGGCTAGAGGAGTGATTGAACCATTATTAAAAATAAGTTGCAAAAAATGTGTGCACACAACCATGTGTGTGCAGGAGCCAGAGAGAATCAGAAGGGGGTATCAGCGCCTCTAGAACTGGAGCTACAGTCCACCATGTGGGTGCTAAGACCCAAACTGGGGTCCTTGCAAGATCAACAAGTGCTCTTAACCACCAAGCAATCTTTCCAGCTCCAAGAATGACATTAAAAAAAAAGTTGTAGGGATCAAACACAGATCCTCATAAATGGCAAACCCTTTACTAATGGAGCCATCTCCTGAGTCCCAATTAATTTTGGCTTTTTTTTTTTTTTTTTTTTTTTTTTGACCTAAAGAAAATTAATTCTTATCCTAAAATTCCAGAACTTTTCAGGATTAAGCTGGAGGACAAAAGAGGTGGTTATTTCCTATGCATAATCAGTTTTGGCTCTCGAAATGGGATCTGGGATTTGAGGATCAGTTGGTTTAATCTACAAATCTTATTCAGGCCATGGATCCTTAATCCAGAATGGGGCACCCTCTTCTGACTTCCGTGGTGCAGACATGCAGACAGAGCCTCACATGAAATTACGAAATGCTTCCCATCTCTTGCCGTTCGTGGAACCTGTATAGCAATACCTTGGACATCAAATAAGTTCCCAAGTGTACCACCTGACACTAGAGCCTGCTGCAGTCTGGCATCCTGTGTGGGATGCTGTTGGACCTGTCACTGTGATCCCTAGAGCCAAGGAGAGCTGGTCTTTAACATACCAGCTGTCCCCATTCCTCTATGAAGTCCTAGCTTGGCCACCGCTGTGATGGCAATGGCCACCAGGCTCTCCAAGTGGACCTGGATGGATGCTGGCCTGAAAGCCCTCTTGGCATGCAATGCTGCACTTCCTCCTTCTTGCCCTGTACTCAGGGTTGTTCTGGAATGAGAACTCAGATGTGGATGGGCACATGCTGGTATTCTGAGTTCTTAGGACACGTTCCCCAAGATGTAGGGTCCTTATAGGAGGACCAGTGCATCACCAAGCAAAGGCAGCTTGAGCAAGCTCTCGGCATGTGCCAAGAGAGAAATGGAAAGCACGTGGGGGACTTGGCATGAAGGTGCCACCCCAGGGTACAGGTGATCCTTGTTTCTTTGATTATCCTCCCGTGTTGGCTTCCGACCAATGCAGGCCATTTGTGGTGCCAAGCATGGTGACACACGCTTGTGCCTTCGTCAAGTCTTTGTCTTCTCACGATACCTGGAATGGAATTGGGGGAAGGGCAGCTTCTTCCAGGAGCCCTGTTTCCCCTTCTCTTTCCAGGCTGAGCACTGGGATGTGAGTGCGCGGAGGCTTATGGGAATGCAGTTACGCTCTTTGCCTGGGTCACTTGGCACAGAAGGTAGAAGATGATACTCATTGCTTTGCAGGGCACTGATACAGGTCCTTGCAGAGGAGGTGACTTGTCCACTGTCCGGGGCTCTGTAAGTACAGGCAGTTGACAGAAGATGGCATCCAGTGAGTATGTTAACAGCTAGCAAGGGTGGGGTTCCCCATGGGAGAGGCACACTGTGTTTACTGAAGAGGTAGAAAGTTGTACCTCATGGGGAAGTTCCTCCTAGTTAGCTTTCCCTTGCTATGATAAGCATTAAGACCAAAGCAGCTTGGGAAGGAGAGGGTGTATTTGGTTTATGCTTCTCATCATGGCCGACCACCGATGAAGTCAGACGGGGGCTCCACTGAGCAGGGGCAGAGGTAGGAACCGTGAAGGGGTGCTGCTTACTGGCTTGCTTGCTTACAACTGGTTCAGCTTGTTTTCTTATAGATCCCAGCTACCTGCCACAGGTAGCACACCCACAGCAAGCTGCACCCTCCCATATTGGTCTTTACCAAGAATAAGCCCGAGACTTACCCATAGGCCAATTTGTCGGAGGCATTCTCTCAGGTGGGGTTCCCACATCTCAGATGATTCTGGCTTGTGTCAAGTTGACAAAAATCTTAACAAGCAAGTGATTAGTAGGGAAACTGTACCCAGTATAAGGGTGTACTTAGCTCGAAAGTTATACCCAGGGAAATGTTAGTACCCTGGAAAGAGAAGGGAAAAGAGACAGTACCCATGGGGGTGGTTGGCACCCAGGGGAAGAGATGATACCCATGGGGAAGGTTGGTACCCAGTGGGTATATGGACCTTGGAGAGGCTCATCACTTGACTTGGGTTGTGAAGGCCTAACAGGAAAAGTCTAACAAAAAAGAGATAGATTGTGTGGTTCTTCACATTTAAATAAAAAAGCAGCAGCATGCTCCAAGCCTTCAGTCCCCTGCCCACAGTTAGGAGTTTGAGAGCATCCATTTGTCCACACTGGCTCTCGATTGCTGCCAAGAAACACTAGTTAAAATTCAAGACAACAGTGCTGGATCAAACTGTTCTCACATTTCTCCATTGGAAATACCTATGATTCCTCAAGACAATGTTTCAATTTTACCACATGTCCAGTCACATGCTGAAGTGTAATAAAACCCCTCCATCCTCTTCCGGCCTCCCACTCCCAGTGTTTGGAAGATCAGAGGACACACGTGGACTTTCAATCAGGGAAAACAGCCCTTCTTCTGTTTCTGGCACCTCCACGTGTGCTGGAGTGAGGGGCTATGGTCAGCCACAGGTACTGGCTACTTGGGAGGCGTCAGGAGAAAGAAGTGGACAAGTTACAAAAGAATATATATGTGGTGGCTCTTGTCCCCAGGTGACATGGCCCATGGCCTGTGAGCCAGTTTGTACCCGAATCTGTTCATTCTCTGACCCATTCCTGACCTGCTGTATGTCCAAATCTGTGTCTGTGGTCAGGGCCACTCTTTGGAAGGTACATGTCAACCTGTTGAGCCTGTACTGTACTGTCACCTGGGTTGCCAAAGAGCCGATATGCACACTCTTTTTTTTTTTTTTTCCCAGCCTCATTAAGGGCCTTTGTCCAACCTCATGGGTCAGTAGCTACTTTCACACTTACTGTTAAAGAGTTGTGATTTCTGTTTGTGGGGTTAATATACCCCTCTGCCACGTAGGGTGGTGGGTACCATGCCCTCCTCTGTTTGGAGATACCCCTTGTCCTCTGCCGGTTCTTTTAGGATGAAGGCATCCTTAACTACTGGGTTTGAGTGACAGAAAACCAGGTTTAGAGACAATATCCACTGGAATGACACCAGACCAGAGTAGTGTCTGCAGTCTGCTCAGTCCCAAGAACAGTTCAACTCAATAAAATCAACAGATGTATGGCTTCAGCAGAAGAGGGAGCTGTAAAATGAGAGGTCATCTGGCCTGTGTTACTTCATCCTCTTTGACATCAGAAACACCTGGGGTTACTGTCTACTTGTAGAGTCTTAAGGGTCTATTGGAGGCCAAATTGAGAAAGGGTGTTGTCTGCTTTCTTTGCTATAACAAGAACACCTGAGGCACACACACACACACACACACACACACACACAAAATAGGTCATGGTGTCTGTTCACAGCAGTAAAACCCTAACTAAGACACACACCCTAGCTAAAATAACCCTGCAAAAGAAGAAAGAAGCTAGCAGGCTCCCATATACTCACACGGAGTCACAGACAGTTGTGAGCCACCCGATGTGGGTGTTGGGAACTGAACTTCTGTCCCCTGGAAGAGTGACAGGTGCTGTCAACTGCTGAACCATCTCTCCAGTCCCTTACTTTCAACTTTTAAAATTAGCTTACAGGGTGAGTTGTTCATGTGAGGTTTCACACATAGTTTTTTTTTTTTTTTTTTTTTTTTTTTTTTTTTTTTTTTTTTTTTTTTTTGGGTTGGTTTGTCCTGCCCCTTGCATCACCCTGTCCCCATCTCCCCCACCCCCCACATCTCCCTCCACCATCATATCTCCCTGCTCCCCACCCCACATCTCCATCTCCCTGACCCCCTGAATCTTCTGCCCCTCTTCTACTGTTCCCTTTTGTTCCCAGCATTCCCCTCTTCTACTTCAATCTGTTGTGGTCCTGACCCTCTTCAGCTTTTTCATTTGCATTGCGGAGCTAATTGTGTCTAGTCTTGGCTGTTAGCAGGAAGTTTAAATAGATACAATGTATTGTTTGAAGCATGGCTTCTATCAGAGTAAGCCTTGATATGTTTGCCATTATTGTTACTGTTATATAGACTTTTGATGTTTTAATTCTGATTCTGTTTTTCACCTGGTTAGAGTATGTCCTTAGTTGAGAGTCTCAGAGCAGATGAAAGACAGACTCACTCTTCCTTCCAGCCTCTGCTATTTTTACCTTTGGTAACCCTGATGGGCCCCCGGTGAACGATTGGTGCATGTTGGTTATTATACTTAGACCATGCAAAAGTTTCCCTTATCATTTTAATTCAGGCTCATTTTCTTTGGATTAATCTTGAAATAACTTCTTTGGAAAGAACTTAGGTTGTATGTGATATGACTCTTTGCCTAACCAAACTCGTTTCTTTTTTATAATCATACTTAGTTCACAGTTTGGCCAGGAACAGGGTTCCAGGATCTCTTTGCAACAATGTTTCACCTTTCCAGTTTGATGAGTATTTCCTCGCTGTCCTCAGTGCAAAGCCTTTGTTCTGCAAGCCGGAAGGGTTCTCTCCTGCCTCAGTGCCAGCAGTTTTATTCTGACGTGCTTTGTGGACCACCTTTGGCTTTGCTGCCTCCTCTTGGGTGGGTCCTTTGATGCTAATACCCAAGTTGTTTCTACAGTGTGGGCAAATTATATTATCTATTGGAGTTAGATTCCCTCTAGTGGGTTTCGGTCTACTGTAACTCAGACAAGTGGCTCACTTACAGGTCTTTCCTCAAGTCTCATAATTTGCTTTTAACATGTCTATGTCTTTGGATTTCATTTTTGGAGATTTTGGATCTTTTAGTTACTTACACACTGAGTTTCTAAGTTACTCGTTGGATTTCAGGGCTCCTGTTGAGAAATTATTTTAATGTACTTCTAAAAGATGACAGATGCTGTCATGTTCATTATTTATTTGCTTTTGGTGTAAAGTCTTCCCCTAGATCAAGGAGGATAAAAACTAGAATGTTTGGAAGTTCCCCATGAGTTTAGCTGTTTTCTTCTATCTTTATGTATTAGCACCTGGCTCTCCTCACGGGGCTAACCTGCCAGTCATACTAGCATGTGCCCTGTGGGATAGACATGACTTCTCAGGTTGCCTTGTAACTTTCTCCACATTGCCTGTGACTTCCAGACAGTTGTCTGTCACTTGTGATAAAGCGCTGTGAGCCGTCCCAGTGAGAAGCAATCTCCATGCACATTTCCGTCCCACTGTGCTTATTCTGAAGTGGCCTTTGACCTCACAGTTTCACTTTGAACACGTAAACGCATTAAACCTACACCCGGATTTTTATGACAGGGAGACTACAGTGGAACTGGCTGAGGTGAAAGGTGACATTTTGAGGAGGGTTTCACCTTCGAGCATTTAGGTGTACTGCTCGAAGCGTGCTTGTCCACTGTTTTATTTTTCAACTACTGTTGTCACTGTTCAGGGCTTGTTAAGCAGCCATATTGTTATTGTTGAGATTTCCTGGGCATATCTAGAAGACACAATCTCACAGTAGACTCCCTGGTCTCTGGCTTGTTAGACAGTCTTTCTGCTCCCTCTCCCTGAGCCTGAGGTGTGTATGGTTATGCTGTACATGTACCAGTCATGGCTGGGCACCCTACAGTGTGTACATGGACCAGTCACGGCTGGGCACCCTACAGTGCTTCAGAAGTGCCAGTCCCTTCAACTGCAGAGAAAAACTTCTTTTTGGGTTACATGCCAGTGTGGATGGAGAAAATCTCACAGGGCCCCATCCCTGGATGAGCTACAGTTAACCAGCCCCTTAATTGGTTATCTATCAGTGGTCAGTATATACATGAAAAAAATATTAAATGGATGCATTTATTCATTCATACACACACACACACACACACACACACACACACACACACAAATATAAAGAAAAAAAGGATAAAAGGCCATGAAGAGGAAGGGGGCATAAGAGGGACTGGATGGAGCAGAGGGAAAGGGAGGAACATTTTGTAATTGTATTTTAATTAAAAATAAAATAAATTAATAATAAGCCATTTTCTTACATTCTCACAAATGATACTTCAGTAACAATTGAGTTTACACCTACCATACCATCAATCAATATCTGCGTGTTGACCTTTTTTTTTTTTACTTGAGTGTTTATTTATCTTCATCTAAGCACATGTCTGTTTTGTCTTTAATCCTAGAGAAGACAGTTTGGGGAGGGAGCCATAAAACAACAAAAGAAAGTGGAGTGGGTTAAAATTGATTGCCTGGAAACTGGTAGAGACCTCAGAATATTACTTAAACTTTAACCCTGGCCGAGCATGTCAGCAGGGCACCTTCTAGAAGTATTTATAGAAGATGTGACATTGACCTAACGCGGTCAGAGAAAGAAGAATCTTTGAAAGCCTTCCGTGTCAAGCACGGGGATGGGGCAGGGGTCCGGAAGCAAACACACACTTGCAAACAGTGTCACCGCCCTGTGTAGTAAATACAGTTCCAAAGTAAACGCAGGTGGCTGTGCCGCAGAGGAAGAGCGGGGGAATTCAAAGAGCCGCAGGAAGGGTGTTAGGAGCTGGTGTCAAGGCGGTGAAGCTGAGAACAAACAGCACCCATAGAAAGAACACAGACTATACACAAAACAGAGGAGGCAACCGGGCAACGGAGCGCGCACAGGGGACACGTATGACTGAGTGGGTAGCCATGGAGGAGCTGTTGCCACATGACCTCAAGTATCATTGACTAGTTCCCGTATCTGCCCTAGTCTCACTGTAAACATTTGCTGCACGCGTGAATGCCCGTGTGGATTTGGAACGTGATTCTGTAGCAACCCTTCAGCTAGGGCAGCAGTTCTCAACCTGTGGGTCGCGACCCCCCTTGAGAGCCAACCTTTTCACAGGTGTCACCTAAGGCCATCGGAAAACATTGATATTTACGTTAGGGTTCATAACCGTAGCAAAAGTCCAGTTGTAAAGTAGCAATTAAAAATCTTACGGCTGGGGTCACCACAGCAGGAGGAACTGTGCTAAAGGGTCGCAGCATTAGGAAGGCTGAGAACCACGGCTCTAGAGTTATAAACAGTTAGGCGATGTGATCATAACGGGGCTTCTGAAGGAAGCCACAGAGCAGGAGAGGGAAGCCCAGGTCAGCATGTGAGCGGAGGGCAGACTGTAGGAGCGCCTGTGTGGGCCCCCGGAGCGAGGTGGCTGAGTAAGGGAAGGGAGAGCTACTTGGTGCCTCATCTGAGAGGCTCAAGGCCAGTTTTGCACGCGTCTAGAATGAGGACTGGGTGCTGCGTGGTGTCAGTCATGGGCTGGAAGAAGTGTGCGCAGGGAAGACACGATGCTCCCGGGACTGCTCAGTCCGGGCTGCATTAGAAACATTCAGATAGGAATATCTAATAGGCAGTCCCAGTGTGCTGGACCGCAGTGTGGCTCGGGAGAAGAAAGGCTCTGGATCTGGGTAGCCTGACTGTTGAGACAGAACAATACTGGGAAGGAGACTCCATACAGGTGCTGGGGTAGCCCTGGGGGACAAGTGGGAGGAATGGATCACAGTGCCCAAAGTCGCCTGGCTAGCAATCAGTTGTCCTGGAACTATGGTTATGGTCCAAGGGGGCCACTCTCAGATGCAAAAGGTCCTTCATTTCACCTTGTGGGGTGAAAGAGTGACCCATGAGGTAGGCTGTTGGAAAGATGAGACTCAGACTAGAACAAGGTAGGAGGACCACAGGCATACCGGATGCCAGCATGGAGTGGGCTCAGAACTGCCTTCTTAGCCGGTGCCCGATGCGTCGCAGGGTGAATGGCCTCCAGGAGCAGGACGGGCACGCGTGCCTTTGAGTAACTTTCCACGTTACCTCCCTGCTTCCCTGCATGTTATGCCTCTGGGGTCCTGGCCTTCACCTGCCCTTGCCCGAAGTTCTCCACCCTGCTGGAACCTTCTGTAAGGCACCAAAAAAGCCATCGGTGTGGGGTGGTGTCACTCAGCAGGGCCCCTCTCTGCAGGAGGGCGAGCCCACGTGCAGACTCGTGAGTCACTCTTGGCACAGGCACACTCAGTGCAGGCATTTCCAGTCGTTTCTGTTTCCTCTTCCTATATCTCTGACCTTTCACCTAGCCCCAGAGAAACTGTACCGAGAAAGCTAGGATCCTTGCTGGTCAGGCTTCAGCCTCACCTACTCCTGAGGTCTGTTCTGCACCGGTGGTGCCCCTTTTTGGAAGACAGGTTTCACCACAGGCTGGAAGACATTCACTAGCTATGAAAGGGAAGAGACAGAAGTGTGATCTTAAACATTCGTGTGTAAGGGGAGAGCTAAGTATTTTTTCACAGTGGCTAAAAAATAGCCATGAAGGTTAATTAAGAACATAAACACTGGGGCTGGAGAGACTGTTCAGAAGTAAGAGTGCTGGTTTCTCTTCTAGGTTGGCACTCCGTCCCCAGCACCTCCCCAGCACCCATGTAGGGTAGCTCTCGGCCTCTTGTCTTTCTAGTTCAGGGTCTCTGAGGGGAACCATGCAGATGTCTTACACACACACACACACACACACACACACACACACACAGAGATGCACAAAAGTAAATCCTTATAAATCTTTATAAATTTTATATAAAATATTACTCTATTTATATAAACATAAATCTTTATAAAAAAGAACACAGTCATCCCTATAACTAGATAACAAAGGAAAGCATGGACTTGGAAAAATGTCCAGTGGGATCACAATGATATAAATAAGTGAAGAAAAAAAGGGGAGGGGAGTGGGGGGAGGGTTTAATATTTGACATGTAAATACAGAGAATATCCAATAAAATTGAAAAAAAAAGTGTACCCATCATTAAGTCTTGAAGAAAGGTCTAGAATGCCAATATTGGCTGTGCTCAGGTGGAAGCATATTTTATTTTATATTTTCCTTTTGTTAATTTTCTGTTAATGTGGTTATATTAGCCTTACAACTGAAGAATGCATATAATAAAATAGAAATGAGTTCAAATGTCAAAGCCTAGTTCAACTGGCCAGGTCTTTTATGGGATTTCCAAACTCAAGGCCAGCCCTGGTCAGCCCACAGCCTACCCCCCATCCCTTTAAATCAGGGCTTATCAGTCTATCTGAAGGCTTAGGGCAGGGCCACTTCAGGAACCAGGCCCCCTCCCTGGGGTGGGGCAGGCAGGCCCGTGCTTGGGATCTTAGCTCTTAAAATCCAAGGAAACAATTAAGTCAGGACTTTATAGCTTTTTACTCAACAGGGAGGCTCCCAGACAGCGCTGAAGGCCTGTTTCCCACACAGTGCTCCTGAGCCCAGGGCAGGGATTTTGAGGGTGTGAGCATCTGTTTCCTGAGGTCATTTCGGGATCTGCAGGCCGCAAGGAAACCATGCAACAGGGACCGGAGCTAAGTTAGAGTCAGAGAGGCCAGATGAGCCAGTTTAGGAGATTAAGTAAAACAGATAATCCTGGTTTTTACAACTTGGTCTATCTTGTCTGTGTACTGAGAATACAAGGCCTCTCAAGGGCCAGTGCCCCCTCCCCACTTCTCCTTGCAGAGGTAGGTGGACAGTTTATAGTTGCTGGAATGCATGGGGGAAGAAATGCCTTCGCCTCAGGAATAATGTCAGAACGAACTTCAGGGACTCAAAACCCTGGCTTCAGACACATGGGAGTGACGTTTCCTACATCTCTGGATGGTTTTCGAACAAAGTCCTGGAATACCCCAAAACCCAACCCCCATCCTTTATTTTATTTTATTATTTTCTCATCTAGCTCTTCACAGAGGAGGAGACGGTAAATGAAAGCGCCCAACTATACCTGAGCATAGGTCCTTATTGTCCTGACTACTCCTTTCAGGAAAGGACCAGACATTGTCACTGGAGTTAACTTTTAAGGTCAAGCTCTGGCCAGCAGAAGGGTAACTGAACTCTCAGTCCGAGTGGCCAGAACAGAGCCCTTACACCTCCTTTGCTGATTTCATTCCCACTCCACTCCCTAGAGTGCTGCTAAGACTCCAGAGAAGTCTGTTTTCTCTAGCTGTGGAAAGAGCTAGAGTTGTTCTGTGACTTCCAAATGCACAAACACACATGTACAGATGTGCAAGCACACGCAAGTATACTCAGACACCCTCCCCCACCCCTAAAAACACACACACACACACACACACACACACACACACACACGTCAAACAGGGGGTGATGGTCTGGATTAATTCTTTTTAAACACAGGCCTCCACAGGGTTCCTTTGTGATACTAGCAACAAGTGTCCCTAAATGCATATAACTGGCAGGTTTTCTTGATTTGTGCCAAGCCTGTGCCCCGGGTGTGTTACACACGAAGAAGCACAGAAGGATCGAAGGACAAGAAGCAACATTACCTACTTAGCCAAGATCACAGAATCACTGGATCCAGCCTGCCTTGCTTTCAGTCTCCAAGATCAACTGGATGAGACATGGGCTCCTCAGGGAGCATCTTTCTTTCCCGGGAACCAAATACTTGCACTTCACCAACCACTGTGTTCTTCCTCCTGTGGAGGAAGCCACAGCTCGGGTCTTTGAGACGACTACGGAAACACCTATCATATTTGCTCACTTCTCATTGGCTCACACTCAGTTACATCATCACAGGTAGCTGCAAAGGAGTCTGGGAAATACAATCTGTGGTTGCGAGGTTATAAGTCAAATCAAAACTTAGTAGAAGAAAAAGGGCACTCGACTTGGCAGCGCATAGACTAAAACTGAGATGCTACAGAAAAGGTTCACATGGCCCCTGCCCAAGGATCACACCCAAATTTGTGAAGCATTCCATATTTTTTAAAGTTTACAAACAAACAAAAGAACCCACAGTAGGAAGCTGTGGTCATCTGCTTACCGTGGAGCTTACAAGAATGTCCTTTGCTGGATTTCTTAATTCTACTGATTTCAGGTTTGCTGCATCATGTTTACAAAGACTGGCTCTAGTGAACCCAAAATGTTTTAGAAAATTAATCACTATAAAATTGTATATTTAGGGGGTATTTACTGTATCAAACTTTAGTTGTCCTTAATATTAATTAAAGAATAAATAAAAGAGGTGAATCTTATTTTTTGTGCAGAAATCATCAGATATCAATACGGTGCAGTTGGCACCGATGGTGCTTGCCTGCAATTTTGTCACTTAGAAAGCTGAAGCAGGGGGACTGTCGGTTTGAGCTAGCCTGGGAAACAACAAATTTCAATCAGCCTTGAGCACATGAAAAAAAAAAGATATGAGTTAAATGTGAAGGCTTAGAAGAGTTTAGGTTTTTGAGTACTTTGACTTTAACAATTGGAATACTTAATAGAACAAGTAAATGTAAACAGTTTCTGCATCAACAAAGCCTTCTTCAGATATTACAGTTCCCCTGGTGATGTGTGTAGGGCCCATGTTCATTTGCTCTGCATTGCTATGGCAGGACCACCTGAGGCTGGGTAGCTCGTAAAAAACAGATTTAATGTTTCACTCTGTTGAAGATTTGGAAGTCCCAGATAAAGGAGCCAGGCAGGTCTCTTGTCTGGGAGGGTTTAGTCTCTGCTTCAGAGATATTATTTTGAAAACTGTGTCCTTGGGAGGGGAAGATGTGGCATCCTTAGAGGCTGAAGGTTAAAGGGTCTAGCAAAACACACTCTCAATGTGAAGCCATTTAAAAAGAGCAGTGGGGGCTGGAACCGTAGCTCTGAATGCTTACCTATCGTGCAGGAGGACCCACATTCAACCCAGCAATGTATAAACACATGTGCTGGTGTCTGAACCTTCAGCACTTGACAGGATGTTAAGTTCAAGTTCATTGTTTGTTCAAAGCCAGCATAGGCTACATGAGACCTTGTCTTTCAAACAACAAATAATAACAAAAGCCAAAAGAAAAGAAACCACCTGCCACCTGTCTTATAAGGACACCTAATGACTTACTTGCATCTTTAAAACTCCTTCTAAATTTTGTACAGGGTGTATTCAAACCACAGTAGAGCTTATAGTTTGGTTTCTGTTGTGAACAGAGAAGCCTAATCAATATTTCATGAGTCGCCATCATCCTTGTCATCTTCCTCCTCCTCTTATTCTTCTTGTTCTTCTTGTCTTCTTCTCCTTTTCTTCGTCTTCTTCACAGTCTACTTCTTCGTTTTCTTCTTTGTCTTCTCCTCCTTTGTCTTTTTCTCTTCTTCATTGTCTTCTTTTCCTTCATCTTCTCATTCATTTTTGTCTCCTTCATCTTCTTCTTCTCTTTCTTGTCCTTCCTTCCTTCTTTGTTTTGAGACAGGGTCTGGTATAACCCAGGCCTGTTTTAAATTTACTGTTGTAACTGAAGGTGGACTTGATTTGTTCAACCTCCTGTCCCCTACCCTCTGGTGCTGAGCCTTCAGGTACAAGCCACCACCACATGAGGCTCTGTTTCTTGGTTTTGAGACAATCTGCTCTTACACCTGTTCCATGGACCAGGTTTTCCTCAAAGTCATGATCCTCCTGCCATAGCCTCTTGAATTCTGTGATTTGAGTCGCCATTCTTGACTCTACCTCATGTATTTGTCTCAGCAGTTAAGGTCCGTGACGTTTTCCTCCATGGCTTTACCATTCTTTGATCAGGTTAACTTTTGTTACTCACACTTACCAACCCTCTCTTCTATCCCACGACACTCGGCTCTTTCCTAATAGTTCCCATTGATAGCTTTAAAGTCTGAATTCTACACCTGAGGGACAATATTGCATGTATGTTTCTTAAAGTTATGACAGCTCCCAACACTAGTGTGTATGGCACCGTCCTGCAAGCAGACTGTCTTGCCTGTGCTGCAGGCTGCTTCTCCTTAACTGTAATTTCCACATAAACTGTTTTAGACTCCATAGGGAGTCATGTAAAGTGTGGTTTATTCTCCTGAAGCAAATGTTTTCTTTGAGGCTTACTTCCTTCATCTGCTAACCTAGACCCAGTCCTGGAAGCTTCTAGCCTTTGTACAATCCAGTCTAGGCCTAGAATGTTTTCAGCCTCTGAGTCTTGCTACTGAATAAATTCAGTCTCCTAGTTCTTTCTCTGCTCTGCCTGCTTGATTCAAAACTCAGTTGTTCTGACTCAAACTCCTCTCCAAGCTGACTGATTCAATTTGCCACCTACCCCTTGACTCTTACTGAATTGCTCTGCTTGACCTTGAACTAACTCTGGCAATTTGTTCTAATCTTCTAGATCCTTTTCTGGATCATTCTGTATAGATTGTCCTGAAGATGTTTGTATTTGAATGTTAATTCCACTTCCCCAAGAAGGGCTGCCTGGTCCAGAGACTCCAACTGAACCTTCCCATTTTTATTAGTAAAATAAAGAAAAGCCAGTGACTGGGTGGGGCAAGGAGGTGGAGAGAAGAAAGGTCTAAGAGGTCAGAGGATGAGAGAGGTCAGAGGTCAGAGAGGCAGAGGAAGTGAGATGACAGAAGGGGAAGATCGTGGCAATGTGGAGCTTCCCAAGGACCAGCTAGACCCAGGTGATATTTATTGGTATTAAAAAGCTATGAACATTAAGGATTTTTTAGGTCTAGCATCTTATATGAAGGGCAGTTTGTATCTTTGTCTATTTGATGTAATCTTGTGCAGAAGGTTTATGGATTGAGAGTTGAATATATAAACCTGTATGAAAAGCTATCGGGCTGTAGAGTTGTGTTTGTGTGGGATTTTGGGGTACAGAAATACCCTGGGACAAAGGCAGAGAACAGGCAGTAGTAAACTGCCAAGGGAAGGGAGTTGCTTGGACAATTTGAGCCATGGTGATGGGTCAGACCGGGCTCCAAAGGAGTGTGTGACTCCAAACTAAAATCGGTCCTGAGGAGTGAGACCTCAGGGCATTAAAGAAATAACCCAATTTATTTTTTAATATTTACTGCAACAGTTCTGTCTTTACCTGTCTCTACCTTGTTCTGTCTTCAACCTATCTCTGTAAAAGTCTCCTGGCAAAACTCCCTCCTCTCCTCTCTGCACTGCCCTTCAAGAAGCTTCCCTTTCTTCTCTCTTCTCCCGAGAGTTAGTCATATCCTACTCTGTTAAATCTTTCTCTGATTCGTCACTTTGTCTGCCAGTCAATTAGATATCACTTTCAAACATGGCTGCCTTCTTCATCAAATGAACTTTTCCTTCATTGTTTGAGTTTAAAGGTGTGTACTAAAGACAGGTCTGTATTCCATCCAGAGGGATTAAAGGTGTGTGCTAAGACTGAGCCACACCACACTAGAAAAAGGGTTTTGTTTTGGTTTTTCCAGTAAACAACATAATCTCAAGGTTAACGGTGTGATCAAACATTCTGCAACACTAGCCCAGGCTAGGTGAATCAGCGGAGTGGGAAGGCGTGCCTCAGCTGCTGTCTGGGCAGTTAGAGGGATTATATAAAGTGTAGACGGAGGAGTTAAGGATGACTTCATTGTGCACGATCAAAGGCATAGAAAATGAGGTCTTAGAATTGAGCAGATGGAAGAGAAACAGAAAACAGAGAACATCTTTCTAGTCAGTTCCAAAGTCTGGGTCATCCGCACATTGCCTTAAATCTCCAGCAACCTGTGTCATCCTTCCTTTCTAAACCAGTTACAGCCAGTTCCTATTATTTGTACTCCAAATAAATCTATCTAATGTGCATGGAAATTCATTGAACCCATTGTTTGAAGCAAATGTGTGTGTTATGTTTTCAATTAGAAGAAAATTTCAGTACAGAATTGATTTCTGAGCCATGAGCCCTGGTAAGTCTGCAAAATCAAATCAAATAGAAGTGTAGGTCTTTTAGTATTTATACTCTGATAATCCCTTATAGATGCCCAAGACTGACTGAGTATAAGGACGGCACAGCCAGTTAGTGACTGTGACTGGGGAGCATTTTGCTACACCTGTAGTAACGTGGAGGAAGCAATTGGAAGCCCCACCACATGGCCTGTGGCAGATACTGTTAGTTTCCCATCCTTTTCCAACTGAAGTTATATCTTCCATTTCCTCTTGAAGTCTTAGATCAATAGAGGCAGTAATAAGTAATGTGTTGGGTCCCCTGGGGCTGGAGCTCCATGTGCTTGTGGACCATCAGCTGTAACAACCTTCATCAGGAGTAACAACCTTCATCAGGAGTAACAACCTTCATCAGGAGTAACACCCTTCATCAGGAGTAACAACCTTCATCAGGAGTAACAACCTTCATCAGTTGTAACAAACAACCTTCATCAGGAGTAACACCCTTCATCAGGAGTAACAACCTTCATCAGGAGTAACAACCTTCATCAGGAGTAACAACCTTCATCAGGAGTAACAACCTTCATCAGTTGTAACAAACAACCTTCATCAGGAGTAACACCCTTCATCAGGAGTAACAACCTTTATCAGGAGTAACAACCTTCATCAGTTGTAACAAACAACCTTCATCAGGAGTAACAACCTTCATCAGTTGTAACAAACAACCTTCATCAGAAGTAACAACCTTCATCAGGAGTAACAACCTTCATCAGGAGTAACAACCTTCATCAGGAGTAACAACCTTCATCAGGAGTAACAACCTTCATCAGGAGTAACAACCTTCATTAGGTGTAACAACCTTCATCAGGAGTAACAACCTTCATCAGGAGTAACAACCTTCATTAGGTGTAACAACCTTCATTAGGTGTAACAACCTTCATGAGAACAGTCCCACATACATCAGACACCAGTCTCATGGTGTTCATATGGTCAATGACAATAGGAAGGAGACAGTTAATTAGAAGAGGGGCAAAGCTCTAAAGTCTTACATCCTGCCCCTTGTGACATACTTCCCTCAGCAAGGCTGTATGTTATAAAGGCTTCACAGTCTCCCCCAAACAGCTCCACCAGTGGGCACCAAGTGTTTAAATACCTCTCATTCAAACACCAGTCAGCAACTGAGAGCAATAGCCTGAGGAATCTGTAGCTTTAGTCTAAGTGGAGCAGTGGAATGGGAGGGACAGCAGCAGTGAGGGACGTGGCCAGCATTTTCTCACTATTATCTGGTGTATCCAAGAAGGGATGCTAGGGTGGAGGAGGAAGCACAGGTAATGGCAGCTTACAGATGAGGGGCCCCAGACTGTCTCAGCCAGGGGTTACTCTTACTGTAATGAAACACAATAATCAACAGCAAGTTGGAGAGGGAAGGGTATATTTCACTCACAGTTTCATATAACAGTTCATTGCCAAAAGCAGGGCAGGAACCTAGAGGCAGGAATTGATGCAGAAGCCAGGGAGAGATGCTGCTTACTGGCTTGCTCCCCACAGCTTGCTCAGCCTGTTTTCTTATAGAACCTAGGACCTCCAGCCCAGGGATGGTGGCCTGGACTGGGCTGAAATGGGCTGGGCCTTCCCACACCAATCACTGATTAAGAAAACGTCCTATCGTCTTGCCTATAGCCCAAACACATGAAGGCATTTTTAAAATTAAGCCCCCCGTCTCTCTCTGTCTCTCAAGTGACAATCTCTCAGAATCTTACTGGGCTTTATTAGGGGGTAGTGGTCAGAATACAGAATGGGAGTTAGGAAAATCCTACACACTGCAGACGAAATTGCTGAGCAGTGCCTGCTGCTTCTGAAGACGTTTGTAATGAGCTGGAGAAGCTGAAGTTTTACATACCATGAAGGTACATTCCATTTGCAGGCCCAGGTGCTAGTAAACACTTACACATGCACATCTAGATATGAGCCTAAAATGTTCCTATTAGGGTTGTTGGTAATAATTCTCTTCCCAATAGCCAGCCTGTTCTCATCAATGGTGGAATTCGTGCACAGTGGTTTGGTTGTGCAATGCTGTGTCAGGAGAAAAAAATGAGCTGGGTTCAATGGATGAAACTCATCAATCTAATGTTGGGGAGGAGAACAAGACACAACACTGGAAGCAAGTGTGTGTGGGGGGGAGACATGCTGTTGCTTAGCAACATGTATACAAATGATAATGCTAGGAAGAAAAGCAAGAAAGGGGTCGGGGAGAGGTGGTATTTTACAGAGGTGTGGAAAGGGTGATTAGCTAAAGCTTCTTTTAATTACACATGCTTTGTGCATTTTCTGCTTATATGGCATAGTTCATAATAAAAAGGAAAAAAATAGAAATAGGCCTGATGAAGGGAAGGATGTATACTCCAGATGGAAGGCAAAGTCAGCAAGAAACAGTCATGTAGAATGCCAACAGGGTGGACCGGTGAAATGGTGTGGCAAGGAGTATCCAGAGGAATGGGGCCCATGCCCCTGTGGAGAAATCTGGACTTTATCCTGAGGGCAGTGGGAAGCCATAGATAGGCTATGGGAAAACAGCATCAGACTTGCATGTTTAGAAGAAGCCTTTGTCCACATCTCGGGAGATGTGCCGCATTGTCCCAGGTGAGTGATAGTGAAATGTGGAGTCTTCAGAGTGTGGCTTCTGTGGCGATCTTTCCTCAGAGGCCTGCCTGCGTCCTGGAAGTAACACTGCCCCCAAAGCCTTTGGATCAATGGCCTTGCTCAGTTCCTTTAGTGCCATGGTTGTATCTTGGGGACTTGTCCCCGTTTAATCTTGGGATCATTAATGACAGAGGCAGATTCTCCTCTCTAACATCAGCCAGGCTAACGTTTGACTGAAGAGAAAGTGCCATCCCTGTTCCCAGACACCATCTCATTTAGATTCTGGATATTTTGAAGCAAAGGAGAAAAAAAACGCACACCACAATAGGATAAGAAATGACTTGAGGGTCTTGAAGCAGCCGACAAATGCTGAAAGTTAACCTCATGCAGGACCTAATATTCTAATGGTACCGCGTGTGGTGTTCAGCTTATGGTTAAAATGACTTGTTCCACGTGCAATAATATCAGAGGAACATCTGGTCAGTGCAAAGCTTTCTCAGTGCTGTGGGCTGCTTTATTCAAGTCGGGAACGACATTCCCTAGATAGATCTCCATCCGGTCTTGGGCTCTCCGTTCCAGCTGAGTTATAGTGAGAGGCACCATCTGAAAGCTTCCGATGAGCTTGTCATTTTAATTGTACCCAAGGGTTGTTTTGTTTTGTATTTTTTTCCTGGTAGTCTAGAGAGCTGCTGCTATTGCTGCTAATGATTTATTCTTTAAAATACGAACAACCTAAACACACTCCTCCCCAAACATTATGAATTGAAATAGTGTAGATTAACAATACATCCTCAACTTCAAAACAAGAAAATCTCCCTTATATCTGCTTTCAAAGGGCTTGGCTTGCGGTATCTTCTCCATTGCAAAGGAGTATTTGATCATTTACCCTCCATGTTCTCTGTTGGAATTTTGCCTCTGCACACATTAGAAACAATGTTTATTTTTATTATTTTGAAGTGGGCACACACATACATATAAGTGCGGTTTCCTGCAGAAGCCAGAAGAGGGCATGGTACCCCCTGCTGCTGGAGGGAAAAGAGGTGGGAGCTGTTCCTCCTCACTGCTGGGAACTGAACTCAGGACCCCTAGAAAAACAGGAAGTGTTATCAACCACTGAGCCATCTTTCCAACCAACCCACCCCCTCCTTTTTCTTTTCAACAAATCCGTTGTCTTGTTCCATAATAATAGGGAAGTCCAAAAAAGTTCAGATTCAGGACAGATCTGTTTATTCAGACAGTCTTTACCCCAGCCAGTGTGCACTGAAGAGCTATTGGGCCTAACCTGATGCCTGTAAGATTGATTCCTATGACTAATCCTGTGTTCAGCTCAGCCTGAACATAATGTTCCCCTGTTCACGCTAGAGCCACTTCCAGACAGCACCTGCAAGCAGAGGCGGGATGGCCCCCACAGACAGGTGATTCTGGTACATTGACCTCGCTGGGAAGTATTGGCAGGTGGTCATGACACCATCTGTCAACATGCTAAAGGGAGAAGGATCTTCGTGTGGCCGACTCAGGGTGGCCTGCTGTGTGACCATCCTCGAAAGCTTAGACTAGTGTAGTAAAGGAGGCCACTGTGGCATATCGGAAGGCTGGATTCTTGCTGTAAAGATTCATGAGGGGAAAACCAACGGACTGAATTGTGTAATAAGCCCTATGAATTAAAAGAGAGACGAGGACATCTCCAAGACAGGTGTAGCCTGAGCCAAACAAAACTGGCTGAGAATGAGCTGAGCCCCAAACATCCGATGTCTCTCCCTGTGTGCTACAGATCGGTTGTCCTAACATGTCTTCTTCAACCCTCAACAGCCCGGGAGCACCCACTTTGCCTGCTACAACAGCCCACTGCAGTTCTCTGCATTCGGAATGTACGCACATCACCTTTCTATCCTTTCCTGCCCCATCTTCCCTCTTCGCCTGCAGGCTTAGAGCTCCTTGTGCAGAGCAGACTTGGTCCAGGTGACCCGTTGCTCCTCTTCAGTCTCACACTTCCCTGGCTCCCTGGAAGGGAGGGGTCCTCCTAGAGCTTTGCTTAGTGCCCCCTGGAGCCCCTGGGCAGATGGTACTTGCTCCTCTCAGGCTTCCTACAGCTTCTGACTTGTCTTCCTTTCGCTAAGTCTGAAAAACACCCCCCAGAGTGTTCTTTTGGATTTGGCTTCATTGGAGAGAAAACTGCTTTATCCCTCTAACATTATTGACATTGAACATCAAGGACTCTTGTGGGCCTACAACAAGCTGTTGGGGGACACTTTACAACACTGTTACCGGAGAAAAACTAACGTAGCAAGTGGAGACAGCAGAAGTGTTTTGCCTTTTAAACCATAGTTTAAAAAAAAAAAAAGTATTAAGTATCTCTTCACTAGAAAGTGATGTTGTAAGAACGTTTCTTAAAGAACATCCCATTACTTTTCTAAGGAGAAAAGATTTATTTTAATCACTTTAAAAGGTCTCTTTCTGTCTCTTTGTCTCTCTGTCTCTGTCTCTATCTCTCTGTCTCTATCTCTCTCTGTCTCTCTCTCTCTCTGTCTCTCTCTTTCTTTCTCTCTCTCATTCATGAAGGCCAGAGGTGTTAGATTCCCCCAGAGTGAGCCACAGCCTGACACATATATATATGCTGGGAACTGAACTTGGGTTCTCTGCAAATGCTCTTGACTGTTGAGCCACCTCTCCAACCCCAGCTTTACCTTTTGTAATAGGAGAAGGTGAGGTTAGGGAAATTAGACTTTGAAGACCTTAGCATTTTCTTTGTTTGTTGTAGTAGAGTTAATAGTTTAAGGTCCTTTTCCCTCAAAATGTGCTTTGTCAAACATTTTAAAGTAAATTGGAATTTGGCAGATGAAAAGGGAGAAGATGTTTAACGAGCTCGACAAATACCTACCCTAAAAACACATGTTCCATACAGCATTTCATTCTGCGATCAGGGCCACTGAGAGTGTGTGCACAGTCATCCAGACAGGTAACGACTGGTCCATGTTTACTGAGAAGAAGCATGGCTGAAAGGGGAGGGGAAGGAAGAGTGCATGAAGGTTGCATGCAGTGGTTTAGGAATGACCAGAGGGGTCACAGGTAAAATAGCAAAGGAAGTATGAAATACCATGGCCTAAATTAGTCCATTGACTGACAAACACAAATACACATTGAGTCGCAGACAGGGTAGGCACACAGGATAGGCACACTAGGCAGGCACAAAGGGCAGGTATACAGGGCAGGCACACAGGGCAGGCACACAGGGCAGGCACACAGAGTAGGTACACAGGGCAGGTATACAGGATAGGCACACAGGGCAGGCACACAGGGTAGGTATACAGGGCAGGCACACAGGGTAGGCACACAGGATAGGCACACTAGGCAGGCACACAGGGCAGGTATACAGGGCAGGCACACAGGGCAGGCACACAGAGTAGGTACACAGGGCAGGCACACAGGGTAGGTATACAGGGCAGGCACACAGGGCAGGTATACAGGGCAGGCACACTAGGCAGGCACACAGGGCAGGTATACAGGGCAGGCACACAGGGCAGGCACACCAGGCAGGCACACAGGGTAGGTACACAGGGCAGGTATACAGGGCAGGCACACAGGGCAGGTATACAGGATAGGCACACTAGGCAGGCACACAGGGCAGGTATACAGGGCAGGCACACAGGGCAGGCACACAGGGTAGGTATACAGGGCAGGCACACAGGGCAGGTATACAGGGCAGGCACACTAGGCAGGCACACTAGGCAGGCACACAGGGCAGGTATACAGGATAGGCACACTAGGCAGGCACACAGGGCAGGTATACAGGGCAGGCACACAGGGCAGGCACACAGGGCAGGTATACAGGGCAGGCACACAGGGCAGGCACACCGGGCAGGCATAGCAGTGCTTCAAGTGTTGGCTGTGAGAACAGAGGGCTGTGGAGCAATCCTAGTTCCCAGTGAGGTAAGATTTAGGAAAGTGCATACAGTGTGCTGTTAATGGAAGCTCCTTTTACCAAAGGGGAAGATGACAGGTGTGGAGTGCTGTGGTAACAGATTAGAACATGGGTTAGTTCTAGTATGTGATCATTTATCCGTTAACGGAACATTTTCTATTTCTCTGCTTTTTTTTCACTTTTTATTATGTACAATTTCCCCCCACCCCCTCTCTCTTTCTCTCTCTCTCTCATTCTTTGTGTGTATGTGCAAGGCAGGAGATCTCCTGAAGCTGGAGTTATAAGTTGTATAGGTACTGGGCTTGTGAACACACAGCACGATTTGTTCACAAAGCAGAATGATTTGTGTATGTCTTACCTCTTCCCAGTAACATTCAGAGCTTGCTGTTTAGAATACAGGAGGGTCCGTCACACTTTAGATTAATCCATTGACAACCAGCTGGTAAGCAGAATTTTTTTTTTTTTTGTTTCCCTTTGAGTTGTGCCAGCCCAGGGCTTTCTGATTTGGGGTAATTTACCTTGTTTGCCCAACAGATCCTTTATCTATGGACAGGATACTCACTTGTTTTATACACTTCCCATGATCCCCTGCAGTGCCACAGCAGACTGAGATTCTGGCAATGGAAAAGCAACTAAAAGTTCCTCCCAGCCAAATTCCAACATGCTTGAATTACAGGAACTCAGGATATGGCCCCCTCACGCCTTTAATCCTTGTTACCAGGATGCTGGCTGCCTCTGCTGGAGAACAGCCACATTCAAGGACAGGGAGGTGAAAGGGATCAGAAGGGATCATCAAGATGGCAGCCAGGATCCTGGGAAACTACTCCTGGACAGGAGATGAGGAGACCCTGTAGTGATAGCCTCGGCAGACACAGACAAAGGGGCAGAGTCAGTTTGGATGCTGTTGGAGAAATGTGGTTGAAAAGAATTGCTGGCCGAGAGGGCAGCGAGGCTAAGGAGAGTAAAAACAGACCTGGCTTGTGTGAGGGGAGGAGGAGGAAGCCTTCAGGGAGAAGCTTAGTATAGTTGCTGGAGGGCAGAATGCAGTCACCTGGAATACTGTCGGTCAGGCGATAGCTGGGTTAGGCGTGCAAGTCCGGGATCCTGTCTGATCTGGGGCAAGTAACGCGAGCTCTGTTAAGTCTACATTCTTCCCGTGTAATGGTAGTAGCGATGATTCCCATCTTTACGGTCAGAGATGAATATTAATATGTGCAGAGCACTTGCAATGTTTCCTGGCTCACAACAAATGTGAAAAAATGTTAGGTCTGATGATGATGATGATGACAACGACTCAGCTATCATGAGAATTATAGTAGAAAACTCAAGGTCAAATCTCTCACAGTAATGGAAAATGAGACGGCAAGGTGAAGAACCGACCAGAGAGCATCCTGGATTTCAACTTCTGCCTTTATCCTCTCTTCCTATTATCTTTGGAAGACTTTACTTGAAAATTAGCCAAAAATCTCCGGCCAATAAAATCTTAGGTATCTACTGTATTAGACTTTTTTTTTTTTCAAGATCCTAAATCCCAAGAGATATATTTTTTAAGATCAATAAATTAAATTTACTATACTATAGAATTTACAATCCTATAGAAATGGCTTATGATTCCACATGCGTACCAAGCATAGTATATGCAGTTTAAAATTTATTTTGATAAATTTCGATTTGCGGTTTTAGTTGAAAGATGCTAAATTTGCATCGGCATTAATTAAATTAACAATTTTTTTTTCCAGAGCCACTTATTTAAAACTCTGAAAGGGGAGGGGACTTAGGATAGCTAATTTCTTAAGAAATGCAATGAGTCTGTGGGTGGCCAACAGCTTGGGAGGGTTGTGGGGTTGCTGTCTGCCCCAAGGCATTGTTCAGACAGGCTGATTTTCTCACCCCATTTGTTTAGGGAACCAGGACTTCACCCTTCCCTGGGTTTTAGGGAAACCTGTGGTGCTTCCAAAAGGAGGCAGTCCAGGTTGGTCAGCTCAGGGTGTTGCTTGCTGTTTGGCTTGGCTCAGCCATGTGATGCTCTCTTATCTTCACATTCCTAAACTGGGCCAAGGAATTGATGACAGGCAGGCCAGTTGATGTGGGATGTCAGAGTCTGGAATTCACTTCTCAAAATCCAGAAATTCTTCCTTCTGTTTTTCTGTGTTTGTTTTTTTGTAGCATGCTGCTTAAAAACAAAACCAACCAACCAGCCACCCCCCCCCCCCCAATAAAAACCAAACAACCAAACCAAAACAAAACAAAAACCCAATCAACCAGGTTTGTGACTGATGCTAAGTAGGTGGTTTTGTAGTTTGTTTTGAAGGGCACAGGTATAGATTGTATTCAAAACCATATTCTTTGGTGGACATTGGTCTGCGGAGGAGGTGACAAAGATGGTCCCTATTTGTGCTCTACTAAGATATCTAATGCCAACATCTTGGCCTGTAAGATGGGGGATAGGATGAGGTTCATAGGTGTAGGCAACGAACCTACTCTTCAGACATTCTGGACACAAATTTTCTTTCTACGTGTTTGTGTATGACCTTGGACTAATTAAATTATCCTTGCACATTTCTGTTTGCTAATACCTAAAATAGGGCGAGTAGTACGATTTACTTCACAGAGCTAATGTGAGAACAAACAGCCTTAGTGTCGCGCCTGATGCAGTGAGCCCTCAATAAATTACCATGTTATTAGAGCACTTTAAAGTTACATTTCACTTAAAGACCCTTTTAGCTGGGGCAAGGTGGGTGCTGAAAGACATCGATTGCAGCAGGATTAGCGCCTTCCAGAGCTATGAAAACAGCACCTACTCTAGGGGCAGAAGGAGGGGAGGGGGAGTCCTGAGTTTGCTGGGTGTGTGCTTATACGGGTGGATGTGTGCGTGTACGGGAATGTGAGCGTGCATGTGTGCGCGTGCTCGCTCCCGTGCGCGCAGGGGAGTGCTGGACCTGGAACTCTCTCCGACGCCCCCTTTTACTCCTGTGCTCCAGGGAACCCTTAGGTTCCTTTACCTGAAAATCAAGGGTAATATTTAAAGAATAATTGTCGAGAGTCGAAGCATTAACCTGCTTCTGGGTCAGGCTAGGCACACACAGCAAATGCCCCACATTGCCCTTCGGTTCCAGGCTTGTTTCTTTGCGGCTTGGTGCAGCAGTGACTCCTTAGCACCCCGCCTTCCTCCCTGGAGTCGCCGGCGAGGGGCGCACACAAGCCAGACCGCACCGCCTCGCACCGCACCGCGGCGCACGCGCACACCTAGCTCCCGGGAAGGCGGGGAGGGAGGGGAGGCCTGGAAAGTTCCACAGGGTTCCAGAGCCCAAGGTTGGTAGGCGCGGAGGCGGCGGGGAGCGGGTGCGTGCCGAGAGAGGATACGGCCTCCCACGGGCAGCTCGAGACCGTGTCCACGCGCCGCAGGCTCGAGAACACAGAAACGGCCCGGGAGGTCAGGCGGGCACCCGCGGAGGCCAAGTGCAGGCGCCCTCCCGGCGAGGGGCGGGGCGGGGCCGGGTGGGCGGGGCGCTCGGTGGGCGGGGCGAGCTGTCTGCGCAGCTGCTGGAGCCTTTAAACCCGGCCTCGCGGGGTTGCACCGCGCTTTTGCTGCCCGGGAGCTGACCGTCTGCCTCGTCTCTCGTCTTCCTCAGCGTCCCGCGTCCCCGCCCTCGAGACCCCGGCTCTCCTGGACTCGGTGCGGCCATCCCGGGCGATGCCCCGCTACGAGTTGGCTTTGATTCTGAAAGCCATGCGGCGGGTAAGTGACCTTCCCTCAGACCGAGTTCCGGTGCGGGCGCTCCCCGCCATCTCTAGGCCTCCCAGTCCCGCGTGCCTTGTCTGCTGGACACCGGGCTCCCTCGCGCGGTCCTCGGGAGGTCGCGGGCGCAAAGGGAGCGCGCGTGGGTTAGGCGCTCGGCGCAGCCGCGTGCGAGCGGGAGGCGGGGGGGGTGTGTGCCCGCGCGTGTGCGCGGTCGCGGGAGGGGGTGTGCCAAGCACTCAGCGGGCCAGGGGGCGGGGCGGGCCTCGGACCCTGGCTCCCCGGAGTCCCAAGGAAGGACTGCGGGAGGACACACGCGCGAGAACCCAGGCCGGCCCCGCTCTGCGCCCACGCGTCGAGAAGCTGCTCGTCGTCCCCGCCAGCCGCTCGTCCCGATCGCCTGCCCTCAGCGTCGGCGATCTGTACAGCCTTCCTCCAAAGCCCGCCAGGGCCGGCTGTGTACCCCACGCACTTGGAACCGCTGTCACACACACACACACACACACACACACACACACACAAACACAAAATCTTTTGACCTTTCTTTTTCTGACTCCAGCGAAAGTCCTGCTCCGGGTACCCTTAGCCCAGTTTTATTCATCCAAGTTGTGGCCTTGCTTGTGCTTTCCGAAGACGTGTCTTCCCCCAGCTTTTGATTGATCTTGAGGTAGGGACTTCCAGGTTTGGAAGGATGATAAACCACCAGCAGCCGGGTCACGGACTGGGGTCGGCGGTGGAGGCGGCTGTCCTCGACCTCTGTTCTGGGTCAGGCCCTTCTCAGTCGTCGCTGAATCGGTAATGTAGTGTGCTTTGATGCACCCTCCTTCCTGAGCAGGTACAATTGAAAACAAAAGCAATCGGTGTGCCTTTAATGAACCTTGGAAGCAGCTTTCTTTTAGCCCTGGGCATGTATGTAGGCTTCCGGTCAATCTCAAGCAGTAGCTTAAACAACTGGCAACCACACAGCAGGAGGAGATTGTTAGGTGTGCCTTGTACACGGTTGGTTTGGAAAGGATGCCACAGCCACCTGATGGTCCAGAGGACTGGTCAGCATGCCTTTGTGTCCCCAAGCCTACTGACTCCCTGCCTCCGGGAGACTGTTGTGTTATCTCACCTCTTGGTAAAGTGC
Source organism: Micromys minutus (assembly GCF_963924665.1). Lineage (NCBI taxonomy): Eukaryota > Metazoa > Chordata > Mammalia > Rodentia > Muridae > Micromys > Micromys minutus. The sequence continues at coordinate 4,752,388 of NC_137976.1, read as the reverse complement.
TTTACCTTCCTTTCTCTTTGGATTTTTAGCATTAAAAGAATGGGAGCAACAGAGGGGTCAGGGTTGCAAAAGTATTAAATAGGGACTGTTTATGATTAAGGGGAAATTGCTTAAGCCTCCCTTTATACTTTCTAGGTGATGTTAGAAACTGAAAACAATGTGACCACAAAGTTTCCCATTTCACCTTGTCTTAGGTCCTCTGTACTCTGAATGAGAGACTCCTGCTTAGCTTGGCTGCCAGTATATTGGCTAAATGTCTTTTACCATAAAATGGATATATGTTCACTCTGATTCAAAAGTCTGAGTGTAGCCTGCTCAAAATCTTTGCTTGAGGGTAGGATCAGAGCACCCTTAGAGAGTAGGGAAGAGGGAAAAGGGGCACCAGCACATAGAGTGGAAGTTGTGTTGAGATCCTTAACACAAAGAAACTAGATAAAATAACAAACCTCATTTTTTAAGTTCTGACTTTGAGAAGGTTGTAAACAAAATGTGCTGAGTCTAGACCATTTTGTTTGCTTTCAGCTATAGAAAACTGAATTCTAACAAGGTGTATACTTGGGGGTGTAAAGGGAAATGTACTTTGTCTTAATATAAAATGCCACAGTGGCTTGCACACATACAGCCAGCATTTGGGAAACCACAGTTTCAACCTGGGACAGTTAGCTTCCGTAGCAGGAAGGCGTTCTAGACTAGTTCTGAGATGCGTGTTGGATACCTGACAGTGCACCCTTTCGTGTGCTGGTATTCTCCCTCCTCCCCTTTGAGCTGTTTGTGTGAGAGCAAGCAAGCTTTGTAGGGAGCTGAGAGACTGTAGTCTGCTAGAGACTGCCTCCCAGTGTTGTACTCTTGTGTCTCCTATGCCTACCAAAAAGTCTTAGTTTGTTTTCCCTGTTGTGACTGTAGTTTACTGTTCCTTGATCTGGAGCTTGACTTACTACAGTTGAGCTTTTAGAGCGAATGTAAAGACGTGTTGACATTACCGTAGTGCCTTTGCAGCCGAGCCCTCAGGACAGAAGTTCTGAAAACTCCAGGCTGTCTCCTCACTCCGTAGGTGGAGCTGATTCTCCTGAGTCCTTGTTTTTGATGCATTTCTAGGTTTGTGTGTTTACAGGTACAGAACACAGTCCTCAAGATTGGTGCACTTGGATTTTAATGCGATTACAAAGTTGAAATTTTGTATTCTCTAACATTAAAAGCACGACTAACTTCTGAAACAAGGTAGAGTGACACAGCAGATGTGACGTTGGGCTTTGAGGGTGCTGACAAGCCATCGGAAAGGTAGTTGCTTAGGGCGCACAGCCTTAAGCTGCCAACACTGACTTGGAAGTGCTCCTACCAGGGCTTCTGATAGCTTCAGGAGAGAGAACAGGAAGGACTCAGCTGCAGATCCCAGCAGCCTCTTCTCCCAAGGATGGCCTGTGGGATGGTGAGTGTGGCCTGCTCTCTACCTCCGTTTGGGAGGAATTTTGAGGTTGATTCAAGGGCTGGGTGAGGCTGGGGGGAGAGCTATAGACCTCACTCTGCAGTTTTTACTTTCAGATAGGTGAAAGATAGTTGTGAATATAAATTGACAAAGCCACACCCAGCCCTAAAGGACCTCATAGGTTTTGCTTTTTGTTTTTTAATTCTTGAAACAGCTGTAGAAGAGGACATTTTTAGAAGAATCTATACAATAGGTAAATATTCTTTGGTTCAGGACACTTTGTTAGTTACCCTTTTGGTCCCTGTTAGGATGGATTTCTGACATACATGAGGAAATATGCTCTTCTTGAAATCATGTCATTATCAGGAACTGTTGTGTGTCAATGGTTTAAATGACTAGTCTCATCACTAAATGACCGGTGTGCAGTAAGATAGCACTTATGTGTCCTGTGTATAGGGATTTTAAATCTAGGAATTGCAGGGTGCGGCGGTCCATGTCTGTAGTCACAGCACTTCAGCAGTGGAGCCAGGGCGTCAAGAAGATAGTGTCATCCTTACCTGTACAGTGAGCTTGAGGCCTGCCTGGAATCCTTAAGAACCTGTTTCCAAAGAGTGGCAGAGGTGTTCCAGGAGGGAGTAGAGCTAGCTCATTAAACATTAAGCTTTGCCCTGTACTCTCCATTTTTAGTTTTAGTGAAAAGCAGATTACAGTTTTCAGTAGCTCACTAAAGTGGTTTTCATGGTGAGAGTTTATGGTGTACTGTGTGGTTAGCTACAGAAGACTGTTGATAACTGTAAGGTGGAGAAGGCAGTGACTTTCCTAAAACTTTGCAGCTGAAGAGTTTCCTATTCTTTCTTTCACCCCAGCCTTTTTGATAACACAACCTGACTCAGATTTTGTGATGTTCTAGAGTTGTGCCCAACTTAGGATATTCTGGAAGTAATACTAGAAATGGTACTTTCAGAACTCCCAGATGGGGCTGGCTTGGTAAGATTTGATAAGTAGGACGTGGTGAGATTTCTGTTGTTGGTTGGTCCAGAAGGTCAAGTGGAAGTGTCAGGTGGTCATACCAGTCATTTTCTTGTTCTTTTGGGCTGGACCATTACAGCTTAGCTTTAATGACCACTCTTTGGGCTGTGCTTGAAGCTACACACTTAAAAGAGCTTTGTGAACAATTTTGTACTTTTGATTTGGCATTAAAGTTCTCTTGGGTTACAGCTTACTGCAGCAGCAGGTGATAGAAGGAGTCCTGTGCCTGCCCCTGAGCTGCAGCTGAGGAACTAGGAATGGCGTGGGGTAAGGAGTCCTTCCTTCCTGTCAGATACGGTGTGTGCATCTGACACTAGCTGCTCTCATGCACACATGACTAGTGTCCACTGTAGAGGCAGAGGTGGTATGTATGTGGAGATCTCAGATCTTTTCAGTGTGAGCCGTGAGAAGCCCTGAGAGCTGACTGTAAAGTACTGAAGTCAAGCACTGCTCTCCACGCAGTGCTGTTGCTCCTCATACTTACTACACGGACTTTGGGATACAGAAGTCAGGCTGCACATGTAAGTGCAAGGAAGACTAGAGAGAAGGTATGTCTGGTTGTTCATATGTGTAAAAATCAGTGGCAGTTGATTTAATGGTAGAATTTTCTAGTTGACTTAGTCACTGGCTTTGTACTAGAATTTATAATATTCTCATGAGTTTATATATTCAAAAGGAAAGGGTATCCTTTTAAAAAAATAATATTTATTTAATGTTTATGAGTACACTGTAGCTGTCTTCAGACACACCAGAAGAGGGCATCAGATCTCATTACAGATGGTTGTGAGCCACCATGTGGTTGTTGGGAACTGAAGTCAGGACCTCTGGAAGAGCAGCCAGTGCTCTTAACCACTGAGCCTCCTCTCCAGCTCAGGGTGGGTATCTCCTTTAAGTATTTCATTTAAGAAGACCATTTTGTTAAACCATCAGATTTGTTGCAAAACATGTAATATCTTTGCTTAGGGAAATCAATAAGGAATTAATCAAGTAAATGCTGGATAGTTATAAATTTACATAAAAGGAAAACTGTTGGGCAATCAGTTGGTCCCTCTTACTCTGCCATTGCTATAAAGTAGAGCCTGCGTACTGGCTCGCCTGCCACTCACCTTTTCTCCACTGTGTTCTAGGGAACAGTTTTGCACTTAATAACTGAGGAAAATGAGCTCTGTGGAAATGAGGAAGTGAGGTTGTACTGAAGTATGACCCTGTTTCGTTTATCATCTAGTTCCTTCAGGATACACAGGTTCCAGGCTCAGCATTTCTCTTAGCCTTGTATGATGCTCCTTTCTGACCTTCCTGTTGTGATCCTTTTGTCTTGCAGTGTTTCACGGTTGACATGTAGGTGATGTGTAGTTTGTGAATCAAGCCCCAAACTGGCTTTTCCCCCTGCTTGTTGTAGGCTCTTAGGTATTACCTTGGCATTGCCAGCTCAGTGTGGGTCAAAACTTAATGGATTGTGGTTCCAGATTCACATTAGTGCTTCCGAACTACTGTTTTCTGTTGCCTCAGACTGACAACTTTGTGTTCCTGACGTCTGACTCATATATGCTTCCTGATGTAGATGAGCATTCTTAGATTCTTGCAGATTTTAGTGGTTTCTTCTGATGCTGAGAAGAACTGTTCACTGAAAATAGTTAGTACTCATAATTTGCTGGAGTACAGAGTTAGTTCTTGAAATATTTTAACAAATCTGAGATGAATTTTAATAAGGAAAAAGCTTTGGGTATTTGATAATTCATACTAGTTGATAATGTGAACACTTGCTGAATTGGGATATACTCAGAAGATAGTGAAATGTGGCATCATGGTGGCCTCTGGTATAATTCCAGACTATTCTTTTCTAACATCATTACTTAATTTCCTGTTGTTCTTCACTCTGCATGCTGAATAACAAAATTGTGGATCTCTGTGTCTGCCATTTCCTTCTATTTTCTTCATGCATGTATTACATTGCTCCTTTCATTGGACTCTCTCCCCTTCCACTTCCATGAGAACCTTCACGTTCATTTCAGTTTACTTTTTACCTTCATCAGGTATCACCGACCTGCACTGTTGGTAATGTAGACATGGGTATTCCCAATGTGTGTGTGCAGTATACTTGTCATCCCCAGGGCTTACTTTCTACTTTGTACTGAGAGCTAATTGGTTAGTGCGTCTTACCTGCTGTGTTAGATGCAGTTCTTTAGGGTCAGTGGTGTTTCGGGTTTATCTTTTCCTGTGCTCTGCATCATGGGTGTTCACCAGCCTTTGAGGATTATTACTATCTCTGTAGAGTGGTTTTTGATAGCATATAGCATGGTGACCCTCTGTGCCATATCAAGTCAGTGAGCTTTCCTGGGACTGTGTGTTGTATGCTGCCCAAAAGTTGCTCTGATTGCCAAGGTGATTTTTGTGGTAGAAAAATCTTTTCTAGTACTTTGCATATCGTATAAATGGACCAAAATAAAGGCAAACTTTATTCAGAAAACCAAGTTGGAGTCTTTGGAATGAGTTGGTCCAAGGTGAGTGGTTAAAACGGTGCCTATAGGATGAGAAGTGCTCAAGTGCCTGAGCAGGAGGGACAGCGGGCTCGGAGTCTACATGCTGTGTGGATGCTTTACCGAAGCTTTCCACTGTCAGGGACTGGCTGGCAATTGTAGACGTAGCATTTGCAGATATGGCACAGCTTGAACAGACGCATCATCTCCATTCTCCAAGTTAAGCTTTCCAGTAAGTACAGAGTCTATGTGTTACTCATTTAAGGTATGTAGGGATGAATTGTGACTGGGTATGAAGACGCCATCTTCAGTGTGTGCTTTGGATTCTGTTTTCTAAATGAGCAAATGAACACGCAATTCCAAATAAAGGGATTAGTTGCTATGGTAGAGTCAATAAGAACTGGCAGCAGGAGACCTGGAAGGTTCTTCAGAGGCTTGTTTTAGAACATGCACTTACTAGGATTTCTAAGCATTTAGACCCCTAGTTCCTCATTTCTGAACGAGGATGGTCCTTACTGGAAGGCCCTTGGAGGGGAAGTGTGTGCCTCCAGAATAGCTTCCAGATGCATTTCCTCACGTTCCATTGATCCTATACTGATGATACTCCACAAGGTAGACTTAGTATGCATATTGTATCAACATCCAGCACTGAAGCACGGTTCATGCTCAGCGTGAATTGGTGTGGTTGGCGCTGGTCCCTCCACAGGGGCTTGCCAGACTTTTTCTCGCTTGTTTCCTTGTAGAAATCAGGTTTTATAGGAAATCTGGTTTTCAGAGTGTTGGCATCATGGACCAAATGAGGCATGTCTAGATCAGCTAGAGCTCTCATTTTGACTTCTGAGTTATTAATTGGACTAAAGTGGCTGTTTCAAATCTCTATGGGCATTCATATAGACGAAGCCCACCTTGTTTATCTGTCATTGGTTTATAATGGACTAATTACCTCCTCAGTAAGCATGAAACATGTTCAGTTCCTAAAAAATAACAATAAAAAGCCAAACCAAAAGCCCCTGGCATTTCCCAGTTTCAGATTGTTGGAATATGTGAGGATTTAGGCTAAGGCGTACCTGGAGAGGCTGGAGAGGCGCGGCTAAGGAAGTGCAGTCTGATGGGGGAGCTGTGAGGAACAGCGTCTGCAGTTACGTTGTAATTGTTGGGTTATTTTAAGCATGGTTAGCTTTACTTTTTGTTTCTCCTTTGTCTTTTTACCTCCTTGTCCAGGTAGAGCTTTCACTGTGTTAACCAGACTGGCTTAGTACTCAGTACATAACCCAGGCTGGCCTCTAATTCATGTCAATTCTCCTGCTGCAGCCTCCTGAGTCCTGGCTTGAAGGGGTAAGGCACCCTGCTCCACAGGCCTGCTTGATTTGCACCCATTTTGTTAATTTCTTAGGGGTTAGAAATAGTGCTTCTGGGCAGTGATGGAAAATGACATTTTTGGCCAGGGTATACTTAGGAAGATGGTAATCATTAACCAGTGATCCTCAGAATATAGCATTAGGAAAAACAGTGAGCTTTCTTAGTCAAGACTGGAGACTGTAAGTTTTTATTTGTGACTAGGCTCTGCGTTTCTGTAGAGACCATGTTAGTACCTCAACTAACTTTTTCTTTTTGTCTTTCTCCTTTCTTCACTCCTACTCCAGATACCTGACATCAAATTGCAAATTTGAAACCTCAGATCCAGGTTTTTGTGAACATACCTTTCGGCCCATGTTTGGCTCTACTTTGCCCTAATCATTTCTCCTGTGATTACAGTGTTCCTGTTGAGGGAATCTTTACTCAGTTTTTGAATACACAAGAGATTGGTGCTTAGGTAAGAACTTGAAGAAAATTGGAAGTGAAAGCATAAATGTAACCAAGTATCTCCTGGAGGTCTCAGGCCTCAGACCCTAGCATTTAGCCGCCTTTCTCCCATAATCAACAGAAGTCTGTTTTGGCTATGTTTACACTTCACTTTGGGAAAATGTCCTCCTTGACGTCTGTTCTGGCCATTAAATTCTTTAATTTTATCAGGTGCAGCAGCGGAAGCCAGGTTGCTGTGTGTGTAGCCCAGAGTGTAGTGCTGTGGATGCTCAGTGTGGTCCTTGTTTCTGTTAGAAAAGTACAGACCTGGCTAACGCATTACAGATATAAAGCATCTAGTGGGTACTGGTTTTGGTTCAGTTTTAAGGTGAGTTTCTGTTGGTGAGTTAAAAAATTTGAGCATAGGCTGTTTGTCTGGTGTTTCCTAGCATAAACACACTTTTGCTCCCGTTTGCCTTTTAAATTGCTTGACCTTTTTAAGTCAATGGTCTAGTTTAGGTTGTTTGGATTGTTACTTTGGTTGATGCACTGCTTGCCTGCTGATTTGTTAGCTGTCTTGAGAGCGCACCTGTATGGAGTAAGTCATCAAGGTTCTGACAGGGACAGCCCAAGCCTGAGGACTTGGAGCACTGTGGTCTCACAAGAATGCCACTTTCATGTGTGGGCCAAGTAAGTTTTTATTTTATTTTAATTTAATTTTTGTTTTTTTTTTTTTTTTTTGTTTGTTTGTTTTCAGATTCAGTCTATATAAAAAAAGAGTGAAGAAACTTGAGAATTTCTCCTAATACCATTTTTGTTGTTGTTGAATATTTTACCTGATTAGGATGAAATCACTGGAAGTTACTACTAAAGTTTCCAAGATCTCGTCTTCTGATACCCAAAGGAAAGCGGTTCTGAAACCTGCTCTGGAGTTTTAGACCTTTTCTTGTCTTCCCTGAAATAGAAGAGGAAAACCTTCTGCGTTCATCATTTGCAGCAGCATACTTGTTTTCTGCTGATTTATTCAGGATACTGTTAAGTTATTCTGTTTCTGGTCTTAGTTTTGCTTCTTGAAAAAAATTCTCTTAGGGAAGTTAAGACACAGCAAAACTGGCTTTCATAGGAGGCATAGGTTTCTTAGGAGAGTTAAGAGACTTATTTGTCACAAAGATGCTGTGGTTACAGTGTCTGTTTCATCACATGGGAAAAGAGAAGCTATGTAGTAACTGTTTTAGGAACAGGTTTTCTAGAAGCGTAAAATAGAGACCAAGTAGGTTGAACACCCACATGTACACACACACTTAATAGCCTGTGAAGGTGAGCTCTGGTGTTGACCTGGTTGAGTTTTACTGCTTTAAGCCATATGGTTGTTGGCCTTAGAGAGGGATACTCAAGTTGCAGTTGCCTAGCCTCAGTGATTTTTGAAGTACAGGCTGTGTGTGTGGATATGCATTTGAGGATGTGTTTTTCCTTCACTTTGGATTCTTCAGTATCTTGAAGATTAGTGTGACTTACATTACAAAGAAGAAGAGGAAGAGGAGGAGGAGGAAGAGAAGGAGGAAGAAGAAAAAGGGAGTGTTCAGCATCACACAGCTCTGCCAGGCTGGGACTATGGCAGTCTGAAGTGGGAGTCATACCTTTATTGATTACATCTAATAGTGAAGAATGTAGTTTACAGCTGTTGGGTACCAGTAAGTGCCAGTACTGCCATGTATCTCAGGAATGCTCTGGTTACTAAACAGTCTCAGGGTTGATAGTGTTCAAGGCTCAGGTTCTAGCAGGAGAAACACTAGCAGATGTGTGTATAAAGAAGCATGGCTGGAAAAGAAGAACAGAATGTGCTAAGTTCCATTATAATTAGGGTGCTCAGGTAAGATGGAGACTTAGGTGAGCTGAGGCCCTTAACTGAAGACCTTGATGGAGTTGTATAAATACATTCTCAGTTCAACAGATGCTGATAGATAAGCCTTGCTTGAAAGAGTTGACAGCTCAGAGTTATGTAGTGGTTTTTCCCCACTCAACTTGGCCCATCTTGACATAGGCTCTCATGTATTTCAGCTGTTCCTGAACTTGGAAAGACCTTCAACTTCTTTCCCTCCTGGGTCCACGTCCCAAGTATAGCATGTACCAGCATATCTGGTTTATACTGTCCTGAGGATTGAACCTTCTCAATGAGCTGTATCCTCAGCATCTCCACAATTCTTTAATTTGATAACTTATCTGATGTTGCCTTGGGGTGCGTATTCCCACATTTTATAGGAGTGATAACGTTTAGGCATACATTGGTATCATCACTCAGCTCTAACAGAGCCACCAAAACTTTAGTCTTCTGGTGTATCTATTTCTGTTAACTGTTTTTGAAGTGTATTTTATGTTTTCTTTAACCCTTAACATTTTAAACTGTTACAAGGACAGATGATTTGATAGTCTACTATGTAGTTTTGAACACAAGTTGTTAGAAATCTAAGATCTGAGTGATGTGCATCTTGACACCAGGAGTAAGAGCTTCTCAAGTGCAGTACAGGCATTGCATTAGAGAACATTCAGTTTATACGAGATTTATTTAACTTTAGTTTTAAAAAAATTTCATCGTAAACCAAGGCTCATGCTTTAGGTGTTGTTTGGTTTCCCTGGGCAGTTCTGCAACCTTTTCAAGAATGCCATTGGTGCTTTGCAGGATCCACACATCACTTGGGGTTTTCTGTAGTTCTTCCTTGTGGTTAGAGGCAGATTAGATACCTTAGTGGGACTGTTCACAGGCATGTCAGAGCATTGTGTTGGGAGCTGTACCAGTGGTCTTTGTTGGGGATGTTAAACAATTACCTGGTTTTGATGACACATGTTAGATAACTCCATGGTAAATGGTACCTCCTTTGCTTTTATAGCAAGTGACATATGGAACAATAAACTTGAAACTGGACATGTTCAGCAGGAATCTACTGACTTTCATACTTGAGTCAGTTACTGCTGGAAGACTTTAGTTGAAAGATGAGTACACCACTTCTGTAGCCAGGGGAGTTTTCCTGTGTAGATCTTTAAAAACAGATACCTTACCATCTGGGTTCTCTCCTTCTGTCCTGTCCAGTCTGGCTTTGAACAGGCATCACAGTTACACTTTATTATTGGTCTCACATGCTGATAATTATAGTGAGCCACTGTCTCTGCACAGTGGTTTTGAGTATAAGTCTAGATATTTTCTGGAAGGTAGGGGGTAGGAATTCGGGTACTTGAGGCTGTACATTTGTGGAGTACTGTGGAGTTATGGTCAAGCAGCATTTCGTTATAAGACTAACTTACCAGCGAATGCACACGTCATCCATTTTAAAGTTCACCACCAACTGTTGTCCTAAGGGTTTTACCAGGGGTGCCATACTGCAGCTGCATTGCTGTGCAGGGCACGTGTGGGTTGTAAATGTTGTTTCCTCCTTTCTTACATCAACTAGTTGGATTTTTCTTGATGTGTATTCATTTTCGCTCATCTCTGTGTGTGTTTCCCTGAAGAATACTATGAAAGGATACAGTTCTGAACCCACAGAGAAGGTGTTTCTGTATTTCAGTAATCCTTGACACTCCAGTTCTTGCTTGTTTTCAGTCTTACTGGGGATCAAACCCAGGGCCCTGTACATGCTAGGCAAGTGCTGTACCCCTGACCTGCATCCCCAGCTTCTCAGTTTTCTTATCTATAAATTGGGTTGATTACATCTGCTACTTGAGTTTCTATGAGGATTGGAGGAGTTTCTCCATGTACTGTAACAGTACTGCTTGGTGTTTGGTCAGTGCTGGCACAGGAGCCTTTTCATCTGGGCTGCAACTCAGTGAGTGTTTGCCTAGCGTGTGGGAGGTTCAGAAGTAAGTACCCAACACCAATGACTGATAGTCAGTGAAGCAACTCAGGTCTGTTGGAGAGGCGGAGAAGGTAAAAGTTGTGCATAAGTTCTCAGCAGCAGGAAGCTTAGGCTTGTGTTTTATGGCTTGAGCTTAGGGAATTGCTGCGTGCCTTCCTTCAGAGTGTGTGGGAGCAATCATCTGAGAAGAGACAAACACAAAGTAAGAAAGAGCAGTAGATATGAAACGTTCCAAAGTGGAGTTAGGACAGTAAAGGGGAGTGCTGAGAGGGTGGAGGAGGCGGTGGCGTCCGCAGACACATTTCTATCTTAACAAAGAGCTTTCTTGCTGTAGAGTGACTGGCCCATCATTCCACACACACTTATTTGTAGCTGCTTGAAATTGAGGGAAGGAAATGCTCTATTTCTTTTGGCCTCTTAAATTTCCCTCTCGTACTGCTTAAGGAGCCATTCTTGGTGCTTAGTGATTGTGCAGGAGATGTAAACTTTAGTAATCTCCATAGTGTTTGAGTGAAGCACTGGAAGACACTGGAGTGCTTGCTCAAGGTGGTGTCCAGTTGCCACAGTGTTCTGTTCATTGTCACTGTGTCTATCATGAGGAATTTTGGGCCACTCAAAATTGTTTCTTTTGAGCTGGCTTTGTGTAGCTGGCCTCAAAACTTGTGATCCTTCTGCTTCAGCCTTCCCAGGATCACAGGGATGTGCTATCATGCCTAGCTTGCAAACAGTTTTTAAACATGTATGATGTGTGCAGGTGGCTTTTTTTGTTTTTAAATCATTAGTATTTTTGTCTGTTAGCACAGAAAGACTTTTTCTTTGAAGGCAGTAAGTATTGCATTGTAGTTAGGGACAGAAGCAATATAAATACTGATGTGACACAAATTCCACTTTACATATAACTAGACTGGGGCAGGTTAATGCTTTGGTTTTCTCATGTATAAAATGGTTACAGTAACTGTCATGATGATCATGAGGGTTTTAAATGTCAGTTTACTTCATTTGTAGTGCTGTCTTTAACTGTACTCGTGGCTACCTGAAACCCATGTCAGTGGCATTAAGAAAACTTGTTTTTGCTTTTAAGTGTCTCTGGTAAACTGTATTATATCTGCATTCTGCCTCTTTAAAAGTCCCATTAGAAGACAGCCATGTGAGTACTTGGTACTTTGTATACGGGATCATTAATTTTTTTCACTCACAGAATTTTCATTATTGGACTTTGACTCAAGATGATATAAAGTGAAAATGTGTATGCAAAGTCTAAGATGACTTAAGCTTTGGTATTTCCTCAAATGAATGACATGAGTTAATGGAGTGGTTGGGAACTGCTGTAAGTGAATTGTACACTTTGAATACATTGTCTAATTTTATATTCTTGTTCTGTATATAGATAACATTTGTGAAGGCCCTAAAACCCCTTGCACACAGTCCATAGGTAAAGGGCAGAGTTGTCACTCCCAGTCTGTTCAGGTGAGAGAGAATAAATTGAGCCAAGCCACCACCTTGTTGTTGGGGGGCAGTATCAAGAACTTTCTCCATGTTGACCTAGGCAGTGGTTGCATATCACACTTGATTACAGAGATACATTGTTATAATCAAGAAGTCCTGCTCTCCAGAGAGTCACTGTTTGCTGCTGTAATAAAGGACCTGCACCTCTGTCTGGGAGCCTATACTTACTGCTTTGCAATCTGGTGTTCATCTGTGTTGTCTGTAGCTTTGTGGTAGAGACAAAGGAAGCCTCGGGTATGTTCTTGGAACACTGAGGTGACAACAAGAGGCTTCCCGAGGTATCTTTTGTGATCCTTAAATCACCAGGTGCCAAGTACTTTTTATTTCTGTCAGTATAGTCTTAACTTGCTAGGCCTAACCACTGACTGTGCTGGGGGTCCTGTGCAGGTTAGCCCCAAGCTAAAGACAGTGCAGTTGGTCACTTTTAGGGTCTACATAATCTATCCAGCGGTTCTCAACCTCCCTAATGTTGCAACCCCTGATACAGTTCCTCATATTGTGGTGACCCCAGCCATAAAATTGTATTCAATGCTACTTCATATCTGATTTTGCTATTACAAAACATAATGTAAATATCTAATATGCAGGATGGTCTTAGGTGACCCCTGTGAAAGGATTGTTTGACTCTACCCCCTGAAGGGATTGTTACTCACAGGTTGAGAACCACTGTTTGATCCTTTGTTAATTCACATATATCTTGAAATTGCAACAGGAGCCCAAACTGAGCTCAGTGACTATTTTCCTATTTTCCTTGTTGTCTGTTTGGTTTTTATGACATGTGGCTTTTCTTTTTAGATATATGCATACTGGATTTTATAGATTGTTATAAATGGTTTTCTGGTTTGGTGTATAAATAAAATAGTCACCTTAGACAGTAGAAATAAGATGTAGTGTTTAACTAGCTCTGTTTTCATTTGTGTTTTTAATACCTAAAGGAGTTAATAGTTGATTTAAGTTGGGTCTCATGTCTCACCTTTTCTCCTCTTGTTGGTCAGACACAGCACCATGTGCATTTCTCTTCTGTCTATGGATTTAATTCATTTACTAACAAATCTACATTCTGACTTAGTGTGAAACTGTAAGTAATGTATCACCCATGACTTTAGTGGGGAAAGTCCTGCTACTTCAAAACACTTTTGTGTTTGAAATTAGCACGGATCTGCTTATTATGAGGGGCCATTTCTGTATGCTCTAAATATTTCTGTTCTGGAAATGTTTTTCTTTAAAAAAAAGTTATATCAAATAAAACGGTTAGCTGTGAAAGAAGGCTTATGAATACAAAGCACAGTTTGAAGTATTGCTGGCAGATGGAGGTACCTCCATGTGTGTTCTTCCTTAACAAGGGCTCTGGACTTCGTTCATGGTGCTTTTGTTGGAGAATTGTTCACTACTTAAACATAAAGAATATGCAAAACTTACTGTTTAATTTATTTATGACCTCCCCAACTTAAAGGAATGTGAAATAGTGTTGAAAGGCTGAATTCAAGGCTCCGATAATGTCTGTTCATGAGGGACACTTGCAGTGCCCTATCCTCGTACTGTATGCAGTACTTATGTCTTTGTATAATCTGGATTGACCTGTTTTGGTTACTATTTTCTATTTTGAATTCTTCAGGAAGTATTAATTCCTGTTAAACTCTAAAAACATACCTACACGTTATTACAGTGTCCAGTGAGAAGATGCTGTCAGCGGTGGCTTTGGAAGGACCCACAGAGAAGGCAGAGTCACACTTTCTGTTTTTTGAGACAGTCTCACAGTAGCCCAGACAGGCCTAGGACTGAAGCATTCCTTTGCCTTAGCATTTTGAGTGCTGGGATTACAGGTGTGTCCCTGTGTGCAACCTCGGACAGCTGTGAGCTCAAATTTGGCAGCTCTAATTTCTGTGATGGCAGATGTAAGGAAGTTAGGACTCAGACCTTGTATGTGAACTTCAGCCCAGTGGAACATTCTACAGAAAGCAGAATGTGACTTTGCTGATGCCATGAACGAGCCCTAATTTAACAGAGAAAGTGGTGGTCCTAGCACTGGTCTCTAGTGATAAAAACAGAAAATGTCTCCTTCGCTTTGGGGTACTTTGCCTCTAAACACATAAGCTGCTACATCAACAGTGGTCAGAGATGGATCCTCTTCTCCCTCCAAACAGTGGCTCTGAATGTTTTCTCAGCCTTTGGAAAACATGCTAAACTTTTACCAAAAAAAGCTTTATGTGACGGTCCTTGGAACCAGCAAGGGTTTACCTGTGTACGTGAACAGGTGACAAGGGTCCACTGGTCCTTGAGTCATAGGGTACCTGTCTCCACTAAAGGCAGGTCTCATGACTGACCTTTCCACTGTGACCGAGGATGGCCCTTTAGATTCAAACATTTAAAGCTATCCTAAATAAATAGGTTTATTAGTCATCTTACTAAATTTTTGGAGGGTTCTTCCTGAATAATTTGGAAAGTTTTTTGTTTGTTTAATTTATATTTGGTAAACCTGAAAGATTTGGAGAATTAAGAAAGCAGTTATAAAATATCTTCAGGATTTGGCAAGTATGAAGTAATGATACAAATTTACACTTAAGTTGGTTTTTTGTTTTGTTTTGTTTTTTTGCTTTTGGCTTTTGCTTTTGGCAGTCTCTTGTCACTGACATGACTTTCAGGAGGCAGGATTTTAATGTGGAGTTTTTTTATTTGCATTTAAAAAATGTAGGTATAATTATTGTGTGCTATGTAAAAGAGTGCTCCAGGTGATAGTGCCCCTTAGGGAGTGGTATGGATTAGACCTGATGAATGTGCAGGGCTCTGGTCTTTAGGAAATGACTCTTTTTTTCCTGGTGAGAGTGTGCTCAAGTTTTTGTTTTTGTTTTTGTTTTTTTTTTTTTAATTGGTTATTTAGTGTGTTCAAGTTTTTAACAGTACAGGTTTATTTCAGACTGCTTGGAGAAAAGGTGGCCTTATTTGTATTTATGGCTCCTAAGTTTACTGTTGATATTTAAAAACAAAATACCTAGATTTGTAGAAGCAATTTTTTTTTTCAAGCATGGGAAACTTTATTTTGAGGTTTCTTCAGTAGTAAGCATAGTTACTTAGATCTTAATACTTTGAATAAAAACAGTATTCTTAATGATCTGTCAGCTGTTTTTATAATTATTTGAAGATCTAGGACTTACTAATTGGAGACCCATCAGCTTTATAATTTGATTGTAGTTATGTTTAAATGTGTGTTTTACAGAGTGATCATCTT
The DNA here is from genome assembly GCF_963924665.1 of Micromys minutus. NCBI lineage: Eukaryota > Metazoa > Chordata > Mammalia > Rodentia > Muridae > Micromys > Micromys minutus. Next base: position 4,737,100 of record NC_137976.1, on the reverse strand, counting down.
AATCCAGAACTGAAAATATCAGATGGATTTATTGAAGATGATTTAATGGTTGACAACTGTTTTGTTCGGGTTTGGAAGAAGAATAACAAACTATTCATTCTTCCAGAACATCGTCTCCCTTTGCTTTTCATTCACGAAGAAAGAATTAAGACACATCACAGTATTGAAAATATTCTATAAGACCAAACCTTGAGTGAAATGATTTTTTTTTCTTAGATTTTGTTTTGGAATTATTACCCGAGAAGGGGAAGAAGGAAGGGAAGATGTTGTTACTTCTAAAGTTTTTTCTCCATTCCTTCTGACACCTCCTAGCAGAAAAGTGTTGTGAGGGCAGTGTGGGAAGTTATGTTGTAGCACTTTTGTGTGGGGTATCTTGTTTCTCACTAGCCATTTAGAATTATAGGTTTTCTTATGACTGTACATTGACTGTAGGACATTTAACTTCTCAGGCAGATGCCAACACCCAGTAAATGTACCTGTATCTAGGACTCTAGATGCCCATAATGTTAGTCTCCTTATCCCAGAACTGCAAGGACTTACAGTATTTGAAATTCTGTTTTTGCTTTGTTAGGAAAATTTAGTGTCCCTGTGTTCCCTTAAAATTTCCAGCCCTGTTCTGAGCTGAGACTGCTATAACAAGACAAGAAAGGATCGTGTACATGGTTGGCAGACGCAACGGATAGTGTTTAGCTCAAAACAATGGCTGCTATCTCTGTCCTCTGTGACAGTATTGATTGTGCCTTGCTGTAGCTACTAAAGTGTATTATAAACATGCTTTCCTTTTTTTGACAAATGTTGCGCCGTGTTTGCTCGATTGAAAGTTTCCTCATCGCTCAGTGAGACCCTCCTCTAATTCAATCTTTGTCTTTTGTCTTTGCTGCCTTGCAGGGTTGGTACAGTAGGCTTCACTAGACTTAGCTGCAACTCAGAATTTCTCCTCCAGCACCTGAGTAAATGCTGATGGTCTTGTGGAGAGTGGATTAAAAGTACGAGCTAAGTTCTCAATCCCAATTGAGAAGCGGAGGAAATTTAAACTGTCTCCTTCCAAGTTTATCACAGCCACCACCATCAAGACAGCAAACCAAAGGACAAAGACTTTGAACTGCTGTGCTGCTCTGTGTAGTCCAGTGCACGCATGGTTTACAGACTTGGCTGGGGTTACTAATAAGTAAATAAAAAGCTGGACGCTTCTGTCATTCGGACATTTTATTCACACGTTACCAGAATGAGGGCTGTACTGGAGACAGCAGACATTGCCATAGTGGCCCTGTATTTTATCCTGGTCATGTGCATTGGTTTTTTTGCCATGTGGAAATCTAATAGAAGCACTGTGAGTGGATACTTCCTGGCCGGGCGCTCTATGACCTGGGTGGCAATTGGTGCCTCTCTGTTTGTGAGCAATATTGGGAGTGAACACTTCATTGGGCTGGCAGGATCTGGAGCAGCAAGTGGATTTGCAGTGGGCGCATGGGAATTCAATGCCTTACTGCTCTTGCAACTTCTGGGATGGGTTTTCATCCCTATTTACATCCGGTCAGGGGTATATACCATGCCTGAATACTTGTCCAAGAGATTCGGTGGCCATAGGATTCAGGTCTATTTTGCAGCCTTGTCTCTGCTTCTCTATATCTTCACCAAGCTCTCAGTGGATCTGTATTCAGGTGCCCTCTTTATCCAGGAGTCCTTGGGTTGGAACCTTTATGTGTCTGTCATTCTGCTCATTGGCATGACTGCTCTGCTGACTGTCACCGGAGGCCTTGTTGCAGTGATCTACACAGACACTCTACAGGCTCTGCTCATGATCATTGGGGCACTCACTCTTATGGTTATTAGCATGATGAAGATTGGAGGGTTTGAGGAAGTTAAGAGAAGGTACATGTTGGCCTCACCCAATGTTGCTTCCATTTTGTTGACATACAACCTTTCCAACACAAATTCTTGTATGGTGCATCCTAAGGCAGATGCCCTAAAAATGTTGAGAGATCCAACAGATGAAGATGTTCCATGGCCTGGATTCATTCTTGGGCAGACCCCAGCCTCAGTGTGGTACTGGTGTGCTGACCAAGTCATCGTGCAGAGGGTTCTAGCAGCCAAAAACATTGCTCATGCCAAAGGCTCTACTCTGATGGCTGGCTTCCTGAAGCTTCTACCAATGTTTATCATAGTTGTACCAGGAATGATTTCCAGGATACTATTTGTTGATGATATAGCTTGCATCAACCCAGAACACTGCATGCAAGTGTGTGGAAGCAGAGCTGGGTGCTCCAATATTGCTTACCCACGCCTGGTAATGAAGTTGGTTCCCGTGGGCCTTCGGGGCCTGATGATGGCAGTGATGATTGCAGCTCTGATGAGTGACTTGGACTCCATCTTTAACAGCGCCAGTACCATATTCACCCTCGATGTGTACAAACTTATCCGCAAGAATGCAAGCTCCCGGGAACTAATGATAGTGGGCAGGATATTTGTGGCTTTTATGGTTGTCATCAGCATAGCATGGGTGCCAATTATTGTGGAGATGCAAGGAGGCCAAATGTACCTTTATATCCAGGAGGTGGCAGATTATCTGACCCCTCCAGTGGCGGCCCTCTTCCTTCTGGCAATTTTCTGGAAACGCTGCAATGAGCAAGGGGCTTTCTATGGTGGAATGGCAGGCTTTGTTCTTGGAGCTGTCCGTTTGATATTGGCTTTTACCTACCGTGCTCCTGAGTGTGACCAACCTGATAACAGACCAGGCTTCATCAAAGACATCCATTATATGTACGTGGCTACAGCATTATTTTGGATCACAGGACTCATTACCGTAATTGTTAGTCTTCTCACACCACCTCCCACCAAGGATCAGATCCGTACTACTACCTTTTGGTCAAAGAAGACCCTGGTGACAAAGGAGAGCTGCTCTCAGAAAGACGAACCGTATAAAATGCAAGAGAAGAGCGTTCTGCGATGCAGTGAGAATAGTGACGTCATCAGCCACACTATTCCCAATGGGAAGTCTGAAGACAGCATTAAGGGACTCCAACCTGAAGACGTTAATCTGCTGGTGACATGCCGAGAGGAGGGCAACCCAGCGGCTTCCATGGGTCATTCAGAAGCCGAAACACCAGTAGATGCTTATTCCAATGGGCAAGCAGCTCTCATGGGTGAGAGAGAGAGAGAGAAGGAAGCAGAAAACAGAAGCCGGTATTGGAAGTTCATAGACTGGTTTTGTGGCTTTAAAAGTAAAAGCATTAGCAAGAGGAGTCTCAGAGACTTGATGGATGAGGAGGCTGTTTGTTTACAAATGTTAGAAGAGACTCCACAGGTTAAAGTGATACTAAACATTGGACTTTCTGCTGTGTGTTCCCTTGGGATTTTCATGTTTGTTTATTTCTCCTTATGAACTTAAGAATATGGTGAGACACTTAAAAGAAAATACTGGTCTTTAAAAACAAAAATGTAATGGTTGCATCTCTCAGGCATTGTTTACGCTGAAGGTTTTAGCTAAACTCTACTTAACAGAAAAATCATCTATTTGCAAGACTATTTTCCCAGAGATGGAGGAAAAGTAAATCTTCAACTTATATGAAACAAAGCAGAATGAAATGTGCAAAAAAAAATAGTAATAAATAAAATAAAAATGTGGTTTTAGAGTTTTCCATACCAAAGTAAGAAGGGACCAATTATTCTCATGTATCACTTAGAACAGAACATGTCACAGTGTCATGAGTAAAGTGTCTTTGTCTACATTGCCAAGTCTTAGTAGACCTTATGCTGAAGTAAATTTGCTCATTTATAAGGTTTTTGTCTCTAATTCCTGCTATAGTTAAAAAAATTGAATTCGTAGAGACTGTATGATTAGTTATGTCCTGCAAGTCTAGTCTGTTGTGTAGTAATGACTTGGGGACAGCCTTGTGTGTGCGGTTGGTCGTTAGCATGAGTCTGTGGATTCTGCTTGCCAAGAGAAAGAAGAATGTTTTCCTGCAGGTCTTTTTGTACCACGTGTATGTAAATGTTAGCAACCAGTTTGGAGTAGACGTTGTTTCCATTCCCTCCCTGTTATTTTTCCTACTTAAACTGAACCATACTCAGATGACAACCAAGCCTGACTATAGTTTTGCTTTTAATTAGGGGGGAAGTAAATACTGCTGATGATCCCCACATTTATTAATCAGATAAGGTTATTTTAAAATACAGTTTGAGAATTGCCGGCTACCATACAATGACTGGTAAATTTAATGCTAAACAGATGATGGATCATTTTTCTACCTGCTTTCTAGCTGATTTCTTGTTATTTTGTAACATTCCTTATTTGCCAAATGCCTTCCCAGATGGGTCCATTTGTAAGATGTCCAGTGTGGTGAGGGGAGCTGACACTGCTTGTGTGCTGGATTCGGCACTTGCTGACTCTGTGAAACACTTGTTAAAGTTTTAGAGGAACAGTCTAATTCTGATACCATACTGCATTCCTTATAAGTTCTCTTCCTCGTTCCTGTCTGTCTTGAAGATTTTCTGTGTGTACATCTATGCTGTTAGAGTCTGTTAACTCATGAGTATGTTTCATTACAAACTGGCTGTCAGTCATAGAACACTCGGCAGTCTTACTATTGATGAGTATAGTAAGATGTAAGATCTGTAGGATGGTCAGCATGTTCTTAGGTTGCCATGAACCGGGACTTTTAGGTTTAGCAGTGTGCTTGTGGGAGATAGCACACTTGTGGAGGACTTGGGGTATTGACCTTATCTTAGCTTGGTATCCAGTTGCAGCATCCATGGGCAACAGATCTTTTTTGTAGGCTGTTTCTCCTTATTGAGGATAGTGCAGAAGGAATTCAAGAAAAATTCTAAGGATGATGTGTGTAGTCCTATGTCCTCAACACTGCCTCTTCTCCTCCATTAGAGATGAAGAAAGTGAATTCTGTACCTACTTTCTTTAAGCTGATAACTTTTTAAATTGCATGACTTTTATTAAGCCTTGTACTTAAGGGGAATTATTACTTTTATAGATAATTTTATAGATTTTTCAGTCAAACTCAGTCCTAATAACTAAAAAAGAACAAAAACAAAAAAAAATGTTTTTTTGTAATGCATCAACTTGTTGTAATGCAGATGATGGACTTAATGAGTCCAATGCTGACGTTTGGGATTGTCACACACAGTCTTCCTATCTTCTGGAGGTTTTCTGAGGGACTGAGTCTGTAAATGGAAGAAGTCATCTTTGTATGAGTAGCATGCATTTCTGAAGAACTTAGAGTGCCTTGTACAATTTTTCTCTCAGTTTCTCTTTTGAGATTTATAACCTGGGGCCAAGTAGATAGGGACCATCCTTTTCTTGACTGGAAAGGTGAGGGAGGAGTCAGGCCTCTATATGTGAACTCAGAGTTTGCCCATGTGTTTGGATGGATTTCCGTGGTTTGTGGCTGTCTTCTCTTAAACAGTTATTTTTGAGATAGCCTTTCAGGCTTTGAGAAAGTAACAGTCTTGGGTTGTATAAATTTGGATTAAGTTGTAGGAATTAACATTTCCTTTGAATACATTCCTATGCAAGTTAGCAGAAATGGAAACATTGGCCGAGTGGTCTTCCTCAACCTCGTATGTACAATATAAGTGGATAGGAGGTGTCTATGTTAATGTCTCCCTTTTACTTAGTGTTGAGTCCTAATAATTTGGAATGCTAGAGTCCTCTTACCCCATTTTTGTTGACTTTTAGTAAGATACATAGTATACTCCGTCATGTGTCTGTCTGTGTAAATAGTAAGATACACAGTATACTCCATCATGTGTCTGTCTGTGTAAATAGCAGTAGGTGAAGTTTAGAGAGCTAATGTTCACAATAAGGAATGACTTAGTGTATCTATTAGATGTTTATTCTTACCAGTGTAAACATCACTATTTAGTCTGAAGTCCCTAAAGCTTGTCTTTCTTACTGCTTCCCAGTAATAGGTAATGTGTTTGAATAAGTATGTGATGGCAGCCTCATTTCAGGGGACCAGTCTTTATAGCTCATTACAGTGATTGTTCCTGGAATGATACATGGTTTTACACTAGCAAAATGTTCATCCTTCACTTCCATATGAATCCTAGAAGATGGCATGGGTCTGTAGACATTTATACACACATTTTTTTTGTGTTTGTCCAAGCTAAGGTTTGGAATTGACAAGAGTACATTGACTAAAATAGTGGCTAAAAGTAAATGTGAGGTAGGTGAGGCTGTTGGTCTACAGAGGTAGGAGAGAAGTAGTTATCCTCTGATAGCCAAGCTACTTTGTCTTCCCAGGCAGTTCTTGTCTGGGTCTGAAAAGAAGGGGTTTTGTTTGTTTGTTTGTTTGTTTTTGCCAGTGGCTTGGAGAATGGTTGATGGCTCTTCTGTGGGATTTCAGGTTTCTCTTTCTCTCAGAAGATTGTATCCTGTCATCCCAAGAACAAACAGCTGGGCTGATCTCTCCCAGCTATTCTTTCTAGGAAGTGGTTGCTTTTGTTTTTAGAGAAGCATCAAGTAATAGCACCTGCCTTTAACTCAAATTTAGTGGATCTTATTTCCTGGGCTTCCTTATCGCCAGCTCAGAGGATCCATTATCATGCAAGGAGGGCTGACCTGGGTAGTCTGTCCGCCATCACCATAAGAAAGAATCAGAGATCCTAAATTTTGTGAAACATCCCATTTAAGAATAGATCAGTGGAGTTATGAGCTTTCCCAGTGTGAGGTTAAAACCCTTGTCCAGGGTCATTAAGAATATCTAATGCCCACATCAGGAGTCTTTATTCCAGGTGCAGGATTTCCTCATCTCCAAATATCATTTTGTGTAATCTACAGATGAGCCTTATTTTCTACCAAATAAATACGCTTTGTCTTTCATTACCCATTAAAGAGTTAGGTCTAATTTCAGATGTGTAGTACTAAGATGGCTTCATCCCTCATGCCTTATTCCCATTCACAGCTCCATTTGGAGGTGTGAGTGGAAAGGGACCACATAGGTTACTAGTAGCAACACCTCACCGTTCTCCATGTTTATGTTGAAAGATTTGCACAAGACCATTCCTGTTGAATTATGTGACTGCAGAGCCTTGTTGGTACGAAGATTGTTCTAGAAGTAATAATAAAAGCAAACTTAACAGATGTGACATCCCTGTGTAATACAGATTGTTATCTTTGGCAGCAGGGGCTGGAGAGATGGCTCATTAGTTAAGAATACTGCTCTTCCCAAGGACTGGGGTTTAATTCCCAGCAACCAAATGGCAGTTCACAATTGTCCGTAATTCCAGTTTCAGGGGATCTGACCCCCTCATACAGACATCCATGGAGGCAGAAAACAGTGTACATAAAATGAAACAAAACACAGCTTTAATTTAAAGGTATACAGTCACATTCTTTAAATTCCAACACTTGAAGCATCTGGACCATCTTCTGGCATAAGTCCCTCTCCAGGGAGTGAGGTCCAGCCTGCTGACTCCTACAGGGTAAGCAAGAAGAGCTCTGGAGACGCAGCAGGTGCTAAGGTGGCTGACCCCACTGCTGACATAAAGTGAAGCTTCTAGGCGTCATTATGTGTAGGCCTTCTCAGCTAAGCTGAGTTTCCAAGTGCGTTCTGGTTCTTTTCTCCATTGCTCTGGAGCCTGTTCTTTATCTCAGTGATTTCTCCTCTCCTGTGCAGCGCTTGGCTTATCTCACGGGCTGTCTGGATGTACCGAAGTCTTCCTTTGCCCCCAGCATTGACTACTTACAACCAAATAACGAAACAGTTAACTTTTAAGCCTACCAAACTTACAGCAGCTAAAAGTGTTATTGAGAATAAATGTCTCCATGATAATTTTGTCAGATTTATATTGGTTAATAATAAAAGCACTAGTGTTTTGGTCAGGAAACAGTCAGTAGTGAGTTTTCACAGAAGTCCCTTTGAGATGATGGTGACACATGATACAAAAAGACTTGATTTTTTTTTTTTTTTTTTGCCCTGAGGTAAATAAAGATTTGATCTAGTTGCTTTAAAGAGAAACACTTGTGCTGTTAAGGGACAGAGCTGGGGCATAAGCAGAGACATGAAGACCGTCTCTTGCACACCAGCTGCTTTGACTCCTAGGACTGAAGTGAGCAGAGGTTCTGTGTGAGAATGTTGCTAGTGCCAAGACCCACACTCAGCCATGACTTTCAGTTAAAGTCACCCTGTTGTGCTGGCAATAAGGCTTTACTACGGACTGATCTTGTAACAACATTGTGACATTGGTCATGTTTCTTTCTTCACTCCTTTATAAAAGGTAAGGTTTAGTTTGAGTTGTAAGCCACTCATTTTTTCTGGCAACCAGCAGCTGTTGGCCTGTAGCATTTTGCTCAAAAACAAAAGGTGTGCTGTGTGTCTTTACAGCGGTGCGTCCTGCACGTGCCGTAGACAGTCCGCTTCCTCTAAGTAGAGAGTGGTTTTGCTGTGCCAGGAAGGCTGAGGAGTTCTGATGGCACTCCACCCTTTGTCTCACTCCCAGGCAGTGTGTGTCTAGTGAAATGCTAGTGGTTTTCCTGACAGCATAAAATTGACTGTATAGCCACAGCATAAATGAATAAATTCACCCTACTTTCCTAGTGCTACTAGATATATACATTTATGTGTAAATAACTCATACATTAATGTTCAGTTTACCAATATAGCCTAGGCTTATGAAAATAGAATGTTATTAGTAACTTTTGTATGTATATATGTGTCTGTGTGGACCTGAGTGTATATGTGCATGTGTGTGTTCGTGTGTGCAAATTGGAGACAAATTGGACTCATTGAAATTTTCAAATGGCAGAGGCTGATAAAAGTTTTCTATATTATATAATCAAATTTTGAGAATTGTGCTTGGGTTGGTGCCTTCTGCCTGCCAGTATTGATATGCTAGTTCGAACTTGTCCCTTTCTTAGTAGTAAGCTTTCTCTGTAAACCTTTATTGTAACTAGTGAAGGAGACTAGAAGAAAGTCCACATTTATATACTTTTATGCAGTCTTCTGGTTCAAGGGAACAAGGCAGTTGAGTATCTGTATTGTAGCTTAATGTTATTTATTCATCTTTACTTGCTTTTATATCTATTTAAAATTTAAAGTTACATTATAATTTTGTGTCTATTTTAACTTCAATATAGGTTTGTTAAGAACTTCTTAGGAACAATAGTTCATATTCCCATGTGTGAGGAGAGTCTAAAGGTCCATAGAAAGCACAAAACTGTATTCACAAGTGTGTGTTTCTGCTTGTGAAAAGCACAAAACCTAATAGGATTCTTACTAACCCACAAGTGCCAGTCATAAACCCACCCAGTCTTTGTCCAGAGTTGTTAGGAAGACCACAGCACAGAAAGTCTAGGTGGGGAGCCCGCTGTCACAGCCCCGTCCTCGGGAGCTCACTCTGTCTGTGTGGCTTTGATGGAGAGAGCAACTGGCTATATTTGGGGAAATGAGGCCTGCACAGATACAGTCTGAAGCTGAACAGGGATGGTCAGGTTCCTGGCGGACAGAACAGGGGACAGCTTTGTAAGTTACAGTCATTTGAACAGTTAAAAAATCTCATCTAGAAGAAATATTACCTGTCAGTAGTGCTCTAAAGACATGAAAATATTCACATTAAATAGTGCAAGTACAATATTGATTTATATAGTTTATATGAGGTGACGTTACCTTTGTTTTATGTGCCTGACTAGACTTTTTAGTAGAGAGTTAGATCTTTGTGTTCTGAACATCAAACTATCTCTGGACAGATAGGACATGACACTGCTTTTCACAGTGGCACTAAGACTTTTTAGTCTGTCCTGTTAACTCCTAGCCTAGACGCCTGGAAAGCTGTAGTTGTGCACACCGAAATGAAGATGCATTTCCTCCCACACAGCATTCCCTTCCCCCTTGTTGTCCTTACCTCCAAACAGTCCCATGTTTACCAGGAGCAAGAGTGAGCTGCGTTCTCTTCTCTCTACATTTTAAGATATGGCTCTCAGAAAAGAGAGTGTGTCTTCCATTTGGATACTTTTGCTTTTAAGGGAGAGGCTTGTAACCTCTAACAAAGATCTGAGATGGCATAGACCAGTGTTGCTTGAGAGAGAGAGAGAGAGAGAGAGACAGACAGACAGACACACACACACACACACACACACACACACACACACGGTCTTGCTATGTTCTATGTCTTAGAAGAGTTCACATGAACACTGATGGAGAGATTCTTTCGCTCCAGCAAAAAGCTAGGCATGTGTGCCCACAACAGAATTTTCAACAGGTGACCTTGAGGCTGCAGTGTGGGGTGGGAGCTGAGGGGAGGAGTGTGTGAGGAATCCTTCACTTAGCAATATGTGATAGTGTAGAGCAGTCAGACTTTTAGGCCTAAAGACTGTGTATCTTGTACCTTTAAGAGTTTCTTACAACTTTAGGAAAGAAACATTTGTTAAACTTTCTTTGGCAGAAATGATTTTCATTTATAATTTCATGGGAAACTGCTTCAGTGAGATGTAGTTACAGCAGTGTAAACATGTATAATTTCCTAATTCCACTGTGAGAGCTCAGACTTCTGAGTGGCAAACAGATCATCAAGTCTTTGCTGATGGACTTGTCTGTGGGGTTGGTAAGATGTAAAAGCTTTATTTTTTTAATAGCGACATACTGTGGTAATGTTGGATGATGGTGTGGGGCCATTCCTCCACTGTCCCTGTCGGGTTTGCTTCAGTCTGTGAGGGTTCGCCTGCCCCTTGCTTGGCTGCCTTTCTTTGTTTGGAACTGTTGCTGACCACCACGTGACCAGTTAGGCTTTGCTGCTTTGTTGTTGTCTTCTTGTTCTTTTCCTTTTTTTGACAAGATGGATATCAAAAATAGTTGCTGTGCAAAAGTTAGTAGTCTTCTTCAAGAAGAAAACAATTCCTTTTCTAATAATATCCTGTGAAATTGCTTCATTCATTCCTTTATTTTAAAGCCAAATGTCAGCAGAATACTGCTGTTTTTAATCTAAGTAATTTTGATATGTAAGTATTAATGCATTTAAAAAGATGTCTGCATTGAGAAATATTTTCCCCAGTGTACTGTGTGTGAAAGCTGTGTTCACATTTCTGGCTAAGACTCCAGTCAGTACCCTGGGGCTGTGTATTATGTACATGTGTCATTTTAGTGTGGTATTGTTGTAGACCAAGTCAGGTTATAATAGGGTAGATTAACACTAATGTGTTATCAGTTAACTTTTAATCATTTCCAGTTTATTCTCTGATGCCTTCAGAGTTTTTCAAGTTTCACTAATCAGGTCCATTTCATTGTGGAAGGCTTTAGTTTCAAAGAAAGTAGAATTTGCTATAAGCTAGGTTACTTCCATCTTGAAAGAAAAACAATTAAAACTGTAGATTTAAAGTTGTAAATTATTCATGACAAATTTAACTTGCCTATACTGTATACAACTGATTTTTAAAACTGTAGACGTGTATGATCTTGGTTTACTGTGTTAAGTGTTGCTGTTGTTTAAAAATGGGAAAAACCAGAAGCGGATCTGCTCACGGAGCTGTTCGTTTTCATTGCTGACCACAAAACACTCTGTTCTTTGTGTACTCGTGTTACTTTCCTGCTGCTGCATTAGCCTTCAGAAGTATTTGAAAATTTAAGATGAATATATTTCTTGCAAAGTCCGTTCCTTTCTGTGGTATTTTGTCCTGTAACTGAAGTGTAGTAATTATTTTATGGAAATGTTAGAATTTCTGTACCAACTTTGAATAAAATGAAAAATTTACACTTGTGTGACTTGGTGTGAATATCTGTCCTAAACTCAGTGTTGTGTGTCCAGTTTTAACACATCATACTCTACTCACGTTTTTGCCGTCTTGGCTCTTGAGTGCCTTCAGAAATCCCCGTGCTGGTATTGATACATTAACCATTGTGAACAGTGACACAGATGGTGGCTAAGGCTACTTATGTGTAAACCAAGGGATAAGAATATTCTTGGATTTCCTCTTATAACTTCAAAATCACTTCAAGTTACAGGGAAGTTTCAGAAAGACAAAGGAGCATGGGAACGTCTTTCCCAAGTCTCCCGGAAGCTGCTTCTCCACCTTTGCCTGCAGATGCACAGCTACTTGCTCACGTGCTTCCTTTAGTTCTCCGTGCCTTTTTACAGCAAGGACAGTTAATCACAATTAGTGTAAAAAGCTAGAAAGTGACATGCAGTGGTTTTAGTTGAAAGACTTCAGATGTTGCTGGTCAGCAGCTTTAAAGAGAAGCCTTATAGAGGTCTGGTGTTGTATTTAACTTGGTGCCTTTTGTTTCCCTTAGTGTGGGACATATTCCTGTTTCCCACCCCCACGTTTGAGGTCAGTGAATGTGACTGCCTCACAACTTGGGATCAGTTTCTTTCCTAATGATTGGATCTGGAGTGTACATTTGGGGAGGGACTACAACATAATGGTAGTATGTTCTCAGAACCTAACATTGGTGCTTGTTATGTTACACCATTATGGTTGGAGTTAATCCTGATACCTGGTCAAGACTCCTGCATGTGCATCTTGGCACCAGAGGCACCAGACTCTGCGTGTTTTCCTCTCTGACTTAGCTCCTGGTTTTAGAGGTTGATCCTCCTTACTGTAGGTTTCCCAGCCCTTCCCCCTGGTTATCTCTTTTCTCTCCCATTTTCTTCTTTTCAGGGCTTTACCCTAGAATGTGTATCAGTGTATTGTGTTTTATACTGGGGGGGGGGGGAAATCATGCATGCTCCAATAAAGCTGAAAAAGTCCTTTTCTTAGAAGCCTTAGTAGTTTTCTAAAGACTGGACATTGACTCTTCCAACTTCCTGGTGTGCTTTGCTGTCTGCTCTTGTGTTTAGCCCTTGAAGGTTGAAATTTTAGAGCTGCTGCCCTGAAAGAATTCTTCAAACATTTATAATTCTAGTTATAGGACTATGACAACTTGATGTCTCAAAGGTAGCAAATGCTACCTATCACACCATTTTATTATGATACTTGACCTGCTTGGTGCACAAAACAGCACAGACATGTGGTGAGTGAGTACCATTTTTCACTAGATTCTACAAATTGTTTTTGCATACTGACTTGGTGACTACTAATTCACCTTGGCCAGGTTTCTGTGAACCCATTTTTATCAACTGATAAAATTTATTTTACCTTAAGACACCACATTTAGTATAAATAGCAGGTGTGTTAGGATTCAGCTTGAGACCAACAGCTCCACAACTCATACCCATGTTCTGTGCAATTAACATGTTCCTGGAGGCCCATTGTTGTCTGTAGACAATGTCATTATCACACTTAGGTTTCTTTTGTTTTTTTAAACTAATATCAATATCTGAAACCATCCGTGTACAAAAAGCAAGTATAACATCTGAAACCATCCATGTACAAAAAGCAAGTATAACATCTGAAACCATCCGTGTACAAAAAGCAAGTATAATATCTGAAACCATCCGTGTACAAAGAGCAGCAACAAAGAGCCACACCATCGCTGTGTTAAACAGACTGCAAGATGGATGCTTACAGAATGAGAGCCAACACAGGGTGGGGTACCACCTTGTTCTGCTTCTGCTGGGAATGTGTGCGGCAGGTGGCATACATGGATGTCTGTAAATGGCTTTTAAAAGTGCTAGGAATATGGATTTGGGGATTTCAAATACATTTTTGAAAATAATTGACTTTCATTAGGAAGCAGACACATCCATCCATCCAACCACCCACCCATCCATCCATCCACCCATCCACCCACCCATCCATCCATCCATCCATCCATCCATCCATCCACCCATCCATCCATCCACCCATCCATCGTATTCACTAGCAATAGAACGATGCTAACCTCCCTGCCCTAATAATGTTCATTCCACTCCCATTCAGTCCATCCTTGTTCTGGGGAGTTTTATCTAAAGATCTCATTACTCAGGTTTTCCCTCAAAAGTTCTCTCTGATAATTTTTCCCCATCCTCTACAGAAGTAAATAGACTCATAATTTTAAAACATTGCCTTTGTTTTCTGCCACTATAACAAAGTAACAGAGACAATAATTCGTGAAGAGTGTAAGTTCCTTTGAGTCATAGTGGTAACTGGGAAGTTCAGGAACTTGGTGCTTGCATCCCTCATGCCACCTCCCAGTCCAGCATGTTGAGGACCTTGTTGAGTTGTGACATCAATGGCATCAGGCAGTAATGAAGTCCGAGTATGGCAGAGCACTGCAGAGAAAATACATGCAGCAAATGGAGACTGCTGCTCTTTGACTTGTTCCCCTCCGGTCCCCGTGGAAGTCTCTATTACACTGCGGCAGGCTCCCTATAGCCATGCCAAAAGGTGTGCAAGACTTAGGGTTTGCTGACCCTGTTTTCATAGATTTTCAGAGTCTTTGAATTTTTGTAGCTCTAAATCCTCTGCATGCTCTAGAAACCCAAAGGCACAGTAACTGACTGACCACCGTCCTTGCTGTCCTAACTCACCCCGGCTGTTCCTCACACTTGCTCTCTATCTTTGGTTTTGAGTCAGGAAGTGCATTTGCTTTATTGTGCATTTCTGCCTTTCAAAAATTAGGATTTGCTTCTTCTTTGCAGCAAAGATTTTCTTTGTTATTTCTTATGTTTTCTGTCTATTTGATCCCTTCCTCCTTTCCAGTTGGATCAAACAGTAAGCAATTCATACTTCTGGGCTCTGACCTATGTGCTCATCAGATGCGTGTTCAGCTCCTCATCTCCAGGGACGTGAAGAGGTTTGTTTAGGAGAAGGAATTTGCAGTGATTCCAGTAGTGGAATGCTCACAGGATCACTGAGGAAAGGCACATGTCTTACAAATATCTCAAGGGACAAAGTTGTTCCTAAAATTTTTGTTTTTCAAAAAAGGTGCTTTTATGACCTTGGTGTATCTGCCCTGCTTTCTATGGTAAAAGAATAAATGAAGTACCTCTGCCCCATCGTCTGAGCTGCAGCACCTCTGCCCTGTCTAGTTGACGGGCTCTTGTGTCCTGTTGCTCAGCAGGATGTGCCAAAGCCTGTTTCTGATTTGTTTGTCTTAGTTAAAAAAAAAAAAAAAGTAAAGAATACTTAATAGAGTCATCTAATTGATATTTTTCTGAACATTGCCCTGACATCGAGAAGATGCGCAGAACCTAACTAGGATTTCTTTATGCTGTCGGATTCCCTGCTGCTTCAACCCTCCCATAGCATCTCTGGCACTCAGGACTGTTCTTCACATGGGAAGAGGTTGAAATAACAGACAGCCATCAGCAAGCTCGCTCCTTATCAGTCTCCACCTGACCCCTGCTCTCACCGCCTATTTCGGGAGCTGTGGCATTTCACTTACTTGCTGCCATAGTAACCAGGACTTATGCCTGTTGTCTCTCATCCTTTATTCATCTGGAAGAGGGTGGGAAGATAGAAGAGGATCCTGGGTTTGTGGAATGTTCTTAGAATGGTAAACATGGGCACCTGAGATTTGGTCTTGTTTCCTGATGAAGAAGTAGAAGCCACCTGCTGGGCCTGCTGTTCAGACTGCTCTCACGGACGGCTGTAGTACCACAAAGAAAAGATTTATTCCTTAAATCAGACACAGAAAAGTTCTCTGTGTCTAAATGAGGCCACTCAGATTCCAAAAGAAAGACCTGTGTTCTCCCTATGCAGATCCCAGTCTATGACGTGTGCATGTGTACACACGCATATACATAAACAGCTATAAGCGTGTACAGTATACTGTAGAAAGGACCAAGGGAACCTAACAGGAAGGACAGAACACAGGCAGAGAGACCGTCGTGGAGGAGAATCTAAAGCTAATTGTTTTTCTAGTTACACTTGTTCTTAGTTGGTGTGTCGTCTCACGGTGGGTAAGTACAAACGTGACTGGAAGTGGAAGTGTCACAGTCCTCAGTGAAGCTCCAGCCTTCAGAAGGCCACCCTGACTGTAGAAGTTTCCTGAGACATGTAGTGTGTGGACCGGGCAAGGGCTTGTTTAAGTGGTTTCTTTAACTTAGCAGTGTAACATTTACCACCATGAGGTCATTACAACAAGGCGAAAATGTCTTTGGGGTTTTCGGGATGTCTCAGGAGGTGGAAATTGTCTGGGTGAGCCAGGGGACCTGAGTGGGATCCTTCGAACCCACATAAAGGTAGGAGAGAACTGGCGCCGTCAGGTTTTCACACACACCTACACATCACTCTCACACAGAATGGTAGTCAATGAAGAAGCACTAGGCAGAATCTCCATGTGACACAATGACCCCACTTCTGGGCTGAATCTGACAGAAGCAATCAATATATCAGGGAAACTCTCCATGTGTGACAGCAATGTTCAGTACAGACAAGGCGCGGAACCTGTCTCTGAGGCCATCAGAGGTGAGCGACGGATAGAGGACATGCAGAGATACATAGTGAAATGCTCAGATAGAAAAGCTCTCATTCACCTGCACCAGAAAGGAGTCTGAAGGGTACATCATTGCATGTCCTAAGCTGGCACAGGACACACTCAGGAGCTTACTTCTGAAGAAGCTAAAAATGTCAGCCCCACAGGGGAAGAGAGCAGACTGGTTGCCAGAGACTGGTCAGCACAAGTTAGTAATGGAGACGAACAGTAGGAGGGGAAGTGGGTTACAACTGAAGCAGCTTGGTGGGTAACTGAGAAACTTAGCCACTCTGCAGAGCGGGAGGATGGCTTTTGTGTTCCTAGCACAAAGTTGTGATGTTTAGGTGTTGGTGAGATGGATTAAGCTAATGAACACTAGTGGGTTGCCCCCCCCCCCAGCTTACTGTTTAGCAGCATTGTAGGTGAGTTCTGAAGAATCTGAAACCATCAACAGAACACTGCTGTGAGTCAGAAACAACTCAGTGGCTTCCATACTGACTGCCCCACATTGCAGCTCCTGTCTCCCTGCTCTCCTGCGCCTTTTTATCACTTTAGCTGCTACTCTGTTTCAGGGGCTGGCTGAACTTTGCTTTCTCTAACCTACCACTTAACAGTGGCTGTCTCTTCTCTGAGCTCTGCCAATGATGTTTCCTCTCATGTGAGTTTTGCCTGTGCTTTAATCAGCCACTTGTCAGTGACGGTCTCCCTGCCTGCAGTGTGCTTTAACAGGAGTCCGCTTCGCAGCCCTGTCTGTCCCCTGGGGGTAGATTTCATAGTGAGCAACTTGGACATACTTATCTGTGGGAAGAAACTTTGAAAACAATGTTTCCAGATAAGTATTTTGAGCCATAAGGAATAGTATTTGGTTTGTTCCTGATTCTCTCAAAATGACAGTTTCAAAAGGCTTGACTTCCATTTCTGGTACCAGGGAACTTGGCAGCTAGTAGCAAAGGTGTGTACACAACCTTCTCTTCTACAGCTCACTCACTCCTTGTTATTTTGTGTTTTTTTTTTTTTTCCCCAGAGCTGAGGGCCGAACCCATGGTCTTGCACTTGCTAGGCAAGCACTCTACCACTGAGCTAAATCCCCAACTCCTCCCTCACTCCTTGTAAATCATGTTCAAGTGGCACAGTGAAGGTTGGTGGGTGCTTTGCCCATAACTGTTACTGAATACTGTAAATGATTTTATGCTTTGCAGAGTGACCATTTGGTATGCCTGCACTATAAATCTTGCAGGATTTAGTCAAATACCGTCTTTAGTCTGTTGCATTACTGGGACAACTGTGAAAACATTGGATTTGCTACTGCAGTCAGTGTCCTGCTGAGTAGCAGGAGGAGACTTAGTACCGGAGCATGATGGGAGGAGTGCATCCCGCCCAGCACAGGAGGAAGAGAACAGCCTCGAATACTTCAGCTAGATGGACAGCCCACGGAACTGTAGAGAGCATCAGTTCCCTCAGTGATAACGTTCAGTGGAAACAGCATCAACTCACCAGTTAAAGATGCAGACATACTGGGTTAGAAAATAAGAGCAGCTATCTGTTGCCTTAAACATTTCGCTGGCAAAGATATCAGGAAACTAAGTCAAAGGATAAAAGTCAACTTGCCCAAAAAATGGAGGCTGGAAAGAAGCTGGTATAGCTAATTCCATACCAAAACTAGTCAGAAGAGAGAAACTACTTCTGATAGAACCATTGTAAATATAGATGTGCTAAATCTTGGGCTCCCAATTTCTTGAAACAAACACTAAAGACTCTGTTACAGTAATGACAGGAGACTTTAATACTCCACTCTTACAGGTCTTCAAAACTCAGTCAACAAAGGAGTTAAATCACATCATAGGGCAATTGGAATTAACAGATGTTCACATTACAGTTTATCCAACAGATAAGAAAACATGATCTCAGTGCCCCGTGGAATTGTCCATCAAACTTAAGGTAGACCAACTGCAGTACTTCTCAACTCTAGATAGCAAGCAAAAGAACTTTTTCTGCAAAAGCTAGTGTTAGCCTGATGTCAGCACCATATGGGGCAGAACAAAGAGACCCGTTTCTCTGATGAGCATAAATGTAAAACTTCTCAACAAAATATTTGCAAACTTAATTCAAGACAGAAGTCAAGAAAAAAAAAAAAACACATTACTACCAAGTTAGTTTCATTTCAAGGTTGTAGGATGGTATATATATGAATCTGTGGGTTTAATTCATAATATAAACTTAAAAACAGACATCATGGTGACCATCTTGATGCAAGAAAGGTCTTTATCAAAGTTTTGGCAGTTGTGGGCAAATGAGGACCAGAAAGAACATTGTCAGCATGGTAGACTGTCGTGAGTGTATAGTCAACGTTGCGCTAACAGGAGAAAAACAACATTTCTTACACACTCTGAAATGAGGCAGATTTCCTCTGGTGTCGTACTTGAGCTCTTACCCAGAGCAACAGGAAAGAGCAGAACGTTCAGAGGCTGCAGTAGGACAAAGTCACACTGACCTGTTTGTGCATGCCATGACACTGTGTAAGGCACCCTGTGCACTCCAAAGCTGATGTGTGCTTTAGGAAAGTATCGGGGTACAGTCAACACAAGATCGGTGCTCTTTGTCTGGATCAATAGTGAACTTGCTAGGAAAGTACCCGTTCTTCATACATAGCAGCAGCAACAAAAACTGTAGGGATAAGCCAGCTACATAGATTAAACTTGAAAGACACCAAAGAAATTGAAAGCAGTGGTAGAAGAGGGCAGATTTTTCTATGCCATGGATCAATAGGATTAATGTTAGAACTGGGTATGTTACTGAGAGCAGTCTATAGGTTCAGTGCAGCCCCTAACAAAGTACAACTAGGAGAATAGAATTCTAAAATCCACATGGAGAATAAAGTACCCTGTCTAGTCAAATCTGTCCTAAGCAGACAGCACACTCTGGAAGTACCATAATATCTGAGTTAAAATTACAGTACAGAATCATAGTGACAGACAGCGTGCTGCAGGCACAGAAGCAGACTTGTAGACCCCGTGGGACTGAATGGAGAACCTAGAAATGAGCCCATGTGGCTACCGTACCCTGATTTTTTACCCAGGTGTGAAAAGCACACTGAAAAAGTGGTAACTTCTGGTTACCCAGCATGCAAAAGAATGAAGTCACATTCCTGTCTTTAATCTTGCACAAAAATCAAAGTGAATAAATGACAATAATATAAACCACGAGATGCTAAGGGAGACATTAGGGAAAACACTTCAGACTACAGGCACAGGCAAGAACTTTCTGGCAAAAAGACTCAACGGCACAGGAAGTAAACCCAAGTATTTGCTAGTGGGGTTCCATGAAATTGAAAGGGATCTGAGCTCTCAGCATAGTACAAAGATGGGCTGCAGATGGGAGCAGGTCTAACACCTCTGTGTCAGATGGGTCATGTTTAGGATGTATAAAGAACTACAGACGTTAAATACCAACCCCCAGTTTTGTAATCAGCAAGTGAACCAATCCACGGAACAGTTGTCAAAGTCACAAACACAGATGATCAGTAAACACTTCAAGATGTGTTTAGCATCTTTAGCCATCAGGTAAAGCTTGGAACTGTGGGAAAGAAATAAGAAAAAATTGGTGAATACATAAAATAGATAACAATGTGTTGTATTGTTTACTATTATAAAATGCAGATCAACTGTACAAGTTTAGAAGTTAGCATACTTGCCAGGCATACTTGCTTATTTCTGTATTCCCAGCATTTGGGAGGCTGAGGCAGATAATTGTCAAAAATTTGAGGCCAGCTGGGATTACCTGGTAAGTTCTAGACTAACCTAGGCTACAGAGTAAGGTCCTGTCTCAAAACAAAAAAACAAGCTGAAATGACACAGCACATTTTTAGTTGAAAGTGTCAGGGGAATTAAAGGCAAAGTCTAAGTTGTGTGTGTGCACCTGTGAGTGAGTGCTGTGTAACAGGACCGTGGTTCCCAGCCAGGTCTTGTAGTGCAGTGAGCTCTTTTGTTGCTCCTACAGTGAGCTCGGGTGTCACCAGGAGTCTGCGTAAAGCCCAGAATGAAGCTGACCACCATGAGTAATTCCTTTCTGAGCTCTGCTGTAGCAAGGTGATTGTTGGATATCAGGTTTTTCAGCGCATGTAGTGCACGAAACATCTGATATATGCTAGTTGACTGTTGACAGTTCATCAGCAAGACTTCTGGTTAACTGGCCAGGAGTTAGGTATTTGAATAGTCAAGGTTAGCTTTGGATTTGGGGCTTCAGGTGTAGGGGGGCTTGGCACAGACAAACTGCTGTTGTTTTAGGCTCTACTGTAGGCAGAATGCTACAGTAACATAACTCCAGATAGGCACTAGCTTTTTTACCAGTGGATTCTTCAGCACTACACAAGGCCATATGTCTCAAGATGTGAGTTAGGCTAGGAATGGTCCATGGACATGTGAGTTAGGGAATTGGTTGTGAGCCTATGGCAAGTTGGGGCTGACTGTTCATCAGCCTGCTGACCCGTCTGCTGGGAATTCTCTTTCTAAACTCGGGCACTGGCTATTCCGTGACTTCTGGTGCCTTTTAGGGTGAATGGACTGAGGCCCTGCTGGTTTCCTCACCCCTTCACAGTATAGAGCAGAGGCTGGCTACCTAGTAATTATCAGGTTGGTGGGGGCATCTGGTCTCTGTTGTAACTACAGATCTGCTTTAAGCATAAACAGCTGTAAACACTTCAAATGCATGAGCTGGCTGTGTTCCCATAAAACTTAATTTGTCAAAATAAAGTTTGAGGCCCTATCTTTGGGAGTCTGCTTTATTTTGAGGTAAGGTATATAAAAATATTGAGCAACCTTAATAACCAAAAATATTTTCTCTCGCAGTTTCTCTTTAAAAATTCTATTTAATGTGCGTGAGTGTAGGCTCGCTTTCCTCAGTGCACTTAGAGGTGACTTGTGAGCCAGGCCTTTCCATCTACCCCGTGGGTTCCAGAGATTAAGCTCAGATTGGAACTGAGCACCGTAAGCCACTGAACAATCTCAGCAGCCCTCAGTGTTCTTTAAACTACTGACTAATTTGAAATTTCAGCAAAACAAGTAAGTCCGCTCACGCACGGCTTGATCTTGACAGAGTGAAAGAATTTGCTTTGTTCTAAGCTGCCTTCCTGTTAGGGAGCTGTTTTCTTTGTTGACAGATATGATAAGATCCTTTTCTAAGAAGAATGTTTCTTTGTGTTTATATGGTGTGTGTGTGTGTGTGTGTGTGTGTGTGTACACTTATTTACCTGTGTCTGTAGGGGTGGGATGGGGGTGAGAACACAGGTTTACTTTAGGTATTTCTACATTTTACCTGCCACCTTCGTTTTTGACACTTGCTCTCTCACTAGACCTGTGCCCAGAGTTTGGCTAGGAGGCTGGCCAGTGAGCCCTCGACTCTGCGTGCACCCATACAAGTGCACACACATGCACATGTCTGTGTCACGATCACTGTCCTTTTCTGTTGTCTGGTCCCCTTACATGTGTCTTTTTAAAACTCTTTCATAGAGCATTAGCTAAATATTATTAGTAAATTGTTTAGTAGATTATTAGAGGGTGTAGGTTGGATCCTTTGCCAATTTTCCTTTGGGATTCAACCCTTTCCCACTTACCTGTGGCTGGTCAGGTGCCCTGCCAATAGGCTGACCTGGGATTTCTGTCTGCGTCATAGACAAGAGCAGACAGTGACTGGAGCTCTTTGAGCCTGTTGAGGCTCCTGAGAGAAGCCGTTAGTTCTGCCTCCCAGATCCACGGAGCTGCGCTGGCCCCTCAACTCTCTTTCCTGTGTATCTGTGAGCCGTCTTACACCTTAAATGCCGCTTGTCCTGTTGCACTTTAAGTTAGCTAAAACCAGTTTCACTTGCTTTTATCTAGAGACCTCCAGCAGTATGGACTTAATCATCCAGTTTTCATATTGATGGTGATTTTTTTTCCTTTTCTCTTTAAAAATGAAAACATAAAACAGCCAGAGACTGCTGCTGCTTTGAAGCGTACAATAGAATCCCTGATGGACCGAGGAGCCATAGTGAGAAACTTGGAAAACCTGGGTGAGCGTGCACTCCCATACAGGATCTCCAGTCACAGCCAGAAGCACAGCCGAGGAGGGTAAGCTTCCCCAAGAAGTGGATTCAGAGTGGGCTTGGGAAAGAATACTCTGCATCTTAGAAATTGTCACAGTGCTGCTGCCATTAGGTCCCAGGTGTGCTGGGCGTCCTTCAGGTACCACTCACAAAAGCATTGTTGTGTCTGGGATTGGGATTCTACACTGACCACACCATGTGGGTCAGAACAGAAAGCCACGAACAGAGTGACAGCCTACAGGCTCCTGCTGGGGGAAGCTCTGTTTTCTGCATCAGAACTTTTGCCTTCAGAATACCTCAGGTTACACATACATAGGCAAAGTAGTTTTCTATGGCTTAGAGCTGGAGCCAGCCACACAGAGGTGATCTGTCCACTCCACACAGCGTGGACATTTCTGAAGGTGTTCTGCAGTCACCAGCATCTGTGGATGTCCTTGGGTATTGAATTTCAAGTCTCATGTTTGAGTTTTCTTGGGGGCACCATCACGGTGTGTGTCTCAGACTCAAGTGGTCTGGGAATTCTCACACTGCAGATACGTCATTGCCTTGCCTTGTTTTGTGTTCAGCTTCTTGTGAGGGCCTTGCCAGACTGCCCGAGTGTTGCTAGGAAACAGAAAGTACCAGTGGCTGGGCTTCTTCCACAGTCATAACAAGGATGGAGTGTGTGTGTGTGTGTGTGTGTGTGTGTGTGTGTGTGTGCGCGCTCGAGTGCATGTGCATGCAATGGAGAAAGGGAGGGTGGGAGGGAGGGAGATAAGGAAGAAGAGAGAAAGATAGGGAGGGAGAGAGGGGGAGAGAGGAGAGAAAAAGTAGAGGAAGAACCCCTAGCAAAAAAGGGGCTTTGCAGTTTACTTCATGTGTGCACTGTTAGCAAGCACAGAAGTAGGTACCTCAGTTCACTACGTGTGTGAACTGTGAACAGGTGCCGCGAGGAGGACCTCAGGTTTTAGGTTTGTGTTGCTGAGAACAGTCACTGCCTACATTTATCTGTTGAAGGTCCTGTTTCCAAAGTCTTTTATCTGAATACTAATCTACGGAGATTCAGAACAAACATTGGGTGTGTGATATCAGTTACTCGTGGGGCCTTATATGACCTTTATCTCTATAGACACATTGGCATATCTGTGGTGAGGAGCCTTTCTGTAAGAAGTGCTCATCTGTTTTATGTGAGTGAGTGTGTGTGTATGTGTGTGTGTGTGTGTGTGTGTGTGTATGTGTGTGTGTGTAAGAGTGCAGGCCTGTGCAAGCCATGGAGCATGTGTGGAAGTCAGAGGACAACTCTTGATAGTTGGATCTCTCTTGCCACCTTGTAGGATGTAGGAATTGAGCTCAAGTGGTGGAGATTGTGTGCAAACTTTTCCCCTCTGAGCCCTGTTGCCAACCCAAACGTAACACTTTATTTCTATGTAGTAATCAATGTCTTCCACAGTGTTTTTTGTTAAACAACCCTGTGTGTCTAGTATACTTAGAATTGCCTGAGTAAAGGTTTCTTATTGCCTGCCTTAGAGAGCTTGAGGCCAGTCGGATTCTTCAGAGTTATTAAGCCTAGCCTCCCTTGTTGTAGGCATTTTCCCTATTTGACAGATCGCTTGTATGTATTGTGGGTAATACACCATGATATCCCATAGAAATTGCACTGGAAATAGCTAACAAACAAGATTGGCTAGACGATGACACGTTTAGCATTTAAAGTTTTGTTTCATCTCAGAGCTCTGAAGGTTGTGACATGTACTCAGAGTTTGGCCAAGGCACGGACACTGTATGTAGGAGTCAGTGTGTGTGATTAATTACTTAAGCCTATATGTCCTCCAGGAGCCACGTTCATATGCTGTGTGACCATGAGCTATAGGTGATGGCTTCCACAGGTCTCAGATGATGCTTGGCCTTGTCAGGGTTGCTGGTGTCACAGTTTTCCGTGGATTGGGTGTCTTGGTGCGTGTGCTAGCTAGGTAGCAGCAGGGGGAATGTGAATAGAGTTGCTCTCACTGCAGGAGTGCCAGACACGGGCAGGGAGTCTGCCACACGGCTACTGCTCAGTGGGACAGAGCAGTGCATTGCCTTTCTCTCAGGTCCCCCATTGGTGCCTTGCTGCGCATAGGCCACAGCTGAAGAAGAGAGTAAAGAGAAAAGTGCTTAGGTGGGGAAAGATTTGTCGTTGGAGGGTTAGCTGGACTGCCTCCCTAAGACGAGGAAGGTACACTTAAAATGGCTCTGATATTATTATTTATTCATAATGCCAGGTCTATAACCAGTTTATGCCAAGAAGAAAAATGTCATTATTGCACATACTAATTTGGTTGGGTCCTTGAGAAACAGGTATGTTCTGGAGCCTGGCCTGCAAGTCTGCTGCTGGGAACCTGCTTGCTCTCTACAACACCTTGATGGCACAATTCCCAGGCCAGTCTACAGATCAAGTACTCACTGTCTCCAAGGGTCATAGAATTGGGGCGGGGGTATTCATGCTCAGCTGAGAATCATCTAAAACTTACTAAAAATGTTCTTGTGTGTTCCGCCTGGCTCCAAATGGAGCCTGGTCTGGTCACTCTTATCAGTGATGGATCATGATCATATACCAGAGCAGGCTGTAACAGATCCTTCTGATGTGTAGCCCAGTGGAGTGGTTGGGTTCTGGATGGAAGCCCTGGCTTCAGTTACCACCGGTGTCATAGGCAGTGCCTGGAAGCCGTTGGAGTACAACCCAGAGCTGCTAGTCCCACTCAGGCTTCCACAGACTCACCTTGAACCTGTTTGGTGGAGCGGGAACCTTTGTGGGTATCCCTGGTTGTCACACATTGCAGAGGGAGCAACGGGAGTAGATGTTTTATTGACCCTTTCTAAAAAGGGCTAGCATCTCCCTGAGGCCTAGTGATACCCTATTGCAGACAGAGCAGCCAGCTTCACTCCAGGGCTGCTCTTTACAGTAAATGCTGGAGGGAGGCCATCTCTCAGTGCTGAACTGTCGTGCGTCAGGTGGCCTGCGGCTGACCAGGAGACTGGACTCACTTCCATGTCCATAGGAACTTTTTGGTTGTGAAAGGAGTTCTGGCCTTACATTTGGGTAGATGCTTAATGCTCTGCTGGCTATGTGCAGGGTACCCTTCTGTTTACAGCTGAACAGAGTGATCAGAATAAGCAGCTCTTTGGTGAAGGAGTGGAATTTTACTGACTGCTCCCACGTGTGTCTGCAGCTTACTTACTCCAAGAGCGCTGGCACCCTTTCTAGAGGAGACCGAGTCTCCTGTAGTTTTCCTCTTAGTAACATTCTGTGCTCTTATGTTTTCCTGCCAGCGTCATGTCAAGGCCTGTGCCATGGCTCCCTTTCTGTGTGTAGATGCTTTGCGGCTTATTTTGGGATGGGGATGCTGTATCCTGAAGGTTTCTTTTAAGTGGCATTTCCCCTAAGATTTGTAGAATTACTCACTTTTTAAAATACATGAGAGCCAACAGATAGGTAGAAAAAAAAATGGCGTTTGTCTGTAGGCAGCCTTTGGCATTAAGGTGAATAATCCGCTGCCTTTGTGAAGTATGAAATCAGAAAGGTTTAACCAACACAGTCTAGGAACAGGCATCCACACAGATCAACTCTTGTGTTCAAACAAACAGGTTCCAAGATGCTCTGGTGCTGCAGAGCCCTCCCACCCTCCCAACCTCCCCCACCCACTGGGAGCCACTGAGCAATTCAGTGGAAAATTCCACTGTGTGCCACTGGGAAGGGGAGGATATCTGAGAGGGACAGTGACAAAGAATATAACTCCAGTTTAAGCGAGCTCTTTTTGTGGGGTACAGACAAGTGGAGTTTGAAGATTGTGGCCTTTATATCTAAGAACATTACCTGGACATGTTTCTTTCCCCAACATCTCTAGCAGTGGGGTTGGGGGCTCAGCCCTGGGCAGCAACATAGCCTTGTATCAGACTCTGACCTTTTGGTGCTGAAGAGTGAGGGCTGGCTTTTAGAGGCGTGGCTGGTCTGAAGCTGGTTCCCTGGGAGAGCACTGCTGTGCAGAGCCGGCTTGGAGGCATTCTTCCCAGGACTGACTGTGGGAAATCATATGAAGCCATTTCTCTAGTTCTTTTCAGATCTCTGGAGCCCTGCTCTTTGTGGTGGAGAGTTTGGTGGTGCTATAGTGACTTAAATTCAGAGGAGGGTAAGTTGCTACCTGCAGATCATTTTGTGCAGAAGCAGTTACTTTGGAACATTGCATCTGTAATGAGATGTACTTTAGAATCGTGAACCTGTTGGGCCCCACCTCTCCCTGCTTGGAGGCAGTGAGCCCCTCACTTCCACCTCTGTGGTGTTGATGTGCAGCAAGTGACAGCTCTGTCTAGTTGGAAGCACATGCAGAAAACAGACCTTTAAAGTAAACACTGCTGGGCTCTGTGTTCAAGGTGCCATAGGACTGTCACCCCGGGTGACTGCTGCTGTGTGCTGTCCTCTGTGTACAGCATGCGCTTTAAAAAGCTGGTTGTGAATTGTAATTAGATTTTTAGATTGTCACACTGATTTTTTTCTTCCAAAATGATCTGTCCACTTACTGGTTCCATTAATGGTTAAAATAAAAGTGGGAATGGAAACGAATTAGAGGGTTTCTCTGTTTCCATTTTACTGGCTTGTCCTCTTCCAGGCCTGTTACCACGAGTGAGGCACTCACAGCAACACGGATGGAGATAAGGGAAGGTCCACACCAAGACCTCCCGAGCTTTGTTTCTGCCCAAGTTGCTGAGCTCAACAGTTCCCGTTGTAGGGCTGCAGTCCTGAAAGTGAGTGAGGTATAGGTTGGTTTCCTTGGAGACCCTGGGTTTTTCTTTTATTCATCTCTCCTCTGGACCTGGCTGTGGAGCCTGAGGTAGCTGTAGGGAGTTGATAGCAGAGCTGCCTTCTCAGCACAGGTCTCGGTTTTATGTCTTTATGGTGGTCAGGAGAAAGACAGCATGCTACCTTCCAAAGTTCTTCATCCTCCAGGGCGTGTATGTGGGCCAGTTCTGTGAGTGGCACAGCTGTGTCTGCGGGTCTGGGGTGGTCTCTCAGTGTTCGGTTGTCTGGGGCCCACAACTGAGTGTGCATGGGCGTGGCCTGGAGGGTTTTGTGGAAGCTGTAGGAGCCCTAGCACCAAACCTGGGTGACTTTTTAAATGTCAGTTGGCCAAAGGACTGTCCTAAAAGGCTGGAGCCTGTGCATCTGGTTTTTCTGCTGTACACATTTGCTTAGTTTAGATAATAGTTAAGAAAAAAAAAAAGGATACTGTGAAAGCAACAAGGGACCTTGCAACTCTCTTTTGTGTGAGAAGCCACGTGCTCAGACTGAGCCACTCAGGCATACAGGTGGAGTATGCCTGGACCTTGAGGAGGCGGAGGAAGGAGAGGAAGAGGTGGTGAAGGTTGTTTGGCTTTCAAGGAGAGGTAAATACAGTATATCTGCCCATCTCTACTTTCCCCTTCTCTGTTGGGTGTTTCCTTTTCATGGAAATTTCCATGGTGTAATGAAGAGCCAGGGTAGTAGAAACAGTCTTTGCTCACATCAGCCCCAGGCACAGATCAACAATGTGATAAGCTTGAGATGACAGTCACATGCTGTGGTTGTGGGCACAAACCCACTTGCAGTTTGGCCAGAGCTCTTGTTTGGGTTTGCCAATGGACCGGTGGAAGTGAGCTAAAGGGTAGAGGTCACAGGGTATTATAGCAATGGAGACCCCCAGAAGCCAGAAAACTACCAATTCTGAAGACCTCCAAGCTTATGGTTTATCCTTGAGAAGCCTCCAGAATGCCAGTACTGTGTGTATCAAGAGATGAGGTGTATCCAGGAGCTGCAGTCTAGAGCCCTGGCTTTCACGGTACACTGTGGGAAAAGTAGACCATTTCCCTTTCTGGTTGTCATTTCCTCAAATGAAGGAATTGGGCTATATTTTCCTATCAGTTACAGCCCATAATTCTGTAACTCTTTTGGTCCCAGCATTGTCAGGAGTTTCATATGTGTCTGGGACTGGAAAGACTGATCTGTTTGATCCTCACTGCGGCCACACACGCAGCAGGGTGAGGGAGGATGCCATAGAAGCCTCCTGAGTCTCTGTTCTTCTTGACATTGGATTGCGAAGTTGAGAGAGACTGCATAGGAACCCATAGTGTAGAGAAGGATGCTGGGCCCAGACTGACACTCAGCCTCATGTCCTCTTCTTCCGTTTCCTCGGCTGACGCACACAGGGTTCTACTGCCCTCCACCCTTCTCCTCAGAAGATGTCGAAGAGACGTGATCTGGCTCTGTACTTCCATTCTGGGCATTCTTTCTGTTCTTACTGCAGAGTGTGTGCACTAAAGCTTTGTGTGCGTTCGGATGGTCTGGTAAGCAGTGACCAGGAAGACTGCGGCCATTGACTGGTTGAGCATCTGTAAATGTACTTTCTCTCACACCGTCAAGATTTTTCTGCCTACAGGTGTGCTTGAGGACTCTATGAGGCAGTCGAGTGGAAAGTGGGAGAAAGCACTGCTACTGTTTTCTGTTGCTAAAGCCACGGTCGTCTTTAAATACATGGACTCCGGATCATAGGAAAGCAGAAGTCAGAACTTAGAGAGGAAAGGCTTGGGGCGTCGTAGAGCTGACAGTAGTGCTGGAACAGAATCAGTCCCTCCTTGTCCCCTGTTAGTGCAGGGCTGTGCATGCACCAAAGCAGGAGACACAAAGTTTAAAAAAAAAGTCCTCTTAGAGAGAGTGGGTGTGCTCAGAAGACACTGCTGTCAGCCCAGTGTGGCGGGGATGTAGTTGGGAAGAATATTGTGATAAATGCCAAGTAAAGGAACGAATGGACAACAGGACAAAAGAAATGCTGGGGACTGAGTTGGGTTAAAGCATCCCAGCTGTCACCAGGTGGCCACACTGAAATGGGTGAGTAAGAGATACGGGCCATTAGCATGGAGGGGTCGTTTGAGGCATGGGGTATGGCAGCCTGGATGAGAAATGTCCCACACAGGCTCCTGTACTTGAATACTGAGTTTCTAGTTGGTGCTGTAGGAACATTTAGGAAGTGCCTGCCTGAGGGGCTTTGAGGGTTAACTCTCTGCTTCTAAGTTGTATCTTATTGGTTTACTTTCAAGCGTCTTTTCCTGTACTTTATCAAGGTCTTCCTTTGGTCTGTTCCATTTACAGCTTCTTAAATTAAGGCCTATTTTGTTTTTGTTTTAAATTAATTTGTTGATATTTTTAATTAAAGTTTGAGAGTTCTTTGTATGCTGGGCTCAGGTATTTTATTAGTGATATAATTAGCAGATCCTGTCCTTTCACTTAAGGAGCCGTCTTTAACGTTGGTGGTCTCCTTTGGTGAGCTCTCCTAGTAATTGTACTTTTTGTGCTGTCTGGTGAACTTGGCTTAATCCCCAGGTCAGAAAGGCTTGCTTTCTTTTAGAAATTGGGTGTTTGATTTCACCCTGTTCCAGCTTTGAGCTAATTTTCCTGAATGGAACACAAGTATGGAACAGACTGCACTCTTTCAGGCACTAAGGACACAGAATTGGCGAACCACTGCTTGTTGAGAAGACATTTTTCCTCCATCTTGTCTTTACATGGGTCCGTGTGGTTATGGCATCCACATGGGTCCCCATGGGTCTCTGTGATCATGAGGTCTGCATGGGTCCGTGTGGTCATGAGGTCCCCATGGGTCCGTGTGGTCATGAGGTCTGCATGGGTCCGTGTGGTCATGAGGTCTGCATGGGTCCGTGTGGTCATGAGGTCTGCATGGGTCTGTGTGGTCATGAGGTCCTTACAGCTCTGAGTGGTCATGAGGTCCTTACAGCTCTGAGTGGTCATGAGGTCCCATGGGTCCGTGTGGTCATGAGGTCCTTACAGCTCTGAGTGGTCATGGCGTCTGCATCACTATTGCTCTTTACGTCTTGAAAAGAGGTGGTGCTTGTTCAGCTTTATTCTCTATCAGAGGTGTTCGGCTGTTGTACATTCTTGGTATCTATTTGAACTTGAAAATGAACTTGGTTGGTCTTTTGTTTGAGTTGTTGAAACTGTGAGTCAGATCGGCCTGCTTGCCTCTGTTCTTCACCTCTGGCTCCTCTCAGTGCTCAAGTCTTTTCTGTTTGTCTGTCTGTTGGTGACCCAGAGAGCTTCATCTGGTTGTTTACAGGGCATAAGCCTGTGCACACAGAACGGCCATAGAGAGAGCGCGCCTTTCTGCACCGTGCAGCAGAGTCTAGCCAGCGGGCAGAGACCTCCTGCCCAGGTCCTGTTATAAAAGTGGTGGACAGTAAACATGTCTGCCGTGCTCGTGGGGAAGCCGTGACTGCTCAGAGCATGGCTGTGGGGTGAGAAGACCACAGACCTGAGAAGTAGGTGTGACCACCGAGAGGAACATTGGTGGGGCTGTGCTTTGAGAGTTGGGAGAGTGCGGGCTACAAAGACAGCTCTCAGCCAGCTAGAACATGGCCAGGCCTTGGAGTGTCCTGCTCACGGTCTACCCACGCTGTCCAGATCAAGCAGCACAATGGGGCCTACACTCTGCGCCTGCTCTTGGTTTCTGAGATATGATCAGGCTGTGAATTCACTGTAGAGGCCAGCTGGCTTTGACCTGAGGTGCTGCCCTGCCTTTGCATCTTGAATGCTGGCGTGCACAGTGACACTCGGCTACTTCAGAGTGTAGACATCGGGGTGGGCAGAGGACAGTCCTGTGACATTGTCCAGCAGGGTGTTGATTTGGTTTTGCTGCACGTCTGTCTGTCTGTCTGTCTCTCTGTCATTCAGCATCAGGCTGACATGAATGATTAATGTTGCATAGGCTTAGTTCCTGTTCCTAAGGTGAGCACCAGGTGGGAGTCTGCCCTTTGTCCTTTTCCTTACTGTGCAAAGTGGCTGGCTACCTGGTAGGCGGCCTGATTCTCTTAGGTGAACTGAGTCACAGGTGAAATCCTTGGGAAATTAGAGGACCATCTAATAAGTGTTTCCACAGGAAGAATCAGTAGAAGATGTGAAATCATTGTCGTTGATAGGGTAGAAAGTTGTGCGTACACAGTCTCACACCTATTCTGTGTTACTCCTGCTGTACCTGGTGTCACAGCCTTCCTGCCGCTGTGAAGGTGGCTCCCACTGACGTTTACAGGGATGCAGTGAGAGATGCAGTCTGGAAGGAGGCTTGGAGTAGTGATCTCTGTCTGGGAGAGTGAAGGTCACACCACGGAACAAAGAGGTGTGCTGACCTTCAGATACAGGAATTCACCCACTTCTGTCTTGTTGCAGGTATTTCTTGGTGGATTTCTATGCCCCAACAAGTGCTGTGGAAAACATATTGGAACACTTGGCACGAGACATCGATGTGGTTAGACCAAATATTGTGAAGCACCCTCTGACCCAGGAAGTAAAAGAATGTGGCGG
This sequence comes from Micromys minutus, assembly GCF_963924665.1. Classification (NCBI taxonomy): domain Eukaryota; kingdom Metazoa; phylum Chordata; class Mammalia; order Rodentia; family Muridae; genus Micromys; species Micromys minutus. The sequence goes on along the minus strand of NC_137976.1, from coordinate 4,705,383 downwards.
CATAGTCCCAGTCCCGCTTGAAGAGAAGCTGTATTCAACAAAGAGGAGAAAGAAGTAAAAAGACTCACCAGAGTGTGGCCTGACATTGTTCTCAGTCCACTGTGGCGCTGATAGGTTATTGTCTAGGACGCTTGCCCATGACGGTTTTTGCTGCAGGAGGTGGGAACTGCTGGCTGAGACCTGCCCTGTCATCTCTGCTGAGATTTCACCCTCGTCATGTCGTCGGTGGGGCGGGGGCGGTGTTCACTGTGCCACTGCGGCATTTCCAAGAGCAGGTGTGTGCCACTCACACTGGGTTGTCTTGCAGACCTTGTGGAACACAGAGCAGGGCAATAAACACGGCTTTACCAGCACTGACTGTGTGTTGCCTCTCCCTGTTCCCCAGCACGCTGTGCCCCCAAAGCTGGCAGCTCCTTGTGCCGTGACACCCCAAACTGTTCTGAGCACCCCGAAGTTTGCGATCTGGGCAAGTGAGTTGCTGGACTGATGGGCAGGCTACGTAATTTGCACTTCTGTCCATGTGGCAGTGAGCGGAGGGGGCCATGAGTGTTGGACCAGTGTGTGGTCTCATCACTAGCTTCTGCCTCCTGCTCCACTGTCCCTCAGCCCTGGAAGCCTTTGAAGAAGGCAGTGGGATGGTGTCTGCTAGGGTTTTCTCTGGAGTAGTAATCCAGGGAATATTAGTATAGAGTGCTAATCATAGCTCATCCTTGGCCTCCCTGGAGCTGGTGAAAGGAATGGCCCCTCAGACTTCTCAGATGGTCCCCGTTCAGGGTTAAGCATTGTCACAGGTGACAGCTGCTGTTGCTAAGAGCTTGGGGCTGGCTGTGCTGATTTACACAATGCAGTTGTCTTACCACAGGGGAGGAGAAGGACAAGGGTGTGCACCCAGGGCTTCCTTTGCAGAGCTTCCTGTCTCTGCCTTGGCTGGTTCGTTTGTTACTGCCCGTGCTCATGGGAGCACCTGCTTCACCTTCTTTCAAGCAAAAAGTATAAAAACTGTTTCTGAAGAGCAGTAGGTCAGGGCTGGAGGCGTGGCTCAGAGGTTAAGAGCACTGGCTGCTTTCCCACAGAACCCACATCCAATTCCCAGCACCCTCGTGGCTGCTCACAACCATCTGAAATGGTTGTCCCTCTTCTGGTTTGGTGCCCTCTTCTGGCCTCATTGGGCACTGCATGCATGCAGTGCACAAAGTAAAAATAAGACAAATTTAAAACAAACAGATCAGAATTCATGACTAGGAAGGAAAGGGATGGAGTAGAGATTACCTGTGGAAATATACCACTTCCTGTTCAGTTTGAATCACCTAGAACCGAAGCTGTTGTCAGGGCTCACAAGAGTCCCCCACTCATCCACCAGGCAGCTTGCATCCCATGAGTCTTTACTTGGGTGTTGTTATCTCAGGCTGTGAAGTCCATATTGCAGGCCATGTGTGCTAACCTCACCTAATCTTTCCAGGCCTTTAAAGGGAGCGTTGTTACTCATGCTTTTTGGATGACGAAGCTTGACATGGATTTGACCTGGAACCCAGTTGCCACATAGTAGCTGGGGTCTTGTATTGGGGACTCTGATAATTGGTTCTGGTCTATCTGACGTTGTTTCTCATGTTATTGTTGCTTGGGGGTTAGCATCAAGCGTGGCTCCTGCTCAGCCCTCCGAACACACCATTGGGCGTTCATGGGCAGGCAAGTATTCAGAGCCCTGTGGCACAGTTAGGGTGTTAGGAAGGAGGCTTGCTAAGTAGAACAGCTGTGTGTGCTGTGTCCTATTTGGTTGCTTTAAAATAAAGTCACTGTCCCTCTGTCCCAAGTAATGCTATACAGTTGGCCCGTGCATGCCTGTGTTCAAGCACATGCCAGCGATTTCCAGGTTGTGTGTTTTCTGTCAGAGGTAAGTATCCACTCTTCGTTGGCTGTGGCGGCCTGAGTTCTCTGCTTCCTTAGTGAGCGGTGGAGCACAAAAGGCTTAAGCACAGAAAGAGCTAGGGGCCTCCTTGGAGCTGACAGTCAGCTGCAAGGTGCACAGGCTATACCAGTGGCAGGCACAGGGTGTGAGAAAGTGAGACTCGAAGGGTGAGCGTGCCTGCCAGCAGGGACCCAAGGCCCCGAGTACCAGAACACAGCCTGGGGGAGGGGCATGACAAGACAGCAGGGAGGTAGATGAGGGGGTCTGGAGAGTTCTGAGTGAACTTGAAGAAATAGGTGGTTATGTTGGGAACCTGAGCTACAGAAGCCTAAGAGTAAGGCCTTAAGGCCAGAGCCTCCCATGGGTTCATATCCTCGCCAAAGGCATTTTCTTTAGATTTGCAATCTTGACAATCTGGTCTACTTGGGACAGGGTCGTCTTAACTGATACCTTTGCTTAGCCCAACTACCCTTCCTAACCCATGATTCTCAGACTCGGCAGATTCTGAAATGGTTAAGGTTGAGAGGCTAGACCTGCTAAATATTCATGATGCTTTTCCTCACGGCCTCAACTTTCCAGTGTCTGAAGTTCTGCTTTCTCCGATGCATCCTGCAGCTTACTTGCAGAGGTCCTGAGGCAGCCTCAGGTCCTGTAATTGCAAAGTTTTCTCAGTGCTCCATGGGTACTGACTAACTCAGTCCTGTGGAAAGCCAGGGCGTGAGGTGTTCCTACAGAGGTGCATGGTACATGGAAGCTGAGGCCCAAGAAGCTTCTCTGAGGCGAGCTATTAGGAAGATGTCCTCAACACACCTCCAAGCTAACAGTTTTAGCAAGCCCCCTGAAACATCCACAAAGGTCCTTGGTGATGGAGATGGGGGTACTTAAGGCCTAAGCCATGTTTGCCCTTCTGGGTCTAGCTGAGTGTGTAAGAGTTAGGCATTGGCTCTGTCCGTCTGAGGTCTGTGTGGTCAGCCAGAGCTCAGTGTGAACATTGTTCTTTTGCTCTCTTCATAACGGTGCAGCCAGTCTTCCAGTGCTGTGAACAAGGCATGGAGTTCAGAGAAAATACCCTCATCTGGAGCCACAGGGGAGGGGCTGGGATTGAGAGCCCGACCGCACAATTCCCAAGGTCATTTTTGGCTTGAATGCCCTTCTGGAGGCAGACCCTGCTGGCCTACAACCCAGTGTCCTGCTGTAGGCGACCTCCTCTCCTGGGCCCTTCTTGTCCCATACCCACACTGAGGCTCCGGGCTCCTTCACTGTGTGTGTGGAGCTGGCTGGGCTCCTGAGTTTTTCACTGCAGGTTGACAAAGGGATTTCTGGAGGCCAGGCCTCTAAGTCCCCATAAAGTTTTCTTTGCACGTTGCTCCAGGGCTGTATTTATATAGCATACAGCACTGTGAGAGATACGGGGTGTGCTGGGCAGTGCTGCCAACTTCAGGCACTCACAGGTAAGAAAGGAAGTGGAATACTCAGTACTGTAAATCACAGAATAAAAAGCTCCTGTGGCAGGCAGGATGAGGAGGCAGGGTGCGTGGACAGGGTTTCTCAGGTCTGTGGTTGCTTGCTGATCCTGGCTCCTTTGTGGGCTTCCTGGCTGACTCTCTTCATCTTTGTATTGTATTTGTCTCTCCTCAGTCAGAATCTCACCAGACCCTGGTTTTAAATACCTACACTATCGAGCCCTGTTCTGATTTTGTCTTTACTTGGGATTCCCTCTGGGATCCCCAGGACCTCTCCAACACCCTGCAGCCATCCTGAATTCCCTGTCCACAGCTTCAGGTCCTGCCCACCCTGCAGGAGACAGCAGCGAGTCTAACCACTGTCCACCACAGGATACCCTCTCGAACTACCACCACGAACTACATCTTCAACCTCGCAGCAGTTGATACTGTGGGCCCACTAGAACAGAGGTCCTCTGACTTCCTTTGTGTAGTTCTCACTGGCTGAGGTGCCTTTCTCAGCAGGGATTTCTGAGTCAGCATTGGAGGGGCCATTGAACTGTGTGGGAGCTGCTTAGAGGGCTGGTTCTGAGGGCTGTTTTTATGGTGACTTTATTCATAGCAATGGTGACTGACAAGCTGTATGGAAAGAGAGCCTTCTCTGAACAGCAGTTTGAGATGCTGGATGTTCACCCAGGGTTTCTGTGTTGGCGGGGGGGGGGGGGGGGGGGGATGGTGGTGGCAGGAGAGAGGCATTACAAAATCAAATTCTGAATAATTAAAGATCTTTAAGGCATAAAATTGTAAGTCCAAAACGTTGAGTGCTGTTCCACGGACACTAATCCTTTCTGAGGAAGACAGTGATGGGTTTTTAAATTTCTCTTCTTCTTCTTTTTTTTTTTTTTTTTTTTTTTTAACAGTTTCTGACTTTAAGAAACAGTGACTGCATGCTAACAACAATAACAACAAAAAAAAATCACATTAGAAAAATATTTGGTAACAATGAAGAAACAATATGAGGGGCCATCTCGGAATCACCCTGCGTCACAGATGCACATGAGCAACAGCCTCTGTTCAAGGGGTACTAACGCGGTTAGACAGGCGGTAGCCTGCTTTGTGATGTCATCGTCCCTGGGCCCTTACTGTGTTCTTTCTGGGCTCAATGGGGTCCCAAGGGGTTCTCAGCAAAGCAGAGCTGATGATAAAATTAAGGTGATAGCCGTTGGGATTCCATAGTCTAACAAATTAAGGCCTAGAAGACACCTCTGAGTAAATGCAGCCTGTGACATGAAGGTGCTGATGAATCGTTAGTTGTCGCAGTGCAGACTGGGAAGGGCTGGTGCTACGTTGCCAGAGAACCGGAAGGCTGAGGACCCTGCATGGGTGGATATGGCTGTCGGTGCGCGGAGGCTGCACATGGGAGATGCCATCTGTCCCAAGCCAGCTGGCTAGACAGTTCCTTCAAGTTCTGATTCTGTGATACCATGATGAATATGTAAATTCACTCATCCAGTCCTGAACAACCTGTCCTGGAGCTCGGTCTGTGCTCTTCGCCAGGACTGGCCTGGGAGCTGGTGGCCACCGTATGGAGCACAGCCAGAATCATACTCCTGTTGCTGTGTCATGCTGTCGGACATCCTGCCAAGGGACAATCATCTCGGGAGTCAAGTTTGAACCCACTGGGATATGAGGGTATGAATGATACTCTTAGGGTCCTCCCACCCCCAGCTGAACAGTGTCTTCATCTAAAGCTCTCTTTACCCGGAGACATTGAATCCATCGTGTGTGTGTGTGTGTGTGTGTGTGTGTGTGTTCCCTTTCTCTATCTTTTTATATATGTATCCATGTGTATACATATCTATCTTATCTATCTTATGTATGGAGTAGGATTGGAGGTGTTTTAGATAATTAGCATAGAATTTTCTATGTTGAGGGATTATTAAGAGAATTTACCCATGGCTTGGGATGTAGCTCAGTTAGGTGAATTTACATGCTTGCTTAGCATGTGTTTGATCCTAGGTTCAGCCCCTTGGTACAGGCCTGCACGCCCAGCCCTGGGGAGGTAGAGGCAGGAGAGTCAGGAGTTCAACACGATCCTTGAGCTACACAGCAGGTTTGAGATTTGGACTACATGAGATCTTCAGGAGACCACGTTTTGGGTCTGAAAAACTTAAAACAACAAAGACTTAACTGGGACTTAGAAGTAAGGCCAAAGACTAGGCCTTCTCCTGATCTGCTGGGGCATTGACAGGCTCAGGCGAGAATAACTTCATTCCAGAGAACATATCTGCTTTTTTCTTATAGGTTTGACTGCTTTTTAAAGGTTAAGCCTGGGTGCAGTAAATACACACTCTAACTTATTGGTTTCTGTTTTTAAAGAAAGATAACCAAGAAGGTCATGTCTCGTTCCTTTGCAGGGTGTGGACCAGTTTTCTCTCTGATCTGGCAGTGATTTTACCATCCCTTTGTTTGTAAATGCTTGTAAAATTCCATGGATGCTCTTTGAACCTTCTAGCTGTCCTGCTTGTTTAATGCATGTAATGTTGCCTTCCCTATTGGAGGAAGAGAGGAGACAGCCAGAGCTTTGGGGAGTGGATGGGTCCCCCGTGGTACAGGATGAGACGGGACCATGCCGCTGCTCCGAGGAAGATGAATTGGCTCTCAAGAAAGCCGTGGCTAGGAAGCTGTGAGATACGAAGTGGGGGTACTCCAGTTGTAACAATTAGTTGACAGCCAGGTCTGTAGGAGTGTGGGAGTAGCCAGAGCCACCAGGATGGAGGAGATTTCTAAGCACTGTTAAAAATGTGATTCTGATCCTTGGTGGGTTTGCGTGTCAAACTGGAGAAAGATATTTCTAAGACAGAGAAATAAAAAGAAAGAGAAAGTTGGGGGAACTGGGAGAAAGTGCCCAGGTGAGTAGGAAGTGGGCGGAGAGCAGGCGAGGCAGAGAGTGGTTGGGAGCCACAGAGGCCATCTGTAGGGACCCTGAACTGTTCCCTGGTGGTGACATGAGGAGGGGGGGGGGCTTGCAGGGGAGCCAGGCCTCAGCTATGGTCTGAACTGGGAGGACAGACAGAATGAGGCAGAGGGTTTGGCAAAGGGGAGTGGGGCGGGCACAGGAGCTCACGGCTCCGTCCTACCCGGTGTCTTCTGTGACGAGAAGCATAAGTGCAGAGGCAGCCAGGAGAGGCCCAGTCACTGCTAAATGACCTGTCCCAGGAGAGGCCCAGTCACTGCTAAATGACCTGTCCGCCTTGAGCAGAGGATCCAGGGGGCTGCATGGAAGAGGTGCAGACACTAGCCTGTGTGGTCATCTGACACACTGCTCCAGAACTCTTGACAGAGTAGCAGAACCCCCCCCACCCCTCCCTCTCATACAGAGGTCACAGGGAGAAGAAACAGGAGAGCGGTCTCACCTCAAACCAGGAGCATGCAGGGCCCACATCACCACAGATGGTTAAATGCTAGTTCTTCCCAACCCAACTTCTGACCCTGCACTGTGTGGACCTGACTGTCGAATTGCACTGCAGGGCCTTGCTCTGAAGAGGGTGTGGACTGCACACACACATACACACACATACACACACACACTCTACTTTCCTGTAGTTAGTTGGGTATGGAGGAAATAGCTTGTGTACAATGGCAAACAGAATTGGGCTTGACATTAGAAGGAACTTCCCGTGTGAGCCTTGGCGAGGCTGTGACCACTTGGTCCCATGGGTTGGAAATCAACCTGGGCAATATGGTGAGACCGTGTCGCACATAATTAAAGCACAGCCAGCCTTGGCATATGTGAAGATCTGGGTCTTTCGTCATGAGGATGACACTCTCCAAGGCTGCAGTGTGTATTGCAGGGCACGGTCACTCGGGCTTCTGGAGAGAAGTGTGTTCATGTTTGCTCTTCTCTGCAGATCAGCTGAAGATGTTACCTGGCCTCAGGGTTTGAGGTCATGGCTACCTTTGGTCATGGCTACCCAGAGCACTTACTTCCCCATTGCTCTGACTTCCATTCCATGGGTCTAGAAAGAGCACAGGGCAAGCCTCTCCCTTTGGACTCAAGCAGGTCTTTTCGCCACTCAGTCAGGCTTGCGAAGGATGTGTGCTGCCTCACAGGAGCTGGCTGTCACTGTCACAAGTCCTCAGCTTTGAGCCCGCCTTTTAAACTGTTTTCTTACTGAGTTGTTGCATGGTGTCAGGCCATGAAGTGTGTTCTACAGAATGCGTGGCTGGGCGTCTTCAGTCCTCTCTGAATGTCATACAGCAGACTTGCACAATCCAAGATGGCTACACAGGGTAATTAATCTTCCAGGACCACTCTCATCTGTGCCATCTGTCACTGACCAAGTGTTACTCATGGCTGGCCTTAAATATAGGCTTACGCTTTCTATCTGTGTTTCTGGGGGAGAAAATGGAATCACATAAGAGGGCTCAGCCTCTATCCAAATTGCACTCAATTTAGGGAACAGGCTTTGATCAAACCTTCCTATTGCATCTGCTTCAGTTGGGTAGATGAAAGAGAAGCAGATCTCTTCTGAGTCCTAATGCTCTCCCGGAAGGCTATGGATGCTCAGTCTTCCCTCTCCTCTATTCTCTCTCCAGTCACTCTAGAAAGCATGCTACAGTGTAGAGAAACCGGAAGCCTAAGCATTCCGCTGGTGTGAATGTGACACAGCAGCTGTTCACAGCAGGTTCTGAACTGCGTTACAAATACAGTCGGTGGAGAGGGACAGACACAGTTACCTGATGACCTAGCCACCCGATGGTAGGTTATCTGCAATGAAGAGCAATGCAAAATTGGCATGGTAGTCATTACCCATAATTCCAGCCCTCCACAGGTGCAGGCAGGAAAGGCAGGAGTTCAAAGCCAGCCGGAGCTATATAGCAAGACCCTATCTTTTTTTCTTTTAAAGATGGATATATATATATATATATATATATATATATATATATATATATATATATATCTTGTAGTTGTGTTCAGATCCCATTACAGATGGTTGTGAGCCACCATGTGGTTGCTGGGAATTGAACTCAGGACCTCTGTAAGAACATTTAGTGCTCTTAAGCTCTGAGCCATCTCTCCAGCCCGCAGGACCCTATCTTAAAAACACAAGGGGCCAGAGAAATAGCTCAGATGCCGAAAGTGCTAGCTATCCAATCCTGATGCTCAGGGTCTGGTTCTCAGACTCCACCTAAAAAGGCAGATGTGGTAGCACGCATCTGTAATGCCGCCTTTCTTACGGTGACACAAGAGATGGAATCAGAGGAACTCTCTGAAGCTCAAGGGCCACAAACTCATCAGCAAGAGAGATCGTGCCGCAACCGAGCAGAAGGTGAGAGCAGACTCCAGGAAGTTGTCCTCTGATCTTCACATGCACATTGTAGCACATGTGCTCCTGTGCACGCACACACACACACACACACACACACACACACAATGGTCACTAGTAAGAAAAACCTTAAAACCCCTGATTGATTCTTTAAAGAGGGATGCAGTACCAATCCATGTTGTAACATGTAAACATGTAGCATGCTACATGTTGTCATATACAAACCTCAAAAACCTAGCAGTAGAAAGAATCCAGTTCCCCAAAGAGCACATATTGTGTAATTGCATTTATATAAAACTTGCCAAAGGTGAATCCATAGGCAGAAGGGAGATTCGTTCTATGGTAATGTTTTAACTTAAAATGTTCTATGGAACTGTTTTAAATAAAGTTGTGGTAACAGTTGCCTGCTGGTGACCGGAAAAGCAAGAGAACTAACTATACAATAAAAGTCTGTGAACAGTCTGGCCTCTGGATTGTAGCTCAGCAGAGCTATTGTTATTATTATTGTTGTTGTTTTAAGAGAAGGGTCCTAGAAACCCTGATGTGGGTGTGACAGAAGATACGGAAGTTACCTCAGCTTGTTTGGGGGCTTGATTTCGATTTCCCTGGACGTTCTGGTTGTGTGACACTAAAGCAAGTTTTGGATCTTAAGAAGATAATGGGCCTGTGGTGCCACCTAGAATGGACCTCGGGCTGGCTGCACCTGCCCCTGACCACCTACAGATTTGCAGATGGATAGGTTAGGTGGGCCACACTGACACAGGAAAGAGCAAAACAGCACCTCCCCCACCCAGACCCGTGGCACTGGGTTAGGATACTTTTATTCCAATGTACTGACTCACTAGGAATTTTAGCAAGATTTTTAAACCTAACAAGAAAAATTTATCATTGGAGTAGTCTCTTTCCTTCCCACTCTTCATCTGGGACCCTATTTTCATTAAACATGGGGTAACAATACCCCCTTCCCCCGCCCCTGCCCCAGGGTGGCTTCAGTTTGGAGGAGAGAGAACACCAGGGTCTGGTTTTGATCCTTCAGATTGACTTGTTTCCTGGCAGCTTAGGGGAAAGTTGTAGGCCGAGGGGATGGGTATAAATCAGTGACACTTTGTGACTTGTGCTAATTGTAGACAGTGTACTTACAAAGCAGCCAGACCTGAGCTAAGGAGTAGCTGAGTAGACGTGCTTCCGACAGGCAGGTAGTCCCAGGTAGCATTGTCAGTCTGAGCAGTCCCACGGTGAGTCCAGTTTCTAAGGCCGTGTGGAGGGGCTTGAGGTGGGGTTTTTCCTCTGCCCTTCTTGTCGCTCTTTCCTCTCTGCTCTGCTCACAGGTCATCCCCGGGCTAACATCTCTGCAGGCCTGCAGTGGACATTCACCTTTGGCGTTCTGGCTAATTTTGGAGCCAACTGATTGGATTTTGAAGTGTGTATGATGTTGAGGTACACCACTGGGTATATCTTGAGGGCATCTTTAGAGGATGAGCTGAGGAGGGAAGACCCACAGCACCCCACAAATCAGGGTCTTGGGCTGAATAACAGAGTAAACGGTGAAGAGCATACTGAATGCCGACGACGTTCAACTCTGCTCTATGGCTGGGCCTCATGCTCCTGCTGCCATTGCTGGGGTGCTTTGGATAAGAATGTCACCCACAGGCTCATATATTTGGCTGCTTCATCACCACCGAACCACCAAGTGGCACTATTTGAAAGGTTTATAAAGATTAGGAGGAGTTGTGACCTTGTTGGAGAAAGTATGTCACTAGAGGTGGGCTTTGAGGTTTCAAAGCACCTGCCTGGATACCACCATGCTCCCTGTCATGACAATAATGAACTAAACCTCTGAAACTGTAAGGAAATAATGCTTTCTTTACCATAGCTGCTGTGGTCATGGCATCTCTTTGCAGCAATAGAACAGTGACCAAGGCAATTGCTAAGGGCTGCTCCTGCCTTCATGCTTTCCCCAACCTGATGGACTGGCCCAAAAAACCACGAGCCAAAATAAACTTTCTCCCATAAGTTGCTTTTTGTATTTGGTCACAGCAATAAGAAAAGTAGCTAATTCATAACATTGGTACCAGGAGTGGGGCTACTACTTTGAGAAATCATCTTTGTGGTTCTTAGGTCTTTAGAACAACTTTGTGGGAATCGTGTGGAAGTTTCTGGAGCTGTGGGTTATGGAAGTCCTAGAATTCTGGGCTTGATGGGAGAATCCAATGGGAGTTCAGGATCCCAGATACCAATGCAAATGTGGATAGGAAAAGCCAGGCTCATGAAGTCTCAGAGGTGAACAAAGACTATATACCAGGAGCTGCGCTGGAAGCCATTCATGTAACACTCTGGCAAAGGATCCAGCTGTGGTCCGCCCCTGTTTTCAAATTCTGAGTGACACTGATTTGAGAAACAATGGACTAAGTTGTTTGGTGGAGGGAATTTCAAGTCATTATAACATGCAGGACAGGGCATGGCCACTGCTGGCTGTTTTTAAATAAGCTCTTAGTGAGAATTTGAAGCAAAAATTAGAGTCAGGAAAGGGCATGGACACCATTAAAGTTGTTGACAACAAGGGAGCCGTAGCTGTTAAAGACTTTATCATTAAATGTGCCATTAAAAGACACTTTGCACTAAGACAAAAGGAACAGTGCTTTGAATGGAAGGCCCCAGAGTTAACTGTGCAAACTCACTTGAAAAGAGAATTCTCAAACAAAGGCAGCATCTAGGGCACCCTGTTCAAATCTGGAGAAACAGCATTTTACATTGAGCCAGGAAAGCACACAGAGACCACTGCAACTACAGTTGTTCTGAGGAAGCCAGGTATGCAGAGCGAGCAGCAAACCATGGTGTTATCCACGTGGGCCTGGCTTTACAGGCATAAGAGATACGAGGGTGAGGAGAGCCTGAAGCTTTGTACCAAGGTTCCAGAAAGCCCAGGCAGCATGCATCAGGGTCATGTACATTTCTGGAATTTCTGAGCATGAAGATAAAGCTTCATGTAATAGAGACTTCAAGAGGTTGGAGGTACAGGGGCCATGAAACACCGAGGAGAGCTACAGGCACAAAATGGAGCCACCTAAGGGAATGGCTACAGATGGAGCTCATTATAGAACTAGAGGTAGGGATTTCTGGGTGTCTTAGTCAGGAATTTCTATTCCTGCACAAAACATCATGACCAAGAAGCAAATTGGGGAGGAAAGGGTTTATTCAGCTTACACTTCCACATTGCTGTTCATCACCAAAGGAAGTCAGGTCAGGAAGCAGGAACTGATGCAGAGGCCATGGAGGGATGTTACTTACTGGCTTGCTTCCCCTGGCTTGCTCAGCCTGCTTTCTTATAGAACCCAGGTCTACCAGCCCAGGGATGGCTCCACCCACAATGGGCTGGGCCCTCCACACTTGGTCACTAATTGAGAAAATGCCTTACAGCTGGATCTCATGCTTTCTCTGTGAGAACTCCAGCTTATGTCAAGTTGACACATAAAACCAGCTAGTACACCAGGCTTGGGGTCTGAGGAGAACCAGGAAGAGAGAGAGAAGGAGGAGACAAGGAAGATACCATGGGGTAGGTGAGTCGTAAAAGCATGTCTATGAGGGCTGGTCAATTAAAATTAAGAGCAGCCTAGATGGAACATGGCAAATCGTAATTCAGGGAAATAGATTCTAATAGCTTAGAGGGTAGATGTCTACATAAACCATATCACCATAATCAGCTCTAGTGTTGATTAAGGCTTGTTATAATAATAAAAGTTGTGTCTTTTTTTTTTTTTTATCAGGGAACTGAATCTTCAAAGGCAGGGTAGAAGTCCCCCATTGAAATGAAATAATTTGTACAACACTTTAGTTTTTGAAAAGTGTTGAAACTTTGAAGAATATGAGGATTTTTGAAGTTAGACTGGAGGTATTTTGCATTATGAGGTGATACACTTACGAAGGCCAGGGGTGGAGTGTTTAGATGTGAAATGTCCTGCATAGACTCATGTGTTTGCTTGGTTCTCAGCTGGTGGCACTGTTTGGGGAGGTTGTTGACCTCTAGGGGGCGGGGCCTAGCTGGAAGTCATAGGTGGCTGAGGAGTGTCTTCAGAGTTATAGCTCAGCCCTGCTTCAGGCCTGACCATCTGCTTCTTGTTCTAGCAAGATGTGATGAGGCAAGTAGACCCAGCCACATGCTTCCAGTGCCATGGATTCACACTGCCACGGAGCCACACTGCCACGGAGCTACACTGCCACAGATCCACACTGTCACAGATCCACACTGCCACGGAGCCACACTGCCACGGAGCCACACTGCCACGAATCCACACTGTCACAGATCCACACTGCCATGGAGCCACACTGCCACAAGCCACACTGCCATGGAGCCACACTGCCACAGATCCACACTGCCAAGGAACCACACTGCCACGGAACCACACTGCCATGGAGCCACACTGCCACAGATCCACACTGCCAAGGAACCACACTGCCACGGAACCACACTGCCATGGAGCCACACTGCCACAGATCCACACTGCCACAGATCCACACTGCCATGGAGCTACACTGCCACGGAGCCACACTGCCACGGAGCCACACTGCCACAGATCCACACTGCCATGGAGCCACACTGCCATGGAGCCACACTGCCACGGAGCCACACTGCCACAGATCCACACTGCCACAGATCCACACTGACACAGAGCCACACTGACACAGATCCACACTGCCACAGATACACACTGCCACAGATACACACTGCCGCGAATCCACACTGCCACAGATCCACACTGCCATGGAGCCACACTGTTCCCACTACCACAGATACACACTGCCATGGAGCCACACTGTTCCCACTACCACAGATACACACTGCCATGGAGCCACACTGTTCCCACTACCACAGATACACACTGCCATGGAGCCACACTGTTCCCACTACCACAGATACACACTGCCATGGAGCCACACTGTTCCCACTACCACAGATACACACTGCCATGGAGCCACACTGTTCCCACTACCACAGATACACACTGCCATGGAGCCACACTGTTCCCACTACCACAGATACACACTGCCACAGATCCACCTTCCCTCATCAAGTGTTCACGCTCAGCATTTTGTCACCGTAGTGAGAAAAACCATGCAAAGCTTGGGTGTGTTTGGGCCACATGAAGCAAGTCACTATAGTCTGGAAGGCTAAAACAATAGAAGCTTATCTTCTAGTGGCTAAAGATGGAGATGTTGACAGCTTTCATTTCTCCCAGGGCCTCTTCCCAGGGCCTCCTTCCTGTGTGCTCTCAGTCTTTTTCCTGTGCACACATTCCCAAATGTCTTTCTCTGCACCCAAGATCCCTCTTTCTATAATGACCCCCGATTAGATCAGGGTGGACATAACAATCTCACTTAACCTTACACCCTGTAGAACCCTATCTTCAAATACAGACATGAGGTACAGGCCATTAAGCTTGGTGGCAAGCACCTTTACCTACTGAACCGTGTAGCTGGCCCCTGAAACCACAGTTTTAAATGACTACCCAAAGGTGTATTTACATACCCACATCAGAGTTTCATTTCCACATGCACAAAACAAGAGGATTCTTTACTCAAATGCTGAGTGGAAAAGAGTCCGTGTGTAAAACTCAAGGGAGCACCTGGGGTTGGGTTCTGTGACCGAGATCACCGAGCTGGAAGGTTGAAGGAGATTTAGCAGCTCAGCAACCTTCAATGGACAGCAGTGCTGTGTAGTAAAATGATGTGGTTCTTTTGTTTGTCTCCGTGGCTTCAAGTGTCCACTAAAGACCCTTCCTGATGGTTCTAAAGCACTCCCCATGGCTCACACTTTTGATGCTCCACTTTTCTGACTTACAAGCAAGCATACCTTCCCAAACCCGCTAAAGATGCCCCCCCCCCAACTGGAAACCTTTCCAAACCAGCCTGGTGTTCACCGAGGCTTCCCAGGAGGTCAGCCTGCCCCCATCATGTACAATTCTGGTTCTGAACCTGTCAATGCATCGGCTCCCCACTCTTGACATGCTGCCTTCCTGCGTGCACTATGTCCCTCTCTGTCATCTGATCAGTCTTATAATAGAACCATGGTTTCAAATGCATGAGAGAGCAGAGAATTGAGGTGTCATTTCTCATAAGCTGCACAAGCATATTTCAGGCTCTTTCATTGAACGCTACTATGAAACTCATACAGAATGCATAAAAAAACCAGCTGCCTGAAGACTGAAAAGCCAATGCCAGCATTTGGGCAAAGATGACAAATCTCAGGTCTTGCTAATCTCCTCCACATCACCTGGCCTGAAATTCAGGCCAGCCTGAGACCCAGACATGTGCACTGGTACAGAGTCCCTGGAAGGCTCTCTAACTTGGTTTAAGGAGCAGGAAGAGGGTCTTCTAATACTTGAGAAATAAAACACTTTCATATTGCTTTCTTTCCCCACTGCCAGTTCCCCTCACCCCATGTCCCAATCAGTCCTTGATGTCTGGGGCTCAGGGTCTCTCAGTAACACTCAGAGAAAGGACTATTCCTTGTGAAGAGAGAAGCTTCAGACACAAGACGGAGGGTGTGCTGGCTGGTTTGATGTCAACTTGACATAAGCTAAAGTCATCTGAGAGGTGGGGCAGCAGGATCTCTGTGAGTTTGAGGTCAACCTGGTCTACAGATAGAGTTCCAGGACAGCCACGGTTATATATAGAAAAAAAAAAAAAACCAAAAACACCCTGTATCAAACAACAATAACAACAACAACAACAAAAAACAAAAATAAAAAAGAAAGGAAAGAAAAGAAAAAACAAGAAAGGAAAGAAAAAAATGCCTCCCTAAGATCTGGCTTTTCTTAGTTAGTGATTGATGGGGTAGGGCCCAGCCCACTGTGGGAGGTGTATCCCTGGGCTAGTGGTCCTGTTTCTTTAAGAAAGCGGCTGAGTAAGCTATGAGGAGTAAGCCAGTGAGCAGCTCCCCTTCATGGCCTTCATCAGCTCCTGCCTCCAGGTTCCTGCCCTGCTTGAGTTCCTGCCCTGATTTCCTCCAATGATGAACAGATGTTTAAGCCAAATACACCCTTTCCTCCCCAATTAGCTTTTGGCCGTGGTGGTTCATCACAGCAAGAGTAACCCTAACTAAGGCAGAAACTGGTACCAGGACAGTGAGATATTGCTTCAACAGATGTGACCATCTTTGGGAAAGGATTGGGGAAGGACTTTGGAACTTTAGGTGAGAAAAGCCATTGAGCGTTGACAGCACAGAGGGATGTTCTAGAGAAGCTTGGGAGATAAGACTGTTGAGAACAGTGCAGAAGGTCAGTTTCAGAAGGAAGCAAGGACTCCACTGGGCCTTTGGTGTGATGAATCTGTCTTCAGCTGGAGCTGAAGAGTCCGCGGTTAACAAGAGACCGTACCGCTGAAGTGAAGCCTTAGAGGTACTGGGACAACTGGTGCCAGTCAACTGGAGCCGAGACATTAGGGCTGATTAAGAAGATACCAGATCACTGAGGTGAAATTTTCTGGAAATCTCAGGGTCAGCACACAGAGGCTGTGTTCCAGAGGTGGCCAAGGCTGTACCGCATGTTGGCAGCTCAGCTTGGTAGTGTAAGAATCACCCAGGTGGTACTGGTTTTGAAGCATGAAGGGATCATGGAGAGGAGCCGAGGCTCGGCACTGTGAGAGGCCATGGAAGGCCACTGAAGGTACAGCCTCAGTGGCAGTTGAAGGCCCAGGATTGAAGAGGCCATGCAAAAGATTTGAGGTTTGGCACCATGAACAGAGCCCAGGGGAGGCTGGTGACCAGAGTGCAGCCCAGTGGCAGCAGAGACCCCAGCATTTTGGAGAAGCTAGTGTCACAATACTTTTCTTGGAATGACCACCACCAGCAGCAGCAGTGGCGGAGTGGAGCAGGCCTCACCTTAGAAGACACGCTGTGTGAGCTGCAGAGGGCATCAGCGTCAGAAAGTGGCCCAAGCCTTTGGAGGCGTCGTGGATGTGAGTAGATCTCAGACATTGGCCACTGAGTTTACAGTTGGGTTGGGTTGGGTTTGGCATTGGTCTCATTGTGACTGTACCCTGATTCTTACCTCTTAAACTAAGAAAGCATTTAATTGTGATTTTATAGGAGCCCTCAGTTAAGAGACTTTGAACTGTTAAAAGAGTTTTTTTTTTTTTTAAAGAAACTTCGGTACTTTAAAAATTATTTATATTTTAAACTGTGATTATTTTTTCTTTTTTAAATATTAACATGCATCTTGGGGAGGAAGAAGAAAGGCAAGTTTCTCACTGAAAAGTGATGTGTTTGTGTGTCAGGTTGACAAGGGTCAGGTGTGCTGGCTGCTTTCATGTCAACTTGACACAAGCTAGAGTTACCTGAGAGGAGGGACCGTCGATAGAGAAAATGCCTCCATAACGTCAGGCTGTAGGCAGACCTATAGGGTGTTTTCTTAGTTAATGATTGATGGGGGAGGGTCCGGCCCACAGTGGGTGGTGCCATCCCTGGGCTGGTCGTCCTGGGGTCTGTAATGAAGCAGGCTGAGCAAGCCATGGAGAGCAAGCTGGGAAGTACCCATCCATGGCCTCTGCATCAGCTCCTGCCTCTAGGTTCCCTTTCTGTGTGAGTTCCTGTCCTGACTACTTTCACTGGTGAGCAGCAATGTGAAATGTAAGCCGAACAAACCCTTTCCTCCCCGCCTTGCTTTGGTCATTATGTTTCATTTCAGCAATAGAAACCCTGAGACAAGTTGGTACCAGCATAGTAGGGTACTGACAGATGTGACCATGTTTTGGGGGAGGATTGTGGAAGGACTGTGGGACTTTAGATCAAAAAAGTGTTGAGAGCTACAGATGTTCTGGAGGAGCTCGGAGGAAAAGAGCGAGGTACAGAGGAAGGAGGCCTTCCCTGTGACATTCCAGAGGGAAGTTTCAGAGTCACCTAAACATTATCATGGCCCTTCGTTATTTTGAGTTGAGCATCTGTGGTTCTTGTTAGCTTGGGCTGAAGACTTGGCTGTGATTAACAGGAGACCAGAACTGCCGAAGTAAAACCTTTACTAGAAGCAACTGATGCTGGTCAGCTGGAGCCCAGACATTAGTGCTGATTAAGAAGAGACCATCATTACTGAGGCGAAATCTTCTGGGAAGGGTTTCCTCAGGGTCAGTACACATAGGTGGCCAAGGTTGTACCTCAAGTTGACAGCTGAACTTGGGTAGTGTAAGTTCCACCCAGGTGGAACTGGTTTTGAAGACAGGAAGGGGTCCTGGTGAGCAGCTGAGGTGGCCCGGGCTGGTGTCCCTGATGAGAGCCCAGGGGAGGCATTGGAGAAAGTGCAGCCTGGTGGCAGCAAAGAGCTCAGCGTTTTGGAGATGTCAGTGCCATGAGAGGACCACTAAGAACAGCAGCAGGGGTGGGACAGAGCCGGCTGGAGCCTGAAGACAGGCTGTGTGCTGCACAGGGTGAAGCTGAGAAGTGACCCAAGCCCCTTGGGGAGCCCAGAAGACCACGGGTGGCTCCCAGACATTGGGCATTGAGTTGTTTACACGTTAGAAGGTTTTGCTTTGTTTCTATAAGTCTGTGCCCTGGTTCTCCCCTCTTCAAGTGAGAGGTATTTTACTTAATTTATGGGAGCACACAGCTAAAAGACTTCGAACTTTTATAAGAGATTTTGGATTTATTGAGGAGACTGAATATTTCAGAGACTGAATTTTCAATGTGTTTGAATTTGTAAGACTGTGGAACTTTTAAAGTCATGTTTTTAATGTGAAATTTTGGGGACAAATGGGAAAGAAAAGGCTGTAGCTTTGCAGTGACTGATGTCTTTGTGTACGAAGTTGAAAGGGTTCGATTGCTTTGGATAGTTTTGTGTCAACTTGACTTAAGCTGGAGTCATCTGTGTGGAGCTAACCTCAATGAAGGAAATTTCTCCTTAAGATCAGGCTGTAGGCAAGCCTGTAGGGCACTTGACACTGACTTCGAAATCCCCAGAAAACTTACAGCACTCACGTTAGAATCTGGGCACAGATGTGTACAGCATCTCTGCTTAGAATGATCAATAAAATGAAACAATCGAAACATCCTCCAGCGAGTTCATGGTAAATAAACCATAGTGCATTCCGAAATGAGCAAGGAGGAGGCAGGAGCTATGGGCTCATGGGTAGTAAGTAGTACTTGGACGAGTCTCTGAGATAATGCTGAGAGTTACTCCTTTCCTCTGTAGTGAGAGAGTGAACAAAAGATCTCAGGAGTGGGAGGTCATGAAGGCTGTTGACACTTTTTTCCACACTCCTGTTCATGGGCCCTTAATTCTAGTTGCTAACCACTGGGGAGGGGTGCATTGGCCCAGGGTTAGAAGCTCTGCCCTCTGCTCTGGGTGGGGACTGCTTCTTCTTCCTTTAGGCCCCAAACTCTGCACTGGATGGCATCTGGTGGGCAACCAGATAACTTAGTGAGTAAAGCCTATTAGAAGCTGGCAAAAGCTAACCTAAAATAGTGACCCAAGAGACCCCAAGATGGACGAACGTGTTTTACTTAACCCAAACTGTGGTGCTGATAATTAGAACTGAATGCTCACCCAGGATTTGCCTAGCTCTACTCTTTTGTTTGGCCCACTACTGCGTTTTGTGGAACCTGTGGATCCTGAGTTCAGAGACTGATTTGCTAAGAAGGCGTCAACTCCTCTCTTGGGCCTACAGGGGCCTACTGATAAATAAGAGCCAGATGAAGCCTGAGTCTCTCCTTCCTCCTTGTGTCTGTCTCCTTCACGGAGGCTCACATGCTTAGCTCTGCCGTTGGCATGCTAATCACTTAAGACGCCTTGGTCTCATTTTCAAGGCTGAAGGTGACTTGGCTTTGGATTCCAGGATGGATGGTTCCTTAAAGGGCAGGCATCCCTCTGCAAGGAAACCCCCTTGTCCCTGCAACCAAGATAGTTTTCCATATGGTAAGGTCTTACTCTGGATCAGCTGTGATCATCTCACTTGACCAACAATGGCAGTGGTAAAGATCTGAGATGGTGATGGGGCACACTGTATGCTGACTGGGATTGCTTGCTTATGCACACTTGTTGAGTGCTGTCATGATGGTCTTGAAGGCTATATAAACCTGTCACATCAGATGCCATTCAAACATCTTCCTTTCTTCTGAGGACTTAGGGGGCAAGTAGCAGGAGGTAAAACAGCTTGCTCAGCTCGCAGGCAACTTCTCTGGAGTTTTGATCACCTCGGTTGTCCTTTTGCAATGGACTCACCACCAGTCCTTCTGTGGTAGACATTCTTCAGCAGTGTCAGGCTCCATCTTGCTGACTTTGGCACCTCTCTTCATATAGAGTAGTTTGGCTATTACTGAGTCATAGGGAATTCTATCTCCATTTCTCAATGGTGGTCAAACTCTGATATTCACCTCAGTTGAAGAGAAGACCATGGGCACAGTTATGGCCAAGGGATGTACTTGAGAGTCAAAGGCTGCAGTGTCCAGACTGGCAGGTGGCTCACATCTTCTGTATTACTGTGCACTCAGATGTCAGAGACATGTGACTGCAGGAAGGTACGCATCTTCACACCAGCAGGACATGGTGCTTCTGCTGGAGTCAGTAGTCAGGGAGAGTCCTGTGCTAAGGGTATGTTTCCTGAATATCCTGCTTGCTGGGAAATGCTCTTAGGGTTACCATGGTAAACAAGCTGGACAGCTTCCCTGCTGTCTTAGTTAGGGTTTTCCTGCTGTGAACACACACCATGGCCAAGGCAACTCTTAATAAGAACAACATTTATTTGGGGCTGGCTTACAGGTTCAGAGGTTCAGTCCATTATCATCAAGGTGGGAACATGGCAGCATCCAGGCAGGCATGGTGCAGGAGGAGCTGAGAGTTCTACATCTTCATCTGAGGGTCACTAGGATGAGGGTCTTAAAGTCTATGCCCACAATGACACAACATACTTCCTTCAACAGGGCCATACCTATTCCAACAAGGCCATACTTCCAAATAGTGCCACTCCCTGGACCAAGAATATTCAAACCACCACGCCTGACTACAAAGAACTCACAATGAACAGGGAGAGGAGACAGTGGGAAAACAAGAGGTCAATGACAAATCAACAATCAAACAACCCCATAGAGTCTACTCTTCTGAGTACAATGAAGGAAGTGAACAGGATGCTGAGTGGGGTGGCTAAGCACCTCTCAGATCTTGCTGATTTCTAACTAAGTCAACTTTCAGATTGGGATCCCTGTGTCCATTTCTTGACAAAGGCAACTGGAGAGAGGCATGTGGGTCTGTACTGGTGCAGTTCTGGCCTCGAGTACCTGGTGTGCCATTACACCTGTATCCACAGGAAGAAGAAATAGAGGGTGGTAGGCATGTTGGTATCCAGCTTGCTTTCTTCTTTTTATTCAGAACCCCAGCCCAGGGAATGGTGCCAACCACATAGGAGCTGCCCCATCTGCATGGCCAGGGGTTTGTTTTCATGGATTCTCAATCCCATTAAGTTGACAATACAAGACAATGTCTGGGTCCTAAAGAGCTTGCAGGGTCGTCCACTGTCCGAAGGGTGCATGAGACGGAGGCAGTTCTGTAACAAAACAGGTGGTCCCTCACTTCCCCGCACACTGGTCACCTGTGGGAGTGCTTAGCCTCTTTCTACTTTATGACTGTCTCTGGGTGATGAAGCTGACACAGAAACCACATCTGTGTTCGTCACTATCTTCCGTTACAGCCTCTCCTGTCTTCATAAGCAGGTTAATTCAAAAGACAGAGCTATCATTGGATGAAGCTCCTACTTCAGGTTCTTTGCGATCCCGAAAGTCAGGAGGGGTGAAAAGACCAGAGCACAGCAGGCAGACCGCGTGGTATACGCAGGCACAGGGCGGCTCTGTTGTCTGCTGAGGCTCATCTGAGGGGGGTGGGTGGTGGGTGAAGCAGAGATGGCAGGCGAGGCTGCTTTCTGCATTTTTATTTTCCTTTGGATGAGCAATACCAGCAAAAGGCTCTGAAGAAGAGTCATTTTCTTTGCCTTTGAAATGAATCAAAGGCAAAGCCGACTCCCTCCTGTCACGTGCATGATTGCTTCAGTGAGATGGCTTTCCCTTTTGTCTTTTAACTAAAGATGAGCTAAGCTTTGGGGGTAAAGAGGCCTCTGTTTTTATTAGAAATAACATTTTAAAAAACCGTGTGTGCACATAGGCATACTTACCTGTTAATGTGAATGCAGAGGCCAGTGGCCAATGCTGGGTGTCCCCTCTGTCACTGGCCACCTTATCTTTTGAGATAGGGTCTCTCACTGAACCCTTAGCCCACTATATTTGCTAGTCATTACAGGCCAGCAAAGCTTAAACCCACAGCATCTGACTGTGACACATCCCTCCCAGCCCCAGGTTACAGGGGTCAGTGGAAGGGTGCGGTGAGGGATGTGGAGAGGCGAGGTGTTGGAGTAGAGAGATGGGGTGGGACAGTGGAGGGGTGAGGTGGGTGATGTTAGAGAGACACAGGGAAGATGGTAGGGGTACAGTTCACAGCTTCATATTTTCTAGACAAGAGCCCCATCACTGATCTACGGCCCTGGCCACCTTCGGATGTAAAAGTGATATCAGGACAAACCACACTTCAAATTCTGAATTTGATCTCCGAGGCTAACGGACTGTCAGAGTGCTGGGCAAAAGCAGCAAGCTGTATCGGCAGCAATCCCTGTCAGCCCTGGGTGACCCTGCCACAGCAGCCTCTTCATCCGGCAGTTAATGTTTAGCCCGATGTCTTCAGTACTGTCAGGTCCAGCATGCTGACTGCGAAGTTCACTAATGCTGAGCCCGTGTAACCTCTGTCTTCCAATACAGCGGTAAACAAACGTGTGAGCTACCCGATGACTTGGTGTTTTACAGCCTTTCTGTCCCATGATTCTGTTCAACTCTAGTTGTTTCCACAAGGCCTCCTCGAAGCCGTGAGCTTTACATTTGATCCCTGCAATCGGGATCCCGTGATGTGCCCTGATGCACACACCTCTGGCTGCAGAGGACTCCTTTCTTCTCTAGATAACCCTTCGTGTCACGCTGCTCTTTCATATCTCACAAACACGGAATCTTCCTTGAAGACTAACGGAATACTACAGCTAATCTGAGAATCGTTGATCTTAGAAGCATCTAAATGGAGCAATCATGAGGATGCTGGTGCATTGGGAATCTTTAGAGGGGTTCCGGGTTCTTATATCTCAGAGAAAGGCATCAGGACAGTGTATTTATATTGAGCCACAGTCTGCTTTCTCGGGAGAAGAAGTAGTATGGAGCAAGACACAGGCTTCAGGCAGTGAAGTGGCTTAGGTGGCTAAGACCAGGGCCAGAGGCTGCGGAAGTGACTATTGCCAAAACACTGGCTACGGAGCATAAGGACCTGACTTGATCCCTGTGTCTCTTTCTCCCTCCCTCCCTCCCTCCCCCTGCCCCTCCCTCCCTCCCCTCTCTTTCCCCCTCCCTCCCCCCTCTCTCTCCCTCCCTCCTTCCCCCCTCTCTCTCCCTCCCTCCTTCCCCCCTCTCTCCCCCTCCCTCCCTCTCTCTCTCCCTCCCCCCTCCCCCTCCCCCTTTCCCCCTCCCCCTCCCTCCCTCCCTCCCCCTCCCCCTCTCTCTCTATTTTTCTCACACACACACACACACACACACACACACACACACACACATACACACACACCTACCCATGTATGTGCACACACAGACACAGACACACAGAATTAGAAACTAATTTGGAGTTAATAATGGGGAATGATAAAGGATGCTACAAATGTTAATCTCCAGCCTCCACACACTCACGTCCTTTGTGGTTATTGCCTGGCTTTCTCCTTCATGACCCTCTGTTGAATGTGGCTCTGCGTATAGCTTCACGCATGGCATGTCTTCGTAGCATCTTAACTCTCCATCCAGTGATGAATGTTTGCTATGTGTGATGGTTTGTATATGCTTGGTCCAGGGAGTGGCACTATTAGGAGGTGTGCCCTTGTTGGAGGAAGTGTGTCACTGTGGGTGTGGGCTTTAAGACTCTCCTCCAAGCTCCCTGGAAACCAGCCTTCTGTTTGCCTTTGGAACAAGATGTAGACCTCTCAGCTCCTCCTGCACCATCCTTGCATGAATGCTGCCATGCTTCCACCTTGATGATAATGGACTGAACCTCTGAACCTGTGAGCCAGCCCCAGTTAAATGTTGTCCTTATAAGAGATGCCTTGGTCATGGTGTCTGTTCACAGCAGGAAAACCCTGACTAAGACAATAGGAATGAGCCACTGGTCACTCTCAGACACTCTGGAAGGACCCTGACACATACCTGCTGGATTTAGTGGACCTGGGCTGGGATGTTTCCAGACTTCCTTTTTGCCAGCTGGTTTCTTTTATTTTCTAACTTGTAGACGACTGACTTCCCTCTAGACCTCTACCATATTCTCCTGCCTCAGAACTCCCTCCTGATCATTCCTAATGGGAACCAAAGTTCCTTGGAGATCATCGTGGAGATTACGCAGAGTGAGGGACCGATTGTAGCTTTTGTGACGGTCAAGAGTTGGAATGCTTGCTGCTCCAGAGTCAAAATTCTCTTGGGCTTCAGTGACCTCGCTCCGTACTTGTTACTTATCCTTTCCGTGATCGGGAATTGTGGTAAACCCACCAGTGTAACCAGGGAAGTCACGATTCCCTCTTAGAGTTGCCTTGTTCATAAAAATATTTAATAATGAACCCAAATGGAAGCAAGGGAACAATTTTATTGGAGTTTAAAAGAAAACTCCCAGGACAGCAAGCTGTAAAGCTCAGCGGCTGTCTGGAGGGAGATAGAAAACAGCGCGTGCCTGAGTGAAAGCCGGCATGGAAGTCACGAGCAAGCGGTCATGTGGCAGCGTGGGAGGTGTGAGGGAAAAGGAAAGTCATGCAGAACGTGTGGGTGCTGTGACCCCGTGACCCTGAAAGCACGTGCTTGTGGAGCCTGGGTTCTGGGACGGAAAACTGTGTTACCTCTTCAGCATGGCCGGAGGATCTGCCTTTCTGGGATGGCAACCACGTTTCTCTCGGGTTGCTCGTCTGCTTGGTTTTCCCTCAGTGGGCCTCGACTGTGAGTGGGACATTGTAACTATCATTTTGACTTCAGAATGTGTAATGGCAGGGGGAACCGTCGCTGCCTTCTGCCAGCCTCGAAGCTAAGCATGGCATCTGTGACGTCTGTGATCGACAACGGAGTCCTACACTTCCCTGTGGCCCGGATTCTGTCCTTTTAGTCTGTGGTTAGACACAGAGTACATCACAGGGGGACATGTCACTCCTGACAACCCGAATCTCTGTTCCCGAGCCAGGTGATGTGTGCAACAAACCGCCTTGTATTCCCGTTGGAGTGAGATCTGCCTGGTACTGAGGAAGTAGACGGCAGACAGCACCTCAGGTCTGGGGCATCAGGAAGGAGACCAGAGACTCTTAAAGTTACATAAAATCTGGACTCAGCATTTCAGTTAGACACGCTTTATAGACCGATGCGATCCGAATGCTGAATAGCTGGTATTTAAAATAGATTTTTCTTTCTTCCCAGAGCGTGGACAAGGGCCAGTAAGTGGCAAAAAATAACCACATGCATTTCTTGGACTCTCTGTTCTTGCCCCTAAGGGTTTTCTTGTGTACGAACCAACAATTCCTTGGATGGAAATGCTGGATAGGCTGGTCGATATTTTAGGGTTTAGGGAACTGCGGATTCTTGGCCCATTTCTCTGTTTTTCTGGCACAGTAGGCAAATGGTAGGGCCGGTAGGCAGAAAGCCCATCCACACCGCGGGCTCTGGCTTCTTTATGAACAAATGAACCACGGTGGGTGGCTTGGCTTACATACTTCTCTCTGTCTTATGAGATAATGTGATGACCACAGTCATGGTGTCTAACCACGGTCTTCTGGAAAGCAACAAGCCCTTTGGGCCTGCTGGCCAGTGTAGGAAGGCATAGGCAACGTCTGCCCGTTCTCTTCAGCATAGCCTCCCAAGGGGTAAACCATAGAGGGAGCTGGTGGAGGAAGAACAATCACCCCATTGTCAGACATTTTTTTTCTTCCATTTTCAGGCAGATGCTTAGGTGGCTTTGTTGCACAGTTGGAGGTTCTGTGGGGAGAAGCCTCTGTGCTCTGCACGCTTTGCCCGTGCACTTGTGTGGCAGCGGTGTCTCACATTGGAAAATTCCATCCGTTAACACCGGGATTATATGTCTCCATCAGAGTGCACTTCGTTTGTGGCAAGCCTGAGAAATAGCCCGAGAGATGGGCAGAAGATAGTGTTCCCTCACATAAAGAGAGGATTGAATGAATCCAGTGAACCACAGAGCCAGCAGGTCACAAGCCCTCAGGGAGGCAGGACAGCCTTCCTGGGGTTCCTGTCTGTCCGTAGGAGCAAAAAATTTACCTCTTCAAACTGAAGTATCTCAGACCAGTTCCGTAGTTATTTGAGTGGGTGAACAAAACCTTTGAGGACTTAAGGTGTTTTCTGTACTTTCATGTATTTCTGAATTTTTCAGTGACTGAGTTTTTAGACAGTATTTTAACGGCAATTCTCCTCCAGCATTTCCAGATGCTCTGGGCTGGTGGAAGACAGGGAAAGCCGTTCAACTGAGCATGCTCAGACTTGGTGGCAGTTCATCTGTGAGCTGAGCCAAAGACTCCAGCCATCACGCTGTTTACAGTGGCCTTTATCCTTATCTCTGTGCCCTTCAGTCCCTGCCCAGAATGGATCCTTTATCACACACTGGGAGCATGAACGCTATGGGGGAATTCGGCCTCACAGTTTGATCAATGGCACTCTCTCTCTCATCAAAGTCTGTCCCTCGGGGGAAATGGCTTTGGACATCAGAAACCTAGTGTTTGAGAAAGGATAGCAACAACTATGCTTGATTTGGGTTTTTCATTTATAGCAGTTATATTTTAAGCCCAGTATATCAGAATTTTAGATATGAGGTCATAGGAGCAGTCTCTGATGCCCCAGCCTCTAGTTAATTTCAACCTATTTTTTAATCTGAGGGTCAAAGCACTGTGGTAAAGGTAAGTTTTGCTGATTTTCTCCTCTTATCTGGTGGCCTTGACATGGTTGTCATGAAGTTTGTTTGTGAACTGTTTCCTAGGTGCTAATAAAGTAGAACTTTCTAGAAATGAGGCATGTAGGCGTGCTGTAAGGCTTAAGGATTTTAGAAACACACTCCTGACGCTTGCTTTTAACCTTTGTGTTTGATTATAATTTAAACATATCGATTCAAGGGTTCTAATGTAAGTGAAGTTTTTATACTTGATGCTGAGAACATGGAAAAAGTTTTTTTTTTTTTTTCATAATGTGCCATATGGGAGCAAGTCTATGTGACGCTCTCACCTCTGGGTCTGCCTTAGAGGTCTGCCATTGCTGCAAAGACTAGCTTTATGACACTGGCACCAGATGGCCCTTGTCTTAGCTCTGCCACAGGCCTCACTTGCTCCCCTGGGCTTTTCTGAAACAGGGGCCTGGCATCAAGTGAACATGACCCTGAAATGTAAGAGAATACACAACCCTCCACAGGCTGAAAGCTTAAGGCCAAGGGGTCCTTTTTCTTGTCCTGAGGCTGGGGGTTCAGGAGAGACTAGGGGCTCTCTGGCTCCCTGATGAGAGAGGTCCCTTCCAGCTCTTGTTCCTTCCCTGCTTTACTCCCTGTGGTTCCAGACCTCTGTCTTCTGGGACCACTCCCCAATATCCCCTCCTTCCGTGTAAATCCCAGGCTTCCCAGGGGAGCCCAGGTAAGGCCCAAGTGAGCAGAGAGCGGCCCTTGGATTGATCACCTTCCCTGTGAATAAGATTCAAAACTAAATTTGAAAAAACGCTGAATTGGGTGACCTTATACATCAGTGCATGTGTTCTAGAATTATCTGGTCTCCAGCCAGCCCTAACTGTCCCACAAATGTTGGACTCTCCCATGGAGACTAGAGGAGACCCCTAAGCTTTGTCAAGCTTCAAGGGCATCTCTGGGCTGGTGGGATTTTGGGAAGAAACTGAGAACAAAACCAAAGAAAATGTTTTCCCAATGATTCCCCAAATGAGAAATCCTTCCAGCCTTCGTCAGTGCTTCCAGGTCTACGGGTAAATTACCTGAGCGTAGTAGGAGTGGGTGGCCATTCCAGGGCAAGCATGAGTCCTTCTCTCCAGGCCTGGCATCTGCCTGGACACAAACACAGAGCTGAGTCAGGACAGGCTGACCTCCCCGCTCTCGTGACCTGTCCCTGGAAAGGTGGTGTGGATCAGCCAGGGTAAGTGTCTGGCTATTAAGGATCCAGAACGTTCTGTAACTGTCTGACTCAGGTCAGTGGGTCTCACCTGGGTGGAGTGATCTTCTATAGGCAACTTTTCCAGTAGGAAGGGTGTTTGGTAATGGCAGTTGTTGGGCCTCACCACCCCAGGTCTCCCAGTCTGCTTGAACAGGCCTCCTAGGCTGTTCTGGAGACTGTGAGTGTTGAAAACTGGGTCTTTGGGGTCTTGGCTGCTGAGTCTCAGTCTCATCCGTGGACAGAGCTCTGGAAGCACAAGGCCACTTGTGCAGCGAGGAGGCGATCGTGAGAGCACCTGGCCTGGTGTAGGCCACCACGTGCTTCAGCGTTCCTCGGACCTGGGAAGTCCGCAGTCTGGAACGTGGCCGTCTCTCTAAGACTGGCAGACTGGCTCCCACGCCGCTCACGCAGCGTATCACATCCTGAATTTAGAGGAAATACTATTATGTCATGATTAAAAGGATCAGGTCTTACTGCTCCGGGAGAATTAATAATCTTTCCGAACAGGATAGAACTGTAACAAGAACATCATAAAGGAAGTGGTCAAAGGAGAGGTAGAGAGGAGTTTCTGAGCTTCTGGAGTCTGCAGCCATTGTCTTCAGAACGCTAGGATTCCCTTTTCGATAAGCACCCTGTTAAGTGTGGCCCGAGACTGTTACCTTCCTTTATTGCGGGTTGAGGGAGCAAATCTCTCATCAGCACGGGCAAAGAGTTCTGAGACAAGTTGACAAGAGTTGGCAAGAGAAAGTGGGAGGAGTAAGGGGACCCGAGAGAGTGTAGGTGTGTCTGTCATCGAGAGCTTGGGCAGAGGGTGAGTGAGCGAGAGAACGTGCGCTTTGAGGGGTGAGATGCAGTTGAACATGGATGGGATCATAATTCTCCCTGACATCAGCAGAAGCAAGGAAGGGAAGCAGATAATTACTGACCAGTGTCTGGGCCAGGCAGGGGCTGCTGGCATGGACCCCTTGTATCTGCTCACCCATCCCCCTTAGCCCCATTCCATGTCATCTGTCTTCCTGTCGTCTCTGTGGCCGAAGATAGTCATATGATCTATGGTGTAGTGAGATTAGCTGAACCTACTCCCTTTCCTTCTTAGAGATATGATTTGAGGAACATTCAAAGCAATATTCAAGTCAAGAAGGAAAGGATGTTGAGTACATTTCTGTTACTGTAACAAAATGCCAGAGGTAAGTCAGTAAAGGAGAAGGTTGACTCCTCTAGGAGTTCAGAGGTTTCTAGCCATGGTCACTTGACCCTCTTGTTTTGGGCATAGGACAGCCTAATATACTATGATACGAGAGGCTGGGAAAAGGCAAAAGAGCAAAGGCTTTCCCAGATTCCCTTTCAAGAGTACATGCTCAGAAAACTAACTTCCTTACATTAGGCTTTATCTCTTAAAGATCCTAAAACCTTCCAGTGACATGGTAGGCCTATGGCCAAACTTGTGACACATGAGACTTGGGAGGGCACTTCCAAACCACAGTAGAAGGAGCTCAGCGTTGGCCCCCCAGTGTTTCTCACATTCACAATACACGTCCACTAGCTGTGTTTCCTGGGGTGGTGTGCACATTCCTTTTGCTTCTGTGATACACTGATTCGGCTATTTCTGTTTCTGTATAATACAAATCATAAGAACTGACAGCCGAACGGCTTGACTCGGAGAGGCAAGGTGGCCTTAATGGAATTAATTAATCGAATATGACTGCCGACAAATGGCTCCATTACACCCAAGAGGGCCCGTGACTTAATTACTGATGTCGCTTATCTTTCTGTTTGTACCTCAACAATAAGTGACTCGTTTCTCATTAACACTGGGTCATCTTCCAAAAAGAAGAAAACAGGGCAAAATATATCAGGAAGTGGGTGCGTATGCTGCCTTTCTTTCCTATCTCATTATCCCGGGGACTCAAACCAGACTCTGCTAATTAGAAGAGCACTTAAAGCACCCCTCTCCTGTCCACTCTCAGAGAGAAACCCCAATGGGAAGAAATGAAGGGGCATCTGCAAGGAAAAAGGGTGTCCTTCCTCCAGCTGGGAGGACTGAGGCTCCCGGCCTCAGTATGATGGGTGTAGCCGAGTGTCTACAGACCTGTCTAATCCAAACCTTCAGTGGTTTAAAGGGAATGAACAGTCTTCAGTGCTCCAACTGCCCCCGGGAGATTCGGGGCTAATTAACAAGGGAACAGGTGTGAAGAGGACCCGACTTGATCTGGCCAAATTAATTGCTGAAATTGGCCTTGTGTTTGGTAACTGGAAACAGCACATTTACTCCAGCCGGACACAGCTAATCCCTAGCTGCTCTCTAGCTGTGTATAAAACAGACGGGGCTCCTGGAGAACACAAGCAAAGAGGGATTAGCAGCAATGGTAAAGGCACATCCTTGCCTGGGCAAGGCTGAGAGTCACTGCAGCCACAGACGGTAGCCCAGCATCTTGGGACAGCCTGGTTTAGGCATGTAGCAGCCACAGAATTGTTAATAGGGATCCATCATTCTCAAAAGGCACCCCAGTTTGGACACATATTGAATGGCTACTGGATGCTGGTTTTAGCCTTTTCTCTTTCTTTACCAGAAGAATCTTGTAGTAGGGTCAATCCCTGGCATCTGTGACGGGACTTTTGTCATTTCATTCCTGTTCCTGTGATGAAACTCCCTGACCAGAACAACTTAGCAGATAAGTTTATTTTACCTCACAGTTTCTGTCATCATCCATGATTGTGTGTGGGGGGCCAAAGTAGGAACTTCAAAGCAGGGACAAGTTCAGTCGAGAGGACAGACCGAACACTTGCATGCCTAACTACTACTTCCTCCACTTTCAAACAGTCCAAGGTCCAAAACCAAGGGAATGGTGCTGCCCACAGTGGACTGAATGTTCTCACACCAGTTAATCAAGACAATCTCTCACAAACAAACATAATCCATGTTCACTCAACAAGCTCTCTTTCCCTGCAATTCTAGATTGTATCAACTTGACAATTAAAACTAATGATCACAGATCTTAATTGGAAATGGGGTCTCTATAGATGAAGCAGTTAGGATGAGGTCTTAGGGTGGGCCCTAATCAAGTATGACCAGAGGGAAAGAAACTCAGACTTATGGAGAAAACACCACAGGAACATGAAGGCTGACAACAGTGATGCTTTTAGGAGCCAAAGAACACCAAGTAAACCACCAAGGTCCAGGGAAGGAGCCTGGAACAGATTGTCCCCGTGGTCTAACTAACCCTGTTGTCACCTTGGTCTCAACTTCTGACCCATGGGACTGAAACTAAAATACCTATTGTTTAAGTTGCCCTGTCCAGGGTACTTGTCCAAACAGCCTTTGCAAACGCAGCCAGGTGGGATCTGGTTTCACAGTGTCTGATAACATGCTAATTACTCTTAGTTTGTATCTTGATGGTCCTGGGGCACCTGGTGGGTGACAAGGACTGATGTCTGGGCTGAGGAAGCTGTCAGAGATAGGTTGGATGTGTCACCTCCATGCTGCTGGGCTCCAGGAATAGTATAATGTAGGTACCTCAAGGTAACAGCAGGCTGAAGGAAGGGAGGGTCGTGCTTAAGTCCTAATAATGCATCTGCACTGATGCCTTCCTCCCACCACCCTCAGGACGGGGATGCGAGGTGTGGGGTTGTACACTGCAGAGAAACCCCCTGAGCCTGGCTGGGAGGATTCAGCTTCCTGAGGAGGGACAGTTTAGCAAGGGCTACCTGGACTTTGAAAGACAGAAGAAAAAGGAAGACATGTTGTAGTGCTGGGGTAAGCAGAGGCAGAGTCTGCCTCACTCAGAGTCATCCAGCTGCCTGAGTGGAGAAAGCATCTGCATATTCTGTAGGGTTCCCATTCTCTCTTGTGCCTCATGGCCTCTCTCATCAAAGACTAATGTCTGCAGACCTCACATCAGGCCAGACTCGGAGGGGGGTGGGGGGGACAGACTGAAGAACCTCCAAGTAAGAGTCGTGATCCAGGGCAGGGACATGAGGGTCCAAACCTAGACCAAAACTGCCACTTCTGAGCAGGAGGAGTTTAGGGAAGCAGAGGTGCCTTAGAGGGGGGACCCCAAAGGGAAAAAATGCATGTGATGATCTGAAGGGAGACAGGGATGAGGGCACCCCAAAACAGAAACCCTGGCTCTAAAGGGGGCTATCCTGATACACAATATAGCCAGCCAGGGGTTTTCATGGAGTTGGGCATGAAGAACCCATGAGTTACACCCCAGTCCATAGGGCATTTCCTAGGCACAGGACGGCAGAAAGGTACGCAGAGAGTGAGGTTTTCCAGGTACTAAAGTCACGGTTTCTCCTCTGTAGCTGGCCCCTGCTGACTTCAGGTATCTGGGTCTGGCAGACTCAGGGCAAAGTATTTGGGGAGGATGAAACTGGGCTTTGATTTTGTAGGCACAGTGCGGATTATATAAGCGCACAGGTCTGTGTTTCAAAATGAAAAATAGCACTAATTCAGGTTCCTGTAGGTTCCTTCTGTCCAAACCAATCCTGAAAACCCACTTCTGGAAGATCTCTGCCTGTCAGCAAATCAGAAACATACGGGTTTAATTTCTCCAAAACGCACCGGGTTGGGGGAAGGCGGCGGGAGATGGGGCAATGGGACCTGGCAGCCACATCGTAGGATTTGCCAAACCCCAAATATCTTGTGCTCCCTGAAGGACATTGTGCTGTCTCCGCAGCACCATCTGTCCTGCCCAGCCACTGCATTCCTTACCACACCATCTAGAATTTTCCCCAACTGCATGCCATTCTTCGGGGCCATTTTAGCTACCAGAAGAACAGCGTTCACACCGCCCACGTGCCTTAATGGGACTTGGAAGCGACACCTACGTGGTCATGAGCGGTCAGGATGGCTTCATCCTGCCTAGATCAACAGGACATCTCTGCTTGTCACATCACTGGGTAGGAGAGCAGGGTAGAGTGTGGGGTCCAGAAACATCTTGCAGGAAAGACTGTGAGGTTAACATATGAAGGAAACCAACTGGTGGAGAGGAAAACCAGAAAAGGCCAACAGGTCGCAGGTGGGACCAGCCCATGGTGTGCAAACTCAGGGATGCTGGCCCCGTGCCCATGGTGTGCAAACACAGGGATGTTGGTCCCGTGCCCATGGTGTGCAAATCCTTATAAACTGGCTCTTTCTTCTACTATCTACTTTTCTCTGCCTGATCTTTTTTTGTATTGAGCCTGAAAACGCCATTGTGTGGCTGCTGGACTCCATGCTCACTGCCGACATCACCCTGCAGGTCTCAAGAGTTGTTAGCACCCCTCCCTGATTTTATGAGGCACCCCGATCTTATACACCTCTGTATATGTACACAGGAAATGTTGCTGTCTTTGTTGGCTGATGTGAAATCCAAGGCCATACCATGCGTTAAGACTCTCGCCGAGCTGCTCCAGGTGAGAGCTCGTCATTTACTGCCAAGTCTGCTGTGCAAGACCCAGCACCTGCTTAAGGCTCAGAAACAATAAACACACACACACACACACACACACACACACACACACACACAGATGTATACACATGCACACATACACACACCACACACACACAGAGATGTACACATACATACACACACATGCACACAGATGTACACACACCACACACACACACAGATGTACACATACACACACACAGAGATGTACACAGATGTACACACACACACACACACACACACACATACACACACACACACACACACAAGCTCACATACACACCCCACCATCTTTCCCATGAACACTCGGGCATGCTGGAGACAAAATTGATCTGTTTAGCATCCACAACATGTCCTGTCTGTGTTCAGACAGTTTTGTTCCATAGAAGGGAGTAGAAGACTGTTGAAATTGTGTTTGCGTATCCTCTACCGCACCTATCACGTGTTTGGAGATCTGGAAGGGGGCTCCTGGAGTCTTCGGCTGCTGCGTATGAGGTATGAGGGAGAAATTCTTGGTGAACTTTAACAGCCACAATACTGATGTGCAATTCCCCTGTCTTTCTCCACTTCCCACCCTCCCTCCCACTTTGGACATTGGTGTAGAAACACTTGTAGCAATAGTGTGCAGGGTTGGTCTGTTTGCCTCTGGAGACGGTTCCTCTTGAGCCAGGCAACCTTCCCTCTGTGTTTTCGGAGCCAACAGGTTGATAGTGGATGAAGAAGGTTGGGACTGGATGGTTGGTGGGTGAGATGGCATCTCCACAGCAGCAAGTCCTTGGTTTAAATGATCTGGAACACGAGACAGAATTGAGGATCAGGCTCCTCACAGTGGACATGATTCAGTATGGCCAGAGGACTGCAAATGTTCTTGTCCTTTTGTTTCAGTTAGGTTTCTACTGCTGTGAACAGACACCATGACCAAGGCAACTCTCATAAGAACAACATTTAATTGAGGCTGGCTTACAGGGTCAGAGGTTCAGTCCATTATCATCAAGGCAGGAGCATGGCAGCGTCCCAGCAGGCATGGTGCAGGAGGAGCTGAGAGTTCTACATCTTCATCCGAAGGAAGCCAGGAACAGACTGATTTCAGGGCAGCTAGGAGGGGGTGTCAAAGTCCAGCTCCACAGTGGCATACTTCCTTCAACAAGGCCACACCTAATAGTGCCATTCCCTGTTCAGCATATTCACACCACCACACCTTTCAAATGTTTTAAATTGATGTCTAGTGATTGCACATGCTTGCTGGGTACAATGATGCTCCCATGAACCCCTTAATCTCAGAACAACATCGTTTGCAAAGGATTAAGGTTTTTTTTTTTTTTGTTTGTTTGTTTTTTTTTTTTGTGGCTCCCGATTGTGGGCCAGTCCCTTGTGAGCAAGAATGAAGAAAATACCATTCTCCATTTTAAAGGCAAGTCTCCACACCATCTGCCTGAAGCCAGGAGGCAGTGCCCTCTCTAAGGGCAGCACATTAAAACCTTGCTCTTAGGCCAATGCTGGTTGAGTGAGCTTTTGTAAGCAGGGTTGAACAAGAGATGGCTGTTGTCTTCCGTTTACCCACTTACAGGCCTGATTGGCTCTTGTATGCTGGACAATGGACTTGGGCTTGAGGAGGCATTCGCTCTGGGGAGAGAAACTTGAGCCCAGAGTTCCATTCATTCCCTCTGCCTTTGAGATGGATATCAATACAGTAGCAGCTTAGGCTTAATTATTTGCCCCTCAACAGAGGTGTCAGATACTGTGCCCCCAGCAGCCTGGCGATTCTGGCAACACGGAATCCCTGGGGTGGGGGGGTGGAGGTGGATTTACAGAGCTTCTAGAGGTCTTCCCAGGGAGGTGCTTTGAAGATGCAACCAGGATTGGGAGCCACTGAACTGTAGAAATCAAAACTATTCTCTGGCTAGGTTTGTAGAGGCTTTGGGCTATCCGTCTGCCACTGTGGCTGACTCTGTGACATTTGTAGGTATGAGCAAAGAGCTACATCTGACAGATTATTCCCTGGGAGATGGGAATTCACTGTTGCTGGCTCTATTATTAGGAAAGCAGGCTGGTTTTCAACTCCTGTTGTAGCTGACAGTGACCTTGAACTTGTGATTCTGCTGCCTCTGTAGCTCCAGGTACTGGGTCTGCAAGCATGCACCACCATATCTCACGTGACAGAAGATATTACAATTGGAGAACTGGGGTAATAGCTCAGGAGATAAAGGCCTTGCTTATATCTTAGTCGGTATCTTAGGGTTTCCAATGCTGTGAGGAGACACCGTGACCACAGCAACTCTTATAAAGGAAACATTCAACTGGGGGCTGGCTTACAGTTCAGAGGTTCAGTCCATTATTGTCCTGGCAGGAAGTTTGTCAGCATGCTGCATAGATGGTGCTAGAAGGGTAGCTAAGAGTTCTACATCTGGATCAACAGTACCTAGAAACTATTCTACCCAGCACGTGGACCTGCGGCATGTAGACCTGCGGCATGTGAACCTGCAGATTGAGAACCTGTAGTGTGTGAACCTGTGTGCAGACCTGTGGCATGTGGACCTAATGTGTGTGGACCTGCAGCATGTGGACCTTCAGCGTGCATGTCATCCGAGAGCTTCTCGCCCAGAACTGCCACATCAGGGTCTGCATTGTCGCGGTATCTTAGCATGGCTCCAGGATATACACATCACACTGCTGCAAGTCACATATTTAAGAATAATTTAAAACCACTAAAGAAAGTCATAAATCCTTTGCTTATTCAATCCCATGGCAGAGAGCTTACTCCGTGGTGCTTTTCACTGGCTTTTGCAGGCAAGGCTGGAAGGAGTGCATTGCTTTCTGTTTTATTATTTTATTTCACGTTTCATTCACTTTACATTCTGATCACAGCCTCTTCTGTCCTCCCCTCCCAGTTACACACACCCCTCCCCCAACTCCTCCATTCCTCTTCTCTGAGAAGGGAGCCTCCTCATGGGTACCAACTGGCCCTGGTGTATCAAGTCATGGCAGGACTAGGCGCATCCTCTCCCAGAGTCTAGACAAGGCAGTCTGGCTAGGGGAAAGGGATCCAAAGGCAGGAACAGAGTCAGTCAGCCCCTGTTCCACTTGTCAGGGGACACACATGAAGGCCAAGCTGAGTGTTTGCTACATACATGTTGAGGGACTAGGTTGATTTCATGTGCTTCAGTCTCTGTGAGCCACCATGGGCCCAGATTAGCTGACTCTAGGTTTTCTTGTGTAGGCCTTGACCCCTTGGCTCCTTCAATTCTTCCTCTGACTCTTCCACAAGACTCCCTGAGGTCTGCCTAATGTTTGCCTGTGGGTCTCTGCATCTGTTTCCATAGCTGCTGGATGAAGTGTCTCAGAGGACAGTTTGCTAGGCTTCTGTCTGCAAGCATAGCAGAGCATCATTAACAGTGTCAGGGTTGGCTCTCTCCTATGGGATGGGTCTCAAGTTGGACCAGGATGGCCGTTGTTCCCTCAATCTCTGCTCCATCTTTATCCCTGAACATCTTGTAAGCAGGAAAAATCTGTGGGTGGCTTGGGGTTCCCCTCCCTCCACTGGAAGTCCTGCCTGGCTACATGAAGTGGTCCTGCTATCCTCTACATCCCCTGCTGCTAGGAGTCTCAGCTAGGGTCACCCCCATAGTCTCCTGGGAGCCTCCCTTGTCCCAGGTCTCCAGTTCATCCCAGAGACCGCCCCCCCCCCCTGACTAATTTCCTTTCTCTCTCCAAACTCTCTTGCCCCCCACTCCCCACACCTGCATTCCTAGGGGGCATTCATTTGAGAAACTTGGGACACTGCAGCTCTCTAAAGGTACACTTTTCTTCCAAAGACCTGATGTTTGAGGGACTTTAGGATGCCAAAAGCTTGTGAAAGGATTTCATGACAACCGGCCAGTGATGTCTACTCTCTTTTCCTTTACTCACAGATCCTCGAGTTTGCCGTTGGAGGGAGGAAGGCCTTGACTCAACCTGTTTTCTGGGTTCTTGGCAGGCTGGGAATGAGCAAAGAGATAGCAGCAAAGCATCAGGAGAGGACACAGGGAGATGCTTTAGGGGAGACATGACAGCATCTTTCTGACCCCATTGTCAGTGCTGTATCTTTTCCAGCATCTCCTCATATCAGAGAATGAAATCACCATTGTTTTAAGTCTTTTAGGAACTCAGTATTTGTAGTCAAACACCACTCTGACCCATACACAATCCAACTTGATTATCAATAAATTATCACTTATAGACAGGATGAAAGACTATACAGCATTAAAAAATCATAGGGTTTCAAATTATGTCACGGAGAGGACATCTTCCCCTTCATAGCAGTCTCCCACATGCTCCTGACCACAGCACTGTGGCAGCCGGGATATCCTGGGGTAGCTATTGAACAAGGACTCATCCACTCTGCAAGGCTATCCTTCTTTGTAGGGATGACCTGACACCGTCACATGGTTCAAGAATTTGGTGCCATTATAGAAATGATTTGAGAATGATTCTTGGAATTGTCGCTTTGCATGGGAAGAAACAGACTCATGATTTTGTTAAAGCAAAGGGCTCCCCAATGGAATCTAGCACAGTGGTTCCACTTTTATATTAAAATCACACACACACACATGCACACACACATGTACACACACATATGCACACACACATATGCACAAGCACACACACTCATGTCAATTTGTGCTATCAGACGTCCGATAAGGGGGCATTTCTTTCTTGGCACCCAGGCTCCTGTGGAATCTGAGCATCTGCACGGTTAGGGCTCAGATTTAAGCAGATGTCGACATAAGACTTTGGGATTTTCGTTTACACCGAGCAGATTTGTCTTGTTTTGTCACCAGGCTCTAAAAACCCAACCTAGCAACTATTTACGTTGTTCTAGGCTCTAAAGAGCCTGTGGGTGACTGAAAGTACGTGGTTGGGCTGAGGTGGCCTAACAGTTCCCAGCACCTACATCAGATTGCTCACACCTGCTTCTAACTCCAGTTCCAGGGGACCTTCTGGCCTCGGTAGGCATCCACGCCTGTTGGGCTGTGTGTCTGCCTCAACACTGGGGTGCCCAAGCACCGCCCACAAGCTGCTCAAGGAGGCAGAACACAAAGGGGTCCCAGCCCAAGTTTTCCCTGGTGAGAAACAGCAGGGTCTGGGACGAATGCTGTGGTTTCCAATCCCCTGAGAACCCAGACACCACTGGGGACTGCAGGGAATTGGAAACAGGACTCTAGGGTCTGCATTTTCTTTATGCTCCAGGCAGAAGGGGGATAGGTGAACATGGGATGGAGGTAGGGTGGGGTTGAGGGGAATCAGGTCTGGTTCTGAGAGGGGCTGGAAGAGAGAAGGCCTTTTCTGGGAGAGGTGATGGGAGTCTTTATGACAAAGGCCTCCCCCCTGAAGCCACTCTTGGTGAAGAGATGGTTCTTGTCCGAACTGCTTTATTTGATGGCAAATGTGAATGAATACATCTTACTCAGGGTGAACCAGGGAGTTCTTGTGAGAACATACCTTTTGTGAGAAGGAATGCCCAGGAAAGGAAGCTCATTGGCTAAACACTTGGGGCCTATCTAGATACCACTGGCAGGTTTTTATTGTCACCATCCTCTTAGTGGGGTGTCCTGGTTACATATTCCAGACCAGGTAGTTTGTCAGGGACCTGGCTTCAGACCCACCATTCCCAATTCTGAGATTTTCCCGGAGTCTCGACTGGCTCAGCCTTACCTTCTGTCTGGTGGCACGGTCCATTTAGCTCAGACACACCCATGAAGAACAGACTTTAAAGCAGACAGGAAGAGGTGGCAGATTCTATGCAAAGACTATACCATCAAGAGTGTCAGCTTTGTGTATTTTGGTATCCTTACACGATGGGACCAGTTTTCAGTGGATGGACACAGCATGAGTGTTCGGAAGTCTAAAGAGAGTCTGAAGGTATCTACCTGCCAACCCCCACCTCCCGCCACCCCCACCTCTGCACGGGATGTTGGTGAGCACCGTTCCCAGGAGTGCCTGCTCACTAGGCTCTTCACTCTGTGGTTAGTGGCGGCTAACTTTGGGGACATAAGCTGATCCTGGGCTGCACCACAGACCATCTGACTGGTGTGCCCCTCAGTTCTTATGCTAGCACACCATAAAAGGGCAAATTGGGGCAGGTCCAGCAAAAGTTTGTGGGATGGTCAGATGGTGGCGGAGACTACATAGGATGAGAATGGTTTGGATGGGAAACAGGAACCGCCCCCCTGGTAAATTCTCACTCCCGTTTGCTGCTAAGGGCTCGAGTGCAGCCTGGAGCTGATTTGCAGAAGGCTCACTCTCCCATATGGCTCCCACCTCAGGCAGGGAGGGGTCTGGATGGGGCAGAGGGCACCAGGAGGGCTTCTAGTCAGCTGAGCTCATTCATGGTTTCCTTTAGGACGCCTTGGCACTGCAGATGCCACCTCGAGAGCTTTGCTTGCTAACTTTCCCTATCTCAAGGGACAAAACTCCTGCCACTGGCAGAATAAAAGAATGCTGTTCGTGTGCTGGGGGCGGTCACAAATGTTAGTGTCACCCCCATTTTTCAGCCACTTGTATTTTGGGATAGTGACCTGGGGGAGGCAGCTCCTGCTTGTTCTATTATCAGGCTATTCCTTCAAACCATTTGTCTTTCCCATCCATGTCTGTCCCTGTTCCTGTCCCTGTCCCTGTCCTGCCCCAAGCCAGGCAGAGCTTCATATTCACATAGCAATGTTAGCATTTCGTCTAAACTCCACCCACAGTTACCTGGCAACAACCAGGTATGCTCCGCCCCACAGTTACCTGGCACTATAAAAGGGGCTGCTTGCCTCCTCCTCACTCTCTTGCTCTTTTTCCTCTCTTGCTCTCTTACCCCTTTGTCCCTCTTCTGCCCATCCCCTTCCCCCCTCTCCACATGTTCATGGCTGGCCTCTAGTACTCATTTTCTCTCTGTCTCTCTCTGTCTCTCTCTCTATCTGTCTCTGTCACTCTCTCTGTCTCTGTCTGTCTCTACTTCCCTCTTAACTCCCCTCCCCGTGCCCTGACTAAACTCTAGTGGTGTGGCTGGTCTCTCAGAGGGAAGGGATGCCCAACGTGGGCCTTCCGGAGGCACCCCCTCCCCCACACCTCATAGAACACAGCCCCACTCCCCATCTTTTTCACAACAAACACAGTTATACCTCCCCTCTTCTGTGCAGATGACGCTGTGGAGCACAGGTCCCTCCCCAGGCTCACATACACTGGCTTACTCAATAGATTTTCCCCCAACAAACCTCACTGGTTAGGTAAAATGGATTCCTGTGAACACATTGGCCTGAGGAACCCACCCCCAACCCCCATGTGGAAGATGGCAGAGCCAGGGCGTACACCAGTCCTGGCAGCTTGGCTCCCAGACCAAGCAGCTGCCCTAGATCTGAGAATCCTGTATTGAACCTTTTAAAGACTCCATCCTGTCATCCCCAGCTTCTTACGGTTTCCATGGTACCTCAAAGCCCTGCAGAACAGTGCCCAGCAGCAGTTAGCAACACAGGTTAGAGCAAGAGAAAGCCTCCAGCTCTCCAGCATAAGTCTTCCTGGTCAAGGAATTTGAGGCAGTCCTGTGCCCCTCGGTATCTGGTACCTGAGTGGGCCTCCGGTTGAAATATAGTTGCATCTTCGAGTTGGCGATTTTGTTATTAGTTCCATTAAAACTTGCTTTAACTGCAGAGGAGGTGGCTTGTCTGTCAAAGCCACTGAAAACACGAGGACCTTCTTCGTTCAGATCCCCAGAAACCTGTGCATGGTGATCTACATGGAATTCCAGCCCAGGCAGGGGAGGCAGAAGATCCCTAGAGTAGGCTGGCTCACAACACTAGCAAATGGGGTGGGGGGTCTCTGGTTTGGTGGAGAGACCCTGCCTCCATGCGTCAAGGGGCAGAGTCATAAAGCAAATGAGTTTGATTTCCAATGTCAACCTCCAGCCACAACACACAAGCACTCACACTTGCTTGATCACAAGTGCCCCCCCACACACACACTGGGAAATAAAATTAAAAAACCATAAATTTGTTTTAAGAGGAAATCCACATAAAATTAAGCATTTTAGAGTCCAGTGACAGTGATTCATAATGCTGGGAAGCCATCCCTGTTTCCTCACATCAGGTGGTTCCCGGCCCCTCGCTCCAGCTTCCGGTGCCGTCTTTACAGACTCGGCTCGCACTAGTCACAGTGCGGCCGGTGTCCACCTCTGCCTACTCCACCTGGCGTGATTTCCAGGCTCGGCTTGACACATGTCAGCATGCCCTTCATTTCCAAGGCTGAGAACTATCCCAGTGTATGGAGCCCACGCTGTTACCACCCTCCCGTTGGATCAGAGAACA
Organism: Micromys minutus; assembly: GCF_963924665.1. Taxonomy (NCBI): domain Eukaryota; kingdom Metazoa; phylum Chordata; class Mammalia; order Rodentia; family Muridae; genus Micromys; species Micromys minutus. The sequence continues at coordinate 4,663,731 of NC_137976.1, read as the reverse complement.
GTTCTCCCCCCACTTTTTTTTTTTTTTAAACAAAAGATCCCAAAGAAACCAGGAGGTGTCCAAGGTCACATGACAAATGAGTAAACCCTATGAGCCAGGGCTTACCTAGCTGTCACAGAGTTCATTCATTCATTCAACGAACATTTCCAGCTAGCCAAAGGAAGCCATTAAGGTGGATTTCACAGCTCACAGGAAGCCTTAAGAATCAAAACGGGGCTGCTTTAAAACTGTAGCAGGCCTGGCTGCCCCACAAATTCCTTTAAATACACTCGCCCTGTGTGAGCCAGCTGATTGGACACTGCGTCTCCTGTTTTGCACGTATTTGACAGTCCTTGTGGGGATTTCTCTCGTTTAACAGAAGCAAAAAGACCACTTGCCGCCCCCAGCATCCTTCACCTCTTTTCTGCGTGGTGGACCTGGGGTGGGTTCCCACTTCGGTCTGTGGTCTGATCGGCGATCTATTGATAGCACAGAGCTTAAAGGGTTAAACAAGGGCCAGAAAGAGAGAGCAGGGGTCTGGGGTGGGGATCTGAGGGAGGAGGGGTGGGGCTTTAACAATGGGGAGCATCTTTCACCCCGCCCCCAAGTCTGGCTGCAGAGCCCGGTGGCTGGGGACCAGCTACCCCGCTCCCCCCTCCCTCCCGGCCCCGCCCTCTGCGGAGCCCACTGTGCGTGGCTGAGTTCACCTCCTCATCCTCACGGCGACGCCACCGCGCTCGGCCAATGGGAAGCGGCTGTGCGGGTCTGCCCACCGGTGGAAAATTCCATGCTCTCCGCCGCAGCCCCTGAGGAGCACTGGGCTGCGATTACAGAGCACCCGCCCAGCCTGGCCTGATTATTGATTTAGGACCCAAACCGAGCTGTCTTCCACTTGTAGGACCCGCAGCCTTGTGAGCACAAAAGCTCGAGACAGCGCTGGTGTGTGTCCCTGTGGAGTGGGTGGTGGGGACCCTGGTGGCTTTCTCCTGTGTGTGTTACAAACGCCTGTTCTCACCTTGCACACTATAAATCCTGCCCGGGATTGTCCTCTCCTGCACTCGCCCCAGATTCCTGTGTGGGACACTGTATGTAGTGGGGATAAAGAGCAAGGCGTCTTCTTTGATCCGCCCATCCTGGGACAACAGTGGCGTCTAGAGAGAATGGTCAAATTAGCAAAGATGTGGAACAACAATGAAGAATCCCATACAAGCGATTGACCCAGTGAGACAGTCTTGTGATTCCGACAGGCACAGAAAATTCCAGAGCCACTAAGAAGGGTCATGCAGATTTGTCCAGAGCAAGGAGGGGGTGTTGAGTGTGGGCAGAGGAGACTGGAAGCTTGCCACAGAAGGAAGGGGAGGTGCCAGAATCCTAGGGCTGTGTGACCAAGTTAACTCCAGGAAAAGTATGTCAACCAGGACCCTGGACCTGTTCCTGCCCTTCGTACGGGGAGATAACCCGGAAAACAGGAACCCTTGTTCCAGGAGCTGCCGCCAAAAGGGAAAAAGAAGTGGTTTCTTCCTGGAACAGGGTGCAGGGACAGAAGACAGTGACAGCCTATAGGAGATGGGAGAGAGAAACAAGGAGGAAAACACACAGGTGTGTTGCTTCTTGGAGCAAAGCATCTCAGGAAGAACGAATAGACAGAGGGGGAAGAGGTGGAAACCCACAAAGAACCCCAAAGTCCCGAGGTAGGGCCTAAGGCTCAGAATAGTAACTGGGAACTAGGGTAAAGTGGGTGTTTCGGCAGGTCAGGTGCTGCTGATGTCAAAGGCTCAAGAGGCCTCAGCCCTTGGGACCTCCTGTGCATCTCCCTCCACTCCCCTGTCCTCTCCATGGCAACATAGAACCTAGAACCCCTCAGTCTGCTCCCTCACCCCCAAAGGCAGCCATAAAATCCAGAAATACAAATTGACTGTGACCCCCATCTGTTTGGGTAAAAGCTAACCACAATTCCTAGATGGGCAGGAAGAGTCAGGATCGACCTTGCTGTGCTCTGGATCCATCTTGTTGGGGTTCAGGAGTCACTCCACAAACCATAGGAACGTTGATCTCAGTTAAACAGGGATCATTTCTTGAATGCAACACACACCCCAAGACTGGTCAACAGCTCAAAGCTGTGTACTGGACATTTCTCAGGGGCAGCTTATAAAGGCTAAAACCTCTAACACCACAATGATCTCAGGTGCGGAAAGTGCAGCTCAGTGGTCAGCCCTGACTGAAGCCATTTTAGACACAACAGTCCGTATTGCCCTTCAATTTGATGAGTCCTGGGTGAAGCCTATAGCTGTGGGATTTCTTAAGATTAACAAACCCCAGAACATACAGAACGCAACAGGGTGTGTGGTCAACGTGACCCTGCTCAGAGTGAAGTCATTTTTCTTTGTCAGTGACTGGCAAGCATGTAACAGCAACAATATGAAGTAGCTGTCAGGCATGGACCATGGCTACAGCTGTGCTAGGGGGGTGGGGCCAGCCTCAACCATCCTTATTAGGTTTTATCCCATGAGGAATTGTATTTCTCCATGGATGTTGGCTCTTTATTGAGAGGATCAAAGAAAAAGAGAAACGGAGTCGGCAGGCATTGTCTCAGAGGGTCCACAGCAGAACTTCTGAACTGGGCTGCAAGCATGCCTGGGCTTGATTCCATGTGAGCTTTGGAACACTGTGAACCCCATCTGGCCCTCTTTGCCCTAGGTTACCTGCACCCATCCCTTCTTACAAGCCTTAACTTCATCTGACTCCATTCAACAAGTCCATGTGATTGTCAACTCAGGCTCCAAACCATAAATCGAGAGGCCATTTTGTGGAGTGTCCGGCATCCTCACAACCGCTTGGATCTGTCTTCCTGGGTGTGACGGTGCTCCATCCCCAGCATATATAATATGCTTTGCTCTTAAATTAGACTTAATCCTGGTTGACAAGACTAAGCTCAAAAATATGCTTTTTTTTGGGGGGGGGGTCCTGTTTGAACACCTGATCCCATGCAGTGGGTTGGCAAGGTTAGGGACCCTTTTGCTGTGGAGCCTTGCTTGGACGGACCAAGTGAGCAGCGGTACGGTGGCTTCCAGGTTTTAGGTTTTGTATCCCTGCCCCACTGCCTGCTCTTTCTTTGCTTCCTCAGCAGGAGACTGTGATCAGCTGGCTTCTGGCCCAGCCTGTCTGTTACAATGTCTTCTTTACTCTGAAGGCTTAACCTTGGCTCTACAACAATAAGCCAAAACAAACCCTTTCTCCCTTAAGTTGCTTTTCTGATGTCCTGTAAACCTCCGATGAGATAACTCTCTTACATTTTCCCCTTGTCAATTTTGCTAACCTTACATCAGTAAACAAAATCCAGCCCAGGGAGAGACTTAGGCCCTCTGCTTTCCACAGCAACCCAGGAAGGGCTGGGGAAGCCTCACCTCTCTGGTTCCCAAGGTGACCCAGGGAAAGGCTGGGGAACATCACCTCTGGTTTTCACATCTATGGAGTCAGATTGTTTTCATTCCTGCTTCATTGCCAAATCAAATTCCTGTATGAAACTGAAACTAAATGATACCCTATCTTTGGCAGTGTAGAGATATACATGGAGGGGAATTTTACTCACGCCATTTTAGTCAATTAACTCAAAGCAAGAGCTACAGCAAAATTACTCAATCAGCACTTGTTTTTAAGCATCTAATCCACATTTGTTAAGCTACCAAGTGTCAGGTAATGTCCCTCAATGCAAAAGCCCTTACCCTCTGGGAAACCCACATTCTCACTGGCATGAGATGGGAAAGTATATTGGAAGGTAGTGGGAAAGTCTATTGTTTTAAGGTGGGGTCAGAAAGGTGGAGAAAAAACAAAGAATAAAAATGGGAGGGTAACACGGGAGAATGGGGAGCCATTTTTATTAGTGTGGCAAGGAAGGCTTTGTGAGGAAGGTGGGCTTTGAGCAGAGACCCAGTGTTTTAGTTTTCTTTTCTTGCTATGATAAAACATCCTGGCCAAAATCAACGTAGTGGAGGAAGGGCTATAAGGCTTATGGGTTATAGTTCATCACTGGAGGAAAGAAAAATCAAAGCAGAAACTTAAAATCCACATCTAGAGTTCAGAGGAGAGAGAGAATGAATGGATGGACCCTTGCTTCCTTTAACTTTCCCCCTGCCTTATGTGGAACAAGATGAGTGCTGTCGCTGGGAAGGTGTTAAGTGTAACAGTCCTGGCGAGGTTGAGTGTATACGAAAGAGACACCTTTGAACTTTGCTTTGGTTGTCAGACTGTGAGACAACAGACCCAAGACATCTAAATTCTTTTTTGAAATCTCAGGGTGGGAGAAGGGAAAACTTGAATCCTGATACCAGCTGAAGGAGCAGCTTGTTTCTAGAAGAGATCTTATACAACTGTGACAATTTGTCAGGCCATTCTGCTAAAGAGATTGGGTCCCAGATACAATGTATCCAGATGAGGCCGGGCAACACTTTGACCAGGACTATGTTGCAATGGATACATTTAACCTTTGACCTCTGTTTGCTTTAAAAACTTACTTATTTATTTTTAATATGTGTGTTTTGCCAGCTTGTGTCTAAGTGTACCACATGTATACCTAGTGCCCCCTGAGGCCAGAATAAGGCATCAGATCATCAGGAACTGAACGGGTCTTCTGCAAAAGTAGCAAGAGCTCTTAACTACTGAACTATATCTCCAGGCACTTGGACTGTTTAAACCTAGACCTCGTGTTAGCACTAAGGAAGATGGGTTTATGGTGGTTGCTGGACCACTACATATGTTACTCTTTTTATCTGGCCACACTGATATCTTTTTCCTTTTTCTTTTTTTCTTTCATTTTTGTTTACAGACTTCATTTCTATTAATCACGTTCTTAATCAGCCATGTGTGCGAGTGCGTGTTTGTGTGTGTGTGTGTGGCTAAGGCTTGCTCACTCATCAGGATGCCAGTGCCGTAGTTCTGACCCTAACAACTCTCATGGTATTTATTGAAGACATGCTATGGCTTCCGGATAGTACTGGACTGACGGAACTCAACGTGGGGATCGTGACCCCTTTGAGGTTAAAGGACCCTTTCACAGAGGTCACACATCAGACATGCTGCACATCAAATATTTACATTATGATCCATAACAGTGGCAAAATTATAGATATGAAGTAGCAATGAATGTAACTTTATGGTTGGGGGTCACCACAACACGAGGATCTGTGTTAAGGCTCACAGTACCAAGAAGGTGGAAAATCACTGTGCCAGAGGCTCAGAGAACATGAAGGTCTGTGGCTTCAAGGAGGCCAAAAGCAACAAGGGACCAGCATACACTGTTCTATCACCTGCCTCTCTTTGTGGAAAAGCCCTAAAAGCAGAAGGAATCCTAGAGCCACGAACCTCTGGGATGCTCCAGGATGTGTTGGGATCATAGGAAGTGTCCAACGCTTGTGTGCAGACAGGGGGTGAATCGGGTGGAGGGAGTGGACACACTGTGACTAAACAAGGCTGTCTCTGCGGAGACCCAGAGAGAACCAGAATTGCCTGTAACTAGTATCAGATGAGTTGCCTGCTCACAGCATGAACAGGCAACCAACTGTATGTGACCCTCTAGCCACAGGGTCATAAAAAGGGCCATTGAAGATATAAACAAGCCTGTTGGTTGCATTACAGAAAGCCTTCCCCCAGGAAGTTAAAACAAAACCAGACTCTGGTATCCTGGCTTCAGTCTCTCTTCTGTCATAGGCCTGACACAGCCATCTCCTACCTCAGGAGTCAGCTTTCTTTGCAGGTCTCTGGCCTTCCTTGGCCAGGTCATCCTAAACCCTTTCGGCTCTGCCAGACAGAGATGGTGCTCAGGAAGAGACAAGTTAGAAGGCAATAGGAAAGTTCTACAAAGCTTGCCCACTGAAGCTGGTGTGCCTGGGGTTTCCCTTATACCCGTTATGGTACATGCAAGGGGAGCCTCCCCAGCCTCTGCTCCACTGACTCTGAGTAATTGTATTTATATTTTGGGAATTGAGATTTCCTGCCAGACTCGGACTTCAGGTTCTAGAATAATCTTTGACTCCAGCAGACAGGCCCGAGCAAGTCCTGTGTCCTGCGGGGACTCAGCTATGCCCACCCAAGGCTCTATGAAACCAAGACAACGCTTTGATCCTTTTGTTGCACGGGGGAAACAGATTGCTCCTTGTGAGAGGCGCAGAGTGAGCAGGCTTTGCTCTGCCTAGGAAATCACGCCTGCTCTATTCCTGCCTGCACCCCAAAGAGGTTGAGTACTTTTAAAATTAAAAAAAATAATTAATTTCTATCTATATGAATACACTGTAGCTGTCTTCAGACATACCAGAAGAGGGCATCAGATCCCATTAGAGATGGCTGTGAGCCACCATGTGGTTGCTGAGAATTGAACTCAGGACCTCTGGAAGAGCAGTTAGTGCTCTTAACCACTGAGCCATCTCTCCAGCCCATAATTTTTTTTTTTTAACATACAAATAACATATACATTATCCTCACAATCGCAGTGTTTTTTGCTTGCTGGGTATTACACACTGTAGCACTCACACTTACTGTAGGTTACAACCCAGTTACCTGTAATGCAGGACACCTTTTCATACAGCGGGTGAAAACCATTCTTTTCATTCTTAATTCATGTTCCTTTATTCTGCAACACGCACACCGGGCAGTTCTCGATAGGTGTGCACAGTCTTCATTGTGTTTAACCTGTGCCTCTGTGGGTCACTCTGCCCTTCTTTACAAGGTCCAGGATTTTGTTTTTGCACGGGATAACTGCTAAGTCAAAGGGCAAATGCATCTCTGTAGGACAGATGCCCAACCAGGTCCTCAGTAGCATTGTATGAGAGTGTCTGAATTCCACACGGGATAGAAAGGGTGCTTTTCAAATTTTTGAATTTGTGTAAAAATAAGTCATACATGTATATATGTATGTGTAGGTATATGTGTATACGTACTTGATGTATACGCACATGTATATGTAATGTATATGTACATGTATATGTAATGTATGTGTATATATGTGTATATACTTCTAATGGTTGGCACTGAGCATATTTTCCTGTGTTTAAGAACCATATATAGATCTGCAGCCTGCACATAGTTGAGCCTATTTTTCTAAGGGTTCTCTCACCCCTTGTTGTATTTTTATAATTTGTAGGGGATCTATGTACTAAGAAAATTCACCCTGAACCTGCACCGACTCATTCACAGCTCCCGTTTTGTCATTTGCTCATTGGGTTAACGTTTCTTGTTACTCTCACCACAAGCAAGGTAAGGGAAGAGAGGTTTCGTTTTAGGTCAGTTTGAACAGATGTGGTCCATCCTGTGTAGAAGCCGTGGTGGAAAGAAGGTGAAGTGGCTGACCAACTGTATTTACAGACTGGAAGTTAATAGAGAGCTTCCTCTCCCTCCCTCCCTCTCCCTCCCTCCCTCCCTCCCTCTCCCTCCCTCCCTCCCTCCCTCTCTCTCCCTCTCTCCCTCCCTCTCCCTCCCTCTCCCTCCTTCCCTCCCTCCCTCCCTCTCCTTCCTTCCCTCCCTCCCTCGCTTGGTGTTCAAGCTGATGTGATGCTGGGTGGGTCTTCCCTCTTATGTTAAACCAAAATCTCCCTCTCAGATACCCCTAGAGGTGTCTCTAAGGGATTCTAAGTTTAGGCAAGTTGATAATGTAAATTAACCATGACATTTACTGATTTTGTTGAAGAATGTGTGTATTTGAAATGTTTCTTCCTTCTCTACCTTGAAGAACAGTTTGGGAAGAAACAGTCTGAAGGACTGGGAATCAGCAGGAACAGGGAATTTTGTTCTCGGGAGACGTTTTAATTGTTACTTCTGTCTTAGTGGATAGTGTGGGTGTGGGTCTGTGTCAGTTATTTACTTCATATTGATCTAATGTGGGTGGGTCATTCTGGGAAGGACTTTGTTCTTGAACTTAGCATGCAAATATTTTATTGAGAACTTTTGCATCTATGTTTATCAGAAAGACTTCTACAATTTCATTTTCTTATTGGGTCTTTGTCTAGTTTTTGGCATCAGGATAATACTGCTTTAGTAAGAATAATCTGGAAATGTTCCTTCATAGAAATGTAAAAAAATATATATTAAATTTTCTTTGGAAACAAAAAACACTTGGGATTGATGTGTTTATAAAAAGATAAGGAAAGGGGAGATATGTTCTATGGAGGTGTAGTGAAGGTGTGGTGAAGTGTGGGGGAAAGGGTGTGTCTTTATTCATGGCATGAGTGGGAGTTAAGAGGTAAGTAGAGGCAGAGTAAAGCAGAAAGAGAGAAAGAGAGAGAGGGAGAGGGAGGAAGGGAGGGGGGAGGGAGGGAGGGAGAGAGAGAGAGAGAGAGAGAGAGAAGAGTAGAGAAGTAGAAGCTGTCCATGAGCATGTGGAGAGAGAGAGGGGAGGAAAGGGAATGGGGAGAGAGTGGGGGCAGGAAGGTAAAAGCAAGAGAGAAGCAAGAGAGTGAGGAGGGGGCAAAGCCCCTTTTATTCTGAGTCAGGCACACCTGGTTGTTGCCAGAAAACTGTGGACAGAATGCTAACGAGGATAACCCACACATTCCGCACAATTTAAAAACAAACAAACAACCCAAACCAAAACAAAAACGTGCTAGAGGCTTTCCTATCAGACTTCAGGTTATGCACAGATCTGTAGTGACAAAATCACATGGTTACTGGCATCAAATCCGGCAAATTTATCATGAAATACAATTGAGAACTTAGATATAAGTGTGATCTCCCAAAGCTACTTGAGTTTTTACAAAGAGGCGAGAACATACATTAGAAAAATGTAGTATCTTCAACAAATTGTGCTGGTCAATCTGGACAGCTACACGTAGAATGGAAGCAGATCCGTATCTCACCGTCCACAAGCTCAGCTTTGAAGGCATCAAGGATTCCACACAAGACCCGATATCCCGAATCTGACAGAGCAGGCAGGCAGGCGCCACCCTCAGTTTATTGGTACAGGGAAGTTCTATGGTGGTATCAGCATTAAGGTCAACAACTGATAAACAGGACTTCATGACACTAAAAAATTTGTACAACTAAGGACATTGTCATCCAAACAGAGAGGCAGCTTCAGAATGGGAAAAAAATATCCTGTCAGACCTGTATCTGACAGAAGGTTAATGTCTCGAATACTCAAAGGACCAAAACCAACAAACCCAGAACATGAAGAGTACATGCAACACAGAAACTGGGGCCTGGAGCTAAACAGAAGCAGAAGCAGGAAATAATTTATAATTACCAGGCTAATACATAATTTTTTAAATGTGAGATGCCCTTGGCCATCATGCAATTTGCAACTATTTAAAATTTTTTACTTTATCTTAGTCAGAATGACAAAGATTTGAAACATGGTAACAGATGCTGGGACAGGATTGGGGAAAGGAGAACACTTTTTCACTGTTGGCGGGACTGCAAGCTGGTGCAGCCACTTTGGAAGTCAGTGTCTGGCTACAGCACATCCATTGAAGCTGATACATGATTCAGCTATACCACCTTAAGAATGTAGCTAACTGTGCCACCTTAAGAGTACATACACCTAAAGAACTTTATAGTCTGCTACAGAGACACCTGCTCATCTGTGTTCACTGCTGTTGCACCAACAACAGCCAGGAAATGGAAACCGCATAGACGTCCACCAACTGATGACTAGGTAACAAAAACATACTTACATTCGCAAAGTAGACTATTACTCAGTTACTAAGAGAAACTGAAATTGGAAGTTTCCGGGTTAGTGGATGGAGCCGGAAATCATCATTCTGAGTGAGGTAACTGAGATACGAAAAGACAGATGTCTGTTCTCTCTCTCTCTCTCATATGTTGTTGGCAACTTTAAGTCTTTGAAAATATATGATTAACTCAGAGAACTTGAGGAGGTGGGAAAAATTTGTCTGGGATCATAGGGAGTGTCTTTCACACGATGGGGCACAAGAGATGGGAGACTAGGGTGGTGTGGGGAATCATAACCAACTAAATACCTTAAAGAAAGCCATGTTGAAGCCTACCACTGCAGAATGTGTGCATGTATGTGTGCATGCATGTATACATGTGTGTGCATGTGTGTGTGCCTGTGCATGCACGTCATGTGTGTGTTTATGTGTGTTTGTAAAGGCAATGTCCTTCTAAACACTATCAGCTATCAAATCAAAATCCCAGTTGACTGAAATGACCAGTGCACAAACCACCAAAACACTTCAGGCTGTCAGTCACTGCTCTTGTTGACTCTCCAGAATGTGATGGTAATTCCTATTGCTGGAGCTACCACACACTTGAGTCACACATCATGGGGAAATCAAACTGGGGCTGACTGAGAAGCTTCATCCTTGATGTCTAGTTTTGGTCGTATTGGAAGTGCTATTCACAGTATTGAAGGAGTAAAGTGACCCTTGGTTCTACATGGCTGTAAAGCCGGAGAACTACAATAATGAGCAGCTTGTCAGGCCATGCCCACTGGTGCAATAGTGGCACAAATGGTACTGCAGCTACCAACCACTCTTCTCTTTGGATTTAAGACTTGCTCTATAACATTAAGCCCATTACTTGCCAACAACATGTGACTAGATAGATCACAGACCCTAGCAGAGAGTCTACCATGATCACATTGTTCATTGGACATATCAAACTGGTCCCTAATGAGTTATCGCTGTACTCATAGATTCCTGCATCTCTCAGCCCTCACCAGAGAATCTTCCTTTAGCAGGAGATGATCATGCCCTGGATGAAGAACTATTATAGGGTGATTGTTAGTAGGAAAGGGAGAGTCGCATTTCTTCAGGGATGTCCAACCATCAGGAAGCAGTCTGGAACAACTCAAAGGGTAGACACTTTTTACATGAACAAAATTCTTGAACAATGAGACTCTGCATGTTTCCTAAGACATGTTAGTAAAGAGAAAATGAAGTTTTCCATTATATAAATGATCAATTCAATAAAAGATGGAAGAATCTGAACTTGTTTGCATGCAATAACTTAATTTCAAACCACAAATCAACAGAATTGAGGGAGAAGAGATGAAACTATCCACCTCGGTCAAGGATAAATCACATGATTTTATGTTTCATTTTCTCATTTATTAACTTATAATTATACGTCTTTGTGCAATTTCCCTAGATTTTATTATGCATCTCTGGTTTGTTAACCAATTTCCAATAGTTCTCTAAAGTTTTAATTAATAAGGGGACAGATTCTGTTCATCTATTCCCTCCCACACTTTGGGAGGTCATCATCATAGTGTAAGTTTCGTTCTGTTTTTGCTCTATAACTTGCAACTCTGCTTCACACAGAAACAGGTCTTTATTTCCCATCATGCATTGTTCTTTTCATCTCTTGTTTTTCCTTCCTGATGCTCTGCACTTCAACAGGGAAGTGGCTTTCTTCAGCTTAAAAGAAAAAGATGTCCTGAAGTCCATCACTCAGTGCCTCTTTCCTGGATAAATCATCTTAATCTTACTACACCCACACAACAATCTAGGACCCTCTGTGCACCTATGGTGCACCTTAGAGGTGGACACAGAGGGGTCATGGATCATGGAGGCTTGATGGCCACCAGCCTCACTCCACATTCCATGAGAGACCCTGCCTTAAAAGAATAAGATGGAGGTGGGTAGACAAGGCTACTCCACATCTTCCTCTGGCCCCCTCATTCACATACATCTGGAATACATGTACAAACACACACACACACACACACACACACACACACACACACACAGCATAACAGTCTCACGCACACAGAAATAAAATGTAGTGAAACTCTTTTGCATTATAAATAAGCATTTTATAATTGCAGTGCATAGTGGCCATGTTTTAAAGTTCTTATTTCTCTATGTGGGGCTAATGTCCACCGTACTGACCTTCCCAACTCTAGAGCACAGAAACCACGCCATCCACAGGTCTGAAATCCTATTTTTATAACACTGGACAAAGTACCTTGACTTGATTGGTTTTGGTTTCCATGGTTACACTAGTTCTTGGGACTTATTAAATCTCATTTTATCTGTTTTTTTTTTTTTTATTCTTGGGTTTTATTAGGCAGAAGTTTATGTATTTTGTGTTTCAAAGACACTGACTTTGAATTTATTGGTTGGTTTTATGGGGATTTTTTTGTTCTATAGATATTATATTCTAATTATTTCGCATATGAGGGGTTGGTGTTGAGAATCCCACCTGGGGCCTTGTGCATAATAGGCAAATATCCTACTGCTGAGCTTCATTCAACCCCAGTCATTGTTTTAGGTGTCAGGTCTAAGTTTTACAGTCAAGGCTAGCCTAAAAGTCATGACCCTCCTGCCTGAGCCTCCAAAGAGCAGGAGCAACAGGGGGGCAACACAGAGCCCAGCCTAAGCTTAGCACCATGTTCCAACTCTGCTGAGGTGAGGAGGTGGCTCAGAGTAGCTTTGATTTGCATTTCCCTGAAGACTAGGTCTATGAGACACTTTAAAAACACATACTGGCCTGGGGCTAGAGAGATGGCTGTACTTCAGAGCACTGCTGCCCTTCCAATGGTTCTGAGTTCAAGTCCCACCACCCACACTCTTTGATGCTGTCTTACAGTGTTTAGATGTACATGCAGAGGGAGAACCCATGTGCATAAAACACATAATTAAATAAACCTAAAAAGAGACTTCCTGGCTGGCTGGCTGCCTGTGTCTCTCCTTCTGAGCCTGCTCACTAGCCCATCTGTGGACCAGCACTTATTTGTATTTAAAGGTAGCTGTTCTTTGTAAATCCTGGACTTTAGCCCCTTTCTGAAGTGTGGCTGATAAGGACTCCCCCATGCTGGGTTCCTGACTCCTGAGTTCTGATGGACTTCCTATTCTGTAATGAAAGCATCTTCTTCTCTGTTCCTTGGAAATGTTGAGGTTGGTTCAGTGGTCACCAGAAAAGAAGAAACACCCTGGGTTTGTCTTTAATTTATTATACAACTCAATTCTCCATTAAGTTTGTCATTTTGCCCCCCCTCCACTTTCCCTATAAAGCCTTTTTAAAAAAACAGATTTAAAATTTTTATTTACCACAAATAAGTGTTTTTCCTGTGTGTACCATGTACACAAAGTACCGTCAAATACCAAAAGATAGTGCTAATTTCCCTGGAACTGGAACTACAGATGGTTGGGAGCTACCAGGTGGGTGCTGGGAACTGAACTCAGGTCCTCTGGAAGAGCAGCAAGTACTCCTAACTGCTGAGCCATTTCTCTACCCCTAAGCCTTTCTTGTACTATCCTTACACATGAAAGTGTAAGACAAATAAATTCTTTCTTCCCCAAGTTGCTTATTTTGTTTGTTTTTTAAGACAGCATTTCACTGTGTAGCCTTGGCTGGCTTGAAACTTGCTATATAGGGCAGGCTGACTTTGAACTCACAGAGATCCTCCTGCTTCTGCATGGAAAGAGCTGGACTTAAAGGGGTGTGCCATCACACCAAGTTGCTTTTGCTCACAATGTTTTATCAGAGCAACAGACACCAAACTTGAACATGTATAATATATTTACGTATTCAATTATTTTAGTTGTCCTTCTTGGGTTTGGGTCACTTCTTAATCTGTAACTAAGGGGCCGTAACTAAGGGGCAGTATTTCAATTCTGGAGAATATACAGTCACTATTTTTTCAACCATTTTCCAATTTAAAAAAAGTAGATATGTATTACAATTCTTTCACACAACTTGGTTTCCTTCATTTCAATGTTTATGTCTCTCTTGCTTACCGAGCCCCCGTACATCAACTCAGTTTCCCCGCGGAGAACATACATTTCCTCATGCAGAATTCTACTTATTCTTAAACAGTAAAGGGCCTCAGTTTTTTTTTTTTTTTTTTAGTCTGTTCTTGCAGTTTCTTCTTCCATATTTAAATATCCTTCGAGACATCCTGCGTTCTTTGCCTCTGTGTGCAGTCCCTTGTGTTAGATGTTTCTTTAGCATTGTCAGAATGCATACAATTAAAAATACTTTTTTTTTTAAAGCACCCCAGTCTTCAAGAAACCCACAAAGGTCGTGGTGAAAGAAAACACAAATAGATTCTGCCAAAATGGCCTCCAGACTTGGGGACCAGGGACTTGCTGTGACGTTACACTGGAGAGGAGGATGAGAAATTAATCACTGGGGAAACTCACAAATGCCTGAACTGGGGGATGGTGTACTCGGGGACAAAGAGCAGGGGCCGGTGCGAGAGGCATCAGCTGCTCCCAAAATTCAAGTAACAGGTGTTTGTGAGCCGCCACTTTGGAGTGCTGGGAATCGAACTCTTGTCCTCTGCTAGAGCAATCCCCTCAGAGCCACTGACCACTGAGCTACCTTTCACAGACCTATGACCTGAGGCTATCACGTCAGCCTTTAGAATGACTTCATACTCTCCCGCCAGACTGGCTTGAATTCTCATAGCCATTTTCCTGTTTCTATTCCCCAAAGTCAGAAGAGATGGCAAGCCTCCCGTGACTTATCACACTGGTGGGTGGGATCCTTGTGGTCTGGAGTTATTGTTCTCCAGGTTGGGGCTGCACTTTGTGAGCCTCAGCCCTCCGTGTTAGCTTGATTCTTATTCTTCATGCACCGGCGTCCGGTCCGTTTCTCACGTCCACACGGACATTTCGTTTCCATTTTGAAGATGATGCTAGAACTGCATTCGCCATTAGAACTCAGTATCTGGTTAAGGCTGACCGGAGCTCCAGATCTTCCAGTGCTAAGAGCAGAGACAGAAGCTAACATCCTGGTTTATGTGACACTGGGGCCCAAGCCCAGGGCTTTTTCATCCATTCTGGGAAGCCCTGTACCAATTGAGCTTCTTCATCCATTCTGGGAAGCCCTGTACCAATTGAGCTACGTGCTCCCATGCTTCATCGTCTTTGGAAAGAAGATTAGACACGCAGGCAAAAGTCTGTCTTTTGTCTTTCCTCTGTGGACCTGCTGCTGCGCTCACCACTCTAAGGACCAGGCTAGGAGGTGCTCAGCGATGAGTTGTCAGGGCTGAGGTCGTCTCCCTTTGCTATGTTTAGAGCTGCATAAAACTCGGGGATGTAAAAGGAAAGGCTCGCCTTACTCCTGAAATGCTTTTAAGGCTTCTTACAAGTGAGCCTCCTCAGGTTTGGCTCCCTGCCTCTTGATGTGGGATAGAGGCTGCACTGGAACTCCCTGGGGGTTGGGCATATTCTTTCTTAATGCCAGGAACTTACTTTGCGTTCCAAGTCTCCTCTTTTCTAGCTGGTGACTCCAGAACGGGCTGTCTGCTTTTTCAAGGTCTAGTCCATGTCTCCAGACACCTAAATGTCATCCCTGGTGCTGGGGTTTTGTTTTCAGTTCGAAGCGCATCAGTCTTGAGTCAGCAGGGCTGAGTGGCAGGGACTGTAAAGGGAGTTTAGTTGGTGAGGAGCATTATTAAAATGCTTAGAATTCCTGCAGCCATCTTGACACCAGAATGAACGCAAAGCCCACACGGAAACAAGAAATGGAAAGAACCAAGTGCTTGTTGCCATCTGAGAACCGTTCATCTAACCATCCCAGCGATCTTACCAGGGGACTGTATTATGTAGGGGAATGTTTTACCTGTGGATGCTGCTGCCCCCGTGGCCCAAGTACCCCAGTACAAAGAGTAGTTATTCTGGGGGGAAAAATACCCAAGTCCCCACTTCACCACAGCTAAAGCCATGGATGTTGTTTTAAATTGCCCAGAACCTGGGCTCCTTTGCAAATTATTCCCGAATTTGTGATGATTAATATCGATTGTCACCTTGACAAGATCTCCACTCACGTGCAAGACAATTCTCTGGGCACACCCATGAGGAAGTCTCTAGATAGGATTTTTCTGAGGTGGACAAACACATCTTAACTGTGGGTTGTACCATTCCAGGGTCTGAAGGAGAAAGTGCTGCGCGGGAGAACTGCTTTGTGACTGTGGGCACCATCATGACATCTCTCCACCATGATGGACTATATCTGCTCTGTGAACTAAGTTAAACCCTTCCTTTCCCAGGTTGTGTTTGTCAACTATTCTGTGGTAACAAAGGAAAAGTATCTAAAACAGAGCAGAACATTTCTGTTTATTCCCTTCTACACGCCCTACCTGGTCATCTCTGCTCTTCCTTCTGAAAGGCTCCACAATGGTCTTACGCAGGTTCCCGTTCAGCTCTGTACTGCGCACGCGCACGGTGAACAAATGAAGAGTGAAGTACCTAGCGGGGTGGGGAGGTGGGGGTGGGGAGTGGGAGGGGATGGTTTGCCAGTAGAGAGGGCTAGGTTCACTGGGAAGAGCATATTACTGGAGAGGAAAGGGGATTTCCAGGTAAAGACTCGGAGGACAGTCATGTTGAGGGCACTCATTCACAACACCTCCTGTCTGGGGACTTCAGGCTACCAGGAACTCTGTTCCAGGGGCAAATGAGAAACTGAGAAATGACATGCTTTGGGGATGCTTAATTAGCCCCGTGGGATTTTTTTTTTTCTTTCTTTCCTTGGTTCTGCTCCATAATTCTTGATCTTGGCTTCATCCTCTGTCTGGTTTCATACAAAGCATGAGCTTGAGAAACAGCATGCTGGGAATGAGGGTAATGTTGCTACAGTCTCTTAGGAGAGAAGCCAGTCCTGTGGCTCGAGACGCCTCTACATATAACACTTAGTCGTGCCTTATGGGCCAACCTGGGTCTTGGTTTTATCCTGTGGGAATGAAGGACAATTGGTTCTCTCTAACCCCTCCTCCAGGTCCTGTCATGAGACCTCAGTGTGTGGAATAGGATGGATATGTGACCAAAATGGGGAACCTTTGACGAAGGGTGTCTTCAGGCTTTACTGCTGTGAACAGACACCGTGACCAAGGCAACTCTTATAAGGACAACATTTAATTGGGGCTGGTTTACAGGTTCAGAGGTTCAGTACAGAATCATCAAGGCAGAAGCATGGCAGCGTCCAGGCAGGCACGGCGCTGGAGGAGCTGAGAGTTCTACATCTTCATCTGAAGGCTGCTAGGAAAAGACTGGCTTCCAGGCAGCTAGAGTGAGGGTCTTAAAGCCCAAGTCCACCGTGACACACCTACTCCAACAAGGCCACACCTACTCCAACAAGGCCACACCCACTCCAACAAGGCCACACCCACTCCAACAAGGCTACACCCACTCCAACAAGGTCTCACCTACTCCAACAAGGTCACACCTACTCCAACAAGGTCATGCCTCCAAATAGTGCTACTCCCTGGCTAAGCATATACAAACCATCATAGAGGGTAATGTAATAGAGTGTCAGGTCCTTCCCTGATGCTGTAGTAAAATCTCTGACCAAAGCAATTTAAGGGAGAGAGGGTTTATTTTAGTCATAGTCCCAGGTTCCAGTCTATCACTGTGGGGAAGTTAGGGAGTTGGGGACCTGAAGTAACTTTTTATATTACATGCATAATCACCTGAGCAAAGAGTCATCCTTAGAATTTCTGCACTGGTCTTGGGTCTCTTCAGCCCCTCAAGAGAGCAAAACATGAATGCCTGCTGGCTATTCATCAGTTCACTTTCTCACTCAGATGATCCAGGGTGCCCCTGCTAAGGGAAGGGTCTCTCTACAGTGAGGGGGTCTTCCTACCAGTACTAATAGAATCAGGATAATCTCCCTGCGGCAGGCCCATGGAGCAATCTAGAAAACCCACACTAGGACCTCAGTGATTCTATGGTGTTGGGCGGTCAACTAAGCTAACCATCACAGAGGCTTCAAGAATCAAGGGCCCCATCTAAATACTCCTTGTGGGATTTAACAATGTGGTAGGCATTGACCTGAAATATCCCCAGTCCCTTCTCCCAGTCTAACAGTGAAGTTATCACCCCATCTACCCTGGAGTAGACTGTACTTAGCCGTTGGTTTTCAGTGCTGAAATTTTCCCCACCATACTGAGGCAGTACAGTGTGCGGCAGGGCAGCTCAGAATGTAATTTCCCAGGGGTAGGTGGACTTCAGCCGAGTACAGAGAGAACCCACCTTCCAGAGAGGCTGGGAGCTCCGTAGAGTCAGTCTTTCCTCTTGATGCTCCTTGCAATGGACTGTAGAAAGCCCACTGCCAGCTGAGCCAGGTTTGTTCATAATAGATGTAGGTTTGCCAAAGACCAGGCAGGATTTCACTGGAGGACCAGGTCAGAGGCAAACCTTTAGAGAATTGGATGTGCTCTCATCCCTGTTCCACACTGAGGGCCACCCAAAAGTGATGCCCTGGAGGCTTGGCATGCAATTAAAAGTGAAGAAATTCTTAATCAAATCATGCCACTCCAAGTGAGCTGGGCTGGAATGAAGAAATTATGTAGATCTTCCCACAGTGGAAATTCACCAGGCCAAAGTGGACACCAAATACTTCCAGGTTGTTTTTGAAATAGATACTGTAGTGTTCTGTCAAGTCCTAAGATCATTTCCAAATATTTTTTAAAAATTTCCATTAACTAGAGTTGCTTTAAGAGATAACACACACACACACACACACACACACACACACTTTCTCTCTTGCACATATACATGCACACACATGGACAAATGAACACAAGCACACATGCAAGCTGTGTGTGCATAGGAAGAGCAGAATCCTACAACAAACTCGGTACCCCAAGTATCTCTTCAAACTGGCTGAGACTTGTAAATCCCCTCTATCCTCCTTTGACACAGCTCTCATTTGAAACAAAACAAAACAAAAAACCCAAAAGTTTGTTTACCTTTCCCTGCTCCGGAATGTCATGACAAGCTTCCCATTCATTTCCAAAACATTCCTTTGCCACTAATTTCTCTTCTTGGTTAAAATAAACCAGGGCTGGCATCACATCTAGGATCATTCTTCTGTAAACAAGGGAACATTTTCTTAACAGATTTGAGGACTCCTTCCATGAGAATTTCCTGTACAGTTTCTCTGTTTATTAACTCCACTTGGCACAGATGGTTACAGAGACCCCAAGAGGCAGGGACAGCCTCATCTAACTCATCCTTCAAAACAAGACCCCAGTTTTTCAGGCTAGCTCCCACAGGGTACCCAGCTGAATATATCTGGTCACGTGATGTAGATCCTGGGGAATGGCTACCATGTGGCCTTATGCTGTAACCACCTGACTTCTTTGGACCTCAGTTTCTCCACTTACCGTGAGCTTTCCTTTGGATTTGATGCCCTCAGAGCCTTTTCCTAAAACCCAGTTGTAGCAATTGACTTCTCCAGAGTCTGAATGAGAAGAAATGGGGATTCTTACAAAACAAACACAAAAGCCTTGGGATTCAGGGATAGGCTATAAGGGATCTTTGAGTGAGGTGTTTTCTTTTCGAAGGCAGAACACAGAAAAACCAGTTCAGAAGCCAGCACATCCCCATCTGGCTTCCTTTCTAGAAATATGCCTGAGAGTGCTCCTGGATCCTCAGAATATACTCTGCATCAGGAAAAGAGAAAGGACTCTGGGTTTGAGAGACGGCCCTGTCAGTAAAGGGCTTTGCCGTGTAAACACCGAGACCTGAAATCAGTTCCCAGAAGCCACACTAAAGAAAATGTCCAGGTGTGGTGGCTCACTCTGGTAACCCAGTGCCAGGGGTGTGTCAGGCTAGTTGGCAGTCTACTTGGAGAGTTCTAGAACTGTGAGGGACACTACCCAAAGAAGCAAGTCGAGAGACTAGAGTGCTGACTCGGTGCTTAGGTCTGCTAGATGATGCCGGCTGCTCCTGCAGAACAGAGCAGGTCCAGGTCCCAGAACCTATGCTGGGCGGCTCACAACTGCTTCAACTCCAGGGCATCTGATGCCCTCTTCTGGAATCCTTGGACACCAGCCACAGAGCACATACATCTATGTAGATATCCACACGTACACATAAAATAAAAATAAGTAACTACTAAAGAGAAAAACAGCACGAGGGCTGGAGGGTGGCTACTCTGGAAGGGGACCAAGCTCAGTTCCACACAACCATCTGGAACTATGGTCCATTGGATTCGACTCTCTCCTCTGGCCTCGGTGGGCACCGGGCAGATATTCAGTGCATGTGCACACATGCAGGTAAAATACTCACACACATACAATTAAAATAGATAATTCTTTTCTTATTTAACTTTTTGGATCCTTAGTGAATTTCACATCAGGCACCCCAGTCTCACCCATCAACCTGGCCCTGTGTACCTACCTTCTGCTCTTGAAAAGAAAAATAAATATATCCCCCACAAAAGAAAAGGAAAGAAAAGAAAGAAAGAGAGAAAGAAAGAAAGAAAGAAAGAAAGAAAGAAAGAAAGAAAGAAAGAAAGAAAGAAAGGAACTCTTATCATGTGTGTGCCACGGTGCACCCTTTTGTCCACACGTCTTTACTTGCAAATGTTTGTTGCATCGAGTCATTTGTTAGGTTTGAGGTCTCTGACTCCTGCTGTACATCAGCACTGGGTTCTCACGGAGATTCTCCTGGGATGTCCTCTGGTTTTCCTGTCATGGAGATGTTGCAGGTTGGGACCTGTAGGACTGGGCCCTTGATGCACTCCAGCTGACCACAGATGGCGCAGATGTTGGAATGGGCAGGGTCATCTCAGGCGTGGTCTGCTTGACGGGGTCTTCTGACTAAAATGTATAATTCATAAAAACAAAACAAAACAAAAAGTGGGACAGATCCTAAGGCATGACAGCTGGGACTTACCTCTGGTGGCTTGCACATTCACGAGAGCTTGCATACAGGCTCTCTCTCTCTCTCTCTCACACACACACACACACACACACACACACACACAGATGCCTGTATGAGTTGAGATGGCAGAAGACTTCAGTCCCTTGGATCGGTCAGGCACTGGAGGTCAGTGGTTTCTGTTACATAAGATCTCCAGTCTAGAGAAGTGGGGTGAGATCTGCAACGGGACAAGTAAAGATCACATTTTGTAGGGACTCACTTTATAGCAAATCCGACAAAGCATGGTCCTCGCAGCCATTGTGGGACAGCACATGCGTAGTCTGCTTCAAGGGTCCCCAGTACTGGTCTGTCAAGGGCTTGTTCTTCTACAGAGGACACAGGAAACAGAAGGAGGCAACCCTGTTGGTTAATCCATCACCTTTCAAGATTCTCAAAGACGTAGCACCCCCTCTCGGCATGGAGCACCAGCAGAGGCAACAGTGACCTTCAAGGAAGACTTCTGCAGAACCCTAACATGGTTCAGGGGTCTGTGGAGGGAGAGGTGGCCACAGCAGTGAGGTTCACTGCACAATGAGTGTCTAGAAACAAGAAGATACGGAGAGAGCTCTGGACCAGCACTCAGTGGAATCTGAGGTAATTCCCCACACGACCAGCTTTGTGCACCAGGTTCCCAGGTGTGGAACTGTTTAGAGAGGTTTAGGGGGTGTGGCCTTCCCAGAGAATGACATGGGAAGCTGCTGCCCCTAAGTCAATGGCTTTGAGAGATAAAATGGCCTTGGTTCCCATCAGGTCTGGAGACAGCTGCTCAGATAACACAAAGATGGCATAGTACTTCCTCCCTAAATCTAAAATTCACTCAAACAACTTCTCTATTTCGAGAATATGTCATCTCCAATTTTAGCATTAAGATGTCCTTTCTTTTACATAATTATGGAGACAAGTGATAGATTGGAAAACTTTTTTTTTTTTTTTTTTTTTAATTTCGAGAAGAAGCTACCGCTTTTTGCTGGTCTAATTTTGCTATTTTTCTTCTTATTATTTGTCTTTCTTTCAAATGTGGAGAGGTCTGAAGTCTGCCGTTCCCAGCATCCCTCGGAGCTCAGTGTGGGCCTCATCTCACTTCCGGCTGATGGGCATTGTGCAGAAGAGATGCGGTCACTTCTGAGTCTCATCCTTTCGGGAAAGGATCCAGTTTCCTGCCTGGTTCCCTCTTCTGGAAGGCTGACAGACATGACGTTAGACTTGAGACACACTCACTAACCAGTGCAGAAGTCTGGGGCCCCCAAGTACATCACCATGGCCCAGGGCCACTCACTGATAGTCCTGTCTTTGAGAAAACAAACCAGCATTTACATGATGCTTGTAGTGTAAACAGAGGGATTAGCCAAGGATAAAGTTCAGGGGAAAGAAGACCTGAAACAGACCCCGAAGAATATTTAGGGTGTCACTGGGGCCATAATACAGAGAGGTACAGACATGGCTGTTCTGTTCAAACAGAGGTGGTTAGACCTTACGGAGCTCTGTTTCTTCAGTAGTGGTGGAGTGAACGCAGGGGGCGTGGTGAGGAGTAAGGAGATGTGTGTGGCATAAGTGCCTTCTAGAAGGGGCCTTGAAGGAAGAAGGGTAGCGTAGTGGGTAGTGTAGGTTATCACTTGGGCTTTAGAGGTAGAGGGGGCCCTTGAGCTTCACCAGGTCCAGGTATGAACTTGGTACTGGGGGGAGTGGGGCTGAGGGAGAGGATGGAAGATGGTGCTAGAGATGAGGTCCAAGAAACCTGGAGGCTGAGAGCTGAGCTGGACCACCGGCAAGGATTCAGAAGCAGGAGGAGAACAGAGGTGGGGGAGTGGGAGCCCTTTGCC
The DNA here is from genome assembly GCF_963924665.1 of Micromys minutus. NCBI lineage: Eukaryota > Metazoa > Chordata > Mammalia > Rodentia > Muridae > Micromys > Micromys minutus. The sequence goes on along the minus strand of NC_137976.1, from coordinate 4,641,329 downwards.
AGCTAAGTGACAGTGCAGAGATGTGACTGTGGCCTAAGGACCTGGACTGCCTCCGTGCTCTTGATCAGGTGTTCTGACATAGCTCCGCATCTAGATCGCACAGTCTGAGTGCTGGGAAGACACACCCTCCTCCACGCCCAGGGTCAAGAGCACCAGACTCGAGAATTTCCATTTTAGAGGCAACAGAAGCAGGCTCTCTGGGTCAGCCTGGGGGCACTGCGGTGCCCTTAGCTCACGCTGACTATGTGCATACACTCAAGGTCCTGCTTGAGCTAATAAAATCTTTCTGTTTAGGTCTCAGAGCTGCCGAAGGCACACAGGCTGCTTCGAGTCTTTTAACACTTCTGCCATCTTGAAATGTTTAGTGCGTGGTGACAATCAACCCTGTACAATTTGCATTAAGTGTTAATTAATAAACAAGAAATTAGCATTATTGGTTAATTTATCATTAACAGTAACAATAACTTGTACACTTAGCATTAACAACACATTAATGGCATTAATTATTAATTAGCTGTGGTGGGTGGGTGGGTCCTCATAACAGGCATGGAGGCTTTCCTGTTTTGTTTTAGTTTTTGATTTCCTCAGCACTGGATAAAAATGCCCACTGTGCAATCAAGAGGACTTGAGTTCGTATCCTTAGAACCCATGTAAAAAACTAGGTGCAGTTTTGTGTGTGTGTCTGTGTGTGTGTGTGTGTGTGTGTGTGTGTAAAACCCTGGCACTGGGACAGACAACTGGGCAGTTGACCTAATTTAATTGATGAGCTTCTGGTTCATTGAGGCACCCTGTCGATGGTGATGGTGATGATGGAATTGGTATGTGGGGTTCATCGAGGATGTGCCCAGTGTCAATCTCCAGCCTCTCTCCGCATGCATGTGTACACACCGACATGAACATGTCTATACAGCACAAACACCACACACACAAACCCTCCCTCCGGAAGCTGGAATATAGCAAGACTCATAAAACATAGCTGGAGGGAATTCTCGAAGCAAAAGCAGAGGCTGAGGAGTTGCTGTGGAGTTTCCTAACACTGCAGAGAGTTTAGAGAGCAAGAGGGGGCTGCAGAGGAGGAGGCCTGGCTGAGCGGGGAGGTGGAAGGTACGCAGGGTGGGAATGGTACATGAGAACGAAGACGGGCTACAAATGGTTGCTGGGGGGGGGTGTAAGAGTGGGGTCATGTGTGCATGATCTGAATGCACACTTTGACGCAGTGCATCTGTGTTCTGTGCATCTGTGTGTCTGTGCAGCGGTGTGTCAGAGAGCAGAGAGGCTCACATGACATTTTGCCTGGAGGGCTAGAGTTCTGAACCACTACCACAGGGATAGACCACAAAGCGATGCCAGCCTCAGGTTTAGAGGCCTTGGAATGCGTAGGGATCCGTACTGAGCACGTGGGATGAAAATCTTGTTTTCCTCTCCAGTCCCAGAGGAAGTCAGCAGTGCAATGTAAATGGAGACAGGGCTCTGGGAAAAGGCTCCCAGGAGAGCTAGCCACAGGCGCAGGCGGTGCGGGGCGCTGAGCCCCACAGCACGGGCACACGCGATGTCCGCTGTTTTTCTAAGGCAAGATGGATAAGAGGTGATGAAATCGTCTGTCCGCATTATTCCTTTAGTAGAAATATTTATCTTCAAAACCAATCTAGTCGGGGCCTGGCCTGGCAGAAGCCAGGTACAGCAGTCAGCCAGCTGTATAAGCGGTCTTCTCTGGATCCGGCCATGGGCCTGAGGCTGGACTGGGCATCTCTGAGGGTCTGGGGACTCCTCGGGAAGATGCCTTTCCCCTGGCCTCTTCAACTCGAAATTCTTTGAGGTTTCGGTTGTAACTGTGCTTTGTTTTGTTTGCTGGCTCCTCCTATCTCTCTCCCTTTCTGTCAGAGGAGGGTGGAGGACATTTCAGTTTAGGTCAGTGAAGGGAGGAACCTGGACTGTGTCCTCTCTCTTCCTCAGCCAGTGTTTACTTTCACCCGCACACTACACTATCGCCTTCAAAGCACCCGAAGGCCCGCCTTAGTTCCTCTCCTGTATCTGTTTCTGGAGTCTAAGGGTCAGTACCATTGTCAGTGACACCTGCAATTTGTTGAGACTGCCTAGAAATCTTGTCAACAGAAAAGGCTAAAGTCCGCAGACAGAAGCTGACTACAAAGGCTGGGCCACTGATGCAGGCACAGAGGCCTCCTCAGTGTCTCAAAGCGACCGGGTCTCATTATACTACTACACCTTACAGGCCTCTGTGGAGGTTTGATATGCTAACGAGATACACAGGGCGTATGTAGAACCACACGCAGCCAATAGAACATGCACAGGAAACCGTGTGATATGCAAATTATCCAGAGGCTGGCCTATGTAAATGACCCCCATGTGACACAAAAACCACCTTTTTTTTGCACACTGTTTGCTAACTGAGCTTTTAAACTTTTCCTCTTGTGCTGGTGACATGGGTTTGAACCCCAAGTGGTGGACGACTAAATCTGACTCTAGCAAGTTATCTTCTGACCCTGGCACATAGTATAGTGCATCTGCACACACATGTTTTTATACACATGCACACATGCACACACAAACACAAACATACGTTAAATGTAAAAACGTTCTATAAAAATTAAATGTAAATTATTTTAATTTTTTTGTGGGCTACTTCCTCTTTGGGAGAGTGTTTTTAATACATTTTCTTATTTTCTTGCTCTTAAGCATGTCTCTCTGTCTAATTCCTTGTTCTAGGACCCAGGAACCTGTTACCCCTTTGGAGGCTACCATCAAACCTCAGTATCTACAAATAGCAGTTGGGAGACGGGCCAAGAGGTAAGATTTATATTTCTAATCTCTTAAAGTATCCTCTGTTTCCAGGGGAGGCTGGATTGTGGGCATGAGCTAGGACTCCACTCACCACTATGGAATCCATCGTTGGAAGATTCCTCTCATGGTCATGAGATCAACTTAGAAACGAGTCCTCACCAGATAAAAATTACACATATCACGGCTCCCTGGAGAGTCTCATGATGGCGGTGCCCATCCTGACCAGGACTAATTGCTTCAGAGGAGCATGGAGGGCTTCATGCCTCTCTCCCCTGACAGGTGCACCTGCCTCAGAAGCCATTATTTAGTTCCCAGTCCCATTCCCTGTGGGGATGGTGGGCTCTAGGCCTGGTGTGGGAGGGGCTACCCCGGACCTCACTGTTGCCCAGATGCCAAGGGTTCAGGTCTCAGCTTTGGTTGCCTTGCTCTGCCTTGCTAATCTTCACTGGCTAGGCTCTGACACTGGTTCACCTTGCATTGCATTGCTGATCTTTGCTCCTCATGACTTTGTAGTGAGTAACGTGCCAAAGAACTTCTCATGATATTCTGGCAGATTCTTGCCACAGTTTTATGGACCCAGGCTGCTTAATGGAGTCTCATAGTTTTTTTCTGGATTGAACAGCCATCGCTGATTTGCGATTGGGATGACTGAGTGGGGTGGACTGCTGCTGATGCGTGTTGGTGCTTTGCAAGTCGACTGGACTAAAGACAGTGAAGACTGGATCGCACCAAAGAACTATTTCTAAACAGGTCCACACCCCTGCTAACCTTTCTTTTCCACTTTGTGGTGGGCTAGAAGGGAGATTGAAGTGTTTAAGAACCCTTATTAAAGTATGTTTTGAAAAACCAAAACCTACAAAAATTGTTGAGGTGCCTAATGTTCAGGCTTTCTGACCCTCTGCGAGGACATCAAGATACACAGGGGAGGCTCAGAGGGAATCCCTGTTGTGATGGTTTGGTGATTCTTGACCCAGGGATTGGCACTATTTTGAGGTGTGGCCTTGTTGGAGTAGGTGTGGCCTTGTTGGAGTAGATGTGTCACTGTGCCTGTGGGCTTTAATATCCTCATCCTAGCTGCCTGAAAGCCACTCTTCTCCTAGTAGCCTTTAAATGAAGATGTAGAACTCTCAGCTCCTCCTGCACCATGCCTGCCTGGATGCTGCCATGTTCTCACTTTGATGATACTGGACTGAACCTCTGAACCTGTAAGCCAGCCCCAATTAAATGTTGTCCTTAATAAGAGTTGCCTTGATCATGGTGTCTGTTCACAGCAATAAAACCCTAATAAAGACACCTGTGAAGCTTAGATGGTCTTTTGGTGTCCTAAAGAAAATACAATGGGCCACAGAGTTCAGGAGAAGAAATATCCTCTTCTTCTCTCTGGAGCCTGATGCTGGCTCCATGTTCCTCTATGTTTCTAAAAAACAAAGCCAGAAGGAGTGGGCACAGGAGAGGGGTTAAAAATTAACTTTAAATTTTCTTGAGAATTTTCTATATGAATTGTTTGTTTGCATCATTTCCACACACCTCCCTCTACCACAACTCTCTCCATGTCCTAGACTCCTTCTCAAATTCATTACCTCTTCTTTAATTATTAAGTCTGTCTATCTATCTATCTATCTATCTATCTATCTATCTATCTATCTATCTATCATCCATTAATTTATTAATCTATCTATTTATCTATCCTTCCATCTATCTACCCACCTATCTATCTATCCATTTATCCATGTATCTATGTATTTATCTACCTACTTACCTATATATCTACTCAACTATCTACCATCTATCTATAATCTATCATCTATCATCTACCTATAATCTATCAATATATCATCTGTCTATCTATCTATCTATCTATCTATCTATCTATCTATCTATCATCTATTCTTCGGAGTGTATTTAATATTGCTTGTATGTACGTGTGTTTAGGGATGACCACTTGGGGTTTGGAAAACTATTCTCCCTCTCTCTCAGCAGCCATGAAGAGGGGCAGTGCAATTTCTCCCATCTACATTGGCATGTCAACTAGAGTTGTTATGTGGGTCTTCTTTAGGTAGCCATGTTGTTAAGATTTTGTAGGTGTAGTTTCCTTGTTATATCTAGAAGACACTATCTAACAGCAGATATCCCTTGTCTCTTTCGGCCCTTCCTCTCACCTCTACCTTGATATTCCCTGAGCCTTAGGTGTAGGGGTTGTGTGTGTCTCCCTTCTCCCTGGGGTTATTGGCCATCAGCCCATAAGGACAAAAGAAGCAGAGTCAACAAACAGGGTTTCTAATAGCGTGTGAGTGTGAATAGAAATGAAGACATTCTGGAATCAGCTTCAGGAAGACAGATAAACTTTATTTAGGGTGCCTCAAGGGTTATATAGTGATCAGGAGAGGGGTAGGAGTATCCAGAGTGGCTGAAGGCTAAGGCACTAAGATGCCTCATTAGCATAGGGAAGCATTCCAGCAATCTCAGGTGTTTTCTGAGTGAGTTTCTTATTGGGAAAAAGGGAGTTGGACTTATAATTTCCTCAGTGAACATTCCTCAGGTTGATGGTGTGGGATCTAGGATCCCCCAGGTAGAGAAGAGAAAGCCCTACTAACAAAGGGAATCTACCATTTTGCATCAAGCTTAGGGATTTCTGTTAGTGTTAGACTTTGATGGCAGCAGCAGGGCTTTCCTAGAGGGTTGTGCTGAGGATGGACCACCTGGGACTGAGCATGTTCTCTTATTTTCTACATTTTGACCAGATGTGGATCTCTGTGATAATCTCTACCAGGAAAAGAAGTTCCTTTAGTGAGGGTGAGTGGAACTTCTTATCAATCTGCCTTGCCAATATTCCTCCATTTCCTGCTAAGGGAAGTGACTGAGGTTTCAGGGCAGATTAGTGAAGTGTTATCCCCTTGTCTGTCACCGAAGTCAGGACGAAGTCAGGATGCTTCTCTGAGGAATGAAGTGAAAACTTTCGGAGACTCAGTTGTGTCATGTGATGTTTTTCTGGAAACCTGTGTACAAAGGCCTTAAAGATGAAGGGCTGTAAATTCTTCATGTTGCTCTTACTGATATTTCCACTGGGGTTTAACGGAACCGTGCCATGTGTTTTCACAAAAATTGTTTCTAGGTTTTGTTTTGTGTTCAAACAACAGGAGGCAAGACTCAGTGTGGCCCTCCATGTTGTTATAGCAACTGAGTAACAAACTCCATGGCTACTCAACTTTTACATTTTTTTTTCCAACTCCTGTGCTAAAGTGACTATTCTTGGCATGCCTAATTTAAGACGTATGCATGAGCATGAAAATATATTTTAGGATGGTTTTACATGTGAAGTTAGGCATTTGGGTGTGAGAGTTACTTGTTGCCCATCTGCTTGAGTATAGTTTGTGTGTTTTCTGTCTGTATGCTTGTGTGTTCTTTTGAAGACAGGTTTTCCAAGGTTTTTATCTTGGCCAATTTGGGACTGGTTAAAAGGAGAGGTCACTTTAAAACCAATCTGTCGCTTCCTGCTAACAAAGCTCTACAATGACAGCACTTTTCCTCAGAGCTTTAACATACTCATGTGCAAAGGCAAATGGGTAACCCAGTGACCCAGTGACCCAGTGACCCAATGACTTGGTGAAAAGGAGACAACAAGGCCTAAACACCTCAAGTTAACATTAAATTTGGCTTTGGTGATTTCAATGATAGGAAAAAGGTAGAGAAAGTCCATAAGACCCAGGGAAATCAATCACAGACAGAACAACAAACCAAGGCGCTAGTCTTGGGCCTGGGAATGATAATTTTCCCCAAGCAGTTTACCTGCAGCCTTGGAGTGACTTCAGTCTGAGGAGGGTCCTGAAGAGACAATGCTTACTTATCTGTGAGAAGCCAGAGACTCTGGAGATCTTTCCTCACTTGGGTTCTAAGGAATGGCTTGGCTACTTCTTCAGAGAGAGAGAGAAACCACTGTAAGGGACAATGTCCCACCCTCTGAAAGAAGGATGGGTTTTCAACTCTGATGTTCACCCTTGAAGACTCATACTGCCCTAGTGGTAAAGCCCTCCCCCTTAAGTAACAGCAGATAACCATTACAACACCTTGAGTGGCCTTTGATTTGATAGGTAAAAATGTGATATTATTTCTAGTATTTTATTCTATGCCTGAGTCAGAAACTCAGGGCCTCTTCCAACAAATGTGTGTAGTGACCAGTGTTCAGAGAATGTTGAAAATTCAAAGAGTTAGTCTCCTCAGGGGCAGCTGTGGAGTCCTGGTATAGAAAACCCTTTAGCCTCCTATGTAATGGACAGCAAAGCATGGCATTATGTTAGGTGTCTTCATCCACAAGTTAGGGAACATTCCTAGCCCCATAGCTTCCTCCTCAGCATGACTCTGGAACACATGGCTCTGTAGGATGCTAAAGACCTGCAGGATCTTGGCAATCCTAGTAGGCTATCCCTAGTGAGGATATAAACTGTCTTCTCAGGCCTATCCCACCAGCCCAAAATAACTCAAGAATTTACTTTCTAAAATAAAACGTCCTTGTCCTGGAGAGGTGGCTCAGAGGTTAAGAGCACTGGCTGATGTTGCAGAGGACCCATGTTTAGTTCTTAGCAACCACATGGTGGCTCACAACCATCTGTACCTCCTGCTCCAGGGGAATTAGCACCCTCTTCTGACTTCTGTGCACACTTTATGCATATGGTGCACATACAGACAAAATACTCACACACATAAAGTAAAATAATGTCCTTTCAAAAATGAAAACAAGGGCTAGAGAGATGACTCAATGGTTAAGAGCACTGACTGAGTTCAATTCCCAGCAAACACGTGGTGGCTCACAACCATCTGTAAAGGGATTCGGTGCCCTCTTCTGGTGTGTCTGAAGAGAGTGACAGTGTACTCACATACATAAATAAATCTTTAAAAAATGAAAATAAACCTTCTGAGTCTTCATAGCTTCAAAGACATCTTGAAGAGACCACCTTCACCTACAAAATGTTTTTTAAAAAGACTTAAACGTTCTCTTCACACAAGAGTCTCTTAGGTCAAGTCATTGCCTGGAAAATGTTTTTACATGTGAAGTAACTTTGAGTGGTGTAACCTGATCTCAATGTATGCACTGCATTTGTGTTCACTTATAAAGTGTATCTAAGACAACTATAGTGCATGTGTTATATACATCATAAACACACACACACACACACACACACACACACACACACACACACACACACACACACTTTACTGTGACCAAAAGAGGGAATAAGATACAATAATGAATGCTTTAGGTCACATTGATTATTAGAGCTTCGGATCACTATTAGTCAATACTCGAAGGCATAGATGAATGTAGATGTAGGGCTGGCTCACTGTTAACAAGAAAGGCTATGAGTACACATTGTAGTAGCTTCATTGTACATTTTGCCCACACCTGATCAGTGTCTCAGCACTTTTCTTGTTTCATATGCTCAGGAGCCTGCAAAGCAATGAACTTAGTCTTATTCTTTTGCTCTGGGGTGAGTAGGATCAATATCGTCTCCAATCAACAGTTCAGTAATGATGCCAAACCTGTCATACACTACGTGAAATCTATTAGATCTAATCTATAACCCACTTACCTTTGTCAATGCCAACATGTCTCTTGCTTAAAGAGGATAAGAGAGTCAAGTATGGGTGGTCATTATCCAGGAATGTAGATTTAGGTCGACATAAGTCTGTGTTCCAGCAAGGTTGCAATATTGTCAAATCCACTGGTGGGTACATTGGGTAGGTGCATTATTGAGAGAGGATATGCTGGGTAGATTTTTGTCAACTTGACACCAACTAGAGACACCTGGGAAAAGGGAACCTAAGTGGAGGAGTTGCCTCCGTCAGACTGGCTTGTAGAGCACCTTCTTGATTAATGGGTGATGTGGGAAAGCCCAACCCATAGTGGAGAATGTCACCTCAGGAAGGTGGTCCTGAGGTGTATAAGAAAGAAAACCAAGCAATCTATGAGGAGCAAGCCAGTAAGCAGCATCCATCCGTGGTTCCTGCCTTACTTCCTGCCTCTAGGTTCCTGCCCTGAGTTCCTGCGCTGACTTCTCTTGGTAGACTATAATGTATAGGCTGAAGTAAATTATAGCCCTTATTCCCCAAGTTACTTTGGGTCATGGCATTTATCATAGCATCAGAAAATCAACCAGGGCAACATGGGAATCTCAGCTATGGACCTCAGATGCTACCTGATAATATACTTAGTGTGCTGGGTTGGTGGAAGCAAGTGGTCTGTTCATGTGTTCCCATGGATTTTCCCAATAGTCACAGGATGCTAGATCATAGCAATAAAAAATAAATAGCTTTGAGAGGCTACATAGCCCAAGATAGTTTATCTATCTCAACCTCTCCAAGAGCATTGGAGTTCTAGTTGGGAGGTCAGCCTTTATAAAGGTCTAATGCTCATTCTTCTTTCTGAGAACTTGCTTACTCCCTCCTGCCCATCTTCCCGGAGAGTGTGGGGGGAGGAGCCTGTCAATTCCTCTAAGGTGTGGAGCTCCATCCCTCTCTCCAGGGATTCCAAATCTTGTACATGAAGAACCGAGGGAAGCCAGGAGTTCCTCTGTTACACACCCTTGTACTAGCTTGCCAGGTTCAGCAGGCTGGGCAGTATCAGTAAGAGACTCGCTAGATGATGGAAATTCAAGCTTATGGTGCTGTCAGAGTTGGTTCCTACGGAAGGCTCCAGGGACAAGTCTGTTCCAGGCTTAGTCTCTGCAGGTTGCAAAGATCTTTAGCCTTTCTTAGATATGTTGGGAGATAGAATCCCAGGTCTCTGGAAGAATATCCAGTGCCATGAGTCCCCAGGCCAGCTCTTTGGCCTTTTCTTCTGTATTTCTGTGTAATTCCAACCTACACTAAAGACACCAGTCACACTGGCTACCACCTCAACTTAGTGGTCTGGTTTTTGATCTGATTATATCTGTAAATACCTTACCTCAAGTGAAACAGATTGTGAAGTCCTAGAGCCCGGGTGCTCGACCTTCCTAATGCTGCGGCCCTTTAATACAGACTTCATATTGTGGTGACCCCAATCACAAAACTGTTTTATGGCTACTTCATAACTAAGTTTGCTAATGTCATCGATAGTAATATAAGTATTTGATGTGAAGAATAGCTGATATTAACACACCCCCCCTCAAAGGCTTACGATTCACAGGTGGAGAAATGCTGTTCTAGAGGTCACAGTTTGATGTCTTTTCTTTTTAGAGGAATCCAACCCAAGTAGCAATAATCACGGAATCTCATTAACCCTTTATACTCAATATGCTTTCTAGATTAAAAATAATTAAAGCAGAAATCCCAACCGGTTCTCCCGCATCTGTAGTCAAAGGTCTCCATATCTGTATCTGAAGTACGTTCTCTTTGGGAACCATTAGGCAATGGTGATGCTCTTTGTGATAATTTATCCCTTAGTTGCATGTGTGGACACTGGGCTGTAGTTTTACCAGTCAGGAGGGATTTCTGTGAGTTGGTGGAAGAATTCACTTCAGAGTAGAAAGAAAACACTTACTTAGTTTACTACAGAGAGCAGCAGATTCAGTAACAGAAGAGCCGCCTGTACGGGGTGATGAGTTGAGAGGGCGTCCTCATTGGATAGAGTGAGCCACTTAGTGTACAGTTCCCTTGCATAGGATTTCTCTATGTAAATGAGGGCAGTTCTGATTGGTCGGTGTTCAGTCCTGAGTAGTTAAGAGTGAGTTACTATGCATGTAATTTCCCATAATGCAATTGAACCATGAGGATGAGGACATCTCCGAGTTATTGAGGTTAGCCATCTGGGTCTGTTCTGCTGTGGCACGGTTCGCAGTCTTGAGTAGAAAGGGCACCCGGTGCTTCTGTTTGGGGGAAACTTTCTGGATCACACTTCAACTGGAGAATGTTTCCGGTCTCTTCCTGGCCCACTTCCCTCCGTATACTTACATTCTGCATGTTAGTCTAAGGGTGGAGACAGCCTAGCGAGCTATGACCAGTTTGCTTTTTGTTGTTGCTGTTCTAAATCTCGAATAATAGTAAAGACATGATTTTAAGGAACAACTGTACTCAAAAGGGAAAAAAAAACCCACCTTGGTGGTTCTTTAAAATATTAAACACAAACATACTCTTTGACTCGCCTAATTAATTACTGGATATGTAGCCAAAATAATTTAAAAAATGTATTCAAATAAAAGCTTTTATATACCTGTTCACAACAGCACTATACACAAAAGCCACAAAGCCATAGGGGAAACAATCCAAATGTTCATTGAGGGATGGATAAACAAATATGGTATACCCATACAGTGGAATATTATTTAGTCAAAAAAGGGTGTTTTTAAACATTTTGCAAAGTAAAAGGAGCTGTGACTGTATGATTTTGTCATTTAAATATCCAGAATGAGTCACTCCAGAGGCAAACAGAAAGCTGCTTACTTGGCGGTTACTAAGGGGGCGGGGCAGATGGAGGCAGACAGCTGATTGGTGGTTACTAAGGGGCGGGGCAGATGGAGGCAGACAGCTGATTGGTGGTTACTAAGGGAGCAGGACAAATGGGGATTTGCCTGTTTAAGGGTCAGAGCTTTCTTTTGGTAGTGATGACAATCCTTTGGATCTAGATAGAGGTAGTTTGTACAAAGACACCAAGCTGGGCATTTTAAGGCTAACTTTGTATTATATTTATTTTTTACCTCAATTAAAGAGATAAAGACAATCCGGGGTGTGGCTCAACTGGTAATGGTGCCTACTGTACAGGCATGGTGACAACCTGAGTTTGATCCCTGGAACTCATGTAGACAAGGAAAGAGCCAGTCATCTTTCCACAGTTGTCCTCTGACCTCCACACATGTGCCATGGCTCAGGCATGTGTGTGCGCACACATACAAATACACTTCGTACACACTCATTCAGACTCACAATCACACACGAAATAATAGATAAAAAATAATTTTAAAGACATACTTAAAAATAAATAAATAAGGGGGAATCCCGCAGATCAGAAAAAAGATAGTTCCTTAGAACTGGGTAGCCTCTGCCATGGTGGGAGTTTAGCTTGGAGCCCATGTCACCCACAAAAGCCTGTCTCCAATCCACTCAGCCTGGGCAGCATCTACCACACTGGCCTTGTGTAAACCTTGGCAACAATATGGAACTTAAAAAAAAAAATCATCACATGGTTTGGCATTGTCTGCTTTCTAGAGCTCAAGGGTAGTGCCAAAGTACTAGAAACCACAGTTTACAAGATCCCTCCTGCCTTCTCTCTCGCCCCTAAACCTTCCCATCTCCATCTCATCTTTAAGCTCTCCGTTTTCTTTGGAATGCAGTTAATTGACTTGGAAGGACCTGTCATCTCCGGTGAAGAATAACATGGTTAAGAGAAAATAGCTTTCTCAAATGAGCTGCAAAAGGCAGATTATGTGCAAATTCGGTGTGCCAAGGTCTGTTGGATCTGAAAGGTCCTGTCAGGTTTTGGGCTCACAGCTCAGCATTTATATGGTAATTTATGTCATTTATTAACTGTGGTGTGTTTGTGGCAATCTAATTCTGGCTGCCCTCCTGGCTTGTTTTGGGAACAGCAGGCAGAGATTGTTCTGTGAGAAGACCTTCTTCTAGTGCATATCTGCGGAAGGTTGGAGACCACTGGGCAGATCCGACGTTCTTGCCCTGGAGATGCCAAGGCACAGAGCTCTTCAAGGTGGTTTGGGGAGCTGGGCTGAGCAGGACGGCATAAAGAACCCAGTATCCTGCTTTGTGAGAAGTTTGATTAGTGTTTGACGTTGACATTAGACAAGGACACTGAGCAGAGACTCTTAGTCCTGTCCCTACTGCCCAAGGGGAGTGCTCGGTTCTGGGGAACCTGTCATTTCCCACACAAGGTAGGAAATAAACCCACCTTCCAAGTCTTCCCCTCAGCGCCTTAGGATGCAGTGGGCCGTGGATGTGTACTTAGTGGAAGGAAGAAGCCGCAGGAACCATACAAGGGAAGCAAAGGACTTAAGGTTCCGGCTCCAAGTCAAGTGGACCCGACTCCTTGACTCTAGGTCAGATCTTAAAAGAAGGCTGGACCTTTACATCCCTTGGGAGAACCAGAGAGAGTACCAGGCAAATATTCGAGGTAAACACCTTGTGAATCCCTTAAAAGATGCAGGATAATCCTTACTGGCCATTGGAAGCAGGTATTTTTAACACCAGTGTGGCCACAGCATGATGAGGTTCTGAGAGTTAGAACAGCTCAGGGGCTCAGGGAGGTGGGAGTGCCTCCCCCCCGCCCTGTGACATTTCCTTTCCTCCTTTGCCTTGCTGGAAAATGATGTCTCTATTGGACTTTTATAAACTCTTACTATGCGACTCCATATCTACCTGGAGCGCCTGCCATTGGTACCTGTCATGCAGAGGAGAGTCTCTCAGAGGGCAAAAGATGACATGAAAATCATGTAGATTTTACTGATTTTTTTTCCTAGTAAAGAATTTTGGAAGTGAGGGAATGATATAATTATATTTTAATTTAAAAAGATCCTTTTCTTTAAAAACATTATGAGTATTAAGTATAGCTTGAGGCGATATGTACTGAGAACTCAGGAAGAGGGTGTTGGATCCTGTCTTAGTCAGAGTTTCTATTTCTATGGTAGAACACCATGACCTTAAACAACTCGGGGAGAAGAGGGTTTTACTTTGTATTACATTTCTGTTTCCTAGTCCAGGACCAAAGATTATGAGGACGGGCACTCAAACAGGACGGGACCCTGGGGGCTGGAGCTGATACAGAGGCCACAGAGGAGTGCTGCTTGCTGGCTTGCTCCTCGAGGTTTGCTCATATAACCGAGGCATGGCTCAACTCGCAATGGGCTGGGCCCTCCCCCATGAACCACTGATCAAGAGCATGCCCTACAGCATGCCTGCAGCCTGGAGACCTTTTCTCAGCTGAGCTTCTCGGTTCTCAGATAACTTTTTTTTTTTTTTTGGTTTTTGTTTTAATGTAAAGTTGGCAGAAAAACTAGCACAAATCCCCTGGAGCTAGAGTTACGGTCGTCATGATCTCCTGATGTGGATGAACCGAACTGGGATCCTCCGCCGGAGCGGGACGCGCTCGTAACCACGGAGTCAGTGCAGGAAGACAGCCTTTCCCATGACTCCCAAGAACGAGCCACACATCTCAGCCCAAGCATCGCAACAGAGAAAGCCCAGCTGGAAATGAATGATACACTTGGATTTTGAACATGGACCTTTGGGGCCCCAGGGCTTGGTAACAAGTCCCTAGACTTAATACCAAAATCACATGCCAGAAAAGGGAAATTTAGTGAGTTTTACACTATTAAAAAGAAAATACATTTGTTCTAAGAAACTGTAGTGGCTTGGTCTAGAGCTGCTATATAATCAAATGCTAAATTCTGTACCCCCAGATTTGGTTTTTCCAAGTTGAGATCATCAGATTTTTCTGTGTAAACCTTGCGCCCCAAGTTTTTCCCATGGTTAATAAAGATGCCTACAGCCTGGGATGGGCAGAAGAGAGGGGGCGGAGCAAAGTTCCCCGGCTTGGGGTCTCAGGCAAGGACCATGAGGAGAGAAGACAAGAAGGAGGAAGTCGCCATGATGGTGGGCAGATGGCTGTGAGTGCCGGCCTGTTGGAGTAAGAGCCGTCCAGGCAGATCATGACAAGTGCTATCTCCGGATTTTGACAGGGAAATAAACAAAATAGCTCAGAGGGTTGATATCTGCCTAGCTCTAGTGCTTTAAGGCTTGCTATAAATATAAAGGTTTTTTGTTTTTTGTTTTTAATTTTGGAAATGAATGATCTAAGGTGACCAAGAAGCCTTCAGATAATATTTCCCACAACAGGAAACATCCTACAAAAAGAATGAAAGACAAAGTATATCCTGGGAGAAAATTATCAATGAGCCCCTTACGGGCAGCATCATTTCCTATGCATGGATTCTGACTAGTATAAGAGAGGAGAAAGCTAGCTGGTGGGGGAGGGAAGGGGAGAGGGGATGGGAGAGAGAGAGAGAGAGCAAGTAAGCAACGATGCATTCATTCTCTCCATAAGCCAAATAAACCCTTTTCCTACCCCCATTTCCTTTTTGTCAGAGTATATACCACAGCAACAGAAAGGGAACAGGCCCTGACTCCACAATACTCACAGCCCACATGTGGGACGAGGCTCAAGCAGCCATTGTTTAGTTGTCCTGCTGATGGTCACAGGGGCAGGGGGAGAAGAGGGCACAAGTGGCTTCCTAAAGGGCAAGCCTCTGAGAGCCCACCATCACATGCCACCTGGGATGGCAGAAAGCGGTCAGGGGAAGCTCTGCAGCTCAGGATGCTCTCAGAGGAGACCAAGGCAGGCAGAGAGCCAGGAGGCCCGAGCTCACTGAGGCCTGCGTTTGGATGTCCTAGTTTGCTTGGCTTTCTCTCTGGGACTGGACACCACAGGAAGGAACCCATCATCTTTCCTGTTCTTGCTTTCAGACTCACTTCAGGACACAGACAGGAGACATGGTTAAGAAATCACATGCAGGACTATCTTTTTATTGTTGCCCATCTTGCTTCATACCATGTGGATTTTATGGGATTCAATGATTAGACAAAAAGTCATAAGCTAACAACATTGGCTCTCTCTGCCAGAACCCCTTTGCCACACATATTAGAGTTGGAATCAGTTGCCTGATTTATGGGGATACTGCCCACTGGGAATGCAGAACTGTATGCCAGAGTGTTGGGGCCTCATGTGTCCTGAGGACGGTCTGATGGAGACTGTCCAAGCTGCATCTGTTTTGCAGATTAGGAGAGACACACAAAGGAAGCTATTGTATCTTGTGGTTCCCAATGGCCAGGACAGGGCTGGGGTGTCTGGGCATTAACATTCAGTGGACGGAACTGGTCTTCTCTGGAGAAATCTTTGTCTTCTTGAAAAATACTTGAACTGGGTTCAGAAGCCCATGACTGCTGGGAGGGAAGTGAAGGGTGGATGATGGACGCTGTCACGTGCTTTAAAGATGTGTGTGTGTGCACGCTGGTGTGCTCGACTGCCAGTGCACGTGTGAACAGGGGATGGCTTGGGAACGCCTGGGTCTCTCACTGGACCTGAAGCTAGCTGGTTCTGTCAGACTGGCTGGCAGTGGATTGGCCACTACACAGCAGGACAGGACTCACTCCCTATGGCAGGAAGCAAATGGTGGAAACACTGAAAGATATGGCTTTGTTGAGGCAGGGTTCTAAGAAATGCCTCTTTTTTATTTGTCATAGTTTGAGATTTGTGAGCTGTGAGCTTAGCTTGGAGTACCTGTCTTAGCTGCTGGCTTGGCATAGCCTGGCATCGTCTAAGAGGAAAACTTCAAGTGAGGAACTGTCTGGGTCAGGTTGGGCTGTGGGCATGTCTTTGGGGGGGTTGTCTTGATGATTCATCTATTTAGGAGGGCACAGCTCACTGTGGGCAGTACTAATCCTACGAAAGTGTGTAAAGTACAGAAGAAAGCTAGCTTAGCATAAGCCTGTGTGTCAGCCAACAAGCAGCATCTCCCATGGTTCCTGCTGCACTTCTTTGATTATGAAGTGAGCTTCTTGGTTGTAGGTAATGGGCAGAAAAACAGCCAGGCCTGTCTTCATGTCCCTACCTTCACGTCCCTTCCTTCACATTCTTACCGGAATTCCTTCTGTGACTTTCCTTAATGGTGGACAGTGACCTGTAAGTGTAAGCCAAGGAAACCCTTTTCTCCTCTAAGTTACCCTTGCTCAGTTTTTGGTCAGAGGAAAGGAAGCCAGAACAGCCTGCATACACACACACACACACACACACACACACACAGAGAGAGAGAGAGAGAGAGAGAGAGAGAGAGAGAGAGACAAAGACACAGACACAGAGACAGACATACATACAGATACACACACAGAGAGAGACATAAACAAAGACACAGAAAGAGAGACACATACACACACAAAGAGACATATGCACACAGAGACATATATACTCAGACACACACAGAGACACACAGAAACACACAGACATACACACAGTCACACACACAGAGACACATATATACAGACACACATAGATATATATATACACAAACACACAGAGAGACAGAGGCACACACACAGACATACACACATACAGAGAGACACATACACACACACAGACACACACACACACACAAACACACACACCATTCCCCTCTTACTGACATCTACGGCAACGGCACATTTGACATAGCAGGCAGGCAGATACTGTTGTGTTATGTTGAACTGAAGCCACACTTCATGCAGATGGCCTCAGGTTTCTCCTAACACTTACTTCCATCTCAGAATGCTGCCCATGACACCACATCACATTTAATGCACCTGCTTGTTGGTTTAGCTTCTGCATTTCTGGGGCTGTAGGGTTTAGGAGAGGAAGAACGCAGTAAACATCCATCCTCCCTGCTACTTCGTCTTACAACACGTGTCGTGTGGATTTTGAGCTTAGTTGTTTCTCTGAGGTAGGATGTTTTAGGAGCCTGCATTGCAAGTTCATTGTTTCCTTTTTTTTTGTATGTTGTGTTCTTTGGAAGGAAATCACTGCACGCAGCTCACATTAGAAAATAGGGAGCCAAGTTCTGCTCCCTTGCAACGTGCGTCATCTGTAGACTATTTGGAATTCTACCCACGAGGGCAGGCGACATGGCACAGTGGGTCAGGGTACGTGCTACCAAGCCTGATGACCCAAGTTCAAGCTCCAGGATCCACATGGTACAGAGAGGGAACTGCAAGTTGTCCTCTGAACTCCACACATGTGTGTCAGACACACACACACACACACACACACACACTATGCTATTTTAAAATAATTCTGCATAAGGAATTTTATTGTCTCCCATTTATTTATTTGATAATTTTCTTATATCGTAAGGGTTTGCTGATATTAATTATATACATGACATGATAGATGCTATTTTAAGTGTTTGTGGCTTAAGCTGTTACACTTTGGTCATCCAGAGCTCTTTCATTCCCTGTAGCATCTCTCCTATACAATCCTGTCAGTACAAGCTTCAGGTTATGTTTAAACTTGAACACACTTCCTACAGTTTGGGTGTGAAGTGCCCCAGGCCCCTCTTGCTCCATTCCTAAGATCAGACATTTGTCCAAGAAGCTCCCATTCCCTCACTGAAGAATGTGAGCACAAAGCACAGTCTGGAGATAGGGGCACGTTACTGCTGGGTGATCATTGTTCCCAGGTCCTTTCAGTGGACAGTGAGACGTGTGTGTGTGTGTGTGTGTGTGTGTGTGTGTGTGTGTGTGTATGTGCATTGTATACATGTGAGTATGTGAGCATTTGTGTACATGCCCACATGTGTGAGGGTATTGTATGTGCATGTGTGTGTATGTGTGTGTATGTGTGTGTGTGTGTGTGTGTATGTGTGTGTGTATGTGTGTGTGTGTGTGTGTGTGTGTGTGTGTTGTATACATGTGAGTATTTGAGCACTTGTGTACATGCCCACATGTGTGAGTGTATTGTGTGTGTGTGTGTGTGTGTGCATGTGTGTGTGATAGAAGAACATATAGTCTTTCATGTATGTGTCTGTAGAGGGATATGTACACATGAGTGCAAGTGTCACAGAGACCAGAGGCATCACATTTCCCTGGAAGCAGAGAGACAGACAGATGCTTGTAAGTCTCCTAATGTGAATGCTGGGAACCGAACTCTGGTCCTCCGGTGCTCTTAACTACCGAGCCATCTCAGCCCTGTGACTTTGTTCCAATGCACCCACACGCATCCCAAAGCTGTCCACCAGAGATCGTTAACCATGACTGTCAGCCTGACTGGCCAGTTTTGTGCTCAAGATGCCACTGGGTTGCTGAAATCTTCTCTCTCCATAACCCCGTGAGTAGAAGAAGAAAAGTTCTAAGGGGAATTGGATTGTTGGATAGAAACGGAAGACAGATCACAGCAGTGGGTCCTGACAGCACCCTGGGTCACTGTCTCACCACACACACACTCGTCCTCTGCCCACACTTCAGCGACAAACCCTCCCTTTCCTGTCCAAAGAGAGCCCAGATAAAACCCACACAGTTACCATATGCAGATGCCAGTCCAAGGCCACTAAGCACCAGCCTTTCAGATTTGAACTTCAGGGTCACTCACGTTTTTACCCAGAAGTACTCTGTCTATTAAAAAAAAAAAGGCAGAGTAATGACTAACCTGAAGTATTACTCTTTAATGAAAGGGAGCTGTGTGAGATTTTCTCAGCAAGCACCAGTACCTTCAAACGTCTCTCCATACAGGGCCAAATGATAGTCAACTGCTCCCTGTGTGTTCATCTTGTCCTGTGGAGAAAGCCAGCCGGAAAGGGTACAAAGACTGTTTCCTGGGGACACTGGCTCCTACCTCCTAACTCCCTAGTTCACACCCTTGTCTGCCTCTCCGTGCTAACTGAAATCCAAATGTGCATCCTTTATGTTCTGATGGTTTCGTTTAGGAATGGTTCTGTGTCTGCCTGGAATTTGATGTGTGTTGTTCAGCTCCACTTACCTATGCTCGACTTCAAAGCATTGGAATCAAAGTGTTTCAAATGTTCACCTTGAAGAAATTCCTATGAATTCTTCTAAAGTGTTGGCAAAGCCAGAAAGATGACATTACGGAACGCAGCCATAGCTCATCTGAAAAGACCGAAGTTAACAGTGCTGACCAACTGTGATGACCGCCCATCTGCTTGGTCAGCTGATGCCTCTCAGCCTATAGTGGAAGAGGATGGAAAAAGGGGGTGGGGCTAAAGGTAAGAGTGTCTAGCCTGGTTGCAAGCACTTTACCCACGAAACCATTTCATTAGCCCTGGGGTAGATTTCTAAAGAAGTAATACTTCTATACATAAAGATACATTTCATGTATCATACGTACATGAAATGATACCAGTTTTAACTTAGAAAGGAGATAAGCAATTTCAGATGTATATTCATCAATAGCTAAGCTGAAGACTATGAAACGAGAAGTATCCACCGACAAGACAAAGGGAGACATTTGTAATTACAGCTCACATCAACTCCTGTCTTCATAATTGATAGAGAAGAATCATTCAGTACACAGGAAACTGAGCAATATACCAGCACCGTGATATCAGAGATGTACCACATTCCACAACAGGATACTCATTCCCTTTATTGGTAAATGAAATATTCATCAAGATACATCATATTCTGAAGCATAAAATGAGTCACAGAAATGGAAGGAAATAAAATCCCGTGGAAGGTGTTTTCTGAAGATAATAGAATTAAATTATGACTCCATGATGGCATCTCCTGGGGGCTGGGTTCATGCATAGGAGATGAGATTTGGCCTAAGGCTTACACTCTGGGGAATTCTAGTGTGAGGGCTAAGAGTTCTCAAGGACAGCCAAGGAGGGAAGATCAGAATAAACAAGGAGAAGCAGAAAAGAGGAACCATGGAGACAAGGGGGCAGAGACTCCCAGGAAGCACCAGGATGTAGAAATAGCTGATGATGTTAGAGTTGAAGCAAAGCCTTTGGGTTTTGAGACACCGAGATTATCTGTGACCTCGGCAAGATCAACTGATGGGAAATGAGGAAGTAAATGCATGGATTGTCTATTCCTCTTCCAGGGAAACCTCTCCCTCTTGGAAAAGCCAAGATCATGAAAGGAAGGCAGTGGCCGAGGGGAGAGCTGAGGTCAGAAGTAAAGTCCACCCCCACTTCTCAGTTAACTAATTTGTTGTTTCTAAAGATAAGGCAATTTGGACATGTTTGCAGACGGCAGATTAAGATTACAGTTAGGGGCTGGAAAGATAGCTCAGCGGTTAAGAGCACTGACTGCTCTTCCAGAGGTCCCGAGTTCAATTCCCAGCAACCACATGATGGATCACAACCTTCTGTAATGGGATCCGTTGCCCTCTTCTGGTGTGTCTGAGAATAGTGATGGTGTAGCCACATACATAAAATAAATCTTAAAAAACAAAACAAAAACACCAATTTTAAAAAAGATTACAGTTAGTAAAAGATGGTGGAAGATACAGGAGAGCTGGTGCTTATGGGAAAAGGTTGTTGAGGAGAGGTAATGGGAGGAATGGTGTAATGACCGGGTGGGACATGCGTCCCCACTACAGAGGTGACAGGTGGCCACATGGTAGGTGGGCGTTACAGTTTAACTATGGAGGGTTTCCCCGAGGTAGCTAAAAGCAGGGTCCCCAGAGGGTGGGGTCTATTTCGGATGGAGGAAGTAGCAACTGCATATGAGTCCTTGTTGGCATCTTATACTTGACCCTTCTCTTCCTTTCTCTCTTCTTTGTGCTCACCATGACGTGATCAGGTCTCTGAGGCAGGCTACCCCTGCTATGATGGTCCAACCAAGCCTGTGGGACCCAGCAACCAAATTCTTGGGAACCATGAGCCCAAATACATGTTTATTCTTATGAGCTGTTCTCTTCAGCATCTTGTTTATGGTGACTGTTCATATTCTGTCTAAGCTCCGCCCCACAGTTACCTGGCAACAGCCAGGTAGGTCTGACACTATAAAAGAGGCTGCTTGCCCCCTCCTCACTCTCTTGCTCTCTTGCCCTTTTACCCTCTTCCCCCTTTGTCCCTTCTCTCCCCACTCCCTTCACCCCTTCACATGCTCATGGCCGCTACTCCTCTTCTCTTCTCTTCTCTTCTCTTCTCTTCTCTTCTCTTCTCTTCTCTTCTCTCTTCTCCTCTCCTCTCCTCTCCTCTCCTCTCCTCTTCTCTTCTCTTCTCTCTTCTTCTCTCTTCTCTTCTCCTCTCCTCTTTTCTCTCTCTCTCCTTCTCTCTCTGCCCCTACTACCCTCTCAACTCCCCTTCCCATGCCCTGAATAAACTCTATTCTATACTATACCATCATGTGGCTGGTCCCTCTTGGGGAACAGATCCCTCAACATGAGTTTCCCAGAGGCACCCCCTTCCCTCACACCTCACCACACCTCCATAGAACTTTCCCCCTTCCCTTTATCTTTTTATAAACACAACAGTGACAGAAAAAGTAATCAATGCAGTGAAGACTTAAGGCATTTACATAGAGCACCACTGTGGAGTCAAGGTTTGACCTTTATTCACTGTCTCTTAAAACGTATCTCCTGCCCCAGTTTGCAAGCTGTAGACTCATGTTCCAAGTGTCTCGCCATGACAACCACTTAGACCCACTCCCACTTTACCATTCATGAAAGCAAGGGATTCTCCCCAAAAGGGGAGTTAACTTCTTCCAGGTTATCTTTTGTGTGTTCCTTCTTGGTCCAGACAATGGTGTCCTCATGGATCCTGTTCTAGCCTTGGACCAACGGAGAGGCGGCTTTCACTTGTCAGCAGATGCAGAATGTCAGGGGGTAGGCTGCTGACATGCATGAGGGGCAGGTTGACTGTGGATCAGAGCAAGCATGTTTTAATTAAAAAATTATGTCTACGAATATTTGCCCGCATATACCTATATTTACCGTATGTGAACCTGGTGCCCTTGAAGGCTAGAAGAGGCCACCAGAGCCCCTTGGACTGGGGTTACCGTCACACTGGAGTTGTGACGTACCATGTGGGTGTTGGGATTAGAACCTGGGCTCTCTCCAAGAGCAGTCAGTGTGCTTAACTCCTCAGCCATCTCTCCAGCTTCAGAAAATGTGTTTTGAGATGATGGGGCAAATCCAAGACATCCAGGTTGTCCCCGAGTGTCACCAGTGCACAGAAGGAAGACGGGTGAGTGGCGGATCTTAGAGAAAGCTCGGAACCGTGAAACACTGACACGAACTTCTCCCCTGTGATCCTCTGAGAACATAGACACGAGCTTCAAGCATCTCACCGAGCAGCAGCTGAGCCACATGCCTAAAGTCCTGACTCACTCAGAGGCAGAGGCAGGAAGATCACCCATTTTAGAGTAGAGTGAGCCACAGCAGCAGACCCTGGGTCAGGAAGAAATTAATAAAGTTGCGACCTGACCCAAGCCCCCATCCACCGTTGGTCCCAACATTCCTCCCGACTCCTCGTTTGAAATTTGACTTGGCCTAGTGGGTTCCTTCTCATCTCACCGGTGAATCACCACAATTCACCTCAGAGTATCAGAAGCTCTCCTCCATGAGACCTCTCTACTAAGTAAGCGTGTGTCTCCTCTTCCCTCCAAAATTGTCCCGAATTCTTTTTAGCTTCTCTTTCTAGTCAGTTTAAAATTGTTAAAAGCAAAACAAACAAACAAACAAAAATACATTTTCTCAATCTTTTCCTTTTCTTGGCAGAGAAGACCTGGCTGGAGGCCAGTAGTAGTAATGTGTAAAAAAAAAAAAAAAAAGACAAAAAAGAGGAGGAGAAAGAAGGAGGAAGAGGGAGGAGGAGGAGGAGGGAAAGAAGAAGAAGAAGAGGAAGAAGAAGAAGAAGAAGAAGAAGAAGAAGAAGAAGAAGAAGAAGAAGAAGAAGAAGAAGAAGAAGAAGAAGATGATGACATCACAGA
The DNA here is from genome assembly GCF_963924665.1 of Micromys minutus. Taxonomy (NCBI): domain Eukaryota; kingdom Metazoa; phylum Chordata; class Mammalia; order Rodentia; family Muridae; genus Micromys; species Micromys minutus. The sequence goes on along the minus strand of NC_137976.1, from coordinate 4,618,133 downwards.
AAACGGCAACAACCAAACCAATGTTAGAAAATAATTTCTCTAAAATGTCAGTCGCTCTCCAGGGAAAGATGCTGATAGCTGTTTACTTTCTCTGAGCAGACATGGTGGCTACAAGCTGCTTGGCTTCCTAAAGCTTTTCACAAATGCATCACAGCCAGACCCCAGGCCCCTTCAGAGCAGATTTAATTAGGATGAATGGTACTAATGTGTTGTCCTGGAGACTGCTAACCATGGGTCCATTTGTCCAGTCATGAGGCTGGGGCTCACCCTGCTGGGCCCTGACGACATTCTTGTGCGTCTAGCTGAGTTTGAACTTGGCTTGCACAAACCCTCAGGAATGTGCTCTGTGGCCTCATTCCTCTTCCACCTGAGCTCACCTGTGGTTGTAAGAGCAGGGCATTTCTGCCAGTGTAAGCGCAGCTCACAGACTAGCCCGAGGAGCATCCTTGTGCTCTGTAAGAACAAACCCTCCATCTTGTAGTGGATAGATACAGGTGCTTTAACACGGGTGGGGGTGTAGAATATGGGGTCTGGCCACAATTTCAGTGCAGATGTGTGTCTGTGTTCATGCTAGCGCTGGAGCGGAGACTACAGTGTGTAACCATAGGGTGTGTTACAAAAGCTGAGCTGACAACCACATTAGCTGTGACTCCCCTCTGCCTTGCTGCCAAACCACCCTCTCTCCAGAGACAAAAGCAACTCGTTGTCATCTGAGACTGAAGCTACCAGCCTAAGGTGGCTCTCTATAGGTGGCCACCCCTTTAGTTTCACAGACATTTGAAAGGGACATTTCCAGTCAGTCACTACTCTGTGGGCACAGCAGAGACACAGGAATCGGCAAGGCACAGGTTGATGTCTCCGAACAAGGAACCGCTCTGTCGAAATGTCTTTTGAGAAATATGGGGCCACAGGACACTCAGGAGGATCCACTCAGAGCCGGGGTACACCCTAAGATAGGGTTTATTTTGGAGTTCAAGTGTTGGCGCCTGCCCCGGTCTTTCCTTATGGGAAGCATATTTTGTCGGAGCACAAAGCCTTCAGACAAGACGGTCCAGGGCTTTGGACTGGGAGCTGTCGCTGTCCCGGAGTTACCTAGGGACACTAAACACCTTTGGTAGTTTGGAAGGGCTGAGGGTGTGGGACAGATGGATCTTGGCAAATGACAGCATGACCCTTCATTATTAGCAGAGAAGGGCGTTTGCAGGCATGCTCCTCTGCCGGTGGCACTGTTCTCTGGAAGGATCCAAGATGAGCTTCTTGCTAGAGGGAGGGGTGGAGAGCAGATTTACTGCTGACTCTGTTCCTGGCACCTGCAATCTTCAGAGAACAAAGCATCCCCTGAGGACCCCGAGTTTCTTCAGCTTCTCCATGTTTGCACAACCGGATTCTTTGTTCCTGGGGTACTATCTCCCCCCCTCGCCAGTTGCAGGTCTGTCCCTCTCTTCCCTCCAACCAAGGCAATAATATTTTACTAAAGCTCAGAGCCAAGTTTAAAATGAAGGTAGATAAGTTCCTGGCTTTGGTTCCTGGATTTTCTGCTTTTTGCTTCATTCGGGGCATGAGCAGAGCCCTGCAGGGCCTTGCTAATTGTCTCCAAGCGAAAAGATTGATTGAAAAGAGATCTTAGACTCCCAGGGGGCACAACACCCTTCATTTCACAATGGAGAATTCTTTTTGTGGTATTTATTTTATGATTCCTGACCCTTGTTCTAAATCTTTCTGGTGTGTTTTCATTTAAAATGTATTAACTGAAACTTGGCGTGGAGACTTGGCTCCGTTAGGCTCCTCTACAACTTATCCAGATTTTATTATACTGGGACCTGGTTTCTGAACTTGAATACAGGAGGAAGCTTGGGGATAAATTGAGGGATTGTGATACTTACTATGCCTTTAACTCTTTGGGTTCCTCTTGCCAACTAACTGGAGTGTTGTGGTTGCATTTGAAAGTTGAGAAAGTGGGACTAGTCTTTCTGAGGCCTTGGTGTGTTTCTGGTGAACGCAGACTCTGTTGAGTGTTTGGGGCCCAGTGATTGTTTGGGGCATGCTTCTGGATGGGGACCCCTCCCAGGAACCTTTGAGTCCCTTAACACTCTTATCTAAACATCTTTCCGTCATAGCTCAGAAACCTTAGCACTTCCAATATGGCTCCCTGTATCTTCCCTCCAGCGGCCTCTGTACTGTGGCCACCTTGGAGACCCTGAAAGCCTCTATCCTCTGTTGGTTCCTCCCCGAAGCCCATTCTACCCTATTATAGTTAGTCTGATGGCTCAACCCCCTCAGCCTGTTTGCCTCGTGCCCACTTCCTTCCGTCTTCGCTCCATCCCAGGTCTAGTATTAATGGTTCTTGCCTGAAGATTTGTCAGCCTCTTGCCTTTTCTATAGCCAGAGTGATCTATAGCTGATACCTTATTCGGCCTACAACCCTACCCCCAGCCCTTTAGGTGCTCCCACTGTATTTGGCTTAGAACTGAATCATCCCTCATCCCCATAGACCTTGTGTGATCCAGTCCCTCCTGCCCTCAGAGCCTCTTCTCACAGCCTGTCCGAGTGTTACATTAGCTCAGCCAGGCTCTGCCAGCCTGTATCGGGGTCCCTGGCTAAGATGCTTGGCCCCATCTTTTTTTTGGGGAGGGAAGTGGGGAAACAGGGTTTCTCTGTGTATCCCTGGTTGTCTTGCACTTGATGTGGACACCAGGCTAGTCCAAATCTGGTCTCAAACTCAGAAATCTGCCTGCCTCTGCTTCCTGAGAGCTGGGATTATAGGTGTGTACCACCGTACCCACCCCTGCCCCATCTTTCAAGTGCCTCCTCACCAGTGCCTTTGAAGGTTCCTCTCAGTGCAATCAAAGCATCTCTCACTTTCACTGTACTCCAGCGTTTGCTTCTGTCTTTATCAAGCACTGGCTTTTGCTCCAGCTCAGTGGCTAGCCTCTCTGATAGCTGATGTTGGTTGTCAATGATGGTAGGTACCACAGCCCCACAATAGTATGTAGGTACCGCAGCTCCATGGCTGGTCCTGGGCTTAATAAAGAGGAGAAAGTGAATTGAGCTCCTGCACCCCTTATCTCCTGCCCACCCCACCCCGGGCAGACAAATACAGGCAGCCACCTCACAGTCTGGCCATACAATTGCCCGCCATGATAGATGGAAGCCAGGGGCCAGACCTGGAACTCCTCAGTAGGGCCGAGCATGAAACACAGCCCTCAGGGCCCACTGGGAACAAGCTCCTGGGCCTCCCACAGAGCAGAAATCTGCCTCCAGCTGCTTAGCCCTCTTCATTGATGCTGTGGGAATCAAAGGGAGTAATTCCTGTGCGATTCACTGACCCCAAAGTAACTGCTGGATACCAAGAAGTTGAGTGTATGGCCTTGGGCAAGGACACAGAGCTAGTAAAAGCAGGACACTTGAAGGCCTGACCTGAACCCTAGACCTTGACCATGTTCTAGATTCCATCTCACATTCTGCCACCAGACCTCTGTCAGTGGATGTCACCGAGTCTTCCTTTTTGTTTGAGTGGGAAAATGGCACCTACTCTTTCATTGTGAGTACAAATTACATTATTAGAAAATATGATTTCTGTTCCTCACTGCCGTGACTGACAGAGCCGTTGCAGCCCTGGCCTCACTGCTGAGAATTCTGCTATCATATCTCTTCTAACAACCCCCACGTACTTAGTCCTCTGCCTCACTCCCACTGCCCACCACAGAGATGACCTGGAGAAAGTCTGAACTGACTTGTCCGAGACCGAGAGCCAGAACCTGTGGACCCTCACCCCTCTCACCCCACAGAGAGCCATTCCCTGCCATGTGCTCTGCCAAACTCTCTGAACATGGAAAAAGTCTTTTCTGTCCAACCTGGGCTTCTGTTGACTGTTATTTGAAACAGATCATGAAACGCTAATCCCGGGACTCGGTTGTATTTCAACAAATCTCAATGAGAAAGCTCTGGTAATAGTCCTATGCAAAAATTCATTCCTTCTTTAAGTCATATGGTCTCCTGTAACTTTAGTGATTTTTTTTAATTGCCCAGGTCCTTAAAAAAAACCTGGAAGAGTGTCTAAATTGTGTGTGTGTGTGCATGCACACATGCAGACACGCATATTGGAATTCATCGAAAATGAATGTCTATCAATTGATTAAGGTAAAGTACTGAAATGAAGAGCAGCAATCATATTTTCTAACAATGTACTGTGGACTCACAATGACAGAATGGACATTGCTTTCCCCACTCACACAGAAAGTGACACTAATTAAGGAGCCCAAGAGACCCTAGATAAGACCTTCGTGCCCGTGAACTGCAGAAACAGTCATCTGCTTTGAAGTAGAAGGCTGCCCGGCCCTCGCCTGCCTTTCCTGGATCTGGTGTGTATTTTTTCTGTGAGGAAGGTGGTTTCTGTCCCTGGTCTGTGCCTCTCCCTTTGTGGCCGCTCTTTGCATTTCCCTGAAGGGAGCCCACCTGCTTACTGCACCTCTAACTGCATGGTTCAACCGGCTACCTCTTTTTCTTGGGAGTTCCCATAGTATATTCATGAATTGCACAGATGGACGATAAACTGATTCTGGTTACAGATGCTGATATTGATAATCTTGGGCCTGAATGGCTTCCAAACCAGAAATGATCTCCAAACTTGCAAGACTGGGAGTTCAGATACAATTTGAGTGTTCTCGTCAGATGGCTGGATGTGGTTCAAAGCTCACTGGAAAAATGCATGCAGAAAGTATGAGTTTGTGCCATTCAGGTGGCTTGGGATGAATTGTTCCCTCTCTGGGTTCCCTGCTGATGGCCCGGGAGCTTTCTACTAAGGGAGCAGAAAATTGCCTTGGGACCTGAGACACAATCTCTCTATAAATCTGATTTGTTTATTTAATAGATATTTATTACAGATAAGCTAGGGGACATGGGACAAAGGAATGAGACCCAACCTTGAGTGTACCGTAATGACTAGTGGAGAGCGGCATTTGGCACCAATACTTTGACTTAGAGTGGTGAGTTCAAAACCTGCCCCCTGAGGAGGGGAGAAGGTTCCCTGCCTTTGTGGGCTGAACTATTTCCTGGTCAAATCTATATATTGAAGTACTTGTTCCTAGAACCTCAGTTTTAGACAGAAAATGAGGGATATAATGTCACAGCAATGGGTCCCTGTGAATTATCACTAAAGTCCTTAGAAGGAGAACCAACCAAAGGAGACACCCGCAAACTAATCCGCAGAGGAAGAAGATACAGGGAAAACCCAGCCACACTGACCTCTGGACCTCAGACTTCCAGGCTCTCTAAGACAGTGGGAACACCTTTGTTTAAGCCATGTTACCTCTGGGGTTTTGTTATGGCAGAGCCCCACAGAAGGCCAAGCCTAGCAAACACCTCACTCCCCACTGCTTTCTCTGTTGGTTTTTCCCAGACAGAGATTGTCTGCATAACCCTGGCTGTCCTGCAACTCCCTCTATAGACCAGGCTAGCCTGGAACTCAAAGATCTGCCTGCCTCTGTGGGGACTCAAGGCTACCTCCCCAGCCCTGCTGGTTTGTTTGTTTGGTTGGTTTTTACTTTTTTATTTCAGTACGTGCTGTTGCTTGAAATCTTTTCCAAGTTTCTTATTCCGTGTATTCCTGCTAGAATACCAACCCCACAAGAGTAGGGACAGGCTCTGTTAGTCCCCTAGCCTATTCTATGAAAGAGTTCTAGCACACCTCAGGCGTTCAGTACAGTGTTGCAAGGCTGGAGCAGAGAAGAGCCAATTTCTTGAGGCATTGGGTGGTATGGAGAAATGCATGAAGCGTCTGAATTGGTCTCCTACGCTCGTGGGACGGAGAACGGAAGGAAATACACCCCCAGGGTGAAATACATAAGCAGGACACGGAAGTTTGTTCAGTCACTGAAAGGATCTTATTTTTCCAACAAGCTGGTGAATTCGCCTCATTTTCTGACTGTAGCTGAAACTTTCCCTGGCTGGCCCCCTCTTCTCCACTCTGGTTTGCTTTCCGGCAGCTTCCCCGCTAGGCCTGGCATCCGCCACACTGCAGCCTTCCCCCGGGAGTTACTCCCACACATGTACATTTACCCATTCATTCTCAGGTAGTCTGACTTCAAACCCGTGCACAAAACAAACCTCTTTCCTTTATAAAGCAGCCACTTAGGTGTTTTATGGTAGTCGTTAAAAAGAGACCAATATGGTTCCCATGCCAGGCCTCTTCGGCGGGTTCTGTGTTAGTGGTGAGTGAGGTCACAGGGAAGAAAGACCGGAACAGACACCAGTAAAGCATGACATGCAGAAATCTCCCAGAAGATGGGAGACAGAGGAACGGGGAAGGCAGGTAGAGGTTTGCTAGAGGTGTGTAAGGAAAACCTCCCCAGTGTGTTGCCTTTGGCCCATCGAAGAATTCTCTAAGAAGGGCGGTCTCCAAAGAGTAGCCAACGTTCGGCAATTGTGTTCTGGGCCAGATCTTAGTGGCAAGATGGGTCATTGTGCCAGAGTCACCAAAGGTCAGAGCTGGCTTGCAAGATCTCATTGCTGACATTCTAGAAAATTCTGGAGCTATTGAAAATGCTGTGAAAACCACATTTTGTAAGCTTACAATTAAATAAGTTTTACTCTAAGAGAAATCTAATAAATATTCAAAGCTCTTCCTTTTCTTATTGTTTCCTTACTATCTAGATCAGCGGCAAGGTGAACACATTCACACAAACACACACACACACACACACACACACACACACACAGCATGTTACAAAGTACACATTCTGACCTTTGACCCCTCCTGACCCCTCCCAGGCTTCATCCCTGAGGTCACTACTAGATTTTTCATTACCTTATGGAGTCCACTCCCCGAAGCCACTTCTTCCCAGTTAGGTTCTTGGGTCATTTCCAGTTTTTTTTTTTTTTTTTTTTTTTTTTTTTTTGTTTTTTTTGTTTTTTTGTTTTTTTGTTTTTTTATAAATATGTGGCAGGCCTGAGACATCTTCTTGCAAATATGTTCTTGTTTCTTCAGAATTATTCTGTAGGACATTTTCCCCCTTGAGGCTTGACTGGGTCAGAGAGGAAGGGACCGATTTTTATGGCTTGTGACATACTGCAAATGCGCGGAAGTTGTTTTTCCCCTGTTTACAGTGTCACCAGTAAGATCTGGGCTGCCTGTTTCCCCAAAGCCCCGCCAGCAGTTCTGTCATTTTTATTTGTTGTGTTTTTTTTTCTCCTGCTGTTTCCTAATTGCAGAACAATCCATGTAGCTGGGGAGAGGAGATTAGAAAGAAGAGAAGAAAGAGGAAAGGAGGGAGAGATAGGAAGGAAGCATGGCACTGGGGGTGTGGGTGTTTTGAGTAAAGAACGGAAGAGGGGAGAAATATCATTCACATGAGACACCAGGAAAATGCAGGAGGATTTCGGTTTCTAAAGGCTGGAAACAGAAAAACCACAGACAGACAGACAGACAGACACACCACCACCACACACACACACACACACACACACACACACACACACACACACCCTGTACACTGAAGGGAAAGGGATGAGATGCCTTGTAAATATGAAGCAAGCATAGAATTTGTTTTGCTTTTCTCTCGCGGCACATTCCGATGCAAAAACAAATGGGCGGAATCACTAAAATTTGGAGAGGGAACTGTAGCATAAGCTTTGTTTTTGTGTCTGTGATATATGTTAAATCAAACACAATAAGTGGGGGTTATTGCCAGTCCTCTGGGCTCAGACCCTGTCTCCCTCTGACTAAACAGAACCCAAAGCGGGAGCACCGAGCGCACTGTTGAACGGGCTCCTGCGGTTTGAACCATGCTCGGTACTTTCGGTACTTGAGAGTAACCCTCAAAACCAGCATGTGGACATTCCTGGTGTTTGTCACGGACTGTGGACATATGCAGCACATTCCTGTAGGAAGTCAGTGCGTTTTATCTTTGTCATGTGGGAATATTTTAGTAAGATTCTCTCTAGGGCTAGAGATGGCTTAGAGGTAAATGCATGTACAGCCAACCCCATGACCTGAGTTTGATCTCAAAGGTTGACAAGGTGGAAGGAACTGTCCTCTGACCTCCATATGCAGGCCACATAGCCACTATAATAAAATGTAATAAATTTTCCCCTCTAAACTGTCAAACTCATATACTTCAGTGTCACAGAGGATCCTGTCAAAGGACTGGACAGAGCGGCTGTGTTATTTCACAAACCACACTTACATCCCCGGGAGGGGAAGATGTCTCCAGCTGCTTCTGCCGTGCCCTGCATCTGGCTGCTTAGATCGTGGGTTTTTAAGTCATTGGTGACCAGTGGAACTAGCCCATTGTTTTCAGTCTTTGATTTAGAGCGCTGAGATTTCCCAGTATGTATACATGCTGACCAGCAGTGTGCTACCTTTCCACACAGGCAGCCTGACCCACAAGGTTGTGTGCAGAGGCTGTGTCCAGGTAAGCTGGCTGAGATCACGGCCTTACAGTACAGGAATGTATGTGTTCCTCCTCACTGAGAGGAATCTAGTTCTCCTAGAAGGGAGAATTTAGTTTTCTCTGTTTTAGCCCGTTCGTCTTCACAACCTCGTCCATTGGAAATGGTCCCATCTGGAGACCTTTCAGCCCGACCCTCTTACCCACGGTGTGCTCCTCCTCTGGACCCTCTGCTGGTGTTCTCTCCTTCACCTCACTGACTAGAGCAGGAGCTGAAGCTCTGACAGCGTGTTTCCCACAGCATCCGTCTCTCTGAAGCTCTGACCCCATATCCCCTCTCACTTGTTCACTGCACAGGCATGCCTCCCTGGCTGCCACCATTCGGCAGGTCCCAGGAACTCTCCAGATCCCCAGGGTTTTCAGCTCAGTTCCTGTTCTCCAGGTCTTCTCTGAGTTCCTCTGACTGACCCTCTGTGCTCCCAGCTGGCCTTTCTATCCACACCTGAGCACCAGACTCAAAATTGCTCATAATGCCAGAGAGCTCCCCCCTCTAAGCTTCCCTTTCTTCCCTTGAGGGAAAACCACCCTCGTCTCTTCACATGCTGTACTGTGCAGTGTTCACACTGTGCAGTGCCCACACCGTACAGTGTTCATACTGTGCAGTGCCCACACCGTGCAGTGTTCATACTGTGCAGTTCCCACACCATGCAGTGCCCACACTGTGCAGTGTTCATACTGTGCAGTGCCCACACCGTGCAGTGTTCACACTGTGCAGTGCCCACACTGTGCAGTGTTCATACTGTGCAGTGCCCGCACCGTGCAGTGTTCATACTGTGCAGTGCCCATACCATGCAGTGCCCATACCATGCAGTGCCCACACCATGCAGTGCCCACACTGTGCAGTGTTCATACTGTGCAGTGCCCGCACCATGCAGTGTGCAGTGTCCGTACCGTGCAGTGTTTGCACTGTGCACTGCCCTCGTACTTTCTAAAAGGCCACACTGGTTTCCTCCTTTGCTTGGGTCCTTTTGGCATCTCCCATAACTTATGACACTCTATCTAAAACTGTGGGGTTTCTTTGTATGGTCTTCCCTGTCTTTAGAATCTGGCTCCACAAAGTGGATTTTATGTCTCTCTGACTCTCAGCATGAGCTGTCCCATGAGACTCACTTCCCTGTGTTGAGTCCATGAAGTAACAGTGTGCTGGGCAGTCTCTGGTTCCCAAGAGCCCAGGCTACGTTTTCAGAATGTGTGTGATCGACCTGGTACACACAAACCTACTGTTTAAAGAATACACTATTGGAACTTACCGTTAACTTAATCACATTAAAAAATCTAAGAACTTCTTAGAACACAGCTTCCTAATTATTTTCACAATTGCTTGGTGTCCTGAGAGCACTGGTTCATGGTGTTTCTAAGGCAGGAACATATTAAGGTGATACACCGCTGTGTGTCTCTTCCCGATTGCTCATTCTGTAAGGTCAGGCCAGTAGACAGAGACCAACTGCTCAGAGCCTTGGGACTTCAGGAGTGTGAGTACCATGTCTCCGCTTGTGTTCACTCTGGCCCAAGTGGCCCTTTGTGAGTTGATGTTAAGGTGATAGATGATTGGACAGTGGAGAGGTAGGTGGGGAAAAGGCTAGGAAAATGGAAGAGGAGGAGAGTAGGGGGCTTCTTGGAGGAACAAAGATAAAGGCAGATGTGTATTGTTTCTCTCTGCACATCTCTTTATAAATAAGGTTGTTAAGAATGTTTTATAAGAAATGGAATTGTACAAGATCATTTAACTTATCTAGGTTGTCAAATTATATTATACCTATTGGATCAGAGTAGTTTGGTGTGTTCTTTTTTTTCTTCCTTACAACTTATTTATTTTTTTTAAAAAGAGGGAGATACATGTACAGATTTTTAAAAGCATTTTGGCATAAAACTATATGAACATGTTTTTGTCAGTACTTGATTTTTTTTAAGGTTTGATAATATGCATTGACATCTTACTAGTTACTGATGTGTTCTTTGATATGATTACTTAATTGAGTTCAAAGGGTGTAGTGGCAGAATGCACAAAGCCTGCCACAGAGTTGGGATGTGTGTGTCTAAGGCTTGGCAACAGCACGCAGAGGGGAAGTGAGTGAAAACAACGCACTGTGGCAGTCCTATCCACCCAGGTCAGAAGCAGCAGGGGCGGTAAAGTGAATCACACCAGAGTTCATAGAGACGGCCTGGAGCACCGTGTGGTGTGGGGACCGCGTGGCATGCTCGGCTCTGCTCTAGAGCGGCATCTGTGGAGTGAGACCACAGATGGCGGTAAAAGGTTAAGCCAACCATTTAATATTTACTGCAACCGCCCTTGCTATTTGCTAGATTTGCCTGGTCTCAATATGAGAGTCATAGAAGATATAAATCGTTTCACGTTAGTTCTATGAACGCACTCCATACGGTGCTTTCTCATTCCTCAAGAGCGGGCTACTGAACACGCTGGCATACGTTATGCCATAATGCCTTAATGTGGTGAGGGCACTCAACTCACAATAGAAACGCACGCCAACTGTAAGCTCTAGGGATGACTTACCAGGCCAAGGTCACCTGATATGGCCGAGAGAAATTAAACTGGGACAAATTGGAGGGGGCCAAGCACAACTGAGGCTGTGACAATTTGACTGAGAACAGTTGGACTTTTTATCTCAATACAGTTGTAGTCACCAGGCTACAAAGACATTTGCAAGTTATACAAGGTACATGATATTAATGTCTAAGAGTCATTGAACTGCCAAGCTTTCATGCTTCCTTCACTACCAAGGGAAAGTACCGAGAAACACAAAGAGGCCCAGATGCTTCACTGAGGGAGCACATCAGTCTCTCAGGGACTGGAAGGCACAGTGTGTCCCAGGACGCATGGGCTCTAGCTTGTGTCACAGGTCACATGTCTCTCAAGGCAGCTAAGTCAAACCAACTCCAGAGCTCCTTGTACCAGTTAACTTATATAAACTAAAAATTAACTTATTAATCCAATCTACCACACGGCCCATCTTAGCCTATCCTGCCTTATATAGTGTGATGGTTTGCATATGCTTGGCCCAGGAAGTGGCACTATTAGAAAATGTGGCCTTGTTGGAGAAAGTGTGTCACTCTGGGGTTGGGCTTGGAGACACTCTTCCTAGCTGCCTGAAGATGCTCATTCTGTTCCTGGCTTCCTTCGGATGAAGATGTAGAACTCTCAGCTCCTCCTGCACCATACCTGCCTGGATGCTGCCATGCTCCTGCCGTGATGATAATGGACTGACCCTCTGAGTCTGTAAGCCAGCCCCAATTAAATGTTGTCCTTATAAGACTTGCCTTGGTCATGGTGTCTGTTCACAGTAGTAAAACCCCAACTAAGACATACACATGTAGAACACTAATATAAGCCTAGAGTCAGGAAAACATCTCACAAAAGATCACAACATCTTGTTAGAGTTGATATTGTCCTGAAGGTGACAAACAGCACCAGCATAGGATGAAAATGCTCTGAGTTGACCCACTGTGTGCTGGCACCTTCTTTGCCTCTCTTACTAGGACCTTTCTTTTTCTTCCTCCTACCAACTGTGCCTTTGCCATCTCCCTTAGAATAAACTCTGCTCAGCTAACAAGATCTGTGTAATCACCTCTCTGTCACTCATCTGCTGTGAGAACTCTTTTGTATCATTTTTTTATCTACTCCTAAATCTTCTGTATCCTCAGCCACACTACCAAGTACTTAATAAACTATGTTCTAGTAAATCACTTCTGTCTCTATTGCTGTTCCAATTTCTTCCCTGTTGCTGTGACCAAACACTCTGACCAAATGCAACTTGAGGGAGGAAAGAATTTGTTTGGCTTATACTTCCGGGTCATAGTTCATCACTAAAGGAAGATGAAAAGAGAAAAGTACATCATGCAAACACTTCTTACTAATCAGACTGAGAGCCAGATAGCCCCCTGGCTACCACGATCATGGCACCTTCTTCCCACAAGTCACCCAGAAGCAAGAATAAAGAGCAGACTTAGATCATCCTGACTACACTTGTCCCCTTGTTGCCATCCCACAATAAGACAGCAGAGGTGCCAGGCTGGATAGCCACCATGAAACAGGAAAGAGCCAGAGCTGATCTTCCTATAGATAAGGGGATTGAGCAGTCAGCACCACATGCTTGGTTTGTTTGTTGTTAGTTTGTTTTTAAATGTCCTATGAAGGAACTGGCATAGTTGTGATGGTTCCTATATGCTTGATCCAGAGAGTGGCACTATTAGGAGGTGTGGCTTTGGAATAGGTGTGTCACTGTGGGCATGGGCTTTAAGACACACTTCCTAGCTGCCATTGAACTCAGTCATCTCTTAGAGGTTGGCAGATGAAGATGTAGAACTCTCAGCTCCTCCTGCACCACGCCTGCCTGGATGCTGCCATGCCCCTGCCTTGACGATACTGGACTCAATATCTGAACCTGTAAGCCGACCCCAATTAAAGGTTGTTTTTATAAGAGTTCCTTTGGTCATGGTATCTGTTCACAGCGGTAAAACCCTAAGACAGATATTATTACTACTTTGCTATGGGCAGAGCAACTGGGCCAGAAAGGGTCTCAAGGATATTGACCTCCTGCTGTGGTAAGCCCATAAGAGATCCAGAATGTCAAGCCAGACTCTTACTAAGCCCATTATGAACTAGCAGATGCTCACTATCTCTGTAAACTCTCAACAGCACTTCAATGGCCTCTATTTTAATAGGCACTTCTGTCTATCGGCCTCATCCAGACACAATGGGAGAAAACTGCTATGAAAGGCACTGGGGTTGGTATGAAGCCGATTACCTTGAGCCCCTCAAATGACTGCTCTGTTACCCGAAGGGTGGTGGATCTGTCAAGGGAGACACCAGCACTGATGGTACCTATTTGCTGGGGATTCAACAGGATCAACAGGAAAGGTGAGTTTTGAAAGCTAAGTTGTCAGAGGCATGCAGGACTCCATGAAAAGCCATAACCCTTGCTTCTCTGAGGAGGCTTCTAGGGTTGCTGGTGAAGACAATTGGTACACCTCGCTCTTAGACACGGCTTTGGCTTTCTCTGAGTTTGGCCTGCATTTTCCTCATGAAGAGAAGACACACAGCTATGCACTTTCCTTAACGGAGAAAGCTTCTAGAAGATGCTGTAGCAGTTTGTCTGGAAACCCTGCTGTTATTTGGAAAAAGAGAACCAGCATAAGCAAGTCATTCTGTTAAACTGTAATGTCTGATGTCAAGTCCCACCTGTCTACTTCTGTCTTTGAAGAGACATCAGTTTGGCTTTCCAGTCGCTGTTACCAGCACAATGGCCTGCTTCTCTTGACTGTGAGAAGCTCTGGGTGAGTGCTGTGTTTTAATAGAAAGTGAGGGTATAGCCATAAATTTTTTGCAACCTACTTTAATAGGGTTCAGCCTCTCCTCTATTCCACCACCCAGCAGAGGAAGAGAAAAGTTATTAGGATATGGAAGAAGTGGACCTGTTCAGCAGGAGTTCTTTGGGGGCGATCTCGATCTTCTTTGGCAGCAGTTCAGTCCTGTAGCAAACACCAAATATGACCCAGCAGCTGCAAATCAGTCCTCTAGGCAGGCTGATACCAGGCACAAATCCCAACCAGCCTAAAGCAAGGCTGTGGAAGCAGCAAGCTGCCTCAGTAAGCCCACGAGCAGTTCTTGGGCGAGTTTCTCTCAAAGTCAGAGTTATCACAAGGTGAGCGCAACAATGCTATGTAAGGCGAACCAATATGTGCATGTCCTTAGTGAAGAATAGGGTGTTGGAGCAAACCAAACCAAAGCTCAGTGCTCCCCTCCCCCACTGCCTGGGGGGTCATATTTATACTCCTACATCAAGCATCTTTTCATGTGTTCTCTGTATCCAAACATCCTTTCACCTGTGTCTGCTTCAGGAAAACATTCTTTCACATGTCTGCTTTAGCAAGATATCCTTCCACCTGTGTGCCCCACCAAAAACATCATTTGACACAACTAGTTTTCCAAAGAACTAGAAGTTTTCATTTTAGGGGAGAGTAGGAAAGGTAGGGTTGAGTGTTCATCCAGTAAGGATGTATACATGGACGTGTGTGTGTGTGTGTGTGTGTGTGTGTGTGTGTGTGTGTAGCGTCATTCCTCAGAATCTTATTTTGTGAGACAAGTCTTTCACTGGGCCATCAAGAGTTTACCACTGCTTCCTTAGCACTAGGGTTACAAGTCTGCACCACTGTGCTGACTTTTAAAACGTGGGTTCCAGGGTTTAAACTCAGCTCTCCATGCTTGACCCCAGCCCTAGTTGGTCCCTCTGTTACTCACTCAAGTGTGTGTCTGTGTGACTCTCCTGGGAACCAGAATGTGTCTACAGCGTGGGGCTGAGCATCCGATCCAATCTCAGTAATGGGTTAACAAAATAAAGATTTGCTTTTTTCTTGCTTTGTTTTTGAAAGCTGCTCACGCCCCGCCCCTTTTCCCACGGTGTTTTGTGAGTAGAACCCCCTTCCAGCTCTCTTTTCCAGTTTGAGCCATCTGTGGCTCCTTGGGGGGAGGCTGGTAAATCAATTGTTATGCCAGGATGCAAAGAGAACAGCACGAGCCTTGGAATATAGGCTTTGTAGGGAAGGAAATGGTTTTTATAATTCTTCAACATGAGAAACCAAGGCTGGAAGTCTCACATCCTCAATTATTTTTTTTCATAATTATGGATAAAACCAATTTCAGCCAGTGACAAGCAGGCCTTGAGCTCTATTGCTCCAGGGCAGGGGGGATATAACGTGCAGAGAGAGAGGGGGGGAGGGAGGGAGAGAGAGAGAGAGAGAGAGAGAGAGAGAGAGAGAGAGGGAGGGAGGGAGGGAGGGAGGGAGGGAGAGAGAGAGAGAGAGACAGAGAGACAGAGACAGAGACAGAGAGAGACAGAGAGTCAGAAACCCATCCCACTCTGTAGCACGACAAGGTGGGTGTGTGGAGTTGTCATAAGCATGCATGTCAGAAACACAGATCTACACATTTGTGCCATTCTGTAAGATTTTATTGAATAGCAGAGATTTACAAGCTATGTTGTTTTTGTTGGCTGCTTAGTCCTGATCTCCCTTGGTAGTTAGCCAAGGCAAACACAGGTTCTTTTATTCTGATCTAACTACTAATGTTAATCTTCAGATCTCTCCCTGTCTGTGTGTGTGTGTGTGTGTGTGTGTGTGTGTGTGTGTGTAGGTTACAAATAGTTGAAAATTGTTAAAGAAATATCTCAATGTCTTAGTTAAGATTTACTACTGTGAACAGACACTGTGACCAAGGCAACTCTTATAAGAACAACATTTAGTTGGGGCTGGCTTACAGGTTCAGAGGTTCAGTCCATTATCATCAAGATGGAACATGGCAGCATCCAGGCAGGCATGGTGAAGGAGGAGCTGAGAGTTCTACATCTTCATCTGAAGACTGCTAGTGGAAGACTGGCTTCCAGCCAGCTAGAGTGAGGGTCTTAAACCCACACCTACAGTGGCACACCTACTTCAACATGACCACACCCACTCTAACAAGGCCACACCTTCTAATAGGGCCACTCCCTGGGCCAAGCATATACAAACCGTACTCAAAGAGGTGACTTTACTGAAAGGCCTACTGGGTGGGTCAAAGCCAAGTTGCATCTGAGGTCAAGCTGAGCTGTGGTATTGTGGAAGTCATAGAGACAAAGGGATAAACTAGGTTTGCTTGAATCATCAGGTGGACAGATGGAAAGCAATTTAGGATGAACTTAGCAGCCGTAGTGGGAAGCCTAGCTGGACACCTGGGATGGTTGGGACAGTTCTCTGCCAGCAGGGAGTTGTTGCTCTTCTTCATCTGGTGTGTTTGATTAGTTCTCAGGCCTGGTTTTCTTTCTGTGATTTTAGTATGTCCATGGGTTCATATGGTCTCAAGTTGCTCTGATAAATTTGTGGAGCAGTAGTCTGTTCGCTTTTGGGAACACGTCATTAGTCAGTCTGTGCCTTGTGGTTGGGGCTGGGCGTGTGGTTGTGTTTATGTGGACAGTGAAGTTCAGAATCATCATGATCCTTCACTCCAAACGGACTCAAATGCCATGTGTATAATGGAGTCCTAATGGAGTCCTTCAGGACAAGACATGGCTTGAAAAACGATTGCTTCACACAATATGGAGTAACTTAGAACAGGAAACTGCTTGATTTCAACAGAAGCCCAAGGCATCACTCTTAGTGGGATCCTTGCCTGGATACATTAAAGAAGAATATCTGTACCACACACTCCCTGGACTCCATAGAGAGGAAGATGCTGTCCTAGTCAGGGTTCTATTCCTGCACAAACATTATGACCAAGAAGCAAGTTGGGGAGGGAAGGGCTTATTCAGCTTATACTTCCATACCGATGTTCATCACCAGAGGAAGTCAGGACTGGAACCCAAACAGGAGCTGATGCAGAGGCCATGGAGGGGTGCTGATTACTGTCTTGCTTCCCCTGGCTTGCTCAGCCTGCTTTCTTATAGAACCCAGGCCTACCAGCCCAGGGATGGCACCAGCCACAATGGGCTGGGCCCTCCACCCTTGATCACTAGTTGAGAAAATGCCTTACAGCTGAATCTCATGGAGGCATTTTCTTAACTGAGGTTCCTTTCTCTGTGATAATTCCAGCTTGTGTCAAGTTTACACAAACCCAGCCAGTACAGATACCTAATACCACATTGATAGTGACCCCCACTTACCTGTTATTTGACCACCAGGTTAGGTATTGAGGGACTGACAGGCAAAATTTTCCCAGTTGTCCAAGGAGCTTTGGCTTGGCACAGTCACCTGTGGGATGTAGTCTAGGTCCTACCCCTTGCCTCTGGGCCATTTCCTGAATGATGTGGAAGGGTTAGCACTGGGATAACAATAACAGGGGATGTTAGAAATCAGAACCAATGCTAATAGCCACCCAGAGTTGATGGTTGGGGCACAGAGTGATTATTGGTGATTTGAAAGAAACAACATTTAAGTTTCTTGAAAAGACTTCTCACAGGCTACCCCAGCAGCATCCTGGTTTACACAGAAGTAAAGTCTCCTCTTAATCCATAGTCAGCTCCAGCTCAGTGGGCATGCTACAGATATCTATGAAGAAGCAAGTGAGATCAATTCAAAAAAATATGGCTGGGAAGCTCTCGAGTGGTGAGGTCAGAGATGTCTTTTCTTTCTAAATCACAGCAACCATCTACCTTTCCTTCAAATGCTTGGCAGCCATATCAGAACGAAGCCTGTCCCGTCCTTAAGAGACTATTAGAATTGAACCTTCCTTAAGAGACTATTAGAATCTTAGCTGTCCTCAAGGAGGCAGTACTTTAGATAAGCCGACTGGTTGATCAAACTGAAAGGAGAGAAGTGAAGTGGGAAAAGCCTGAGCTATCATTCATTGGCTGGACATAGCTGCTCCAGATACTCACAGGTTGGAGTCTCGTGAGGAATATAGGATGATGCAGTAGAAAAAATGAAGAACAACCTCTCTGTGTCTCTGGCAGCATGACTACATGTGTGGCCTTGAGATATCTGTATCTTCTCTGTCCCCCTACCCCAAGCAGACATTTTAGACAAACAACCCCAAATGCTTGGAGGATTCTCTGAAAAGTTCTATCGGCTCAAACCTCACAGCTATGGTGGTTAGTATTGTGCCAAGTAAAAGCGAACAAATTTGTCATTTCCTGGGCTCTGAGATTCCTGTTTTCTTTATTTGGCATAGCTTGGCTACAGTGTCCTGAGTTCCCTCAGGGGAACTTTTACTGACCTGTTACTATGATTCTGGTTTATCCAGAGAGGAAAAACTCATGATATGCTATCTGTCCGCCATCTTGCCAACTTCTCCCTGGGGTATTTAGCTAAGACACAACTTATTGATAGCTGGCAAATTCTGTTATCTCAAGGGTCTTTGTTTCCTTTACTTCCTGTTTCTTGAACTTTCTGTTTTCTCTAGATACTTTCTGTTTCCCCCCACACTTCCTCTGGGCTGGTCTATGGTCTTCTGTCTCACCCTACACAGATGAGTGAGTAGTTAGGTCAGGACTCCCTCAGACACCGGGACAGAAATAGCCTAGGTCAAGCACTCCAGCTTTCTGGGTATATATGATGGTCTCTGGGTTTAGTGCAAGATAGACAAGACCCTGAAACAGTCTGAAGGAAGTCATTTTCTCCACAGTCTCTTTCATCCTTCATTACAGCCACCACGTGGTGACCTTTTACTATTGAATTTTGTTACGTATTTCCTGTAGAAACTCTATGTGAGCAAGGGGCTCGTGTGTGTCCTCTCCCTCATCGCACTCCCAGGGCCCACAGTATTGCCAGGACTGCAGACTGTGGACGCTATGGATCTATAAGTCACGGTGTTGAGGAACAAAGAGACAGAGAGGGCAGTGAGAAGTGGGGGAGACGTGAGTGAGACAGTAGTGACAGAGACAGAGGAAGGGGAGCAGGGAGGCAAAGCTCTAGCGCGCACACCCTCTCATCCAGGGCGAGCTGCCTCTCTAGTCCCAAGTAAAAAGGGGATCTTCTCACTTCCATTTCCCCTTTATAACGTCAAATTATATGAATTAAAATGGTTGACTGGAGCAGTCCACACCCATCGACAAACAGCACAGGCCAAGGATGCTCATGGCCCCGGGGAGATCTTCATTGTTCTACACTCCAAACCTCCTGCACACTCCTTCCTCCACTATGTGTTCCCATCATTTATGACAGGCTATGGTTTTAAGATGAAAGACCGTCAGGGAGGATGGTAGTGAATGCAGCTCCCACAGCCCAAGATCTGTGAGTCCCAGAGGGAGGCATGTGAGTTGACCCTAGCTGCCCTGAATACTGTGAGAGTGACTCTTTCTCGTGAGGTCTCTGTGGCACCAAATCTCAGTTTAGCAGCATGTTAGAAGACTGGCTTCATCCTGTATCCCAGACTGGTGCTGTTGTGATAGCTGGAGAAGACTGTGGTTGAACTGGGACCCCCTAACCCAGGAGGTATTGGGGACAGGGAGAAGGAAAGTAATCAGGCTTTATGTACTTACTATGGGATTTTTAATTTTTCTCATAGGATGGGATTCTCCTTAAAACAATGATATACATCAAACTTTGATAATGCCACTTTCTCTATTTCTCAACTTATCTTCCATCCTTAAGATGTGTTTGTGGGGTCTGTCTGAAGGATGGATGTGGGCTGGTAAACACCAGTTTTTCTTGCAAGGTTGAATTAAAAGTGATAGCCAGGTACCAGGCATTATCAAGCCTGAGACCCTTTCTTCATCACCAGCCTATTTTCCTTATGGAATTTGAACAAATATTTACTGCATTGATGAGTTTCTGGGGGGGGGGGGAGGTCACTGAGCAGCAGAACACATCTGAAATATGGCTCTTTGGAAAATATTTTAGAAAGGGCCTTTGCCCTTAATCCTTGTCAAAATATATACAGAAATGAGCCTATGCTGTCTCTTGCCAGAATGAAAGGGGTGCAGAAGTATGTACCCTTGGGAATGGCGGCCAATGTGTGCACTGCCAGGGAGCAAGCGGACCACAGCCCCTCAATGTCGCCAGCTCTGGTGGAGACAAACAGGCTGCCTTCCACATCCAGAACTTCTGGTTCTTGGCCAGAACCTGGGGTGAGTTGGAGGGAGGGTGGGGCGTCAGGGAGCCTGCTTGGGGCTGGAAGATGAATGGTTTCATCAGTTCAACTGGTGGGGAGGGAGGTGGGCTCTGGGGCTTGCAAAATATCACATCTTGGCAAAAAATAGTTTGAAAAACAGGAGATTCCTGGAAAGCAGTAATGCTGACACTGGACAGAGTGTTTGGGGCCGGCCAAGCTCCGGAGCAGGGTTTAGTTCAGAGGTGTAGACTGGCGTCTCCCACTGCACTCTGTCTGTAGAGCCGACTTGGTGGCAGACGGGTCTTTAGCGCCCTCAGAGGTGTGTTTAGAGCCCTGACCTCTGCTTGAGAGGACTGCGTCTTCCTCTCCGGCTATGCTCCTCTGGTTACACAGAAATCGGCCCGTGTACGGCATGTGTCCTGCTTCTGGGCCTTCAGCTTGCATTCAGTTTTATTCTTCTCTCCATTCCAGGCTCAGCTCGGTTGCCGTCTTCTCCAGCCTGTGTCGCTCCTAGCTCTGTCTCACCCTGCTTGTTCACTGCACCAGGGCTTTCTCCCAGCACGATGCAGGTGTCCTCCCTCCCTTTCAGGATTCCCTGGAATCCGGAGGCTCATCAGTTACAAGGATGAAGGCAGTCCTCACATGGCTGCAGGAGGCCTCTGGCAGCCCCTGGTTGCTGGTGCCTTAGCTCATCTCCATTGAGGCCTCTTCTGTCTTACAAGATCATAAGTACTCTTAGGGTGGGTTTTAGGGGTGCTGCCCCCTCTCCCCCAGGAACCAAAGCAGAAGCGACACCAGCTGCCTTGGTGGGAAGGGGACTCCTACATGGAAGATTCTTATCTGAAGGCTGGGGTCATGGCCACAAGCCAGGGTAGCCAATCCACACTCACACTGCAAGGTACTTGGGGGACCCCCATGAACCAGGGAGATAGGTCTCCAATAGAACAGACAAGAACAGGCTTGCCACGGCTTGCTTCAATGCTTCCTCCAGAACACTGAACTGATTTTCTAGGTCTCTCTCACCCTTGCTTTATTCTAGCTTGTGAGGGGTGTGGCAAAGGAGGGCTAGTGAGTAAGCGAGGGTCTGGCCTTGTTGGGTACTTACTATGTGACTATTAGGAACTAAATTATGTCTCTGTCCAAATCTGTATATTGACAGCCTAATGTGCAGTGATTTTTTTAGATGAGACGGTTTTCAGAGGTGACCAAGGTGGCAAGAGGAAGGGTGGCCTCACATCTAGTCTGCCTGGTGTCATCCTAAGAAGGACGAATTAGGTTACAGACACCCAGAAAGATGACCATGTACAAATGCCAGAAGGAAGCATCCATTGGCTAGCTGCAGAAAGTTTTTAGGATGAACAACCAAGCCAGTGGGAAAGTAGCCCCTCCAGTTGTCAACAAATTTGGGTTGCTCAAAGCCAGCCCACCTGCGGCAGTTGCTACGGCATCCCGAACCACTAGTGGCACAATGTAGTCATGATCAGCGTGAATAGTCCTGTGCTGTTTGGAATAATCATCTTCCTCCAACTCGAAAGACACTGTAAGTGACATTCACCTGAAGTCTGCACACCTCCTCACTCTTTTCAGGGAGGCTGAGCTACAGAGAGAATTCCAACAAGGAGAGATGCCAACCATGAGTTCATGGTCTAGGATGGGAAGGAACATACGGGCTTGTGCCATGTGCCAAGGAGGCTCTGGGTGAGCAGGAACAGAAGCAAGGGATCAGAGTGGGCTGTGCCTGGAAGGTTTTGCCCTCCAGGTGAGTTGGACTTCGTGGATGATAGAAAAAAATGTATTGAAGGCCACCTGTCCCTACACTGAGCTCCACTGAGGTAGAAGGGACCAAGCCCCAGCATGGTTTCTCACAATTCCCACCTATGCTTTCTTTGCCCTTAGAGGGCCCAAGTTTTGTGGCTCCATCCAGAGGGTCATAGGAGCAGCTATGAGTCTAGAAGGGATATGCCCTTCCAACACACATACACACACACACACACACACACACACACACACACACACCTCCCTCCCAACACACACACACACACCTCCCTCCCAACACACACACACACCTCCCTCCCAACACACACACACACACACACACACACACCTCCCTCCCAACACACACACACACACTCTCTCTCTCTCTCACACACACACACACACACACACACACACACACACTTGTAGTATCTGAAAAAAAAGACAGCCTAGAACCTACCCCAGAGAGCAGACTGTGGCCCTAGTATGTCATCAGCAGGTCTTGCATAATATGCAACGCTACTGACTGAGGTAATTAATTTTAACTGAAAACTTCTAGATGCATTTCCTGCAATGATGTTCTCCAGCTGACCCCACCCCTAAGCCTGCCGGTTGCTAAACAAACTCCCCTTCCCAGATGCAACCAGCCCCACATCTGCTAACACTCTGTGAGACTGGGATCTACAAAAACTGTCACCTCTGACAGACTGCTGCCTCTTCTATAAAAATGTGACCTCAAAAATCACTCCCAGGTTCTAGCCCCGATTGACTTTCCAGGCAAAGATAATTGGCGGGGTTCAGAGCACAGCCATGAGGATTTGAAACTGCCCTTGAAATTTTAACTGCTGTTGTGGGTCCCAGCAGGGGGACATGTCGAACACTGTGATAGTGTGGATTGTGGGGAGCACCTTCTGGAATACGCTGTAGTCAAAGACGCAGGAGGACAGGACCTGAATCATAGGTGGTCAGTATGCATTCTCTCCCAAGCATCCTTTGCCTCGTGTGACTAACGACCCTCTTTGCAGATAGCTCTCGAACAGTGAGTCCTTTCTCTCAGGTCAGGAACAGAGGAAGCTAATCGGCTCCAGGTAAGATGGAAAGACAGGTCTAACTCATGGCCAAAGCCTTGTTAGCATCTTGAGGCTTTCAGATCTGCAAGTTGGCCATCGATATGCAGTGCTATGGAGACACCCACTGGCAACATGTTCCACACCCCTCCCCCATTCATCCATGTCACAGCACATAGGACCCCACTAATTTTATCGTCTCCATACAGCTTTCCCCTCCACAGTGGCAATGGGTCATCACTCGATGTCACCCTGGTCAGAACCCCACCTGCAGGGCATCTCTCAGGCTCCCTTCTTGTGTGGCCTTTTGTTTGGTTCTTGGAGATGGCTTCTCCTGGCCTTCAGGTTTTGGATTTTGTTTCAGGCTGAAGCTCTGATGCTAAGTGCATCCATTGCTGTGCTCCATTGCTGTGCTCCATTGCTGTGCTCCATTGCTGTGAGGAGGCACCATGACCGCAGCCACTCTTATAGAAGAAGGCATTTAATTAATGAAACTGATTCAGAGGTTTAGTTCATTATCATCATGGCAGAAAGCATAGCTATAAGGCAGGCAGGTGTGAAGCTGGAGAAGTAGCTAAGAGCTCTACATTTAGATCTGCAAGTAGCAGGAAGAGAGCTGCTGGGTCTGGTTTGAGCTTTTGAAACACCAAAGCACACCCCCGGTGACTCACTCCCTCCAACAAGGCCACACCTCCCAATCCCTCTCAAGTAGTACCACTCCCTGATGACCAAGCATTCAAATATGTGAGTCTATGGGGGCTATTCTAATTCAAAACACCACACCAGTAAAACAGGATCACAAGAGGTCAAGAAGTTGAAGGGAGATGAGTTGTAGCTTATTCACTATGGGCAAAGGACACTATACAGTGCCAGAGGGGTTCACACCATCCAGGACCCAGACCCTTGCCAGCATACACACAGGGCATGCACAGGCAAACACAAATACAGAGGGGGAGCAAGGGGGAGAGGGAGACACTGACACAAAGGCCTACAGACAGACACACAGCCAGGCTGGCAAAGCAAGGCCAGAGCTAAAATGCGTCTGATCTCTAGGCCATATTTAGCCAAAATCATACAAAGGTGTCATTTAGCTAGGAATGATGATGTAATCGATTGCATTCACTGCTTTCTTTTCTGGACTCCACTGTAGGCCATTTTGGGCCAACTCCAAGCCCCCTGGATAGCCAGTCTTAGGCATCTTGGGTCCTACTGAGCATCCATCCTGGTGCCCTGCTCTCCAGACACAGACTGGTCAGTGTGGTACTCCTCTCCTTAACATCTGTCACATCTCCCGTCACTGCAGCCTCTGGACTGGTCGTCAGAGCTCCCATCTACCTTCTTTTATCTAGTTTACTTGTTCTCAAATTTCTCAAATGTTAAAAGAAAAAATCTGCCAAACATGGTAGTGCATACCTAAGAGACCCAGGAGGAGGAGGGCAAGTCCAATCCCAGTCTGCGGTGTATAGAAAGCTCCAGTCTTTAAAAAATAAAATCAGAGCTTAAAAACAAGGAAAAGAAAACTCCTGGGCTGTTATAAATTTAAAGGCAAGGTCTGGAGGACGGGAGAAGGAAGAGATACAAGAGGTTTTCAGGGAATGGCTTCAGGACAAACCAAAAAGACACAAAGTATATAGTGACCCCAATGCACATTGAAACTTCTATTTGAATCCAAGGCCACTGCACATCATTCCCGTGTAAAGGTCCCATGCTGTTGCTCCATCAGCCCAGAAGCAGCAGTTAATTATCCCCTCACTTCTGCCTCAAAGCTCCGCCCCTTCTTGTTTTCCTGCCTGCTCTTCCATAGCCAACAGAAGTCTGACTATCTGTTGGTGAGGTCCAGTTCTCAGTCAACACTAAGTATCACTTCCAGCTGAAAGATACACTGTATCTCTACAGAGGATTTCCTGTTTCCCATTCGGGAAACATGCCTAATTAGCCATGGCTACTTGGGGTGATGGTTGATTTTATGTTTCACCTGACTTCCAAGAGGGTTCTATGGAGCAGTATTTCTGGGTGTTTCTGTGGGGGTGTTCCAGGCTGACGTTGTTAGAGCCTCTGAGTGAAGCGGGCATCTCTAGGGGGAAAAGCCTGCACTGATACACTTTCAGCATGTCTGCCTGCCTCTTTCTGTTAAAAGTTTTGGAGGAAACTGAGCATGGTCTTTAGAACGCTAATTTCGAATGCCTCAAAGCACAGCTGTTTGCCATTTTAATGTCTCCAGTGCAAGCCCCATAATGTATGAGATAAGCTTATCCATAAATGTATTCACTATCTTCCCTTCCCGTTGATCTGCAATCTTAGACTGAGCATGCTCAGCATGATGCCTTCTCCTAAAGTTCTTCCATAGACAGTAAGTGTAAAGTGCTTAAACCAAGCCTGGCTTTCCTTTGTCAGGAAGGCCATTGTTTGGAGAGTTTGTTGTAGGTAATAAAACTCACTTTTATTTCTTTGAATATGCTTGCTGTGACTCTCCACTCACCCAGAAGTCAGGCCATTGTGTTCAGTTCCACGGTTGACATTTGACCCAGTGGGCTCCAGAGCGTGGATGGGCATTCATCGGATAGGCATTCATTCATTCATCGATAGAATGAATGGAAGAGGGAGATGTGATGCTTTCTGTCCTCAGACCCTGGGACCTGGACTTAGAGCATCAGCCCCTTAAGTTGTCAAGCGTTAGGACTCTCAGTGAATCTATGCCCCTCCCTGCCTCCATCATTTACTTTTTTGTTTATTTATTCATTTGAGACAGTGTTTCTCTGTGTAGCCCTGGATGTCCTGGAACTTACTCTGTAGACCAGGTTGGCCTCAAACTCAGAGATCAGCTTGTCTCTGCCTCCTGGATGAAGGGATTAAAGGTGTGTGCCACCACACCACATCCCGTACCTCAGGACTCCTTACCTTCATCTTCATTTAGATCTATAACCACACAAGCCAGTTCCTAGTCACCTTTGTCACTGTCTCTGTCATTGTCTGTCTCTACTTCTACCCCCCACCCCGTTCTGGTTCGGTGTCTCTGGAAAGCAGTAACAGGTTAGTTTAGAGTTAACATGACCAAGTAGAAAAGGAATCTGCTTTCCAGTCAGTTCTGAATTCAAAATGTAATTCTGCTGTTTACTGGCCTGTGACCTTTGGCTTGTGATCTGAGAGCTGACGTCTGTAAGGCTGAGAGTAAGAACAATCATGTTTCCCATGGTGATAATTAAAGGGAATGTATGTGCAGAGCTGAGCCAAGTTGGCGTTAATTCGTAAACAGAGGGACGCTGCAGATGGGGACAAAGCTGGCCTGACTGTAGGCCCTGGGCATCTGGGCGAGTCCATAGAATCTGATTAGCTGTGAGTCCTGAGGTAAACCATTGGCAGCATGAAAGAGGGATTACACAGTAGGCTTCTGAGAGGTAGGTCAGTTAGGAGACACACAGGCAGTGGGGGGAGGCCCAGAGGCCAGTCAAGATGCTAGCAAACAGCAAGGTATGAAAGGACTCCAGGGGTACAGCTCAAACAACCCCATTCTCCCTCATATGTGTGGATCACAGCTAAGGCAACTGACCAATGACCAGAAAGGGAAATATGGGTGCCTGTCAGAGTTTCAGATTAAAGTAACAAGTATGCCTTTTATGTCATCTCTCACTGTGCAGATGGGAAGAATCCATACACCTGATTTCTGATCCAAATACCTAATTATTTCAGACAGCATAACCATTACCTTCCTACATTGCTTTTGGCCTTGGAATTTAGACAGCAGCAGAAAACAAACTAGAACTGCCTGGAGTGTTTCAATGGGGTGGGGAGCCAGAGGGCAGATCTCCCTGGCCTCTCCCAAGCGCCTACTACACCTCGCTTGGATCACATGATCATTGTCAGGCCGCAGTTGACTGACATAGGCTTAAACAGCAGAAAGTCCGCTGGCTTTTCTCATCAGGGGGCTGGAACTTTGATCAGAGAATGAGCTCTTGAGGACGAGCCACGGGCTCATCTTTTGAGCAGCTATGTAGGTAAAGGGAAGAGGGCCTCAGGGGGAAAGTGTGGGTCTGGTCCAAAGGCCAGTCTCCATAGCCTGGGAGAAACTGTACTGATCATTATTTCACATGAGTTACTTAACACCGCTCACTGCTTCTTATAACCATAGTAAATTATGGCTAATAAAACAAAAATTAATTATTTGACCCCAGGCAAAACTGCTCTAACAGCTATAGACGTCTCATTTCTAAAACGAGGATAATTTTCTCCGCCCTGCCTGCGTCTTTGGACTAGTTCAGTTTACAAAGCACATGATACTTCATGCACAGTGAACATTCGACCCAGTGGAGCTGTTCGTAGACAACCAGGAAGAGTGTCCAGCACATCCCTGAGGCCGAAATGTCTTTGTTTTTTAATTTACTCGCTGTGGTCAATCCCTCTCAAGCTCCGGAAATCTCCAGGCCGCGCGGCTTTGCTTGGCTTTTGCTCGATAGTTAAGACTTTCATGTGTCTGATAGTGTAATCATCTGTTCCCTGCTGCCTGCTGCCAGGCCAAACCTAATTTTTATATTATTACCGCCACTTGGAACCATTTTTCAGAAGCTCTGTTTGACAGTCTGTCGCAAGTACACCATACCCCAAACCTTTTCACTTTTGTGCTGTAGTTCACATCTCCTTTGTTATCTGGAATGAAATCACGCTGTTTAGCCAAGAGTGGCACAAGAAACCAGAGACCATGTGGCTAGAGAAACATAAACCGAAAATGTATTGGCTCAGTGTCTGGGAGGCAGAAGTCAAAGATGCAGGTGTAGGCCGGGCTGCCTTCTTCCCACGGCTGTCTGTTTCGTGTCTTTCTCTGGTTTGAAGATGGCACCTTCTCTCGGTGTCCTTTAAAATAAAAAGATGTGGTGGCCTACACCTTCAACCCCAGCACTCAGGAGGCAGAGGCAGACAGATCTCTGTGAGTTTTAAGCCAGACAGGATGACACAGTGAGACCCTGTCTCAACAACAAAATAAACAAGTGTATATATAAATAAAAGGATTAATTAATTATTTTGTGAGACAGGGTCTCACTATGAAGCTCTAACTAGCCTGGAGCTCAATGTGTAGCCTCAGCTGGCTCCAACTTACAGAGATCTGTTTGTTTTATGTTTAATTAAGTGTGGGTTCGTGGGACTGTACACGTAAGTACAGAATCCTTTGGTAGTCAGAAGAAGGTGCCAGGTCGCCTGGATCAAGAGCTACAGAGGGTTGTGAGCTACCTGACATGGGTGCTGGGACCCAACTTGGGTCTTTGCTAGAGTAGCAAATGCTTTAACCACTGAACTACCTTTCCCACCCCACTGTGTCCTCCTCTTCTGTGTTCTCTTTATACGTCATGTCTTTGTGTCTCTGTTTGCCTTTTTTAAATTAAAATAAATAAATAATTTAATTTAAATCTTTATTTAAATTAAAATTAGGCTCGAACCTTATTTTACTTTGATTATCTCTATAACGGCCTTATACCTATATAAGTATGTTACAAGCTACTAGAGCATAGACTGTTGACAGTCTTCTCCAGGGGACACCATTCAGTCCACGATAGTTCAATGTGTAATCTCTCCACATAAACTATTATCTTTATGGAATCTGAAACTTAGAAATAACTAGAAAGAAATTTGTACCAAAAAAAAAGTGTGTTTCCTCAAGTAAATGCTGAGGTGAAAGTGTGGGAGAGAATGGGGGAATGCTTGAGCCACCGGGCAGCCTCTCGGTCACGTAGGCGCACACGTGTAGCCTGCTGCAGACCAGCTGTGTGACCCCCAGCACTGAAGGGCACTGCTGGTGGTAACATCTTGTTCTAAATGATGGTTACCTCTTGGTAAACAATATAATCTTCCCTCACTTTACACGGTAATCTCATTCCCGGAAACTTCAGCATTTTTAAAGAGCTTCTGAGAAATACTTTGTTTATATGTAAAGCAGAGCCCAGCTTTTACCTACATGAGGCTCAGATGAAGCATTTAGCAATGGGGCAGGGTGTGAGGGCAGCTGTCCTAGGTTTTGAGGGATGCTGAATATTCCTCGCTCCTGCCAAACTAATGTCAATAGGACAAAAATACCACTCAAATTGCTAAAATGGTTCTCATTTACAAGGAACCACGAATAGAGAGAAGACTTCAAATAGGGACTAAGTCAGAACTAATGCTAACGAAGAGCCTGGAACGTGAGTCAGAGGGACACTGTGATAGGGGACCAGGTCCACTGGATGTGAGTCAGAGGGGGCTCACTGTAATGATGGACCTGGTGCACTGTAATGATGGACCAGGTCTACCGGAAGTGAGTCAACAGGGACACTGTAATGATGAACCAGATCTACTGGAAGTGAGTCAGAGGGGCCACTGTGATGACGGACCAGGTCCACTGGAAGTGAGTCAGAGGGGCCACTGTGATGATGGACCAGGTCCACTGGAAGTGAGTCAGAGGGGCCACTGTGATGATGGACCAGGTCTACCGGAAGTGAGTCAGAGGGGCCACTGTGATGATGGACCAGGTCCACTGGAAGTGAGTCAGAGGGGCCACTGCAATGACGGACCAGGTCTACAGGAAGTGAGTCAGAGGGGCCACTGTGATCACGGACCAGGTCCACTGGAAGTGAGTCAGAGGGGCCACTGTGATGATGGACCAGGTCCACTGGAAGTGAGTCAGAGGGGCCACTGTGATGACGGACCAGGGCTACTGGAAGTGAGAGAAACACTGTGATGATGAACCAAGTCCACTGGATATGAGTCAGGGGGGCCACTGTGATGATGAACCAGGGCTACCGGAAGTGAGAGAAACACTGTGATAATGAACCAGGTCTACTGCAGCCTGAGTCAGAGGGATGCTGTGATGATAGACCAGGTTTACACCCCAGCCAAATCTTGCTCACCTGGACAGTAGCCAGAGTGTTCTCTTAATGTCTCAACTCTCCCCCCTCACAGGGATATCTCTATGGCACGTAGTGCCCAGTGCACAGCAGGACCTGTGATAGGTGGGGTTGGATGGCTCGATGTTTCTATATTCATTCACTCACATCCTCATTTGATCTGAGCTATGAAGCTATGAGTCAGACATTGTGCTGAGCCCCAAAGCCCCATCCCCCACAGGTAGTCCTGATTAATAACAGTGGGGAGATAGTGATGCAGAGAGACATATAAGTACTATTGGATGCTATGGGGTCATGAACAGAGGATCTTCTACCTGGGCTGTGGTGTCAGATGAGTAAAGGAATGGTAAAACACCAAGTGTGATGAGGGACTGGGGGTTGGGGGAAGCTATGAGGAAGTGGGTAGAAGAAAGGGAGAAGCATGTATCCACCTGCACTTCATTTTTCTTCTTTAATTACTGTTACATGTATATACTTATGAGTATGTATGTGCACACTATGCATTTAACTATGGAGTCCATTTGACTTTGTTCTTGTGCATATGTGTCCACATGAGACTGGACATCATATGGAAGCTCATCCCAGGAGGGAAGACACTGATTATTTCTCTTTCAGCGGTCACTGACCACAAGCTGCTCTCCATCCAGGTTTGGGATCATGTGAGATTTCCCCTGTGGGTATTGGCATGTCAACTGATGTCGTCATTGTACTGGCCTTGTCTGGTTAGCCGTATTGTTAAGAGTTCACAAATAAATTCTCCCTGACATGCCTGGAAGACACTGTCTAACATCAGATGTCCTGGGCCTCCACAGGGCTTGAAGGTTTTAGGGAGATGACACTCTTGGGAGTCACAGGAAGCTGCTATCCCCCTAAAGGGTTTCTGGGTCTCTCTCCCTGGATCACTCACCTGTAAAGATGCTGGTCTCATGTGTCGTCTCCTCTAGCAGTTCTTCCAAGGGATGGAAATGCCCCCCCCCCTTTGTGTGACCCAGCCTCCTCTCTGTCCTTTCTCTAGCTGCCCATGTTCCTAGCCAAGTCCCCTGCCGTGGATGTTCTCATCCAAGCCCAACCTTCTAATGAGGAACTCTGGATTCTTGTCACAACCTATGGATAGAGACATGATTCAACACACTGACCATGTCAACAAAGAGGGAATTAAATTAACCCAAAGGCTTCTGAGTGTGGTCCAAGGCCCCAATAAGACATCTTTGTACTAAGGGTTGGAAGAAAACTTTGACGGAGGGTACGAGTGGGGGAAATGTGGTCCTCACTAACCCCCGTGTGTCTGAAAGCAGCATAAACACTTCCAGGCATTATTCCTAGCCAGAGAAAGAGGCTAACCAGTTGTCTGGAGCCAAAGGCTGCCAGCAGTAATAAGAAAAGCCTTTAAATGTGTTTTTTCCATCTGTTTAATTTCTTATGCTAAAAAGGAGGAAAAAATATAAATAGATGATTCAAAGAAATGTCACATGCAATTACCTCCACCAGGGAAAATGACCAAGGCTTCACTCCATTAGGAAGGTTCTCAGGAGGCTGCTGCCTGCTGGTGGGCTGCCATCCTGCTGGGAGTCCTCAGACTTCTGAGTTTCCAAATTGAGTTGCTCAAGATCAGCTTTGGCCAAAACTTTCTTTGCCTCAGCAATTATATTAGGCCACATCCAGGGTATTCAACCCTAGGCATGGTCAATCTCTTTGTCCAAGGATGAAGTTAGGTTTCAATCCTTGCCACCATCTTTTCAAAACGGTCTAAGCTGTCCCTGTGTGGTTTACCTTTCTCACTGCTGATGAGATGACCCCCCAGAGAAGTAACTTAAAGGAAGAACTTATTTAGTTGTTGGTTTGAAGGTACATAGTAAGAAAGGCGAGCTGGTGGGCGTGGCGAGCTGGTGGGCGTGGCTCTCAGGCATGGCAGCAGGAATGTGAGGCTGCTTTGTTCACATCTGGGTAGAACAGGAAGCAGGAAGGCTGATGTTCTAGATGTTTTCTCTGTTTTATCATTTCATTCAGTCTGGCACTTTAACTATGGGACTGGGCCTGCCACATTCAAGGTGAATTTTTGCTCTTCAGTTAAACTCTGGAAACACCCCAGGTGTGTCTCTTAGGGAATTCTCAATCCAGTTCAACTGGCAGCACCCCAGCTTGTATGACATGTATGTCATAGTTTTTCTAGATGTTTCCTTTTTATTTGCATTCGTCTAAGGTAAGGTAGAGTGAGTTGTGTGTCTTCAGCTCAGGCAAGATGCTGATCTGAATCTTGGGGTCATGTTGTCCTTTCTCAACAGTTTATTCCATATTCTTGGAATCCCCTACCTTGGCTTCCTCCTTCTCTCTGGCTTTATCTTAACACCTTGAACTTGCTCAGTGAAAAATGCTATTTTATTGGAGGCTTGAGAGATGGCTCAGTGGTTAAGAATATTTGCTCCTCTTCTAGAGGACCAAGGAAGACACACTCATATGGTGGCTTACAACCATTTGTAACTCGAGTTCCAGGGGACCTCATTCCCTCTTCTAGTCTCCATGGTAAATAGACATACATGTACTCACATGATTTATAGATATACATGCAGGGAAAACATTGATAACACATAGAAGTGGATTTTCTAGATTAATGCTATTACATTTTACATCTCAAAACCACCCTCCATCTTACGTGCAGGAAGATGTTCTAAGCCACACTCACACATTACTGACTGATACCGGTTCCTACAGTATCTTTTACATCCCCTCCCCCTTCTTTACTATCCCAGAACCAAGTCAGGATCACATCCTTATTGTCTCGTACCGGGGACATGCCATGTTCATGTAACATGTGTGTTCCCTGTTCCAGGTGCCGTGTGAATGCCTTACATACACTGTACACATCAGCTGTGTAAAGCACCTTCCAATGTTGTTATTCTCTCCCTTCCACACATGGGGAAACCAAGGCTCAGTGAAGTGACTCACACAAGCTGGGCAAGGATCACAAGAGGTCAGCTGACCCCGGGGCTTGAGCTTTGAACCCGAACAGCTGGGGCATTGCAGTAGTCCTCAAACCAACCCCACAAACACTGGCCCCCCGTGCTCCACCCGCCTTCCTCCCTGGCACCAGAGGGTTCTTTCTAAGTCACCATCAGGACTCTCCTCTACCTCCACTTGGCTCGTCTGTGGCTATGCAAATATCAAGTCCTAATGCTTTGTCTCAGTATTCAAAGTTCCAGTTCAAACAGGAAGCTTATATCTCTCCTTCGAGAAATCATCCCTTCTTATCTCTATTGAAATTTCTTCCCCTTGGTGTGTTTTCTTATCACACTAATTGGGGCAACTATCCACTTGAAATTACCAGTGTGCTTAGTGTGAGCTGACCCATAACACCACGGTTACCCGAATGTCTGTCACACGTACTCTTGGAGTCAGGAATATGTTCATTTTTGCAGACCTTCAGACTTAAATGCCTTGCATAAAGAAAGTGTGCTAATTAAAGGTAGCGTCGAATGCCATTATAGACTCCTCAAGAATTGTCACATGGCACAGGTTGGTTTTTCAGTTCAGGGGCAGGCCCAAAGAGGTAGTCTCTGCCACTAGCAGCCATCAGCTGCTAACTCTGACTGATTCTCACACTGTACTTGTAGAAGCAGAGGATGGCGAGGATTTTCTGGTCAGACATAGGAGAGTCATTTTCCATTGGTGAGAATGTAGTCTGTAGCTTTTTAAGACAAAGGGAGAGTAAGAAATATATACCTTGTGTTGTGGGAAAAAGAAATGGTTTGGAGAACAGCTAACCAGCCTGCATTTGGGAATAGATACATTCACAGATAAATATATTGCAATTTATTTATTAGGGGAGTAGGCTAGGAAAGTGATAGTCATCTCCATGGAAACTACACAGTCCTAAAGGTACCAGATGCTGTCCAATGGTGAGAATAAATCTATATTAGCATATTGTTTTAACAACCAAGGGCTGTGGATGTAGTTCAATGGTAGAGCACTTTCCCAGTCTGTGTGAGGTCCTAGGCTGAATGCCTAACACTACAAAAATACAATGTAATACAATACAGTACAGTAAAGTACAATACAGTACAATACAATACAGTACAATACAGTACAATACAATATAGCACAGTACAATACAGTACAGTACAATACAATACAGTTCAATACAGTATAGTACAGTACAATGCAGTATAGTACAATACAGTACAGTACAATACAGTACAGTACCATACAGTGCAGTGTAATATAGTACAGTACAGTACCATACAGTACAGTACCATACAGTACAGTACCATACAGTGCAGTGTAATATAATACAGTACAGTACAGTACAATGCAGTGCAGTACAGTATAGTACAATACAGCACAATACAGCACAGTACAATATAATACAGTACAGTATAATACATTACAACACAGTACAGTATAATATAATATAGTATAGTACAACACAGTACATTACAATACAGTACATTACAATATAATACAG
This sequence comes from Micromys minutus, assembly GCF_963924665.1. Taxonomy (NCBI): domain Eukaryota; kingdom Metazoa; phylum Chordata; class Mammalia; order Rodentia; family Muridae; genus Micromys; species Micromys minutus. The sequence continues at coordinate 4,584,003 of NC_137976.1, read as the reverse complement.
TACAGTATAATATAATACAATATAGTACAGTACAGCACAGTACAATATAATATAGTACAGTACAACACAGTACAATACAGTACAGTGCAATACAGTATAGTACAATACAATACAGTACAATACAATATAGCACAATACAGTACAGTACAGTATAATACAGTGCAGTACAATATAATACAGTACAGTACAATACAGTACAGTATAATATAATACAGTACAGTACACTACAATACAGTGTGGTACAGTACAATACAGTACAGTACAATATAATACAGTACAGTGAAATACAATACAATGATGCAAAGTCTAAAAGAGTTGGGAAAACTGTGCAGTTAGTATGGACTAACATAAACCTGTGGACTGACACTGACATACATTCTGTCCTCATAACAGTTGGTGGCATCTCACCTACCCCTGAGTTATTCTTGGAATGTTCACGGGATTGGTTGGTCCTCCACAACTGTTTCTTTTCACTCTCTGAGATATGATAAATTAACAGTTCATGTGAATTTCGTTATGTGAGTGCTTGGTTTGTAGGGTTAACACCAACATCCACAAAGTGGACACACAGCTTTCAGTAAAGGTGGGGCTGTTACAGGCAATACTGACAACAAAAGCCGTGAACCATCGGAAAGTCAAGATGGCGGAGCCGCTCTTCGCTGCTGGACATATTATGAAGCAAGACAAGGTGGCTGATACACTCAACAGCAAGTGGCCAAAAAAAAAAACTCTCAAATGACCAAAGGAACTGCTTGAAACATAGATTCACATTCCGTACAATGACTCAGGCTGAATGCGGGTTGCTTCTTGTATTACCGATGTTGTTCAAAGCCAACGTGATCTACATTTTTTAGAAGGTGTTATTTAGAACATGAAGGTAAATGTCTATAATTTCTGAATGCTGTCTCAGCCCAGTGCCTTTACAAAACTCACTCTAAATTTGATGATAAAGTCTGGAAGTCCCTGCTGGTTTCTGGTTAACAGTGAACGGAAACAGTTACAGACTGCAGATGGAGGCCTTGCTGTTCACATTGTGCTGACAAAGGTTGGGAAATAATGGCCGGAACACAAACTGCTGAATAAACCGAGACATAGCCTTTGTCAGCAAATCCTGTTGGGAGATGTCTTGAACACATCACGGAACAGCTGAGAGTCATGGTCTCCTAACATGGCTCAGTTTACAGAACCTGCCAATTCTGCTCAGCAACGGAATGGTCGTGAGATACTCTCTCTAAACCACTAACAGAGCTGTCCTGGAAAAGGTATTCTCAGCATTAGGTGATCTCTGAAACAAGAGCAGAGATTCGCTGAGAAAATGTTAGTGTCATCCATGATGCTGCAGTGAGTTTGACCAGAATATTCACAGAATGAATCCCCGGTCACCCCACAGGGGTAGGACAAAGGGTGACTTTCATTCATTGCTCCCTCCATGGGCAAAGTATTAGAAAGCTGTCACTGGAGGCAGAGCCTTCCAGAGGATGCTGGCAATGAACCAAACTCTCAGAACAAAATGAAGTAACAAAGTGAAGTCAAAAGAAGCTGTGAGCATGTGTGAGAGTCTTTGAAGTCTTCTGGAATGGAAGCAGATGCCATTGGAAAGCATGTTTCCCATGGGATCTTCTGTACGACCATTCAAAGTTACTCAAAAGGGTGGTCCTTAGAGACCAGGTATCCAATTCCTTTGACAATGACATGATTAGTGTTACAAAATTTCAGGCTTTCTGTGATATGTGACCATCACTGGCTTGTTAGCTGGGGGGTATTTTTAAGGTGTGTGTGTGTGTGTGTGTGTGTGTGTGTGTGTGTGTGTATGTGAGAGAGAGAGAGAGAGAGAGAGAGAGAGAGAGAGAGAGAGAGAGGGAGTGCAGGTGCTTGTGGAGGCCAAGAACCTTGAAGCTAGAGCTACTGACCCACCTTTTCAGCGTCAGGAGGATAGTTCTGAGGCAGTGCATAGTCACAGCCCCAGAGCCTAGAAAGATGCAGGTGATATGTGAGCTTCTAAGTTCTTAGGAGTAAGTTAGAGCACAGAAACATGCATTGCAAGTAGCTGGTTAGGAATGCTGCCCTGACTGTGTCCCTCTGTAGAGAACAAGGTCACTTGCCAGTGGTCATCATCTGTGCATTAAAAGATTAGGCAACAAGAAAAAAAATCAAGCTGTTCAAAACTTCACAAAAAAATTTTTAAACAGCTCTGGAGTTCAGTGGTAGAGCACTTCCCCGGCGTGTGCGAGGTCCTAGGCTGAATGCCTAACACTGCAAACAAAAACCAGTACTGATAAACAATAATCTATTTACTGAAACTATTTTAAAGTTTTGATGTTCTCTGACTAGGTTGTGAGAGAAACCCACTAATCTAATACTTAAAAAAACATTGTGGAAGGTGGGGCAGTCTGTCTCTCTCTCTCTCTCTCTCTCTCTCTCTCTCTCTCTCTCTCTCTCTCTCTCTCTCTCTCTGGCAGTAAAAAATTTTTTAGCTGCAATAGCCAGCAAAATCACATCTTTAAAACCAGACACTAGCTGTTCTCCAAAGTCTGGGAGACGGCTCCATGGTTAAGGAGCTCCCCGTGCAAGCCTGAAGACCAGAGTTCCGACTCTCAGGAACCACAACAACGCTGAGTGGGTGTGGAAATCTGCCTGTAACTCTAGCCTCTGAAGGTGGAAACCAGGAGTCTCCAGAGCAAACTGGCTAGCAAGCCTAGTCAAATCTGTGAGCTCTGTACTTGATTGAGAGACCTTGCCTCAGTGAGTACTGCAGAAGAGCCATGATCAGTGATTGCCAACACCAACTACAGGCCTCCTTGTGGACCACACACCTCCGCATACACCCACACACATGCATAACACACACCCAAAACTTGAAAAAGAGAAAAGAAAACCAGAAAGGCTCTTGTTAAAAACTCCCCAAATCATTCTTCCATAGCAGGTGGATGACAAGTTTCCCAAGCCACTGACCTTGGCGCCTTCGCCAAGTGATGGTGAGGCCATGAAGGAAATACCAGCGTGTGAGAAAGAAACGGACACGGTGACAGAGAACGTATTAGTCTCCAGTTGTTCCTACAGCACCCTGCAAACTTAGTTCTTGAAAACAGTATGGGAGTGTTGACAGTCCTGGACGACAGACAGAAGCCAGGCTGAAGTTGAGGTGGAGGTGAGCTGTTGGGAGAACGCCTTCCTGAGAGCAGCTACATCCCCAGGCTGGGGCCCCTCCCACCTCCCTTAAAGCATGTGGCTCCAGCTTCCGCTGCTGTCCCTGTCTCTCCCTCCCTTGATCTTATTTACGCCTTGTGGTTTTTGTTGGATTCACACAGACAGTTCTGGAAATCTCTGTCTCAACTGCTGTCATGAAATCACATCGACGAAATCCTAGTTCTGTGGCAACACGTACGTGGAGTCCTAGAATCCAGGTGTAGAAGTCTTTGAACACGATTGTGTCAACAGTAGGCTCAGGAGTCTTCATCTTGGGTCCCTGGCATGATGTTTCTGATGGTGTCCTATGTGGCCTGTCCTTGCAGTCCCAGAGGAGACACGCTACCTTTAGTGGAGGAGCTATGTGTCTGATGAGAGTAGGGTCGCACAGTGCCTTCCACGCAGCTGTTGGCAGTTGACAGCTCATGTCCCTGAGTGAGCCATGATCTCCTCTTCCCACAGCTGTCGCTGCCTGTCACTTGGTGACTCTCCTTTGGAGAACTGCACATTGTGTGGTAAGTCACTAGTCCCTACTAAATTAAAAGAAAACACAGGACATCAGTGTTTGAAAGTACTGCAGTGAGAACGTAGAAAGCAAACTCAAGGGTTGCTGTTTTTTAAAGACATAGTACAGATAAAACCCCAAAGACGATCAGCTATCTGTTTCTGAAGTGCAAAGAGAGACATGAGTACATGTGTGTGGAAGTCTTTGCTCTTTTACCTTCCCAGGTCCCTAACCCTAGCTGAAAGTTTGGCCTGGAAATTAGAGACACTGCCTTAAGTGTGCCGGTGGCTCTCTGCCTCTGGACATAGAGCCAGAAGACAGCAATTATTTTTTTTTAAGTTCTTTCAAATTAGTCTAACACCTAGCCAAGATGAGAGCGTTGACCCTTGCCGGTCTGTAGTCAGCCTCCTTCGGCAGAACTCAGTTGCCCAATCTCTGCTCACCCTGTCTATAGGATGTCTGCTGCCAGGCCTGTCCCAGTGGGAGGGGCTCCAGTCTGCTGTTTCTCTGAATGTCTTTACCCATTGTCTTGAGGACCTGTTGGTGCTGGGATGACAGCTAGAGGGACCTGGAGTTATGACCATAATGGCCATAACTTATGATCCACAGAGAATGGAGTTTGGTTTAGTTGATAAGGACAGAGTCCAGTCTCCCTGGGACATGTCACCCAGCAGCTGAACTTCCAGGTGTTAGTGGTCCTCAGAACCAGTCCAATTGCCTCCTAAAAAGACCCTGTGTAAGAGGGCTCTTTACTTTCCTACTGTTTCTCCTACTCCTGTTTCCCACACGGACCTTTCCCTCCCCCAACTCTTCTCTGACCCTAAACCGCATCTCTCCAGGCTGTTGGATCTGCTTTAGCTTAATGTCTGTTCAGGGTCGCCTTCCTAGACTCGGGTTCCATGCCCACCATTACAGAATCCCTGAGCAGAGACCCATGGCTTTCCTGTCCTTGGCTCCGTGTTCTGGTTTCTGGTTTCCATTTCCTCTTCCCTTCACATTCTTCCTCCTCTGTGAGCTTCACTTAGGACACTTACTTTCTCAACTGCCTTGTCCACGATTTCCGTGGGGATCCAAATGTGCTCTCCATAGCTGTGTGGTGAGCTTTAAACAAATACTCATATGGCGTTACAATGATGCCTACTGGATACAGTCCCATGGGAATGGCCGAGCACTGGGGAGGAACGAGAGTGTGGTTTCCAGCATGAGTCTCTTAAGTGCATAAGTATCTCGGCGAGTGACAGGAGAACCCGACCTTTTGTTTTACTTCTCGCTCAAATCAACTTGAGGACTTCTTGCCTATAAACCGTGAAGATGTGATTACTGTGGCCATTTTGTGGGCTTCCATATTATAAAAACCACTGTTCTCCTGGTGGCTCAATATTGTGCTATTTTGAAATTATAGGTAAAAAGCTTGATGAATTCCCAGAATTCCTCTCCACAGCAGCTGAGTTTAACGAGCTTGGGAATGGTGATTGATCAGGACACTTGGGAAAACTACAACAAGCTGGCCTTGAGCACACATTGTCGGCTGTGACATATTCTGTTGCCGGCAGCCAGAGATGCCAGGATAGTAGGAAGGTGGCATCTGTATCAGTTGCTTTTCTGGGAGCAGAGAGAAGAAGGGGGAAACAAAGCTATACACTCTCAAAGCCCGTGTCTTGTCATCGACCTCCCGCAGCAAAGCTCTACCATCTGATGTTTCTTTAACCTCCACAGACAATGAACTGAGAGCCAAGTGTTCAAATACCCCTGCCTGTGGTATTGTTTTATGGCTTACTGGGTGATTCTCAGGGACAGTATTCCCCAAAGTATGTGATTAGGAGTCTCAGGTCATACATTAGGCAATTTCCATGGTTTCTAACTGTATCGGGCTTTGGGACCCAGAAGGCAGGTCGTTCTCAGCTCGATGTTCTTTGTTCTTGTAACTTGGTGCTCTCCCGGCTTTCTGTACGTGGTGATGGATGGATGTCCCTGGTCTTGGTGCTCTTCCAGCTTTCCGTATCTGGTGATGGTGGGAGGGGTGTCTCTGGTTTGGGAAGTCATGGTTGTTTTCTCTTGTTTAAAGTTTTTGAAACTTATATATTTTTATTTTACTTTATGAGTGTTTGCCTGCATGTTCTGTCTGTGCACCACGTGTGTGGAGGTGAGAAGAGGATTAGAACTGGAGTTGCACACAGTTGTGAGCTGCCCCGTGGGTGCTGGACCAGGATCCCCTGGAAGAGCAAATAGTGCACTTAACCCCTAATCCATGTCTCCATCTCCCTTGTTATCTCTTTACATATTATCTTTCCCATATTGTTTCTATTATGTGTCTGAAATTCTTCCTCACAATGTGTCAGGGATTCTGAAAGTCTCCCACACACATCCCAGACCAGAAAGGTCTGGTTCCTCCAAGGGGCAGACGCTGTCTCTTGGGTATTGTCTGTGGTAGTTTGGGCTTTGCAGGAGAGATCCTGTTCTTCCCCTGCCCTGTCTGTCTTTGGTGCCTGCATGACACATAGAGACCTGGACCACAAAGACATAGCCCTGACCCTCTGGGCATCTCCATCTCTAACATTAGCATGTTCTCTAAATTAATGTTTTCTAAGTTTCTGAGCTAAAGATTTCCTGGGTTTGAGTCCTTCTTTAAAGAATTCATTTTTAAGTTTATGTTATATGTGTATGTTTATGTGAATGTATGTCATGTGTGCAAAAATGCCCAAGGAGCCAGAGAGGTGTCAGATCCCTTGGAGCTGAAGTTACAGGCAGTTGAGATCCTCCCCACATGGGTACCGGGAACTGACCTCAGGTTCCCTGAGAGAAGAGGGCGTACTCTTAACCGCTGAGCTGTTTCTCCAGGTATCCCCAGGATTTCCCTCTTCTCATGGCAGTTGAACGTTTGTTTTTTAATTAAATATTGTTGCAGTCAGTTTTTGTGCTTTGGGGATGGTGCCATCATGTCATGGGGGACGCCATTGTCTGAATAGTGAGGCCCCTGGAGTTAAGACCTGGCTCATTTCCTTTGAAATGAATGGATCTGTGGTGTTTCTGTTGTTCCCAACATTCCTGATGTTCTCATGTTATCTTCCTGTTATTTAGATCCATAGGACAACCTACCGATGGCGTGCTCTGGACTGGACTGGGTAATAATACAGATCTGTGACTCGAGTCTCATTAGAAAGTTACTACCCAAGGTGTATGGACATATTCAGGTGTGTGGGTCTCCTCCTGGGGTCTGATACAGACACGTCTGGATGCGTGTCTAGGGAGCGCATCGTCTGACTTCAAGTGTGCCTGGCCTGTCACCAGCCTCTTTGTCTTAATATGACGTGTTGTTTCCTCTCCCTGATTGTAAAGCAAATCCTTTGGAATTATAAAACAAATATTTTTCAAATGTGTGAAAAGCAGTTGTCAGTTAAAAGCACATTTTGTGAAAGCTAAAAGGGTAGTTAGCCTGTGGTGTGTTGGGAAGACTCCAGGACCTAGTAAAAACTTTCCACATTCTTGAGTTGAAGAATTCTGGGAAAATCTAAAGTGTCAACCCGAGAGGGTTCTAAGTGCCTACAGTGTATTACTGCACATTAATGACAGTGTTGAGAAAATAAAGTTAGGCAGATGCTAAATTTAAATGGTCTGAACAGTTTGGCTGTTTCTTAGAAAACTAAATCTATCTTCCTTACAACCTAGCAATTATGCTTCTGGGCACCTACTGAACAGAGCTGAGAGTGGTGTTCATACAAAACCCACGAAATGAAGCGCTATTCATAAGTCTCTAAGTCTTAGAAGCAACCCAGTAGGTGAGTGACTAAATACAGACTGGAACTCCACCGAGACACTGGAGTGACCTTCACAGGTGAGGGAAAGCAATCGCAAGACACAAAACAGCACAGAGGCATTCTACACAATCATCACTGGGTGTGGGGGGACTCAGTCCATACAGGCAACTACTGTGTAGTCTAACCCTCGATGCTCAGGAAAACACCCAAGTGTGGAAACAGGAAAGGGACCAGTAGATACCAGCTAGAGAGAGAGGAGAAGGGCATGTGTGGAAGGTTTTTAAGATTGTGCCACCACTCCATGGGTCACTGCAAGGCTGGATACCTCATGTCTGATAGACAGAATGCACACCAGTATGAGGGAACCTGTGTGTGTTTGGATGATAATGATCTGTCAGTGTAGGCTCCTTGATTGGAACTAACACAGCAGTCTTTGGGGTATTGAGAGGCATGTGTACACATCTGGGGGTGGAGGACATGTGAGTACAGTATTCATAGGACTAGAGGACATGTGAATACAGTAGTCATAGTACTGGAGGACATGTATGTACAGTAGTCATAGCACTGGAGGACATGTATGTACAGTAGTCATAGCACTGGAGGACAGTGAGTACAGTAGTCATAGCACTGGAGGACATGTATGTACAGTAGTCATAGCACTGGAGGACATGTATGTACAGTAGTCATAGTACTGGAGGACATGTATGTACAGTAGTCCTAGTACTGGAGGACATGTATGTACAGTAGTCCTAGTACTGGAGGACATGTATGTACAGTAGTCATAGCACTGGAGGACATGTATGTACAGTAGTCATAGTACTGGAGGACATGTATGTACAGTAGTCATAGTACTGGAGGACATGCGAGTGCAGTAGTCATAGTACTGGAGGACATGTGAGTACAGTAGTCATAGCACTGGAGGACATGTATGTACAGTAGTCATAGTACTTCCTACTTCACTCTTCTCTATTGATCTAAACATTTGTTAATTTAAACAAAATTTAAGTTTATTGATTACAAAAGCTTGCAAATTGTGATGAGGTTATATTGACACCATTGGAGTATCTGTCATTAACTGGAAAAAAGATACTCTAGGGCCTTAAGAAAGTACCCACCCCACTCAAGTCTCTGGCTCTCTGGAAAGGTCCGGGGGTGACAGCGACAGGGACATTGTCATCTGGGGCTTGGGACTAAGTAATGAAGTAAGAACCTGAGACAGCACCTCCACTGTGGAGTGAGAAGCAGGTATGGGGTGGGGTGGGGTGAGGTGAAGTAGGGGTGAAGTGTGATTGGGTGGAGTGTGGTGGGGTGGGGTGAGGTTTGGTGGGGTGAGGTGGGGGTAGGGTGGGGTGAAGTGAAGTAGGGGTGAGGTGGGGTAGGGTGGGGTGGGGTGGGGTGAGGTGGGGGTAGGGTGGGGTGAGGTGAAGTAGGGGTGAGGTGGGATAGGGTGGGGTGGGGTGGGGTAGGGTGGGGTGAGGTGGGGGTAGGGTGGGGAGAGGTGAAGTATGGGTGGGGTGGGGTGGGGTGAGGTGGGGTGGGGTGAGGTGGGGTAGGGTGGGGGTGAGGTGAAGTAGGGGTGAGGTGGGGTGCGGTCAGGTGAAGTAGGGCTGGGGTGAGGTGCGGTGGGGTGAGGTGAGGTAGGGGTGGGGTGAAGTGAGGTAGAGGTGGGGTGAGGTGAGGTAGGGGTGAGGTGAGGTAGGGGTGGGGTGAGGTAGGGGTGGGGTGAGGTGAGGTAGGGGTGGGGTGCGGTCAGGTGAAGTAGGGCTGGGGTGAGGTCGGGTGGGGTGAGGTGAGGTAGGGGTGAGGTGAGGTAGGGGTGAGGTGGGGTGAGGTAGGGGTGAGGTGGGGTGAGGTAGGGGTGGGGTGAGGTGGGGTGGGGTAGGAGTGGGGTGGGGTAGGGGTGGGGTGAGGTGGGGTGAGGTAGGGGTGGGGTGAGGTGGGGTGGGGTAGGAGTGGGGTGGGGTAGGGGTGGGGTGGGGTAGGGGTGGGGTGGGGTAGGGGTGGGGTGGGTGTCTATAGATCAGTGCATAGCAGCTGAGGTGGGGGTTGGCTGGGCAGATGCCTGCACCTCAGAAAGCTCTGAAAAGAGCTGAGGAGCCGGGCAGGGAGCTATATATCTACAGTGCCAGCATGTGGAGGCTCAGGCAGGAGGTTGGTGCATTTAAACTGTCCTGTGCCACATGGGGTCTGTCTTGAAGAGAGAAGAGGGAGGAAAGGGGAGAGGGAGAGAAGGACAAAGGAAGAAAGAGGAGGGAAAGAAAACGTGTGAAGGCATAAGAATGCATGCATATGGTACACACACATACACACACACACATGCACACATACACATATGCACACATACATACATACACACAAACATGTGTACACATGCATACACACATGTATACACACATACACACATGCATGCACACACAGAGAGACACATACACATAAAGAGCAGAAGCAAGAGGGGAGGAAAGAAGAAGAAAAGAGGACTCAGGGAGGGGAAGGGAAGAAAAGAGGCTCTGAAGGTAGCTGAGAGATCTGTTTCTGACACCTTGATTCACTGTGAACAGCAGGCTCTGCAGACTCACACTAGCACATGCAGACGCTGAGGTACAGAGAGATCAGCAGGTGTAGAGTGGTGCATTTGTAGCAAGAGCACACAGGAACATTTGTGTGTGTGTAAATCTGTTCCGCGTGCACACAGATGATCCAGGCAGCTCGCCATGACGGAAGTACATGTAGTCACTGCCAATAAACACACTCCTCTCTGCAGCTTGTGGAGTTCACTTCGGGCCCGCTGGGAATAAAGCATCTTTCCAGCACTGTCACCTTCTCCCCATCACGCAGCTGTGTCTGGAGCCCAGCACCAGTGGAACGCCCAGTATGATTTCTGGCAAATTCCTGTGTGTTCATCTGGGTCTGTCTGCAGGTGGCTTTCTCCTGCCCACACATTGCCACTGCCCAAGGCAGGTTGTAACTTGCTGCTGCTGGTCTGTGACACTTACTTCCTCCATGTGTCCCTGGAGGTCTTTGGTGATGAGGATGGGCTGCCAGCGGCTGCGTCAGAGGGTCACCAACTGAAGACCAGATGAGTTAGACTCTAAGAATGGTGCTCCTGTGTCCCCACCAGCTCTGCCTTCCTGGGTTGGAACCTGCTGTTGCATAACCTGCTGAGAAATGGGAATAGGAAGGGCGCCACAGCCGTCCGGGACACTTCTGCCTGGAGGCTGCAGGGGGGAGAATGCCTAAGTGGAAACAGGGCCATTTGCACATTGGCAATTAAAATCAACTGGATGTGGAAAAAAACTCAACACTGGGCTCAGACCAGACACCCCCCACCCACCCCCCCAAAAAAAAAAAGAAAAGAGAAGAAAAGAAAAGAACCAGACCAACACCTTCTAAGTTTACCAGGGACTTAAAAGGCTATTTTTTAAAAAACTTCTGGTACTAATAGTTGGTTTTAGGCATTAATTTAAAAGCTCTTTCGTTGAGTTGAAACACAAGAAGTCTTTCAGCGCCTCCATCCTTTCTGAATCCTCTGCCTTTGAACATAATGACATTAATTCCCTTGAAATTGGTTTTACTGAGCAGTTTTCGCAACTGAGAGGAAGAACAAAGGGTCACTAAGTGGTCCGCATCCCGTTCCTGGAACCTGCAGACACGGCCTTCCCCAGAGCGCCTGTTCTGCTGCAGATCTTGATGAGTATGGTGTCGGGATCCTGGGACTCACAGGAGTCCATGGGTGGAGAAAAGATGGCATTGTGGAGGTGGGAGTCTGGATGGTAAAGGAGGAACCAGATTCTCTTCTGGGGTCCCCAGAAGGAACACTGACTGCGCTGCCTCCCGACTTTGGAATTTCTCCTGCCCCGAATGGTATCACAAGATGTGTACAAGGGCTGGGGCAAGCACATCTGTGGAAAAGTGTCAGGGTCGTGGTAGGAAATGGGAGCAAGCTGGAATTGTCCCCGCTGTCTGAGCAGTGGGGGGGAGCTCGCACAGGCTTGGGTGGTGGGAGAGCCTGGGAAAGAGAAGGCTCAGTGAGATGGGACCCTTATCTAACATCATAAGTCCTGTCCCTCACCTGTCAGCCTAAACAAAAGCACCACACTTCCAGAAAGTTAAAGACGGTAAGGATTTCACGTGATGTACAAAAGAGGGGGAAAGGGGCATTAAAGGGCTCTGTGAAGTCTAAACAGTAAAGGATGTGCTCAAATATTTTAAATTGTAACCGTTGCCACAGAAAACATAAATCTTCCTTTGGCAAAACAAGATTAAAAGTTAACAGAGAGGGAGACTGGCTGTGAGTTAGTGTTCTGACACAAGAGAAAAACAATGAACTAATTACCAGGAGAGGAAACATGAATGACCAATGCTTGCGTTGGACACAGGAGACAGGCAAATGGAAGGAACTGGGTCGGGTGGGGTAGGGTTGATTCCCGCTTCCTGTACTGAGTTGGTGAAATCAAGCAGCTGTGTTACCCAGCTGCAGTGAGGTCCTTGGGAAACAACTCGATTGTTCTGTGAGCATGAATTTGCTTGTGACACCTTGGAGAGAAACTTGAAGGAACCTGGGAACTTGAAGCCTCTTTTATCTGCTAGGGACTGAGCTATAGGTGCACAGCGATTAGTCTCCTGAGGCAGAAGGGTCTTCTGCGTGGACACTTTGAAAGCTCAGTTCTGAAAAGCTGGAAGACTGTGACAGGAATATCTCCATTTAGAAATAATTTTCAATGTGCCAGTTCCTTAATGGTGAAATTATCTATACATACCTGCATATATACATATATTACATATATGTAAAACACACATATATAATTTAAATATAAATAAACTTGACCTATCCAGCACCATTCTTTTTTTTTTTTTTTTTTTTTTGAGACAAGGTTGTTTCATGTGGCCCAGGTGAGCCTCAAATTCCCGATTCTCCTGCTTTGGTCTTTCTGGGATGATAGAAGGGACACCAGGTTTGACTGAACACAGTACATTTTAGAAACCCAGGTTGGCAAGATAGTTCAGCAAATAAAATGCTTGCCACCAGGCTTGACCACCTGAGCTTAGTCTGTTCTCCACACATGTGAGTGTGTCCACACGTGCACACACACACACACACAAATGCACATACACACAAAAATTTATTTTACTATAACTTCCAATTTTAGAAAGCAGAAAAGAAAAACACACCTAGAATTCAAGTCAAAAAATAAAACCATAAACTCTATACTCTGCTAAAGGGGGTAACTGAAGAAACAACAAGGAGCTTGTTTGGGGGTGCTGTGTTTCACAGAGGGTTACTTAGGACACAGCCAGGGTCCCTGCGTCATGCAGTGAGCATCTCTCTGAGCATCAGGGAAAAGGAGTCTTCCTGGTTTAGCATTCATAATTGATAAGCAGTGTTATCAGACTGGAGCACAGATGTGCAAAGGGGAACTGGATGCCTGGCTAAAACCTGATAGGTCAGAGACAAGAGGAGCCGAACATCTCCCTGTGAGTGGCATTGCATATTTTATAATGGAGTAACAATGTCCCACTGATCAATGTCAAAGTCAGACCATGGCAAGGCCTGATGCTGACGTCATGGGTCAGCCTGACTCACAGGTGGAGCTGATAGCAGACATTCCCTGCTGGACTGATGTTCACTGGTTATTTTCCTTAACTGCTTCAGGAATGATGGATGGACAGGAAAGGTGTCAACACACAATTTTAGAGAGATTCTTGGTTGATAACGGCTGTTCAGGTGACCTGAGATGTGAGACATCATTGTGGGCAGATACAAAGGAGAAGGAAGGAGAGCATCTCTTAGGTTCCTGGGGTGACTAGAAGATTAGGGTGTCAAAGCTGGCTTTAGACTCCACCATTCTCTGAAAGACCACAGTGACTTCAAAGCCACTAAAACTATTGAAGACTAGTGTCTTAAAGTCCTTTCTCCCAGCCTCACTGTTACTATTTTACCCCCTTTCTAATATGGCTCCCACTGCGATACCTTTCTTGCCTCTTCACCAGCCCTTCTTCACCTGCGCCATCCCTTTTCCCAGTTATGAATAGTCACCTAAGCCAGGCTTCTCCCAAGTGGAAAACTACATCTCAGACAGCCCTTCCCACGGAGCAGACTTGAAAGATTCTCACCATGGATGACAGAAAAATAATTATTTCACAAGTTTCCTCCACCATTTCCCCAACCCCCAAGGGCTACGATATGTTTGTCCTCCCCCTCCCCTTTATTGAATTAAAATCAGTTTTGTCTGTAAGATTGCATAACCCCCCTTGACATTTAGAGGGGTCTGGTGGAGGAGGATTGAAGGCAAATTAAAACCTGAGGGCCCAGAGTGGTACCTTCATCTATGAGGCTTCTGCTATCTATTGTCCAAAGTAAGCCCTATGGGTTACAGACAGGAGACTGCTGCAAGGAAGCTGTGCACTGCTGGCCAGAGACTGGGAGGGCATGATTTGAAAAGCCACAGAGTTTTAATTCCTGTACTCAGCATTGTGAAAACATGTAGCAGGAGAGTATTATAGCTCGTGTCATCTGGATCCCCCTGTAGCCACAGAGCACCCCGACCCCATCACTACAGTGTGATGGATTGATTGCCTCGGATGTCTACACTGTCTGATGATTTAACCCTTTAGTTGCCTAAATCAGCTCATGGCTGCCATCTTTTGGCCTTGATGGCTTCCCCTTGGACTTGCCTTGTTCAAACTAAGGGGAGGAAGATGGTGGTCAGGAAAACTGGGGAACAGATTGGCAAGGATATAACCTCAATTCTGTCCTTAATGTTTCGACTACACAAGGACAGTGACTCTTTCCAGAACTTCCCTAGCCTGGTGCCCACTTGAGAAATTTGTTCTCCAAAACTCAAACCTCAGTAATTGGTAAAAACTCACTGGAAGAGTTTTCAATATTTTTGAAGCTGAAAGTATGCCCATATATTTCAAACAACCCCAGTGGGATCTGGAATGAGGACTGGCCAGGCTGGATGAGAGACGGTCCAGACCTGAAGGCCCAGCACGGGGGAGAGTGTGCCAATGCCAAATTACTGGATGGGATTTCTGAGCAAGAATCAAATATTTTAGGCCTCCAGCATTTAGGGAAATTATTTTAGCAGGGAACATTGCAGCATTTAGACAATCATTTGTTTTCTTGAAACACAAATTAAGAAATTGTGTGGCTTGATGCTTACTTTCCCATTAAGGTTTTAACTTTTTTTTTTTCTAAAAAACAGTTTACATCGATTATGGGGATCCATGAGGCAGAGACTTCTGTTTTCAAGGTTGGGAGTCTCAAGAACCCATAGAAGGGCTAGCTATTGGCCCATGGTCACCAACCTCAGATGACTCCCATATCTATAAATTGTAAGCCAGAAAGAGTCATTAAGGGGTAGAAAGCAGGGCTCACTGAGAAAGTGAGCAACTAATTCTAAGTCATGAGAGCAGAAAGACTGCAAAGAGAACTTGAGAAACAGTGGGTGAGCTGACATTCATTTTTCATCGTACAATAGAAAATTTGTTTTGAATTTGCTTCCTGCAGATGCATAGCGTGTGAGTGAGGAACTGAATGTTATTCCAGGTTCAAATTTAACTTTGGAAGTGAAATTTGGGAAGGTATGCCTCGTTTCACAGAAACTAAACAAATTCCTGAAGGTTCTTACATAAGCGTCTCATAGGCACGGATTGGACTTGAGCCTGCTTTGAGTCTTCGTGTGTGCTGAAAGCTGTTTTGTTCATCTATAGATGCTGTCTAATCTTCTCCCCCATCAGTCATTCCTGTCTTGTACAGTCTGGTTCTAACTGCTTGTCTTTAAAAAGCAAAACAAAACTGTGTTTTCAAGAAAGCCCTAGAGGGAGACCATTGCTTGTTATATGACTGTAGAATAAAGTATACATGGCCATTTTTCCTTCAGATCCTTCAGAACTAGACCGGATATAAATGCCACACAAGTAAGCCACCCCTCCCTTTACACGAAGAGTTCCTTTACGTCACCAGTTTCCTGCCATGTTCTTACACTGTGATGCGTTTACTTGTGAAGCTGTTTCTCAGTGGTGCAAGCCTGCACTGTCTCAGGACAAGACAAGTCAATCCTTTGGGAGCCCGGTGGTGGGAGTCGGGGAGGGGTGTACATGATGCTTGTACTCATAGATGTTTCTTGTACTCATAGATGTTTAAACTCAGCCATAGATGTTTCCCCTGCCTCCAGCAGGGTCTACCTCTACCTGGGTTCTATGAATCACTGTATTAGTCAGAGTTCTCTCTAGAGTAACAGAACTTATATAGAACGGATGGATGGATGGATGGATGGATGGGTGGATGGATGGGTGGATGGATGGATGGATGGATGATGGGTGGATGGATGATGGGTGGATGAATGGATGGATGGGTGGATGATGGGTGGATGGATGGATGGATGATGGGTGGATGGATGATGGATGGATGGATGGATGGATGGATGGATGGATGGGTGGATGGATGGATGGATGGATGATGGGTGGATGGATGATGGGTGGGTGGGTAGGAAGATAGAAGATAGATAGATAGATAGATAGATAGATAGATAGATAGCCAGCCATTGTTGGACTAGCTGCATTACAGCCTGTGGTTTTTCAGGAGGCTGTATGTCTCAGCTGGTCTCCAGTATACACCAGAATCCCAAAGATATATGCTGTAATGTCGGTGAAGGCATGGACTTGCCAGTAAGGAGAGAGCACAGAACAGAACCTTCCTTCTTCTGTGTCTTTATAGAGACTGTCAGCAGCGAGCATGGTCTTCCCACCTCAAAAGATTCAGATTAGAGGTGAATCTTCCCACGTTGAATTAAGTAAACTGTAGGGAGCGGTTCCCCGACCGTGCCCACTAAGATGGCGCCGACATCCGGCTTGCACTGTGGTTAAACAAATGTACTACACATGTGCAATACTGCTCTTGGCGCCAGGCGGCGCTATGCTAATTTGGTAATCCCCGCTCCGCCAATCCCTGAGGGACAAATCATCCTTCCCCCTTAGAGGGAGATAGAGCGCTCAGCGCTCCGGGTTCCCGTGTTCAGCATCAAGGTGTTCCTGAATAAAGGCTGTTGAGAAGAATCCTGAGTGTCCTGTCTTCCTTGCTGGACGAGGTGGGGTGCGACAACTGGTGGCCGTGCGGGGACCCGAGGAAACCCTTGTGGATTCAGAACTCTTCAGCTACAGGACGGCAACGTTGGTAAGTTCCCGGGAAGGGACAGTAAGGCTCTCTGGAGGTAAGCAGAGACTAGAAAAGCTTCGGCCCCAAGTTTAAGGACGGGAGTTCTAGCAATGCTGTTCAGCCCACTTGATCTACTGTGGGTTGGATTGGTAATTGTCTTTCTTTTTGTTCTTATTATTTGGATTTGCCTTTTGCTACCGCTTTGGAGGATGGCCCGTGCTTGTTTGAAGGACAAGCGCTGTGAGGAAGCCATAAGAACAGGGCAAAGAATCTTAGTAGAGCAACAAGAAGGTATGTCAGAGGAGGAAAGAACTCCGAGAGGAGGGAAGAAGGAGAGGGGTAACAAAAAGAGTAGAGAAGAGGCTAAACATAAAAGGGCTACAGACTAAGGAACTAAACAAAACTCTGAAATACAGACAGACAAGGATCAAGATCAAGAAAGCAGCAGGATATATCCTTCTTTAAAAGCTTTGACATTGGGGATGTCTGGCGATTCTGAACTTAGTGGGGAGGATGAAGCCGACCTTGAGGAGGAGGCAGCCCAATGTGAGAGAGAAAGATACGATTCAGATTGGCCTCGTGCCAATGCAGCGTGGCAGCATAAACAGCCAGATAAAAGGACGACTGTACCAACAGCGCCACCATCTAATCCACAACATGTAATTAAACCTACCAAGGGCGCTTCTTTCTGCCCAGAGGTCTGGAAGGAGATGGGTTGAGTTTCCCAGTTTTTCTAGACGTCATTGGACAACGTTATCATGAACCAGTTGATTTTAAGGTCATAAAGCAACTGGCAGAATCTGTTAGAACCTATGGGGTTAATGCAGCTTTTGTTCTGGCTCAGATAGAATCCCTTGCCAGATATTGCCTCACTCCTTCAGACTGGGGGGGGGGGGTAGCAAGGGCTTGCTTGACTTCAGGACAATACTTAGATTGGAAGTCTTACCTCTTTGAGTATGCTAACGTTCAAGCGACTATTAATTTAGCCTCTGGGGTAGACCCCCAGAGACATTGGGATACTGACATGCTATTAGGACAGGGGAGGTTCGCCCTTGATCAGACTGCCTATCCAGAACAGGTTTATGCTCAAATAAATGATACAGCCACCAAAGCATGGAAAGCATTGCCTAATAGGGGAGAAGTCTCCAGGAACCTTACTAAGGTTCTACAAGGACCCACAGAACCATTCTCAGACTTTGTGGCCCGAGTGGTAGAGGCCGCCACAAAAATTTTTGGAGACCCTGATACAGCTATGCCTCTTATTAAACAGCTGGTCTACGAGCAATGTACTAAGGAATGCAGAGCGGCTATAACTCCTTATAAACATAAAGGCCTTGAGGTATGGATGAAAGTATGCAGAGAAATAGGAGGACCTTTGTCTAATGCTGGCTTAGCTGCCGCTATAGTACAGCTGAGAAAAATCCCCGCCTCAGATCTGTGTTTTAAATGTGGCCGCAAGGGGCACTATCGAAAACAGTGCCCAGAAAAGAACAGAAGCCAGGATGGGCGTAAGCAGCCAGGACAATGCCCCTGGTGTAGAAAGGGGAACCACTGGGCAAATGAATGTAGGTCAGTAAAAGACCTAGATGGTAAACTTCTAACAGCCGAATACGGCAGTGCACAGCCAAAAAACGGGCAGCGGGGCCCACGACCCCAGGGCCCCCAAATATATGGGGCTATACAGGACAGCGGACTAGGACAGAATGCACAGGGGTCCTGGCTGTCCCTCTGTCATCCAAAGGGCCAAGGAAAGCCACTAAGGTCTCCGCAGGATTGGACCTTCACTCCACCACCAGACTCATATTAACCCCCCAAATGGGAGTTCAGCCCAAAGAAACAGACTTTAAAGGACCTCTTCCAAAAGATATTGTAGGACTATTATTGGGTCGCTCCTCCTCTGCCCTTAAAGACTTACATGTAACACCCGGGGTGATCGACCCCGACGGTGAAGGTACAGTTCAGATTTTAGCCTCTTCCCCTCGAGGGATCACTGCTATCTCCCCAGGTGACAGGATTGCACAACTGCTGCTTTTACCCAGTTTACACAGGCACTTCCCGGCAACAGATAAGATTAGAGGAAGCAGAGGCCCCGGGGTCCACAGGATCCCAGGTTGCTTTTATATTATTGGAACTAAATGATCATCCTCTGCTGACACTGACTGTAGAGGGTCAGTCATTCCTTGGCTTGCTAGGTACAGGAGCAGATCATAGTATCATTTCCACTCATGATTGGCCTCCAAGATGGCCCACGCAGCCTTCTTCTCAAGTGCCTGTGGGTATGAAAATACCCCGCTAATAAGTAGGAAAGAATTAATGTGGAAAGACATAGAAGGGAGGACTGGAAAATTCACCCCCTACGTTATTAATATTCCAGTAATGTTATGGGGCAGGGATGTTCTAGCTGATTTACATATGAGACTGACAAACGATTACTCTCCACAAGCCACAGATATGATGACCAATATGGGATATGTGCCTGGCAAAGGTTTAGGAAAAAATTTACAAGGTAGGATAAACCCGATCTCACCTATACAAAAACAAGATTAAAAAGGATTGGGTTTTTCCTAGAGGCTGTTGAGGAAGGTATACCCATCATGTGGAAAACAGAGGAGCCCATGTGGGTTCCTCAGTGGCCACTGTCCTCTGAAAAACTGTTAGCAGCAAAAGAATTGATCTCGGAACAATTACAATTGGGACATATTATACCATCTAGATCACCCTGGAATACACCTATCTTTGTCATTAAGAAAAAATCAGGAAAATGGCGTCTGCTGCATGATCTTAGAGCCATAAATACTCAGATGCAACTTATGGGTCCCATACAGAGAGGATTGCCTCTACTGTCTGCTATCCTGGCTGGATGGCCCCTTATCATCACTGATATTAAGGATTGTTTTTTCTCTACCCCCCTGGCCACACAAGATAGTGAATGCTTTGCATTCACTGTGCCCTCTGTAAATAATGAAGAACCTGATGAATGGTATCAATGGGTAGTTTTGCCCCAAGGTATGGTCAATAGTCCTACCATGTGTCAGTTATATGTAGGAAAAGCTTTTCAACCTGTTCGTGATCAATTCTCAAAGGTAAGGATTGTCCATTACATGGATGATGTCTTACTCTCAGCCAAAGATAAAGGTTTACTCCACACCGCTTATTCTAAAATGATTGGGAAGCTTAAAACCTTTCATTTATATATAGCACCTGAAAAGGTTCAATTGGGGGAAGTGGGAGGGTACTTAGGAGCAAAAATTACCCCATGTAAAATAACACCCCAAAAGCTCGAGATACGCAAAGATCATTTAAAAACTTTAAATGATTTTCAAAAACTATTGGGAGACATAAATTGGCTTCACTCCTATTTACATATCCCTAATATAGAATTGCAACCATTGTATGATGTCTTAAAGGGAGTTTCGCATCTTACCTTCCCCCAGGAGCTAACCGCAGCAGCCCGTCTATCCATTACTAAGGTAGAGACAGCATTACAAAAGGCTATGCTTAAGGGGTATAGACCGGATGTAGAGCTCCTGTTGTACATTTTAAAGACCCTTCATCAACCTACTGGTGTACTGTGGCAAGAGGGACCGCTGCTTTGGATCCATCCTCATATTTCACCTGGTAAAACACTTGAATACTATCCTTCAGCTATTGCCCAACTAGCTATGGCTGGAATTAAGTCCTGTACATTACATTTTGGATGTGTGCCCAATAAAATCATAATACCATATACAGCAGTCCAAATAGAAACATTATGTGCCTTGTTGGATGACTGGGCCATTTTGTGTTGCAGTTTTTGTGGAGATTTTGATAATAATTATCCAAAACGTCCTTTGCTACAGTTTATTACTGAACATCCAGTTGTTTTTCCAAAAGTCACTGCCTTGGAGCCTCTACCTGAGGCTTTAGATATCTACACTGATGGATCCAAGACTGGTGTGGGTGCTTACATGATTGATTCTCAAAAACCTGTCTTAATGCAATATGTTCCTGGTACTCCCCAAGTTACTGAATGTAAAATTGTGTTAGAAGTCTTCAAAAATTTTCAGAAAGCCTTCAATTTAATCTCTGACTTGGCTTATGTAATTAATGCAGTGTGCTCCCTTGAAATTACTGGCCCTATTAAGATGTCTAGCACTGTGAGTAATATTTTTTCAGAGCTACAAAGGTTAATTTGGAATAGAAAAAATAAATTTTACATTCAACATATTCGTGCTCATACCATGTTACCTGGCCCTATGGCAACAAATAATGCTATAGTAGATGCCAGCACTCGCAAGGAATTTATTTTCTGTACTACCCCAGTAGATTCTGCTACAAAGTTTTATCGGCAGTTTCATGTACCTGCTCATACCCTTCAGCTTACATTTAAAATTCCTAGAGCAGTAGCCCGAGAAGTGGTATTGCACTACCCTAGTTGTGTCCAGTTTTTTCACCCGCCCCATGTGGGAATTAATCCCCTTGGACTGCTCCCGTTAAAACTCTGGCAAATGGATGTGACACATATACCTCAGTTTGGTAATCTTAAATATGTTCATGTTTCAGTTGACACCTGTTCTGGTATAATACATGCCACTTTATCTACAGGAGAAAAGTCTCGTAATGTCATAACTCATTGCTTAGAAGCCTGGGCAGCTTGGGGTAAACCAAAGCGCCTTAAAACTGATAATGGTCCTGCCTATATGGTAAAATCATTTCAGACCTTTTGTCAAACTATGCAGGTATATCATGCCACTGGTTTGCCATACAATCCCCAGGGACAGGGGATTGTAGAACGAGCACATCGTACTTTAAAAGAGCTTTTACAAAAACAAAAGGAGGGAATTGCATACGGTCATGCACCGAAAGAGCAACTCTCTATAGCTCTCTTTACCTTAAATTTTTAAATTTTGGACACCCATGGACACAGCGCTGCGGACCAATATACAGCCACAACACATGTGACAGCTTTAAATATTAAATGGAAAGATGTCCTAACAAATAAATGGTGCGGCCCAGATCTGGTAATTTTGAGATCTAGGGGAGCTGTTTGTGTGTTCCCACAGGATAAAGAGGATCCGATTTGGGTACCAGAATGCCTGACTCGGAAGGTGCCTTCTAGTTCACCCAAAGATGCTACTGTGGCTGATGTTGCTCAGCGTGAGCCAACTGCAGACTCAAGCAGAGCCCCGATGGGGGATTCTGTCAGTGTTCCTGAGATCCATGCTGATACGTCATGATGCAAAAGTGCATCCCCGTTTCTTTAGTACTAATAAGAGTTTAGATTTGTCTTTCTTGTTTTTAGATAGAGAGCTTGCTAGCATTAATGAAAATAGAAGTTTTAGTTTGGCAGGGAGCTTATATTTTTATAGGGTAAGGAATATTAGTGATACTAGTAAGTGCATATCCTTATATAATCAATCTGTGGCTTGGTTTGATGTCCCTACTACTAATACCAGGTACCAAGTCAATGCTTCTTGGGTGAGTGGATGGTGGCCTGCTAAAAGTATGCTTGAGGAGCCAGTACCCCACCAGCCTAAGTAGGCTCCCCATTGCTCTAGCGATTGGCTACTAGACTGTAATCTTAGATTGCTGCCGCCCTGAATCATCTGAAGGAGTGGGCAGGAATGGCCGGTTTGGGGATGATTGTCCTTCTGGGAAGTGGAGCGTGCCTTTGGTTTCTTTGCAAATTAAAACAAGAGCAACGAAGGCACAAAGCCGTAGTATACCAAGCCATGGCTGTTTTTGAGAATGGTGACTCCCCCAGTGTATGGTTGGCCTCTCTAAAAGAATAGAGAGTTCACCCTAGATCAACATGGGAATGCATAGGGCTCATGAGTCATGTGTATTCAGAGACGGGCAACTTTTCACAGACCTGGATCAACCTAAGACACAGGACCCGGTGATAGGGTATCCTTATGACGGGTAAGACCAGGAACTAGTGAAATAACCTAAGACAGAAACCATGATAAGCTGCACCCTGCTCCCAGATCTAGACCAGCTCATTTTAAAATAATAAAAAAGAGGGAAATGTAGGGCGCGGTCCAGGAACCGCTTCCTCTAAGATGGCGCGGACATCCGGCTTGCACTGTGGTAAACAAATGTACGCATGTGCAATACTGCTCTTGGCGCCAGGCGGTGCTATGCTAATTTGGTAATAGCCACTCCACCAATCCCTGAGGGACAAATCATCCTTCCCCCTTAGAGGGAGATAAATAGAGCGCTCAGCGCTCCGGGTTCCCGTGTTCAGCATCAAGGTGTTCCTGAATAAAGGCTGTTGAGAAGAATCCTGAGTGTCCTGTCTTCCTTGCCGGACGATGTGGGGCGCGACAGTAAACATCCCTCACAGGTGTGCCCCTCTATTTTGGGGCTTTAGTTATTTCCTGATGTAGTCAACTTGACAACCAAGACTAGCCAGCTCACTCGCCCACTGGCCTTTCTCTGCTGTAAGCCCCAGTGTCAGATCATCTTCAGGTTTTATTTTATTTATGTATCTGGTTCTGGGGAATTAGACCCAGAGCCAAGTGCTTTACCACTGAGGCAAAGCAGCAAGTATGACCTTAAGTGAACTCTTACCCCTGATCTGAAGGGGACACCTATTTGCAAAATCATGCCACAGAATTCCTGCAAGGCTGACAGTCAGTTCCAGAGAGCTTCCAGTCTACTGTTACTGGCCATCGCTCCCTCCCTTGAATGACCCCCGCCACCACCAATGCTGAATCTTGCTTGTCAACCTGACAGGATCTGGAACCACATAGGAAACACACTTCTGGGTATGTCTCTGAAGGGCTTCTAGAGAGGATTAACCCAAGAAGAAAGGCATGGCCACAGAGAAGGGCAGTGCCTTCCAAAAGATGGCAGGTATAAAGACCAAGACAAAAACACTGTTGCTGCCTGCCTTATCCTCTTGGGTGAATAGACCTGTTACTTCCACTGTCTTCGCTGGCATCAGAATCCAGCTTCTTCAGCCTTCCAATGTGAATAAAGACCAGAATCTCCTTAGGAACCTTACAGAATTTCAGTACCATATTGGGATGGCAGAGGCATCTAGTTCCATAGATTGAGCTACTACTGGGTTCTCAGCTTCTCCAGTGTACATAAAACAGTTGTAATGAGTTTCCGTTATGTAAGCCGATCTTATAAACTCCTCTCATGACACATGTGTGTTGCCCTGGATCTGTACCAGAGGAGCAGATGCCCCCTCCACAGTGTTCAGTGCTTCCCCCACCCTGCCCCACACTGAAGATGACACCAAGATGACATCACCTGCTTTGGGATGTCCTCAATGCTTTTCATGTAGTCTGGTTCACTGTGCTCTATCAGTTGGGCTAATCCTCCCATATTCCCCTTTGTTCCTTCCTTCAGAAGCAAAGCATGGCCTCCTTCCTAGCCAAAGGTGACTTCTGCTCACCCTGCAAGCCTTCTCTCCTCTCGAATCCTGTTCCTTCTCTGCCTGGAACCATCAGATTCTTCATCTTGCCCCTCTCAGGATTTCTCTCTGTGTGACATCCTATGTCTCACCTCTCCTCTCACTGTGTGGGCCCAAAGTTGAGAACTTGTCTTTGTCAAGAGACAGCGCTACTTGAAGAAGGGATAGGTGTTCCGTCCTACAGAAGGAAGGGGAAACTCCATAGATAACAGTGCAGGCATGCTCTTGGAGTGTTTGGGGTTAGTCACCAATGTCCAAGGGGTAAGAGGATGGAGGGGAAAGGAGGGGGTTTCAGAGAACGTTTGGAGATAGCAGGCTTCTCCTGAAAAATCAGAAAGTTTGGTGATAGCGGGCTAACACGGCCCTGATCGGCATCCCAAGGGAGAACTGCAATGGTTCTGACTGTAAAGTGCTTGTCCTACAAGTGTGAGGACCTGAATTTGTGTCTCTAGTGCCCATGAACAGAACATTCAGTGTGGCAGCACCTGCCTGTAACTTCAGCATTAGGCAGGGAGGGCTTGGTGGCTCCCTACTTGGTGAATCCTCTACAAGGTGACTCTGCCACCTGTCCACAATAGACAGACTCTAACTCCCCTCCCCCTAAGTCTGACCTTGCCATGGGATTTTTCTTTCACCCACAGAAGGCAGCAGATGAACTGTCTTATGGCTTAGGGCTAGGGTGGGCAAGGCAATGGAGTGCCACCGGTTCCCTGCGGGTATTTATTTCTCAACTATCTTACAAATGCTCCTCTTGGAACTCAACCTCCATACTGAGGAGAATCCTAGCTAAATAGAGAGGCCTTGAGAAGGCACTGTAGGGAGTTCACTCATCTATATTGAGTCAGGCATAAAGATATCCCCTGAGAATTCCAGACCCCACTGAAAATCAAGACCACTGGGGATCAGAAACAAACCATGACTGTTAAGCGGTCTCATTTTGAGCCACAGAATCCCGATCTCAGTGAAATCCTTGCAGATGATCCCTGTGTTTAGGAGATGTTTGTTACTTACCTAAAGGGAACTGAACACTGTGGCTTCATGACATTCAGAACACTTAATACAGGTCATCGGCATTAACCATGTAGATCTTAGACAGTAGGAGGTACCTTGAGTGTTTTCTCTTCTTATCTTTCTCCCTTCTGTAGCTGTCCTGTTTTTGCATCCTAGGATGCAAGGGGTCGCTTTCGGAGAATCAGCCAGAAACCTATACATGGCCAGCCTGTAGAAAAAGCACCCTTATGTTCTTTAACTATCCTTTGAAGGTTTGTTTCCAGAGCATTGCCTGTGGCCTTCCTCATGGCTGGATAGCCTCTGGTTCCTCATGACCAGCCAGAAGTTTTTTCAGTGAGCTTGATTGCAAGCTTGTTGTATCACTGGTAGGAAGAGGGGGACATTGACCCCAAATGGCTCTTCCTCCTTCCTCCAATCAGGCCAGACCATTGCCAGCGACAGTCACCGTTCCCTATCTGACAACCATCTGGACAAAAAGAAATCCACAGATCTAAAAGCTTCCCAGCGCCAGTGAAATCATGCTACCAAAGACTCCACGCTGCAGATAAAAGACCCTTTGTTGGGGAGGTGTTTACTGAGTTATTTCTACAGATTAATTGGCCTCAGAATGTGAGGAAGGATTGTGTACAAAATACCCTCTGTTGAAGTCTGTACTTAAGACCCAGTTACAGACACAGCTCATGTTCATTACAGAAGGACTCAAGAAGCCCAAGGGAGAAAGAGAAAATGGCCTCTAACCTCAGTTCTTGAGGAACAGCATTATTAGAACTTTGGCTGCATCTGTTTTGTGTGTGTGTGTGTGTGTGTGTGTGTGTGTGTGTATTTGTAGACGTGAAACTATTGAGAGACCAGAGATCAGACCTCTCATTGCCCTCTACAGCACAGCATCCGAGTCTGCGCTCTTCCCTGTCATTAAATATCTACCTATGGTGTAGTTTCATGCATTGTGTGCTTTTGTGTAAACAGTTCATAATTTGTGGAATGATCTCCTGTTGTTCGAGCCAGACCTGTTTCCCGCCTCTGTCTCACTGTCCACATCACAGCAGTGAGCACCCATGCATGACCATTGCTTAGGTGAAAGTAGAGACACGGGGCTGTTGGGTCAGGCTATGACATGTTCAAGGCTTTGGATGCTTTCTCTAGGATTGTGCAGCTGAATCCCATCCTGCCAGCAAGAGCTCCTTTCTCTAAACCCACACCAACTAAGAAACATCTCCTGATGGTCTGATGATCAGCGGTTGCAGTATCTTGGATTCAGGCTACAAGAGAAAGCTCCACTGAGGAACAGAACAGGACAGATCTCGATGACATAGACTGTCTTCGTCTCATTGATAGGTGGGCTACCCAGAAAGGCAGCTTATTTGTTCAGTAGTTTCAGAGCCTGTGGCCTTTGGTGTGGGGCTGGCCTGCTCACTGCAGGGACCAGTTATGGTCCCAGTACCTGGTCATGTCCCTGGGCCCTGCCCTCAGCTTCCCAGCTGTACCTTGTGTCTTCCACTCTAACTGGTGCATCTGGGGAGTTTCCCAAACCGGGCCTGAGGTAAACTGTGAAGTTCTGTAGGCTCATAAAAGTGGGATACATTTTCTTTGCATTTATTTGCCCTGGGTCTGGATAAACTTTCTGAGAAGGAATCATGTATCAGGCTTAGAGAATGTTGATGGGCTGTGAGCAGGTGTGGCCACCTCCCAAATGAGAGGTGAACACACTTCATGTCTCCCCAAGT
Source organism: Micromys minutus (assembly GCF_963924665.1). Lineage (NCBI taxonomy): Eukaryota > Metazoa > Chordata > Mammalia > Rodentia > Muridae > Micromys > Micromys minutus. The sequence continues at coordinate 4,557,260 of NC_137976.1, read as the reverse complement.
TCACAATACAGGGCATGTCCCAATGGCTGCTCATGCATGTAGTCTCTGAACGTTCAGAGGTCACACTTTGTGTCCCATAACATGCTCATCAACACAGGACCTTGTTCCCTGGCTCTTTGGAGGTTTGGGGTCCTCTCCCCAGATCTCTTTTCTCCCCTAACTTCTATGCTTCTAGGACAACTCCCCCAGTCCCTCTTGTTTTTGTCATTACATTCTTGTATCTGTGTTAAGTGTCTCAACTTTCTCCTTTTAGGCTTAAACATGTGACCCAAATACCACAATATAAATCTAGAAATGTTCATAATTTTAATTGCTATAAATTCATTGTAATAACTGGTTCTGCATTCCATTGAAGCTTTTAATTTCCCTGGCAGTAGAAACTAATGCGTCCACAAATTCTAGGTCATGTCAATCTTCCTTGACCTGTTAGCTGTTTCCTGAACGCCTGTGCTTTGGAGGTGGGCAGGAGGCATGGTGTTCAACAACTCTGGGTCACTGTCCAAACATACTCTCAGATTTCCTATCCTGAAGCCTTCCTGGGTCCTCTTGTATCCCTGACAACAGCATCCTCCTCCACACCTAGTCAGAAAAGGAAGCCATGACAGGCCGAAGTAACAATTGCACAAAAGCCCAATTTGGGGAAGCAGTGAGTTTTTAATTCTCTTTATCAACAAGAATCTGGGTGAGGGGGTCACTTACAGGAGCCAGGATGTCTCAAAAGCAGCAGCACTGAGGAGCCCACCCCCAACGCCCACAGACAAGACTCGTGAGAGCCGAGGAAGCTCAGTACAGCTGAGCATCTCCTTTCTGCAGCCCAGCCTCTGCCTCCATGGTCCTGCTGGTCAGTCAGAACGCCCCCCCTTCCTGCCTACTCCCACACTCATTCTCAGCTCCGGTAACCTTGGAGTCAGAGAAGTTACAAGACTCCCCTCAGGAGTCTTGTAAGTTTCCCAAATACGTGAAGTTTGTTTGCGTCCTGAGTCTTACAGGCCCTCTACTTCCTCCTGGAGGGAATGTGTGAATTCAGAGAAGACTGTTGTGCAATGTGTGGGGCTGAGGAGGTCAGGATCAAATCTGGACCAGCCTTTGTTTCTCCAGCACTCACACTGGTGTGCAAGCTCCTGGCAAGCTCACCCATGAGTGTGTTTGCTCGCTGGAGCCGCAGGTTTTACATCATAGATTCAACAAGTTATATGTGGGAAGTATTTGGGGAAATTCGTATCCATGTTGAACATTTATAGACTTGGTTACTGTAGCCGGTGTTACAAACAGTTGAGATATTACTGTATGTAAAAAGGTGTGTAGGGAAATTGAGAACACTGTGCTGTTCATAAAAGGACTTCAGCATCTGTGAGCACTGGTGTCCTTGGGGATCTGGGAACCAATTCCTTTGGATACTGAGAGCATCTGTTCTTCCCAAAGAGCAGGACCTCATTATGGGCTCCTTGTGTCCCCAGGGCATTTCTTTCTGTCCTGTTTCCACTCTATACCATGCATCCTTAGCTACGTCTGATTTTAAAATCCTAATTTTACAATGCCCCAAGCTGTGGCATAGCCATGGTTAAGGAACCAGGACCGTCTGAAATGAAGAACACTAGTTTCAATGAATCCCATCCCTAGTTCCACGGTGAGAGCCTATTCGGAATGCTTGGTACTGAATCCTCTCAGAGGCTGTCTTCTCCCCTGTCCCATGCCATGATCAGAAATGAATGCCCACCAGTCTTCCACTGTTCCTTGTCCCCGAATGGTCTGATTCCCACCCTGCCTTTCTTCACGAGCCATTCTCTGACATCATGTCGCTCAGCAATGGCTACAACACATCACTGAGCTCATGCTGCTTGGTGACACTGACTAGATTACATACTTCTCTGGTAGCCTCTGCCACTGTGACACCAGGGTCTGTTACAGGCACATCACAGAAACCCACTGATAGATTCTTCTAACAAAGTTTGGAGCTCCTCAAAAGATGACTGTGTCTTATATCCAAAGGAAATACCCACATCTAAGACATCCATAATGCAGGCAGTCCCATGTCCCCAACAGTGATCGTGAAGTGAGCTGGAGACAGAGCATCCTCCTGCAGGAGGAAGCAGCTTCAACATGCAAGATCCTGTGAAACGTCATCAGTACTCAACCCTCAGGTGGGTCATGTCATGTCCTCTCCTGTGCTCCAAGACACATCTCCCTTGACCAGAACTTGGACAACCTGTCTGTGGTTGTATTGGTTGCTTTTCTATTTCTGTGTCAAGATGCCTGTCCAAAGCAAATCAAGGAAGAAAGGGTTTATCTGGGCTTCCAGTCAGCAGGAAGAGCTGGGGACTGTTGACCCCATGGCGTCCAGACAGGAAGCAGAAAGAGATGGATGCTGGTGCTCAACTCGCTTTTTTCCTTCTGCCCAACTGAACCCCCAGGCCAGAGAATGGTGCAGTTCACTTTTAGGCCTGATCTTCCTGCCTCCATCAACTCAGTCTAGAAACTCGTTTATTGTCTCCTAGGTGATTCTAGATCCCACCAAGTTGACAGTCAGTACCAACCAGTAATGCAGTAGTCACTGCACACAAGGCTAAACAAGTCCAAGCTACCAGCTCCCCCCACACACTATACTTAGAGAAATGGGACATGGGAAGGAAGCAAAGACTCTGAAGGACAAGACCTTGTTCTCTAAAGACTTTACAGCCTTGGTTGGGAGTCAAGCACATTAACCTCAAAGGCAAGAAGACAGGAACAAGGCTGCACAGCAGAAACACCACCCCACAAGAATGCCTGGCGGTCAGCGAGCTGGTATAAGAGCAATCCTTAGAAGGAACAATGAAATCTTTCTGGAAGGCTTTGGAATTGGACCTTGCATCCATGGGGTCCTGGTCCACACTAATACGAGCCCCTTACGAGCGTCTGAACTATGAGCATAGACAGCAACACTAGCTGCTGTGTGTAACTAATTTAATTAATACACGGGGCCTTAATGTCATACGCACGTAATGTTCTTTAAAAATTCAAACATCCTTACCTGACTAATACAATAAGACTTAAGAATTTACAAATGAAAAGACTCTGTTGTATAAAAGTATTGATTACTAAGTCTCAAAACGAATTTCCCTGATCATCCAATTAAACGCGCCGTTTCAAATGCTGGGTCCTTTCACAGGCTCTCGGCCATTGGAGGGTTTTCACAATGGCACAGACTATTAATTAGTTCCTTGTCTGTTGCTGTGACGAAATACTCAGACTAATCCTCTTAAGGGAGGATTTATTTTGGCTCACAGTTTGAGGGTAAGTCTGTCATGAGGGTAGTCATGGCCACAGGCAGCTAGTCACACTGTGTCCAAAATTGGGAGGCAGAGAGGCAGAGAGAGATTCCTCCTTGAGTTCCCTCATTTTTCCTGTTTCATTCAGTTCTGAGTGGCAGCCCTTTATGCTAGTGTCACTTACACCTAAGGGGCAGCTTCACAACTCAGTTAACTTAATCTTGCCCTCCTCACAGGCTGTCCAGAGCCATATTTGTCAGGGGAGCCTACACCCTGTCGGGCTCACATACTAACCATCAACAGTATGAACGCAGTAAGAGGGTGGGGGTTGGGGTTGAGCATCAAGGTTCTCTTTCTTTCTAGTGGCAGCCACACTCAGCCCCTTGTCTGGTATTCTCTGCTTGAGGAGCCTAAGGATCCTAGCTGGGTTCATCTAGAGAGGCACCTGCCCTGGATCAGAGCAGACAAGGAAGTCTCTCTGGACCCACCCTCTCTGTGAGGCAGCCTTGGCTCCCTATTGACCCTTGCAGTCTGTGTTCTGAGACCCTCTTGTCCTCCCGCCAGTGGATGGAGTGTGAGAACTGCTACTGATCGCCTACACGGTTCTCCACAGTGCTGAGACACCCAGCCCCCTTGTGATTCTCTGCACGAGCGGTCCCCTCCCCCTTGCTTTCTTCTGAGATCTTACCGCAGCAAAGCTTCTGATGCAGATAGGGATGTGCTTGGTGCTCTGGATGTCTGGGGGTTAGCCTCTGTCCAGTCACAGGCTGTGTAGTACTTTCCACTCAGGTCACTGTGATTCAGGTGTCTCGCTGCACGAATGACCGCTGTGGACACCCCACAGCTGGGGGGAGGTGTTTGTGTTCTTTCAGTGTGATGCTTAATCTGACTGTCAACTTGATTGAACCGGAATCCACTAGAATACAAGCCTGGGGAAGGTCTGGGAGGAACTTTCTGGGACATATCATCTGAGAGTGGAAGGTTTTTTCCCAGAGTAGCTGGTACCCTGTATCTTGATATGTCAGGGACATCGAAGATCCAAACTGTAATAGTCGGTAAGCAGTGGCTGCGGGTCCTTGGGTGTGAAGAGAGAAAACTGGTTCCGGGAATAACAGATTCTGTGAACATACTCTGAAAGTTAGGCCACCTAGTGTCCCAGGGAGAAGACTCTCCAGGTCGCCTCAGACACTAACTGCTTCAGTGCTAAGTCATTCACTCGATGGGATGCCGCTTGGCAAAGATGCATGAGCAGCCTATAAACCAACCACTTCCAACATCTCTGACGGAGATCGTGATAGTCACAGTGGCTTAGTGCCATCTCTGTGTCCCCATGTCCTGGGTCCTGTGCTTAGTACTCAGGATTCTCCAAGAGCCCTGCTAGGTGGATATTGACACCTCTGTTCTAAGGAGAGTTTGTGCCCTATGTCCTCAGTGTTCTATCCTCAGTATTGTTACACCTCAGTGGTGAAGAGGCTTTGATGTTCTTCCAGAAGACCAGTGCTGGGTTCCCACTGGGCCACTCACAACACACCCTGCAACTCTAGCTCCAAAGGATCCGATGCCCTCTGCTGGTCTCTCTGGGTGCTGCACACAACCATATACACAACACAAAATTAAAAGTAAAAATTTTAATTTTAACTATTGTTTAAAAATATTTCTGTTTTAAGGATATACTGTGGGTCACACTGTGACATACTACAGCTTCCACAATAAGATGGGTTCTTTGTTTTGCTGTTGTTGTTGTTGGTGGTGGTGGTAGTGTGTGTGTGTGTGTGTGTGTGTGTGTTATTTTGAGGGAGGAGGTTGTGATGGTAAAGGGTGACTATGTGGGGACAGGGAGATGAGCAGGATGTGGGCACATGATGTGAAATTCATAAAGAGTCAATGAACAGTTATAAAAACCACCCTGGTTGCTAGGCAGATCGTGGAAAGCGGGAGCAAGGTCTAGGGTCCCCGACTCTATGATGTTCTCACCCTTCCTGCTGTACCCCACCCTGAATGGCTTCAACAGGAGTTGTGGTCTTGCCGTCCTGATGGCCAAAGGTCCAGGGGCTGTGGGCAGCTGGGCTGGTTGCTCCTGAGGCCTCTCCCCTTGGTATGTAGGTGGTGTTCTCTTGTCATTCTCCTGTGGTTTCTCTCTATCTGTTTCTATCCCTGCCATCTCTCTAAGTAGCCATGGTGATGATCTTGGCTGTCAACTTGACACTCGCAGGGGCAGGACTGTGGTGGATTTCCGAGAAAGATAAACGAAAGGGGGAAATCCTTTGGGCGGTGGCCCAGATAGAGGGGTCTGAAGAGAAATCAGGGTTTCTTCAGGCTTCCAAGAAAGAATGAAGACCAGCATCTCCTCAGGAACCTTCTAGGCCTTCCGCACAAGATGAAGACTGTTGAGACATCCAATGGATTAATTAGTACCTACCAGGGGGCTGAGCCACCAGTGCACAGCCATTTCAGGACGTCCTATGTAAAACAATCTGATGGCTCGCCATGCAGTACGTGTGTATACTGTTGGCTCTGTCTCCAAGGAGGACCCTGCCTGATGAGCGGCCACTGCTCCTCGTGCAGAGCCGCCTTTCTCACCATGTTAGAGCCTACCTGACCATCTCACTGACAGGAACCACTTCTTCACAGGCCCTGTCTCTACTGCAGCCAACTCCCAATGGATCAGGAATCAAGGCTTTAACATAGAGAGGTGGAGAAACACAGTAAAGTTCCTAACAGCGAGCTGGGGGGATGGGACATTGAACCTAGTGAGACTCCCTCTCAGAAACAGGGAAAGCATGTTTTTGCAATCCAGGCCTTGATGCATGTTTTTATGTTTGTGTGTGTATATGTGTATGTATGTGAGTACAAGTATGTGTGGCATGTGGGTGAGTAGGTGCATGCACGTGCGTGTGTATATACATGTTTGTGTGTTTATGTGTATACAAATGAGTCGGGGAGAAGGGGATAAATAATTTATAGAGAAAACCTACCCTTCCCTCCCCTCCTACACCCCCTGAACTCTTGAGTACTCATGAATTGGTCTCCTTTACTCTAAGATCTAAAACAAGAGCACAGTGAGAGCCCAAGTCACTGTCCAGCCCACACCAGGGCCAAGTTGGAGCCATGGGGAGTCCCACCAAGCATATCTTTCCACAGTGCATAGCTGGGGGTGGGGTGTGTGGGATGGCTCTGAGGTTCCTTGAATTCCTTTTGAGGCTGAGATCTCTGAGGTCTTCTTTTCTGCACTCAATTTGTAGCAAAATAAACCATTTGTAGCAGGTAAGCAAGGTACCCATTGTGGCTGTGTTCTACCCACCCACCTTCAAAGAGGCCTTTTCTTAAGTGATTTTGAAAAGTCTTCATTTGCTATAAAAAGTGACTTGTTTAAAAAGTTCACTCCTGGACACTCAAATACATCTCACATGGATGAAACCTCAAATCCACAAAACTAATGAATAGCAAGGAATATGCATTTGTGGCCTGGACTTCCAAGACGGGTCCATGGGGTTTATGAAGTACCTTTTTGGTACAAGTTCTAGGTGATGTTGGGAGAGAGGCTCTGTAGACAGCAGTTTTGTTACGACACCAGGGGGACTTCGGAAGGGATCAGGGCTCTACTTGGGACTCAGGGAACTTGGGCAGGGTCATCTGTTTTCCCAGTGGCGCGCTGAAGAGCATGGGAGAAGGCGTGAAGCACCAAGCTGTCAATATATGCCTACTGTGTCTCCAACGGCAAGCTAAGATCGACAGCTTGTGATCAGCATGTTGTTCCCCAGGGCCCAACAAGTCCCTGTTTTGGGGACCAAAGAGTTCTCACTGACCTGCACCCCACGGACTAGTTGAGACCGAAGGTGAATCAGGATTGTCTTAACCGTATTTCACCCAATACAAACTGGGAGGCTGAGGCCAACATATGGAGCCCAAAGCCCTTGGCAGAGGCAGAGCGGGTCAAGAAGGACCCGCCTCCCAAGTGCTTCCTCTAAAGCATTTTGCACACAGCACTGTGGTTCCTGCTTCTCTCACTAGCTAAACCTTCATTTCTATAGCAAGAACTCTGACGGTTCCCATGTACCAAGTACCACTCTGATGGGTTCACATGTGCACATGGGCGTGCATAAGTGTGGGAGCCAAAGGGATATCCTAGAAAGTTGTCCCTCAGGAGCTGAGACCCCCCTGATTTTTTAAAGTAAAGCCTATCACTGGAATGTGGGGCTCCGTCTTTAGGCGAGGCTGGCTGCCCAGGGAGCCCTAGGAATCCCACCGTCTCCCGAGCACTGGCACAAGGACCATCCGTACACTATCATGCTCCGAGTTTTATATGGGATCTGGGTCTCCAGGTCTGCATCTCATGCTTGCATGGCAAGTGTGACCCACTGTGACCCATCTCTGCAGCCACGAACAAAGAGAGTTGGGTTGGATCCTTTTCTCCAGTGTATCCAGCAGGGAGGATAGACCCTAAGCTGGTGTGGGGTGGATGGAAGGAACGGACCATCAAGAAGACAGGCAAGAGGCAGCGTGGCTGAGGTGAGCCACAAGCCACTTGCACAGTGCACGCTCCAGCCTCCATCTGGCCTGGCTTGGTTGGTCTGAGCGACCTTGATTCATCCAGAGGACTTCAGATGCTGTCCAAAGACTTCTCCAGATGCTCAGAAGTTGTGCGTCCAAATGTCCCCGGCTCTCTGCGAGCCACCAGTACTTGATGGCACACACTATCCCGCAGCCTTCTTCATAGCCCACTCCTTCCAGCTCCTGAACAGACAGACTTGCTTGTTTGTTGATGGGTTCATTCCAGGCTCAGCAGAATTCTCAGACGCAACGAATCCAGTGCAGTCACAGCCATCCGTTGTCACCTGGTCCTCATTAGGGCCAGTGGAGGAGGCCAGTGTCTGTCTGGCTTTTCCTACCCCACCTAGGCTCGAAGACCCTGGGCAACATTTTATTGTTTGAATGGAGGTTTTAGGGGACATTGCCAGGTTCAACTCAGCATCTTCCACATAACTGAGATCCCAGTAGACAAATTTCTCCACCAGCTTTGTTTCCTGTTGGTTCAGGTGGATTAATAAGGCTGGTTCTGCCAGGAATGTCAATGTGTGGCTGGGAAGTTGCCTCTTTCCTAAGAGGAGAGAAAGAAAAAGAAGCAGTTAGATGTCCAGATACCCATATGCCTGGGTACCCAGGTGCCTGACACCCTCAGTCAGGAAGGATCAGTTTCTTTTCAGTCGCTCTTTCTCAGTGAGAAAGACATGGGGTGCCTTATGACTGCAGTGCACCAACACAGGGAGCCTTATGGGGTGAGGGGGAATAGATGCCTCCTGTTCCCAAGCTGCTGCTAAGCCTTGCTTCCTGCATCCTTCCAGGGCCCATGGGGCCGGGACAGGGGCTGTTCTTGGATTCATTGCTCATTGCCACAGCTGTGAGAAAGGCTTAGTTTCTGCCAGAGCTTTTGTCCCATTTTCTGTCTTGCTTCACTGGGATGTTTCAACCAGACACATTCGACTCGGCATCAGCATCAGGAGGTGACTGAACCAAAGTTACCCCTTCCCTTGACGGATGACCAGAACAAGCTGAGACACCCCATTTTGTAAAATGTGACGCCTGGGCCGTTTCCTTCACCAACTCTCCCAACTGTAATGTCTTCACATCTCGTCCCCATGCAGGTGCTTGAGGCCCATGTGCCTTTTGAGAATTCCTAGGTAAGACTTCATTCTTTCTGCACTGGTCATCACACGGATGTTTGGTTCTACTGTACTTTGACATGGATTCCAACCTCTGTATCTTCCCAAAGACTGCTGTAATCGTTATTTTGAAATGGACACATTGCTGAACTCTTGAAATTGAGCAGAAAGACAAACATGGGTACTCAGGGGCCTTAAAATCTACACTGGGCCATTTGCCAGCCCTTGCAGGCCTGGTAGGCCAGTGCCAGGTTACACAGAAAGCTGGATTTCTCCTCCCCGAGCTGAGGCGTGAGGACTTTGTCAGAAGTGCAAGTCCTTGGAGACACTGCCCACAGGAAGCCTGTGTCTTCATGCCCTTTGGCTCAGATCTTGGTCAATGTTGGCAAAGTGACTTGAGTCTCCCAGAGGATGCCTTGACATTTCCTCATTTGGATCTCTGGGGTTCTGGCCCACCTCCACTGTAATTCTCAGGGGACCAGGAAGGCCGGGTGAACCATATCCTTGTTTCTCAACCTCTGAAACTGACAAGAAGCGTTAGCAAAGGGAGACTCTCAAACCCAAGGCCAGGTCTAGAAGGCAGGTGGGGGGAGGGGTGCGCAAGGAGGTCAGTGTGGAAATGACAGGACAGGATGGATGGAAAACGGCAAGCCATGGGTATTGGTTACAGTGTGCTAAAGATGTGTCCAGTGCCACGCAGTGAGTTTTCTGGAGGACCTGGGAAACTGTATATTAATGTGTTCCCAGGAATCAGTCTCAGAAGCAAATGCATCCCTTCTGAGCAACACTGAGCACCGGGAAAGTCACTCTGTCCAATTCAGTGGGTCTTGCAGTGTCTACAAAGTATCAATACTGATCCTCCAAAGACTTCCTTCTAGGTTTTCACACTGTAGCCATTTCCCAAGGGAGCAACCTTGCTCTTGTCTGGCCGGATTCATTAAAGGCCCCCTTAGCCACAACTACCCTCCTGTCAGAGAAGTGGGAGGAGCTTCCTACTCATCCCGCCCCTCCTCTTTTTTATCTAAAGCAATCCCTAGCTCACCTCGGTAATGCTTCTTCAAGAGGGCCTGTCTTTGAGGCTTGTTTTCCATTGTCTTTAGAAAGAAGCCCAAGATATGAGGCAATGTCCAGATATTGGAGATGTCCCTCAGATAAGGGAATGAGTCTCCACAGCATGACCAGGGAAGAGAGAAAAGTGGGTGTGAGAACCATGGGTTCAAGCAGAGAGGAGGGAACTTGGGTTGTGTCCGAGGTGGGGGCACATGTTCAGTTGTGTTCCAGAAGAATCTCAGTTCAGCTATGGGACACACTATTCTGGGGTTGGCACTGAAATCAGTTTTCAGTATCAGGCCATCTTATTTGGGGACTCCAGGTAAGATGATGGAAGCACTGTGTGTTCTCTTTCCTAGATGCCTCATTTCCCCTGGAAACCATCAGCCAGCGATGCCCAGAGAGAAGAGGAACAGCTTCCCGTTCCTCCATTTCTCAACACTGTGGTCCAGGCTCAAAGCAAAGCCAGCATTGCTCTAGCTACGGGGACTCCCCAGGATGGGCAGAGCCAAGGAAGAGGACAGTAGCCACTGGGTTAAGAGGATGTCATAGACAAAAATGGGAGTGAGCCATTAAAATGCTTCTCTTCACTGATTTAAAAAATAGTGAGTGGCCATTTTTACATGGCTCTGTAGAATCATGAGAAGAGGTGTTGAGGTAAAAATAAAAATGATCCATGGCTATGGGTTCCCATGCGGTCTCGCTCCACACACATCCCGGGCCACCAAGCAGAATCCACTCTCCCTGGCTGCTGCGGTCGGCAAGCCGCCTTCTCTCAACTGTCTCTCTTTTAGCCATCTTCTCTAAGAGTTCCTCTAGGCAGGTAGTTACCATGCCTGGCTCACGCACACATTTGCGCACACACACATCTTGTTCTGTGGACCTGAGTGTTCTCACTGTGGGAGGGCAACAGAGCCGGATCCGCACGCTCCAGCTGCCTCTCAGCCATTGCTCACACACTGTCCTCCACAGCCCGGGAAAATCAAGGCTCCAGAAACTTGTAATTTAACAATCAGGTCTATATGTTAAATTCTCAATCCACAATATATCCATACAATATATCCAAACAATAAGCTTACAGCCATTTGACAAAGATGTAAACCTCCCACCTAGATAAATTGTCCCATAGAAACCCTTAGAAATAATCATATCTACCTACCACCAGTTAAGATCACTTGGGTCTAGATCCTCCTCCTTCGGTTCCATCTTGATTCTCCTGCTTCTTCTTCTCTCCAGCCTTACCAAAACTTTATCCTTGCCCCACTCTCTACCATCCAATCATGCACCACCTTTACTAGCTAGTGTCAGCCCTCACCTGCATATGGACATCAACCTACAAAGAGGAAGCATGCAAAGACCTCATCTCCCTTGAGAGCTCTTGGTTCTTGCCCACCCTGGTAAACAATACTCTTAACATTAAAATTTTGAAATTTCATCAAGTTATACCTCGGTGCATGGTTTAAAAAAAAAAGAGGAGTCCTGGGGTGTGAAAGATGTGACTCAGTGGACAGAATGTTTGCTTAGCGTGAACAAATTCCTCAATTTGACACCCAGCATGCATAAACTAGGATGGTAGCACACACCTGTGGTTATATCCTGTGATCCTACCACAGTGAAGCTAGGTGGTCAGAGGTTAGTTCATAGGCTCACGCCTTGTGTGAGCTGAATTTTTCTTCATTGTGTTCTGTGTAGCATCCTTCTATATGCATCTCTGTGTGTATCTGTCTCATATGTGTCTCTGTCTCTCTGTGCATCTCTGTCTCACTGTCTCTCTGTGTGTCTGTCTCTCTCTGACTTCAGTTTTACCACCTGTCTCTCACCCTCCCTCTAGGTTTCCATCTCTCCACACTCTTATACTAGAAATACTTCTTTCACTCACCTTCTTAAAACTCTTAAATCATTGTTCAATACTGACTGCCATCTTAAATCTTAAGTTTTCCACACAAAACTTTCATTTCCTCCCATTTTGCTAAGGGCTTTTCTCACTCTACTGGTTCTGCTGAGTTTTCTTGTGGCAGTGTTGCCAGCCATTTCTGTCTCCTCTCTTCCAACAGGAGTTTCCCTGCATAGACTTGATTTTGTTCTTCAACACAGAGATTCAGAAGTGCCCCTGACTCTGCATTCTACCTGCAGGCAGATCTGGGCACAGTTCAACTGGGAAGAGGAAGACATAAAAACTTCTGCTCACTGTAATCAGCAATAAGCCAACTGGTCGACCCCTTTCTATGGTTCTGAGCAGGGCCTGAGCAGGGCAGCATCTTTGCTCTGAGCTCTACACAGGATCAAGGTTTGGATTTTGAGGAAAATGAAGGAATAGAAATTCTGAGTAGAAGGAACAATAAGTTTCTAGCTGGCCCCTCCATTTTTAAGGGCCACAGGTTAAAGCCTTCTTAAGGCTTCAGCTTAATGTGGTAGCAGCTAACACTTGGTATATCAAGTTATATCCAAGTGGCTATTTCTTTCTTCTCTAGAAGAGAACATTAACTGGACTGTTATGGTTTGACTATGTCTCTTCCCAGAAGCATGCACAGAAAACAATGCCCAGCATGATGAAGGAGTTGGAGAGACACCAAGAGAGACAAACATCAGCAGAATACCTTCTTCTACATCTGGAGGGCTGGCAAGAAGGATCTTTAAGTGTAGTCTCTGGGGCTGGAGAGATGGCTCAGTGGTTAAGAGCACTGGCTGCTCTTCCAGAGGTCCTGAGTTCAGTTCCCAGCAACCACATGGTGGCTCACAGCCATCTGTAATGGGATTCAATGCCCTCTTCTGGTGTGTCAGAAGACAGCTACAGTGTACTCATATACATAAGATACATAAATAAATCTTTAAATGTAGTTTCTGTGCATTTGTTACATTGAGAGCAACAAACTGTAAATGTTTGTGGTGAGTGGTAATGGTACACTGCTCTATCTTGTGAGGTTATAAGGAAATACCATAGACTGAGTGATTTATGATAGGTAAGAATCGATTGGCTCACCATTCTGAAAGGCTGAGAAGTCTGAGACTGAGGGGGAACAAAGAGCTGAGGGCCTTCTCATTACACCTTAACATGGCAGCAGGTATATAGTAAGATGAACAGTATGAATCAAGAGAGATGAATTTCCAAGCTCCTGGACCTCTGGTCATTCACACGAATCCATTTAGGAGCATGTAATCCTCATAGCCCACATACCTCCCATGAGGTCCACCTCCTTCCACTGTCATGCTGGGCATTGCATGCTTCTGGGAAGGGACATATTCAAACCATACCAGGTGTCCGGATAATGTTTTCTTCTAGAGAAAAAAGAAATAGGCACCCAGGCATATCTTGACCTTCTCAAGGCCTTCATCCTTCAAGGTCAGCTCAAGGCCCTAACTGCAGAGGACCACCTATCTTCACGATGGTATCTCGTACAGTAGAGATGAAAGAGACTCTGTGTGGAATCTCACACGCCTTTCCAAAGACTGGCTTAGTTTCCTCTTCCTGAAATCTCTTTCCTCTGAGCCACCAGCATATTGTTCTTTGTGGTCCTGGGAGGATGCTTCAGTTGCCTGACATGGGAAGGTAGCTTGCCCAAGCAGACTGGCTCAGCAGGAAGGTCTTGATAACTTGTGTGTTCCTGAGATTGCTTGAGTTTACCCATGGTGAGAACAAGACTCAAGAGAGGAGCCTACCACATAACTGAGCTCAGGTGCATTCTCCATGAGAAGGATCCAACCAAGCCTCAGCCAGACTCTGCCAAAAAGCTAAGACACCTGGAGCTCTAACCGCAGGAGAAAATTGACCAGAAAGCCACAGCCTTTGGTGACTGTCTGCATCACGGCAAGGTCTAGCCAGCAGATGAGGACATGACACAGGAGGTCAGAGGAGTCAGAAGTCACTACAAATTACCATGCCACTGATCCTGGGCTTTGTGGCTGCAAAGACACTGCCTCCACCACCACATAATCCCAGAGAAGTATGAAGAGGCAGGGAAGAGAAAGCTAAGAGTTGCTTAGACCTTGTGCTTGTTTAGGGTTTCTTAGAAAGACTAATAGGCATGATTGGCAGATGCTTCAAGATCTATGTTATAAAGCTTATCAGATTAAAATTAATCTTGTCATCCCCCAAAAGCAGGGGAGGGAAGCAAAGGGAGGACAAGGAACTTTTAACACAAAGCAAAGGAATTGTATTTATTTCCTGAACACAATAATTTTACTGGACTCGAAATTTGCCACCCTGTCCCCCCACAGACACTTTAACATCCCTTTGATCATCCCTGACCTCACTGGCTAACAAATTCCACAGCAAAAACAACACAGAGGTGAACAGCTCACCTTAAAACCCAGCAAAAGACTCGCGTTGGTATTTCCTCAAAGAGACTGAAATAACCGACAAGCTCATGAAAAGATGTACAACATCATTATTAGTTAGAAAACTGCAAGTTGGGATCCCAAGGATGGGCCAGAAGGTGAAAGGTGTTTTCAGCTAAACCTGACAACCTCAATTCTGGCCTCAGAAACCATAAGGCGGAGGAGAGGATCGAGCCTGGCAGGTTGTAAACAAACAAGCAAATAATAAATAAGTAATAATTTTAAAAACACGAGATACTGCTTTACATCCATTAAAATGGTCGTGACTAAAAAGAGGGAGGGGCTAACATGTTCATATGTATGATTTGGAAAAATTAAACTCTCACATGGGGCTGGTGAAAATATAAAATGGTAAATCCCTGGTGGAAAAAAATCTTGTAGTGTTTTCTAAGTACATTTAGTCATAGGCTTATCAGTTCTGTTCCTAGATACGAGCTCCAATCATGAGAAGGCCCCGAGTACTTCACCTTACTTCCCTATAAACTTAATCTGCTTAATTAGTGTTGAGGTAGACATGAGGCAGGGGCCACCCTGAAAGCCACCCATGGTAGGGCTGCTGTCCTAGAATTCCCAGGATTCACTTTGGGTAGAAGGCTGGCTCATCCTTGATAGCAGAACAGGCAAAATCAGACAAACCAAATCCATTCTGGTCAACGTTTTTGTCAACCCGATACAAACAAGGGCTGTCTGGGAAGAAAGACACTCACTGAGAAAGCGTCTCCATCAGATTGGCCTCTCAGTGAGAAACGTCTCCATCAGATTGGCTTGCTAGCATGTTTGTGGAGGATTTTCCTGGCTAATGATTAATGTGGGGGAAACTAGCCCACAGGGCAGTATATCTTTATTGTATAATAAAGGTAGCTGAACAAATCATTGGAGCAAGCCAGTAAGCAGCCTTCCTCCATGGCCTCTGCTTCAGCCCCTGCCTCCAGGTTCTTACCTTGAGTCCCTGCCCTGGCTTCCCTCCATGATGGACAATAAACCCTTTCCTTTCCAGGTTGCTTTTGATTATGGCTTTATCACAGCAATAGAAAGCTAACTAGGACAGAGAAAAAACACACCTCATACCTCCCATGAGGGAACAGACTTTGGGTTTCAGATACAGATGGGATGAACACAAAAGATGTGTCACCCCAGCCCTCTCCATCATGGCTGGGTCTCTCATGAATTCCCAATTAGTGGTCCTCTCCTCAAAGATTATCATCAGAGGACCCAGGTTTTGAAAAGGCATAGTGACCATTCCATCAGTAACTGGCCTTAGCACCATGGTCCTCAAGTATGACTCATTCATTTTTCTCATTAGTAGCCACTCTCAGATGGCATATTTTTGGCTTCTTCTGAATTTCTAAATTGAACTGGTGAGTTCTTAGCTTTCATGGCAACTCCTATCTATCTGTTATGGCTTCTTAGAGTTCCCTGTGAAGGACTCGGGAGAAAAGATAACTCTGTTGATTGATTAGCCGTGGCTGGACTAGGCACAACTGGGAAGAACATGTAGGCAGTAGATGCTGTTCAGATGGTGGCTTACCTACAGTGAATCCCAGCATCCCGGGTACCGAAGATGTTCATGGGAAGGCTGACACAGGCCCTGATGGTCTTCGTATTCTGAGTAGGTAATGATCACTCTTCTAAACACATCTGGACAAGCCTCCTTTCTTCTCCACATCTGCACTCCCAGAAAGGACAACAGGCCAGGCTGCTGTTCCCTCCTTCCCCCAGGAGCAAGCTGACCGTGGGCCAAAGGAGCTTGGACCTCTCAGGCAGCCCTGGACCTCTCATTTGCCCAGGACAGCTGCTGCCCACAGTTTGTTTCTGGTCATTAAAGAATGACACCTCCCTGAGCCCAAGCTAAATATGAACTGTGGAGCATCCAAGGGCTTTTAGGTTTTGTTTTTCTCATAAGCCCCTGGTGGATGGAAAGCCAGAAGCAGGAACCCACCTGCCAATTATTACAGTTAATTACGTGCAGGCTTGACTCAAGCCCCCAGACAGAAGGTTCTGTCTTCTGCTGGGGGCACACGGGGTAGGTGGGTGGGTGGAAGGGACTGTGGCCATGGGGCTATGAATAACTCAGTGTGTGCCCGAGCCGATCCTGGCAGCCATCACGACCTCCTTTGCACCATGACTTTGGCATCTAATTGTGACTTCAATGGGGCCTGTTTGTCCCTGAGTCTGCATCTGAGATCTGAGATTTGAGTGTCAAAAACTTTCCTCCTCCTAGCCTTGTCTTCTGAGGCTGTTTTCTCTTTAACAACTTGACTCCCTGTGCTGGGCTCTATGTTAGGGCAAGACTTATGCAGATGAAACACATCTCTGACTTCAAAGTCACAGGTGACCCAGGTAGGAGGAAAAGATCTAGAGGTAAGTGATCACTGTGCCCAGAGAAAGGAGTGAGTCTTTTCAGATGGGGACAACCAAAGGTTAATTGAAAAGGGAACACATTTAATCTGAGTCTTGAGAGATGTGCCTTAGAAAGGTCATCCATCCCCTGGGCTGGAAAACAAGGGCTACGAAGGCAGCAGAGAGCTTGGATCAGGTCTGGAGGGAGTGTCTGACTAAAGACTAGAACATCCAAACCTCCCTACTGACCAGGCCTTGGGTGGCTGATGAGAGCCATGTGTTGAGTCCTCTCCAGGTGAAGCTATAAGAAACCTCATACTGAACACGGGCTGGCTTAGAGTCTTTCATTCATCCTGCTGGGGGAGGACAGAGCTGAGGCTTTCACGTCTTGTCTCTTTGTGACTGACAACAAGGAAAAGATGTCCTGGGATGTCCCTTCCCTCAACTCCCCACACATCTTAAAGTCATGCCTGTCCTTCGAGAGACCTAAACCAGAAGACTGACCCGGAAACAAAACAAAACGAAAACATCCTACCTGCCGAGACACCCCAGGGAAACTGTCCCCTCTAACTTCAGCTGTGGCAAATATCTCCTCATGGGGGACCTGACCTCTAGTCACACGGCATTGGGGTCTATTTTTGTTACATAAACAGAGCTGTCTGCATCTGGATTCCAGGGCTGGCTGCAGGAATTTGTAAACAGTGCGGTGTCCGTGTTTCACTGAGAATTGCCGGCAGAGGATCCCTTTCTTTCCCACCCACCTCCCCCGTGTCCAGTTTTCCCTTTTATAGAAAGTCTGGCTGGGAGAAAGAGAGACAGAACTTATTTGGAAATGGAGTACAATCCCTCAACAGATTCTTTCTCTCCACCCCAGCCACCACAGCTTCGTCTTCTTAAGTCTGAGGGTCTGGTGCAAACATGAGTCTATTCCTGAAACAGAGCTTCTTGTAAACAGACACAGGAATCCAGAGGAAACAAGCTGGTAGCAGTTTTGATCCCCAGATGGGCAGCAAGAAAGTTTGGAGGTTGAGGCAGCTTCCAAAAAAACCTTTGGACACTGATCTCCCGATCTGAGCCAAGACTAGGGGACATTATGACATCTCACGGTGGCCTCTAAGGAGCTTTCCTAACCTTCAAGGTTGACAGCCCTTGTATATTGACATTGGTAGCATCTCAGAGAGCAAGGCCGCTCTCTAAATAGCCATGAAGGAATATCTCTTCAGATTAGATGCTGTGTGAACCTTGGAAGAACAAGACACAACATGTTGGTTTCAAAACACTGTGGTGGAAAGGGGCCATATTAAGTAAGAGTCACTTATATGGGTTTTGGATGCAATGGAAGATGAGTTTTACTTATAGCTTTGCTGAAAGGAAAGGAGGGAGTGAGGGAAGGAGGGAGGGGCGGGCAGATCTGAGGCTAAGATCCATTTCTATGTGAAACCTGCCACAGAGACTGAAGCTGAATCTCAACCCTTAACCTTTAATCAGCACAGATGTTTTGCTCAGACTTAAAACTAAGAGCTTTAAACTAAGAGTATGATAAATCAGGCCACGGGACTCATCAGGACCATACATACTAAAGTTCCCAGGCAAACATATATTAATCACAACATCTGAAATCCAAAGACTACGGACAAAAGTTCCTGTATAGGAAGCTTCCAAACCCGGAAAAAGAATCATGAGACATTGCCCGCCAGAAACCCACAAACCATCGTTTTCTGCTCACACAATACGGTCCTGGAGACAGAAGGAGTAGACATTCTCTGTCCACACAGAAGGAAACCGGGAAGTTAGTAAGCTGTGAGGAATTGTGTGCGCTGACACTCAGAACAAAATCGCGGCAGCCCCTGACATTAAATAAAGCTACTGTATGACTTAACGTCACTTGTACAGGGAACTGAATGACTTTTAGGTCACTCAAAATGAGTGTGGCTTTGGGACACATTCTGAATTAGTGTAAAACAGCTGGAGAAGGTTCTGTGTTGTTAGCTTTCTTTACTTTTTTGATGTGTGCACCTTTCAGAAAGACAGCATCGGTTATCCTTGTGAAGCAGGGAACAATGCTGGTTTGGTAAGGATCTCAATGTACCAGAAAGGCTAGAACTGAACCCAAAACTTGGACACAGAGAGTACAATCAGCAAGAAGGTTCTTGGCCTGTGACTCAGTCGCTTCTCTGGCACCCCCTGGTGGCAGACACTCAAATTTCTAAACTCAGAAATGAAGGAAAGCTGAGTCTCTCGGAAGCAGCACATCACAGTTTTTGTGCTCAGGAGCCATATGAAGGAATGACCTAGGTCAGATTTCCCCCGAGGTTGAATCAGGAATTCTCAGGGATTCTGAGTTTCAAGGCTATTCTTTCTCATCTGTCAGATGATATTCTCTGACCCTAACTGCAGAGACAGCCTGCCCCAGAGCCTTCTAAAGTGCCTGGTACTATAGACACTCCTATACTGGAGGGGCTGAGCAATGGCAAGAACTATTGACAGGACAGACAGACAGACATGGGTGAACCTTAAACAGACAGCTGCAGACTGTAAGTTCTGACTGAATTTGAAGCTTGGACCATTAGTAATCCCTGAGAGCAAGTGATACCGTGCGGATTTAATGTCAGAGCCTGAGGAAGGTCTGAACGTGTGGCAGCAGCCCGATTCCTGTAAGGCTACAAAGCACAAGGTTAAACTTCCTGGGCAAGACTTTTCTGAGGCTTTGAAAGGTGCCTAAGGTCCTGTCTGACCTTTGACAAGACCGCAGGGACTGTGTAGCTCTGCCTTTGGGCAGAGAGAAAAGATGGTAAAAATAACAGAAGAGGTGCAGGGGAGATGTCAGCCAGGCCCCTTATTGGCATCCTGGTTGCTTCCTCTGCAGCCTTGGTCTAGACTATCATCTCTGAGGCCCCACAGGGTTCTAATCTCCTAGACTCCTAGCAGCTCATAACTAAGGACAATGGAAACCAAAGCTCTGCTGGGAAACTTTGGAGCAACTGGAATTTGTGTTCACAACTAATTACAGAGTTAGATGACTCGGTGACACTGGAGATCCCCTGGATTTTTAGTCTCATAATGCCTTAGATATCTGAACGTGCACCTGCCATCATTGTGATGAAGTTACCTCATTCAGCCCAAGAATTTTTGTGCAAACTCACACTCAGTGGTGAATCATAGAAACTATGATTGTGGGATACATCTCTACAGCAGAATGCTAGTTTAGAATAAGGAGAGCCTGATGCTATTTGCAACAGCTCGCATGGATCAAAAGAACATTAGACTGTGTGGGAAAAGCCGATTCCCCAAGTGACCTACTATGTGTTCCGCATCCCATAACACTCTCACAATGACAGATTTATAGAGGGGTTTCTGTTTGGTAGTTGCCTGGGCTAATGGAAGACAGGGCTTGGCTAGATGTAGCTTTTGATGGATGAGGTGGTTCTGCACTCTTGTGTATGGTAGTGGCACCTTGAATCTGTCCATCAAACACATGCATGTGTCAGTGCACACACACACACACACACACACACACACACACACACACACACACAGTGAGATCTAACTGTGATCCGTGGTCCATGTGTTTTGCAGTTACTACAATCTTATTAAAATCAGTAACCTACTTCTTGTATTCTGCATAGTTATAATGACGTAATCACCACAAGAAACTGAGTGGATGGTCCATGCATCTTAACATTTTCTATGGGTCTAAAATTATCTCAGAACGTTTTTTGTAAAAGTATAAAGAAGTTAAAATTTCCTCTCTTAGGCACTAGGGAGATGGTTAAGAGAAAGTTAAGAGCATTGGCTGTTCTTGAAAGGACATGGGTTCTATTCCCAGTACCTTCCTGAGGTGGCCCACAACCACTGCAACTCCAGCTCCAGAGGATTAGACGCTCTCTTCTGGCCTCAGTAGGCAACAGCATTCATATGTACACACACACACACACACACACACACACACACTTTAAAATATTTTAATTGTCCTTTTTAATTACATATACTTAAGGTATTCAACATGACATTTTGATATACCTACACAGAGTGAAATTGTGACTGTGGTTAATTCATCGTCTCTGCTCTGTGGGGGAGCACTCTAAAGTCTTGCTGTGGGCTGTTAGCAATTAGATGAGTCAGTATGGAGCAAACATGGTCCACTCAGAAGGTGTGACAAGGCTTTTTTAGATGTTCTACATACAGATAGAAACCTCTGCTTTCAACCGCTCTTACATGTAGCACACACTTGACAGTACTGTGGAGACACAGTGTGGCCATTGTGAATAGCACAGCCTCTGAGTTTAGAGTTCCTTTCTCCAGACCTCACAGAGGAGAACCTATTTCAAACAGACAACACAGTTACATGTGACATCTAGGAACATTCCCGATATGGGCCACAGGCTCCTGCAGCGATCGCTTTCTGCCTGATCAGTGGAAGACCTGATGTTTCCCACAAGACACTCATCAGAGGCAATGTCTCAAAGTTGTTGCAGATTAGGGGTGCCTGGTAATGTCTTTTTAATATTTAAAAAATTTTCTTTCTTGTATCCATGATTCTGTGCATACAGAGACATGGAGGTTTTTGTTTTGTTTTGTTAGGGAATTCACAGATAAGAAGTGTGTGTGTGTGTGTGTGTGTGTGTGTGTGTGTGTTTGCATGCACAAATATGTGATGTATAGAGTTTTTGAGATGTGGCTATATTACATAGCTCGGGTTGGCTTTGACCTCTTCCCACCTCTGCTTCCTATGTCCAGGGTTCCAGGAATGTCACTGTTTCTGTCTAAGCTCTATACTCAGTGAGAACAATGTGACCATTGGCCATACAAGTACATAGTGCAAAGGTTACTGCTCTGTGGAGATTAACACTACACTTCACACCCATGAGCATATTTTCATGTCCACCCATGCCTTCAAGTCCAGGCTTGGAGGAAAGGCTCCTTGAAATGTCAAGGGCATGGCATCCTTTCAAAGGACTTCTTAAGGCAGCACGTGCTCAGCTGTGTGGGGCCTCGATGCGTAAGTCTGATGCTTTAGAGGAGCAAGAAGAATGGGAACCGGTGGTGACAAGACCGATCCAGGACAGCTGGAAATCGTTCCCTAGTGCTGTCCTGCCCATCCTGGCCTCCGTCTGCACTAAAAGCACCTGCCCACAGAGAAGACTGATACTGAAGACTGATGTCAAGAATGTCTGTCCCCAAATGATCCACCATTTCAGAACATGTGGAATGAAAGTCATTAAATATTTATTCCAAAACAAATACATTTTAGTGTTGTACAGAACTGTAATTGTTTGTGTATCTTAAATATTCCTGAATACTTTAATTTTTCAAAAGGTATTTTCATTGTCTATAAAATAAACATATAATGGGTTTTTATTAATTTTTTAGTTGCCTTACAGAATGTTGGGCTTCATTGTGTAGCTCAGTGATAGAGCACTTACAAGACTCTGGATAACCCACCCACACCCTCCCAACACACACACACACACACACACACACACACACACACACACTTACACACACCCTCCCAAAACACACATACATACACACACACACACACTTACACACACCCTCCCAAAACACACATACACACACCCTCCCAACACCCACACATATACATCCTAGAAACACACACACACATATACACACATCCTCCCAACACCCACACATATACATCCTAGAAACACACACACACACATATACACACATCCTCCCAACACCCACGCATATACACATATATATACACTCACACAAACACACAAACATGCACAGGCAGCTAAAAAGAGGGTCTTAAAGGCCACAGTGACACACTTACTCCAACAGGGCCACACCTACTCCAACAAGGCTATACCTCCAAATAGTGCCACTTCCTGGGCCAATTATATTGAAACCATAACACTGCCTTACTAGGTTGTGTGCTAAGTGTAGCATCTTCTTTGTCTCACTTAACAACAAAGGAACTAGAGAGTCTTGCCGCCTCCATCTCACAGCGAAAGAAGACAGAGGTCATGGTGTTGAGTAATTTGCTCATGTAGGTTGTCAGCGTCCAAGGCCTCTCGACCTCCGTGACAAACCTCTTTCCAGAACTTCGATTACCAGACTTAACTGTGGCAATGGGAGTCAGACCTTCAGAGCTGCTTTTGAGGAAGGACGTCTGTTACTCTTTCCACCAACGGGTGGTGCACCACCAGTGAACCCTCGTCCGAACACCTGGCTTCCCTTGCTGTGGAGATGCCCGTCCCTCTACTTGGTCCAGTCACTTCACCTCCCTGTGGCCGGATCCCTCAGCTGCCACATTAGCATGCCGTGTGCCTAGCTGTGGTGATGGTGATATGAAGTCAGTGTAATAAACTCCCGGAGAAGCACCTAGCACATGGTGATGCCAGGAAGTCCCTGTGCGCTGAGGACCCCTACCCCGGTCAGCGTTGACTGTCAACTAGACACAAGCTAAAATTATCTGTGTGTCTGTGAGGGACTGTCTCTGTTGTTGGCTAGTGTAGGAGGGCATCCTGGGTCCCTGTTGTGGAATGCTCCACGCATAGCTTCCATCTTAGTCAGAATAGACGTTGACCATCTCTGACCCTCAACAAGATGGCTGCTGGCACCCACAGACCTTCCCTTCAGGAGGCTCACTGGGGTTCATCTGAGATTCTCCTCACTCAGTCTGTACCCTCCCAGCAGTACTCAACCCAGCTCTCAGGAGGTGCTGACTATATACAATGTGGGGTGGGGGGACTCATCCATGCAGTCTCGGGGAAATCCTCATCCATTCGTGGGTGGGACTCTTTAACTGTGCAGCCATTGAGGTATACCAACAATCCTGGAAGGAATCTCTCTCATCCTGTAGATGACTCTGATAAACTCACTAGTTCACCAAGATAGATTTGTTACCCTCGTCTGTCCCTGGAGCCCTATCTGGGGTGAGCAGGTGTCACACAGAAGGAACTTGAGCCACTTAACCCACAGCCTGGCTTCACAGAGGCAACTCTATGCCCCACCCCTGTCAAGGCATCGCCGTTAATTCCCGGCTGCCAGCCAGTATTTGACTTTCCACATAAGATTAAACATTCGGATTCGTAAAAGCCCAGGACTGCGGACTCCCGGCAGCAAGAGCTTACTGGTCTCAAGCTGAAAGTGCCCAGCTTGCCGAGATTTACATACAGTCCTGAAGAGCTCACATCAGTAAGAGGGGCAGAATCTGGCTTTCTTGCACTGCTGACATACGGCATAGGTAAGTTTTATTATATATACATATCTTTAAAGGAATTACATATATAACATTTTTTCCTATTTCAGAAAACTAGAAAGATTTTTTTTTCTGGGCATGTCTCGTTCACGCCTACCTGCCTTCTCCCTACCCACCACATTCCTTCCCAAGGTTTCTTAGATCCTTCCTTAAGTAAATGCCTTCAGATGAAAATGTTGAAAGCACTTTTTTAAAATGAAGGAGTCATGCTAAATGTAGGTAATCATATCTTTTTTTTTTCAATTCTTGACATAAAAATCAAAGGCTTTGCTGCCTGTTGTAGGCTCAGATAAGGGCAGTGGTCCATCATATTTTGAGCAAAGAAAACTTTTGTCAAACTCATGTGACTTTCCTTGTACAATCCAGAGCGACCTTGTCAGGTCACATCAGACACCTGTGGTAGGAAGAGTGGGAACCAGGAGAAAGGTGGCCGGGAGACAGCGTAGCGGGCGGAATCGAGTGTGGTCTCCACCTTTTGTCATTTATGCCCTTGAGGGGAAGGAGGAGGAAACCAGACAGGAGGAGGAAACACTGGAGTGTGTAGCCTCCAGTCGGACAGACTGAGTCCTGGGCACTGGCCTGGGTCACTTGCTCCTAGCCTGGGGAGCCCTGATCTCAGACAATCGGAGCTGAGCATTTTAGGCTGTCGTCAAACCACCCGGCAGAGAGCAAGCTGGCTTATGCCGCAGGAGCCGAGCCCGTCCTGGGGATGACCCTGAGGGAAAGACCCACTGAGTGGAAATACAGTTCTCATCAGTGGAAAGGCGTGATGTTGGCCAGTTAGATCTACAAAGATGGCGGGTTCATACAGCTCAATGAACGCGGGTTCTCTGGGTATTCCAAAAGCACAGTGCCTCAAATGGGATTCGCAGGGGGAAAGAGCAAGTACCAAACATGGCTGGCTGTGAGGTCACTGCTTCTTCTAGGGGTCAAAATCTCAATCAACCCCTTCATCGCTTTTAAAAGTAATGTGTTACTTTACTCTTTACACTTTGCAGACTTTTGATTTTTTTTTTTTACTTTGTGTTTTCTAGTTTGTGTGTATGTGCTTGTGCATGTGTGGTGTGACTGCAAGCCCAGACAGAACACAGTGCGTATGGACAGGTCACCGGGCAGTCTCCGGTCAGTCCTCACCTTCCACTCCATTAAAACACGGTCTCAGGTCAGCTGCTGCGTTCACCAGGCACACACAATTAGCACATTAGCGTCCCAGGATCCTCCTGTATCTACCTCCCATCCCTCCTCAGGGACACAGGGATTACACATGCTGGTGACACCCATCCAGACCCAGGCCCTCAGGTCTGCCCCTCAGCATTCTGCCCACTGAGCCTTCATCTCCCCCGCCCTTACTCTTCCTTTGGAAACTGGCATACAAAGGGTGATGTTTTCCTGCATTTCTAGCTTTGGTTAGTCCTCCCTTACAGCTCCTTCTCTTGTCTTCCTGAGCACTTTTCACCTCAATATTCCCTTTCTTCTCATTGTGCTCCCTGCTTAGCATTCGGACATGTTTTAAACATAGTCTCTATCCGTAAAATTTCTTTCTCACAGTGCCTTGAATTCTTCTGTGGCCATGAAACACTAGACTTGCCAGCCAAGCCACATCCCATGCCTCGGTACACAATCGGTGAGCCCCTCAGACTTCCTCAGCCCGGGCAGAGGGCAGTTCTCAGGTATTTACTTAATCCCCGTGGGCCCTTTCAAGCCTATGATTAAATTTGAACAGAAAAGTCCTCGTGATCTGCTTAGCAGTGAAGAGCTGAGCAAACAACGGGTACTGTGGGCCACTCAGCCCCCAGTGTGTCTACACCAGGAAGCAGACCTGAGTGGCTCCAGTGGGGTGGGTTGCTGGAGTCTCTCCTGAAGATAGCTGTGGACGGTGGGGAGCCAGAGGGGTCCCCTGAAAGTGAACTCAGAGCTTCCTATATGCATACATAGACTTCATGGAGAAAAATAATTTTGTCTAGGCTCCTTCAAAGCAAACACCATTATTTAAACAACAATGCACACCTCTGTCACACGTCTTAGAAAATGTGCTTGGTGTGTACCTGGGACGAGTCTCATCTGTTTGCTAACTTTCTCGTCAGCCTGCCAGGCTCTGAGTGGCAGGGAGGAAAGAGATCTTAGAGACCTCTGAAGAACAGAAGTTAAAAGGTCAGATGAGGGGCAGGAACTATGGCTCAGAGTTGTGCTTACAGAGAACCAGAATTCAGTTCCCAGAACACACATGGTGGCTCACAAATATCTATAACTCCAGTTCCGGGGGCTATAACACCTTCTTCTGGCCTTCCGAGGCACCTTTCATGCACATGATATGTATAACACATGCAGACAAAACACCCACACACATGAACTTTAAATAAACATGTCCTTTTTTTAAAGTCAGATGTAAAATATATGTGGGGAACAGGATTCTCAATGAGGGCAACGGGAGGCTGTGCTTTATGGGAGAATTTCCGGGCACGTATGGGCCGTCTTCTTCAGATGAGGATGCCTGACAGCCTGGCCACAAAGGAGAGGATTGCCACGTGTTCAGGGCAGCTCATGTGCTGGGACCGGAAGAACCCAGGGAGTGCGGCAGGACAGGGCATAATAGTGAATGTAGTAGGGCAAGACTGGAATGTTCTCAGACAAGAAATAGCTGGGAGGAAAAGAAGTAGGCATGACTGACTGGATGCACATGAGCTGAGTCCCTCATATTATACTGCACATAAGCCATATCCCTCATTTTATACTGCACATAAGCCATATCCCTCATATTATACTGCACATAAGCCATATCCCTCATGTTATACTGCACATAAGCCATATCCCTCATTTTATACTGCACATAAGCCATGTCCCTCATTTTATACTGCACATAAGCCATGTCCCTCATTTTATACTGCACATAAGCCATGTCCCTCATTTTATACTGCACATAAGCCATATCCCTCATTTTATACTGCACATAAGACATATCCCTCATTTTATACTGCACATAAGACATATCCCTCATTTTATACTGCACATAAGACATATCCCTCATTTTATAAGGTACAAGTACAGGAGTGGATCAGGTGGGAATTCAGAGCAGGCCAGGTAAATCTTGTTAAGGAATTAGTAGGTTATTTTAAGAAGAGGAGGAAGGTCCTGTGATGTGAGGTGAGGTGTTATAGCCCGTCTTCCCCTCGTATAGAGAGGATGTCCTTGTGCAGGGGGAGAAGGGCACTCACACCCTAAAGAGATGTTTCCAGGAGGACCACACAGTCTTTCAGAGAGATGGTGGTGGCTGTGCAGAGGCCCTAGAAATGAAAATGAGAGACAGATTTCACTGTGAAGAAAACTCTGCTTTTTTTTTTGTATTACTATCTAAAACATTCTTTTCTGATGTGTGTGTGTGTGTGTGTGTATGTGTGTGTGAGTTTGTCTACCAGCTACAAACAACCTTTTGACATTGTGACATTGTGACATTGTGATAAATTTCATCAACAAAGTTCACACACACCAGAATTATGTAATAAAGTAGTTACAAAGAAATATCTCATAAATTGCAACAAATGTACACACATATGTACCATACAGCACACACCACATACACACACTACATACACATACCACATATGCACTCATTACACACACACACCACATACACACCAAACATACTCACTTAGACCACACACACACACACACACACACACACACACACACACACACACGGTACCTCATAATTTCTTAGTGTTTTAAGTAGCTTTTTGCTTTGAGGCTGCAAATGGCTATCTTGGGCCACATTTGGGCACATCTGATAAGTCTAAGACATAGGACATATTTTTAAAAAATCTATCTTCGCAATTTTTTTCCTCATTGCTGCATGTAACTCCCTGCAGTTTCTAAAAGCAAAGTGCCACTGCTTCTTTGCATAGCAAACATGCTGGGCGCATGCCATGAACTGAACGCATGTACACACATGAATGCATTTGCAAGTGGCTGAGAGGTCACCTATGTTTTTCAGCACAAGCAAATGCAAGATGAAAAGAATTCAACATTCAAGAAAAACACCAAGAAAAGCAAAAACATATGGTTACATAAGCATCTGTATAAATGTACACATGTCCATTGACTTCCTTCTAGTTTTTCTCCATTTTAATTTGTGAATATATATTATGTATAAATCCCTTTAAGTGGCGTTGTGTCTTCTATTACATTTTATTGTAACAGTGCACTAAAAAGTGAATAAAAATGACTGTTTTTGATTTTAAAACTACCTAATTTTGAATTCAATCCATCGCTAGCCTGGCTTAGAAATTGTGTTCTCTCCACTTGCTCTCACCTCCCTACCTCCCTGGAGATAGCCCAATGGAGGAAGAGCCTTAACCTTGCTAAACTCTATTCTCTAATTACAGCAAGGGGGGAACATGACCACAGTAGCCAATTTGACACAGACACTGGAGGATGTCTTCAGAAAGGTTTTTATCACTTACATGGACAGCTGGAGGAGGAACACAACAGCCGAGGAGCAGGCCCTCCAGGCCAGAGTGGACGCGGAGAACTTCTACTACGTCATCCTGTACCTCATGGTGATGATCGGCATGTTCTCATTCATCGTGGTGGCCATCCTGGTGAGCACGGTGAAGTCGAAGCGGCGGGAACACTCCCAGGACCCGTACCACCAGTACATCGTGGAGGATTGGCAGGAAAAGTACAGAAGTCAGATCTTGCATCTGGAAGACTCCAAGGTCACCATTCATGAGAACATGGGGGCGACTGGGCTCACAGTGTCACCCTGATAAAGGACGAGGGGCTGTCTGTCTAGGACGGGTTGCTTCTGCTGTCTCCAGGGCCCCACTTGTCCTTGCTCAGAAGAAAGTTAATTCCTCTGTGCAGCCTGGCTGGTAGTTGACACAGGTTTCTATCTCGGTGGTTTAGGTGAGCCTGTCGGGGTGATACTTCATGCTGAGGATCTTTCTTTTTACTTGGTATGCAGTGTAAATGTCATTTAAATCGATTTCAATCATGAGAACAGAGGCAAACATGAAAGAACTGGGCTAGGCAGGAGCAGTGGGAATAGAAAGAGTTATAAATCTTTCAACCTTCTTTCTCATGAGATGTTAGTTTGGATGTAGCAAATTCAATTTATGAGTAGGCCAAACATGTTCAGAAACTGGGGGTTTGAATCTGTCTCGGGCTTGCTGAACTGATAGAGAACATTTACTTACCGAAGGTGATCAGTGGACAGAAGTGTGGGGTTAGTTTGCATTCACAGCTTTCCTGGTGTTTAATTGATTTGGAGTCTGGACAGAGCAAACACTGGAAGGACAAATAATCCATGCCAGAAGCATCAGATTTTCAAGAGCCCCCAGTGCAACCAAACACATTTTTAACTTTTTACAGAAACTTAAACTTTTAAAGCTCTCTGGCTTGAAAAAGTGGGGCTCTTCTTCCTAAACATCATACTTACTCTTTACTTGATTTTAGATACTATTCATAGCTTATTTTCACACATATTTGACAAGATAGGTGTAGATTTATGTTAAGTTGATACATGGTTGGACAGTAAAGAGATAGGCGGAAAAAGGTCAGGAGCAGAAGTAAAGGCAGGAGGCAGAAGGAGAGGGGGAGAGAAATCAAGATGGGGCTCAAGAAAGATGAGCTGGATTCAGGTGGACTTAATTGGCGTTAGGTAGATATGAATATCTTAAGGGATTCTATAGGTCTTTTATCTCATATAGAAGGACAGTTTGTATCTTTGTCCATTGGATATAATCTTATTGTGTAAAGGGTTTGTGGATTGAAATTTTAATATATAAACCTATATGAAAAGCTATTGGGGTTTGGAGTCATGTTTGTGCAGGGCAGTGGAGGAAAGAAAACTCAGGGGCCGTCGTATCCACCCAGGGCATAAACAGCAGGGGCTGTGGAGTGAACCACACCTGAGTTCGTAGAGGAGGCCTGGAGTGCCAAGTGGTGTGGGGACTGAATATGTGTGCTTGGCTCCACCCTGGAGCGGCGTCCACAGAGTGAGACTTTGGGGGCCGATTGAAGGTTAAGCCTTCCTTTTAATATTTACTGCAAGAGATGGAAGTTACAGAACACCCTGCTACGTGTTTGCAGCAAGCTAGACATGGCTACTTAATCCTTTGCACCGCAGCGAAGGTGCTGGAGAGATGTTGGTCAAAGGCTACAGATTTTAATGGGACTGGGGATGCAGACCCATAACCCAACACTCAGGAGACTGAGGTGGGAAGGGCTAGCTGAGGTGCCATTCCAGATCCATTGCATTGCAAGGTCAATAAAGGTGTCTTTTGTTCTTGAAAACTGATTCCTGAGAGGATAATAAGTTTCCTTACCACAAAACAGTAACTACATGAGATGATACATTAGTCATTCCACAATGTGTATATGCTTCAAATGTGTGCAATACAATGTAGCCTGTCCTTAAAAGAAATAAAATGAATACTTTGCACAAAGAATACTTAGCATCATCATGCCAGAGCTGAAGGGCACCTTGGAGGTCACCCTGTACCACTTCACCTATTGATGAGAAGACTGCAATCTATCAAGATTAGATGTTTTCCTCACTAATTCAACTTTATGACCTTTATCTACTTGGGTTACTGCCCCTGGGACCTGGGGGTTAGAGGAGAGGGAGCTCATGGGGGTTGGGGATGGAGCATGGGGAGGAGGAGAAGCTAACACATGGCGTGGGGGGAGTCAGCTATGCACTCAAACGTGACAACTCTTAACAGAGCTCAACAGGAAGTGGCAGGTGTGGAACAGAGACATGAGAATGCAGACAGAATAGCTGCAGGTAGGACGTCCAGGCAAGTGAGAGACATGTTGGTTCATAGCATCGAGTGCTCCAGACTCAGCCACTGTGAATGGGCCTTCCAGCTTCAGACGACAAAGACAAGATTCAAAGGAGACCATTTCTGTTCCCAGAAGACAGTGCCTGACTGGATGATTGTAAGGGTTATTCTGAGTCCATGGTTCTGGAGGCTGGGAAGACCAGGAGCATAGGTACCAGCATCTGAGGTACCTGGTGAAGATATCATACGGCTTTGATATTTGCACAAAGAGGATAACCAGATACCAGACACAACCTTATTAAGGCAATGTGTGCCCTGGAAGGCAGTGCAGCCCAGTGAGGGCAAAGCTCCCTCCACAAAGGCCATGCCTTCCTCTCCTCTCAAGTTCTACTGTGAGTTTGGGTGGCCACACACCATAAAGCCAACTACCATGTTTGTCTCTTTACAGGAGATAAAACACCTGCTTCCTACATGTTTGCATTTATGCTACCAGAGGAACTAAACGGTGTTAGATAAGTCATTCGTGTGCCAAGAGCAGGTGTGCTGTGAGTGGCTTCCTTCCTCAGACCAGAAGCCTGACATTCTGTTGCACACGGACACGGCCAACCTACATGACCCAGACTTGGGATCTTAGCCTGCAGCTGTCTCCAGCCAGGTTTTTTACCCTGGTAATGACTTCTTTTTTTATCAAGCCAAGGTTCCTGAGCCTCCTTCCTGGCTAGGTCCCAACCTTGGCCAGTAAATATTGTATACTCTTGGTACAAATTATTTCATTGACCTTCATGTCCTAAGAGACTCGAACAAACATTAATATACTTTTTTCTAACAGCTTCAAGTTCTTATTCAGCCCCTTTAAAGTACCTGCCTGAGAAAGATGAACCTCGGCCAGGGGAACAGACTGACAATCCAGCCGAAGTAGTCAGACATGCTACTGAACCCTCTCTTATTGCAGAGAGATAGCTTGCAATTACAAACCATTTCTCTTTTCCTTTGAGAAACAATTCTTCTTCCATCTTAAAAAAATAGTCTGTTAGAAATGCAAACACTGAGACCCTGCAAGAATAATTCTTCTAGCATCTAGAAATATCTCTTTAAAATGCAAACATTTTTAAGACTCCTGGGCATGCCCTTACAGGTCTAAGTCATATATGGGGGCGGGCTTGTTTCTTCCTCAGAACACAACACAAAACACAACCTTCTTCCCAGTGTTTGTAAATTTACCAAAGTCTGGCAGGAGTTGGCCTAAACCTCTGAAAAAAAATAAATTGTGTTTCTCTTTTGTCATTTGTGAAATGCTATGATTATAGGGTGCCCTTTATAGGCCTCGTAGAATTGAATTGTAAGCCAAGCACTCATCATTTGGCTTATGTGTTACTCAGGAAAACATATTGGTGGTTAAATCCAGGCTTTCATTAAGCATACTTTATCATCGTCCCTGGAAAGTATATTTATAACATGAAGATTAATCAGTCAACTTTATTTAGGAGGAACAGGAGAAATGTGACATCTTTATATGGTAGTTAATATGGTCAACTTCACGGGACCTAGTCCCAGATAACAGACAAGCCTGTGGGAATGTCTGTGAGAAATTATACAGACGGGGTTAAATGAGATAGAAAAACATACTCTAAATGGTCATCACCATTCCTGGGCTAGGATCCTGGATATTGGAGAGGGCCAACCAAGTGTAAAGCTCTACTCTCTCTTCCTGGCTGTGGACTCCACTCAGCTAGCCTAGAGAAGCCCTTACTTCCCCGAGATGCTCTGTCAAGTATTTTGTTGTAATAACAAAATTAACAGCAGGTAACTAACATGCCGGGCTGGCGTCCAGTTGTTGATTCATTGACCTCCACCTCACCCTCCAGTATCAACTTCAACCAAAGTGAGGCTTTCCAAATGAAAATGGGAAGTCAATCAGCTGTTTTTTTCTATTCACGTCCCCTTTAGAGTCGTTCTGCTTAGCCTGCTGGTTCCACGCGCCTGAGTAATACTTCAGTTTTAAAGTGCGGATTCGAAGTTATCTCAAAAGGAACAGGTGTTAGGGGCTGATCTGACCAAAGTCTCAACCTATGGTGAGCCCCATGTCTGGCACGTACTGGACTAAACCTCTGGGGGTGGGGGGAGCCCATTCTTTCTTTTTCCGTTTCATCATTTATGAAATATTATAATTATAGCGTGTCCTTTATAGGCCTTGTAGAATTAAATTAAAAGATAGTCTCAAAATGATATTATCTTGTTGGCACAGCCAGGTCTGTGAAACCCTCTGCACGCTAACATTTTCTACTTCATCTCCACAGAGGCATGATGGGATCTGAAGCTAGATTTTGTGGGTTCAAGTATTCACCCTACTATTAGTGTCAGCACCGGGCATCAGCTCTCTCCTCCACAAAAGAGGGAGTTGAGGTGGAGCTCGGTGACAACTTTCCTTCCTTTCCTGCTCTGTCTGCGTCTCCCAGCGCAACTAGCCATCAGCGCCTGCGCTTAGAGCGATACGCTCCTTGACCCCGGCGCGTCTGCGGGCACCCTGGAGCCACTGCGCCTGCGTATCAAGCGGTGCCCTTCTGAATGGCGCTTCCGTGCAGAGCGGTGCATTTCGGGACATGTAGTTTTCACGACGGGATTGTGAGAGTCGTGGTTTGTGAGCACCAAGGGAGGAGGCCCCGCCGTCTTGAGTTGTAAGTGAGTGAGTCTTTGGGGGCGCTGGGGTTCCCTCGATCACCTTGCGTTCGTGCTTCACCCAGGATGACATTTGCTGGCTACAGCCACAGAGTGCATGAGAATCCTAATAGTCTGGTCGCCTTGTTTGGGGAACGCAGGGAGGGAGCGATAACTCTACCTTACACCTCTCCCCTTGGTGGAGCGAATGCGTGGGGGCGAGAACCTGGCTGGGCACTCCCGAGTATCCAGAGATAGCAAAGCCCTGTTTGATCCGGTGGTGCCCCAGATTGCCCAGGTGCCAGAGTTGCTCCAATGAGGCGTGCCGTTCCAGCTAGTAGGGAGGTGCACCATAACTCAGGGGCTGTCCAACGCTTTGAAATTTGGAGTCTGGCCACCCGGATAAGATGGGTCTTGAGTTCTTGAAAACCAAGGCCTGTGCTGAGCGGGCTAAGTGAGGTCCAGGAGTCATAGGCGACCTGAACCTACCGATACTTTAAATGGTTGGCTGGGGAACTGGGGTAGAGACTGGGAGTGAAACCCCACTTCAGACAGTTCAGTTCACACAAGCTACTCAGACGATGAGCTGAGCGGTTGGAGTGAGTATGATGAGACTGGTGCACCCTCGACTTTGTCAGCCCCGCCAGGGAGCGCTGGGGGCTCGTGAGCAGAATAATGTCCGTGTTGTTTTATTGGTGTAATCAAAGTGAGGGAATGCCTTCTTTGTTCCTAGAATAAAACCTGACAAGAGAACTTCGCAATAAAGATCAGAACTACTGGCAGTTTTGTTATCTAAGCCTTTTTGCTAGCGTTAAGGGTTAAGCCTGGATAGCTCCCTGCTTTTCTTTCTTTCCTTTCTTTCTTTCCTTTCGTTTTTTCTTTTTGACTGTAAAATGAACGTGAAATTTACTGACAAATGATAAGAAAAACTATTTAAGGGGATTTTCATTTTTATTTGGATTAGTATGCCCCACACCTGGTGATACCTCCCCCTTTTTTTATTCTTTAATTTTTTTTTTTTTTTTTTTTTTTTTTTTTTTAACGGTTCAGACTTTATCCTCCTCCCGGTCCACACTCTGTTCACATCCCATTACCCACCCCCATCTTTAAGAGGATGTCCATCCCCACTCCACCAGACCTCCCCACTCCCTGGGGCTTGAAGTCTCTTGAGAGTTAGGTGTATCTTCTCTGACTGAACCCCGACCTGGCAGTCCTCTGCAGTATATGTGTTGGGAGCCTCACATTAGCTGGTGTGTGCTGCCTGGTTGCTGGCTCAGTGAGAGATCTGGGGAGGGGGGTCCAGGTTAGTTGAGACTGCTGGTCTTCCTATGGGGTCACCCTCCTCCTCAGCTTCTAGCTTTTCCCTAATTCCACCACAGGGGTCACCAGCTTCTGCCAATTGGTGGAGCGTGCATCTGACGCTTTTCAGCTAATTGTTGGGGCTTTCGGAGGGCGGTCATGGTAGGCCCCTTTTTTTGTGAGCGCAGCATAGCCTCATTAATACTGTCAGGCCTTGAGGCCTCCCCTTGAGCTGGATCCCACTTTGGGCCTGTCCCTGGACCTGCTTTTCCTCAGGCTCCTGCATTTCCATCCCTGCAGTTCTTTCAGACAGGAACAATTCTGGGTCAGAGTTTTGACTGTAGGGTGACAACCCCATCCCTCACTTGATGCCCTGTCTTTCTACTGGAGGTGGGCTCTACAGTTCCCTCTCCCCACTGTAGGACATTTCATTCCTATCCCTGCGTTTCTTGTATTTTAATAGTCTCCAGCTGTCCTCACCTCTGCTGCCAGCTGCTGCTTGTTTCTGAATGGCTCCAGGAGCCCATATCAGAGCAGACAGCTCACTCCTGGTCGACCATCTTTGGTCTGGGTGGTTTGCTCTCTTTTACTCACCCCAGCCACTCCAGCCATTACAGACTTACCTTTGCTTTTAGTACTTCCTCCCCCCTCTTCTCTTTCTCCTTTAGCACAGTTCGGTGAATCTGAGATTGACCTTAAATCAGTCTTTCTCTGTAGCCTTGAATGACCTTGAACTTTGATCCCTTGACCTCCACCTCCTAAGTGCTAGGGTCACAGGTTTGCACCACCACGGCTGGTTTGTGAGTTTCTTGGGTTCGACCCAGAGCTTTGTGTTAGCACCCTGACTGAGCCACACCCGAAGCCCTCAGTTTCCCTCTTAGAGACCTTACCTTTAACCCTGTAGTTGTCAGTCATTTTGGCATTAGGGTCTGTGACAGAGAGAGCGGAGAGCTGTGAATTCCAGAGTGGGTGACTTACTCTTTGGACCCTGACATTTTAAGAGTGCTTTGTCTCAGGAGGCTTATGGCTTTCCCAGGTCACATGCCCAGCCCTTACTGCCACCTGGAGTAGAGTCCTGTCCTTCTCCTTGCTCGTATTCTTTGTCCCATGGCTGGCACTTTGTACTGACTATATCCTGCCCCATTGCTGTTTGTTATCTGGCAGGACCATTGGCAAAGGAAAGGCATTTTCAAGACAATGATGCTTTCTTGTGTTGCTCATGCTTCTTAGTGCTTACTGGGCAACTTCTGAAGGAGAATTTACTCATGGAGGAGGCTTTGAGAGGCCAAGGCCACATTGCTGCTAAATGTCATAGGTTTGCCAGACCTCCAGACCCCTGGTGTTTTCTTTCATTTATTTCCTCTTGTAAGCATCTTGGGTCCATTTGTTTTCCTTGACCTTGGGAGTCAATATCCTGTGTGTATCAATTCACATAGGTGATTGGTGGGAAACAGTTAAATCATCTACCAAATAATATGTATACAACTCAATTAAGAAAGAATTATAAGAATAGAACGGAAAAGAATATTCTGTTTTAATATACAGCATGGCTAATCCCTAAGATTACTAGACGTTCAAAGTATAAATCTCGGCAGCAGGTTGTAACATGCCAAGAACTCATTTTTCCAGTGTAGGTCGGACTCTGCTATTTAAAGGCAAACACTTGCAGTTAGTGGGCACCTTCAACCACCACTATCGCATTTAAATAAGGCTTTGAATTATACGCTACTTGGTTTATCTGACTTTGCACAAGTCAAAGACAAAACGTGGTTATCTTGTGCCAATAGCTAGTTGGTTTTCCAAGTTCTATAACCTTGAATAGACTGAGGTCTGAATTTCATGTATTAGATACCTTTATAACTGGACCTTGTTTCCTGCACCGTCTCCCATGAGTTTTACTTCAGGAAACCCATTCCATAAGGTGTATGAGATTTCCCGTTGCTTTTCTAATTCTAATCTGAAGTTTGTGTGAAGGAAGGTGGTTTCGAAGCTCTCCCTCTGTAACCAGGTGACTTGCTGAGGCTAAAGCTCCCAGACCTGGCTCACTGGATGTAAGGCAGGCAAGGGGAAAGGAAACCTGGAGTCTGCTTGATTTGAGCTACACATAGTCTTTCTCAGCCAAGCAAGCTGGGGCCTCCCCCACGCACACCTCCCTTTAAACAAAGGCTTATGGACACTCCAAACTATACCTCCTTAGGGACAACACTCAATAAGTCCTTTTGGTGACCAGACATATCCTGAAACTAGGGAACATGGCTAGATCCAACATACACTGGTTTTGGGTGCATGCCTAATAAGGCAAACTATGACCTTAAAATGAAAATTTTAGGGGAAAAAAAATCTCCATTTGCCCTCTTTTGGCTATGTGTAATTGGGAGCAGATAGAATTAAAATCAGATGCATTGTGGGAAAGGGTGTAAACTTATATAACCCGTATCAGTTAGAACCAAAGGAGCACCCCCCTGTTAGTGGTCAGATCCCACCCCCTCCTGAACCCCAAAAGGAAGCTGCAGGCTTGTCCAGTGCAGCTCAGTAGCCTGTTGGGCTTGTGTAGAGGATCTGGCCTATACCACGTCTGTGCTTCTGAACAAAATCCCTTGTCACTTTTAAAAACTTTTTGTTTAAATTTTTTAGAGTTGTTTATTTATAGGAGTACACTGTCACTGTCTTCAGACACGCCAGAAGAGGGCGCCAGATTCCATTACAGATGGTTGTGAGCCACCATGCGGTTGCTGGGAATTGAACTCAGGACCTCTGGAAGAACAACAGTCAGTGCTCTTAATCGCTGAAGCCATCTGTCCAGCCCCTTTGTCACTTTTTGATCTGTGTACACCTTCAGTTTCTTAAAAATACGGTGTGAAGAACCTGAGACACCATTTGGAACAGAGACCTCTGGTCCTAGGTGGGTTCAGATTCCGGTCACCAGAGGAACCTGGGCACGGTACCTATGCCTTATTTCTTCCCCCTTTAAAGTGAGGGGTAAAATGCAGAGTCGCTGGCTTGCCTCATCTGGGGATGCTAGCACAGAGTCAGGCTGTGGATAGCTTCTAGAAAGTCGACTGTCAGAAGCAGCAGCAGACCTGGTTGACAGTGGGGTGCAGAAGCTTCATCCACATCTCAGGTGTTCTGGCCGTGGAGGCAGGTGTCATGGCCGTGCAGGGCGCCTCTTCTCTGGCTGTCTCTCCCTAGCTCTAGGTCTCCTCTACTTTTTAGAAGGAGTTGTATGTACAAGTAAGCCGTTTTCTCAGGACAGTTTTTTTTTCCTTGCCATTTTTTCTTTCTTTCCAGATAGCTCCTTTTTTTTTTTTTTTTTTAAGTCAGGATGAGCACAGTTAATGCTCAGAAGGCCCTTCATCCCCAAACTAGCTTGTGTTCGTGAGTGTGGGCTTTAAGTGCAGGGAGTCAGATAGAAACAGCAGTGGGCAGGGAGCTGCCGAGAGCCACAAGGAACAGGGTCACCTTGTGCAGAACTCCTCAGCTTGCTCTCTGTTCACAGGCCTCTCTCTAGCAAAGATGTGGCTTCCTAATGTGCTCTACCCTGGAAGCTCTGCATTGACCTGTTTCTCTGTCTCTCTTTCCCCAGATCAGGACATCCAGCTCCTCGTACCCGACCTTCCAGCTGCCTCTCATGCTTGTGTGCCTGGGTTACACCAACTGGAAGTGAATCACAGCTGGCCCGCCATGAACTGGAAGGTGAGGATAATTTTCAAAAGTGTAGTCTGGTCTGGTTTGGTTTGGTTTTGCCTTTCCACATACGATATCTGTCACACTAGTGGAACACCTGAGCTCACGGGGTCTGGAAATTCCAGCCTTGCTGTGGACCTGTGGTGAGAGCTGACAGATGGCATTTGGTGGAGAAGAGAAGTAGGTAAGACCTCTCACTTCAGGACCCAATAAGCAAAGTGGAAGGACAGACCAGAGTCCCTTACACCTCTGCGGACCTAATTCCAGAACCTCCCATAAGGCCTCACTCTCTGAAGGCTCACTGCACTTCACGGTAGCACCACCAGGGGGCCAAGCCTTTAACACAAACCGTAGCATTCAAGATGGTAAGAGCAACGGGAGATGATACTCTGTATCAATAGAGTGATTTTTTTTTTTTTAATGAATTGAGTCTGTTCTCCAACAATCTCATATCCTTATAAGGCATCTGATGGGCCTCACTCCTGGTCCTCATCTTTTCCCACTGTGAACTTCCCCTCCTCCCCATTAGCCCCTACCCACACCCATGCCTTCTTCATTGTTGGGACTTACAGAGTCTAACCAGGGTTTCTGTGTTACCGTGGGTTTGGGACTGTTCAGTGGAGCCTGGTGGGAGTGGAGCTTTTTGAAAAATTAATAAAGTAGGCAAAAGATAATTTAATGTTTCAAACGTGTAAACTTGTGAATTTACATTTGTTCTTCAGACTGCTGGAGGGAGGCCGGGCCTTTCTTTGTGTATGCCTCCCCTGCCTTTAGACTGTCTCACTTTTCTGCAAAACCCAGGCCTCTAAAGCATTACTCGGCAGTTCTCGCTTTTGCTTCTTTGAAGTAGATGTAAGGGGTGAATGTCTGTGCCTCTGCTCTGTTCGCAGCCCTTCTGAGACAGGGATGATGGTATCTGGAGGTGGGGCCTCTGGCTGTGTGGCACTTTCATGAGTTGGACCAGAGCCTGTGGTGGCGTCTCAGGTGTGGGGACCAAAATCAGCCATTGCTTCCTAAATCTGCCCTTATCAGGGTGCTTTATCGCAGCGACAGAAAAGTCAGGAAAGCACTGAGTGTCCTTACAGAACAGACCCCAGAGAGCTGCCCAGCCCACTTTCTGCTGCATGAGGACACATGTCTGTCACATTTCCTAGAAGAAGCCCTTGTTAGCATCCGATGCCCTGCACTTGGTCTCAGACTGCAGCCTCCTCATGTCCTTTTATAACTTAGATGCACAAACCTGAGGTGAAGACAGTGGACTGAGAGCTTACAAAATGTCCAGTTTTCACGGTCCTCATTCATAATCTCATTCACTTGTTTTGCCAAGAGCGTGGGGTTTTTTTTTTGTTGTTGTTGTTTTTCTTAGCTACACTTGATTCCCTCAAATAATTCAACTCAGTTTTTATGGAAACCACCTTGTAAAAAGTGATAAATTACCCAGGGGAGCACCAAAGACAAGTTGAACTGGTTGGGAAATGAATGAATGAGATTCCTATGAAAAGTTAGATTTAGCTGTCGGAACCGAGGTTGGGGACAGTTGTAGCCTGTCATCTGTCTGCATGCCTACTGGCGCTGGGTAACAGCATCGGCAAAGGTAAGGGCAGGACTGAGAGCCTCATGGTCGCTGCAGGTTGGTTAAAAGAGCAGCTGATTAGCCAGGCTGGTGCACACCCACCATACCAGAGGGTGGGAGGCAGAGGATCGGGTAGAGATAGGACCAGGTAGAGATAGGTGGAGAGTTCAGGGCTATCCGTGACTACTCAGGGCGGCTGAAGTCAGGCTAGCCAGCCAGTGGAGCCGGAATCTCGAACTGAGCTCCATGTTCAGGGAAGAGTGGGAGAAAAACAATTCTTGGGCAGGCACAAGCAAGTGGACCAGCACACATAATGCACACAGTCACACACGCACGAACATGTGCGCACACCCATGCGTGCACATGAACACATACTAGAAACACACACCTGCACTCATCTGCACATGAACACATGCTCGCACACATGCACACACATGTGCAAACACGTGACCTCACACACTCACACAGTTGGTCTCACCTGCTCCAGCAGAAGCCATTTCCTCCCTACAAGTCTGCATATTTTGAGAGAGAGATGAAGCTTTATCCTTGGCCCTAAGTGTTTTCCCATGAACACAAAATTGTCCCAAGTCTGTATCCCTTTTCAGTGTGATTCTGAAAGCCCATTGTATTTCTTATTATGCAGCCTTTACTTACAATTATAAGGAGTGGACACATTCTATTCTTGATTCTAACTTTGTTACACCTTTCTAGCAAAGCAACTAAGACCATCTCTTAAAACTTTCTTCCTAAAATTTGGATCATGTTAGGAAGTCTATAGAATCATTAATTCATCTAAACAGCATTAATTCATGAAAGCTTATTTTTATGTTAATCTTCATGAAATCTGATCAGTAGTGGGGGCTAATGCGCAGAGATTATTATTCTAATTTAATAATGTCAGGAAAGGCATATCAGCTGCCAGAAGCAATCCTGAGATGAAGATCCTTTGGCATCTTGCCATCCAGCTCATCCGTAACAAAACCATGCAAAAATGGTGGGCCACCTCCAGAAAGGCCACCTGCTAGCCTTAGCCTGTCCTAGATGTCTGCTGACATCCTCCAAGCTAGGCTTAGTCCAGGAGTCTAGGCTCGGCTGGAAACATTGTAGGTGCTCTGTAACATCTGCAGAAGGAACCCGACTCCACATCACTGCTGTGTCTTTCTCCCTTGAGGCTCTCGAACACGTGCCCCTGCTGCTGTATATCCTGGCGGCAAAAACCCTGATCCTCTGCCTGGCCTTTGCGGGAGTGAAAATGTACCAAAGGAGAAGCCTGGAAGGAAAACTGCAAGCCGAGAAGAAGCAGCAGCGGGAGAAGAAAGAGAACTGAAGAGACGTTAGAGGTACTGGGCTTTGCAAACATCTGTCCAGAGGGCTGCAGTGCATCCTTGCTCTGCAAGAGAGCACATGGGCACTGCCACCAGGGTGCAAAGCCCCGCTGCTGACCGTCCTGTGCTTCGAGCCTGTTGTGCTTCTTAATCTGTGTACTAAGACATGCGTGCTTGGCAGAGGAGGAGATGGAGACACAGGTCAAATTAAGGAACCCTGTTATCTTCAGGATGATGTCTGACTCCCTGT
The DNA here is from genome assembly GCF_963924665.1 of Micromys minutus. Taxonomy (NCBI): domain Eukaryota; kingdom Metazoa; phylum Chordata; class Mammalia; order Rodentia; family Muridae; genus Micromys; species Micromys minutus. The sequence goes on along the minus strand of NC_137976.1, from coordinate 4,515,834 downwards.
TGGCAAATAATCCCTTCCCAGTCTGTTTACCATCTGGTCCAAGCTCACCTGCCCGCTTTTCCAGGTCTCTCTCTGTATTCCCTTGCCATTTCTGCACTGCAGAGACTTTTACACCCCTGCATTCCTGGCCAGCCCTTCCTGACAGCTCTTCCTCAGGCATGAGGCTTGAGTATTGCTGTAGCTGGTGCCTCTCTGTGTGCGTGGGGTGGACTGGAGGGCTCTGGAGCATGCGTGGGGAAGTGAGGACTCAGGGTCCTGAGAGCTGTTCTTAAGGCCTTGCCGCAGACATACCTGTGTGTTTCCTTTCATGTGGGAATCTCATTCTTCACATGTGAAGCAAAACTCTGAGCCTCCCTTAGTATCAGGATTCAAATATGGTGACCAAGGATTCTAGATTCTAGATTCTGGTTCCAAAATCCAGCTGAAGATCAGAATTTTATACCTAGCTGTGTGGATTCCCCTGCATTGCTTAAGAGCACAGTTTCCCAAACTCCAGCCTCAGGAAAGGGGACTTCATCCACCATCCAGTCTGGGCAGTCAGTCCTTTGAAAATCCAACAGGTGATTCTTACATATCTACTCAGCTCCAGGTCGCTGTGGGAATAGCCGCTGGCCATGGCACTGCCCACCTAACGCTACACTTAGGTGTTCCCTCGGGCTGTTGAGTAAAGCAGGCTCCTTAGTGACAGTGAGACCGGGACAAGCCTTTGACTAAGCATATCAGGCCTCAGCCCTCCTGACAAGTCCCCAAGGTGACATCAGGCTAAAAGAACAGTGGAGAACAGATCGGGGACTGGACCACCCCACTCCCTCCCCAGCTGTGCCACCTCCAAAGTGTCTAAGAATGAGATCAGGTCCACTGCCCTATGGCACTCACCCAAGCCAGCTGGTCCTCAGAGAGTAGAGACTTTGCAGGCAGAAGAACTTAACCACCATGGAATCTTGCCTTTCAAAAACTGTCTCATTAATGGAAAGCCAGAACTAACCAGGGGGTGCTTAGCCTCGGTGCTAGTTGGAGGAGAGGAGGTGATTAGCAGTTTAAAGTGCCGAGGGCAGACGGCAGAGTTGAAGTGTTGGTTGGGTTTACCTTGCAGAGTCATGGTTCCTGTCAGCTGAGAGGAGGGCAGGAAGACCACGAGTGAGCTCATCAGTGCCCTTGATGTCCACGTTTTCACTGAGCCCGGGCCACAGTGTGGATGTGCACACTGCCACATAAAAGTGACCCGGGAGCTAGCCCGTGTCTCAGGCTAGCAGCCTGTCCAGAGCCTGCGCTAAAGAAAGGAACCCTTGGTGTCCAAATGCACTGCTTAGGAGATATGGCTGAGTGGCCTCCCCTGGAGTCTCAAAGTGCAAGCACAGTTGGTGCCCAGCGTGCAAAGCACCATGCTGTTCTACGCAGCCTGCCTCACTGCTGTGGTCTTCCTTCCTTCCTTTCTAGATTTTTCTCTTTAAATGTCAGCTTGGGTGGACTCCAGCAGAGAAGGGAGAAGACATCACCGAAGAGGACATACTTCTGGCCTAGACCTCTAACTTGAATGATTAGCAGTGTGAATTTTTATATGTTTTTAGAAGAACCAGTATTTTGTTTACTGAAATAAAATACATTATTCTTAAAAAGGCTGTCTTCATTCTTCTCTCCCTCCCTCCTTCCCTTCCTCCCTTCCTCCCTCCCTTTTCCCTCTTTCCTTTTCCCTCCCCCCCCCCTCGCTCCTTCCTCTCTACCTCCTCTCCCCACCACAGAACACATTATGAGAGGAATTTTTTCAGTCCTCCTTTTCTCTGCTACATTCTGGTTGTGGAGTTATGATAGCATTTTCGTGCATGCCCATGTCAGTGGTGACGCTGCTGTAGGAGGACAGTCCCCAGCAATGGGAGCATCAGTAGAAGCCTCAGCCAGCATGTCCCCACTTGCCACCATGCTTCTTCCTGTGTGGCTTGTTTCCATGGTGACTGTGCACACCATCGAGGAAGCTGTGTGTCTATGACAGAGCCAAGAGGGACCCTATGCTGGGCTGGGAGGGTCTCTGTGGGGAGCGTGAGAGCCACGGAGTATCATAGTAGCTCAGTCTAGAAAGAGCTGCTTTGTTAGAGGCACGGCGGCTCACATCTGTAATCTTAGGAGGCTGAATAGGGGGACTGCCAGTAGTTAGAGCCAGCCTGTGCTACTAGTGACTTCTTAACCATTCGATGCTTTCCCATCTGAGAGGAAACAACCGTGAGCTCCTCCTCTCAGCACCTGAGACCAAGATGCTTAGAGACTTAATCCTCTAAACACATGGACAGAGGGTAAGGAGGAGGGAACCAGACCTGGTGCTGAGAAGTGCTGGGTCCTACTTCAGATGGCCACTTGGAAAGTTCTCAGGAGTGTGTAGCATGTCTGATACTCTTGCTCATTGGATAGAACATGAACAGTAAGGAAACTGCACATATTAAATTTTTACTATGATTGCTGGATGGTCCTAACCATTGTGTGGGAACTAGGGGAGGATTCACACAGCAACAGAGATCCAAATACAGAATGACCCTCAGCTCACAGAGGGGGGCAGATGTCAAAACAGAAGGCTGTGTCCCCTGAGACTCCCCATTCTGCAGGAAGGGTGCTCCAGCCTTCGCCTGGGAGCTAACCACTTCCTCTCTGGTAACCCTGGGGCTATCCTGGGGCATAGATGAGCTGAGTCCAAGGCTTTGGATCTTGTAGCTCAGCCTAGATGGAGCTTATACCTGCCCCTGGACCATAGGCAACTCTCCTGCCTCAGTTAATCCCTAGTGCAGCCTCCTGCCGGTGGCCCCACCCCTTCTCAAACCTCTGTCTGCTACTCTGCAGTTAGGACAGAGCCAGTTAGGACATGCCCGACCTCAGATGCAGGGCCCTGGACACCACCTCCTCCCACCACCATCCACATTCCTCCTGTATTCTAGACAGAGCCACTGACCTTACTAGGGAGCCCAAGTCGGCCTGGCCTACAGGTGTCTATGTGAAGCACAGCCTCCTGGGCCGTGAGAGTTACAGCTCACCCCTTGGCTTTGCAGAACTCATGGCTGTCTCCTTGGATCACTCTGTGGATGACCCAGAGGCAGTGCCTTCCTGAGAATAGGATGGAGTAGTCTTCCTTTACTGTGCAAATGCACTCTTCTGCCACTAGAGGGAGATGATCAGTCACCCTTTGGTGCCACTGGTCTTAATGCAGTGTGGAAGGAGTAATAGCTGTGCAGGAAAAAAAAAAAAAAAAAAAAAAACCCAACAACTTCACCCATGGGAGAAGTGTAAAACACTTGTGTGGTTGTACATCTGGGTCGGGCAGAGCCAAAGGGCAAAGATTCTGTTCACATAGAACGTCCCATGCTTTCTTCATGCTAGGACGAATTAAGTGCCTTACAGGGTTTGCTTGGGCCCAGGTACAACCCAGGTACATCATGGTTGGACAGCACTGGTGGCAGAAGCTCGTCCAAATGGCAGCACCAGCAAGGGAGGAAGGACTGGAGGCAGGGCAGGGTGTATCCCTCAAAGTATTCCCCACGGTGATATCACCCCCCTGCTTCCCATAACTTTCCAGAACAGTGCCACAGCTATATCACATCACATGGTGGGTATCCTCAGATAACAAAAAGGCAGTGACTGTAGTTTAACTGAGGACATCTGCTTTGACCTCAGCCTTGAGCTCTCAGTAAGGACTGGGCATATGTGATAGTCTAGGCACACATGACTCCATGTTAAGGCCTTCAACCCGTTGTCCTGATGAGGTATTTGGGGGAAGCAAAGCCGCTTTACCCCAGGTTTCCTCACTAACAAGATTCCAGCAGGGACCACTGGTTTCCAAGCTCTGTGTGCCCTGTGACTTTCTGCTGAAGTGTCTGTGTGGCACAAAGCCTCGACCCATACTTGTGCTAGTGCCACACAACCAAACTGCTCACCGGTGGCCCTGCGAGGGCACTGGTTATAGTGAACTTTCTTTGGCTTTTCTCGTCATTACCCAAAGCTTCAATATGGAGAGTCACTCCGTCTGGCTCATCCTGGCCATCCAATACCCAAATGCTATGTCGTCGCTTTGTTTATCCCTCCTTGCACACTCACAATGCTTTATAGGGTGTCGGGCCTTCACTCGATTTTGTGATGAAATGCACTCTCCTTGCGGTGCGTAGTTGATACAGGCCTGTCTGCTGGGTGGTACACACACTGATAGAACAAACGAGAGAAGGAAGCAAGCCAAGCATGGTGGTTGAGAGCACAGGCTCGTGGGAGACAGGAGAGTGTGAGTTGGCACAACTGCGAACAGCGTTTGAGCCTCAGCTCTGGGCACTGCAGCAGCCCACACAGATGCTTTGCACCCAGGTTTCCACGTCTGTAGATGCAGATACAGTTATTTCTACACTGCAGCTGTCGTGAGGATGAGGTTAATCCACGCGTGCAATTAAACAAGTAACTGGATCATTTAGACATATGCATAACCAGCGGCCAGAGAGCTGGCTTCAGAGTCCAAGATCCTTATCCTGCAGCCCCATAGGGACCACTCACGGGGAGTGGCACTGTGAGGAGGTGTGGCCTTCTTGGAGTGGGTGTGGCTTTGTTGGAGGAAGTGAGTCACTAGGGGTGGGCCTTGAGTTTTAGAAGCCCAAGCCAGGTCCAGTGTCTCTCTCTTCCTGCTGCCTGTGGGTGCAGATTTAGAACTCTCAGCTACTCCCCTGCACCATGCCTGCCTGCGTGCTGCCACACTTCCTGCCATGATGACAACGGACTGAACCCCTGAACTGTAAGCCAGCCCCAGTGAAGTTATGAAGAATTATATAAGCTTTTGTTGTGAAGAATCACCATGGTCACAATGTCTTTTCACAGCAACAGAAACCCCAAGACGGTGATCAATACAATCAAAGGGCGAGCCACACTTAATACCCCCAAACTCAGGCGTGTCACACTGGGGTCTGCTGGAGAGACCAAGGAGCTCTTAATTACTATCATACGCATTGCTCTCAAGGGCTGTAGATCTCAAAGCACATGTGAGGTAGAGAAATGCCCACACAGATTGGCAAAGGGAACGTCTGTCCTTCAGGGGGCAGAGAAAAATATGTCACAGCTCCACAGTTGGTTGACCAGAGAGGCATTCTGGTCCTGACCCCCAGAGCCCATGGCTTCTCTTATAAGGAAGAGAGTCTTTGTACACATGGTTCAGTTAAGGATGTAGGGTGTAAAGATAATGGAGTATCTGAGGAGAGGAAGATGCTGAGGCTCCTGGCCTTCGGGGCAACTGCACCTCACCACCAGACAGGAGAACTGGAAACGCTGAGTGAGCTCAGACCCCGGAATCTCAGGGAGTTGAGGTCAGCAGGAGTTGAGCCACTCCATATCCACTCCTGTAACGCGTAACCATGCCGACGCTCTATTGAGAGGACCTGTGCTTCCCTATGCAGATAGAGCATCAGTAGTAACACCTCAAACTGAGCCAACAGGAAGCACCTACCCCTAAGTCCCACCCCACTCCTTAATGTTTGTAAAATCCCTGTCCACACGGAATAAAGCACACAGGCTATTTCACAGAGGATGTCTGAGACTGTTTTTACTGAGCTATATAACACTTGGGAAACATTCATTGCTGGACCTTGGGCCCACCTAGCTGCCCAGGCTCACACTACTGACCCTGTGGCACCTGCCACCGATGCCTTTGTTGCTGTCATTGCTGCCATAGCTGACCATCCACAGGAAGAGACCTGGGACCTCGGACACCCACCCTGCGCAGGCCGCCCAAACCTCCTCACTGCTAAGGCCTTTAACCCTTCTAGCATTCCCGGCTAGACCAGAGTCTCGTGGAACTTGTTCGTCGGGTTCTGCTTCTCATACAGCACATGACACTAGCCAAGAGCAAGAGGGCCATCAGAAACTGGAGGAAGCTTGTGGCCGTCTTCCCTGGAGCCCCCAGCAGTTCGGCCACGCTGCTTACAGCCTGATTCACATCCGTGAAAGTGATATCTGGCTCCCCATAGCCAGAACAGGAAAGAACGAATCACCGTCATCTGTTACAGCAGCCACTGGGAGCTCATACAGCACAGGGCAAGAGTTGGCTCTGCAACAGGTGAGCTCCGTAGGCCCAAGTGATTGGTGGTCTGGGGTGTGACATCCCCTTGTCTCCGAATTGAACAGACTGCTGAGCCCACTGCTTACTACCAAAGAGCATCAAAGCCCCAGGTGCCTCAGTTCATCCCACGGCCTCTTTCTGAACAGCACAGGAAGGTTCCAGAGAGGAGGAGGACAAGGTTGAAATATGAAGCATTCTGCATTTGGCAGCAGCCTAGCTTTGCAACTTTGTCCACAGTTAAATGGGTTGGGAGCTGGTGGACATCTTCATAAGCTAGTTTTTAATAGGCTTGTCCTTAGAGCTATTTTTTTTTTCCAGGTTCAGCAAAACTGAAGAGTAAGCAGAGTTCTCGTGCCCTTTCTGCTCCTGCCTCGTGGCTGTCCACATTGTCCCATGCAGGTCACTATTTTATGCACCCCACAGTAACTACTTCTGTTGTGAAGTTATTGCTTGAACACACGTAAGGGGAAAGGAGCTTTGCGGCAGGTTCCACAGGGCTCAGGCTTTTCCTGTACCAGACATGCAAGCACAGCTCCTTCTGGCCTGGGCTTGAGCAGGGTTCATACCAACTGCAAACTGCTCAGCTCAGAGGCCCGACATAAACGCCTCGGCAGCCTCAGACCCTCCTGAAGGGATTATTGCAGGTTGGATATGTTCCATAGCTCCCCCCTTTACCTAAGACCCCTTGAACTTTTGATGTCTCCATGACTCCCTTTAGTGACCCACCCATTTGCCTTGGAATATGGCCACTGCCTCACGGAGGAATAGCACTGTTTCAGCCACTGTGTGCACACGTCTCTTGCTCATGGTAGGTGGATCCTTGTGGATTATTTAGTCTCAAGTTTCTTGCCTTAGTATCTTATTCAGAGTGTTTATTATTTTTTAATAGCTATGCACTTTGTTCTCTTTTTTTTCTAGACCTAAGTTCTGACCACACATCCTTTAACCTTTGCCAGCACTTCCCACTGGGCTAGTCTCTCCCAACCTCCCATAAACATGGTCCGAGAGGTCACCAACACGAGATGAGCATTGAGACCCCGTGCTTAGTAACAAACTTTAATGGAGCCTCTATCAACCACAGGACTTTTCTGGTGAACCTTAGGAGCCTCCCAGCTGAGGCAGTAATCCCTCGAGGTCACTCCTGGAGTGTTTTGGCGACGGTGAGTCAGAATCAGACTCCACAGTTAGCAGCAAAGACTGTTCAGTTCAGTGCTTTGTGAGAGAGGTACCCTTAAGAAAACTTCCCAAGATAATAGTTCTCCCACCTCCGCACCTTGTTGGTCAGGGTCTTCCACTTGGTCAGGTTCACCTTTTCAATCCCTTTGCTAATTAAGTCACCAAAGAGTATATATCGGTAAGTGTAGACGTTGTCAACAGACTGCAGACAAAACTCTTTCCTGTTGTTTATGATAAACCATTTTACAGAAGACCAGGCTGAGTCTAAGGGGTTCAGATAAGTGTAGGGGGGAGGCAGAGAGAGCAGTTCGTGGCCGTAGGACTTGGCCACTCCTGGGGAGCACACGATGTTTGTTAAATTAATGCTTGTTGGAGCATAGGCCTGGACCACGCCCTCCTTGCTTGTCTTTAGCTTCATCTCATCTTGCTGCCTTCTCCCTTTGACTACAATGACACACTTGCCATAGGCTCGCTTCACAATGTCACAGAACTCAGAGAATAGGCTTTCTCCCTGCTTGGTGCACAGGTCATCTCTCAGGAACGTGCGGTATTTCCAAGGCGCCCACCCTTGACTGCCTCCAGCATGTAGAACACACCAGGATGGTGTGCGAATGTAATAGTTATCACTAAAGTCTTCCCCAGTGACAAGAGTTTCTGGGATATCAGTCTCCCCAAAATACACGGTCTTGTATCCGTTAAGTTGGAGCGATCTCAGAGCTCTGAGATACTGAAGGCACTGTCTCCTCTTGGTGCTGTCAAACTGACTTCTGATGATGATGTTTTTCAGAAGACAGTTTGTAAAGCGAGCCATGGGGCTCCCCTGAGTGGTTCACATTTCCCCATCTGGGGAGTTCTGGAGTGGGGAGAAGGATGACCTCACAAAGGACTGTTCCAGTGTCCTAGCTGCCCGTCAGACGCAGAACACCATGAGGCAAGTGCTCCAAACGCTTAACCACAGAAAATGACACCTAACGTCACTCCTGGAATAGACATTTCTGTGGTGGTCAAGTTTCTGGCTCCTTTTCATTTGCATTATCGAGATGGATATTCTATCCATCCATTTATTTCAAAGGTATTTACAGTGTACCTTCTGTGGATCAGACATTGTGCAGTGTGCCAGAAGATATTCATGACATGTTTGGGAAGGCCTGGAGTGTGAGTCTGTGTGCGTGTGTGAACTGTGCCACGTGCCTGCCTACTTTTACAGTCAACGGTTGTTTCTCCAGGTGGCTGAAGGGAAATCTGATGTGGCTGCATGCCTGTCCCTCATAGGGTCTGCCATTAACTGAGCTGATTCAGTACATTATCTGAAAAACATTTGACTTGCTAGAATTTTTTGAGACAATATCTTGCTCTGTAACCTGGAATGGCCCAGTATTTGGTCCAGGCTGAGCTTTTACTCTTAGTAATCCCCCTGGCTAAGCCATTTAAGTCCTGGGATTACAGACAGGCACCACACTGAGCAGGACTTTAGTTTTGTATTTGGAGAAAATACCAGTTTGCTTCACTTTCTCTCTGCCTTCTTACTTTAACTTTCTTTGTATCTTTTTTCCTTTAATCAAAGCTAAAGGTGGTTCACAAGTGCCTGAGTGGATCTTCCGAATAACAGTGTAGCCAAAATGACTTGTCTGACCCTTTGCTTTTCTGTCAAAGGAATGGGACCCCCTCCCTCCCACACACACACCTACCAGATCTACCAGGGTTTCCCTGGGACTCAGGCTAACCCAGGCTGTCACCATAGCCAAGTGCACATGAAGCGTGCGGCTACCAGATGTCCTCACAGAGAGGCCATGAGCAGCAGCCTCCAGTTTGTGTCTTGTGGCCATTTTTTCTGGAGACATTTCTTTAGCAGTCTAAAACAGTTTCCAGATCAAATATGATAGATACCTACTTTGTGGCCAGAGTGCTTGGAAGTGGTGGTGGTCCCATAGTCTCCAGTGGGAGTGGTGGTGGTGCCATAGTCCCCAGAACTACTCTTGTCCCCTCTCCTGCCTGGAGGGACCTGACCTGCTGAGGCACAGCAGCAGTGATGCCAATGTGGGCACCGCCTTCTGTTCCTCTTGTGAGAGGTCATAGGCGTGAGAAACTCGTTTGGAAGTGTGGGAGAATATGCATGCTTTGTTTTGTGTTTGAACAGACATGCACATTTGATATTTTCACATGGCAAACACTGGAAACATCTACCTAGAGGGGGAGAGAGTGGGAAACTCCCTGAATGCATTCCCCTCTCTGCATTTATTTATTCTTGGCAAATGTGCACATTTATATTCAAACTGCAATTCAAACAACAAAGCAAATTACTAGCACAAAACAATATCTAAACAATACAAACAACACAAATTGATAAACCACACTGTTGCCCCCCCCCCCCAGGTCAGTAACAAAATCTCACAGACCCAAACAGCGTGGCTGGCATAAAAACAGGCAGATAGATTAAGGGGACAGAAGTAAGCCCACACTGCCACAACCATCTGATTCTCAACAAAGGTACCCAAAACATATTGGTAAAAAGACAGCCCTTCAGCAAACAGTGCTGTGAGACTGATTAGCCACATGCAGAAGAGCGAGGTGGTCACCGTCTCTTGGCCTTGTATAAAAGTTAATCCCGTGTGTGTGTGTGTGTGTGTGTGTGTGTGTGTGTGTGCATGCTTAGACTTATGACCCTAATTAAGACCTGAAAGTTTGAATGAATAAAGGAAAAACTTCAAGATTCAGATTCAGGAAAGAACTTTCTGAAAATGGCCAGTAGCTCAGGACATCATTGCAAGAAGGGACAGAGGAGTTTGCACGAACTAAAAGCTTCTGTACAGCAAAATCAGAGACTGAGGGCAAATCTGTGCTGGGGTTAATAGCTAGAATATATTAAAGACTCAAGAACCAAAAGATCATCAGATCAATAGCTTGAACAGCTCTCAAGAAGGATTACAAATGTCTACTAAATTATGAACAGTGTTGTTGAGCATTCTTGGTTGTCATGGTAACGCATCACAACCACGTCCACATTCTAGCTTGTCACGGCCAAGGTGAATATTTTAATAAATAGCAAAACAAACAAATATGGAAGGGAGAGACCCACACACTGCTATCAGTATGAACATGTGCCCGGCCATGATGAAGTTTGTAAAGTAGCACTAAGAGTGTTACCCAGCTCCGAGGTGTGCACCTTTTCAACCCAGGTTCAACCACCGGGACCCGCATAATAAGGTGAGAGAGCTGACTCCTGCAAGTGGACCTCCGCATGCATGCTTTGCCCTTTGACACCTACATCACCCACCACATGCTAGACAAGTGTAACAGAGAGAGATGCCTGCACACTCATGGTTACTGTGGCTCTCTCTCCACAGTAGCCAAACTGTGGGATGGACTCAGATGTCCATTAATGGATGGAGTAGACACACACACCATGCACCCACCCACCCACACACACCATGCACCCACATTCACCTACACATCACACCACACCATACACACATACTGCACACACACTTCTACCCATACACATGTGTAAGCACATACCACATACTATACTACACTAACACACACACACACACACCACATGCACTCACACACCTACACACCACACCACATACATATACCCCACACACACTCCCACCCCCACATGCACACACAGACACCTACATACCACACCACACATGCACACATCACACCACACCTCACAATACACTCCCACCTCCCCTACATGTGCACAACACACGCACAGTGCTACACATCCCCCACCTCAGGAAATTGAATAAAATTAGGCCAGTTCTCCTAATAGTCACGGGTATTTGAACACTTGGTGGCACTGTCTGGGGAGGTTCAGGTGGTACATCCTTGCTGGAGGAACTACATCATGGGGATGAGCACTGAAATCAAAAGCCAGTTTTCTGTTTCTTGCTTGCCATTGGAGATCCCGCCACATGCCTCCACACCTCCCCACCGTGATGGACTCCTACCCTCCAGGAACCATAAATAAAACCTTCCTTCTGTAAGTTGTCTTGGTCACCGTGTTTTGTCACAATGACAGAAAAATTCCCGAGACAAGCAAGTAAAGGTGGCCGCCACCGGGCCTGCCGGCCTGGGTTTGATCTCTGGGACACACAAGGTAGAAAGGAAGAACTGAGCCTCCCAAGCACATAAAGAAGCAAACAAAGAGAATGAGGCCGTGAGGTGTGCAGAGAATGGGTGGGACCGTGTTAACTGAGAGGACTGAGGGAGACAGGTGCCCTGTCCTTAGCATCTGTAGAATTAAAAGAAAAGCCCTACAGTGGGAGCCTGTTAGGGAGCAGGAGGGCAGTGCCTGGGCAAGTACACCCGTCTTAGGTACACACGCGTCTTAGGGCTTCACTGCTGATAGATACCATGACCAAGGCAGCTCATAAGGACAACATTTAATTGGGGCTGGTTTACAGGGTCAGAGGTTCAGTCCATTATCATCATGCAGGAAGCATGGAGGCATGCAGGCAGGCACTGTACTGGAGCAGGAGCTGAGAGTTTGACAACTGGATCCCCAGGCAGCGAGAGACTGAACATCATAAAGGGTACAGCTTGATCAAAGGAGACCTAAAAGCCAACCCCACAATAACACACTTCCTTCAGCAAGGCCACACTTCCTCCAGCAGGGCCACACCTCCTCCAGCAGGGCCACACCTCCTCCAGCAGGGCCACACCTCCTCCAACAAGGACACACCTCCTTCAACAAGGACACACCTCCTCCAGCAGGGCCACACCTCCTCCAGCAGGGCCACACCTCCTCCAACAAGGCCACACCTCCTCCAACAAGGACACACCTCCTCCAACAAGGACACACCTCCTCCAGCAGGGCCACACCTCCTCCAACAAGGACACACCTCCTCCAGCAGGGCCACACCTCCTCCAACAAGGACACACCTCCTCCAACAAGGACACACCTCCTCCAGCAGGGCCACACCTCCTCCAACAAGGACACACCTCCTCCAGCAGGGCCACACCTCCTCCAGCAGGGCCACACCTCCTCCAACAAGGACACACCTCCTCCAACAAGGACACACCTCCTCCAACAAGGACACACCTCCTCCAACAAGGACACACCTCCTCCAGCAGGGCCACACCTCCTCCAGCAAGGCCACACCTCCTCCAGCAAGGACACACCTCCTCCAACAAGGACACACCTCCTCCAACAAGGACACACCTCATCCAACAAAGACACACCTCCTCCAGCAGGGCCACACCTCCTCCAACAAAGACACACCTCCTCCAGCAGGGCCACACCTCCTCCAACAAGGACACACCTCCCAATAGTGCCACTCCCTATGGGCCAAGCATTCAAACATATGAATCAATGGGGCGTTACCTATTTAAACCACAGCAGAGTACCTTACAGACATGAATGAATGTGTAAGGTGCCCGTTATTTTGTATACACCGTGTACATAAAGAGAAAGTAAATACACATGAGAAACTGACCATGTTGGGGTGAAATAAATAGTCCTTCTCATAACATAAGGGGGGCAGTCTTCCCTTTCCTTCCTTCGTCCCTCCCCCGTTCCGTTTCTATTTCATCAGCAAATCTTGAATTATCTCCAGGTTCTATCCTGTTAGTAAATTGTGGGAGGACCACAGGAAGACCCTTCTGGGCGGTGCTGTCTGGTAGGGAAAGACCTCAGAGTCCTGACAGAGGGACAGGGGAGGGAGGCTGTTGGGACCCTGCTTCCCTAGAAGGAATGGAGCAGGTCCCAGCATGAGACAGACGCCCGCCTGTGAGGAGGGGCTTGCATTTCAGCCCAGGTAAAGCTGAAGTTCAGGAGTTCTGGCCTTTCCCTTTGTGCTGAAGAAGGGTGAGTACTTCTGAAGAGCTGTGCTTGACCAAGTTTCCGTTTCCTGTAGTTTTCTAGGTCCGTCTGTGCACTGCCTGTGAGGTTTGAGTTAGCCGGAACCGGAACCACCCCTTCCTCACATGGCAGGGCTTGGCTTCTTTCGTCTTCCAGATGATATCCGGTCCTCAAACTCTTCTGCGGGGGACCCCTGGTAGGGTTGGCCAGAAAACCCCTCATTGCTAATTCTTGGTTTTGGTCGTTTTCCAGCCGCTGACTCCACGCTGCTCCCAGGTTTATAAAGTCCATTTCCCCAGGTGTGCTAAGGTTGAGACTCATCTCTTTTCCTGTTGCAGAGATGTGTCGTTGTAACTTCACGCCAGCAACAATCTCCTCCCTGAATAAAGTCTAACGTGAAAACATGATCTTTAAAAGCATCATTAAACAACTGCTCCTCGTCTTTCTTAGACCCCGGGACCATGGAGCTGTTGGTTCTCTGTGGTCTTCAGGGTCCAGGGGAGGGTTGGGCTAAAGAGATACTCAACATGGTAACTTCAGGTCAGGGAGACTAGCCAGAGGCAGAACTAACCAGTGTGAACGAGTCTTTATCATAATGTCACAGCTCAAGAGACAGCACTTGCCCAGAGTGATGTCCTTAGCCTCCCCCTACCCACCTGTTTGTTTATACCAACCACACACATCCTGGTTGCCAAGTGACCTGTCCATGGACATACCTGAGGCATAAGAGTACTTACTCCCTGATGGTTTGGGTCTTCCCAGAGCTAGACATAAATTGGAAATGTTTCACAATGGCTTCGCTGCCACATCCTACAGGGCAACTTGGAATAGAGGAACTTTTAGGATGTGGGCTATCATCAGAAGGAAGTTAGGTGACTGGGGACCTTGTAGAAACTCTGATCTCCATGTCTGCCTTTTACTCACCTCCCTCCCTTCCTTTCTCCCTACTTCCTTCTTTCCCTGAGCAGCTCCCTCCACCATGGTTTCCTACCCCGATGCTCGGTGTTCTCAACCTCACATTAAGTGTGCCAGGGATAGGAATTGATAGGAAAGGCACAAATTCCAGTGCATTTGGGGATCTGTTAGAGCAGGAATGGGGCTGTGGGGTGGAAGTGAGGGAATCCCAGAGCTTAGCTGAGCTTCACCCAAGAGTTCAGAGCACTTAGAATCTAGTCATACAAAGCAAAAATGAATCCAAACACCACAAAGCCTCCGGGCTGCTGTCACTATAAACAGACGTGAACTGGGGGCCAGCATGTTAGTGCACAGACCCAAGGTTTGGAAGTGGCCACATTTACGGATTTAAGTAGAGACACACTGTGCTGTGTATCACTGGGACTCAGGGCAGTGAGATCATCCTCAGACATTGCTCAGGTCCAAGCCTTTGTGGCTTGCTGCCCAGGCACTCGGGTCTTTGTTGGTCTGAGATGCTCCAAGCCAGCTCTGGCTCTTCCAGCCCCACAGCCACAGTTTCTACAAGGCACATTCAGGGGACAGTTATGACCCAGGAACCTTATGGGCTCCCTAACCCAAAAGCCTCTTCTGAATACAGGCTGGAGGATACCTCTGCCCTCACCTGGTAGCATTTTCCTATCCCTAGAGGGTCTGGGTTTCTCCTCTGCAAGCCAGGGCAAGAAGGGAGAAAGAACAAAGCCAAGTTGTAACTCAGCAGATAGCCCTGCTCCCCCTTCTCTGTCTTTATCCATCTGTGCCTGTGTGTGTGTGTGTCTGTCTGTCAGTCAGTCTGTCTGTCTGCCTGTCTGTCTGACCTCACCAGCCTCCCCAAATGTGCTCCTGAGGTGATACCTCCAATGAGAAATGATTTTGCCACCATGAAGGCCCAGCTACTAGTGACGAGGATGTTAGTACTGGGAGTGGCTCCTGCCCTTTACCTACCACGTCAATCAAGCCCTGTGCCCCATGTTATGGAAACAAGCACCATCACTCCATTTACAAAGCAAACACAGGGGAGAAGCCAAGGGCCCTCCCCGTCCTTATCAACCAAGAGAAGGCACCATGCTTGCTTTTCTACAGACAGCATTCTTTATAAAGAAATCCTTTACCCAGGCCGTGGTGGCCATAATCCCAGCACCTGGGAAGCAGGCAGATCTCAGGGAGTTTGAAGACAGCCTGGTCTACAGAATGAGGTCCAGGACAGCCAGGGTGGTTACACAGAGAAGAAAAAGGAGAAACTGTTTAAAGAAAGCATTTAGTTTTAAAGGTGTGTTTCTAGAACTGGGGACAGCTGACTATGACACCAGGAACTTCCTCCATCTTCAGGACCTCTCCCCAGATGTGACACCAAGCATGGGAGAGCTGGATCTAGCATTCAAGGGCAAACCTAGAACATAGTCCTCTGACAGAGTCTAAACTCAGGGATTTCCCAGGTCAGAATGGCCCATCCAGGGCTGAGAGGAGATTGTCTTGATTGATAATTGATGTGGAAGGGCCCAGCCCACTGTGGGTGACACCATCCCCTAAACAGGCGGGGCCCAGCTGTGTAAGAAAGCTAGATGATCCTGGCCTCTGCTTCAATCCCCTCTGAGTTCCTACACTAGCTTTCCTCAGTGGTGGGCTGTGAGCTGGCAGCGTAAGCCCTAATAGACCCTCTCCTCCCCCATGGTTGGCCATGGTGTTTATCTTAGCAACAGAAAGCAAACAAGGGCAGAGGTGACAAACACATCTGAGAGACTTGGCCCTAAGACATCTGAAGGCTGTGTGGCAGTATACAAGAAGTCTTTGAGCTTCTCTGGGCTTTGACTTCCTTGAACCCTCTCTTGGAGGCTGTGAGAGGGTGGTCAAGGCTGGTGTGTGTAAACATGCCAGCACTGTGTAAGATCCTTCCTCTGTCTTGCCTTAATGGTTAAATGGTTGCCAACACAGATTTCATGGTCCCTGCTCCTCATCCAACCAACCCTGAGGTTGGCTAACATGTTCAGTTCCCCCAAGAAGCAGTTCTGCCAACTCCTGCTCTGGGTTTTGGTCTAACATCACATCCCACCGAGGTGCTGTGGGTCCGAGGTATGTCTGTGCTGTGGTTTTGTATGAAGTATCCTCAGAGACTCATGTTTTGTATGTTTTTTTTATCTCCAAATGGTGGCACATTTGGGATATGGTATAAAATTAGGAGGGTGGGGCTAATTGGAGGAAGTGGTCCTAGAGGTGTGCTTTGAGGGTTCACCTGGTTCCCAGTCCCTCTTCCCCCATCTTTCTGCATCCTGCTTGCCAGGAAGGGAAGAGGCACTCTCCCAGGCTGCTACCATTAGGATGGTCTGTTCAAGTTCATAGAACAAGCAACTCTGGCTGACTCCTCTGCACCTGGGATTCCAAACTAATCTTTTCTCCTCTAGGCTATTCTTTTCTGTAGGTATTTTGCTCACAGCCATGCAGAAATGACTACAACGGCCTGCGCCCTACTAGTACCTATAAACCTTGGTGTTCTTTTCTGGACATCTGGGGATTTAGGCTCTGAGGGTCCAGACTTTGTTCCGCCCCTCTGAGGGACTGTCAGCCCTCACCCCTCAGCACAGAAATCTTGTCTGGCCCTAGTGGGAGGCAGCATGTGGGCAGGGTCTCTGGTTCCACTCATTAAACTTTCTAGTGTATTGCACGTGATGTGTACGTCAGGGAGGTAGGATGAAGGACCTGCCTGGCCTTGGAACGAAGGCATCGATGCCTGTGTATTGGTGAAGAGACTCTGACAGACATTGGTGGCCATGTGTGTGGAAGGCAGGTGATGATGGGGTTTTACAAGCCAGGAGAAGGTCAGACAGCCCAGCAGCCTCCTGACAAGTGACAATCTCAGAGTTAATCTTCTCCAGAGAACTCTAGGGTTAGTGTGCACGTGGTTCAACAGCCAACACTGCCAACCGCTTTCACCGTGTTGAATCTCCAGGAGCATCTCCTTACAATGTGAATGTAGACATTGGATAGCATGTCTCAATTTCTTTTTTTTTTCTTTTAAAGATTTATTTATTTTACGTATACGAGTACACTATCACTGTCTTCAGACACGCTAGAAGAGGGTATCAGATCCCATTACAGATGGTTGTGAGCCACCATGTGGTTGCTGGGAATTGAACTCAGGACCTGTGGAAGAGCAGTCAGTGCTCTAACCACTGAGCCATCTCTCCACCCCCCCCCCCCCCTTTAACGTCTCAATTTCTAACCTGTCCTATGGCATATCAATCAAGTTTCTCAGCTCTGTTTTAATTTATTAGGGAACATCTCATGCACATTTTCCTGACAGTTTGTAGTCAGCAGAACAGTCTCTGTGCGTCTCACACCGATGTTACACTGCCAGACTTGGGAGAGTCTGACTGAATGGGGTGTCCATATGCTATGGACTCCCCAGAGCCATGTGGTCTCCTCTAGTTCCTCATTCTGTAGGTATTAAGTGCTGAGTCCCTGTGAAGCCTTATATCACACCCCTAACTTCTGGCCAGGATTACCTGCCTCCCCCTGCTCCTCTGAGATCCCCTGTGTGTGTGTACATGTACTACAGATATATAAGCATGTACATACATATATGTATATATACATAGAGACACACATAGCTGTGCGGATATAGATTGAATTGTGTGTGTGTGTGTGTGTGTGTGTGTGTGTTTGCATGTGTACACAGGAAAGTAGAGAGAGGCTATGGGAGAGGAACAAGGGAAGGTGTACTTGTGTTTCAAAGTACACGCACAGGCACAATCTCACTAGAGTGGTCCACAGGGTATGACTGGCTGGCAGCCCTCTTCTCCTGTGACCTAGAAACCCATCTATGTTCAGAGAAGCGCGGTAATAAGTTCCCAGGCAGCAAAACAGGGCTGAACACGCCCAGACCAGAGTCTAGAACATCTGACTCCAAGATGAATGCTTGTTTCAGTGCACCAGACTCTTCCAGAAAGGTAAAAGAATTCTCAGCTTCTGCCATGAACAGCTTTGTTCCTAAATTCAATGAACAAAGTCACTTCTGGGGACAGTCAATCCCAACTCCCACATATTCCAGGTGACTGGCTGACACTCGGGAATTTATGCAATCCCTAGAAGCTGGATGTTAATCCTCAGCATCCCAAGCTCAGCCTTCATTCCATGACAAGAAGCTACCCTTTGCCCCAGGAGTATCCCGAACTTCTCTGAGAACCCTGGTCCCTCCAACCTGTGGAGGCTAATGTCTCTTCTTATCACACCAGAAACACCTGGTGGCAGCGATGGTAACTGTTGTCACCTGACCTCAGCAGCTGCTGACTCTTGATACTCATTCACCTGAAGACAGCAGCTGCGGACTGTTGACACCCTGTCACCTGTCACCTGCTTGTTCACACTCTGTTAACCAGAGGTGTCCATGGCCAGAAATGCTCACCCTGCCCTGATCCAGGACTGAGTTCCTTTCACAAGATCACAGGCAGACCCCAAGCTGTCCCACCTGAAAACCTTCTGAGGCCTCCCAGTACTGGTCTGGTGGCTTTGACCCTCAGGGGACCACCTGGGTTCCCACGTGGAACCTGCTGTCTTCACACTTTGGTTCCGGGCCGAGCTGCTGAGGCCGGAGGGCTGCTTCGCTGCTGGTGGTCAGGGACAAGCACTGGCCCGCCCTGTTCTGAAACCCTCTCCTTTTGAGTTCAGAAGTTAGGTTTGAGTAGTAAATGTCCTCCAAGGACCTCTCGTGTTTTCGGAGGATGTTGCTGGCCAGCCGGAAGACGAAGATGAGCCCGTAGATGCCAATGATGGTGAGGATGTACCAGGCGGCACTGGTTGCATCCGGCAGCCTCAGGGTCCTGGTGGAACTGGTGCCGTTCTTCCCCTCCACGGGGTCAGGCAGGAGGGAGCTGGACTGGGTCTGGTTGAAGGCTTCTTGGGGTGTCCACTTGATTGCTGGCAAACAGAAAGGCCCAAGTGAGACAAAGTGTCCTGAGCTAAGAGTGTAGGCCGCGATCAAACCACGGAGAGGTGAGCGCCCGGGCACCTTATAGGAGCTTTCTGTTTCCGATAGGCAAGGGCCCACCAACATACACACCACCCTCTTGCCCAAAGTAACAGTTTAAAACGGTTTCTGAATAGCTGATACAACATCATCAAATACAACCACATTTGAAATTGTTTGAACATGTTTATATGCTAGAAAACCGAAGTGCAGGAGACCAGGGAGATAGCTCAGTGGGTAAGAACGCATATTATCCTCGCAGAGGATGTGGATTCAGTTCCCAGCGCCTGTGTCAAGTGGCTCACGGCTGTAACCCTGGCACCCGGGACCCATGCCCGCTTCTGGTCTCCGTGGCACCTTCATGCTTATGCACAGAGACTCATGCATAAACACATAACTGAAAGCTTTCCCGAGAAACCGAAATACAAATGACAAACTGCAGAAACACAACCACTTATTTATACCACTGATTTCCTTACCAGCCTTCCTTCCTACAAGACAAAATAATATAAAATCTCAGAGGAAAAATACACAATCAGATCACAGGAGAAGGACCTCACTGTAAGGGGGGTGTCAGCATGAGGTGGTGTGAGGGTGTGAGAAGAAGGACCTCACTGTAAGGGGGGTGTCAGCATGAGGTGGTGTGAGGGTGTGAGAAGAAGGACCTCACTGTAAGGGGGGGTGTCAGCATGAGGCGGTGTGAATTGACTGACCTTTTTCTCATCCGTTTGCCAACTTCTGCAGTTTCAGAATTCACCGGGGGTGGGGTGATGAGACCCTGTTATCACTTGCGGGTCAAGGGAAACTCTGTTCTACCAATATGGAGAACTGCTTGTGGGTTCTATTGACGTCCACACTGACCTCACCTTTGATTCCCGCCACTTGTCCTGAGCACCTTGTTCCACAGGCTCTCCAGCACAGGTCAAACCCAACCCCTGGATTTGAGGCGCCCACATCTACAGCTTCAACCAGCCATTAGAAAGGAAGAGTTTGCAAAGAAAGCACGAGCCCATCCTGAACACCTAGGGGCCTTTCTCTCGTTATTCCCTAAACAGCACAACGCGACAACCGTACACAGGACATTTGCAGTAGGCTTCACCAGAAGTAACGAAAGGACAATTGGAATACACAGGAGCATGTGCGCAGGGCATTTTCAAATTGTATGCTATTCTACATAAATGACTCAAGCTAACACCGTAGAGCGTGAAAACCCGCATTCGATTCGCCTGTAGTCTGTGCGTGTATAGACTTAACCAGCTTCCCTTTCCTATAGCAAAGCACCCGAGGTAAATGGGTTCATAAAAGACCAGGGGCCGTTTGATCCTGGGGTTTCAGAGGTCTCATCCCATGGTCCCTTGGCCCCGCTGCTTCTGTGTCTGTGGTAGAGCAGCAAGCCTGGGGAGGAGTGTGTGCTGGAGGAAGCTGCTCCCCATATGGTGGCCAAGAAATAGAAGTGGGAGCCGAGTCCCCTCCACGGTCACTCCTCCAATGACCTGATGTCCTGTCCCAGCAGCACTAATAATCACTTATCCAAGCACAGCAGTGTGACGTAAGAGGGAGAACCCACAGGAAATGGGCACCGTCAGGCTCCCCTGGAGAAGGCACCTGGGGTGGGGGCTGGCTTGGTGTTAGGCATTAGACGGCATGTGCTATTTTTTTTTTTTTATTAATTTTTTAAAGGAAGGAGTACAAGTCGTCTTTTCTGATCTCCTTGGAGAGATGGCCCTGGGTAAAGACATTATGCGCCCTTGTCTGTTTCTTGATCTCAGCTGCTGTTTAACTCAAAACCGTTCTGTGCCCAGGGAAGCGGAGAAGGCACACCCTGGGTGACTTTGTTGATTTCACCTCACCTGCAGGGTCCACTGGAAGTTTGCCAGCGGCTCTCTTGGTTTTTTCTAAAGCAAGACATCAGAGTCTCGTCAAGTTTAAAGTCACAGTTCCTCGGCAGATGAGTGAATGACCTTACTCACTTTGGATAAAGGACCATTTAAATGTGAATCTCCAAGTCTCGTGTGTCAAAGCTCAGGACCAGTGAGATCAGAATCACATAACTTAAACTCTCAGAAGCATTTCTACACCCACTGCCGGTGGAACCGAAGGAACACGGGGGGGGGGGGGGGGGGAGGACATCTCACAGTTACTATTATTTTTTTAAATAGCAAATCCACCCCGTGAAAATACAGTAAAATTTAATTAGTGCAAGAGACTTTATTTAAACTTACAATAGATGCATAAATGAACCGAGCTTTCTAGAAATTGCTGGAACGCTGTTATATATTCAAGCACCGAATAAAATAATACACCCAGCTACGGGCTACATACGTTCATTTGCTTTAAAACCAGCCTGATCTCAATACGAAAGAAGCTAACTGTACTGCTGAAGACAAAACAGTGTGATTTGTGATCTGAAGGCGAGAGTGGACACGGTTGTATTTTAACGGATAAATGCGTCCCGCGGCAGAGCTGTGCCCTCCGACCTCTTACCTACTGAGGTGAAATAAGGGAAGCCAGCAGATGTCTTACTACTCACATTCCATGAGAGGGTCTTGACCTTGACTCTCAGGAGGCAAATTCAAGACGCTGCTGGAGAGGAGGGGGGGTTGACAGGGCTCCTTCCTGCGGGTCACTGTTCTAGGTTGCACCAGCTTCTAACCTGAAACCCCAAACAGTGCAGAGCAATCCCAGGCAAGACTTAGCCCACTGCAAGGGGAGACCTCTCTCTCTCTTCGGCTGAACGGGAGGTCTGAGCAAGTCTTCTGTAGCTCAGAAGAGAGGGCACTACCCTTTCTGTGACCTGTTAAAGGTTCAAATCGAAGGAGCTTCTTAAAAAAAAAAAAAAAAAAAAAATCGGGCCTCGGAAGCCCCTAGCTCTCTCGGGCACTTGGAAGCCTGCGGTGCCAGGGCGCTCTCTCAGACTGGCCCCGAGCCTGGCTGGCTCCTGTTCTGCATCTGGTGTAGGTGTGGCCAGCGCCCAAGTGTCACAGGGAAGGGAACCCCATGGCTAAGAGTCACCAGCTTCCTCACTGGCAGTCTCCTGGATGAAGACCCGCAGCAGGAAGGGACAGGCCCAGGACAGCATGTAAGGTCTCGGGGAGGACTTGGTGGGTGGGGTGGCCAGAGTTCTCAGGAGGGACAAAGCTGATAAAGTGAATATGGTAGCAAGAGATTTCAGAACGGGGAAAACTAATAAATGGTCTAAGAGCTAATTTCCTGGGGGCAAAAACTATCAACGGAGCAGAGGATTAACTTTCCTAACAAGGAATAAAGAGGGAACAGATACAAAAGTAACCACAGACACGGGAAAGTCACATGACCCCACAACCCCCCTGTTTAGATATGTGTGGATTTTAAAATCTGGACCAAACACATGGTTTTTAAAAATGTAAATTACCAAACCTAACCCCCAAAGAAACTTTTCACTATCAGAAAACGTTACTTATCAAGAAATGAGAAGATGAGAGTTGAGAAGATGGCAAAAAATAAAAAAAGCAAAGTTAAAATAAAATGAATGCTTAAAAAAAAAAATCACCACTCAGAAAGTCACCCGGTGCCCACTGTTTGCGAAGCCGGCCCTGCGGAAATCCAAGGGAGAACTTTAGTTTAGTTTAGTTTTTTTTTTTTTTTTAGCACTAGAAATCATGAAGAAAGGAAACAAATCTTTTCACTGATTTCCATACAGCTAGGCTATAAATTCCATTACAACAGGATAAAATAAAAAAGAAACTCTAAAAGACGGCGGGCCTGGAAGGTCGCAGGTGCCTTTCCCAAGGTGCATTTTGACCTCAGCCCACCCCCATCTCTGTGCCACTGAATACAGTTCTACCTCTGAACTAAAGTAAAATGAAAGGATGTATGTGTCCCTCTGCCCTGTGGGGAGCAGGGGACAGCTCCCTTGCCAGCACTGTGGACCCTCTGGTTATTCTGACCGAGGAACGGCAACCTTTAGCGCCTCAGGTTGCTGCCACACCCTGGCTAGGGTACCCCGGTTTCCTCACAGGCTGCAGGGCAGACCACAAGTCCTAGCAGGGACATTTAAACGGTTCCTGCTTTCTCCAAGCTCTTCTGAACACGCTTAGCCACCCTGTTCGAGGAGGGAAGGGGGAAACAGATGGACAGACTTGTTATTCAGAGGAGGAGGTAAAGGCTTCATTTAAATAGACACATGCAAATCCATGCCCGATTTACATGGGAAAGTTGAGCACACGGGGGGGGGGGGGGAAGCTGAGGAAACCCCAAGGAGAAAGGTAATGAACAAGGGCAGTAAGAGTGGGTTACAGGCTGTTAAGACCACAAACAGGGAGGTTCATCTGGCATCAGCACGGCAGACAGGGCGATGGGACCAGACCGTCTGGACACCGACTAAAGGTGCTCAGGAGACATTGCAAAAGAAGGAGTGGACCTCACACTGTGGAGAAAGGATTCCCAGACGTGACTGGGGCACAGGAGCCAACGTCTGCAGAGGGAGAATCTCACATCACCGCTCTAGGCGAGGCTGGTTCCCAATGAAGAAAGAGTCGGTGGCTTCAACACAGAAATCTTGTGTGTGTGTGTGTGTGTGTGTGTGTGTGTGTGTTTGTATATATGTGTGTGAGTGTGTGAGTATGTGTGTGAGTATGTGTGCATGTGTGTGTGGTGTGTGTATGTATGTGTGAGTGTGTGTGTGTATATGTATGTGTTTGCACCACAACCTTGTAGGCTGACATGAAAAGAATTCCCTCAGTTGCTGCCCACTTTAGATTTTTTTAAGAAAGACATCAGCCTGTCTGTCTGTCTGTCTGTCTTAGGATTTTATTGCTATAAAGAGACACAATAACAACTCATATAGGAAAACATTTCCTTGGGCTGGCTTTCAATCCAGAAGTTTAGTCCATCATAGTGATGGGGGGAAGCATGGTAACATGCAGGCAGACATGGTGCTAGAGAAGAACGGAGAGGTCTACATCCAGATCAGCAGGTATCAGGATGACACTGGGACACACTCTCTCCTACAAGGCCACACCATTCCCCACGATGCCACGCCTCCTAGTATACTCCCTATGGACCTATGGAGGCCATTTTTATTCAAACCACCACACTGTCTATCTGTGTACATGTCTATACGGGTGTATGACATGTGCCTGGTCAAGCACACAGGCTACAAGAGGGCATCTGATGTGCCCCGCTGCTCCCACCTATTCCACAGAGGCAGGGTCTCTTCCTCAGCAAGGCCGAACAGCAGCATACCCCAACAATCTTCCTGTCTCTGTCCTTCCCAGCGCTGGGTTCCCAGGTGTTCCTAAGGGAATGCCTGGCATGGGACTTGGGAGCCAGCAACAAAAGCCTCATAATCTCAGAGCAAGTGCTTTTAACGGCCCAGCCATCTTTCAGCCCCTTCACCTCATGTTGTAAGATCAGGTCTCTCACAGAGACCTGGAGCTTGCTCTTTTGTCCAGACCGGCTGGACTGCAAGCCACAGGGGTTTGCCCTTCTGCCTCCCTAACACTGAGACCGTAGGCACGTGGCCCTGTGCAGGCTTGTTTGTGGGTCCTGGGGTCCCCTCTGCAGTTACAGCAAGTGCTTTACACTGAGCCATCTTGCCAGCCCCACAAAGACTCATTTTAATAATTGCACTCATTTAATAATATTCTAGTGATCGTTTCAAACATGGTACAAAGGTCAGAGGAGGTGATCCAGAGAAAGGGATGAACACACACACACACACAAACACAAACACAAACACACACACACACCAGAAAGAGACAAGGATACACATAGAAAGAAAGACACATGCAAAGTATACACACACAAAGTATACACACACAAGAGACAAACACGCAGAGATAGAGAGAAGGGGGTGGAGTCCAATTCCATAAGGACTAAAGGTTTTCTCATGGGAAATCTTGTCCAGAGTTAGGAATGATAAATGAGGAGACAGAGAGAGGAATGGCACAACTCGGCAGAAAATGAACATTAGTCACAAAAAAGTAAGGATTCAAGTCCTTCCCTGTCCCTCTCTCCTTCCCCCCCTCCTTTTGCCCTCCCTCCCTATGTGTTGGGGAGACCTTGCACATGCTAGGCAAACACTCTGACACTGAGCTAAGCCTTCAACCCCCACAGCATCTTTTCCACACCCATGCAGATGAAGGCATACAGATCTTTCACTGCTTGCAGCTGAGAAAGACGCAGCCTTCAGAATCTTGAGCACACATCACAGCTCACAGAAGCCGCCTGTGAGCAGCGCCATCGTCAAGGACTGTGAGCATGAAGTTTACAGCGAGCACACCTTCTTGTGGCCCCCACACCATCTAGCCCATTAGTCATCTCCTGGGAATGTAGGGTACTGGGTGTGGGCTTGTTACAGGACCTTGGTGCAGATGTGGCCGCTGTCTCTTTGTTCGTAACAGCCAAAGGCTGGAGCACTTAAGTATCCATCACGAGGGAGCCAGGCTAGAAAGTGAGTGTATGCCATACGACCAGCTCCTCTGAGAGAACAGGGAAGATGCAGGGCACTGAGAAACGATCTTCAATATACTGCTTAGGACGAGAAAAAAAATAAGCATGGTGCAGATGAGTGCAGGCTAGACCACAGCTTGCATACAAACCCCGGATATCCTTGAATATGAAAAAGTATCTATGGAAGAAGAGAGAACTCCTCTCAATGCTGCCTCCAGACTACAGGCTTTCAAATGACTTGCTTGTTTTTATGTCATGTTTATTGGTCAGGGAAGAAGAGAGTACTTTTTAGGAGAAAGCCTCTGTAACTAGCATGTTATCGCTCACAGGGGTTCATCTTTTCTGTGTATGCAGCAAATTCTTACTTCTGAGCATCTTAAATCCGGTCCCCTAGCCCTCTGTCTGTGTGCCTGATTTGCATTTTCTTGTCAGATGTCCCATGTAAGCAACATTCTGTCCCCAGAAAGAATTAAGAGACAGTAAAGTAAACCATGTGTGCAGTTTGCCTTGACTTCAACCCCCAAAAGCCTTTGGGGTTCAGTCATCCAGTGTCAACTTCAGATTGCCCTGGCCTCTGGAGTGCTAGTCTGATCTCCCTCTAAAGCCAGAAATTGGGGCGGGGATTCTTCTTGCAAGAGCTAGGTCATACCCAGGAGCACCCCTTGTGCTGAGGATGTGTTATAACAATGGGGCCATGAGCAGCTCACAAAGTTTCAATAGAGGGCTCTGTTGAGGCAGCCATGCATGAGCCGAGTATGTTTCTTATCAAAATAACAATTCGCGGATTTTGTTTTGTTTTCATTTTTAAAGACAGGGTTTCTCCATGTAGCCCTTGCTATCCTGGAACTCACTCTGTAGACCAGGCTGGCCTCAAACTCAAAGAGATCCATCTGCCTCTGCCTCCCGAGTGCTGGGATTAAAGGTGTGGCCACCACACTCTGTTCTCAAAATAACAGTTAGATATGGCTTTTACAAATGCTCATGCAATAATAATTTTTTGCAATAAAAATAGTTTAAGACTGAAAAATCCCAAGCAGGTGTGCTCACACAAGTGCACACAGATACATACCTCCCAGATTCTGATAGTCTGTGCTCACACGATAAATCTTCTGCAAAGGACTGTGGTGTATATTCAGCTGGTCCTCCCTGAGCTGGACAGAGTCCTCACTGTGGCTTTCCTGTCCCATGCCTCAGAATATGCATCACATGGTCACCATGAGGTCAGTCCTACATGGTTACATAGCAAAAAACCATCCAGATGGCTCTAGATTACAGGTTAGCACATGTGGTTTCTATAAGGAACAAGATCATTTTTTTTTGGAATTGTGGCCCATAAAATCTATTCTGGGTTTGTTTTTTGTATGGGTTGTGGTATTTGTATGTGGATATGTGAATGTGTGATATGTGATGTATGATGTGTGGTGTGTGATGTGTGGTATGTGGCATGTGGGTGTGTGATGAGTGAAATGTGTGATTTGTTGTGTGATGTGTGGATGTGTACATGTGTTTAATGTGTGGATGTGTGATGTGGGACATGTGTGTGATATATGATGTGTGGTATGTGATGTGTGATGTGTGGTGTGTGGATGTTTACATGTGTGTGATATGTGGTATGTGATGTGTGGTTGTGATGTGGACATGTGTGTGATGTGTAGTATGTGATGTGTGGTTGTGATGTGGACATGTGTGTGATGTGTACATGTGTGATATGAAGGACAGAGGTCAGTGCAGGCTGCCTTCTTGGATCAATGCCCACTTTATTTTCCTTGGTTTCTCATTGCTTGGTGTCTGTTTTTTAAGCATACTTTATTGTGTTCGGTTACCTACCACCCGTTTAACCCTTATTCCACCCAGATCCTGCCCAGCCCCCAATGCTAAGGAGGAGAGAAGGAAGTCTACAGGGAAAAAGAGATAGGTGCAGGCTTCTTTAGGCTACTTCCTGCTGACCGTGATCATCAGGTTCCTTAGAGCAAGTCCAGTCTCCGTCTCAGGGTCCCCAGCAATAGCAAACGTAGCAGCAGAAACCAGCTGGACGGGCATGGCGCAGCAGTGGTCACAGAGCTTCTCGGGGCTTGCATTTATACCCCTTCAGGAGTCCCCCAGAATTGAACTATCTGTAACTGCCAAAACTCACACCCCTCCTAGAGCACGAGACAGTGATAGTCACTTGCTATAATGCAGCCTCTTCTTATCCTACACCTGGGATTAAAGCAAAAACATATTCGAAACACATAACCGGGTTTTTAAAGAAACCAAAATTCTCACTACAGGTTGGCATTGGCACTCACGGTTTCAGATAGGCATTCTGCCTGGCAAGTCCAAAGGTCTACCAGTCTCTGCCCCTCACGTGTTTGTAGGTATGTGAAGGTACCTGACTTTTACGTGAGTACGGGGATCACAATAGTCCAGAGTTAAGGAAGAAGGGTCAAGGAAGCTTCAACCCTGGTGACCTCCAGGCAACTCCACCAGCATCAGAATGTATGTCATAAGAATGTATCACCCCGATGTTAACAGGTTCTATCCTTGTCTGACCTTATAAAGTTCCCCCAGCAGACACACTCCACAGCCCCTGAGTGTGTACATGAAGCATCCACCAACACCCTACCCTGCCCAGTGGTGCACGGACACACAAACCTTGCTCCAGAGACCCTGGCCACCTCCCCAGAGACACAAATACACCTTTCTGCACCTGACCCCCTAATAAGCAATCCAGTTCTCTGTCCCCGGTGGGGAGGGGTTCTTTCCCATCCTGTATCACTCCCACCGGCTACCCTACCCCGAGGGGGAAGTGGATGCTGGATGCCCCGTGACAGCTTAGGATCCAAACTCAGGTCCTCATGCTTGTCAAGGATTGGACTTAAATGATATGCAAAGGAACATGCCTGTGTCTCAGTAAGCTCTACCCACACGGCAGGGCAGATAGATGCTACCAGAGTAGTCAGATTAGGAAGGCAGCGCAGGCAGCGCAGGCAGCGCAGGCAGCGCAGGCAGCGCAGGCAGCGCAGGCAGCGCAGGCAGCGCAGGCAGCGCAGGCAGCGCAGGCAGCGCAGGCAGCGCAGGCAGCGCAGGCAGCGCAGGCAGCGCAGGCAGCGCAGGCAGCGCAGGCAGCGCAGGCAGCGCAGGCAGCGCAGGCAGCGCAGGCAGCGCAGGCAGCGCAGGCAGCGCAGGCAGCGCAGGCAGCAGGAACTCTCACCTGGTACTTGCATGGATACATGATCACACAGTCATACGGCAGGACGGCAGTGGGTTCTCTGTGACCTGGCAAGGCAGCCCCTAGAACTCACCAGGAGGAGTTGAAAACTCTGCTCACAGGAAGTCCCCACACCGACGTCCACGTAGCTTTAGTCACCTCTGCGCAGACTAGCAGGAAGCGAACAAGCAGACCACGGTGGGTTCCGAGGGTAGACCACTATCCAGCCTCAGAAAGGGAGGAAGGAGGGCGTGTCACAGCTATGAAAAGACAAAGGAAACTTGAAGCAGTTGCTGACTGAATGAAGTCGGGTCAGAAAAGACAATGTGGTGTGTGATTCTGACTATAACCCTGTGGGAAAGGTGGTATGGTGACCAGGACGGGTGGTTAGGCAGAGAACAGAGCACCAAAGGGCAGAGACGTGACTTTATGTAACAGCAGACACGTACTCAGATACAAGATGCATGATACCAAAAGTAAGCCTATGGCTTGAGTCTGAAAGGTCCCCCAGAGGCTTATTTGAATGCTTGCTCCACAGTTGGTGGCCTTGGTATGGGGGTGGGGCGTAGCTGGTGGAAGAAGGTTACCCGGGTCCTCAGTTCCATTGGTTCAGTTTCCTGGTCTTCACCAAACTCCTGCTTCCTTGACCGCCACACATGAAGAATGACATGTTTTGAAAGTACGAGTCCAGGAAGGAGCTGGGGGTGGGGAGGGGGAGCTTAGTCAGCAAAATGTCCGCCTTACACACGTGAGGACAGAATTCCATCCCGAGACCATGTAAAAATGCCGGGTATGGTGGCGTGCACTTAAAATGTCAGCGCTGGTGAAGCTAGAGTGTCTGAAAGGAAAGCTCAGATCATCCAGAGCCACGCCACTATGGACACCGCTGTGGAGCCCTTTCTCCCGGCAGAGCCCCAGTGGTCCCTTGTGGAGCTGTAAGGTCCCGAAGCCTGGTCAGGAGGTTATCTTCCTAGGGCTTGGAAGAATGATGATGGCATCCCCAGCATGAGAAAGGGCTCTAGTTTCAGTTCAAAGGAGTCTCCGAAGCTTTGCCAGAAAACTGAGTTATGATGGCACGGTCCCTGCATGGTGGGATTGTCTCAGATCACGCCTGGAGAAGATGTCTCTCTGGACAGTAGGTGCCATCTCCCAAGCACTGTGGGTTCATCAGAATGTCGGCCCTCCCACAGGCGCTAAAGGCTCTCAGAATACATCAATCACCTCAACCCTTGGCAACAGCTCTGGGCTCTGTGCTTAGAGAAATATCCTCAAAGTCGCCACCAGGGGGCAGTCACATCCAGAAATCAGATGCACCTGTAGAAATACAGTAATTTTGGACATCTGTGTGTGACTCGAGGCCACTACGTTCCTAGTAGACATGGGGACCACTGCTCTTGCAATGGCAGCTACACTGTCTGTGTCCCTTCTACATTTAGACCCACTGTATGCATCCAGCGGCTGCAGAGACAAGGAACCAGCCCTGTCTGTCCAGACGGAGCATGCGCACATTTCTTGGGCCGCCATGCTCTCTGGGCTTTTGCTTATCTCCTTTAGCCCAGCCTGGCTTAGAATTTATGTCGCATAGAGTCACCTACAGATGAGGACTCAAGGTAGGTCGTGTCCTCAGCCTGTCAGCTGCTCACTAACCCTTGTTCACTGTTGAATGACAAAGGTGTCCTAAAGGGACCCTCATCCAGGTTCAAGGGAAAAGTTAAGTAGTTTCCAGGAAAATGGGTGTGGCTGGAAGTAGTTGTATTTAGTGAATCAAATCAGCCTCAGAAACACAAATACTGTAGGTCTCTCTCACTTGTGGTTCCTAGATTCTATAGAGATGTGGGTGTGTACTCACTGCAAAGCTGTCTGGTGACCCAAAGGGAGGAAAAAGCAGGGCATGGGACAGAATTACGGAAAGTATACCATAGAGCCGTGAGCACAAGTCCCCGCAGTCGGTGCTTTGTACGGGGATCATCCGCCTAAATATTCAAAGGGGCCAAGAGACACAGCATTCTTGTCCTTCGCAACCTACTTCTTTGTGGCTTAATCTACTTGCTTTTCTCTAATTTTTTATTTTATTATTTTATAATAAATTATCTAATTTTATCATATTCTTTTCCATCCCACGATCCTTCCTAGATTCACTGCCTCCCTACCCACCTAACTTTATGCTTTCTAGAAGAAGAAGAAGAAGAAGAAGAAGAAGAAGAAGAAGAAGAAGAAGAAGAAAGAAAGAAAGAGGAAAAGAAAAGGAAAGAAAAGAAAAATCTCCCAAATTCCAATAAGACAAAACAAACCAATGAATCAAAAAGTGCAAACACACACACACACACACACACACACACACATGGGCATGCAGGCCTGCCGTGTTGTGTGGTTGTGTGACAGCCCATTGGAGACCCTTCCGAGCAGGTATCAATTGCAAATGACTTCTCGGCTAGGGTGGAACTTTGCATCCACCTTCTCCATGCTGGGATCTTGTTTGTTAATGACTTGGTTGACTCAGGACCTTCTTCTTCTTCTTCTTCTTCTTCTTCTTCTTCTTCTTCTTCTTCTTCTTCTTCTTCTTCTTCTTCTTCTTCTTCTTCTTCTCCTCCTCCTCCTCCTCCTCCTCCTCCTCCTCCTCCTCCTCCTCCTCCTCCTCCTCCTCCTTCTTCTTCTTCTTCTTCTTCTTCTTTTTAATCTATAAGGAAACATCTAGGTTTACAGGGTAGATGATTCTAGTGACCAAGCTTTAGAATAAATTGGCAATTGCTAAGCAATATCAGAATCATTGCAACCTATGTATAGAAAAGTAGGGGCATCGAAGCGGAGTGCTCCGTCCTCCCCCACAGTGCTCCCCTAGTCTCTGCCCTGGTGAGTTTCCTCACATGCCATCTTGTTCCTTCCACTCTCCACCAGGAGCCTTGCTGTAAGGAAGCAGCCAGAGCTGGTAAGGGCTGGCGGTTAAAAAAGCAAAGGGCTTGCTGGTCTTCTCTGTTAAGCAACCAGACACCTTGACCCTCACTGAACCTTAAATTCCACCCGTCTCCGCTCATGCGCATGCGCGCGACTGGTCTGCTTTTACTTAGAGCTCTTCAGAGCCCGCAGCTGTCTGACACGTCTCCTCTGCAGTTTAAAATCACCCACTGTATCAGGCCAAGGTGTTCCAGGCGAGGTGAGGACATGGTATAACTCAAGCCCCTAGGTCAGCCCAGGGTCCTTGGGAGACTGAAACTTTCATCACTGGCACTTAGGTCGGATCCACCGGTCCAGGCCAGACTTTGTTTCAGCAGTGTAAGGAACAAACCTGAGCTGTGATGTTCATCCCGACTCTGAGTTGAGAGAGTGGGCTGTTCTCAAGGTGACAAATGAGGACAGCCTGACACACACAGCATTTCATCATCACGAGGTCGGGATCATCATTCACTGAGCCAGGACCACCCTGGACGAATTGCCCGTTTCTGCCACCGTGGCTGGGCAGTGTCTCTTCCTGTTTATATTTCCTGTTTGTTTTCCGTTGTCACTACCACTTTAGATACTAAAGTCTCAAAGCTTCAGATACTAAAAGTCCAAAATCGGGCAGCTTCACGAGCTCAGCCTCCAACCAGGGTTCCCACGGCTCTGTCACGTGGTGGGTGGAGAAAGGACTCATTGAGATAAAGGTGACAGTGGGGAGGGAGGGGTAAGCTCTTGTTCCTTATATAAAATGTTATTTTTGTTTTAGTGTCTCGCCTGAGTGTGTGTGTATATGAACCACATATGTGCCTGGTGCCCCCAAAGACCAAAAGAGGGCATCAGACCCCTAAACTAGAACCAAAGTTACAGACAATTGTGCTACTTTGTGGACACTGGGGACTATGTCCAGATCCTCTGGAAGAGCATCAAGGGCTCTTCCTCACCAAGTCGTTCTTCTACCCCACCACCACCCCTGTCTTAGCTTCTCTCTCTCTCTCTCTCTCTCTCTCTCTCTCTCTCTCTCTCTCTCTCTCTCCTTTTGTTACTACATTTGAATACATTTTATTTACATTTCAAATGTTATCCCCTCTCCAGGTTTCCTCTCCATAAACCCCCTATCCCATCTCCCACCCTGCTTCTATGGGGGTACCCCCTACCCACCCACCCCCTCCCACCTCCCCACCCTGACATCCCCTACACTGGGGCATCAAGCCTTGGCAGAACCAAGGCTTCTCCTCCCATTGATGCCCAACAAGGCCATTCTCTGCTGCATACACAGCTGGAGCCATGGGTTCCTCCATGTGTGCTCTTTGGGTAGTGGTTTAGTCCCTGGGAGATCTGGTTGGTTGGTATTGTTGTTCTTATGGGGTTGCAAACCCCTTCAATTCCTTCAGTCCTTTCTCTAACTCCTTCATTGGGGTTCATTCTCAGTTCAATAGTTGGCTGTGAGCATCTTCCTCTGTATTTGTCATGATCTGACAGAGCCTCTCAGGAGACAGCTATATCAGGCTCCTGTCAGCATGCACTTCTTGGCATCAGCAATATTGTCTGGGTTTGGTGGCTGTATATGGGCTGGATTGCTACGTGGGACAGTCTCTGGATGGCCTTTCCTTCAGTCTCTGCTTCAAACTTCATCTCCGTATCTCCTCCTGTAAATATTTTTGTTCCCCCTTCTAAGGACCAAGGCATCTGTACTTTGGTCTTCCTTCTTCTTGAGCTTCATGTGATCTGTGAGTACATACCATGTGTGGTTTGTGTGTGTGTTTGTGTGTGTGTGTGTGTGTGTGTGTGTGTGTGTGTGTGAGAGAGAGAGAGAGAGAGAGAGAGAGAGAGAGAGAGAGAGAGAGAGAGAGAGAGAGATTGGGTTACCTCACTCAGGGTTGTTTTGATTTGCATTTCCCTGATGACTAAGGATGTTGAATATTTCTTTAGGTGTTTCTCAGCCATTCGATATTCCTCAGTTGAGAATTCTTTGTTTAGCTCTGTCCCCATTTTTTAAATAGGGTTATTTGATTCTCTGGAGTCTAACTTCTTGAGTTCTTTGTATGGATTGGATATTAGCGCTCTATCAGATGCAGGATTGGCAAAGATCTTTTCCCAGTCTGTTAGTTGCCATTTTGTCCTAATGACAGTGTCCTTTGCCTTACAGAAGCGTTGTAATTTTATGGGGTCTATCTGTCAATTCTTGATCTTAGAGCAAAAGCCATTGGTGCACTGTTCAGGAAAATTTCCCCAGTGCCCATGTGTTTGGGGCTCTTCCTCACTTTCTCTTAGCTTCAGGGTACCTGGTTTTATGTGGGGGTCTTTGATCCACTTGGACTTAGCTTTGTACAAGGAGATAAGAATGAATTGATTTGCATTCTTCTATATGCTGACTGCCAGTTGGACCAGCACCATTTGTTGAAAATCTTTTTTTCCACTGGATGGTTTTAGCTCCTTTGTCAAAGATCAAGTGACCATAGGCGTGTGGGTTCATTTCTGGATCTTCAATTCTACTCCACTGATCTACCTTCCTATTTCTGTACAGTTCTTATGACTGTTGCTCTGTAATACAGCTTGAGGTCAGGGATGGTGATTCCCCTAGAAGTTCTTTTATTATTGAGAATAGTTTTTGACATCCTGGATTTTTTGTCATTCCAAACCATCTTAGTTTCTTATAACTAGTCGTTGGGACTGACCAAAGTTCCAGGGGGAACTGCACTGATCTAATCCCTGCCAAGAACACAATCCCCAGTGACCCAGTTACCTCTCCGTAGGTCCCGCCCATGTCAGGCTGCTCACAACCCTGGGGCTGCCGCTCCAAGAGCTCTGGTGCCCTCTGCTGGCACCTACACTATACAAGAGACTTACACTTTTTAAACTGTGAGCCAGGATAAAAGCTCCCTTCCCCCAAATTATTTCTTGCCAGGGGTTTTGTCACAGCAATAAGGACAATGTCCTCTATGTGTAACTCTCAGACACCCCAGACCACACCTCACAGGAGGCATGTTGAATTGAGCACTATTTACCCTCAAAGGCTCAGTGTGGTGGTGCTGAGCTGGTAAGAACCTTTAGGTGGGGGTTGGAGAGGAAGTGTGGGTGGGTGGGGCCAGCAGGCTGAACAGTTTAGATGGGAAGAAATCAGAGGGGACAGAAGGGATTGGGCGAGTGCGGTGGACGTCTGTCCAGGTCTGGAATGTCGATCTGGCTGTCTGGCTGTGATGTGGGAGGGGCCTGCGGGTCTGGGCCCAGGCAGGGCAGGACTGGTTGGGAAGGTCTGTGAAGAGCAAGACCCAGCAGGCTCACAATTGCTAGAGACCTGATGTCCTCTTTCTGCCTTCCTCAGACACTTCACACACTTGGGGAGCATATGTGAAATCAATAAATACATCTGCAGCTCACAAGAAAATAAGATGCAAAAGTGATCGAGGAAGACACTTCACAGTGACCCTCGTCTCCACATGTACCATCACACACACACGCACACACACTCACACATGCAGACACACTCACACCCCCCAACACCACACCAAGCACACCAGACACCACACACACATACACACAATCTCACACACACCACACCACACACATACTCACACACCACACCCACTCACACACACCACACCACACACATACACACACTGACACACATACACACACATACCACACCAACCACACCACGCACACATATACATATACCACACACACACATACTAACCACACCACATACACACATACCACACACATACACACATACTCTCACACACACACCATACCACACACACACACACACATACATACATAAACCAACCCACCACACACACACTTACACACATTCACACACACATACACACACACCACACACAAACACACACACAAGTAGCATACTAATCATAGTAGCAGTAATGATCCTTAATAGTTAAATTAGTACCAACCAATGAAGACTTCTTAGCTTTTCTCACAAAGGTTAGAATCCCACCATTGCTTTGCCTGTGTTCTCCACTGGCAGCAGACGCTAAGTACTAAGCAACTCCCTTCCCCTTTAAGAAAGTGTCTTGGTTTGGGTTCCATTGCTGTGATAAAGGCCATAACCAAAAGCCGCTTGGGGAGGAAAGAGTTGATTTACCTTACACCCCACTTACAGTTCATCTCTAAGGGAAGCCAAGGCAGGAACCCAAGCAAGGCAGGGATCCAGAGGCCAGGACAGCCCTCAGGGAACACCGCTTACTGGCCTCATGGCTTCCTCAGCCAGTTTCATTGTACAACACGGGACCCCCTGTCCCTCGGTGGCACTGCCCAGGAGGGCTGGACCTCCTGCATTAACTGTTAATCAAGAAAACGTCCTACAAAACTGTTAATCATACTTGCCTGGAGAACACTCCAGTAGGGGGCATTTTTCTCAACTGAGGCTCCTTTTCCCTTAGTCGTGTCAAGTTAATTAAAAAAACAAACCAGCACCAGGGAGAGAGGGCTCCATAGGTGACCAGTGTCCCCTTCTGAGGCTTGGTTTCCTCACTTTTGATCAGAGGGGCCCATGATTCTCCATCCTAACACACTGTGCTAACACGCTGACTTAGCTTTTCCCAGCAATTGTTTCACAGCTGCTGGGGCTGCCTTCGAAACCCCGAAAACATGGGTTCCTCTTCCAAAAGCATCACCGTGGTGGGATCACTGCACCCCTCCGGCTGGAGAGATGGCTTAACACAGTGGCTCCCAGCCTTTCTAAAGCCATGACCCTTTGATATAGTTCCTCGTTCTGTGGTAACACCCCTGCCCCAACCATTATAAAATTATTTCCATTATGCAGGTTTATGTTAAGGTGATACAGGATTGGACAGAAGAGAGATAGGTGGGGAAAGGTCTAGGAGCGGAAGAGGAGGCAGGAGGCAGAGACTGGGGGAGAGGGACTCAGGGGTCAGGGGGGGCACAAAGATGAAGCTGATGTGTATATTTCACTTGATGCATCTCTAGCTTGATGAGGTTATTATTATTTCTAAGGGTTTCTATGAGTCTATTTATCTCATACAGAAGGGCAGCTTATCTCTTTGTCTATTGGTTGTAAGCTTATTGTGTAGAGGGATTGTGGATTGAGAATTTGACATATAAATCTGTTTGATAAGTAAGAAGCTGTGGAGTCATGGTTGTACTGGGTGGTGGAGGAAAGGAACACGCCGGGTGGTCGTATCCACCCGGGACAGAAGCAGCAGGGGCAGTAGAGTGCACCACGCCTGAGTTCTTAGAGGCAGCACGAAGCGCCAAGTTAGAGATCCCAGCAGTACCATATGGCCCCTCAGGTGCCAGCTCTAACTGACCATAAAAGGTTAAGCCATCTTTTAATATTTACTGCAACACCATTGCTACTTCAAAACTGTATTTTTGCTACTGTTACGAATCATAATATAAATATCTGCGTTTCCAACGGTCTTAGGGACCCCCTAGAAAAGGGTCGTTTGACCAGCAAAGTGTCCTAACACACAGGTTGAGAACCAGCAAAGGGTCCTAACACACAGGTTGAGAACCAGCAAAGGGTCCTAACACACAGGTTGAGAACCAGCAAAGGGTCCTAACACACAGGTTGAGAACCAGCAAAGGGTCCTAACACACAGGTTGAGAACCAGCAAAGGGTCCTAACACACAGGTTGAGAACCAGCAAAGGGTCCTAACACACAGGTTGAGAACCAGCAAAGGGTCCTAACACACAGGTTGAGAACCAGCAAAGGGTCCTAACACACAGGTTGAGAACCAGCAAAGGGTCCTAACACACAGGTTAAGAACAACTGGCCTAACTGAAGATCTTGGGCTCCTCAGTGGGGACCTGGGTTCCGTTCCCAGCACCCACATGGCAGCTTAGAGCCACCTATAACTCCAGAGGATCAGACACCCACTCCTGGCCTCCACAGGCACACTCATGAAGTATAAATACATACAGGCAAACAGTCAGACCCATAAAGAAGCAAGAAATCAATATTGTTTTATAAAAGCTTTAACTAAAAAAAATAATAGTAATACAGCAAAAAGCACAGTCCTAAGGAAAATACTGTATGAAATCTAGGGACAGAGCCTACAAAGAGCTGAGAATGGTCAGCTTGGCCCTACCCCTCCACGTGTGTGTGTGTGTGTGTGTGTGTGTGTGTGTGTGTGTGTGCTCGTGCGCCCATGTGTGATCAGATGTTACAGTATGTGTGTGATCAGACGTTACAGTGTGTGTGATCAGATGTTACAGTGTATGATCAAATGTTACAGTGTGTATGTAATCAGATGTTACAGTGTGTGTGTGATCAGATGTTACAGTGTGTGTGTGATCAGATGTTACAGTGTGTATGATCAGATGTTACAGTGTGTATGATCAGATGTTACAGTGTGTGTGATCAGATTGTACAGTGTGTGATCAGATGTTACAGTGTGTATGATCAGATGTTACAGTGTGTATGATCAGATGTTACAGTGTGTGTGTGATCAGATGTTACAGTGTGTGTGTGATCAAATGTTACAGTGTGTATGTGATCAGATGTTACAGTGTGTGTGTGATCAGATGTTACAGTGTGTGTGATCAGATGTTACAGTGTAACAGGCAGATGACATTTTGAGGATCAGTTCCTTTCTTACTTGCCTCTTCCCTTCTGCCCTTTAAATTAAGAGGCTGAGACAAGAGGATGAGATAGGGAGTCTGCGGTGGCCAGTGAGTGTGAGGCCCCGTTCTCCAAGGCCGGGGATCTCCCTGCCTTAAAAGGCACAGGAATTCCTGTGGAGACAGCCAGCTGGCGACAAGAGGTCTGTGTGCCAGGAATATCAAGGTCACAAGATAGTCATGAGCACTCTCCCGAAACCTTCCCTCCAGTCTGGGCAACAGGCATCTGTCTGCAGCAGAGCTTGGCTCGTACAGAGGTCACGGATGCGGCAGCCACAGCTCCGTTCCAGAAGCTCATGAGCTCTCAAGACAGCAGGAAAAGTGTCCATGAGCACCTCGGGGTGGGGAGGAGTCAGGCATTCACGGGAGTTCAAAAGACTCTGGGACCCAAATAACTCAAGGACAGTAGCATTTCAGAGGGTGATCCATGGCAGGGTTCTGATGCAGAGATTCCTACCTCCTACCCCCAAATCACACACACACATACACACATATACACACACACATATACACATGCACACACACATACACACACATGCACACACATATATATACATGCACACACACACACACACACACACATACACAGGAATTTCTGCCTTACAAGAAATGAGCTTGAATCAGACATAGTCTAATGTGTCTACCGAGAACAATCAGTGCTGTGGGGATTGCTTTTCATTAGATTGTGTTGTGTCTTTAAATGTTATTATTGTTTTGTATGTGTTTGGTGTGTGTGTGCGTGTGTGTGTGTGTGTGTGTGTGAGTATAGGTGTTGTGTATCATGTGGAGGACAAAAGACATTTCTCCTTCTACCCGTGGGATCTGGGGAATCCCACTCCGGTCACTTCTATGTGTTAAGCTGCCTTGCCAGCCCTGTGTTCAGCTTTCCAAAACCTGTGTCTCAGGGAGTGTTCCGTGCTCTCCTGGAGTGCCTGGCAGGTGAGCTTCAAAGGTCTCATGGTGAGAAAGATCCCCGCCGTTGGGTGGCAGCCGGAGAAGGCTGGTACACGGGACACCCACGCCCCATGCTCTCCGGGCAGGTAACCCGAGAAGCCTTTGTCTGCTGCAAAGTGCAGCTCAGGTGCCCTTCTCTGCTCCACCCCCACAGCTCCTTCTGCTTGGGGGGGAGGGGCGGCAGCCTCAGCTGGCTAGACTGCTTTATCAGTCTCCCAAGCAACAGGCGGGCATTGTTCTGTGTTCCCAAAGCCCGGGTTTGAAAGGAAGGCTTGGGAGGGCCCCATGTCCTTGGACGGTCACAGGAACAATTGTTCCTTTTTTGAGTCCAGTGGCCATCCATCCTCTGCTGTCCTTGGCTTTTGTCCTCGTCACTCCATTCTCTGTCCTGGCATCTCCTGGTATTCTCCACGTGTGTCCCTCTTAGAGGGTCACGAGTCCTACCACATAGAGTAGGGTCCACTTCAGTCGCTTACTGGAACCTGATTTCCAAACAAGGCAACATTCACTAGTACTGGGGTTTGGAGCCTCAACGTGTCATTTGGGGACATAATTCATCTGACAAGTCAGACCTGACACCTCTAGGATGGTACCACATCTGTCCCATGTGTCCCCAGTGCCCACACCCGTACCGTCCCCTGGGCCCTTTGGGGTGGGTGGGCACTTTCTCTCTGATGATAACCACACACCTTGTTCATGGTCTCTTCTGGAGGAATTGTTTTCCCTCCTCTGTCTCAGCCCTGTAAGAAGACATTTCTGTCCAGATTGAACCGTAAGGGACATCAGGAGAGAGTGTACTTGTGGGGGTGGGGGGTGTTTGGAAAAGGGATGCAGGAAAGGTGTGTAATAAGAGAAGGGTGGGAGACAGAGGGCAAAATCACAGCTGTGACCATGACGACAAGGACAGAGGTGACACTGTTTAGATATGGGGTCCAAAGCTTTAGCAGAGAACAAAATAAGCAGTGGGTACAGGGACAGGTTTCTTATCAACCTGACAGGTGGGCAGTACAGGAATGGGAGGGTCCCACCTCCTCCGTTACCACCTGAGAGTGTGCCACTGCCTCCGTCATAGCTGCCTCAATGTCAGTGTTGCTAAGTGGGACACGGAGGACAAAGAGCACACCCTTCCCAGGACACGGAGGACAAAGAGCACACCCTTCCCAGGACAGGGAGGACGGAGAGCACACCCCTCCCGGGACACGGAGGACGGAGAGCACATCCTTCCCGGGACACGGAGGACGAAGAGCACACCCTTCCTGGGACAGGGAGGACGGAGAGCACACCCTTCCTGGGACAGGGAGGACAGAGAGCACACCCTTCCCGGGACAGGGAGGATGGAGAGCACACCCTTCCCGGGACACGGAGGACAGAGAGCACACCCTTCCCGGGACAGGGAGGATGGAGAGCACACCCTTCCCGGGACACGGAGGACGGAGAGCACATCCTTCCCGGGACACGGAGGACGGAGAGCACATCCTTCCCGGGACACGGAGGACGGAGAGCACACCCTTCCCGGGACAGGGAGGATGGAGAGCACACCCTTCCCATTTCAAAACCTGCTTACAAATTGGACTCATCACGTCCCCATCTCCCGTCAGAACTTAGTCACATGACACTGCTATTGTCAAGAGATTTGAGAAAACTCAGCTTGTATTCTCAGAAGTCACATTGTCTGGGACTCGGCTAGACTTACAAAGACAAAGGCAGGTGCTGCAGAATAAATCGATTGCTACTGTAGAAAGAATGCAATTTCAGAAAACAGGTGTCATTAATTCACCCCTCACAGAAGCTCAGTG
The DNA here is from genome assembly GCF_963924665.1 of Micromys minutus. NCBI lineage: Eukaryota > Metazoa > Chordata > Mammalia > Rodentia > Muridae > Micromys > Micromys minutus. The sequence goes on along the minus strand of NC_137976.1, from coordinate 4,474,964 downwards.
GTACCCCTACAATAAAGACCATGGCAGGCATATGACTAGAAAGCCTCATGTGCTACCTATAGGACTCATCTAGTCTTTTCTTTTTTTTTTTTTAAGATTTATTTATTTTATTTATATGAGTACACTGTAGCTGTCTTCAGACACACCCGAAGGGGGTATCAGATCCCATTACAGACGGTTGTGAGCCACCATGTGGTTGTTGGGAATTGAACTCAGGACCTCTGGAAGAGCAGCCAGTGCTCTTAACCGCTGAGCCATCTCTCCAGCCCAACTCATCTATTCTTAACTAGCTATGGGGTTCATGACAATGGCTTCAGTTCAGGAAGGTGTGTGGCGGGCTGTTCTACGGCCACCTGGTTCTCGATGACGTAGCAAGCTCTGAAGCTCTCCAGAACCCGGGCCTGGAAGAAGGCCTTGCCTTTCTCCTGCCAGACATCCGACTCGATGTACATGTTGAAAGGGTCCTGCGAGTGCTCCAGCTTCTTGGACCGGATGTAACTCAGCATGATGCCCAGGGTGAAGAAGCCAAAGAAGCCCAGCACCATGAGGATGTAGAGCGCCTCCAGCTTGCTGTCATCTCGGGGCTGAGACCTACGGGCCAGGCCCGACACATTGCCGCCCTGTTCATCTGTCTCCTGCCACAGGGAGGCCACAAAGGGCAGAACAGCCGTGGTATTGGACAGGGTCATCCTGGGCCTCGGGGTTTCTCTGATGCAAAAGTTCTGAAAGGAAAAGTGAAAAGGCATGATTGTCTACCTCCCGCCCCACGCACACGGCTCCTTAGTCTTTAGTGTCGGGGATGAGCAGACATCCTCCAGTGTTGTATACTATCTGGAGTCTCACTGACCTGTCAATCAGTTGGTAACTCATTCCCTTTAGTTCTCATTGGCCCTCAGGTCTGGCAGGCTGCCACTGGGATGAGTTTCAGTGACATATCTTACTTCCTATTGCCGAGTCGTGTGTCGTAAACGATGTGGATCTCTCATTGGCTCTCTTCCCTCTTCCCATCATCACTGATTTTACAGCCCATCAATATTGCTGCTTGCGTGTGCGTTTCCTTTCATCCAACCCCTGTCAAACACTCATCTCTCTCTCTGCCCACTCCCCCTCCAGAAGAAAATCATGCTGGCCACTCAGTCCATAAGCAAAGCAGATGGCCTGCCAGATAGCTCAGTGGTGAAAGTGCTGGTTAAACCTGGGCCTGACGACCTGAGCTCCATCCCCAACACCACATGGTGGATGGAGAGAACTGATTCCTGTACTCTGTCCTCTGACCTCTACATGTGTGTCTCTTCCCCCTCCCCCACCCCCTCCATCATACACATGCTTATGCACAAACACAAAATAAATAAATGAATGTAATTTTAAAACATCTAAAAGATCAAAAATAGCACCAGCAAAACAGAGGCAGGAGGACTCCTGTGAGTTTGGGTCTACAGAGTGAGCTCTAGGCTAGCCAGGGCTACATGATGAGGTTAATATATATATATATAAATTATGAGGAAAAGAGAGACAAACAGCCTCACTCTGCTTCTAACCACCTGAAAATGACGTATACATTCGCACAGCACTTCTTGGTAGCTTCTGTGATTTAAGGGGGAATGTCCCCATGTAAGTTCGTGTCACTGAGCACTTGGTCCTGCATCTGTAGCGCTGTCGTGAGGAGTTTTAGAACTTTTAGGAGGTGATGGCTTGGTGGGGGAAACACAGCCCTTGGGGAGGGTTTTGAGGGCTTACAGACTTGCCCAGTTCCGGTTCACTCTGTCTCCTGTATGCGATGAAGATGTGGTCTCTCAGCTTCCGTACCAGCTGCCCGCCACCACGCCCGCCCCCCCCCCCCCCGCCATTATGGACTCTCATTCTGGAACTGTAAGTCAAAAGAAACTCTTTCTTCCCTGGGCCATTTGTGCTTGGCGCGTTTCTCACCGTGGCAGCCACAGAAGCACAGCTAACTTCAGAGCTTCCGTTAACTCCCGCCCAGACCCACTCAACAAGAAGCAGAAAGTGATCAGACTTTGGTCTCCCCACCTCCCACTTTGGATTCCGGCTCTGTGACTTCATAGACACATGATCCTAGAAATGTTCCTCAGCCTCTCTTGGCTGCGTCCTTTCCTCTCTGTGAAACAGGAGGACTCAACACCATCATTTCCCGTCTGATCGCTGACCAAGCAGGGAACATGGCTAGTACTGGTTGACAATTAGTGGTCCTAAGTATGAGCATGGTTACTTGGTCTGGACTGTCCACTTGACAGGGCTGAGAGACACCTAGAATATCAGTAGGGCACGCCTCTGGATATGTCTGTGAGGATCCTTCCAGAGGCGATTAGATCATGAATGCTTTGATTTACTCAATGGTGTGGTCTGTAAGTGGAGTCAAAATGTGAACAGACTAACAGAAGGTGTGGGAACTGTAGAGGATAAAGCTGAGTTGAGGAATGTGGGTCCCTGTTGCCTTTGAAAGGTCTTTCTGGATATTCCTTGCTGCTTCCTAGCTGCAGGCTGAGGTGAGCAGGTGTGTTTTAACTGTGCACCGCTCTGTCTCCGCCTCACATGGCCCAAGCAACAGTGGACCAAAACCTCTGTAGTGTGAGCCAAAGTAAATTTTTCCAGAATTGTCATCTTAGGCATTTGTCTCACAATAGAAAATGGCTAGTGCCAGGAGGTCGCTGGGTCTTCTGAGGTCATTGGGTCTTCTGAGGTCACTGGGTCTTCTGAGGTCACTGGGTCTTCTGAGGTCATTGGGTCTTCTGAGGTCACTGGGTCTTCTGAGGTCACTGGGTCTTCTGAGGTCGCTGGGTCTTCTGAGGTCATTGGGTCTTCTGAGGTCACTGGGTCTTCTGAGGTCGCTGGGTCTTCTGAGGTCGCTGGGTCTTCTGAGGTCGCTGGGTCTTCTGAGGTCATTGGGTCTTCTGAGGTCATTGGGTCTTCTGAGGTCGCTGGGTCTTCTGAGGTCATTGGGTCTTCTGAGGTCATTGGGTCTTCTGAGGTCGCTGGGTCTTCTGAGGTCGCTGGGTCTTCTGAGGTCATTGGGTCTTCTGAGGTCGCTGGGTCTTCTGAGGTCATTGGGTCTTCTGAGGTCATTGGGTCTTCTGAGGTCATTGGGTCTTCTGAGGTCGCTGGGTCTTCTGAGGTCATTGGGTCTTCTGAGGTCGCTGGGTCTTTCATACCTTGTTGTCTCCAAGGGACTGGGTCTTTAGGTTTAGGCCTTATTTCCCCATGGTTGATACCACAGTTCTCTTCAGACATTCTAGAGAGAGCTGTCGTGAATGGGAAATGAAACTAATCTTTCTGATTGGCAGCCTTTTGAGTATCTGCAGAGGCCTGTTAGGGGCAAGAAGGGCAGAAGGCACACCATACTTCCAATCCTCAGCAACGTGGAAATATAGCCCCATTCTGAGCAAGGGATCAGGCAGGAGCTGTCTGGAAACTTACCAAATACTCAGAGTACAGTGACCTCTCCCAAAGTGTCTGGAACTACTAAGGGAGGCTCAGACCCCTGCCACAGGGAAGAGCGACCCCACCCCCAGCTGATGGTGTCATTTTATTCCCAAAGGAAATAACCAGCTAGCAACCCTGCCACCATTTACCACCAGGGAGCTCTTACAGACCAGTGACTATGTGGGAGACTGCAGGCAGCATTGGTGGGACACATGTTAATTGATTTAAAATCAATAACTCTACATAGGAAACTAATTTCAGAGTCAATTCTGTATTTAATTTATACTTGAGGCTTTACTACAAAAGACCTATTACTTAAGACCAGATGGGGATTTCTGTGGCGGGAAGAGACAGACCCAAACATCTGTTTCAACACCCCCCGGGCCCACACTGCCCTCTCCCTCCTTCTTAGGGTCAGAGTTGAGCTTGCCTGAGAAGCACCTGGTGACATCTCCAGGGCTTCTGCCCTCCTGAGACTCAGGCGCAGACTGGGAACGTGCGTGTCAAATGCCTCCTGAGTCCCAGAGCTGCCCTGGGCACCAGGCTCACTAGCTTTGAGAAATTCTGTGGGGCTCAGGGAACAATGATGCCCGTACTCTATCTCTGAGATGGTTCCCACCTTGACACTGGACTTTTAAAAAGCTTCCCGATGTGGTTTAAGTGTGTCCCCAAAGCCTGTGCTGGGCTGAGAGACTGGGGGTGAGGGGTGGGACTTAGGTGTGATTAGAATGCAGTCAGGGCCAGTCCCCACCCCAACCCCACCTCCTGCTCCCTTCTGCCTTCTACCATGGGATGAAAGGGAAAGACAGCTCCTGCCAGATGTGAACCTTAGACCTTGGACTTTCTCGGCTTCCAGGACAGTAAGAAGGAATTTTCCTCTTGAGAGTGTGTCCTGTAGTCCACACTGACCTTGAACTCACTATGGACTGAGGGTGACCTTGAATTCCTAAAGGTCTTGCCCCCACCTCCCCAGTGCTGAGATTCTAGATTACATCACCACACATAGTTTATGTTGCTGGAGGATCGAACCCAGGGCCTGGAGCACACTGATGAAGCCCACTATCAAACGAGCTGCACCCCTGCTGAAATGAGCTCCTTATGCATTGTTTAGCCTGGATGTTCTTGTCCCAGACAGACCTCTGTGCTTCCAACCATTGCGACTCGCTGTCAGGCTGGGGGCATCTGGGCTGTGTGCCGGACAATTAGCAAACAGACTGAGGCTTTGTTCTGCAGGACACCTGGCAGAGCTAATGGTCTAAGACATAAACCATGGCTTCGTGGCCGTATCGTCACACTGTCTTTGTTTTTCAGATCTCTCTGGATGCTCCTCCAGAACGGGTCAGCTTTACTAGCTCATGTTAATTCACCCCGGTATGATGAAAAGCCAGCTTGGTCACCTCCCTTTTCAAACCACAACTCTCCAAGTTTATGGAAACAGTTTTGTCCTTTACAGTTAATGCGTTGCTCTGCCTTTGCTGATGCTCTCTATACCCAGCAAAGCCTGCAGGGTCTTTGTGTTTTTCGTATACTGAGGACTCCAAATGAATTAGTCGGTGGCCTTGTGAGCGTCCTGGTAGAAATGACACAGGGTCCAATGTGCACACCATTAGGGAGCTTATGTCAGAGTCTCCAAGTTCACTGCCATTACAATGTCAAAGCACCCACAGCGCAGTGGCCCTGGTGTCACACTGTTGGACCCGAATGGGCGTGGAGATCTAACCATTTTAATTTACAGAGAACTGGGCCCCAAAGTATACTTCGATGAGTGGCCCAAGGTTATCTCTCTTGGCAAAACCCATGAGATTTAATCTTTCAGCTATAGGCTCCCCTTTTACCAGGACAGAGAAGGGAGTTTTCAGGACCAGATACAGAGGAGACAGACTCCTTACACTCAAAGGAAATGGGGAACCTGCTACTTCTTGGGTATACTTGGGTCTCGAATGTGAGGAATGGCTTCTTCCCTAAACATTTCCTAAACTGAAGAAGTTAGCTCCATCCTCAGGATTCCACAGACATCTCTGCCCCAAGACCCATGGCTCTGGGGTCTCTGATACTGGAACAGCCCAGCTTCAAACATAACCAACCTGGGGCTCAGCTTAGACTGAACATTCCCACACTGGCCCTGGCTGGGCTCTCTAGAAGTTCTGAAGATGCTTGGGTTTGAAGCAGGGGCATTGTCCCCAGTTGAAATAGCGCACACTTTTTTTTTCCTTGAAAGCAAAGACTCAGAGCTTCAGAGCAAGTCATTCAAGACATAGGGCTCTGGGATGCTGGGTGGAACCAAACGTCTGCCAGTGGAACCTGTGTGGTCCCTGGTGCACCCTTCGGCGTTCCTGCCCCCACTCCATGTGCTCTTGCTATGTTACCTCTGGTTTTCTCTAGCAGTTTAAGTTCCAAGACAGACAGGAGGATGGGGGTCACGGTCAGAGCTGCAGACTGCTTCTTGCCCCACTCATATTTGGATGAATCAGAGAGCGCCCCACCCCCCATCCCAGTTAGTCACTCAGTGGAGTGGGGGACATTCTTGTTCCTAGTGACAAAGTTTCTAAAGCATTTCTTCAAAGGAGCACTTGTTAAGCAAGACTCGGGGCAGAGTCCAGGAAACATTTGGCCTTGTGTATTTTAAGATGCAGGATGAGTATGAAGGTGACTCTCAGGCCCGATCTGGTGACTGTGACCTTGGCTGAGCCTAGGATTTACAGCAGTTGACCTCAGAAGCAACTGTCCATCGCTTGTGCTTTATTTCAACCCCTCAATTCTGGAAATATATATGTGGCATGTTCCCTGGGTCTCCAGGCAGCAAGCCGGCTTTACTGTGGTCTTCCCTCCTTCCTTGGGGGACCGAGGAAGACAGGGCTTCTCAAGGACTCAGTGTGGAGACCTGGAACCACTGTTCTCAGACTGGGAGGCTTCTGTCTGTCACCTTCTTCCTCTGTGTGAGTCTGGTCCTATTTCCCTGGCTTCCCCAAACCTCCTCACGTATGACAGACAAGGAGGCTGGGGTTGGGGGGGGCGGTGAGGACTGGCAAGGCAAACACGAAATGCTCAGAGGATTCAGGGTGGGAGGAGTATGAGAATTTTGGAGGAAGATAAAAGGGACCGTGAGGAATTAGAGCGAGGAGGCAGGAACTGCACTCAGCTCCCCCCAGCCCCCTTTAAAAGCTTGAGCCGGTGAACTTACCCCATCGCATGTTGTCCATACCCCAGGGTTGTGTGCAATATCAAATATGCCTGCAATGACCTTTGCCCCTGCTCCCTTCAAGAGCATGTGCAGGACATCTTTATGCTACGGGTCCTTCAAAGGCTAGGCAGATGGTAAACCATGAGAGCACCATCAGCCCCTCGTGGTCTCTCCCTCCCACAGAAGGTTTTGCTCTGTAAAGAGGGGGCTCTGAGCGTTTAGCCAGTACCACAGCAGTGAGGGAGTAAATCTCTGAGAACCTACACCGAATTCTGGGAGCGGCCTGTGAGATTATTACCTGAAAGCCTCTGGCAATGCAGTATGTTTTCCTGTTAAAATTTATAGTCTTTTTATCTTTATAAATGTTTTGCAAGATAAGGTTTCTTTATCTGCACGGCTCTCTACCTTATCTCTAAGAAGATTTAAGTGATTACTGACGCAGGGTACTTTTACACCTTTCCTCTCTGAATGCTTACCCTGCAATCGCTTTCCAAGGCGCTGTGTGTTTTGTGTGGTGTCGTTTCCTTCATTACTGTGCTAGCTGTCGGATATTCTTCCCACCGAAAGGTGAGCTTTCTAAGAGGGATTTCTGCAGGAGCTGCTTTTCATTCTGCCCAGAGCAGCTGAGCAGTCTGCATCTGCTGGGAGTGCGGTAATCATTCATCAGAAGCAGCTGTGCATGCGTGAACGCTCCGATGCCTCCGAGTTCCGTCCAGCTCCCAGAATGAGAGACCACACAGGCAGCCGCTCACCCCCCAGGGCCAGGGATGACATGTGCAAATCTCTCTGAGGTCCTTCAAGTGCTTATATTTTTAGAAATGATTCCTAATCCACTATTAAAGGCAAGATCTGCAGGGTGGTGTCAGGACTGTTTCCTTGGGAACTTGGGGTGCCTTCCTCATTTGCTGGGAAGACCGAGACAGAGACCGGGAGGAAGGCAGAAGGGTTTGGCCTCAATCAAATTCACACCGTAACTAAGAGCAGCAAGGTGAATTAAGAAGAGGCCCTGGACAGCACAAATAGCTACAACTGTTACAGTCGTCCTTGGTGGGGGGGACATTGCTTCTTTTGCTGAAGTGAGCTATCAGTCCACGGGGGGTGCATTAGATGACCTAAAGAGCCCTCCCTCCACTAATTGATTTTTGTTTTTTAATCTCAGTGGAGTGTGGTAGGGGTTAGGGATTAGTCACACCCCATAGCTGTTACCTTGCTTTCTTCTAGAAGCTTCCCATTCCCTCATTACTGCAACCACCACCAGATATCAACCATGTTCCCTATGTCCCGTGCCTTTCCCACAGCAAAAAAGCCCAAACCCAAAGAACCTTCCTGATCAAAATAATTAAATACATAATTAAACAATAACAATACAATCAGCTTTTTTGTGGCTGGTGTGCTTCAAGTATTGCTGAGTTGGAGATGGGGGATCTCTTTGAGGCTGAGGACTGGGGGGGTGGCTTTAATTTTCATTTGGTGCTTTTAGATATTTTCCAAATTTTCTTTGAGAATATCAATGAGTTAATAATAGAAGCAAAATGTTTTTCTGTGACTTTCCTGTAAGTGAAGACAGGCAGAGAGGAGACTGGCTAGGAGTTAACTCCATGGCTCCAGTATGTGGTGTGCCTGCAGGCCAAGACTGGTCCTAGCAAGGTACCTGTCCCAGAGGCAGGAACCCCTGACTTACCTGGGTCTAGAAGCCAAGGGAGCCCGGTGTGCAGTGGATCCTTGGAGCGTGTGCGGGGCGAGGGGTCTAGGATCGGGCAAGCCCAGAGGCACCCAAGCATTGCAGCTCGATGGTGGAGCCTCACAGAGCCCTGGAGCGCCCAGCCGGCTGGACTGGCGCTCTGCCAGCCCAGGTCTCCGAGGTTACCCAGACCACTCTGCACCCCCCACCATGCACGCTGCATGCCGCACCCAGCCCAAGGACAGGAAGCACTCTGAGTCCAGCCGGTGGGCTTAGGGCTGGCAGACAGTCTGTGGGAGAGGGAATAAAGAGGACAGACTGGGGGCAGCACCGGACAGACACCTTGTTAAATAGCTTCAAACAGTCACCTCGGAGATGGCTTAGAACTTCTCCAGAGCCCTTTATCTCAGAGCCCTGCGGGGCCCTGTGACTCCTGGCTATCCAGCAAGGCCATGTTGAGCATCTACTTACTGGGTGCCTGGTCCTGGACGGACGGTGCGGAGGTGGCTAAACAGTCTGGGCTCTGCTGCGGGCAGTCAGTTGCTGGAGGAACTCCAGCCCTGGCGCCACCTACGAAGTTCTGCAAGTATGAACCGCCTTTCTCTCCCAGCAGGAGCAAGCTCTGAAGTGGCTCAGGTGACTTCCCGGTCAGTTTCATAGCGTTGCCCACCCGTTTGACAGGCGTGAGTCAGCAGGGGCAGTTCTGGCGAAAGGGCTTGGCCAGGCCAGCGGATGAGATATAGAGACAGACCGCTAAATGACACAGCCAAGGGTGGCTCTCCCCTCCCCTTCGTGGTCTTCTTCATCTGGTCACCTCTAAGGACCACAGCCCCTAGGTGCGCGCTGGGGACACCTGGCTGTAACTGAAGGCCCTCCCTCCGACCTACCTGCAATTTTCCAAGACAATACTCCTGTTGACAAAGGCAGATGGGGAGCTGTGGGCGGCAGACTCCAGGTACTGAGCCTCACCAGAGAGCACTAGAACGCCTCCAGCTTTTGGTGTGTAGTTTTATTCTGAGATCTCTGTTCCAGAGGGAGGCTCTGAGTTTAGAGACGTCTTAAGGATATAAAGGTTCTATGCGGTTTTATTTACAATAATTAAAATCTCGATGCCTAAAGCCAAAAATGAAAATTAAAATAAATTAATCATTACAGTAAATTAATAAACTATTAGTCTGTATGATACAAGGTTATTTTACAGAGTGAAATATCCTAGGAAGCCACTAGCAAGATGTCTACAAGTGGGTTGTAATGTGGTTTGTTGAGACAGTGTTTCACTGTTACTGACTGTCCTGGCTACACTCTGTAGACCAGGCTGGCCTCAAGTTCACACCTGTGTCTCCCCTGAAGTGCTAAGACATGCAGTGTCACACCTGACTCAACACCAGTCATCTGACAGTGCTACATGAAAAAGGACAGGTCTAGATTTTACAGAGGGCGAGACATTGTTTCAAAGGGAAGCAAGGAAAACAATACCCGAGGTCTGCACTGGCTGCTGGGGAAATCACCCAAGATGGACTTGGTGGGTTCAACTCTATACCTTCAACCACTGTACCTACTCCAGAGAAAATAAAATTCATTAAGTTGGCCTAAAATTTTCCAATTCTTTGTCCTGTGCTGTGTGAGCGTGGTGTCCTTCTGCCCATCCTCCCAAAGCCGAGCCCAGCAGGTGGGGGAGGGGTAACATGCAAACCGTGTGTTTATCCTATCAAGCGCTTATGAGTGGTCCTTCCATACACAATCCAGACTGGACTAGCTGCCTGGATCACCCTGTCAGGGCGTGGGAGAATGCCCCCTTCCCGTCCCTGGGCATGGTGAATGTGAGCATTTCTAGAAAGGTGGTGTACATTATCCATTATCAGGGAAGTCTTCTCAGCTCTCTTCCGGGTTCTCTCAGCTCCCCACAAAATGAGTTGTTTATTATTACATGGCTGTACTTGACATCCCATTTGTCATCCTGAGGTGTGCTCCACCCCTGGTGAGCTGGGACGGGCCTCCCCCATCTTTTCCTCTTTTTCCTTCACCTTTTCATTCATACCCCTTTTTTCTTAGGTACAACGTGCCAGAGTCCCTTCCTCCTCCTCCTCCCTCTCCTCCTCCTCTTTCTCCTCCTTCTCCTCCTCTTCCTCCTCCTCCTCTTCCTCCTCCTCTTCCTCATCCTCCTCTTCCTCCTCCTCCTCTTCCTCCTCCTCCTTTCTTACTGGTACTGAAGTCATACTGACATGGCTCTTGTCCTCTCAGTAGGGTTGGCTTCATCTTCCAGAAGTCCCTGCTTCAGTGAGCATGACATCATCCCCAAACCAACCACTTCCCATCATCCTCTCTGAGGAAGGCCCCAAATCTAGGCATTCCACTTTCTCCTGGCTCCGCTCATTCTCTGACGTGAAGAAAGTCAGGGTATGTCTTCAGTGTGTGAATGGCCCGTGGTCATTCCCTGTGGTTGCTGCTCAGCTGGGGTCCTTCCTGGGTCAGGCCGGGCATCCCCTGTCCTTTGGCTTCTCCACTGTCCAGGTTAGGTAGCTTTGCATTACCTCAGCAAACTGAGATAATTACCTCTCAGGAGGAAAGGCGCTCTCTGTGCTGGGTCTGACCCATCACTTTGTGCCTGTGGTGAGGCAGTGTGCCATGGCTGAGCAAACCAGTCCCTGGAATCTAGGAAATAAACCGGGCAGAGGAGCTGGGATGCCCCTGTCCTTTGCAGAGACATTCTTCAATGTGCCCCATCTTTTCTTTTCTTTCCTTTCCTTTTCCTTCCTTCCTTCCTTCCTTCCTTCCTTTCTTTCTTTCTAACCTCTTGGCTGTCAATAGCATCAAGCTGAGGATTGAACTTTACATGCCTTAGGGGGGGACATTTAAAGGCCAAACCATAGGCTGAGGAGAAGGTTCAGAGTGCTTGCCTTGTTTTGTTTGCCTGGGGAGCTCTGTTTGACCCCACCTCCCATCCCCCAGAATCCAAGTCCCCATCCCAGGGCTAAGGGAGCAGAGGCAGGATACCCACGACCTGCATGCAGCCTGTGTCAGTTGATGAGTCAGGTCAGTGACAGCACCTGGGGACCAGCACTGGCTGCCGTCCCCTGTCCTATATATGATACATATGTGCACAGGTGCTGCACACAAATATGCAGTCACACACACACACACACACACACACACACACACGACTGGCCATGCACAGAGATCAAAGTCATAACATTGCCTATGACCCTTCTATCCCATGGCTTTCTTGGGGCAACTGTCATTTCCCTGAGAATTCTGGGTCTTCTGTTTAGAAGAACACCTCTAAACCACCAAGCTTTCTTTATCCTAAACATGGAACACAGCTGTAGCATGCTAACAACACCAGTATTTCCTCGATAGGAGGAGGACTGAGGGTGGGAACTCAAGGTCTATTGTGAATCCCCTGAAAGACAGAAGAGGGCCTCTGGGCCATCTGCATCACCATCTCTCTCAATCAGGAGCAGTGTCATCCCCATACCCACAGTCTGACCCAAGTGTCTTTTCTGGTGACCTCTAGGTGACCTCCAGTCTCTACAATCCTCCTCTTGACTTGCTCAGCTGACAAGATTCATGAGGACATAGGAGGTCTGCTTTTTTATACCCCCAGAGCTTTTTTGTGGAGAGAACCCTGCTCAGAAGCTGCATCTGTCAGCAAAGCTGGTCCCTTGGAACTCCAGATACCTCCCTGGATTAAAAAAGAAACTGCCCACCACATTCTGGGCTGGCGGGCCACATTGGTGACTAACAGTCCCCACCACAACTTTCTTCCAACTGAGCTGCCGAGGCAGCAGAAGAGGAGCCCCCACTCTCTACACAACCTGCCCTTTCCATGGGGACCCTCCCTCAGGGAACCTGCCTATCTTTTAAGCTTTCTGACCCACAAGCTTAAGACCCTCTTCCACATGGACCCCAGGGCTGGTTCGGACCTCAGTCTTACAGTAGGGGGTGACAGGACAGCTCTGAGCCCCTAGGTCTAGGTTCATCTTCTTAATTTTCAGTTAATTAAAAAAAATTGAAACCGGAAATATCTAGATGGTTGAAACTAGAAATATCTCAAACTCAAGACATCTAGGAAGGCCCTATCTGTCTGGTAAAATGAATGCCTCTGTACAAAGTTCAGGGTTCTTACACAGACACTCCAGCCCATGTTCCGTCCAACAGTGGACCTCAGCAGGCTTAGCTTGTCATGGCCTGCCTGCTTCTACAAGTATAGAGCTTGTTACTCTATGGTAGGTCTGTCCCTTGGGTTGCCAGTACTTTTAGGCTGGTCGGGTGTGTCCACACAATCACACCTTAGGCTGGCCGCAGAGGTTTAGAGATCAGCAGCCACACCGGTGACCATTAATGTCAGGCAAAGGCTGTTTTTCCAGTTACCTTAACCGTAGCATCTACCGACGGCACTCTACCAAGACCAGCCAATGCCGTGCACGTAGGCCTGCTGCTGCAGCAAGATGCTCATTGAAATAAACCTTTAGCTGACTCTGGCCAGGGTTCGAGGACATACTTGCTAACCCGAAACTCGAAAGACCCTTGAACATGCAAAGACGTTGTAGTCTTAGACTCATGGCTGCCCTTGACCGATCCTCATGATGTGACGAATAGAGCGTACATGCAATGAAGACAGCTTTTCCGAAAGAAATGATGGAGTCCCCGCCCCTCGGGCTCTCCCCAGCACTGTCTTTGTACAGGAATAATGCTGGGCTGATGGGAAGGTGGATAAAGCTTGGAATATTATTCCTGGGTCGGAAAGAACACCAAATCTACTCACACAGCGTTTGACATTTGAACATCAACACTGCCTTTATATTTTCCTTTTTAAGCTCAATCGGTCCAGTTTGCCCAGACATGGGCATAATCCCTTTAAACACTGCGGACCTGGGGTTGAAAGGGTAACAGCATGCCGGGTGTTTTCCTGGGCCAGGAGATGGAGATGACAGAATGAGATTGGCATCTCGGTTCCTTGCATGTCTGCTGTTATTTTGGTCTGTCTCCAATTCCTGAGAACACAGAGGCCTTACTGTCGAAGTCCTTGAAATGGAAGGACACACACACCCCTGCGTTTCACACTGGTGCAAGTGGCTTTCTCAGGAAAAGCATGTATGCATGCCTGTTTGTGGGTGTGTGTAAGTGCATGTCGCAGACGTGTGGGTGTTGAGGCTAGAGGTTGATATTGGGTGAGTTTCTTAGTTTCCTTTAACCTTAGTTTTTGAAGCAAAGTCTCTTGATGAACCTAGATCTCACCGACTTACCTAGACCGGCAGCAAAGGAGCTCCATCCCTTCTCCTGTATCTGCCTTCCCAGAGCTGGAGCCGCAGGCACCTACGTTCTTGTCTGGGAGCTGGAGATCCACAAAAGGTCCTTAGCCTTGCAGTTACCAACTAGATCATCTCCCAGCCCAGTGAAGATTTCCGAACTTGTAGCAGCAGAGCTGTTTGCAACCATGGCCGTGGTTTCTGTTGTCCCACCACCACACTGGCCCCTGGTCCCATGTGAGTTTAAGTTTAAGCCCTGAGTTCTGGTTACATATGTGTTGTTGTATGTGTCCCCATGTACTGGATGAGTAAGAGAATAAAGCGAAAGCAGAGGCAGAGGTAGGCATTACTCACAGGGAAAAAAATATTCGGATGAAATATTTAGAAAAAGCAGATGTCAAAAATCCATAGTATAAAATTCATAAAAAATAAGATTTTGAAGAAAACCTTGACCTTCAAAACTGTGTTCTTGGTTCATATCGTATTCTGATGTGAACACAGACCCATTTCCCCAATTTTTTTCCCTCAATAAACCACTGCCAACTTCACAGTTTAATCCAGGGTTTGCTGATCTCCTATGTGGGGAGGGCACAGGACACTGGGTCACACACATGTGTGTGATTAGATGCCTTACAAGGCAAAGCAGGGTTCCAGTCCACTCCTCTCAGTAACCTGCCCTCCCTAGACCCAGACTTTCTGACACTGATTGTCACTCCTTGCTGGGAACATCTGAGCAGTTTCCAGAACCAGGGTGACCCTTCCTCCTCTCAATACGCCTAGGACTGTTTTTCCCTTTATGTTTCCAAAGCCCTCACTGAAGGCCATCCTGGATCTGCTTCAGACAGGGTCTGAGCATGAGTTCCAGGCTGATCTCTTGGTCTCCTAAGATCTTGAGTGGTCTCTCTGAGGCTGTGTCGTTTTCCATCTTAGCCAAGAATAGGGATACAATAGCTTTACTTGGAAGCTTCCAAAGGGCAAATTCTGACGGCCCATTTTGTCTCCAGTCCACCTTCTCCAAGGAAGAGCTTGGCCACGTGCCATGAACTTTCTGGATAGTTCTGAAGTAACCAGTCAGTTGTCCTCCCCATGATCCAGGGGAGCCCCCTTTCTTGAAACAGTAGCAGCCCATCTTACATTCTGTGGTGGTGGCCTGTGAGCTCAAAGGAGCCTCGGTGAGTGCTGGCTGGAGCTGAGCTCAGTGGAAGTTGGAGCATGGCTATTTGGAAGAATAAAGTGTCTGGTAGGATCTAGATGAAGATCAACTGTCTTGACAGCAAGTCGGACTGTGTCTCCTCGGACATTGTTCTTCCGGAAGTCACAAAAGGCCACGAAATCTAAGAGTTGAATAAATGGATAAGGAAATTGTCTTCAACAAAGGCCACGGTTACTTACCTGTTCCACTTCTCTTGGTAAAAGTGTCCAGAGTGAGGTGGATCCTGGAACACCCCATGGGGTCCCAGGCTTGGCAGCGAGTCAGCCATTCACAGAACCTTAGCAGGGGACCTGGAGTTCTGTTTCTGGCTTTGTTCCTGTGCCACTCAGAGGTAAGAATGCATGCTCTGTTTCAGGAGTTGTGCTGACATGCATAAATAAGAAAGGCAGGAAGAGAGGCAGGAAAGGGCAATGGTGGGGGTGAGCCCTGAGCAAAGCATACTGTAGGCAGTGTTGCAGGAATGTTCCTGTGTTGGAGGAAATCCATTCCTTTGCACAGTTAATTTGCACTGAGGGAGGAAGGAAGGAAGCTCATGAAAACCATCCTAGACAAGGAAGCTCCCCGAGTTCAAACTTGGATCCATGCTCAGCTCTGAGGACAAAGGCATGGTAGGTTATATACATAAAGAGCTGGAGAAAAATGTCTAGTTCAACAGAAACACGGAAGAGCTGCCGGGGCACCAGCTCACTGGGATCTTTGTCTAACATGGCAAGGAACTTGGCCCTCGCTGGCAAACCCAGGATGTTCTGTAAAGAAAACCCACAGGAACCAAACATGGAACATAAGCCATCGGAGGTCTTGAAAGAATGAAGTGACTCTCCAGTCCTCAGAGCCCAAGGAAGAAGGAGACCTAAGTCTAACAACATACTGTCTTCATGGTGGGAAATTGTCCCTAGTTTTCTATGGGGAAGAACCCCTACGTTTCTGCTATGCATGGGTCCAGGATATGACCCCAGAGGTCAGGCAGAAGCTGATCTACAGGGATAAGATAGAGGCAGGAAAGGAAAGAAAGCCAAAACTCACCCATGGTGAGGCTGAAACCTAAAATCCTAAAACATGGTGAGATCTAGTACCAAGGGCGCCTCACGGACCTCACCCTAGTTTATGGAGTTGGCACACACTGACACCAACCAACTTGATGAGTCGGGACCAAGATGGAAAATCACAGGTCAGCACAACTCCTGAAACAGAGGCCAAAATACAAGACCAAATATTAGTGAATGGAATCTAACA
Organism: Micromys minutus; assembly: GCF_963924665.1. Lineage (NCBI taxonomy): Eukaryota > Metazoa > Chordata > Mammalia > Rodentia > Muridae > Micromys > Micromys minutus. The sequence continues at coordinate 4,458,969 of NC_137976.1, read as the reverse complement.
ATCCTAAAATAGTGTGTGCTGATTACAACAAGCTGTTTTTACAAACATCGGGTTGTTAAAGCATCATGTAGCATAAGGAAATCAATGGCTGCCAATCTCATATTAGCATTATGTGTGATGGTTAATTTAATCAACTTGCTTAGGACATGAAACAGATATTTGGCCAAACGTTATTCTGGGGTTGAGGAGATGGCTCAGTAGGTGATGCATTTGTGAACAAGCATGAAGACCCAAGTTCAGGTCCCCAGCACATATGTAAAAAGCCGTGAATGCTCACACATGCCTGTCACCCTGACCTGGGTGGTAGAGACAGGCAGATCCTGGGCCTCAGTCTAGCTCTGTGTTCAGAGAGAGAACGTGTCTGAAAAAATAAACTGAAGAGAGATAGAGGAAGGTACCCAACATCAACCTCTGGTCTCTACAGGTGAGTACACAGGTCACATACCTGCGCACGTGCACGCACACACATGCACACACACTCCAGGAGAGATACTTTGAAGAAGATGCCTTGGGGTGAGACTGATATTTAAGTCTAGACACTGACTGAAGCAGTTTGTTCTCCCTACTGTGGGTGTCCTCACTCCACCCACTCAGCCAAAGACTTCACCCTACTGTGTACACCATGGAGAGAGAAGAGGAATAACTCCAGTGGCTAGATCTGACAGGCACTGCTTGGCGCGGGTGACGGCAGCCACTGCCCACACACATAAATCACCATGACAGTGTACGCACTTGATAGGATGTAAAGAAAATAGCTTATTCCCCTTGGCTGTCTTCCTCTCAATAATCCATAACCCCAATCTCAGCCTAAAACAAACATAAGACAGGCTCCGCCAGGGAGACAGCCTGCAAATCACCAGACTGCTGTCCTCTAGACATTCAAGGACAAGGGGCATAAAGAATGTCTGAGAGGCTGCAGCGTCAGGATTTATAACACCGTCAGGAGACACAGTGTGAGCCTCACTCGGATACAGGAAATGGATATCGGGTAACGGTTTCAAACACAGAAACAAATTATGAATTTACTAACCATTCGTCATTCTAGCTCGCCGTGACAGCTGGAACCTACAGATACAGCATTTTAATAAGAGGACTTGCTTGTGGGGGGACATGGGAACCCTGCGTATGACCTTTGTCATTTTCTGAATTCCTAAAGCCTACTGGAAAATGTAGAATGTTAAAAAATAAAGGAACTGAGTCAGTTAGCTCATTGTCGCCCCGAATCGAAGGGATGAGCCTATCAGCTAAGAAACAGAGAGAGAGCTCAGTACTCCTGGTTCCTTCCTTGACATCTGCAGTGGGAGAGCTTAGGGGTGTGGTTTCTGGGAGAGCTTGGGGGTGTGGTGTTGTTGGTGGAGCAGTACTGGTGGTGACTGGTTGAGTGTCCTGTTGAGGAACTTCTGAGGCTCAGCTCTCTGTTTCTTGCCCTGCAGTGATGAAATGGGAGTGACCTTCCCATAAGCTTTGGTAAAGGACACAAGAATGAACCAGAACTGTGTACACCCACATAGACAAATCGCACAAAACTGCTGAACTCAACAAGTAAGGTGTCAAATAAAAGATGCCATTTAAAATGGGAGCTCATACTTGCTTATGAACAAAATGTATTCCAACCTTTCAAGATACTCAAAAAAATCACACACACACAAAAAAATCACATTTATGGTAGCAGTTATGCCTGTCAGGGATGATGGCTTACCCAGGGCTGCCTAGATAGACCCCTCCCTCAACCCACCCCATGTCCTCTAACCCTTCCCCAGAGACAAGGAAGAGTTATTGGGGACAGTGACTAGATATGGGGGGGGGTAGGTTCTCAGGACCCTCTTGCTTACCTCCTTCTCCGAGGTCCGGTGACGATCTTTGGCAAGCAGGCCCCTCAGGACTCCGGAAGAGAGTTGCACTTGGTTGGAGAATAGTCTCATGTAGTCCAGGTTGGCCTCCAGCTCATAACTTAGTGGCTGATGACTCTGATCCTCCTGCCTCCACCTACTGAGCTCGGAGTTAGCAGGTGGGTGCCACCACACCTGTTTTATTCAGTGCAGGGGATAGAACCCCAGGTCGTGTGCATGGTAAACAAGCCCCACACGGTCCGAGCTCCCCCAGACCTTACAGATTTTTAAATAGTATAAAGCAGGGAGCTTGGGCTGTCACAATATTAAGCTACACACCCAAGGCTCTAGATTTTACCCTCAGCAGTGAGTGCAGAAAAATCGGAAGCACACATCGGAAAACATTGTGATGAACAGTTGGGTTCAGTTCCGTGGGTAAATATGCTGTGTTATGCTTTTTACTTCTTCCTAGTTAAAACATATGCACATACATATACACAGATACATATTTAAGGAAAGATAGCTGGGTAGGTTATGGTTTCTAGGCGAGCACGTGGTAATGCTATACAGAGCAACAGCCGAGGAGCAGGAAGGAACCATCAGCGCCCTCCTTCCCTGTCGATGAGGGCATCTGACCCACCAAGCCTTTGCTAAATGCAGCAGTGGCTTTTCATGGCTTTTCATCGTTAGGTTGTTTCTCCAACCTTTGCTTTTCACCACCCCCTTGTTACACTCCTATCTTCTAAGGAATCTAGTCTCACAGTTCCCTGGGAAAGCAATTACGTTCCCTGACAAGCTTGCCAGGGCCTGGAGCAGTCAGGTCCTGGAGGTCAGTGAGGCTTGGCTCGGAAGCCTGGCCCGCCACAGTACGGCTTGAGCTGAGCATCTGCTTGAATCCAGAAGACAGAGCGGGTGGGAGCTTGGCCAGAGACGGGTGGCGAGGGGGCAGGCAGAGGTCTCTGAAGATACAGAATGGGTCTTAACATGTCAGGGTCTAAGAAGGGGGAAGGGGAATTGAGGATGATGAAGAGTTGGTTTGAGCAGCTATATGAAGGCTGACAGAGAAGGGTGATGTGACAGACAGGTGGACTGAGGAAAGTTCTAGGCTAACCAAGTCTGTCTTCTGGATCTGTGATGGATGAGGTTCCTTTCAAAGTCTAAGACTAAAGGTGGGGAGTCGACTATTGAATCTGGAGCTGAGAAAGGTTCAAATCAAAGAGAAATACACAGTGGGTGTTACAGACACACCGATGAATGCTTCGTGCCTGGGCTCTCCGGACACCTTACTGCAGAGAGAGGGTAAGAGACACCCGGCTGGCATTAGGTCCACGGCCAAGGGAGGATGAGTTAGTGAGCGATCAAGTGAGGAGAGCCAAGGCTGCTCAGAGCTAGTGTGGCTAAGTCTCCACTCTATCTCCTGTAGGGCCTCCTAGGCATGGGGGAGAGTGAGAAAGCCTCACAGTGGAAAAAGGGAAGGCTGGGGTCTGCCCTAGTTAGAAGCTGTCGGCCTAGGAAAGTTGAAGGTTGGTCAGTGGGATGTAGGATAACCTGTGAGAGGGGCCAGAGGCCATGTTGGGCTCTCTCTGGCAGGAATGAACATTGGGGAGATGTCAGGTAATCAAATCCTGGCCATTTGGGGGTGATGGCTGCCAATGGCTGGTGCCACCCTCTCCCCCCGCACTGTTTTGTTTTTTATTTGTAGATTAAGGGGGTGGTTTTCTAGGAAGGTTGGCTACAGGTAGTGCACCAGGGTTCTGTCCAACATGTGGTTTGGCCACTGTCCATTGGTACACCGAGTCTCTCTGAAGAGTCAAGCAGGACAAAAACCCACAAAGGTAGGGTGAAGGGGGAGGGGGGAGAGAGAGGAGTAGGAGGGGAGGGGAGGGGAGAGGAGAGGAGAGATACCAGCCAGGAGAAACATCCTCTTGGAAGTCATGAAGTCTTAGTGGCAGAGGGTTGGAGCTAAGCTGTCGACCTGTCTGCAGAGGTCAGAGAGGATGCCAAGGAAGGTGAGGGTTGTCCGATGGAAAGAAGACAGTGATGGCTCTTGCATTCTGCAGTGCAAAACACACACCTTCCTGTGGCTTCGGGCAATAGCAAACTCAGAAGTAAATAAGTTAGGAAAGAAAAAACCCATCCATTCCTTCTGGGACACAAATGGCACCCAGACTGAGAACTGAACAGCCCCTCCCCCACTCATCACCTGTCTCCTTCCTGTGAGAAAACTACTTGAGGACTTAAGGATGTTCGTTTTGACTCAAAGGGCCTTGGCAGGGAAGACACAGGAGAGGGTGGTGGCTGTAGTTTCCAGAAGGAAGCAGAGAGAAACGAATGCTCATGTCCTACCAACTTTTTCTCATCAACCCCAAACCCCTGTCCACAGACTGGAACATGTCATTTAGGGTGACTCCACCTCAATCGAACTTACATACAGTCTCTTGCAGGGAAGCCTAGAGACTTGCTTCCACGGTGATTGTAACTGGATAAAGTTGATGGTCAGTATTAACCACCGTGGCCTTCTGTTTGGAAGAAGCAATTTCCAGCCCAGCTCAGGGTTCCGTGACTTGGTTAGATAGCCAGGCTGAGGGAACCCAATCTTTGGCTTTAAGCCCCGGGGGGCCAAAGCCTCTCACACCTGTGATAGTGACTTCTGTTCTCAGTAGGCTGTAGTTGTTCTAGGGAGGCACAGTCAGGGAGAGAGAAAGGATCTCTGTGTTTCACCCCCTGGGATTTCACCGTGGGAACTTCAAATCAGCCACAAGGATAGCAACTGTAAGCAGGGACTTTCTGATACTTTCAATTATCACAAGCACAGACTTCTTTTACATAAGCACTGTAATCATGGCTCAAAAAGAAAAAATCACGAAGTGCAAAATTGTTGTGGGTCCGTCTGGTGCGGCTATGTAGTCAAATGCTAAGTTCTCCACCCCAAGATCTGGTTGCCCTAAGGTGAGTGAGGTCTCACGTACACACCAGCTTTTGTTGTGCAGATCTGGCTCCCCAGTTTAAAACTACTGATTAAACAAAAATAACAACAAGCAATTACTGGACGAAATAGAGGTGGGCGGGTTTTCAGTTCCCTGGCTGGGGGTGACAGGTAGGGATGGGAGGAGAGAGGAGGGAGAGAGGAGCACAGAGGAGGAGAAGACAGAACAGGTCTCCATTGGTCATTAAGGACCAGTGCCAGAGTGAAATGCCCCACCCCCCACCAACGCCAGACTGGTGAGGGCAGAAATAACCCAGGAAGATTCAACAGCAAGTACTCGGGAGCACAGGTGGGGAGGTAGCCAGTCTGGGGTTAGAGAATTAGATTAGGGGTTATCCCTAAGTAATTGTACAGAGCCTAACAAATTATAGAGTCTCATACAGAAAATAGTTGAAATTTACCAAGAACTCAGTGGGTTACCCAAAAAAAAAAAAAAATTTGAGGGGTGAGGGTAGAACTGGGAGTAGTGGGGTATGGGCATAACCAAAATATATTAAGTGAAATTCTCAAGATTAATAATAAAAATATTATATACCTTTAAAAGCTACCTATCTCTCTACCTAGCATCCCCCTTTTAAAACTTTATCATCATCCTTTCTATCTTATTTTATCATCTTTTTTGAGACAAGGTCTTATTCATGTATTTCAGGTTATCCTAGAACTCATTTAGTAGCCAAGGATAACCCTGAATAATCCGGCTTCCGCTACTCACCCAGCGCTGGGATTACAGACATGCGCGGTGGGGACTGATGCCCTGTGCGTAGTAGGTGAGTACCCTTGAGCTGTAACCGCCTTTCTTATGTTGTCGTTGTTGAGTGGTTTGAGCAGGCATTTCTGCCTGTGTTGGGAACACTTCCCTTGGTTGGAATATAAACCGATGCTTATTTCTTTGAAAACCTCCTTAAAGATGGGCAGAGGTTGAGGAGCAGAGAAAGAAAGGGACACGCTCGTGTAATGCTGACGCTACTTCCGGCTGTAGGTTTTCTCATACTCGGACTTTCCATCCCTGTTGGAATTCTGTAGACCCCACCCCTCAGTTACCTAGCAACAGCCAGGTATACCCCACCCCTCAATTACCTGGCAGTAGCCAGGTATGCTCCACCTTTTATAGTGATCTGACACTATAAAAGGAGCTGCTTGACCCCTCCTCTCTTGCTCTTGCCTCCCTAGGCCTCTTAGCCTCTTGCAGCCTTGCTCTTCCACCCCTACCCCTCCACTTCCCCTTCCCTTCCCCCCTCTCCCTCCACGTGCTCATGGCCAGCCTCTACTGCTCTATTCCTCCCTCTCTCTCTCTGCCTCTACCACCCTCTTAACTCTCCCATGACCTGAATAAACTCTATTTTGTACTATACCGTTGTGTGGCTGGTCCCTCAGGGGAAGGGATTCCCAACATGCCCCCCCCCATCTCCCTTGCCCCCAGGCCTTGCCGCACTCTTTTCATCCTTCCCCTAACAACCCCAGTTACTCATCCCTACAGCCTGGGCTCAGTTGGTTCCTGTCGTCCAGTGCCCTGGTTTCAGTGGTTATCCTACAAAAGTCCATTGCATTACTGGGGGCTCTCATGAAAACTTTTAAGAGGAGAAGATGAGAGATGGGGAGGGGACGTAGCTGGGGGAAGCGGGGGAGGTTCAAGCCTTTTCCGGGGTGTGTCCTCAAAAGATGCAGTGGAGTCCTGGCCCTCTTGTTATCCTTTACTTTCTGGCCAGGAAGCGAGCAGTTTTTCTCTGTCACATACCTATGCCATGACGCACGGCCTCACCATGGGCCCCAAAGCAGTGGTGCCAGTTGACCACGGGTCAAAGCCTCCAAAACCGTGAGCTCACGTAGACCATTCCTCTATAAGCTGGCTTTCCCCTGATATTTGTTATAGTAACGGAAATCTGGCTAACGTCGTCTACAATCTCCTTTCCCATCTGTCGTCCACACAATCCGGCCGTTCCGCCCTTCTCCCCTACACCCTCCCGAAGACTTCTCTCTGCGGGAAAGTTCTAACCCTTAGCAACACACAAAGTTCCTCCAAGGTCTGTGTCCAGTGAGTTGTTCTCAACCTTTGGCTACATTTCAGAATCTGCAGGAACATTAAAAACTGCCCATGAGTTATCGTTTAATTAGTCTGGCCAGGTCCCAGGTATCTGAATTTTTATTTCATTTCCCAAGACCAGGTGCTGCCTTCATGAACTGCGGATTCCTGTGCCTCCGCCGGGGAGCCGTGCGTTTTCTAATCTCAGATCTGAGGATCGATGTGGGAACTTGCCTCTAGGCTTGAATTATTCTCTTCCACCCTTCATAGTTAGTAGCCAGTTTTCTGCATTTAAAAATCAAAAGCAAGAAAACCTGTGTTAGCAAATCTGGGCCCCATTGCTGTACACAGGAGGCTGTCTCAAAACACGGCCCGTGAGGGTTTATATTATCAACGTGGCACCTTAGAGGTAAGTCTCTGGGCATGCCCATCGGATTCTCTTTTCGGCTGGTTAAAAATGGGTAGATTCCCTCTAAGTTTTACCGTCCCCAGGTGGGGCCCAGGGCTGAACAAGAGAGAGACACTAGTACAGCAATAGCATCCACCCCTCTGCTTCTTGGCTCAACCCCTGCTACTCTGCCTTTAGACTGTACCCCAAACTGCGAGCCCCAAGATCTTTCCTTCTGTAAGGTCCAGTTGTTCTGTTGCAGCGACAAGGCGCATACCTAATCCATGCTCTCTGGCATGCGGATTACTGTGGCCAAAGGAAAAGAGGGGCGGAAAGGTCTCACACGCAGAGTTCGTTTTCCTCTTAGGGAGGACCATGGGCATGTCACAGGAAGACCTTTAACAACACAAGGAAGAGGCACAGACTTAAATACACACAACAGATCATGTGAATCAAGTCTGTTTATTACTTTTCCTGGTCACCTTTCCGTAACTTGCTCTACCCACCCAGGAACATCTGCCTTCTTCCTTTCGTTTTGTCTGAGGATGGACATTTAAACCCAAGTTTTTTTTTTTTTTTTTAGGGGAGAGGGACTGAGGATGTTTAAGGTACGATTTCTTAGTGTAGGCCTGGCTGCCCTGGAGCTCTCTCTGTAGACCAGGCTCCCCTTGAACCTATGTCTCCCAAGAGCTGGGATCAAAGGCATGTGCCACCAGCCCCCAGCTTAAGCCCACATCTTAGCCTTATGACTGGGTTGCTCATTTTTGTGGCACCAGGAAATTCCTATCAGTTTTCAGTGTTGTAAAGTATCATTGCTGCGTGTCCTGGTGAGTTCTTGGTTTCCCCACCACCTGTAAACAGCCGTTGGGCCTCAGAAGTTGGAGTGATTGTTCTGCCCAAGCTTTTTTGTGTTCTCTGGTTCCTGGGCTGCACCTAACGAGGGTCCATCTCTATTGGTGCTCAGTGTGCTTAGGTTAACTTTGATGAAGGCCAGCTTCTGCTTTGTGCCTCCTTCTGGTGTGCACAGCCAGAACAACAAATCCTGTGGGAGTGAGCATAGAGCACGGTATCCCGAGAAGCATTTCCTGGGATGTGTCACGCTCCTATTTGGCTGAGTTTATGTGGCATGGCTGTTTTGGAAAAAAAATGTTTTCAGTCCCTTAGTACATATCTATCAGGACAATTTCCTGTTGACGAGAGATGACATGATTAATATGTTTCTTTTCAGTACACACAAACATCAAGGGACAAAATCTTCAGCTGAATTCACCAGAGACATACTGCTTGATTGGTCTTTCTTGCTTCCTTTTGAGCAGGTTTTTTTTTTTGTTTTGCTTTTTTGTTTTTGTTTTTTCTAATGCCAGATTTTATTTTAAGTATTTTCCCAGTAGCTAGCAAGTTCTGGCACATTCTCACAACACCCTGATCCTTGGCAAGAGAGGAACCTGATGTGTGCCAACAAGTCCAGGACTATTTCCAAGTACTAGGGAGTCACTGGATGTCTATCAGGAGGGAGAGCCAGTCTCTGGGGATGAACCGGGACATACTGTGCACTCAGCCCTTTGACAGGGTGGCACAGGCACTTACTACAGGTCGGCCATGTCTGAGTAGTTCTGAACTTTTGTGCAACTTGAGCTTCTTCTCAACCATGGGCACCAGGATAGTTTATAGTGCTTCACGGTCCTTTTTGTTCCCAACGACAAAGACCCCCATCTTCCTCAGAGCTCTAGTCAGGTAGTTTGGTGTCCTCTGGAACTAGAAGTCTTCAGCAGACACCAGTGGCTCTGGTGTCAGGATGGATAGACCTGGGTTGTATCTATCACACAGACTATAGAGACTTTATGTGCCCACTGAAGATAAGAGCTGTTCAAAGCTCCATTGGGAATGGAGAAATGGCTCATCATGGAGGTGGGGCAAGTTACCCCGGTTTGGGAAGACACTTCCTTCTCTGTTCCCATCTCTTGGTATTTCCCTGGAGGTCGATACTCTGTTGCCTGAGAAAGAAAATGAAGTCATCTTCTTGGTTTCAGGATATTATGTACATGGAGATGCAGGGCCCTGAGGGGCAGGCTGGAGGTGGTGCAGAAAGTTGATAATGAATTAGGAGGTTGGTTACGTCTGGGTCCCAGAGGCGGTGGCTGATGAAGCATGTGGGTGTGCTAAGGGACCGCATCCACCTGGGGTGTAGAGGCTGGTTGGTAGAAGACAGCTTTGAGTACCAGTGCCCCAAGTCAGTACCCAGGAACAAGCCAGACAAGGGGACCCCTGAACTGTGATCTCAACCCAAGCAGGCCACCGCTCGACAGTTGGCTTGTCCAAGTTTCCTGCACACTGAGTGAGATAGCGCCTGCCAGTTACCTGCTTACGTACAGCTGAATGGCAGAAACCGTGATCTCCATGACAACCCAAAGTAACTGTTAGATTAGCGTATCTCAGGTGGGATTGTGGGAGTGATGTCATCCCTGATCACCCAAGAATATTGAGGCCATGGAAACTGGGGCTTGTGGTGGTTTGAATGAGATATTCCATAGTCTTGTTGGTGGCACTGGGTACGATTATGAGCTACTGTAGTCCCTGAGCAATATGCTGCTGGGACAGACACTGCCTCCACTCAGTGAGGTGCCACAGTGAGATATTGCTGTGAGGTACCACCGCTGGAGCTGCCATGGTGACGGCATCTCCTCTCCAGCCTCCCTGAATACCTCCAAGACCAGGAATGTCTTCCTTGTCCTAACCCATAGGTCTGATGTAGGAAAAAAGGGGGTTAAAAAAAAAAAGAAGAAAGAAACACCACCAATCCCTGAGTTTTCCGTAGAAAGTAATCAATCCCTGGACGTGAAAACCCACCAATCCCTGAACAGGAAAACCCACCAATCCCTGAACAGGAAAACTCACCAATCCCTGAACAGGAAACCCACCAATCCCTGAACAGGAAAACTCACCAATCCCTGAACAGGAAACCCACCAATCCCTGAACAGGAAAACCCACCAATCCCTGAACAGGAAAACCCACCAATCCCTCCAAGCCCAGGACTTGAAATCCCACCAATGCTCACTCTGGAAATCTCTGGTCTGAAAAGCTACGCTCCTTATGAAATCCTATATATGCCTTGCCTACTGTTCCGTTCAGTGCAGCTTCCTGCTGGGGTGGAGGCCGCCATCCTCCTGGGTTTTTCCCTTCCAGTAGTTCTGTGTGAGGCTTGCAGTGCAGCTTGACTTTGTGGAGCTGTAACCCTTACTTTCAGCGGGGAAAGAGGGAGGCTGCGGTACTTCTGTAGGGAAGTCCTTCCCTTCAGCCACAACACTTACAGGTACCGCCTTGCTGAAGGAAATGGGCTTTGAGTTTAAAAATGGAATCACTTCTCTTTCACTCTCTTCATCTTTAGGGTTCAGGGTGTAAGCACTCAGCCCCCCAGTCTTGCCTTTCTTGAGCGCCCCTCGAAGAGAAAGACTCAGCCCTTCCTCCTGGTTCCATTTGCATCCAGTCACAGCCGGATCATGAAGACTTGGATTCTTCTCACTCCTAGCCCTCAGCTCATTCTTAGTAACCATTAAGAGAATGCGTGAATGAGTGAATGAATGAATTCAACAGCAAAGGAAGCTGGTCTGAATATTACCTGCCAGTTTACAAGATCTCCGTTTAACTGTACCTGCTGGGAAATAAAGGTCAAGGAGGCTTGTCATCCTGAGACCTGTCCTGTCCCTAGTACTGGCTGGATTTGTGTGTCAACTTGACACAAGTAAGACTCATCAGAGAGGACGGAGCCTCAGCTGAGGAAATGCCTCCATGAGCTCCAGATGTAAGGCATTTTCTCAATTAGTGATTGATGAGGGAGGCCCAGCCCACTGTGGGTGGGGCCATCCCTGGGCTGGTGGTCCTGGGTTTTATACGAAGGCAGACTGAGCAAGCCAGGGAAAGCAAGCCAGTAAGCAGCATCCCTCCCTGGCCTCTGCACCTGCCTCCAGGTTCTTGCCCTGTGTGAGTTCCTGTCCTGTCATCTTCAGGGATGAGTAACAATGTAGAAGTGTAAGCTGAATAAGTCCTTTTTTTTTTTTTTTGTTCATGGTGTTTCATCACAACAATGGAAACCCTAACTAAGACACTTGTGCAGATGTGGGCATGCTCAGAATTCTTATTGCCAGTCCTTACTTTTTTCCCATTGAGCTTAGTGGACCTCACCATGTGTCTTTACCCACCACACTCACTGACCTGCCCAACCTGATGAGCAACCTACAGGTCTCTCTGTCAAGGACAGGCTTCACAGAGGGACTACTTACTGTCCTCTGTTCTCCACCGACACAGGGAGATATTCAGGGCACTGAGTCTGGAACACAGCTGGGCCGGATCATGAATACCCCCCTTCCCGTTTAAGCCACACGTTTCTGAAAGAAACATGGGTCTAGCCATGTCTGGTGACATATGCCTGTGGTCCTAGCTGTGTGGCAGGTGAAGAGTTAGCTTGTTCACAAGTTCGGGGTTGGCTTGGGGTACATAGTGACCTTGTATTGAAATAAAATCAAAAGCCAGGCTTGGTGGCTCATGCCTGTAATTTCGGCACCCTGAATGCTGAGGCAGGATGAACACTAGCAATTTGAGGCCAACCTGGGCTACAGAGTAAGCTTGTGGCCAGCCTTGACCCTGTCTCCAAAACCCAAATCAACCAATCAGTCGGTCAACTACTAAATAAGCTCAGAACTTCCCAGCTTCCCTATGAGCCTGGGCGTGGCTGCTATCAGGTTCGCAGAACTGAAGTGTGACACACACACATAAAATCATCCAGCCCTTAGAGGAGGTGAAGTCCCAACAGTACAGTGTAGACAAATCTCAGAAACAATTACCCTAAGAGACAGAAGTCGGCTGCAAAAGACCATGTCTTATGAGATGCCATTCAGAGCAAAGACCTAAGCAGAGAAGGCAACTGTTAGAAGATGGATGGATGATGTGAGGGGAGGGGTGAGGGCTGGATGGGCACAGTGGGGGAGGGGAGGGATGGAGGGGAGGCAACAGCTAGGGTTCTGACTTTCTTTCAGAGGTGACGTAAATGTTGATGAAAAAGGTCTGCTATACTTTTTGTGACTATACTAAAACCCATCAAACACATGCCAAGTGGGTGAACTGTCCGTATGTGGACTATACCTCGGAAACTCCATTGAAAACAAAACAAGTCAGAAAACCAAACCAACAAGTTGTGCCTGTGAGGCACAAGGCAAAGCAGAGGCTTGTGGGCTGAGCACAAGGCAGCAGTCCCACCCTCTGACCTCCTCACAGCTGTGGAGTCAAGATGGAAGCCATCTCACCCAGCTCAGCGACCTAGTCAAATTGCCACAGCTGAGAATGCATCTGTGTACACTTGTTTCCTCCGTGTGTCCTGAGGGACCCATGCACACCTGCCCCTCTGCAGGCCTCACCTGTGAGAGCCAACATTCTCCTGGTCACTAGAGAGAGACAGGAGGTCAGACCAGGTCTCTGCAAAGGACCAGACAGGCATGTCTTTTGTAGTCAGTCCTGGACCTCAAGACCATCAACTGAGTTATCAATGTTGCTTAGAAAGCTGTGGATGAGGTCCGGGTTTCATACACCAGCATGCTTGAGCTGCTGTTCTGTCTGGTGTGAATTGTCTGGTGTGAACTGTCTGGTGTGAAGTCTCTTGCCGTGGCTTTGATTTTTTTTTTACTTCCCTGTGGTATGGAGTATCTTCCGTGCTCATTGGCCATTTGTTTTGGTCTGAACTGATGAGCCTCAGAATATTCTACCCTCTCCCCACCCCCTGTTGCAGTAAATATTAAAAAATATATAAATGGTTTATCTCTCTTTCGGCCCCGAGGTCTCGCTCCTCAGGACAGACCCTGATACGGAGCCGCACACATCTCTGTCACTTGGTCTGTGCTACCGAGTCCGAGTCACCACCATGGCCCAACATTTTGTGCAACTCCCTCCCCTGGCGGTTTTCTACCTCCTGTTCTCTGCCTCTGTCCCAAGGTGTTTCTCTACCCCAAAATCCCACATAAATACAACTCCACAGCTGACAGCTTTTCATACAGGTTTATATATTCAATTCTCAGTCCACAAACCTTCTATACAACAAGATCATATCAAATAGACAAAGATACAAACTGCCCTTCTATATGAAATACTAGACCTATAAAATTAATGTTCATATCTATATAATGCCAATCAACATCACCTGGGTCTAGCTGGTCCTTGGGAACCTCCATCTTGCCACGGCCTCCCCTTGTCCTCTGACCTCCTCAGACTTCTCTCTCCCTCACCCTGCCCAGTCACTAGCTTTCCTTTATTTTATAATTAAAATGGGAAGGTTCAGATGAAGTCACCTCTTGAGTATGTGACTAGGCAGCCCTTCTTGGGGAAGTGGAATTAGCATTAAAATACAAACAGTTTCAGGACAATCTACACCCCCCCCAGCCCCCCTCCCCCCATCCCCTGCCTCTCCTCACTCTCTTCCTGTGTTAACCACTCCCTCAGCAAGACAAAGGCCTCCTAAACAAGGTGAGTTTCAAGTGTGGCGTATTTCTGAATACTTATTTGATTTTGTTGTATGTGGCTGATAGGCGTATGGGTGGCTCTGCCACAGTGCTGGGTGGAGTTTGTTCTCACCTCCCACCTTTACATAGGTTCCAGGGATCGACTCTAGTCATATTCAGCAAGTGCCTCAACTCACAGAGTTCTTTTACTGTGGCCCCCTACCCTCCACCCCGGTGACTTTTTAACTAACACTGCTTAGCAAGTCTGGTGACATATACTGGCCAGTGAGCTTGCAGATGCTCTACATTGGGATTAATTTGCTCTTGGTTCCCTCTAGGAAGTCCCTCAGGAATGAATGCTGTTCTGCTCTCTGTTGTAGCCAGGATGGTTGCATACAGCAGGTCTTGAAACTCATGAATATCTGTCCCAGCTCTTGAGACTGGGCCCACAGAGACACGCTTCCAGATAATTTCTGGGCTGCTAAACTTCTCATGTCTCCGAAATGCATTCTCAATGTTTAGTTATTTCCTGCTTCAGTTTAACTCCACTGACCTTGGGCAGGTGACGGTGTCATAACCAGGGACATAGGGAGGAAAATCAAGCTATCCTGGCAGCACCTGGGGGAAGAAAGGCTGATGTTTCCATGTTTGGATACATTGTCTCTATTGAGAAAACAAGCTCCCTGAAGTATTTACTACATCAGGTGCTTGGCCCCAACCCAAACAGTCTCAGCATGACCCATGGTGTCCGGGGACATCTGGGTCTATAAAGGGTTAATGAAAAGGAGAATTGAGTTGAATGGAAGCAATTCATCCAATAGTCACTAAGCAAGTGTTGACCATCCCAAACCTTCTGCCCAGAAATCAGTTCTGTTGAACACACTGTGGCAGGCTGGGAGAGCTGGCAAAGGAAGCCAGTGTTGCCATGGAGACCAGAGAGGAAGCATTGTGTGAGGAATGGCTAGGCCATTTAGATGTGATGGATGTTGGAGATAGAAAGACTGAGCAACTTCATGACCCTAGCTGGGGTCACCAGGTGGTGCAGGGTACCCATTGCTGAGACCAAAACCCATGAGGTGCTCTGTCTGGAACAAGTCCCCTGAAGTTCATGGATCCCTCGCAGCCGGGTCATTGGGAAAAGCCTGTCACAGACAGTTCTGCCAGGGGGAGGGCATGTACTACTCATGTGAGCCCTTCAGCCATGGGGCAGGAGGATAGGCTCTGTGGCCTGGGCCTTCCTACCCTGCTGAGCTCTAAAGAGAAGATCAGCTTTAAAAAGGTTGAGCTAGTATTATGTTATGGGTGCTTTGCCTGTATGTTGTCTGTGTAGTAACCAGCAGAGACCAGAAGAGAGTATAGATCCTTTGGAACTGGCATCACCGACAGTTGTGAGTGCCCTGTGGGTCCTCCGAACCTAAGTTCTCTGCAAGAGCAACAAGCACTCTTTAATCTCTTCAGTCCCTAAGTGGGGAACCTTTCATTTCTTTATAGTTCTATAAAAGCCTCCTGAGATAATGCCAGCCTCACCTCAAGAAGGTTAGCAGGTGTTTTCCTTTGTCTCAGGTTGTTCTTCCTTACACCTCATGGCTGAGTCCCACAGTCTCAAAGCGCTCCCCGAAGCCTGCAGTCTTAGGTACCCTGCGTCCCTGGATTCTATGTAGTGGACTGAAAACCCCCTCCCCCAGCCCCCAGCCCCGCTCCCATCCACAAAGATAATCATGCCCTAATCCCAGACTCTGAGTATGTGATTGTGAGCAATAAAACGGGGTTCACTGCTGTGCTTACGTTATTGATCTTGGGATAAGGGAGATTATCTTAGGTTGTCCGGGAAGCCCAAAAGCGAAGCAGGAAGATTAACAGAAGTGGCAGGGAGTGTGAGGGTATAATACAACGCACAAAGCAAGACTCAGTTTTATATGCCGCCTTCAGGTCTGGTAACAACTGCAAGTCCCCGCGGACAGTCAATCCACCCCTCGTCCTTGCCAAGCAGACCAGCCGCCACTGCTACTTAACTATGGGTTGTACGGTAGAGGGAACTCTTCAGTTCCCTCCCAGATCCTGGGGCTGTCCAAGGGGAGTCAGAGTCAGTCACGGCTCCCATGGAGAGGCAGAAGAGAAAGTTCTGGAAGCACAGAGCCTGTATTCAGATGCGAGTGTGTGTGGTCTGCCCAGTATTAAGGGACGAGACCTTGTTTGAAAGTGCCCCTTCCAAACTCCAGGTGCTGGAGCGCAGTGACCAACATGACAGCATTAGAAGTCACAGCCTTAAGGAGTAGTACTCATCCGTACTTCCAACATGCAGAAGCAGGGGGTCCAAGCAAGTTCTAGACCAGCCTCTTCTACATAGGGACTTCCAGGGCCCCCCGGTCAGAGCACACTGACAGCTTTAGACTATCACCTAACTACAAGCTACAACACAAATCTGTCCTGGTTCCGAGGGTCAGAAGCTCAGGGATGGTTCCCTTCTTCAGGGTCTCATGAGGCTGAAATCAAGGTGGCAGCTGGAGCTATGGTCACAACTGACGTCCAAGGTCCTGTCTGCATAGGGCAAGGCCGCACTGCATGCTAGGTTGTCCAGACACCCAGGTTAGCAGCCGCTGTGAGGAGGCCCTGGTGCTGAGCAGAGTCAGTGAGGCCTGAAGCTCACCCAGTGGGGCCCTGTCAGGTTCTGGTGGAACTGCTAGGGGTTCCTTGAACATCACGTCTATTTAAAGGGCCAGGGTCTCGCAGAGTCTCCTTCGCTGCTGCTCTACTAGACAGACCTGTTCTCCTGTGCTGGTAGGACAGACGTGTAGTTTTCTCTTGACCCCAGGGAGGCCCCCAGGCCCGTCGCCGGAAGCCTCCCCTCTCTAACAACAGCCGCTTGTTTATTTATGGCCAGCAGGGGGTGCTGCTGTTCCTGTCTTCCTTAAGAGCCAGCCTGATTTGGCCAGGTCTACTCCAGAATCTCTGAAAGACTCAAAGCCAATTGGTTCTATATCTTAGTTACTTCTGCAAAAACTTTTTTTTGTTGTTGTTGTCCCATGGGAGGTCACGATGCAGGGTTCCAGTCATCCCATCATCCTCAGAGGGCCTCCCCACGCTCAGGGAGGGTTTTGCAAGGCCTGCCTGTGTCCTCTCTGGGAATGGAGTGAGTGAGGACTCGCTCAGCATCAGTCAGCAATGAGCCCTAATTCAAGCTCCATCCTGTCCCTTACATCTGTCAAGCTGCCAATCCCCCTGGGGGTGGGGACACACTGACAATTGTGATGCCTCTCAGAAGGGGACAAGCACTTCTGACTTTCTTCCCCTCCTCTGGTGGCATCTTACCCCACCATGTGCCTGGCCACGTTCTTTCTCCCCATCCTTTCAGCCACAAAGAGGCCTCCCTGCAATGACAGACACACTGGGAACACACTTTGCTTTTCTTTACTGAGAATGTTCCTTCTGGCCCTCACTTTCTTCAGGTCTTGGTTCAAAGCTCTTCTGGTAAAACTCCCTTTCCTGATCTCCATAGGATGCAGGCTCCTTCTGGGATGCTCCCTTCTCCATTCCTCCTCCTCCCTGGTGCTGCCTTAGAGGGAAGCTAGCTCTTTACTCAGGTCCCTGAGCAACATCCCCAGGTCTGGCAACCCCGCATGGAGGAAGAGGCCCATGCTGTGTGGTTAGTCAGTCTTCCCTCTCCCTCCCAGGTCTAGGTGTCCATAGAAGAGTCAGGCCCTTCCCTCTGTTGGGTGACAGAGGTGTGGCTGAGGAGCCTTCACAGGTGTGCATTTGTCCACACATTCCTGTATGACCCTGGCCCTAATGGGAAGAGTCTACCCATGCTATTACAGGCAGGGTGCGCCAAGAACCTGGCAGAGGCCTGCTGGGTGAGCTCCAGGCCATACCACCTTCTTCACAGGGCAAGAGGCTTGTCCTTGGTACCAGGGTCTTCTCACCATGGTCCATGGGAGCCCTGCCTGGCCACACCACAGCCTATCTTTCTCCTGCGCCTCACCTGAGGAACCCTGTGAGTTTAGGCAGTCAGTTGTCAGTGGGCTCGACCCCACCACGGTGGAGTCTAAAGCAAAGCATGTGCCTCTGTCACCCGCCTGAGTAAAGAACCCTCTTCCCCCGAGAGGACAGTCATTAGCATGCATCCGTTTAAGGCCTTGCGTGGCGCCATTCTCAGCTCATCTAAACCTTGAAGAATTTGTGCAGTCATAGGAAGGCTGATGTCCCCAAAGACCTCTTACCGTCTTAGCCTCTTGGTGACTCTTGTCTCTGCTTCCCTGAGAGCCATTGGTCACGCACCATTCCAGTGTCCTACTGGACTCAGATACCTGTACCCTTGAGAGGAAGATGGATTTCCCCCAAAACAAAACAAAACCAAAGCAAAACTTAGGAGTTTTGGGCTGGAGTGATGGCTCAGAGGTTAAGAACATGGACTGTTCTTTTAAAGGTCCTGACTTCAAATCCCAGCAACCACATGGCAGCTCACAACCATCTGTAATGAGATCTGATGCCCTCTTCTGGTGTGTCTGAGGACAGCTACAGTGTACTTATATGTAATAAATAAATATCTCAAAAAAACTTAGGAATTTTTGGTAATCCATGATTTCCAAAATGTAAGTGGCACAGCCCTACCTACCTTTTTAAAACATGACCAGCCTGGGTTCAGGGTTCATTTGAGGCCCTTGGTGTCTGCAGGATTTGCTGTCCTGGAAGAATCTCAGAAGGTTCTAGTAGCCAAAGCCCATGTCAGAGGCCAACAACTCTTGTCATAGTCATGCGTTTTTCTACACTTTACAGTCAAACATATGTTGTTCTTGAAGGAAAAAGAACAAACAGGTTCTAGGCATATTGGAAACCAATCATTTTTAACTTGAAGGAAGTGAATGTGGTCCCAGTGGACTTGTTAAATTTCTATTCACTTTATGAGTTTGAGCATTTGCCTGCATGTGTATGTGAGTACCATATGTTTAGTCGTGTCCATGAAGGTTGGATACCCCAGAACTTCAGTAATGGCTGGTTGACAGTCACCATGTGTGTGTTCAGAATTGAATTGAGGTCCCTGCAAGAGCGCCGGGTGCTCTTTATTACCGAAACATCTCTTCAGCTCCCTCAGGTTTTTGGTATGACTGGGAATGTAGCTCAGTGGTACATGCTTCCACAGCAACACACTCACACACACACATTCACAAACATACTCACACACACATACATACACACACTCATACATATATACACATGCACACACATGCACACACAGTCACACACACACACACACACACACACGAATGTCTTCTAGAAAATAGAACACACACTCAAACAGGGCTCCTGCTCTGCTCTTCTGTGTAACAAACAGCATATTTTGATGTTGCACACTCTTTGCATCTCTTGCATGTGTCTAAGAGTAGATGACAGGGATGAAGGCCTTCCTTCAGTTCTCACGCACTAAGACTTGGGTTTTCTCCCTATATGCTGATTTTTAGGTTAAATCATCTTTATTAGGCGTGTAACAAATGACTCCCATTTGTGTGTGCTTTTGCATTGTTTTGTTTGAGCAGATGCGCACGCCCGCGTTGTTGCTCCTTGATGTCCCTTCTGTTGCCTATCAGTCCGGAACAGACAGTCTCATTACTGAAAAACATTCTTTTGAGGCCTTCCCAGTCATTTGCCTTCCAGCCAACCTCTGTCTTAGAAACAACTTTACACAAGCCTTTCTTCTTCTCCATGATTGCTCTGCACAACCTCCTAATCCCTGCTTTTAATTTCCTGTTGCAGCAGCAGCTGACGGTCTGCGGGGTTCAAGCACTGAGCTGCTGTGGGCTCCCTGGCCGGGGAGACAGGAACAGTCTTGTTGTTTCTCTATTCTTTCTCAGCAGCAACTCATGTTTCATTCTTCAAAATTCTTATCTGTCTACCCACCCACCTACCTCCCACCAATCCATATCCATCCGCCCATTCACCAACCCATCTATCCATACATCCCTACCTCAAACACTCAACCACCCCATCTATCTATCCAGTCTGTCTGTGCAAGCACATACCCATCCATCAGTCCATCCATCCATCCATCCATCCATCCATCCATCCATCCATCCATCAGTCCATCCATCAGTCCATCCATCCATCCATCCATCCATCTACTCATCAATCCATCAGGCCATCCATCCATCCGTCCGTTGGTCCGTCCATTCATCCACCTACCAGTTGATCCTACTAGTCCTCCACCAACTAATCTATCATCCACTGATTCATCAATCCATAGTTCTAATCAATTTAATATCCATCAAATATGTTCAGTGTCTACGACCAGCCACTAGCTGGCTACCCAAAATCTTGTTCCCACCCAATTTATGTTCAAGAAGAGTGGGGGCACAATGGGACCCAGCAGACTAGCGTTGATTTTCTAGGGAAGAAGCACTAGATGGAGATTTGTAGAACAATACTGAGTTAATTACTCATCAGTATCTGTAGAGCACGAGGGGCCAGGCACTGTGATAACTGCCCATGACTGAGGCACCGACAAGCAAGGACAGGGGCGGGCTTGTTCTCTTGGGGTAGGCAACATGGCGGAGCAGGCTGCGGAGGTATTCTAAGTGAAGCATGCATGAGAAATGACGTGTGGTAGAACAGACATAGGAGAGAACCGATGGTGTATGCCGGTTGGAGGCTCAGCATCTGCCTGGCAGTCCCTTCCCTGAAGAACGGTGCTCAGTGCCCCGGTTTGAATCTTAGAGGGAGAGGAAATGTCAGCTGTGGGCGCTACAACTCAACTACTGGCAGATCATTTCCAACTTTCATACGTGCGCCATGATGAGAAATGGCTGTTCACAGACAGCCCGACACACGCCCTGGAGAAGATGGGGTGTGTGTGAAGGAAACCTGTCTGCCCAAGGCCATGTGACCCGATGAGTCAGACTGAGTTTCCAGTGTGAATTACCCATTGGGAAGAGAAGCACACTTCAAAGAAAAACCCCCAGGTCCCACTTCAGATGCAGGGAAGGGAGGGGGTCTGACACTCAGGATCTTCCTCCTAAGTAATTTTGAGGTAAATTATCTGTGAAGTTTCTGTCTGAGCTGCTGAATTTGATGAGTGTCACTGAGTACACTTGTTAAATAGAGGTAAACATTCCACACTGTGAGGTAGGATGTATCCCGGCCGCCTGTTGGCTTTTGCCCACAACAGGCCCACATGCTGCATTTTACTCTTTGGTGATTTAATATTTGATAAGGCTTATTTACTGCACAGCTGAGTTCTGTATGTCTCACCTAAAAATGAAAGCTCTCTGAAAAACCAGATTTCCTGTGGACACCAAGTCATAGCACAGTCTGGGAACGCCCTCCATGCTGGGTTTGCTGACTGCAAATCAGTGTCTATAACCCCGAGCCTTAACGGTGTCAAGAACTACCATACCCTGTCCACTGCATGCCAGTATTATGTTGGTTTAGCAGCCATTCTAAGGAGCACATTTCCCCAATTTACCAGGTCAGCCAGACACCCACGAAGTCTATGACTTTCATATTAGGTGCTTTCTTGTTTTTTTTTTTTTTTTTTTTTTCCTTTTCTTTTTTTCCACAAGGAGAAGTTTAATAGAACGGGGATGGGGCAGGGGTCAGGGTCAAGGGAAGAGAATTAAAAAAAGAGTGCGAGGAGGAGGGGTTTCGGTCTTTGTAGGGGTAGTGACGTCACTTGCTCCCAGTTGGAGATGGGATTCTGAACTGATGTCTTCTGGGAATGCTTTGGCTGTTTCCATGGCAATTGATGTGCCAGGTTCCTGTCACTTGTGGGTGGAGCCATCCCTGGGGGAAGGGGCTATCCTAATGCTAACATTCCTCCCTTTTTCTTATAATAAAAATAGGAGGGGATAGGGGAGCCGATGGTGAAAAGGGAATAGGGTTGTTGTGATCTGTGACTGTTTCATGCTTGTTTGGGGACGACGTTTTCTAGAGAGTCTGGATAAGTGGGGGTAAGGATGTTTGTCCAGTCTTAGAGTTGGCTGTTCCCTTGTTGTCCAGGGTCTGTGGAACCATCTGAGGATAGGTCAGAACATGGTGGCTCACACCATCTGTAATGAGACCTGATGCTGTTCTCTGGTGTGTCTGAAGACATCTACAGTGTACTCATATGTAATAAATGAAAAAAAAAAATTAGGTGCTTTCTACATGTCGTGTGTCGGAGGCTTGGTCATCTGTGTCACCTCAGATAGTGATGCTATTTTGGGAGCTGGTAGAAATGTTAGGAGGTGAAGGCAATCTAGAGGTCAGAGGTCACAGGTCAGGGGTTGCAGTGGGGTGTGTCTGCCTTCTGACTGCTCTGAGGTGAACAACCTTACTTCATTGTGTCCTCACACCATGGTCCAGGAACAGGGCCAGGCTGCACAGGCTGAACCTTGGAACCATGGGGTAAATCTTTCCTCCTCCAAACTGTTTCAGATATGTGTCACAGCGGCAAAATATGAACCACACACGGTTGAAGAACTACATTTAATCAACAGGCACGTAAATCCTGACCCGCCAACCCCGCATCTGTCACTCTCTCATTGCTGAGACCCTCCCACCATCTTAGGCATGTTGCCATGCCTCCAGATCTGAGTGACCTAGCAGTAACTTCAAACTTCCAGCCACTCGTGCTTGCCACAGAACGACTCAGAAGATGTGTTCCTCGGGGTGTCCAGTGACCGAAGTTCTCCAGGGTCAGCTTCTTCAGCAGTGGGGTTACCACCTTTCTGTAGCAGGTCAGTCACTGGGCAACTCCTCAGCTCTCTTCTAGGATTATTGATGAACTAGTGCCTGGGCCAGCATACCACACAGTCTCGGTCGTCTAGAATAGTGGAGGGGAACCCCATGGTATGTATTTAGCAATATGTCCCTTCTACCTCCAGCTAGTCAATTAGTGATCTATTCAATAATTAGCTCTGAGCAACTGGATTAAAAAGAACAGCATGTTAATTTTCACGAGGGAGTATTTAATGTTAATTGTGATCAGTTAATGCTAATCACGATCAAGATTAACGTCTCCTTCCGTATTTTAGCAAATAAATATTTAGTGAGGCCTTTGCAGGCTGTCTGGCCGCCAGGAACTTTACAAGCCCTTTTCCAGAGAAAAGGTGGACAGAGTTTCAGATCTTCTGAGCAACTTTTATCTGACATAGCAAGTAAAAATGCTCGCAGCCAAGTCCCTGGGACTTGCATGGTCCAAAGAAAGAACAGATTGTCAGCAGCTGTCCTCTGTACACACATGCAGTGTGGGGTGTGACTACACACATACATCTATACTAAATAATGTTTAAAAATACCTTATTTTCTCTGGATATTCTATTGGCAAAGAACCCCTGAGATCAGCAGGCTTTGCTGAAGCTGGGGTGTAGTCGGTGTTGTCAGTGGTAGCACTTAGCTGGTACTCATGAGGCCTCAGATTTAATTCCCAGATCTATACATGGGTGGATGGCTGAGCGAGCGAGCGAACAGCTCAGCAGAAGTTCTGGTGAACAGGGCTGACATCGTAAGATTGTCTTTCCCCCGTACAGAGGAGACACTGAGAATTCTAACTCTGGTTTTATCTGTTTGTCCCTTTCCTGAGTGCTGTGTGCTTGACACTGAATTATAATTAATTACAAATGAAGGCGGCCTCCTACAACTCCCAGAAAGAAAATGACAAACAACTTCTCCAGAAGAGCATATTGTGCTGATTTATTATAGAATGCAGTTAAAAAAAAATATCTGAGGTTAGCCTCTCCGGTTCTAAGTCAGAACTGGAAACACTGGGCATCAATGGTTGGCCTCCCACCTGTGGGCCCCTCCCCACGGAGAGAGGGAGCACTGGAGACAGGGTATGGAGAACATCAACCCATCGTTCCCGGGGAAACCACCTTCTGAGTTCCCAAAGCATGCACTGTTAGTTGGCATTAGGTTATTCAGAGTGACAAACCTTGTAATGGCATTGTTAAGACCAAAATAGAATATCTGTTTACCAGACACACACACGATGACTAGAAAAGGAGGAATTCCCAAATGTTCACTGAGTGTCACAGTCATCTGAATGAAAGAGGAAAGGCACTGTGTCCCTCTAGGAACTCACGGCTACGAACTCCACATGCTCCGAATTCACCCCTTAAACACATGACAGCAATTTCCACCACACACAAGTCACAGGCAGCTTGAAACCCCCTCTGCCCTCTATTTCCACCCAGGTACAGACAGGAACTAAGATATGCTCTTGGCTTTATTTACAAGTTTCTCTTCATGTTTCAATGGGGGTGAAAAACTGTCTCAACCAACAGCTCCCAAGGAGGGTTTTGGCTGAAATTCACGCACAAACCACTACATGAAGGAAACAATGGGACCGGCGCTGAACCCAAACACCCGAACCGAACCTCCCCACCCGCAGACGGCTGGCACCGAAGCTGCTGCTCTCCCTCGGGATAAGTGAAGTTCTGCTGGGGGACTCAAGATCAACTTCTTTTGCAAGAAAGCACACGTGACATGGTGCACTGGGCAGGGTGATGCATGGACGTCTCCAGCCGAGACCCACACGTGTGTGGGCGCTATTCGGAGACAGCCAGGCCAGGACACCTGGTAAGAGTGTTCCAGAACTTTCTTAGCTTCCCAAGATGGAAAACCACAGTGTAACTTTCTATGTGAACAAAGGTTGGTCTTGGGACCCAGTAGTACACATGCATGAACACTAGACCACGAGGGAAGAAACGAGAACAATTTCCACACCATGTGGGACTTGTCCCGCCACCTTTCTACACTGGACACCAGGTGGCTTAGGTAGGCTTCTGGCTACCAGTGAGGGCTGCACCCTGACTGGAAACAGAAATCCCTTGGCCACCAGTCAACCTGTCCTTGCCAAAAACAGAACCTAGAAAAGAGTGAGTACAAGACTTATCAGTTTTCTCAGGATGTCCCCACTGTCCTTGTGTGATGGCCTCACACTCAGTGAACAGCCTAAGACATTCCCAGGTGCCGCGGGCAGGGACTGAGGTGCGGCATCGGAACAAGGAGAAGAGGCCTTGACCCTCTTCTGAGCAACAGGAACTGGAATTTCTGCCACAGTGGTCACGGCTGTTCCCTCCAAAGCTATGACCAGCCACCTGAACAGTAAAAGATTCCTCCCCACATGTGGGACTCAGAACCCGCTGTCTCCGTCTGTGTGCGGGTTCAGCTGAGGTGGATGGGCGTGTACTCTGGCCTCCGAGTCTGGATGATTTTTGGCTTGGGTCTCTTCATTCTCTCCATCTCTTCCTCTTCCTCCTCATTCTCTTGGTCGCTCTCACACACGTGGACCACCACGCTGGGGGTGGTGTCTGTGGCTGCGTGCAGCTCATACTTCTCTCCTGGGGAAGGAAACAGCACACGGTGAGTGGGAATCAGGGCTCGTCCTGGAGGATAGGCAGGTGTGTGGGAGGACACCGGTTTGCTTGGCCATTTTGTGCCTGTCTTCTGATGGGTTGAGAGACTGGCCACACCCAGTTTGCACTTGTGCCTTGTGGATGGCTTACTCACAAGATGGAACATCTGCACCACAGAACAGCTTTCTGTCAAACACAGAGGGAAGGGAGGGAGGCAGTGCTCACCCTCATGTCCACCCAGAGGGCTCCCGTCAGCATTCTCCAAGGCTGTGTGGGAAGCATCAGTACAGGGGAAAGATGAGCAAATGCCACCGCTGGAGACAAATGTCCCGGGCCTCCCTTGAAGGGATCCTGGGCAGGGCCTCAGAGCACGGCGTCGAGAAGGTGTGGGGAGGCCCTATCTATGTGCCCTGTGCATGCACTGACTGAGTCGGCCTTGAATCTGCCCACCCTTATCATCCTCTCCTTAGTTTGGAGACAGTTTTACATAGTGTGGGCTGGTCTCAAACTCACTGAATAGCTGCATTTGACCTTAGACTTCAGCTTCTCTCGTCTCATCTTCTGGATGCTGGGACCAGAGGTTCTGCACCACCATGTTTGACACTGGAGGCCAAGCTCAGTGCTTCCTATCTGAGCGACAGCCTTGGTCATATCATTGTCTGTCTGTCTGTTATCTATCTATCTATCTATCTATCTATCTATCTATCTATCTATCTATCATCTATCTATCAGTATCTATCATTTATCCATTCATTATTTACTTTTTCTTGCAGCAGCTAGTCACTGGAACTGGGAATGCCCCTCACTGCTCTTCCGGGCTAGCCTGAGCTCGCCCAGGCTCTAGCTCATTCACATCACTGTGGTACAGCAGGTTAGGCTGGGCCTACTGCCACCAAGAAACCTAGCTGGGAAGGGAGTCTGCACTGGCATGGCGCGGTGGCCGTCGTGTGGACAGAGCGAGCCCAGGGGCTGACTTCTTTGTACCCTTCGCCTCCTCTGTAAATGGGGCTAATCCCATGGGAGAATGAATCCAAACCACCCAGCATCAGGCTCACTACACGCACGCCTGACAAAAGCCATCCCGATGTGTCTTACAAATGGGAGGTGCTGGGGATGTAGACCCGAAAAGCGGCACTTGCCGGCAGATCAAGGGTCGGGGTTTGGACCCTAGTGTTGAACTGGCTAACCTTCCAGCTGATGTCGTGGCTTTGGGGGGCCTCCTGCTTTCTAGTCTGAGGCAGCATGGCCTCTACCCTACCAGTGAGACTAAGAAGCGGGGAGCTTTGGCTCTCCCTGAGTGCCAAGGGAAAAAGCTGTCACTGAGGCTTTTCTATCAGCATCTGCCCATGGCCCAAACACAGAGCTGAGATAACACATGAAGGCCCACCTCCATTCCTGCTTCTGCAACAGTCTGGTAACACACCCATAGACCCCAAACCCTCGGCTGCGCTAGGGCTGCATGCTGAGCCCTCTACTTGTCCACACAGGCCGTTTCCAGTTGTGACCTTCACGCCACAATTAGCACTAGTAAGGTGATTCTCAGCTTGTGTCATGGGAGGAATTTCCATTTAGGCTGTGTTCTCAGAAATGTAATCTTTCAGCACGGAACTGCTGATGGGCCATGAAAATAAAACCCTTGCCCTAAAGGCACGTCAGATGTCTGAAGGAGAAACGAGGAGCTGATGGGCAGCTTTCATTTGCTTGCTGTGTGGGGAGAGAGAGATGCTCACATCCCCGCACTGCGGCCCTTCCTCCCACCCAGCCTCCTGCAGACCAATCCTGAGGATAGGAGCCACAACATTTACTATTTCCAAACCCCAGACACTCAGCACTGACTGGGCCACACACCATGCAAAGTGCTGTTTGGGCGATGGATGACCTGTCCCAGTGGATGACATTCATTCAGGGCCCTGTCCTCACCATGGCCTGTGGTCTCCTCCCTCCCACCCACTAAGGAAGTCGGGTAGGAATGACGACGGCTGACATGAACTCTCTAGAAGGTTGGTCTGTTTCCCTGTTCCCATCCCACCTGGAACATGACCTGGGGCCTGGGGTGAGGGGATAGATTCAGGGGACACTTGGGGGGTACAGTGGTGTACAAGACCCACAGGCTGCTACCGTCTCCTAGAATCCTTCAAGGGGCACACGCTCCAGGGCCAGCCGCAGCAATGTGGAAGAACGCAGGGGTCATGTGAGGCCCGAGGGGACCCCAGAGTCTCCCCACACCTTGCAGATGCTTGCCCGCCTGAGATTGCTGCTTACCTGGCCCCAGCTTGGAGATTGCATATAAAAGGTCGTAATTTATGACGGGCGTAGCGTCTTCTACTTGTTTCCAGCCAACGGGTGGGGAGGCAGGAGGAGAGATGAGAAACTGTTTGTCTGGGTTGGGCGGAGCCAGGTGTGAACTTCCTATGTGTAAAGTCTGAGGAGAGAAACCAGTTCGTCATTTCGCAGCAAGGTCACACGGCAGTTCATGGGAGCTTCTGGAAGGCAAGCACCCAAGGGCTGACGGATGGTCATGCAGTGGGCCAGTATGACTCCAAGAGGAGCCATGAATGGTTTGCTCAGAGGTGAAGGTTGGACCTGATTCTGGTTTTGGTGCCTGTTCTGAGTGGGCCAGGTATGACTCCAAGAGGAGCCATGAAGTGGTTTGCTCAGAGGTGAAGGTTGGACCTGATTCTGGTTTTGGTGCCTGTTCTGAGCAAACTTCTCAAGTAACAACCCTGGATGAACACTGATGCGGGGAAGGACTTATCCTGACTCATGGTTCAAGAGGGCGCTGCCATCATGGGGAAGGCAGAGCAGACTTACAGTAGCCCTGTAAGCAGCTGTAGAAGCATGTGGTAACTTGTTACGTGGTGCCAGGAAGCAGAGGGAGCTTCAACCAGAGGTGGGGCTGGGCTCTAATCCCTCAAAGTGCACCCCTCAGGGACCTAATTCCTTTAGGTAGGCCCAGCCTCCTAAAGTTCCTTAACTCTGCACTACCCAAGTATTCATTTCATGTCAAACTCTACCAGTGCCAACAGGTGAGAGCACGCCGCACGGCTGTGCTGGCCCTGAGCCGGCCGGAAGTGAGCAGAGACAACGAACGGGAGCAGTGCTGAGCTCAGAGGCGCTCCTTACCAATCTCTGTGGGGCTCAAAGGCACAGCCACATCTCTGTGCGTGTGGGGTGGAGGGGCGAGGAGACTCAGAGCCTGGCAAGGACCGAATTTACCTTGGGAATAACCTTCCAGAAGTTGCAACCTACCAGTCCCCCACTCCAGTATCAGATGGAAGTTGAGAGCCACCTTGAGGGCATCCCAGAGGTTGGTGGAACAGTGGTCAGCCCACCCACTGCCTCTTTTCTGCACCTCAGCCAAGAGGCTCAACCATCTGATAACCCCCACCCCGCCCCGACTGACAGCCCTGTGCTCATCTGAATCCAGGTTTGCAAGGAGCTGTTGGAACCTATGAGAACCCGCACCGGCTTGAGATAGCTCTTGACATGTCGCTGGCCTGACCCCAGAGAAGCTCACTAGTTTGCAGGAGCAGGCAGCAGTGGCCCATCCTCCACCCCAGCCCCAAAGCTCACTGGTGAGCAAGGAGAGCTTGCTTTCCCTTCTTTATGATTTAACCCGGGAAGGTTCAGGCTTACTATAGATCTTCACCCGATCCCTCCACACAGCAGGTGAGACCCGAAGGATTCAGGGTAGGAATCCTGCCTCTCAGGTGAACTCTAGGTTTCCAGTGCAGAAACAATCAGCATATAAGGGGCTTTGCCTGGAAGGGCTTCGAAGGAGCAGCCTTCAGGTGAATTGAACGCACTGACCTGAGCGAAATATAACTTCATTTCCTTCCCCAGGAACTCGGTCTTGTGCAGCCTCAGCCTGGCATCGGCGGCAGACAAGGGGCTGCTGAAGTTGATTCGGACACGCTTGAAGCTCTTAAAATACTGGAAGGTGATGTCCTTGTCATACGTCCGGAAGAGGGATTCAAATTTGGCCTGAAAAATAATAAAAGGGTTTTAAACTCACTGTGTCCTCAGTCATTGTCCTCCTTGGTAAAGAAGTGAGTCACTTCAAGGACTCCAATGTCTGTGTTAGAGAAAAGCCTGCCCCTCCTAAGGAAGCCGACTTTGCTGTTTGTTAGGTTGGGGGCGGGAGGCCTTGCACAGATAAACACTCGAGCCACCGCTAGACTCACTCAGATGATCTAAAAGAAGGTAGAAGATGCGATTCAGTATAGCAAAGTCATTTAACCAGCAGAAGATTACCAGCCCTTTCTAAGGTGGGACAAGCGTTTTCCCAGGAGGTAGTCAGGGCATCATTATCCTAAGCCTGCTATCTCGTGACTTCCTCCCACCAGCCACCTCCATCCACAGTGGGCACTGTGCTCTCCGGGCATTTCTTTAGGGCTCAAGGCCCTGGAGCAGATTTAAAGGTGTAGAGGGGAAGAACCTTTTTAAAAAGGGAAGAACAAGGAACAATGGCCTTAAAAGGAGGTCTGATCATTCCGTAAAGGGAGCTCCCTGTGAACTCCACTGAGGTTTTATCTCCTACTTTTTAACTCTCTGGAAGAATGCTGGTTTAAGATTGAATGTAGTACAAATGGGCCCTGCGCTCCAGCGATGGCTTTCACGCAGGTACCTGGTGTTGTAAGGGCTGCTGAGAATTATGAAATATCATCATGAGCTCTTAGCATGGAAAACCCAGATTCGGGGATTACAAACTTGGCTCTCGGCTTCTGGAAAAACCTCATCAGTCTCCTGGAAAAGGCTGGGGAGCCCTGCCCTCTCCTGTGTGTGGGGAGGGGAGCAGAGGGGCTGAACCTCCTGGGGACTCCAGGAAGACTGTGCTTTTAGACGCCAGGTGGTTTCTGAACACTGGGGGCAGTTGTGGGGACTTCTGAGGAAGAGTGTTGAGAAGGCAGCTGGAAGAGATTCTGCACCCTGAGGTGCTCTCTGTACAGGAGGCCACCTGAGGCACAAGAGGGTACACTGTTCACAAGCCCATCCTGGAAACAGGGGAGTGGAGAAGGTTGCAGGGGCTTCTGAGTCAGCCATCTTTGGGAATAAAGGCCTCTTCTCTCTGAGGTAGGGACTAGGGGAGCCCACAGGTCTTCCCACATTGCTCTCTATACATTCCCTGGCTTTTCTTCATCTCAGAGCATTTCCGTGACCTTCTCACTGGGGCTCTGCAGAGGTTGGTGGGAGGAACACAGAGCTGACTTCTCTGCTGGCTGGGCGATTTCTCTCCTCCATCTCTCTTGGGCATCAGGTGAGTTTCTGGCTTAAGGGTTTCTTGGTAAAACTGAGATTATGCATGACCTCACCAACAGGCACTGTGACTAACTGTGTAGTTTTGAAGTTATGATTCAGAATTTGGGAGAGATGACTTTGGTGAATATTTTTAGAATGCAAGTCAGGGCTCAGAACCAAAGCACCAGAGAACACACATTCTTGCCAAATCCACACCACCACACACTTATGAAATAATCTTATTTGTTCTAATAGTAGGTGCCCAGCAGTTACAGTTGGATTGTATCTCTACCCAATTAACAACTGAGTGGTTTCGCTTATAATTAGTCTGCTAATAATATTCAGCACATCAAGTCTGTCTATGAATACAATGTGTTCTACAATCAAGTTCAAGAACTACTGTCCCAGTTTCTAATTAACTAACAATACTAAAACCCTCTACAGGTCCTAATATTGCTTGATTATAAAGCACAGCACACAAACACCATTCCCACAAAAAAAAAAAAAAAAAAAACAAACAAACCAAAAAACAGAACATGATCAATATTCACTCATATATGAGTCTTATATTAAAGATCAATCAGATGTCTTAGTAGTCACTGATGGAGGGAAAAGAAAAAAAAAACCTCTTACGTTTTTACCAAATGGAGAAAAAAAAGCAGTGATTGCAATGACTAATTAATTTCTTGGGTGAGAGCTGCTCTCTCATGCTACACGGAGTTTGAATATTTGCTTTGTCTGCATTTTTTCTCTACTCAGGATCTGGAAGTTGGAAGCGGACTCTTGCCATTACTGTAAACAGGCAATCCACTGACAGTATTTATTTCCCACGAGGAGCTCCAGGCGCAGGAGCTGGAAGCAGCCTCCGTCCGAAGTTCAGAGCCCAGTGTGGCCACACACAAAGTCCGCACCTCCCGCGCAAGCAGCCTGGGAGCATTCAAAGAGCTCTACCCAGATCCAACCCCAGTTATAACTTCAGGCACCAGCCTCTGATTTTCAAAGCTGTAAATACTTTGGGGCTTACATGATAAACCCCCATGGGAGAGCCCCCTCCCCCGCCGCCCCAAACCCCTGAGTATTTCGGCTAATTGTCCCAATTAGCCTCGTGCTTGGAAAAATGCTCAGAAATCAGTTTGTCAGAAGCTTACCCTGGTCTCACTTTCGCTGAAGACATCACCGTTTGCCACACAGGCAATCAGGGAGCTAAAATTGTAGTTAAAGTCCCTAAAATGCATTCTGCTTTTTTCACGGGGCAGACGGTTAACGAACGACTTGCTCGCAGTGAAGCCCAAGCCGGAGGAGGTACCGTAGCAAGGGAGAGCGACCACGGCTCCTTTCTCCTGCCGCAGTTTATAAAGCTCCTCGGAGGGCCAGCCCCCGGGGGCGGGGCGGGCTCGAGTTCCAGAGCGTCCTGTTTAGACAGCACATTCCTGAGTCAAGTCCCGCGTGCCCCCAGGCAGACAGGGACAAAGTGTAAGTTTCTACTGGAAAGAGGTGACGTCAACACCCTAGTCATTTTCCCTATGCTAATTACCTCTGCTCTGAGGGTGGAAAAGGCCGCTAAGGTTTGCTGAGCCTCGGAGCTTTCCCGCCCCTCTTGCGGCATAGTTCCCACTGGTAGTAATTCCACTCAGCCGCCCAGACAACTTGCTTCTGGGGCTGAACGGGGCGGGCCCTGCTTAAGATGGAAAAAGTTACAAAGGAGGGACGAAGGTCTGTGGCTGTAAACAGCAATTAGCCTCCAGGGAGTCCAGAGGCTTTGAGAGACCTGGCAACAGCCAGTCTTGCTAGCACTATTATTTCCTGAAAAACCTCAATTGATGTGTCTTGCTGGGCATCAGAAAAACGTTTGGAAATCTGTCTTGGTCAGTGAACTGTTTTTTAAGAAAAAGGGGGAAAGCAGGGTTTGTTTTGAAGAGCAGTGTTTCCCCCTCCTCATGAACTTTACTGGATAAAGGTCTGGGCTCTCAGTGGACGAGCACCCAAGATCCCCGTTTGAAAATGTCCTTACTCTAGTTGCAGGGCCAGGGATGGGCAGCATTTGTGGGTTTCCTAAAGGCCCCAAAGAATCCAAGCAAAAAATGTCCTAGAAGGCTGAGGACAGTGGAGCACCTGCCACAGACGGAGGTCTGACAAGAGAATTTGGGTTCTGAACCTAAGGAGGAGTCCTGTTCCACAGCCAAGTAACTTTCTGTCAGAAAAGGAGGAAGAAATGGAAAAACCGCGGCTTATAACCAATGAGCATGTCTCTTGAGCCTTTGAGGGGTGGGGGTGCTTGCTGCAGAGCTCAGGAGATGCCAGCACCCCACCTGCTTCTGTCCTGAGAGCCCCAAAGCCTACTTCAGGCTGTCTCAGCCCCATTTCTCCCAACTCATTCTCACCCGAAAGCCTTCAAAGCACGGAGGCCTTTTCTAGGCAAGATGGAAGTTAAGCCGAACCTTCCACATTGAAAGCTTTATTCAAAGTACTGTTAAAGATAATTTTGAACAATATACGTGACTGGAACAAACAGGACATTAACCCTAACCCTACACACACACACACACACACACACACACACACACACACACACACACACAAGTCTTCTCAGATGAACGAGTGTTGCTTAATTTCATAGCCCGGCGCCTTGCTGCCAACCTTGGGGTTACGTAAGAAACCAGTTATGGTGCCTGCTTTGCCAGATTACCCAGGGCTGCCAACCCCAAAAGACTTAGATCAATGTATACTAAAGATGTTTGGGATGCTGAGCAGTAGGTACCTGTCAATCACCGGGATTCTGAGGCAGACCGTCACCAAAACAAGGTTATAAAAAGTTCCAGACAGCATGGTGAGGGGTGGGGGTGGGGGGTCCAAGGAGAATCAGGTCTGTGAGGTAAAATGGACATGGCTTCTTAGAGGGTCCCATAGGAGCTCTCGGACAGACTCTCTTTGATGCTCCAGCAGAGGAAAAAGTAGGGGAAGAAAATATGCCACCAAGAGCCTTTTGATGTGCTCTATGTCTACCCTGCCAGTCTACAAACTCGCCAGGGACCGAGAAACCAGGACACCTGAGAGTCAGTGGAGACTCATAGCCAGTGCTCTCAGAAGGATGCTTGCCAGGGTCTGAGAGATACTGAGAGATACTGTGGGGGAGGGATCTGTGGTGGGGGCTGCTGCAGGGACTGGGGAGGGGGAGGGCTGCTGCAGGAATGGGGGAGGGCTGCTGCAGGAATGGGGGGTGGAGGGCTGCTGCAGAAACTGTGCTTGGAATCCTATTTTTTTACTACTGCAATCTTTCCTGGGCACATGGAGATTACCTTCCCTCTAAAGCACTCAGCGGTCTTTACCAACCTGGAGACTAGCACTTCAGATTAAGGGAGGCAGCTCTGACATCACTGGGGATTAAGGGAGGAAGTGCTGATTTAGAGACTACAAGGCCAGAGCCAATGCTTAGTCATTGGTTGGCGACTCACCTGCTTCCATGACTTTTACCTTCTGCTCAGATGCAATCCTCACCCAAAGGCAGATGCTGATATCTCACACAAAGCCTGGGCTGCTGCCTGTGGGAACTCTGGCCACGCCCACTGACACCCCTTCATCCAGGTGTCAAATGGCTTTCACAATCCTCAACTCAATCTTTCCAAGTCTGTCGTCCCTTTGTCTCCCAAGTGAGAGCCTGCTTTCTGGTGGGGCCACTCCCGAATTTGTCTTTCCCAGGCAGCATCTCATTCCCACTTTTTTCAGAACTGAGAAAAACTTATGGAAGTTTCCCCCCAGGAAGCCCTGGGACGGGCAGACACAGCACTGAGACCTGGTGTGGAACTCGTGCTGGGAAGTCTCTGAGAAGGGAACGGCTCTAGGAGACTGAGCAAGGAAGGCCAGACTACAATCTGAGACTCCCCAACAGCAGACAGAAAATGCAGCTTTGGGGCTGAGGTGTAAAGAGCAAAGAACAAACAACCCCCCTCCCGGGAAATCCAGTCCCAATGCCCAAGCTAGGAGGCACCTCCCTGCTGTCTCCATCCAGGCCCACAGCGCCCCACCCCACCCTCCCCCACCTCAGGTCCTTCTGCCCCCTCCCCCCACACCTCCTTCCTGCTTCATCCTCTGCTGACTGCTTCAAAATGTAACAAGCTGTATGCTGAAGTATGCATATGTGACCCCATGACTGGAAAGAGCCAGGCACAGTCAACCGTGGTGTATGACAAACAAGATCCCACTGCAACTCGGGTGCTCTTTAGGAAAGCCAGGGGGCCCCCATCAGGTTACAGACAGAAGCCAATGTTTATGTGCCAGAGTTGGGCTCACGCCCTGTACTAGAGTATTAGAGACCCAAGAGCTGTCCTCGATGGCCTGGTTAGTTGAAGAACAGCAGCTGCCAATGTTTACAAACTGGTAGCTTTCATGCGGAAACTGGATTTCTGATGGGACACGTGGACATTCTCTATACCAGTGTCCCGTGGTCACTACCAGTGGGTGTCTCACTGGGTGGGGTGCTGGAAGCGCAGGCAGGGCAGACTGGCCACCCCACGGCTTGCACTGTCCTGCTTATGGAGTGCTGTCCCTGTCAGCCCGACAGCGGCTCTTCAGCTCCATCTATCCACTTTTCACTTCAGAGCCCATTCAGAGATGCCACCCTCCTAGGTGGCTTGTTGGGCACTTGAACAATGGCCTCTCACTCCCAAAATCATACTGTAAGCTCCAGGGAATTACAAGACAGCCATGGGGACAGGAATGGCCATGACACTACTTGGGTGTGCAGTATCAAACTTGTGTGTGGTATCAAAAGCCATCATCAGGAAGAAATTATGTTGCCATTTGAAGGTGAAATGTTTAAACACAGGCTCATGTGTTTGAACAGTGGCACTGTTCTGGAAGGCTATGGAGCCATTAGGAGGGGTGACCTAGCTGGGGAGCATAGGCTAGTGGGACGGCCTTTGAGGGTTAAACCCACCTCTCCTTCAAGTTCATCTCTGCTTCCTAATCCATCAGGATATGAGCAAGTTCTATAGCACAAGCTCCCACAAGTCCCTGCAGCACAAGCTCCTCCAGACACAGACCAAGCCAAGCTGCCGTGCCTTATCTGAGAAAATGGACTGTATTCTCTAAACTGTGAGCCCAAATAACACTGCCCCCTCCTCCACGTTCTTTCTCTCAGGCATTCCACAACAGGGGGAGACAGTGGTTGAAAATGAGGACCCTCGCATTTACAGGTCTCTACAGAATTAGCTTACAATGAATGGCAGCAGGAAGGCCTGTTATTAGAAGAGGGAGTGCAGCCAAGGCTCTTTAGGTATCTTTAACTCTTTCATCCCAGCACTTGGGAGGCCTAGGCAGGGGGATCGTCGAGTTTAAGGCCAGCCTGCTCAACAAACCAAGTTCCAGGACAATCAGGGCTACACAGTGAAGCCTTGTCTCAAAAGAGGAGCTGCGGAGGACTGAAGGTAGTTTTAGGAGGAGGGTTTTTTCCTTCTTCTAAGATTTATTTTACTTGGGTGAGTGTTTTATCTGCAGATACAGAAACAGTGCAGTACACATTGAGGCCAGAGGAAGGCGTCAGTCAAGTCCCCTCGAACTGGAGTTACTGATGGTTGATCTGATGGTTGATGGTTGTAAGTCACCATGTAGGTGCTGGGGACTGAACCTGGGTCCTTGCTAAGAGCAGCAAGTTTCCAGTCCCCAGGATTTTTAAAGGTTTTTTTTTTTTTTTTTTTTTTTTTTTTTTTTAAAGGGTCACCTTGGGAAGACGGCATTTTAGACTGTTGTTTATGTAAGGATGTAGGATGTGTTTGGTGAATCATCACAGGATGAAAATCACTCTGAAGGCTTCATCTTAAAAACAAACAAACCAACAAAAACCAAAACCCAAAAAATCCCTTGAATGTGCCATGTGAGTGACTCTGGTTACGGAGACCCCGCAGCCCCTCAGCCGCCATGGGCAGGAATTATTTCATACCTATAGTGATCAACTTTGTCAGCTCAACTAACCAACCATCCAGCCGGTAGCTTTGATGCCTGATCCTCCCCACCCCAAAAGTAGTTCTTGTGTAAGGAGGCTGGTGGGTACAAGGAGGGGACCAGGACCAGGCAGATGGAGAGCTACCCTGTGTCCCTGGTCCCTGTGGACATCTCTCACTGGAGCAGGAGGGATGGGCTTTGCTGTTCCATGTTGGTCAGGAGGCACAGTGGCTGCGGCCCTCAGCTCAAGTGATTTCCAAGGAGGGCAGCGGCTGAAGGCAGCCGGGGAGAAATCTTCATTCTTGAAGGGACTTGAGTCAGTGTCCCTGGTACCAGTCTACCAAACAAGACAAGAGTTCCAAGAGTTGGAAAGGTGCCCCCCCCCCAAATCATCTGAAAATTCTGACAAATGGGGCACTGTTTAAGCCACAGAAAGCTGCTGGTATCCACGAGCCATTAGCTCACCCACCTGAGTGAGTAACTTGAAGGGAGGCGAATAAAGCCCGTCTGGACTCTCAGTAGTGTCCACTAAAACCCTCGGCTGATCCAGCGGCTCGATCCTGGGAACGAAGCTCCTGGCAGTGGACTAAGATGAAAATGTGCCCCTTTGGGCACATGAACGTCTAACTAATGACCAGACGATAAAAATGAAAAAATGTTAAAGTGCACCTAAAATAAAAAAGCTAAATCCATTCAATAGAGAACAAAGCTGCTTAAGAAGGAGTGAAAATGTTTAATATTAAAATGATTGTTAATAGTATCATCGTTACAGTTTGGTAAAGGATACAGCAAACAGAAATAATGAGCCAGACAGCTGTGTTTTCTCTCTTGGCTTTTTGGATTCACAAGATTTCCACAGTGCATATTAACCGCTTTTGGAATGAAAAGGGTTTTTGTTTTTTCCATTTCCTTACTCGATGCTATATTTTAGTAGTCAAGATTAACAGATATGCTACATAAAGTTCAAAGCTAGAAGACTGATTTGCTATTCTGGCCATTAATTTTGTACTATATTTATTAGCTGAAATTCCTCTCATTTTCTTTTGGTCTTGTGTGCGCATGGGCACATATGTGTGTGTGCAGACTAGAGATACAATGCCAGCTGTATTTAGTCCCTCAGGTCCTGTCTCCTTTGTATTCATGAAACAACGTCTCTCAGTGGCCTGAAATTCACTGAGTAGGTTCGGCTGCAGAGCCAGAGAGTTCCAGAGATCCACTTGTCTCTGCCCCACCCAGCGCTAGGCTCACAAGCATCAAGCATACATCACTGTCACCATACCCAGCTTGCTGTGTGTGGTTTCTGGGGATTGAACTCAGGTCCCCATGATTGCACGGCAGGTTCTTTACAGACTGAGCTGTTACCCCAGTCCATGCTCGGTGTTTTTATTTTGAGTTGTCAGTCACTGATATCCCCCCCCCCCCCACTTCATCTCTCTCTCTCTCTCTCTCTTTCTTTCTTTCTTTTTTTTTTTTTTAAGACAGGGTTGCTCTGTATAGCTTTGGCTATCCTGGAACTTTCTTTGTAGGGAAGTCAGGTTTTGAACTCATGGAGATGGCCTGCCTCTGCCTCCTGAGCGCTGGTATTAAAGGCGTGTGCCACCACTGCCTGGCTATTGATTTTTTTTTTAAATCCCTGTTCATCTCTGTTTCCACTTCTCTAAGGCACTGGGATCTCTCTCTCTCTCTCTCTCTCTCTCTCTCTCTCTCTCTCTCTCTCTCTCCCCCCCCCCCCTTCCCTCTTCCCCCTCCCCCTCCCCTCTGCCTGGCTTCTTCCCTGGAATCACCCTTCTAACAAGTCTGGAATGCTACCCAACAAACTTTCCCTATTACAGCACTAATGATAACAGCTGTTAAATGTACAAGGCCTTCCAAGAGAATTTGTATTTAATCAGCAAATTCTGGAGATCAAAGTCTCAACTCCAGAGGAATGTATTGCTAAAGGGAAAATTCCAGGCAAGAAGTCGGCTACAGAGGAAAACTCCCAGGGCCCACAGAGTCCAGGAACGACTTCAGTCATGCTTTTTAGCCTCAAAGAAAACAATAAATTTGTCCACCCAACTATGACTTATTAATGATCTGTTGCTTGTTCTAGTTTGCTTTTCTGTTGCTGTGATAAATGCCATGACCAAAGACAACAAGGAAAAGGCTTACTCCAGGTCACAATCTATCACTGAGGGACGTAAAGACAGGAACTCAAGCAGAAATGAAGCAGAGAACACGGAGAACGTTGCTTGCTGGCTTGCTTGCTGGCTCCTGCCCAGCTACATTGCTTATGAAGCCGAGGCCCACCTCCATAGGGATGGTGCTGCCCACAGTGGGCTGAGTTTGATTGTTAATCAAGGAAGTTGTTACAGACACGCTCACAGACCAACCTGGTTAACACAATGCTTCAGGTGACTCCAGCTTGTTCAAACTGTCAATAAGAGCTAAGAAACGGGAGCTGGAGAGATGGCTCAGCAGTAAAGAGCACTGACTGCTCTTCCAGAGGTCCTGGGTTCAAATCCTAGCAACCACATGGTGGCTCACAACCATCTGTAATGGGATCTGATGCCCTCTTCTGGTGTGTCTGAAGACAGCTACAGTGTACTTAAATAAATAAACCCAGCATCCTGGGATCAAAGGACCCCATCACACATCTTGTAAAGGAACCCCCAGATTCTTAGCACTCACTACATTATGATTGGTTTCCTCCACTAAAATAAGAGGAGACTAAGCTGTGTACCCCAGAACACCGCTTCTTAAGCATTTGAAGAGTACATAGCATCAGTTACAGGCTCTGTGGAGATCTGTAGGAGAGGAAGGCATAGTCACTCCTTCCAATAGCTCCCAACCAAATCAGCCAAAAAATACTCAGCCATTACCAAGGGCGCAGTACGGTACCCAACAGTTTACTAGGGGCTCCAGATGTCTAAGGCAGAATTCTTGTTATATATATATATATATATATATACACACACACACACAGGGTTAATACTGCAGCTTGGGAGACAGGGGACAGCTAAGTTGGGATAGTCCTTGCTTAGGAAGCATGAGGATAGGAGTTCAATTCCAGGAACCCATCTTGAGAAGAGAAAAACAAAACACACAAGCACCAAGTTGGGTGTGGTGATGCAATTTGTAACCTCAGCACTCGGGAGGTGAGGAGAGATGGATCCCTGGGACTACCCTACTGGGCAATAAAAATCTCTGCCTTGAAAACGTGAGCAGTGCCTACAGAAGAGCATCCAAGGCTGGCTTCTGATTTCCACAGACATACATGCACACACACGAGAGTCTAAAGAGCCATAGGTGTTCAGGGATAAGGTGACAGAGGCCTACAGAGGCTATGTCCATGAGGTGACGAGCCCAACCAATGACAGGACGTTCTGTAGACAAAAGATTCCAGACTAGGGTTAGATTTCAGGTGGACAGGAAAAAATATACCCTTGCTTTTCTCATTCCTATCAAAAAAGTTGATATTTCATGTGGAATCAAAGAAGCCAGATGCTTTTCTGAAGGGCTCACCGTCTTCATTCCCTTGGAACACTCAATCTTAGATGGTTGTGGCTGAGTGGGAATACCTCACATCCTGAATGTTAGGACATTCTAACTCTCCATACTTTAATTAAAAAAAACAAACCCATACCTTTGGTAAGAATATCAACTAAGTGAATCTATTAGATGAAATCTTTTATGAATCTGGGCCGGGAGAACAGTGTATACTAGATACAAAGTGTGTAAGCTGCTGAGTGGGTGGCTGGAGAGCTGCGGGCAGCCATGATGAACAGCCTCTAGGCACCATTTTCAAAAGACATCCGCAACCCCATCCCTCATCATGTGGTCCTGTGAGCTTTGCCATCCCATCAAAATGTAGGGCGTGTCCCTTGTCCTGGGATTCGGAGGGCTCCTATAAATGCTTCCGCACACATCCACTGGCTTCTAGAAAGTTAAAAAGCCATATACACATATCTTCCAGCTTCAGGACACTTCCTCTAAGAACGTATGCTCTGTGTGGCATCTTGAATAGAGGCTGTGTAGCATCTGGGCCGGGAAAAGCCCAGGAGACTCCACAGACAGATGCCTCTGCAGAAATGGAAACCCAGGGGAGACACTCATCGCTTCCTCTTTAAGCGGTGAAGTTTCGTCATTCTGCGGCAACAGTAACGGGACGTTTCCCAGGTGCCCACGAGGCAAGAGTTGCAGCTCACCAGAAGGGAAGCAAGCACGAGAGAAGCAAGCACGAGAGAAGCAAGCATCCAGGGTCAGCCATGCACTGCTTTTCTGCCTGCGTGAATACAAGGGCAGGCCTTGCTGAGGCTTGCATGTGAACGGCTCTCCCAGAGGACCCTGTGGAAAGCTTGGAGCTACCAGAAGGTGGTGGAACCTTTAAGGGGTTGGGCCTCTTGGGCGAGCCTAAGGTCAGGTGACTGTAGGACCCTGACACTTCCTCTCTTTGTTTCTTAATCCTTATTCAATGTATATGGCACTGTGTGAAATCAGGACATTTTCCTGAAAGTGTGTACTGTATGCTGAGGGTCCCCACATCATGCCTTTTACCATCTCTCCTCCCCCACCCCTCATTCCTCTCTCTCACACACACACACCCATACACTCACTCTCTCACGAACACAAACACTCTCATACTAACACACACACATTCTCATACACATTGTCTCTCCCTCACACACACACATTCACACATATACACATTCTCTCTCACACACACATTGTCTCTCCCCCTCTCTCTCTCTCACACACACTCAAACTAACACACACACACATTCTCTCTCACATACACATTGTCTCTCTCTCATACACATTGTCTCTCTCTCACACACACACACAATTTGTGTATTAATGTCAAATCTAGGATGAGATAGATATGAGGAAATGCACAGGAGATTTGTCTCTCTGAAGCTGACTTGGTTTGTTAAGATGATTACTTATAGTTTGCCAATTTCCTTGAAAATGCTGAGACTTTATTCTTCTTTATGGCTGGAGAAAGGTTCCGCCGTGAATACGTATCGTATTTTCTTCCAGACTGGCATCTTGCTTTCCCGTGAGTCTTACCATGGTGTGCCCTTCACATATGCACAGGGGACCTTCCAAAACTGGTAGTCCAAACAAACCTTCCAGGGTTTTTGTTTTGTTGTTGTTGATGATGTTTTAGAGTTCAGTGACATCAGGGTTTCATTGCGGTCTCAGAAGTGTGATGCGCAGAGGACCATGGATGGGTGGGGTAGAATGTCTATATAACAGGGAGCACCTGACCACGCATGCACTCGCGCACACACACACACAGGGGCTGCAGGCCTGTGTCAGGTACACACACAGTGGCCATGAACACTGGGGACACATAGCTGGGCAGGAACCTGAGAGATGCTCTGTTCCTTAACTTCGAGATCCTATTTGCTATATAGTTAGTATAAAGTGGTGTGTGTGTGTGTGTGTGTGTGTGTGTGTGTGTGTGTCCATCCCAGGTCACCGCCTCGACTCTCATGTGCCTTCAGGTCATCTGTGAGGATGGAGTGTCACAGAACCCAGCTCATGACCTGGCTGTGTCACTAATGACCTCATGTCTACACAGGGTGCCCCCGGGGAGCCCTACCAAGGCAGTGGCTGTCAGAGTGCACATCACTGTGTGCTCTATCAGGTGGGCTGTGAGCATCCTACAGGGTTAGCTGAACTATGCAGAGCTGAGTACACTAAGAATTTTGAAATTGGGAGATGATGGGCTGGCAGGGTGTGCCCAATATAACTGCAGTGCCAGTGGGAAGGAGTCTGGATGCCAGAGGCATCATTGCAACATGGTGGGGACATGAGCCAAATGACATTGCAGCCTTCGGAACCAGGGAAAAGGCACGGGGTACGCTTGCAGAGGGCCAGGTTCAGTTCCTGGTACCCACACAGCATTCACATCCCCTGTTACTTCCGTCTCAGGGATCCAGCAACTCGGCTGGCCTCTGTGGGTGGTGCCTGTAACTGTAGAGGTGCTCATGAGAACTGAGATATGGCTTTCACGTCCTTATCCTGTTTCTATTGCGGAGACAGAGTCTCGGTATAGAGCCCTTGTTGGCCTTAAATTTACAGAGATCTACCTGCCTCTGCCTCTGCAGTGCTGGGATTAAGGGTGTGCATGTCTGGATGAGTAACTCTGAGGGCTAGCACACTGAGTCCCAGAGCCTGGGTATGACAAGGCTCTAACCCTTCCTGCCAGCAGTTCCTCCTCAACTGCAGCTCACAGGTTGGACACAGTGAGACTTACAGCCAGGCTCTGCATGACTGGCTCAGGCCCAGTCTGACTGTTCAGCACTTGTGAGGTAGTAGTCTCGGGTGCTGGCTGAAGTGCTTTCTGCTGAACTTTCCATCTCTGTAACAGTTCAAGCCAAACACCTGTAGACTCAGCAGAAGTAAGTACTCTTCTCAGACACCAGCTGCCAGGAAGCATCATGGCCGCCGCCTGGGGCCTATGGGAAATATGATTTATGTTCCCTTCTACTGCGGTAGGCAAAGACCCTAATGTGGTCCCTGAGATTTTATCCCTGGTGTCATGGCCTGCATTTCCTGGAGCTGTAACTAGGAAGGGCTGCTTCTACTCTGTGATTAGATTAAGTCCCTCCTGGAGACTAAGCAGGGGAGCTTCTCAAAGGGACCCACCCGGTTCTTCCTGAAGTCAGACTCAGTGTGAGACCTCCGAGGCAAGCATGGTGGCTCGGGCCTGTGGTACCAACCCTCTGCAGTCTGAGATAGATGAATTCCAGGATTGGGCTGCACAGTGAGCTCAAGGCCGGCCTGGGCAACTAAGAGTCTGAAAAGCAAACAGGATGCACAGACGTTCTCTGATGCTGGCGCTGATAATGGAGGATCAGCGGGTAAGGATGGCGAGAGCCATTGGGGCCAGGCCCGCCTCAGAGAGAAGGATCTGAGCATGCTGAGGAGCAGTCCCTCCACAGACTCCTGACAGACGTGCAGACCAGCCAGGACCCTGCTTCCAGCCTCTAAGAACGAGAGCACCTAGTGAGCGCGCCTGGCCTCCCACCTCCAGACCTGTCAGACCCCGATGGGCAAACCAAGCATCTGCTGTGACTTGTTCCACAGCAACAGAAAACAGACACGTGCA
Source organism: Micromys minutus (assembly GCF_963924665.1). NCBI lineage: Eukaryota > Metazoa > Chordata > Mammalia > Rodentia > Muridae > Micromys > Micromys minutus. The sequence continues at coordinate 4,415,665 of NC_137976.1, read as the reverse complement.
GTTGCTGATTTGGAAAGTGTTTAACAAGCCTTCCAGGTGACAGTGTTGTGCAAGCTGGAGCACGGCCAGTGTGGAAAATGAGACATGTGCTATGGTTCTGGCCAAACCGGACTTCTGGGCTCACATACATACTTAGCATGAGCACGGGACATCCTAAAAACACCAGACCAGCCCCACTGGACATTCCCAAAACAGATGTGAGGAATGACTAGTCTGTCTGTGGATTGCAAGTGCTTTCAGGAGAAAACCCAGTCTCTGGACCATGACATAGCCCCAGTTACCTTTCAGCTTAAGTCCTGCCTCATCTGTGACTAGCTCTAGCCACACTGTCCAGGATCATGGTGCTCCCTAAGGGTCTCCTCCTGTGTGGTGCTCTGAATCAAACTCCTCCACTGGAGTATCTCCGTCACCTTAGCCTGGCTCATTCATCATTTAACAGGAAGTTAAAAAGTCCTTCCCTGGATGCCTCATGTGAGGGATCCCTCTATTGGACCCCCCCCCTTTTTTTTTCTGTTCCATATGACAATGACAATGGGTCCACGTTTGTCCCTTAACAACTCTTGCTGCCCATGTAACTCCCCAAGGGCTGGAAAACAAATACCCTATGTTCACACCTATGCCATCTCTGGGCACCCAGGACATGGTTGATTCACTGACTGCAGACAGAACGCTGGGATGAACTAACAGGACAGGTGGCTGTAGACTTTAAAACATTGACCTACACAGAGGACAGTCGGTGCCAAAGCACCAAGCACTCTGGAGAAGGGCTGAGGTCAGAAAGCCTGCATTAGGTATCCTTTGCCACAAGTTTAAAATTAACGGGGAGAAGTCCCTGAGCCATTTTTTTTTAAATGGCCCTAGGGGGTTCTGATCTTGGGAGGTAAGCTTTTTTTTTTTTTTTTTTTAGCATTCCTCCATGGGGACCCAAAGGGACTCAAGGGAATCACAGTCTGCATGGGAGTTAAGAAGATTAAGCAGCTGGAGGGACTGAGAAGGGTGGCAGGGGTGGGGAGATCCCACAGGAATGTCAAGGTCTGTCCTTGCAGAACAGAAAGGCCAGGGAGGACTCTTGTGTGACATCTTGGGGTTTTGGAACTTTCTGTAGATAGAAGTTAATAGTGACACCCTCGGGTGAGGACAGGACAGGTCCACAGCCGAGTGCCACACAGGATTTCAATGGGATGTGTCCCCTCAGGAAACTAAGGCAAAGTACAAGCTCTAGATAAAGTCACATAGCCAGACTCAGGCTCTCCCTTCCCCACTCAGCGCCACCTTAGGCTTGTGAAGGGACTTTGGCTGTCTGAGCATGGCAGGCCTGGCAGACATGACTCTGGCAGGCCTCGTCCTTCTCCCCATTCCCCCTGACTTGCTAAACCTGTCTGGCTACACTCCAGAAGCTAGCCCCTAAGGTTCATTCCCTTACTTGGCCACTTCCTCTCCAGAGGCTGACTACAGAGGACCTGCTATCAAAGTATTAAAGTCCAGCAATCAAAAGCCCTCTTTGGCTCACCTAATTAACATTCCCAATGAAAAGTAAATACCTCATCCTAACATGAGGTTTCCCCTTTTACCTTTGTAAACTGTCATTTGCCATGGACCATGTCTGTCTCCTCTTTATCCAGAGGCAGTCAGTCCTTTGTCTCCACTCTGGGACAAACACCCCTGACCCATCTCCCTTCTTCCCTTCCCCTTCAACCTCATCTTCTATCCCCCCCACTTTTTTTTTTTTTCTTATTCCCTGCCCTTTGTCCCTCTGGAGCAAAGAAATCTCTCCTTTGTGCTGAGAAGTTGGTTTTGGAGGTCCTGAGCCGATACAGATCCTTTGCTGGGCAGTGGGCCGCTCTGCAGGGCCCTGCATGTTATCTCTCAAAGCTCTGACAGGGCTCTCTGAATACCTGGCATCTGCTAATAAAAGGATGGTGCTGTTGTAGACAGGAGCTTTGGTCCCTCTGGAAAGGGAATGCCCCTAAACTAAGAAGGCCATTTCAGAAATGGGGCAGCATATGGTGGGCCCCAAAGAGGCAGAAGCAGGTGATGAGGCATGTTTGCTGCACGTGTCTGAGAAGAGAGCTCACCAGGTAGAAGACTCCATGTCCTAATATTCTGAGAGCCCTGTTTTCAGTGCTTCAGATCATGATCACTCTCCATGAGGCCTTGTCCCTTGCCTTCTGGACTCCGGCTTCCTACATCCCCAGCTCTTGACCTGCTGGCTCCTCTTGATGTCCTGAATACCAGCCACTGTCCTCTATCTGTTCTCACAAGTGTGAGCCTCATGGAGACGGCCAGGTCTCCTGGGAGGGCACCTTAGAGAACAGTAACTCGGGGACCTAAAATTAAGCAGGTTGTCCTAACATGCCGAGAATAGTCCCAGCACACAAATGCACTCATTTAAGTTCTTGTTCAGCAAGAAAACACCGCCTCTTTTAATGTAGAACACCTGTGAAATGTGTCATTCCAAACAGGTCCCAAGCAGATCCCCACAGTGTCCACAACTCAAAAAGGCAGAAATGCTGAACGGTTTCAGTAGATCTTGAGTGAATCTTCACACATACAGAATGTTCTTCAGCCAGTGAGGGCTGCGAACAGAAGAGATTTCCTGACATAACAGGGTGTGAGGCCCTATCTCAGAACAGCAGCAGCAGCAGATTTACAACCCCCCCACCCCCACAAGCCAAGGGTTTTCTTTTGTTGTTATTTGTTATTGTTGTTTGTTTGTTTTTCCTCCATCATTAAATAAAAACCCCATGTCACAAAAGCTCTCTACCCCTGTCCATTCCTCAGCCAAAAATTTGCTATACACTGGCTAAGAGGAAATGACAATTACATAGTTGATCTTATGGTGAGATGACACTTTCTAGTTTAAATAAATAGTATAGAAACTTTGTTTCAAACTAAGTAGGCTGTAACTTACTGTAACCACAATTTGCTAGTATAATAAAATTACTTGAAAAAATACTAGAGTATCAATAGCCCTCCTGTTTATTCTAGAAGTCAACGGGGGAAAAAAACAACAGCAACAAAAACCAAATCTCAACAAGAAAACCTGCAGCTCAAAAGCTGCAGCTTGAAAACCAACCCTGCCCTCTGGTACTGTTAAGCATGCAGTTAGCTGCAGCTCGGAAAGTGGAAGTTGGAAGCCACAGGCAACAGCCTGCAGACCAGGAACTCAAGAAGAGGAAGCAGGTTTAGAATAGAAATGCGCTCCTCCCACAGATGGATATTTTACAAGAAATGTTTGATTCTATTTCAGATGTGGAAAGAGAGCATGTTTTTCCCACTGAGAGGGGAACAGAAAAGGTCAGAGGCTACTGACCCATTACTGTGTCTGGAAACTGAGATCAGTGGAGCCAGTGACCGGTCATGAAGTAACTTAGGAGAAGTGGCTGAGGAACCGGCTGTCCCTAATGAGGACACAGCTCCAATCCTACTCGGGGGTCTCTATATAGGAAAGAGTCACACAGTAAGTTAGACAATGATTTCTGCGAGCCCTAGGAGCCAGGGCAGTGACTCACTGTGTACATTATTTGTCATACATGCAGGGTCCCTGGAGCCCACATGAAGCTACACATGGTCATGCCTATCTGGGAGGCAGAGACACGGGAATCCCTGGAAGCTGACAAGCAGCTCATCTGGAGGGACACAGGGGCAAACAAGAGACAGTCTGGAGCAGAGTAGAAAGCAAGTCCTGACCCCCAAGACTGTCCTGTCACTTCTAGACATGGTCTATGGTATGTGCGTGCACATCTGTTTTTACATGCACACACACACACACACACACACACACACACACACACAGACAGACAAAAATAACAAAAGTCTCACCAAAGAACACAAGGTGCCACAAGGCAGCAGCTGCCACCACCAGCAGAACCAGGTTACTGAGGACCTGGCCAGGGACTCCCAACACACAGGCTCCCTGTGACAGTGACGGTCATCCCAGAACAGGTTTCTCCACCAGAGCCACAGCCTCGCAGGGCTCCAGCTTCACCCTATTTGGTCCCCTTTAAAGCACAGCCGGCCTCTCCTCTCTCTCCTCTCACCTGCTCCCTAGGAATATGTCCTAGGAGATACATGAGAGTCAACTTAAGACATAATGAGATTAATTTCCCCATGGCTATGGATGGAATTTTGCTGTCTGTAACCATGGAAGTTGGGGGAGGGCTTGAGGAAGGGCTTGGGTTTGATGAAGTCCCATGGATGGTACTTTTTGAGGAGCCTAAGATGCCTCACTGGTCCATGGTAGTTTGTTATAGCCTGAGATAAGACGCTCTCACTGGTCCATGGTAGTTTGTCATAGCCTGAGCTAAAACACCCACAGACACTCAGCTTTAAAACCAGGGTCTATGGATGCCAAACCCATTCTCTTGACTTACTAAGAAGCAATGAGTTAAGACATTCGGTGTCTTTTAATTGCAGCATACTTTTTGCTTTCAAAGCCACATATAAAGCTGATTTTGCCAAGCGGCTATACACTGGATGAGTGAGGATTTGGCTCTCCTAGTCAAATGGCAGCTCTCTTCCACATCCTCTGACCTGATGAAAGGGTGTCTTTCCCTCCCCATGGGGAGGCACAACAATGGGAAGGCAGCTCGTGAACAGACTACAGAGTTCCTGACACACAGCATGGTGCTCTCACAGCGTTACTGCAGTATAACATATATGATGTTACAGTACAGTCAGCATTCTCATCTGACATATACCTGACATAAATATTGGTTTTTATGGTTGTTGCTGTATTGGTGTGGTGTGTGCATGGGTCCCTCTTCTGGCCTTGTATGGTCCCATACATGTGGTGCACATAAACTTACAGAGCACACATTTACATAAAACAAATACATAACACATACAGAACCTTATTCTTCTGGGTTCCCTGTAAACTGAGGCAGAGGGCTAGTTGAGAGCACATGGAGCAGGGGCAAAGATGTACCTGTGTTTCCTCTGCGCTCACTTTGTACACACTCTGTTGATTTTGTGCAGTTTGATGGTTGTGATGTTTGTAATTGCTCAACTGACTCCTGGTCAATCACCAGGAAAGAAACATTAGCTTGGGACCTGTTGGTTTACTGCTGTGAACAGACACCATGACCAATGCAAGTCTTATAAGGACAACATTTAATTGGGGCTGGCTTACAGGTTCAGAGTTCAGTCCATTATCATCAAGGCAGGAGCATGGCAGCATCCAGGCAGACATGGTGCAGAAGGAGCTGAGAGTTCTACATCTTCATCTGAAGGCTGCTAAAAATTCTAACTTCTAGGCAGTTAGGATGAACCCACACTCACAGTGACACACCTACTCCAACAAGGCCACACCTTCTAATAGTGTCACTCCCTGGGCTGAGCATAAACAAACCATCACATTCCACTCCCTGGCCTCCATAGGCTTGTTCAAACATATGAATCTTTGGGGAGTCCCACCTAAACATAGCATAATGTAAAATACATTCCGTCTAACTTCCAAAGTCCCCATAGTCTATAGCAGCCGCAACAATGTTAAAATTCTAAAGTTCAAAGTCTCCTTGATCACTTAACTATAATCCCTGAATCAAGACAGGAAACCAGCTGGGCAAACCCCAAACTCTGCATCTCCATGTCTGAGTTCAAGGAGGTCTTCAGATCTCCAACTCCCTTTTTCACCTTTGTTGACTACAACAAACTTTCTCCTGTGCTGGTTCCAATAGCAACTTTGCTCAGCAGATATCTCGCAGCTCTGCATCTCAAATATCTTGAGGTCTCCAAAGCAATTTCAATGTTCCAGCTTCTTGTTTCAATGTCTAGGATCCACACATAATCTTCTGGGCTCCTCCAAAGGGCTGTCGTCACTTCTCCATCTCTGCCCTCTGTAGCATTCTAAGCTCAGGTTGATCTACTCCAATGTTGCTGTTGTTCTTGGTGATCATTCTACGGTACTGGCATCTCTAATATACACTGGGGTCTTCCGCTGCAACTAGGCTTCATCAATAGCCTCACAGGCTCTCTTCACGGTGCCAAGTCTCAAATCCTTTACATGACCCCTTAAGTCCCGAGCTGTCAAGTCTCAACTGAGGCTGTATCTTCTGTGGTCTCTCACAGTGCCAAGCCTCAGCTGCTCTTTATGACTTCTTCATGCCTTTAAAACCAGTACCACCTGGGTGATTCTTACATGTTACCAAGTACAGCTGTTGCACAAGCTACAACCTTGGGTATCTCTGGAATGTAGCTTCTTTGTGCTCTCAGAAAACACTTCTCAGAAGATTTCATTTCAGTGATGCTGGTCTCATAGTTGTCTTCTTCTTCTTCTTTTAAAAGACTTGTTTATTTTATTGTACACTGTTGCTGTCTTCAGACACACCAGAAGAAGGCTTTGGATTCCATTACATATGGTTATGAGCCACCATGTGATTGCTGGTCTTCTGGAAGAGCAGTCAGTGTTCTTAACCACTGAGCCATCTCTCCAGCTTCTTAATCACCACTAATCTCTTAGCTCCAATTTCAATTGTCCCAGTTCTCTTCTCCTCTTGACTATAAAGCCAGAGACACATGGCTGAAGCTGCTGAGTTCTGCTGCTTGCTGGGGTGGAACATGGTCCCTTGTTCTATTACATCATCACTGGCTTCCTCTTTTCCCACTCTTTCACTCCCTAAACTTGGCTGACTTGGATCTTGCTCTGTAGATTGACCTTGAACTCAGAGATTTGCATGCCTGTGTCCCAGGATTAAAGGTGTACCATCATGCCTGGATTTAAGGTTTTCTCCAACTAGAACTTGTTCTGTTTTAGGCTGGCCTTGCACTCAGATCTGCTTGACTTTATCTCTTGGGATTAAAGGTGTGTGCCACCATGCCTGGATCTAAATTTAGCTTGGTAGGATCTTGCTCCAAAGTCCCAGTCCCTTAATTTGTTCTCTCTGAACACAGGATTCAATTCCATTTCACTTTCTGGTGTCCCTTTAATACCATATATTTTCCTTTCTTGGTTTGCTACACTTGATCAAACGCCCTTCATGAGACTTAACCAGAGAACAGAGTCTCTGCTGGACTTTTTTGAGACTTCCTTTGTCAATACAATTAATATAAATCTCTTTACTTACACTCAGGCAGACTCGTCAGACAAGGGCAAAAAACAGCCACATTCTTTACCAAAATACCACAAAAACAGTCTCCACACCAACACACTGAAATTCTCACAAACCTCTTGAACCAGGTCTATATAATTCAAATCACTCACAGCAACAAAGGCTTCCATATTCCTACTAGGATGGCCCATTAAGACCCATTTAAACTATTCCATTGCTTTCCAAATCCCAAGTCCCCAAGTCCACATTCTCCCATACAAAAGCAGGGTCAGGCCTATCACAGCAACACCCCAGTCCCTGGCACCAACTCCTGTCTTAGTTAGGGTTTTCCTGCTGCACCGTCAGCTGTTGGGTGGTGACACAGTCTCCTGTCTCAGTTCTTTGCCCTCTGCCTTCCTGATGCATGTGTTCACTGTCCCTGTCCATGACTAAGGTGTTGTGCCCAGACATGCTTAGTCTGAATGCTGGTGTGTTATGTGCCTTGTGCCCCTGGAGGCCCACAGAGGCAGTGGGTAAAAGGAGAGTCAGACATTAAGGGCCACACGGTCAGCATGAGCTCAGATGTGAACTACTTACATGGGCACCATCCAGAACTTAACCTGTGATTTCATCTAAATATTATATTCATTTATTTTTATAATTGTTCACTTCCTAACCTGGTTGTTAGGTGATGGTTTAACATGCTCCAGGGTTTAAAAACACATCTGCCAACTGATTCACTGTGGCTGCTCAAAACTAGTATTAGTGGTGTGAACCCAAGACCCTAGGATGACAAACCGTGGAGGGGACTTAGAAAACGGAAGTTTACAGCCAGGCTGGAACTGCTGTCCCTCCAGCTCAGGCTCAAACATTTCCAGTACGTAACACAAAAGTGGGGCCTTAGCCAGACTGGTAACACACAGTAGAAACCCTTCCGAAGCACCAGGCAGGTCCTTGTTCTGCTGGAATGCTTGGGAGTAGGGAATGGTGGATGAGCTTTCCTGGCTTTCCCAGCTCTCTCGGCGGCTCACCAAGCCACCTGTTTGTTCAAGAACACCAGGCAAAAAGGATGTGGGGCACTGAGCACACCCAGTGGGATTCGTACACTTCACCCAATGTTCCAGCCGGTGCTGGTGGCTTTAAAGTAGTCCCAGAGGGCTAAGGCAGAGAGCCCCCTGCGCCTCAAGTCCTGGCTTTAGGGTACCTGAAACCGAATGCAGAGCCTCACACAGACTAGGCAAGAGCTCTACCACTGAGCTATACCTCTAGCCCCCCTATACTCTGTATTTTGAGACAAGGTCTCATTAAGTTGCCCTTATGCCTTGAATTCACTCTACAATCCAGGCAGGCTTTAAATTAGTGATCCTTCTGCCTCAACCTACTGAGTAGCTTCTGTCATAGTCCTATGACCTACACCTATAAGTGGCAAAGATCCACTCAGACATTCCTCAAGTAGCCTTCCTATGGACTCAATCCTTCTCCCAAGACCTACAGTGTGGGATGAAGAATTTCAGCTCACTTGAGGGCATAATTCCAGTCTGCCATCTGCCTAAGACAGAGGCAGAATGTTCTCAGGCAATAGCCGGAATAAGCCAACTCTGAGGAGCAGCTCTGGGCTCACCACAGACCTCACAGAGTCTGTTACGGCTGAATAGCACCCCCATATCCAGCACTTTCCACACCACTGACCCTGAAGGAAAACCTTTAAAAAGATGGTTACGGTAAACAGGCCATTAGAGTGGGCCCTGATCCAGCCTGCCTGGTGTCATGGCAGACCTAGAGTTGCAGAGGAGCTCCCACAGAAAACTGTCTCAGGAAGACGGTAAGAAGTTACCATCGACATACCAGGGATAAACCACAGCAGGAGACGGCCCCACCCACATGTTGGTCTTGAAGTTCTAGCCTCTGGGAACAGGAGGGAAAAGTCCCAGTTGTTAAGCCTGTAGTCTGTGGTTTGTGTTGGGGCACTCCTAATAAACTACTATAATCTCCAATGCAACAGTGTAACATGTGCCCATCCTGAACCAACACCTTCATCTTACACGAAGGCTCCTATCCACAGCTTCTCTTGTATCCAAGGAGAATTCCTGATGAAAATGAGTGGGCAACCATGGCTTCAGGCCACCTATCCCAGAGCACTAGCTACCTCCAGGCCTTCGGAAAGGGGTGCTAATTGCATTAGAGCTGAGAACGCTCACATCCCACTGTCCAACACCAAGCTGCAATTCATTCATACATGGGAACCAACAACTATCACCACGAAGAAAGGAAGCAAGGGAGTGTGAGGTGTAAAAGTCACTTGCAAGTCTCCCCTCTCCTAATGAATCCTAGGACACTGGCAGCCAGTCAGACTTTAAAAGGCACCCATCACAGCAAGAGAAACCTGGAGTGGATTTGCGCCAAAAGTGCCTGTCTCCCTCCAACATAGCTCCTTTCCCAGGGGTGAGCAGGAAGCTCTGCTGGCCCGCTCTTGGGTGGAAAACTCACACAGCAATGTATCCTTGCAGAAAATATCTGTAATTGTCTCTTCCCTGGAAAAGGGGATGACAAAGCCTGAATCATGCTGCCTGGACTTTAGGATGATGCTGATTTGCCGCTTTCCATTGGAGCAATCCAGGGGAACGGGAGGCAGCGGCTCTGCCTCTCCAGACTGACCTCCTGCATCTAGCCACAAGCCCACATTCTGACGGTGGGCAAGAATGGCATCAGGGCTAAGATTTCCCATGATGCTCCCCAGGGGATACTCTTCCCCTCTGTCCCTTCAGTCAGCATGAAAACACAAAGGCATTGAAGTACTTCTCAAACCTTTCCTTGCTTTACTCTTAAATCTCCAGACTGCTCAAAGAGTGCCCGCGGTCCCTGACCCTGTAGGTGAGCAGAAAGCCTCCTGGAGGGCTTCCTGGCCTGACGCTGGCACAGAGCCTTATAAAAATACTATGGAAAGATTTAGTACTTGGCTCACAGGTTGTATGAAGACCCGGATGGCTGAGGGCTCTGGAAATATTCATATTAAGACTCTAGTTGAGAGACAGGAAGGAATGCCTAGCTCCTCACTAGGCTTGGGCAGGGTCTGAGGCAGCTGAGTGCTCAGAAAGGATTCAGGCTTGGATAAGTACGGGTAGACAGCTTTGCTGAGCTTCCCGGAGGCAAGACTTACATTGTATCTCTACTGGACACATTGTGACATATGGAGGCCACGATCCTGTTTAAGCTGCAGAGTCTTGGGGACCAATGGATCCTGAATCTGTAGCAGATTTAGGGATCAGCCATGAGATTGCTGGAAGCACAGAAACTTGGGCCCCAAGATCCCCAGAGAACCCCATGCATAGTGAGGTATGAGGAGCACTGCTCTGCGGGAGGAGAGGGAGGGTACGTAGGCCATCAGCATCTAGTGGCCAAGTGACAGAGTGTGAGTGTGAGGACGTCCAGAGTGAACTTCTCTTGTGGAATGTACTAGACTATCATAAACAGCCGGTGTGGTTTTCAGGATCCTATCCAGGGAAAGGCTTAGCACCTTACCAAGGGTGCTAGGGTCAACTGAAATCCATCAGTGTTTGGCACCATGCCAGAGCGCTTGTATAAACGGAATGGTGGCAGGAGCCTCCAATTCCTTTACTCAGGAATGGAGGCAGGAGGATTAGAAATTCAGTCATCCCTGGCTACACAGTGAGTTCAAGACTGCCCTGGGACATGTCGCCCCCACCTCGTCCCCCCAAACCTGAAAATGAGCACAGTCAACTACAAATGCACAGCCTCTATTCCTAACTGAATCATTCTGTTTGATGTGTTGGTTAAAAACGTGAGGCAGTGCCAGCTTGTGACCATGGAGGGCGGGCTGTGCGCACTGACCCACAGAAGACCCGAAGCAGCTGGCTGGACTGAGTTTCGCTGACTTATGTGGCAGTTTTAGTGGCTGCCTATATTACCAGCATTTCCCTCTAGAGACCAATTTTATAAACTTCACGTGACTCAGATTTTTAATCCGCTCTATTCCCACCGGCTTTTGTTTCTTCTTAATGAAATGGGAGAAGACTGGAATGCAATGACTTTATTCTGAATTTCAGTCTACCGGAGACACTGCATACCAGACTCTTCTGTGATAGATTTGAGGGCTGTGGGGGGAAAAGGTCAGGATCAAAAGTTCTGGGACTGCAGCTCTGCCATCTTTAGCTGCTCCTTGGGCTTGACCTCCAGCAGCCTCTGTGGGGTTCCAGATGGGCAATCAACTCTTTCCTCTCTGTGGTTGTTGGGAGCAGGCGCCCTGGACCCCCGCAGGGACAAGCAGATGTGGGGAAAGCCTTTGACAGCTTTTGCTAAATCAGCACTGGTCAATTTTCTCTCAAAAATTAGGACTGGAAAAACCAGGCAGAAGGCCCAGGTGGAGAGGCTGCCGCATGACTTATGGTGCCTGGAAGTACGGAAAGTCACGCTACTTCCTGACTGCACAGCCTGACCGGCCACCGAGACACTTGTCCTGACTAATCCCTTCCATGCTGCAGTTCTCCATGGCCGACTCACAGCCATCTCCTCCGCTCACTTCCTGAGTGGTTCTGATGAGGATTATTCCACATTTAAAAAGTGGATGATACATAAAACCTAGAAATCCAGGCACAGTTTGAAACTCCCAAATCTGAGTCCAAAACTAACGTCTGGTGTCCTGGGCCCTAAGGGGCAGAAGAGCCTGGAGGACAGCACAGGACCCCAGACCCAAACTCCTCAGCTCAACGCCAAAGCTGGTTACTGCCAGGGAAATGAATGGCAAAACTTGGGAGCTGGGGAGGCTTGGAATCCAAGGGACAACATACACGCCCTCAGAAGGCGGCCAGGTGAGGTGCCTTATTACAGACTATTTGAATATGTTATAATTATATTTTTATTACCAAAGGAACACCGCCTGCTTTAGTTTGGACTTGAACGAGGAGAGGGGTTGAGGGTTCTTGTGATCTCTCTAGAACACGCTCTGGAACGCCGTGCATACTTATAGCTGGCACCGTCAGACGATAACCAGCTCTAGCCCTAGCCCTCTACCAACTGCTTCTGCTCTGCTTTCCTTACAACCACTGTGTGTGTGTGTGTGTGTGTGTGTGTGTGTGTGTGTGTGTGTGTGTCTGTACTGTTGGGGAGCACTTCTAGGTCCCCAAGAGTGCTGGGCAAGTACTGAGCAGCAACCTTTGAGCCACAACACTTGACTTTAGTGTTTATGTTTCTAGTAATCATCCTGAAAAGCGTCCCTATAGAAAAACATTAAGACACGGTGGATTATGCAATTGCTTTGACCTAGAAAGGATTACTTCACCAGAGTCACTGGGCTTTAAACATCTACAAATGGCTGGGCTCAAATAGTGATGGTGCAGCACTGACTGGGAGGCAGAGGCAGGTGGATCTCTGAGTTCAAGACCAGCCTGCTCTACCAAACGAGTTCGAGGCCAGCTGGGGCTACACAGAAACCTGTTTCACAAAAACCTGCAAAAGCCAAGTTTAAATACCTACAAATAAATGAGCTATTATTTTTCAAACAATCTTTCTAGCTGACTAGAAACTGCATTGAAGCCATGCTCTGGGTACTGAGTGTGCTGACAGACTGTAAGGTTAGGGTCAGCAACTGTCGCCATCGATCAATGTTTTTATTTTTACTGAAACCAGCAATGGGTTGCTAAGCCTAGGTGAAAGGTCAATGTTCACTCAGACAAACTCAGCTTGAGCAAGCTTCTACCAAATCTTGGGGACAAATGCTCAGGGTTACCTACTGGTACAACCACTGTTCCCACACAGTGAGTCTTCAGTCAAACAAAGAACTCTTCAAATGTAAATGACAGAGGTACAAGCTGGATATTAGGAGACAAGTCAGCCAAACCTATTGGGTACCAATTTAGATTTGAATTTAAGTATGCAAATTATAAAAAAGATATTCGTGAAGCCAATTTGGGAATCTGAGAACAGAATAGATGTTTGATGGTTGTACCAAAGTTCATTTTTTAATTTACTAGTTTATATATTAGTTAATTAGTTTTTTATTAAAACAGAATTCTTAGTGGTGGACAACTTTAATCACAACACTTGGAAGACAGCCTCATGGTGATTTCCAGGACAGCCAAGGCTATACAGTGAGACCCTGTCTTAAAACAAACAAACAAACAAACAAACAAGCAAACAAAACACACACACACATACACACATACACACACACACACACACACACACACACACACACACACACACACACACACACATCACACACATACACACACCAAACCAGAATTCTTATACCTTAGACTCGAACAATGGAATATGCTACCTGAAGCATGTTCAAACTTAGTCTCCGTTGTGAGGGGGAAGGGACGCCATGTTTGTGTTGTCCATCAGAGGCTGGGAGTTTGGAGGTCAGGTGAGCAGACACACTACATCAGGCCCTCTCTGGGGCTGAAATATCCATAGTAAAAAGTTATTTCAAAAAGCAAAGGAAGGAAGGAAGGAAGGAAGGAAGGAAGGATGGATGGAAGGAGACTTGCTAAGAGCCTCAGAGCAGGGCTGGCATTGCTCACACCGCACCCAGCCCGACTCTGAATGGGTGTGCATCTAACAGCTTTCATAATAAAATGAGTGATTCATAAAGTAGAAATGCACCACTCAGGTTTGAACAGTTTTTGCAGAGATTACAACTGTCTTAGAAACTGGCTTCTTTGTGCAGTCACTATAATCAGTGGCAAACATATCCAGATTGTCTTAAAAATCCTTGTTAGAAAGAGGAAATACTGAAAACCTCGCAGAGAAGGTCTGGGCATGCGTGTGTAGAGAAATGATTTTCTTTTTTTTTTGAGGGCCACATCTGAGCCCTTTCAAAGCTGTTGCAGATCATGCCAGAGCCACCATTGCGGTGAAGTTACCGCCACCACACCACCTTGAACTTGTGACTCATTCTAGCTATTGTTTCAAAACCACTACCTCCCGGTGGTGGCAATCCAGGGTAGCCTGGAGGACGCAGCCTGGTGTCACTCCACCTGGGGGACTCTGCTGCAGACAATGTGTTTGCTCTGGGCAGGGCAGGAGGCTTGGGGCAAAGGCACCTAGCTGGTACCCAGCAGGCGGCTTTGATACCAGAGGGCTGCTGCTAACCTGGGGAAGAGTCTACATCGAATGACGTATATTCCCACGTATCATGAGGTAGCATTTTAAAATTCTGAGGTAAGTTGTAAAAATAGTGAGCACGGGAACAAGTTCCACAGGCAGCATACTTGAACAATGACAAAGTTGGTGCTCACTGCTCACAGGTGACCTTGGGGACTGAGCAGTGCCCAGCAATGGTGGTGACAGGAAGGTGGAACAGCTGGCTCCCACTAAGGGACAGCTCACAGCGCCTGCGGGTACTGAGACCACTCCGCATTAGTCCCACAGCACTCTGAGACAGGAAGGCTTTTGTTTTTCTTTTTCAAATATGGAAGAATGCATTGCTTAGGTTTCCTGGATAGCTGACTTGTAATCAGGATTTAAAGCAACTTAACAACTACATCCAGCTTGACACACATTCTCCAAATAGTGGGGAACGATCCATCAACCCCATGACAAACTGTGCTGACAAGTTCAAGCTGCTACAGTGATGCCCACAGTCCCATGCATCACTGCCGGGAAAACTCGTGGAGGTCAACACTGTAGTGGTCCACCCCACACCTGGATGCTGGACAGAAGGACTCTACAGGGGAGGGAAGTGTGGGGAGAGGGCGGCTCACCCCCTCACCCACGCATCTGCTCACCGCTGCGGTTCTATAGACAGGAATCATGCTACCCTGCAGAGGAGCTCTCCACTAAATGCCTGCTGTGCAAGAAAGCTTGGGTTAGTCTAGTGGTTAGAAAACTTGCTGACCAGCATAAGGCTCTGGGGTTGACGCCCAGAACTGCAAAAAATACAAAAAAACAACAAAACAAAAAACAAAAACAGAACACTACCAACACCAACAAAACTGACATAACAATTTTCTGCGAATAATTGCTAGCATTCCGACTCAGGCAGCAGTGCTGAGAACTTGAGGGTAGCTTGGGATACATAGTAAGACCCTGCCTCACACACATGGGGTACATAGTAAGACCCTGCCTCACACACATGGGGTACATAGTAAGACCCTGCCTCACACACATGGGGTACATAGTAAAACCCTGCCTCACAAACATGGGGTACATAGTAAGACCCTGCCTCACACACATGGGGAACATAGTAAGACCCTGCCTCACAAACATGGGGTACATAGTAAGACCCTGCCTCACACATATGGGGTACATAGTAAAACCCTGCCTCACACACATGGGGTACATAGTAAGACCCTGCCTCACACACATGGGGTACATAGTAAGACCCTGCCTCACACATATGGGGTACATAGTAAGTCCCTGCCTCACACACATGGGGTACATAGTAAGACCCTGCCTCACACACATGGGGTACATAGTAAGACCCTGCCTCACACACATGGGGTACATAGTAAAACCCTGCCTCACACACATGGGGTACATAGTAAGACCCTGCCTCACACACATGGGGTACATAGTAAAACCCTGCCTCACAAACATGGGGTACATAGTAAGACCCTGCCTCACACACATGGGGAACATAGTAAGACCCTGCCTCACACACATGGGGTACATAGTAAGTCCCTGCCTCACACACATGGGGTACATAGTAAGACCCTGCCTCACACACATGGGGTACATAGTAAGACCCTGCCTCACACACATGGGGTACATAGTAAGACCCTGCCTCACACACATGGGGTACATAGTAAAACCCTGCCTCACACACATGGGGTACATAGTAAAACCCTGCCTCACACACATGGGGTACATAGTAAAACCCTGCCTCACAAACATGGGGTACATAGTAAAACCCTGCCTCACACACATGGGGTACATAGTAAAACCCTGCCTCACACACATGGGATACATGGTAAGACCCTGCCTCACACACATGGGGTACATAGTAAAACCCTGCCTCACACACATGGGGTACATAGTAAAACCCTGCCTCACACACATGGTGGTGGGGAAGGGTTGGACCCACATTAACACAGGGAAACAAAAGGATGGGAAGGGTTTCCAGCTCAGTGACCTCCAGAAAGGCAGGCCTCAAGTACTGGATTCCTGGAAAAGCCCACCTCCACCTGTAGGGAAGCCTGTGACTGAAGCCTGTGGTGGCTGAGGAGCCATGGGCACAAACGACCTTGCTGAGAACTACCGAGACACACATGACTCGTCGTTGAGATGGCTCAGACTGGCAAGGGCTCTTACCAACAGGCCTAGTTTCCAACCTGAGAATGACCCCCTAGAGGCCACCTGGTACAGGGAGACATCGACTACCACAGGTGTCCTCTGAGCTCCACATGAGTGTGTGCCCTCGGTCCCAGATAGTAAAGGTAATAATTTCCCTTTTTAGAAAAGAATGAGAATTTGACCTACACATAGGAGGTAGGGTTAGAGTGCATGTCCTACACGAATGCCCAGATAGTCAAACCTGTAGGAATCCACACCACACAGAGTGGGTGACCTTCAGCTCTTGAGTAGAACCCACCATCTACAGAACCTATGTCTTCTGTCTAAAGGATTTCAGATGGGAACAAAGTTTTATTCTGGATCTGGAAAGACCCATGGTGGCATCTTGGAAGTCCAGAGTTCTGGTTTGTGCCCTGGCCCTGGTTGTGACAGGCTATGTGGTACCTGACATCCTGACCCCCACACCTCAGTCTTAAGCCCTGATGCTCAGAGTCCAAAGACTCCATAGGATGCTACTGAAAACCATCACCCAGTTGGTCAGCTTTGCCACCCGACCTGGAGTGGAAGGGAAACTGATAGCAGAGAACTGTAAACTTATTTCACCCGGATCCCAGAAATAAACTGCACGTAATCCTGACCCTGACAGTAAGAAAGAACGCACGGGTCTGTCAGTGTGACTGCATGGAATTCCCATCAAGGTCACTGTGGAAAGCAGAAGTGAATAATGCTCATTCCAGGAACAGCTGGAGGAACACAATGAGGCCGAGTTCGGGCAACAAGTGGAAGAGAGCACCTCAGCCATTAGGTGGTGTCAGGAAGTTTACGTTATGCATTTGATTCTCAGCACAGGACACCTGCAGGAAGAGCCTGGACATGTACTAAATACTGGAGAATTCTTCAGAGAGTGTACCCTGATGAGGAGTCTCAAGAGACAGCCCTACAAGGTCCATTTTAGTTTTCATGGGCAGGACAAAGATAAAAGATAAAGACCTCATTTCTCAGGGACAAAAGTGCCCCTGTGGAATAGTCTAGTAAGACTGTAAGCCAGGCTCTGAAATATCTTTGCTCCAAGTGGGTTAAGTCAGTCAAAATGCTTGGAACCAGGTCCCATACAAGGGCCTGACATTCTTTTGAACGTAGCTCACATTTTCCAGCTTATGAGGCAGGCTCTGTCTGACAACATGTCCAAGTAACACTCAGCCTACACCCTGAAGTTGGCAAGGTCCTTTTCCTGCATTAACGCGCTCATTAAGAAATTCTGATATTTGCAAGCAAATGGATGGAACTGGAGTCAGGACATGAAGAAGAAAACAGCCAGATTCAGAGGCAGATATTATATACCCTTTCCTGCATGTGGAATCTACATTTAGAATGTTTACATTACACATATAACATGTATGTGACATGAAAGGAAAAAGGATCACGAGAGGAGGTGAGGCCTGAGGTGGAAGGGCTGTGGGGAAGAAGAGGCCAACAGGAGGCAGGAGGACAAGGGAGGGCAGTGGGGAGAGCATTTAAAACTAAAGGCTAATGCATATTCTATGAAACTGTCACAATGGAAACCATTCCTTTGTAATAATTTCAAAAGTTTCCAACTGTGCTCACTGGCCCGAGGTCATGGGCTCCTGGGCACACACTGGCCCTGTTGTCTAGTATGACTGGGTTCTGATTAAGAGCCTTTAGGTTAGCCCCTGTATTACATTGATTGTGCTGGCTAGTTTCTGTCAACTCAACACAAACTATAGTCACTTGGAATGTGGGGATCTCGGTAGAAGAACTGCCTCTATCAGACTGGCCTGTGGGGCACACTCCTGAATGATTACTGCGGGAGGACAAGGCTGCTTTGCCTGGGGCCGTCCCTGGACAGGTGATTCCGGGTATAAGGAAGCAGACTGAGCAAGCCATGTGGGAGCAAGTCAGTAAGCAGTACTTCTCTGTGGCCTCACCTTCAGTTCCTGCCTCTAGGTGCCTGCCTTGAGTTCCTGCCTTAGTTTACCTGCACGGAGAACTTGTAAAATGTAAACTAAATAGACCCTTTTTTCCCCATGTTGCTGTTGGTCATGGGGTTTATCACGAGGACCCCGGCAGACCTTCAGATTGCCCAGGAATTACTACTCAGTGAGAGTATCAGGGTAAGAAAGGTTCTTACACTAATGTACTAAGTGTGGGTTGGGGGGCAAGCATGTCAGAATGCCTTAATAAAGACTTGGAAACTGCTGAAGTAACACTAGAGTTTGCACAATCAGCTCCAGCAGCCTGGGCTGCTCAGTCTGAAGGTACTCCCGATTCCAGACACACACACACTGGTACTGGCGCAACGACCTATGAAAGCCCCACACTGGAGGGGCTAGAAGTTTCCTTAAAACCACTAATTTTAAAACTTGGAATCCTAAGACTATCTTAGTCGCATGGTGCGTGCGTGTGTGTGTGTGTGTGTGTGTGTGTGTGTGTGTGTGTGTGTGTGTGTGTGCGCGTGTGTGCTTGCGTGCATTTGTCTGTCTACAATAAAAAACTTTAAACTTGGTAATTTATAAGGAAATTTTTTAAAAACTGAGGGTTCTAAGGGCCTAGAGCCATTGAGAACCTCCACTCCGTGAACTCATGACAAAACAGAGAGGACTGCCGTGTGCTGACAGTAACAACATACTTTGTAGGGAAGCAGTCTATTCCTTGACAGTTAATTTCAGGCTCTTGAGAAAAACCCCAATGGCCCCGAGCCCTGGTCAGTTTCCCCTCCTTCAACACTATTCCCAGGAAGTCACATTTCAGTGCACCTTTCCACAGCAGAGCCCTGGACCTCTTCGTAAGACTGCAGGGCGGACAAGCCTTTCCCGTTCTCCATCTCTTCCTGAGAACACGGAATCAGGAGAATGGGAAGCAAAATGAGGAATAAGAAGAGACTCAAGGCTCCTCCTTGGGGCTGTGGACTTTGGGAGGAGACCCATTTCCTGAAAACATCTTTACAAAGATAGCTGTAATTTGGAAAGTAGGGTTTATAATGGAAATTATTTTGCAATTCTTTAATACTTTTAATGCTTAATAGGATAATATAGAATGTTCTAGAAGAAAATTGGTTGAAGTGACAACAGAAAAGAAACTGTTAGAACTCAAGAGAGACATTGGGAGGGTAACACAGCAGTTGAGGAAGTCGTTTGGTGCCTGGGGCGGGGGCAGGGAAGACAATTAGTGGTCAACCAGGAAGCAAGCAAGCGCCATGTCCAGTAAAGCCGGCTGACTGTTGAAACCATGACCAGCACAGGAGGAGACAGTCCGGGTCCCATCCGTTCTCTCCAGAACTAGGTTTTTTTTTTTTTTTTTTTTTTTTTTTTTGTTTTTTTTTTTTTTTTTTTTGTTTTTTGGCAAGTGACTACTTTGAAACTTTTATTTTTAGTGCAATGAAAAATGATCCCTAAGGCATATTTGTAAGCCATGGTGGGACTATTTTTGAATTCAGAAACAGTGACCTGCCCACTCATCCTGATTATATTTGATTCTATTCTAATGCTCTGTGCATAAACACAAAAGCATTCAGAACAGTTATCTTCCTCCAAGGGATAAAAATATTGAACAAGTTCTATGTGGTTTAGATACCTTATTTTTAAAAATCTTATTTCTTATTTCATGTGTATATTTTGCCTGTATGCATATAAGTGTACACGTGCTGCCTGTGGAGGTAAGAGGAGGACACCAGGTCTCCTGGAACTGGAGGTACAGATGTCTTTGAGCCACCAAGTGGGTGCTGGGAACTGGCCCTAAGTGCTCAAAATGACTGAGATGTTCCCCAGCCCCTCTTAAAGCAGAATTGTGGGAACTAGCTACTTCTGGGAAGGGAAGTGATGCCTCTTTTTGGATACTTTAGGTAGAGGTTACTCTAGAAGTCTGTTTAGGAGAAGAAATGGAACATGGGCTGGTAGGCAGTTCCGAGGAAATGAAGACCCAACTTCTAAGCCTAGTGTGGTGACTGAGGTACACCGGGGCGGCTGAGACAGCAGGGCAGACACATGCCTGGTGAATTCCAGACCCGGCCGGGCCGGGTAAGACCCTGCTTCTAACCCCAAACAGAGAGCCTACATTTTAACTTAAGGTTTTAAAATTAAACTTTAAAATATTGGCTCCAACCAAACAAACCATAATAATCCCGCTGTCAGAAAAACTGCGGGCGCGGCGCTGGCTCCTGCGGACCACTGGGCCACGGACCACGCTCTCCCACAGGCACAGGACTCGGATTTGGTTCCATAAAAGGCTTATAGCCTGCTCCTCCCAATGCAGACACTTACCCAGAAATTCCAGGTCGTTCATCACTCCTGTGCACCAGCCCACACTCACTGACATCCCCACGTAGCTGCAGTGGCTGAGGAGGGGCACTCCCAGCTGCCTCATGTTTTCTGTGAGGTCATCAGAGCAAAGCCTCTCAAGTAAAGCCCGCTGAGTGCTGTGACTCCCATGGCTTGCCTCGCAGTCACTCCACTGCTCTCTAGGACGAACCCTTAGGGTAGAGTCTTCCTAGATGTCACCAAAGCGACACTGTAGTGACAATATTGCTACGTCTTTACGCTTCCGGAAATCAGAATCTAGCCAGCCATCTGTATCCACGGGCACTGCCACGTGAATCACAGACTACAGAGAACAAATTCACAAAGGAAGCGGCACACACGTGCACAGTGCAGGGCAGTGATTGTGTGCACACACTCATGTGGTAGCAGTTACTATGAAGTCTAGAGATGCCTCGAGGTATGCAGGGCAGTGCTGAATGTCACATTCAGGATTGGAGCACCTCCTGGGTGTGACACCCTGGTCATGCCAGAGCAGAGCCTCTTCCACAGGAACCAGGATGGACGGCTGAACTCTGGGCTCCACTATCTCCAGTAAACACTCCTCCCCTCGGTTGGAGGGGAGGACTACTGCATGACAGGGATTCCTGGATTTCCTGGGGTAGGCCGGCACACGGAGACATATGGGAGGAAAGCACGGCAGAGAAGTTATAGGGGAGCTATACAGGGAGTTCTCTGAGCAGCAGCCCGAGGTGGCCCGTGCTAACAGCAGCACATCCTGTATCCCAAATAGGGCCACAGTCCCCAACAAGACTCTCATCACAGAGAAGGCTTAATGGTGGAGAAGAGTTGCATGATACAGTGACACAGCCATGGCTGAACAGATGTCCTTTGATGACTTCTTACAGCCCTGGAGGTGGATCCCATGGAACAATGTACCGTCCCACAGATCAGAACACATTGCTAGTATAACACATTGCCTACCATCCAACACACCTAGAACATCTTATGGCTCAACGACTTTATTTTGTCATTTTAGAAAGGCAGCATTGGATGAATTCAGTAAGCTTTCTATGTACTCAACATAATTTGCAACTTGAAACATATTCTTGTGATTAGTATTCTGGTCACCATTAACTGTCAACTTGACATAGCCTAGAATCACGAATAGTTTGATGAACAAGTGTCTTTATCAGTTACAACTGTTGGTGTGTCTGTGAGGGAGTGTACTGATTGTTAACAATGCAGAAGGCTCAGGCCACCATGGGCAGCACCATCCCTAGGCAAGGGGTCCTGGACTATGTAAGGAACTGAAAGGGGCATGAGCAAGGAAGAAAGTGAGCCAGGGTTCACCAGCAAGCAGCATCCTTCCCCAGCTCCGCCTCTGGGTTTCTATCTTGAGCTCCTGCTGGGACTTCCTTCTGTGGGGCCTGGGAGTTCTGAGGTGAAACTAAGTTGCTTTTGCTCACAGTGCTCTATCACAGCAACCCAAGGAAAGTACACCAGCTTCCCACAAGGACCGTAAGGGAAGGAGTATGTTTTGTTGGCTTTGCTGGATTCAGTGACACAGACCTGTAATCCAATCATGGGGGAGGAAACAGCAGGGGGATTGCAAGGTCAAGGACAGCCTTGTTTGTATACATAGTGAGAATCTATCTCAAAACACAGCCAAAAAACCAAAATAAGCAGAAACCCAACAAGAGATACACCTTTTGATTTACAGGGCTTCTGCGCACGCGCTCTCTCTATCTCTTTCTCTCTCTCTCCCTCCCCCCCCCCTCAAATTTATTTATTTTTATTGGATATTCTCTGCATTTACATTTCAGATGTCATCCCCTTCCTCTAATCCCACCCCCCCCCCCCCATTCATTGCCTCTATGACGGTGCTCCCTCTCCCAATCACCCTCTCCTACCTCAGCACCTTGGCCTTCCTCTACACTGGAAAACAAGCCTTTGCTAGACCAAAGGCCTCTCCTCCCATTGATGCCAGACAATGCCATCCTCTGCTGCATATGCACCTGGAGCCATGGGTCCCTCCATGCAAACTCATTGGTTGGTGTTTTAGTACTTGGGAACTGGGGTGGGTTTGGTTAGTTGATCATTCTTCCCATGGGGTTGCAGACCCTTTCAGCTCCTTTAGTCCTTTCTCTAGCTCATTCATTGGGGTCCTCGTGTTCAGTCTGATGGTTAGCTGTAAGCATCTTCCTCTGTATCCCTATGGCGGTGGCACAGCCTCTGAGGAGGCATCCATATCAGATTACTGTCAGTAAGCACTTCTTGGCATCAGCAATAGTGCTTGGGTTTAGTGGCTGCATATAGGTCGGATCCCCAGGTGAAGCAGTCCCTGGATGATCTTTTCTCCAATCCTTGCTCCTCTATTTATTTCTTCCCATGAGCATTTTGTTTTCCTTTCTAAGAAGGACTGAGGCATCCACCTTCTGGCCTTCCTTCTCTTTGAGCTTCATAAGTTCTGTGAATTGTTTCTTGGGTAGTCTGAGGTTTTTTGTCAGCTAGTATCTGCTCATAAGTGAGTACCATGAGTGTTCTTTTGTGACTGGGTTTCCTCACTCAGGATGACAGCTTCTAGTTCCATCCATTTGCCTAGGAATTTCATGAAGTCATTGTTCATTGTGTACATGTACCACATTTTCTGTATCCATTCCTCTGCTGAAGGACATCTGGGTTCTTTCCAGCTTCTGCTATTATAAGTAAGGCTGCTATGAACATGGTGACGCATGTGTCCTTGTTAGATGTTGGAGCTTCTTTTGGGTATATGCCCAGGAGTGGAATAGCTGGGTCCTCAGGTAGTACTATGTCCAATTTTCAGAGGAACCACCAGACTGATTTCCAGAGTGGTTGTACTAGTTTACAATCCCAGCAACAGTGGAGGAGGGTTTCTCTTTCTCCACATCCTCTCCAGCATCTGCTGTCACCTGAGTTTTTGATCTTAGCCATTCTGACTGGTGTGAGGTGGAATCTCAGGGTTGTTTTGATTTGCATTTCCCTGATGACTAGGGATGTTGAGCATTTCTTTAGGTGCTTCTCAGCCATTCGATAGTCCTCAGTTGAGAATTCTTCCTTTAGCTCTGTACCACATTTTTAATAGGATTATTTGATTCTCTAGAGTCTAACTCCTTGAGTTCTTTGTATATATTGGATACTAGCCCTCTATCAGATGTAGGACTGGTAAAGATCTTTCCCCAATCTGTTGGTTGCTGCTTCGGCCTAATGACAGTGTCTTTTGCCTCACAGAAGCTTTGCAATTTCATGAGGTCCTATTTGTCAATTCTTGATCTCAGAGCATAAGCCATTGGTGTTCTGTTCAGGAAAATTTCCCCTGTGCCTATGTGTTCTAACTAAATAATGACTGTGTATATATACTGACTGAGCTCTATGTGAGATATCTATTTCCCACCCCCTCCTGTGCATGTGTGTGTGTGTGTGTGTGTGTGTGTGCAGGGAACCTCACGACGAGAGCACAGGACTGCACCGGGCCTTTCCTCCCCAACTCTTGGACAGTTAACACTGCCCATCACTCTGTCCTTCACACTGGAATGTACCACACAACACCACACAGGACTTCTGGCTGAGGACACAGAAGCACTGTTGGCGTGGGGACTGAGGATGCTGTTCTGTCATAGCACAGGCAGAGGCTGAGCCATCACTGGAGTGGGGCCAGCAGGGGGTCAGTGCCAAATGGCTTCTGGGTAAGGGGCTTTTAAAGTGTATTCCCAGTTCCAGTCTACAATCTCCCTGTTTCCTTTCCTTTGTCTTCGCAGCACACGTATGTGTGGTGTGTGTGATGTTTATATGTATGTCTGGTGTGTATGTGGTATGCATGTATGTAGGTTTTGTGTGTATATATGTGTAGGGTGAGTGTATGAATGAATGTGTGTGTAAGTATGTTATGCATATATATGTGTGTATGATATATATGTAGTATTTCTGTGTATGTGTGTAAGTATGTTTGTAGGTGTGGCTTGCATACATATATTGTGTGAAGCTTGTGTATATAGTGTTTGTGTACATATGTGTGTGTGTATATATGTGGCATATATATGTATATATAAGAATGCATGTGGTATGTATGTAGTATGTGTGTGTGGTGCATATATAGTATTTGTGTGTGTATGTGTGTATATATATGTGCTGAGTGTGTGAGTATATTTGTAGGTATGGTTTATGTGTATATGTATGTGTGTGTGTATATGTATGTGTACATATAAGTGTGCATGTGGGGTGTGTGTGTGTGTGTATGGTGTATGTGTTCATACAGAGCAACCACTAGCTCCTGATGGTGCCAGCTGCAGTCACATGGGAGTGGAGAATGACAACATTCTAAATGAACTCACACCATTGTTTTTTACTGAATGGCTTTGAGCTCAAAATCTTACAGACCTAAGCTTCCTACCCTCCAAATGCTGCTGTGATTCTCTGTGTTCTTTACATTTGAAATTGTGTGGATATAAAAACAATGTTTCAAAATAAGAGAAATACTGACAACTCACATAAGAAAACAAATTGCAGACACATAATGTTGAAAGGACCAGCTGCAAGGGCAGCCTCTGATACACGGTAACCATGGTAACCATAATTACTGGGGGGGGTGTAGTAACCTTGGCTTTGTATTTGAGCTTGGCCAGATCTCTGATAAATCACAGTGGAAGAGAGTGTGAGCAACATGGCCTCTGTGAGAACCTCCCACTTTCCGCTCTGGCTGACACTAGTCACAGAGGGCGGGAAGCCTCATGTTGGCTGCTTCTATCCAGACTTCATTCATGGCTTTCCTCCTTGTTCCAAGCCTCTCCTCTCCTGTGATTGATCTGCCAGTCTCACAGGCTCTGAGAATGTGGAAGAACAGGCACACAGGGGGACAGTATACTTCTAGCAGTTTCTATTCGAGTCTCCCCAAAAGGCCAGAGCTCTGGCTCTGAAGGAATAACCTGTCCCACCAGAAGGAAGGTCACCAGATCTCTGGAAAGCAGGCCTCCTGCTTCAGGGCTGTATCAGAACGCACCCTTGGAGGCCAGGCGTCTTGTGTATCTGGTAAAGGCTCCTGGTACTGGGTACAGTGTCTCCACTACCCCACTGTCTGTTAGAGAGCTCTGCATATAATTAGATGGGCTGTTGGAAGTTGGTTTCAAATGTGTTTTTGAATGTTGTGCAGCCTGGAGCCAGGTTAAGCCAGCACCCCACGGTTTCCTGGCGGCTACCATGGAACTGCTGAGGCTGTGAGATGGAGAAATGTCTGTGAAGTCAATGTCCTGTGGGAACTCTATGCAGAAAGGAGCCTTGTTTCTGGAAGGAGGCGTGCTCACCTGTGACAGACAGAAGCTTTGGCACAGGATGCAGAGTGACCAGGCACCTAAGTCTCGAGTCCTCAGGCTGCTTTCTGTTAGAGTGTCCCCATGGGTTTCCAGATCAGATTCTAACCTCATGTAGCTGCACTGGGTCGAACAGTGTCAAGGGGAAAGAGCTTCCTATCACTGAGCAGGGGCTCAGCAGCTTCCAGAATATGCTTCTGATGTGGGACGATTGACTGTGTACGAGAAGCCTGAGAAACTGCCCCAAGAGGCGGTTTCATTACAGCAATCTTACTGATTAAATCCAGGGGGCTGAGAGAAGGCCCGGCAGTTAAGGCACTTGTTCTTGCAGAGGATCTGGCTTTGGTCCCCAGCACCCATATAGTGTTACAACCATCCACAACTCCAGTTCCAGGAAACCCAGTGCCCTCTTTTGGTGCAGATACTCACGGAGGCAAACACCGCACCACCACCACCACTACTACTACTACTACTACTACTACTACCACCACCACCACCACCACCACCACCACCACCACCACCACCACCACTACCACCACCACTACCACCACCACCACTACTACTACTACTACTACTACTACTACTACCACCACCACCACCACCACCACCACCACCACTACCACCACCACTACTACTACTACTACTACTACTACTACCACCACCACCACCACCACCACCACTACCACCACCACCACTACCACCACCACCACCACCACCACCACCACCACTACTACTACTACTACTACTACTACCACCACCACCACCATCACCAAATAATGATAATGAATAATAATAAACACTAAAAATTTAACACAGTATTAAGTACCTCACGGCCTCCTGTATTCTGAAGCAATACAGTGCA
This sequence comes from Micromys minutus, assembly GCF_963924665.1. Lineage (NCBI taxonomy): Eukaryota > Metazoa > Chordata > Mammalia > Rodentia > Muridae > Micromys > Micromys minutus. The sequence continues at coordinate 4,388,925 of NC_137976.1, read as the reverse complement.
CACTACCATGTTCTAGACCAGATACCCTCTTGGGATCATAATCCATGTGGGACAGAAGACTGGAACTGGGTGGGAAAGCAGAGGCCTCTCTGTCTGCCCCATACTGAGGAAGGTCTTGCCTAGTGCAGACTAAATGGGCTGCTGAGAACATCTGGATGGTCAGGTGTGGGGAGGGGTGGAGGGCACCGGGAGACACGAGGATACAGGAGAGGAGGAAGAATCCAAGAGCTTAGGCTAAGTGTGCCGCACCTTGCCAGGAACAGTGTGCTCTACAGCAGGTGTTTGGGCAGATGTTCAATATTTCATCTTGGCTGTGAGACAGGTGTGGCTTCTGTCTGAGAGAGGAAGCCTCCTACAGGAGGCTTTGCCTCTGACCCGGCAATCCTTAGGATCCAGTGTTTGGAAACAGGAGTGAGACAGCTCTAAGGGGCTCTGTGGGGCTCAGGGGAGGGGAAGAGGCTGGGAGAGAGAGGACGAAGTCAAGTGGGGACTCTGCTTATTCCAGAAGCCTACACAGACTGATGTTAAGGGTGGTGGGAAGGCAGGCCCTGAGTCCAGGCTGGGGACAGCAGAGATTTCTGAAAGTGTAAGACCATAGAGATCTTTTAAAGATTCTTTGTTTTAGCTATGTGTGTTTGTACATGTGTGTGTATATATATGCGTATCTGTTTTATGTGTATGTATGTGTCTGTCTGTCTTTGTATGCATAAGTGTGTCTGTTTGTATATGTGTGTATGTATGTACATGTGTGTGTCTATATATGTGTATGTATGTATGTGAATATCTGTATATGTATGTATATGTACATGTGTGTCTGTTTATATATGTATGTGTATGTGTATATGTGTATATGCCAGTTTGTATGTATGTATGTGTGTTTGTATATATGTGTTTCTGTCTGTATATGTGTATGTACATGTGTCTGTTTTTTGTATGTATGTGTCTGTTTGTATATATGTGTGTCTGTATATGTGTATGTACATGTGTCTGTTTTTTTGTATATGTATGTATGTGTATGTCTGTTCATATATGCATGTGTTTATGTGTACATGTATGTCTCTGTGTGTGCATGTGTATGTGTATATATACATGTGTGTTTGTCTGTTTGTATATGAGTGTGTATGCACACATGCATCTAAGTGTCCACTGAGGCCAAAAACCATGTTGTGTCTGAAACTGGAGTGGTAGTTTTGAGCTGCCCAGTGTGGTGCTGGGAACCAAATTCAGGTCCTTATGAGAGTGATACTTGCTCTTAAGCATGGAGCAATCTCTCTAGCTCCCTAATGGACTCCAGAGAGAAAGAGCCCTTTCCTTTCTCAATATATAGAGCCCAAAAAAAGTTATAGGGAAAAATGTGAGCTGAAGAAAGTAAGAGACATGAAAAGGAAGCCATGACTGGCTCAGGAACTCACCCCCAAAGGAAGTGTTTTATCTTGTTCTTCCTCAGTGCCTGCTGCAATGGCTGGAAAGGATCACCATTAATGCAGATGGTCATCACCACATCAGTGAGCTTAGCACATCTCATTCAACAGAGATGTCTTCATGGGCACTACATTTCCTCAATGGTCTAGTCTATACCTCTAGGTTTTAAGAATGAGAGATGTTCACAGATTCCTCCGGAAATGTCCCTGGCTGACAGCATAGATGATACACAGAATCAAGACTGCTCTTAGGTGAGTTATGTGGTGTGTGCTCCTAGGTAGAATGCTTGCAGAAAGACAAGGCTGCTTGGCTTCTACATGCAACTTCCATTGCTTGAGGTATTCGCAAGGCAGATATCTAGTAAGAAGAGAACATCTTGACAATCTGAGTTAGGGTGTCCTGCCTCTCCATGGGAACAAGTCTGACCACTAAGAGAGAGCCAGCCCCTCCCTTCCTGTCCCGTGGCTCCTCCCATGGTGGGAGGCAGTATCCACTGGTGTCTTCCATAAAAACCTTTCTGATGATCCCCCTGCCTTTCAGTGGGATTTATTTTATTTGTTTTGATAAACATTTGAAATAAAAACATGATGCATCAGTCCATGATGAACTTAGCAAAATAATTATATACCAAAAATAGAAAGTGGCCATCATCTGCCTGTGGCTCTCATACAGTACCAAGGGAACTTGATTTAATGTAACTTAAGTAGAATTACTAACTGCTTTAGCAGAGACCTTTGTTTAGAAACACATACACAGTGCTGTAGAGAGGACCTGTTTTGAAACAGACCCTTCCCCTAATCACAGACTGCACGTTGTACCCTTTAACCAAGACCCACATGGACCAGGGTAAGAGGAGCTGAGAGCAGCTGAGAGCAGCTTCCCTGGGGGAAGGGCTGTTTTATAAACACTTGGGCCTCCTCTGAATACACCACACTGCTGTTACTTTCCTGTTATAGTTGTTAAAGTATTCTGAAAATAAAACCAAAAGTTACTACTTAAAGAAATTACTATTTAAAAACTGGTTAAATATATCTTATAAAAATTTACATATCTATTTCTGAAGAATAAGCAGTGCTGTTAAAACATGAAAGAACTGTAAGGAAATTAAATTTCCTTCATATGACCAATTAATTAGTTTTAAATTAGAACTTCATAGAGAATACAAATACATCTTTTAAAAAACCACATCATTAAGTTAATTTACTTAATTTGGTAAATTACAGAAAACTGCTTTTACTTCATGTCTACCCAAGCTCTAATTTAATAATCACTAACATAATTGGAAACCAAGAAAAACAAGGCACTAATCCTCTAAGTGTGAGAAAAGCCCTCGTCTATGACCAGGGAAACAGTAGCTGTTCTTTGGAGTCCAGATGGATTAGTTCCAGGCACCTTCTGCCCGGTTGTCAAAAGAGGCAGAGTGTCTGAGTCTATACACATCCTCCTGTAGACACTAGGCCCAGTTCTGAGTTGCGTATACTATCTAATGAGAGGCAACCATGGTCCAGATCGTTAGGAAACGGAATCAATGAGAAGACAGCTGCACACGCTCTGAGCGTCTCTCTGATCTGAGGTGGCCACTGTCAGCCACTGCAGCAGACCGGACACAGGCGGAGCTCACCTGCATTTCGTCCAAGGGACACGGAAACCATCCACATGAGAAGAACACAGCTACTTACTCTCCCATGACCAGGAAACTTCACACAACCCAAGGGACCAAGGCCCTGAACTAAACCCCACACTGAAATTATTCCTCCTGCCTCAATGAGGAGCTGAATTCACAAGTCTAAATTAAACCACATGCTTATAGGTCCTGGGAGCTTCTTGGCCGGAAACATGAAAGTCATTCCAATACTTCTTCCTGGTTTGATTTCTTCAGCCATAAAATAAGCAGGCATACTATGTAGTGCTCAGTGGGGACAACGCACTGCGGAGCTTTAAGGCTGACTTTACTCCAGAGTGGGGCAGCGCTGGATTTGTGTATCAAGACTTGGTAAAAGAATTCATTTGACAAAAATGGTTCATTCAGAGCAACATCAAAACTGCAAAATGAACCTATCTCATCACCACCATGACAGCTATCGACCGAGGCTAAGGCCTCTTCCAGCTCGGTCAACTGCATGGCGCACATGTGCCCCCAATTCCTAACGAGCACCAGCAGGAACTCTAAATGCAAGACGGATTATTTTCTCGGGCGAGGATTTGGTTTTACTCCTGGGATTCAAAGATGCTGTCTGAGTTCTGTTTGCTGTTGGGGTGGGCTTGGAAAGACTGTACGCCGTTTGAGCGGACACGGAGCAACACTGGCTGCGCTCGGTTTGCTGTTGCGATGGACATGGAGAGAAACCTCATGACTGCTGTTTGTGTGAAGGCGGCAGATGCTTCTGAGTCCTGTTGGGTATATATGAGAAAATGCTGTGTATGTGCTGTTTGCATGGATGTGGGGAGATGCTGTCTGGGTGCCATTTGCATGGACAGGAAGATGCTGTGTTTGGGGTGTCTGGACGGCGTAGGGCGATATTCAGCAGAGAACCATGACTTCAGGTTCTACTTGCTCCCGTTTCTTCCTCAGGCCAGCACCAATGTGGAAATGGTGATTCAGAGCGGTGGGGAGGGCTCAGAGAGATGAAGTCACACATCTGAACATGGCTGAGATCACTAAGTTGGTCTCCTATGGTAACCATGAGTGATGGAAATAGTGTCGGATGGAAACCCCTCATCAACATTCCATCATCATGATGACTGTGCCAAACTTCAGCTAAGCCCTTGGCCATGGCTTCTTCTATCAGTGCTAGAACCCAGGCCAGCTGGTCCCACTACTAACATATCCTATGTGACCCTACATGGGTCTGCGAGCTCATCTTCGGCATCATCCTGTAGCTGACCTCAACCCGACATCGTGGCTACCAGGGGCCACCCTTGTAGCCTACAGTGCCATCCTGATCCGAGCTTGTTTTTCTCTAGTACGTAAGAAGCAACCACTTGTTCCTTCCCAGAGAGAGAGAGGCCTCCCTTTGTTCCCACTAACCCCCTCTGCTGCTTCCTCTTCCCCAGAGACACCCCTTTTCCTCTGCTGCTTCTCCAAAGTCTATTTCACCCTTAATCCTTCCTACTTGTACTTCCTGTTGTAGCTGGTACATACAGAACATGCTGCTTTCCGATTGCTGGGAAAATGGCTAAGATTACCGGTGTTGCAGAAGCACACAGACAGAAAACATAGTCAGGAATGAAGAACACCTCTCCAGGAGGCCGGCTTCACCAGGAACCCCACAGAGGAGATAGAGGAGAAGAAAGGCCGCAAAAGCACATTTAAAGCTCCTCAGAACCAAAGGAGCTGAGACAGGAGATGTCAAGAGACAAAGGTAGAGAGAGGCCTTAGGAGGAGGCCTGCCAGGGACAGGGCCTCAGACATCTGTCAGTCAAAGGAGCAAACTTCCCCCCTCCATACCCCCTCCCCCAACAATATTCACTGAAGAATTCTTCAGGCAGATGCCTTAAATTCAGCAGGGGTAGATAAGGTACTCTCAAGAGGGAGGAGCTTGGTGGTCCATCCCAGAATCCTAGTACGTAGGTTGAGGCAGGAGGATCATGGAATATGTGAGGCCAGCCTGGGCTACACAGTGAGACTCTTTCTCAACTAACAACAACAAAACTAAATAAAGGACAGCCAACAAACATTATTGAGAAATCATGTGATTTACTTTCCACTCTTTCTTGTTTTGGTGTGTGTGTGTGTGTGTGTGTGTGTGTGTGTGTATGTGTGTGTGTGTGTGTGTGTGTTAATGTGAATGTGGCTCTTCAAGACCCAGGCAAACCCACAACAGAAGAAGACAAGGCGTTCAGACATTTGTTTAGGAGGCTGAAAGGATCCTGTGGTAAGGACACAGTTCAGCCTCAGATCTTAGCCAATGCGGAATTCACAACATGAGGGCTGGAGTCTGAGAAGAAGCCGGAACTCAGGATGACATCAAAACACAGGATGCACACTAAAGGACTAAGAGAAACAAAAATGCCACTCAAGACCCACAGGTCCCACAGGAGGCAATGTACCACATGACACGGCTTTGGTGGTGATTGGTGTGTGGAACAGGCACACCCTCTTGTTTTTTCCTGCTTAGAGTCATGGCTGGCCCAGCATCACAGAGGGTTTGTGTATTGGCTTAGCTGGACCCATGCAAGCCCTTACCAGGAGGTTTCGAGTTAACCCAGAGGTTCCAGAAGGCCAGGGCTTGCTACTGTCTTTGGCAGGGCAGGGTAGTGACCCAAGTCCACAGTGCCTCAGGCTCACACCTGCACCCACCTCCCCTACACACTGGGGCCATCCTTTACTTGAGCTGCTCTTTCTAGAGGTACTGCATCGGGGTCCCTACAAAGGCTGGACTCAGAGTGGCCTCCAGAGGTGGCCTAAATGCCCATGAAATGCCCAAGAGACAAAAGCCTGCTAGGGGATAGCAGGGAGAGCAGTCTGTCGTCCCACAGAGGGCCATGTCTGTGTCCTCAAGTCATACAACAGAGATGGGGAGACCCAGGACGTCAGGGTCAGAGTGCAGAGGACAGCCACCATGAAGGAAAACATGCCAGGATCTGAGAGACTCAGACAGTTACTATGGAAACGCAAACTGTGGCATCCTGCCGCCTCTTGCATCACGATGCCCTCTTGTACATCAGGACATACACACCCTCCCTCCCGCTGCCCAACCAACACATGCCCAAAATATGTAATTTGAATAAGCAAATGAAGTCATACTGGGCTTCTGATACTGGAAACTGAGATCAGGTACAATCTGGACACTAAATCTCACCCATCTCATTGAGCACCGAGCTGGAACCTTACAGCCAGAACCTTCAGGAAGAGCTGGGATGGGAGGGAGACTCAGGCCTATTCTCTATGCCCCCCGGCACGCAGACTTGTTGTGTGGGAGGAGATCAAGGCCGGCCTTAGACAGACAAGGAGCAGTTGACTCTCACTGTGAGTGGTAATCACCCAAGAGAGAGCAAAGGATACACTCCAGTTCCCCAGGCACTCCGGGATCACAGAGAGCAGCTGGGAAGGGAAGCTTGGATCTCGGGCGGAGGGTTAGCATCCCCTCTGGCCTCAGTGGCATCCTCTGTAGGAATGGTCAAAAGGAAGGAGCAGGCTTTGTTGATGGTCCCACAAAGAACCCATCCTGAGGGAGGGTGGGGAGGGGACCCCCTAACCTTCTCCACCTTTATCTGAGAAGAAATAAGAAATGTCTTCTGGGGCTGCAGCAACTTCTCAGGAGCTCCTGGCAGGTTACGAAAAGTCAGCGGAAGTGGTCTGGTTTCTCAAGTAACAATAAACCAATAACCCATGAAAAGAATAACGACTGTTTTTATGATTTGTTTCCCTGAGGAGATTTCTGGCTTGCTGTTTAGGACCCACATGGGGAGTCTGTGAAGACTGCAAGGCTGGAGTGAGGGGGTTGCTCTGTCGATAAAAAAACGCTTGCCTTGCAAGTATGAGGTTGATCCTCAGAACGTATTTATTTTTAAAAAGGGAAAAGCTAGGTGTAGCCCGGGAACTCACCGGCCTGCCAGCCCAGCCTGCTTGTAAGCTAAAGGTCAGTGACAGACACCAGCTCAAAACAAAATGGTGAAGGGCAACTATGGACGGATACCCGAGGCTGACCTCTGACCTTTCTATGAATGCACAGGCGTATACAAAAGTACATATATGCACATGTGCACATGCACATAATATGTATGTATGTTATGGTTGAGACAGAGCCCAAATGATTGATAGCAGCTGAATTTTGAATGAGTGCTTTATGTGTTCTGACACAGCCAGACTCTGGGCCCACTGCAAGAATTGCCCAACGTCCTCCCGGTTTTCATGGCACATGATTCTGCATGTGTACTGACCAAGCCCTCCTGACCAACTCAGTCACGATGTCCTAGAATAGATGCTCAGGCCTTACCTACTTGTAGGTAACTCCTACTTGCTTTACAGAAAAAAAGGGCACATGAAACCAGCCAGGGGTCCAGGGGTCCTAAAACAGACCCATCTGCCATCTCCCTCCAGTGTATTCCTAAAACCAGAGCAAGGACTCCCTCACACATATGGCATCAGCTAGGGTCTGACAGTCACACATCACAGGTGTCAGGGCTCCTAGGGGAGAATGTCACACATAGTTCTGTCAGACCCAAAGTGTTTATAATCACAATTACCTCGACATCTTAAAAGAGAAGTGGCCAAGGACTACCAAGGAGAAGGGTGGCTGGTGTTTGGCTCTGTGGGTAAGTCAAGCCAGCTTATCTGTCATCGAGTGTACTGAGAGGTGAGGCTGCTCAGCAGGGTCAACAGTTGTGACTTCCTGTGGCGAGCTCTGCTGGCATGCAGGCCCGGCAGCCGGCAGGCTCAACAGCAATGGAAAGAGTGACAGTGTGTCCTTCTACCTTCCTGAGGCCAGGCTGATACAGCCCAGCCGTGATGGAAAGTGTGAATCCACTCTTGCTTAGGGTTGATGGGATGAACGGTCAGCCTGGGGCCCGGGCTGAACCGCCTCTGCAGCTCACTCTGCTGGCTGGGATCCAGTCCCTCCGTCCTTCCCTGGGGCTCAACCTGAGGCAGTGCTTACAGAGGCAGCAGGAACTGGAGTCAGGGTGCAGTGGGTGTGGTGGTACCTGTGAAACAGCCAGCAGGAGGCAGCATACACTCCGCCGTCCCCAGCTTGGTGCTGGTCTCAGGGAGATCTTCAGGGCTGTGTGGTTTTTGTCCCACTCTATGGATGAATGTCCGGCTCAAGACTGCACAAAGCAGGGAGACTCCAGGACCTATCTGATATGTGATGGCCTGCAACCACCCACACTTCTTACACGCATGTACACACTTGTACATGCAGGAATCTTAGCAAAGCACTAGGAGCCACAATTTGCAGGGAATGCCTGTGTACAGGGATGGGGAAGGCTGGGAGAAGAGTTTTGAGGTGGGAACTTCCTAAAATGTCCTGTATTTAAGACCAGGCGAGCCTAGGGGAACGTTGTGGGTCAGCCTGTTCCAGTACCAGGGGAGATCAGAACTGACAACCGAAGGAGAGGAAGAAGACAGAAAGCTGGGCTTTACTAAAGCAACACAAGGATGCTCAGCCCTCCACAAGGGAAACGTTCCTCAGGCTGAAGGGATGGCGTGACAGCAGAGAGGATGAGGAGGAAGAAGAGGAGGAAGAGGAAGATAAAGAGGAAGAGGAGGAAGAGAAAGAGGAGGAGAAGGAAAAGGGAGAGGAAAGGAGAAAATAAAAGATTCCCAGCCTCCAAGCTCCCAACTCTGCCCCATATTTACCAAACTGATTAAGGGCACTGGACCAACCCTAAAGATGGAGCAGGTGCTTCCAGAGATCGCTGCCATTAACGACGAGGGAAAAGGTGAAAGGTGAAGGAACAGGAGAAAGTGGTAGATGTGAGGTGGGAGGTGGGGTGGGGGGGCTGATGGTGGCCCCCAGCTAGGAATCTCTTATCCAGTGACAGGGCTGATCTTTAAGTCACACTCCTGGGTGTGTCCTGGGTCTGAGGCAAGGCACCACCAGGCTTTTCCCAGCTCAGAGCTTCACCTCAGGAGAGAACTCTGTGCTCTCAGCCTCTTGACACCTGGGACTCACTAGAGCCACAGGAGGACATTTATCAGTGTGACATTTATTCGTGGACCATGTGAAGTTTTAGGTGCTGGGTGCTTGGTAGTCAAAAAGACAACATCCTGGGCATAGCTGCTGTTCCAACAGAGAAAGGTAAGTGACCATGTTCTGAGCTGTCAAAAAGCGACCCGCACCACAAGGAGAGCTGAGGTCAGAGTTGGGGACAGTGTGCTGCTGGTGAGCAGCCCAGGAAGACCTGTTAGGGACTCAGGGCACATCTACGAGGAGGAGCACATTAGGAATTCCAAACAGTACCCATCACACCGGAGCAACAGCAAGAGGACAGAATGCTCCACCCATGCCAGAAGCAGAGTTGAGGGGGCTCCGGAAGGACCAAGCAGCCAGTCCACAGACATACTCACAGAAGCTCCATGGCATTCGGAGCATGCTCAGTGTGAGCAGCCAGACGCAACTGATGTTTAGGAGCACCACTGGCTTCTCTGGGGAACAGCACCCCAGGAAAGCAGGAGGGGAGACCACCAAGAGGCTGTGGTTGAGGGTCGGGAGGAGCTGGAGAGATGGCTCAGTGGTTAAGAGTGCTTGTTTCTGCAGAGGACCCAGGTTTAATTCCCAACACCACAGCAGCTTACAACTGCCTGTAGCTCCAGTTCCAGGGGATCTGATGACTGCTTCTGTTCGCCCTAGACACCAGGCATACATGGGCACATATACACATATACATGTAGGCAAAACATAAAACAAATATATTTTTACAACCATGCTGAGGTCGTTGGGTGCTGGAGAGATGGCTTAGTGGCTAAAGGCGTGCACTGCTTTTCTAGAGGTCCTGAGCTCCTCACAGCCTCCCGGACAGTTCTAGAGGACCTCACACCCTCTTCTGGCTTCTGGGGTCAACCGCACCCATGTGTAGCAACCCCCTCAACAAGCATACTTTTAAGATAAAATTAAAGTTTAAAAGACAAAAGTGGCTGTGCCTAGGCAGACAGGGGAACGTGGAAATCTTCAGACACGTGGCACTTCATGTGTGGCTGGGTGACAGTGTGAAGATGAACGCCAAGGGCCAGCTGTGTGGACACTGGAGAGAGTTTTAAGGACAGTCAAGGGAGAGGCTCCTGTTAGTCACTTTAGAAATGATAATACTGTTAGCCAATAACCCCGCAGTTTTCTGACTTTGCCTTGGAGAGTCCAGGTCACCATCACAGTTGAGTTGAATCCATGACACCCAGTCTCCAGTTTGCCTTGTTCAAGGTCGCCCACAGGACTCATGTTTGAACACCTGGTCCCCAGCTGCCAGCACTGTTTGGGGAGGCTGGTGACAGGTGGCCTGGTCTGAACCTGTGCATGGCTGGCGTGGGCCTTGGAGGCACCACTTCACATTCCAGACTGAGCTTTCTGACCTGCTGGGCCAGAAGCCACCGTCCCATGTCTCTACTGCTACAGACCAGCCCGCTTCTGCCACCACTGGCCCGCCATGTGGACTGTGTTCCCCGAAACCATAAACCAGAATAAATCCTCAGCTCTTAAGTTGTGTCTGCTCAGTTTTTGGTTAGAGCGGTGATACAGGAGGCTATCACTCGGCTTCTGGCATGGAATCCTTATGGCCAGGGCTGTGGACTGTGTACAGTCCTGGAAGAGTAAAGTTCACACAGAGTCATTAAGTAGGTCTGAATTCAACACGTATCTCCCGGAGACAGAAAGGGCAGGGCACACAAAGGTTGCCAGAAATGCATGTGCACAGATGGACAGCCTGTGAGATTACAGGGGATAGAAAGCAGCCTCAACAAGAACTAACCTGCTTGATCTCAGACTTCCAGACTTCAAAATAAAGAGAAAATTCTGGTGCAGATGTACATGTAGACAACACAGTACCAACACCTTACACATAAACAGATAAACTTTAAAAAAAACAACCCACAATGTGATTACTTGAGAGAGGGAGAGAGAGAGATGGGGGAGAGGGGGAGGGGAAGGGGGAGAGGGGGGAGGGGAAGGGGGAGAGGGGGGAGGGGGAGGGGGAGAGGGGGAGGGGAAGGGGGAGAGGGGGGAGGGGAAGGGGGAGAGGGGGGAGGGGAAGGGGGAGAGGGGGAGGGGAAGGGGGAGAGGGGGAGGGGAAGGGGGAGAGTCTGTTGGGGAGAGGGGGAGGGGAAGGGGGAGAGGGGGGAGGGGAAGGGGAGAGTCTGTTGTTTAAGCTTCTGACATTCTGTCATGTCTATTGGCTGATAAACTTAACTGTAATTTAGAGACCACATGGCCAGAGCAGCCACTTCAGAGAACTGACGTCTGTCCATTTAACACAGAATTCCATCCTGCTTCACACACACACTCATACACATATGCACATGTGCTCCCGTGCACATGGTCCTGACGATCATCATACCGAGGTCTAGCCAAGAACTTCAGTGTATTCCTCAGGTACCTTGGGGCAGCCTCTGGCGGCTCTGCTGCTAACCCGGCATAGTTGCTGTAGCCCCTATGTGGTCCCCAAGAACCAGGCTGGTTCTAACCAACTCCGAGAAAACCAGCACTCAAATGGTTAACACAAGACTTTGTTCTAGCAAATGGCACCTCAGATGCACCCTCTGGCAAAGGAATGTTTTCTGCTAAGCCCCACTCTTCAGCCATGCTGACTGCTGTGGAAAGCCAGTTCTGTTGCCGAATACAATCTTGTTAATGTTAGCACCTATTAAGGTTTCTGTCAAATTGCTAGGTAAGTGGGTGTAATTAGGGGCAGTGGGAGAAATTACCCAGGATGCAGAAGGTGTCAGAGGAGGAAAATACCCAAAGGCCATCACTCCTTTGGATGCTGGGTTGGTTGGTTTCTGCCAGCCGGTGTCTGCAGACCGCTGCAGAAGCTTGCGCCCGCTTGCCCTGGACAGTCATACGTTAGCCTGAGCCACGCATGCCTTCCCTGCCTAGCCCAATTCCAGCAGCTGCCAGAGGGGCCTCACTGCTCCCTAACAGCTTTGCCACAGCTGACTTAACGTGTGTGAACTCACCATGATTGTTTGGCCAGTGGCCTTGGGACCAATTCCATCCCTCTGCTTGGCTCTTTCTATTTCTCAGACCTCGGCTTGAAAGTCATCTTATGATGCACTTTATGTATGGCAATGATCATGTGTAACTAATATATGCTAAACTAGCACCCGGCTCTCATGGAAATGCACTTCCCATGAGGACATGCTTGGCTCTGAGTTCCTGTGTAGGTTTTGGGCCAGAATGGACGCATAAACAGCTGTGGCACGGTCAGTGTGCGTTCGGTTAACAGTCTCGTGTGTCCTAACGCAGGAGAGACTGAGAGCCGGGTGACAAGACAGCGCCCTCGCCCTCCGAGTCCCTCTAAACTGCCTCTCCGGAGCGAGTGCTGTTTCCACACTTGTTGACTACCCTGGCCCTCCCTCCTTCCCTCCCAGGCTCTGATGAGCCCAGAGCTCTGTGCATTGTGTCCTGTCTGTGGCACCCGTGATGGTCCCTGAGTGTGAGGGCTCTGAAGGAAGGGGACAAGAGGATGAGAAGATTATCTGCCCCACACAGCCATCTCTCAGAAAATGGTTCCAGGACCCAAACCCTCAGACACATAAGGTCCCATGATGGGACACGGCTTTTCAGCCAGACAAGGCAGCACTCCCACAATTAGTCCCTGGTGGTGGGATGGGGAGGCGGCTCTAGGTCCACGGAGGGGACATGGATCGAGGCTGTCCTGCTGTCAATAGTGTTCACAGCCCTGAATAAGAATGTGTGTGCCCTTCCTGGGAGATGGGATCAAACCTCCAGGGCTACATGTCTACAAAGCCTGCCGCCTGCAACTGGGAGTCTCCACCTTGCTAGGTCCCAATAGGTCACTACAGGATGACCTCTGAGAAACCTAGTCAGAAAGGCACAGTGGGGACACACTCACATTCCTGGTAAAATTGCCATGTGTTGGCAAGTTCAAGAGTTTCAGCCTAATATCAACTGGCCCTCACCCAACTGCCACCAGCTGACAGTGTCTACAACTGTGAGGTCAGGATGTCCCTAAATGACAATAGTCAACAATCAATAGTACCTGTCTGGGCCATCCAGCCATCAGAGCCTCAGTCTTCCTTCTGGGGAGTTAGCCCCACAGGCAAGGCTAATGTGCCTGCCACTTCCCCGTCACTCATGCTGGGTCTCAGCCTGGATTGACTGAGCCCACTTCTTGGGGCAGGAGTGACACCCCCCCCCATGTTACAGGACCAGTGGATGGCTCTGCCACAGGCCCACTGAGGCAGGGAGAAGGATACACAGTCCCCAGAGGCTAGGCTTAGTGAGCAGATGGAAACTCTAGAATGCTGAGCCAGAACCCATCTGCCCACAAGGACGGAGGCTCCAGCCAGAGGAATGGATGATGCCCCAGGGTGACCAATGCCTGCCCTGGGCAGACCCAGAATTCCAGAGTAAATAGGAAAGCATGTTAGCGCTCACACACTTTAATTCTAGAACTGAAAAGGAGAGGATGGAGGAAGTGTGCTCTTACATGTTATTTGGCTTTGTGGGCAAGTGAGTAAATCCTAAGCTGTCGCAAAGCAGAAAGGGGACAGAGATGTTCCCGACAGACTGATTATTTTAGAGGCATGTCCTCCTAGCCCTTCAGAAAGTGAACCTCCTAAAATAAATAATCAGAAGCTGAACAGAGGAAGGCCCAGTGGATTGCTGTCTGTGTGCAGGTGAGGGTAGGTGAAATATAAGGCTAGTGTCTATGATTGGGCAATGAAAAGGGAAGGCAGGGCTAAGAGTTTCAAAGGGGGGGGGGGAGACAGATAGGAATAAGGACAGAGAAAGATGGAGGAGAAGGATGAACTGGATCCACATGGCTTGAAATAGCCACAGGTAGCTATGACTATCATAGAAGAGCGGCAGAGTAATGTGGAGTAATTTGTCCAATCTAGGTGGGCAGCTTGTGTCACTATCAATTTAGTTTTCAAGTTCTTTGAGTGGGTGTTTTGTAAGTGGAGAATTTGCTGTTAGAAATCTGACTGATAATTTACAGGCCTCTGGAGTTTTCTTTATAGAAATATGGGTTTGGAGCCAGTCGTGGTAGACTAGCCGCAGGGGACGATGGCCCAGAAAACAGAGGTTCATGGACAAGACTGCCACACCGGGATAGCCATGGGGGCGGGGAGAGCGCTGAAGATGGAGAGTGGCCGGCAATCGTGTGGGTTGATTTTTAATTATTGTGTGCAATAAGCCCTGAATGGCTCCCACAAGAGGCTACAGAAGCTGCAAACGCATGCATGCATGCACACGCACATACACACACACACTCAGTCTCTCTCTCTCTCTCCCTCTTTCGAAAAGAACAATCTTGTAGTCAGAGAAAATTAGCATTCTGTGGAAGCAAAGGGGAATGAATGCCCTTTAGGGAGTCTATGAGTCCCTAAAGTGTAATATGAGAGTGCCTCAGTTTCCCTTCCTATTGCTATGGTAACAGCTGACAAAAGCTAAGGAAGAAAGGGTTCATTATGATGCACAGTTCAAGGTACAGTCCAACATAGTGGGGACGTCATGGTGACAGCAGCTGGGAACAACTGATCACATCACATCCCAAGCGGGAAGCAGAAAATGATGAACACAAGCTGCTCACTCTCCATCTGCACAGCCCAGGATCCCAGCCAGGGGGATGGTGCCACTCACAGTGGGCACGTCTTACCACCTCAGTGAACATAACCAAGATCATCGCCCGCAGGCACGCCCAGAGAACCACCATTCTTTTGATCCAGGATTCCACAAGTTGACAGCTAATACTGACCATCACAGGAGGCCTGGAGCAGGACACAGTGAGGGGGCCAGTGACAGAGGTAACCAAGTGCTTGAGAAGGAAGGATGCAGCTGTCTATAGACAAATTCTCCAGGCTTTAGTGTGTTAGGAAACAGCAATGTCCCAGGGATCCTGGGAGTTAGACTCAGTACACACCAGGGCAGGCTGTCTGTATGTAAGGGGTGGTAAGACCATGGACTCTGGAATAAATCAACTGGGGTTCACACCTGTCCCCTCACTACTTGGCTGTGTAATACCAAACAAGCGACCGTCCCTCCACAGGCCTAGACTACTCCACCCACAGAACTTCAAAAAGCTTGGAGGGTATGCTGCATGGCAGGTAACAGAAAGCGGCATCTAAGAGGAAGGAAAGACAACTGAGTGTTGCAGCTCTATGTGCCTCAAGCCTTTTCCCTGGTCATGAAGACAGGACAGAGCAGCAGCTGCTGAAAGAATATACTGCATCTGTGTGACCTTTCTTTCCCAGCTCCTCCTCCCAGTGTGTGAAGAGCTCACTCTGTGAGCGCATGCGGTGTCTGGGCTCTGCAGGTGGCTGCGCTGTCTAATCAAGATTGAATTAGCCCAGGTTCCCAGGAGACAGGGTCCCTGTCACAGCCAAGGATGACATCTTAACTGGTCACAGGGAGGATGTCACACAGGCTCTGCTGGCTTCGGGGAGGAACAATGTGCTCATTTCCATCTCGGGGATGAAACACCTCTGAGAACGCTGACTTAAAAAAAATCGAGAGAGGTTTATGTTGGCCCGCGGGTTCAGGGGTTCAGTTCATGGTGCATCGTGGGAAGGGCAGCGACAGAAAGCTGCGCATCTCGTAAAGGCCAGGGATGGGAGGGGTAAAGGGTAGGAGAAATGGCATATGCACCAGGAGACAGGGACAAATTCCATCTTTTCAGGGTACACCCTCAGTGGTGTATTTCCTCCACCTAAAAACAAAAGCATTGAATGATGAACTCGTCAACACTAACCAAGGCTTTAACACATGCGCCTTTGGGGACTTTTTTTGCATCTAAAACATAAACTCCCTGACCCACAGTGGGCAAGTCCTCACAGCCCACTGTCAGGGGCAACTGAACTGAGTGGAGACCCATGCAGACAGCACTTGAGATCTGAGGAAAGGGCGGATCATCTGCTTCTGCTCAGTGGAGAGCAGAAAGGGAAGAAGTGACATGTGGGGGAGGTCCTGGTACCTCCACCCTGAGGCTGCAGCACGGTGGGAGTCTCCGCCTCCCAGATGCCTGCCTTCCAGTTTGACAGCAGGTCTCCATGTGCGGCCTGACCTCCCTGTCCTTCCTGCCCCAGCCCCCAGAGGGCTGCCATTCAGGTACCAGCACGCCTGGCTGTGTTCTCTGTTCTATCCATGGGTTTGTGGCACCGGCTGCCATAGCTGCTCTATTTGATTTACAACAGAAGGCCCAGGAGTTAGACTGCCAGCGGAGCAGGAGTCTCAGGACACAGGACCTGAGCCACAGCCAGGAGACTCTGCTTACTGGGACCAGAGCGGGTGACCTTAGCCAAAAATTCAATACTTGCATGGACACCTGGGCCCACAAAGCCTTAATGAAGATGACAGTGCAGCTCCTGCTGTTTACTGGGGAGCAAACACTGGGGCCGGGGCTACAGAGAGGAAGTGGAAAGAGAGGAAGAACGGGGCAGGCGCGGGGAGGATCTCATGACCAAGGGTAAGAGGCTTAGATTTCTAAGTTGGGTTTGGTCATGACTTTGTGCGATCTGGGGCCAGTGTCTAGCTCTGTGGGTGACAGGTCTGTTACGATGAAAATGAACTAGTCTGAAAATGAAAGGTCTGGCAGCTCTCAGAAGCACAGCTGCAGTGCAGTGCAGGGACTCGAATTAAAATGATCCAAAACGTAATAAAACTGTAACCCTGGCTCCCAGTCCCAACGGCCACAGCTCAGACCCTAGTGGCCACTTCTGGCTCATGGTTATTGCCCTGAATGGCACGGGACATTACTATCTTCGTGCACAGAGTTTCTCTGGGTAGCCTCGAGTCTGCAGATGGGGACGTGTCGGCCACAGGACATCCTCAGAACATCCATGAAGGTCCTTTCTAGGACCTGTATAAAATACTGGGGAAGAGAAGTTTTAACCTACAGTGGGGCTAAAGCAGGAGAGTATTCATCAAGATAGATACATGAACCATCACAAGGTGTCCCACAGACTCAGCCCACGGACAAACATGAGCACACTTCCGTGAAGCAGGGCGCTGTGGCCTGGTTAGCACAGGAGGCCAGGAACCAGAACGCCTTTGTTATAGACAGTGGCAGAGTCACCATTTGCACTTAAACATTGCAGAATAATCATCCACAGGTAGAGCACCCTTGGTCCCACTGAAATCTGACAGCTGCTCACCCAAAGCCTTTCTCCAACACTGACAAAACACGAGGGGAAACTTCAACTGGAGTGAAGGGTTGGCATGGTAACAGATACACTAAAAGTATCCTAAAAAGCTACCCCTGGGCCATGTGTAGGATAGTGAATGTAAAGCACAAATGGCTCTTCTGAGTAGACTGGAGTCCTGCCCACAAGAAACCTCAGTATGTTCCGAAATACTGCGGTCTGAAAACAGGAAGGCCAGAACAGGTCACAACTGTTTCAGGGACACTCCGCCGTGAGCTACAGCAGGAGGCGCTGGAGGGCCCACTTAGAGTCAAGCCAGAAACTTCCTTAATGGGAAAGTAAAAGTAAACATAAAAAAGTAGTAAGTTCTAATTTTCCTTCTTTATTACATTTATTTGTTGTGTGTGGATATGTGTGTACACATGGCATGATATGTGTGTCTGTACACATGCGTGTGCATGTGTGTCTCCACATGTGTGAGTGTATATCTGTGTGTGTCTGTGTGTATATGTGTGTGTCTCTGTGTGTGAGTGTATATCTGTGTGTGTGTCTGTGTGTATGTGTGTGTCTCTGTGTGTGAGTGTATATCTGTGTGTGTGTGTCTATGTATATATGTGTGTGTCTCTGTGTGTGAGTGTATATCTGTGTGTGTGTGTCTATGTGTATATGTGTGTGCCTCTGTGTGTGAGTGTATATCTGTGTGTGTGTGTCTATGTGTATATGTGTGTGTCTCTGTGTGTGAGTATATATCTGTGTGTGTGTGTGTGTGTGTGTGTGTCTGTGTGTGTGTGTGAGCATGCGTGCCAAGGGCACAGAGCTGCAGTCACCAGCGTGGTGGCAAGCACCCTTACCCACCACAGCATCTCACTGGCGCTGCTCTTACTTTAATGCATTTAAGTCTGTGTGAGAAAAGGGAGGATGGACAAGGCACAAAGGGAAACAGAAGACAACTAGTCCTGTTAACTCCAGGGTAAGCCAGTCAGAAGGTGGCAGTCACAAGGCAGTACAAAGCTGTCTCAGAAGCGGACAGAGTATCAGGGCTTCAGGGGTCCTGATACAAGCCTTTAGCAAAGTAGAAAGGCAAAGCTCTGGAAGAAAACATTCCCTGCATGTCTGTGACATAGGACACATGACAGAAAGGAGTTCTGTGAGGCTGCCACTGCCAGTGAGACAAAGGCCAACTACACAGATACCTTCAAGCTACATGAGCCAGCTTTCTCTTATCTCCTTAGTCAGGGGACAGACCTGCACCAGAAAAACAGAAAATGTCAAAACGCTTTACAGAGACAACGTAACAAGTGACAAGGAGCCTGCTAAGATAGCCGACCCTGTTCCTGATGAAGCCCAGGTGACTTAAAACAAGCTCTTTTCCACCTGTCAAAGATCCAAAATGACAGGGGACAGGATTCCACAGGGCCAGCAGCACTGCAAACCCAGCCATACGGTGACACGGTAGAGAGTGAACTGACAGGGACTGTGAGACAGCCACCCTCCCTCACATAAACAGAGACACGCGTGGGAGTGTGCAGAGCACAACACTGGAGTAAGGAAAATTCCCCACTGAAGCTGATGCTCCTACGTGGACAGGGTTAATCACTGCAGAGTCCAGGCCCACCACAGCATGCAAAGGCAGGCAGGCAGCAAGACAGTCCTACCACAGCACTCCGCGGCTTGTAAACACGGCATATGCTATGCGGCGCCTGTGTTTGTCTCTACCCACCAGACTCCTAAATACCTATGGAAACAACACACAACCTGTACCAGACGCCGCCACTGAGGAAGAGATTGAGAAAAGATGGGGCAGAGGTTTAGTAAACACCGCTTTAGTAATTATCCTTTGACTCAGGCAATCTACGCAAATGTGTACTTAGTGGATGACATCTACACTTCCGGATGTCCCGCCCCAGCACTACCTGTTAGTGCCAGCAAGGTGCTGGTGGGTAGCTGTCTGCCGGACTCGGCTTACATTAGCTGTGCTCTCTGGTCTCCAGAAGACGGATGAACCACAGGGACCCCAAGAACTGAGTATGGATTATGCTACGCTAAAGGCCCCCGTCCTCTGGCCCCTGCAGGCACCTCTGTAACCAGCCATCTTGCAGCGCTGAGTCCAGCCAGGCCGAGAGCTGCCACAGTGCTGCAGGGCTAGGAAGGGCGTCTAACAGACTGACTGGTTTAATTGGGGGGGGGGCCTGAGTATTGAGGAGCCACTGCGCACAGACAGTCATCTTTGAAGACGCACACCAGTGACAGGGAGTGGCCTTCCTAGAACAGCCTCATGCAAGCCAGGATGGCACTCAGAGATTAAATAGGGTCACAGCTGCTTTGGCCCTCCAAGGATCAGAAGTGGTAAAGGACACCCAGCCATTTTCCACCAAGGGGCTAGAGGCTGGCAGGGGAGGTGGAGGAAAAGCAGAGATACTGTTCTGAAAAGAAGTTCGTCTCCTAAACGGGGAGAGAAGTGAAGGAAGAGAGAAAGGGATGCAGAGGAGGAAGGGGGAAAAGGGGATGGCGGAGAAAACTCTCCACAAAACATCAGCATTTTTTTCAGTTAGGAGATTTGTTTCCAGCTGTGCCAGGGACCCTAAGATTGGTTACCTGCAGTACTTCCTGGCTGACGCGCTCATGGCATATCGGTAGCCACTGTGGTCTCCCAACCTTATTTCTTAAACAACACTCTTCAGTTCCTAAGTAACACAACTTTGGAGCAAAGCTCATTTCACGCTAACTGGCCTTTTAACAAAGGCCCAGACTGCACTTTGTCCAGGGTATTTACAAGCGACAAGAGATTTACAGTGTTCTGGGTGTCTGGAAACGTGGAGGTCACACACATACACCCTAAAACTGCAGGTAGGCATCACAAAATAAGGATTACCATTTAACAGACTTTGAAATGCAATACTTGCTGGGTGTTGTGGGTAGTTTTCAATCCCAGCGTTCAGGAGGCAGAGGCAGGCAGACTCTGAGTTCAAGGCCAGCCTGGTCTAAGTAGCAAGTTCCAGGCTGGCCAGGGTTGCATAGTAAGGGGAAAGGGTGATAGTACTCATTTTTATGGTGCTTTTACTCCCACTGCTACACACACACACACACACACACACACACACACACTCACACACACACACACACAAACACACTCACACACACACACACACACACACACACACACACACACTCTAAGTGCCTTCAAGTAGCAGGCACAGTCGTGTTTGCATTTTGATACTAATTATAATAAAACTCTAACCACGCTGCACGTCTGCCGTGCATCTGGCGTCATTCTCTGTGCTCTGCACTAGCTCCATTCATCCTCAGTAATCCTGCACGGCGATTGTCACTGAGCAAGTGACTCCCCAGCAAGTGACGCAGCCAGAAGTTTTGCCGAAGGATTAGAATTCAGCCTGACCTGTCTCAGGTCACAGTGTGGCCCTTGAGATGGACAGCTCTGGCTGCAGACGTACGCATGCATAAGGAAGGTTCCAGAACATGGGCTTGTGTGCACCTGACCATATTCCTGCTCTCATGAGAGGCAGCCAGGTTAATTCTATGAGGCAAGAAGCCCCGACGTGGGAGACCCTGACGAGGAAAAGATGACAAGTGACCAGAAATGAATGAGGAGACAAACATCCAACAGTGGCCGGCGATGGGACCATATGGAACCTGGAGGACATATTGCTGGCATTGCAATGAGAACCCTAATGGAGACTGGGTCAGTGTTTAAGGTGGCCCCATCTTCGATGCCATCACAAATGCCACCATGATAGTTCCATTCCCACAGCATCCCAGTGAGCACTCACAACCTGTACATCATCCTGGTAGCTCTCTCACCAGATCCAGGTTACCTTCCTTAACCTCAGAATCCAAACTGCTTGCAGTGGAGTTTTTAGGCTGTTCAACTGTAACACCTATGCAAATATACCGAAGTCACAAGAGCTCCCAGCGCTACTTCAGCCATCTCTGGTTACAAGCATTTCAGCTAAGAGAAACTTTCCAGGTACAACAAGGCTGCTGCTTGGAATCTCGGGTGCCACCCCAAGCAGTTGCAGTTTTGCTCTGAGCTACAGTTTTTCCCCAACCTCTGCACAAGTCCTGCGCGTCAAGTGCAGAGCTCACTGCCCGACACACAGCCCTCTACCACGGTCCACCTCATGCCACATCTGCTCTGAAAGCTCCCTCTCAGTTTCAGCTATTCTAGAAAGCTACACACCTAAACAAATGGGGCCCGAGTCACTTTCCAATCCTCTGCAGGTGATGAAGGCCGCTGGTGGTCTGCTTTTAGGAGCTGTCAGGTCTTACAGACTGCTGACTCTGCCTACCTGAGATTCACAGGTCAGAATCTCAGCCCCGGGTGATGTCACAGTGTGGTTTGGGCAGTGGAAATTCTGGAAATTGTTTTAGGCTCCCGTGAGAGTGAGCAAGTCTAAGCACATGGCCCTGTGACTTATCCGTAGGCATAAACTTTCCCTTTAAAAGTAATCATAAAAAATGTAAAGTGACCCAGTATACTGCTCAGAATGCCCTAGTGTTTCCGAAAGTGTGTGTTTTCACGAGTGAGAATTTCTCTACTCTTTTACTGTGTGACCCACAATGTCATTGTGCTGGCATTGAACCCAGGGCCTTGCCTATGTCAGGCAAGTGACCTATCCCCCAACCCCACGTTGTACTACATTGGAGTTTTCAGAAAGAAATGTTATAAGCCTGTGCCAGAGGTCACTCCATTAGGAGGGCTTCCCTTCAGGCAGCCTCTGCTCTCCTACCTTAGAGACCACCACTAGCCAGAAGGGCCCCCAGCAGGGAAGGCAGCAGCAGGAACAGCTTTTTACTTGCCAGACTCCTGCTAGGAGATGGGGTGGTGTCTCTCTCTTTTGAAGCTGAAATTACGAACTTGTCTCTGCAGCCCTGGGCTTGACCGTTCCTCCCTTCCTTTCGGAAAGGCATGCCTCAACAGTCTCCAGTCAACCAGTCACTTCCCCTGGTGGTGGCTAATGAACAGTAGAGGTGCAAATCTGCTCTGACTCCCAGTGTCCTCTAAGCTGGGCTACGCAGACTGGGAAAGGAGACCTGTGCTCAGCTCCAGCTCTGCCCACATCTGCTGAACACTCCTGAGTCCACTCCACCCCCGCCTGGGTCTCAGCTACTCACCGGAGAAATACAAGGCAAGGTCCACAGGTTCCCTTTTCACCTGGGCTTTGAGAGCCCCATATTCAAACCTCCAAACCTAGAAGATTCTATGATGTTTATGAATTTTATAAAAAGAAGTCACCCTTGTCTGGAAAATGAGGAAATAACAGTACCACCCTTAAAAGGTTCTAAGAAAGACTGGAAAGGGTAGTTCTCAACCGAGCTGGCCTAGGTAACACAATACCAAATCGAAGTACTTAGAGTTAGCTTTGGAGTTACTGATTTTCTGAGTTACCACCAACACTTAAGGATGGAAGGATGTGTAGCTGAAATCATCCCTGGCCCAGGGCAGAGGCACCTGCAGTCTTAGCCACTCGAAAAGCTAAAGCCAGAGTCATCTGGGGCCAGGAGCTAAAGGCCACTCTGGCTAACACAGTGAGACTTCATCCCCACCCCCCCAAAAAAAAGGAGGAAGAAAAGGAAGAGGAAGTGAAGAGGAGGAAGAAAAGAGGAGGAAGAAAAGAGGAGGACTGATTTCCCTGGGAAATAAGCATAAATCAGGTAGATAGTCAGCAACCAGCTGTCTTCTCAATAGTAAACCTGCCATGACATTTGGAAAACATTTCATAGTCACACTTGAAACAAATGTCACTCTAGTATTCTGGCAAATCTTCAGATGGTGGCTGGACCATTTAATGAGCAGACTGGAGTCATTTAAATCCTCACTGGTGCAAGATCATGAGATTAATTTTAAATGGTTTTCCAAAATCAATTAAAGGCATAATGCTTAAGTGTCTGAGAGTCACCCTCTTTTAGCCACAGCTAACGGAGTTAGACACAGTGGAGGGATGGACGGAAGGCTGGAGGACCTGGAGAGACATCTCATCTTGGGCAAATTCTGCTTGGGGAAAGTCTGATTGGGCCTGTGGTTTGGGGGAGTAGAAGGGGGCAGTGGGCTGTGGAACCCACAGGGAGAATAGTACACTGCTTCTAGAGTGAGGCATGGCCTCAGATGCTCCAATCTAACCTGTTCAATTGACAGGAGGTCGACAAAGTCTGGACCAGCAGAGTAACTTGACCAACACATAGCTCATCATTTACACAGCATGAACAATATCCAAAACTACTACTCTCTTATGTCTTCCCCCTGGCTTAGGATTCCAAAGGAGAGATGTTAACTGTCTGGGGGCAGTGGGCTGCCTTAAACTGACTTTCCTAGACTTTTGATAGAGATTATGGTGGTATTTTGGTAATGGAGGAGGAGTAGGATTTGTCTGAGCTCCCATGGCTAGTCTTGAGCTATGTAATGCAAAACATCAATAGTACCCAATAAACACCTGATGAATGATCCCCGTGAATGAGTGGATGGGTGGAATGCTGGACCCAGACCTGCCTGGCTCCAGTGACTGGGTACTAACTAGTCAGCTTGGAGACAAACTTAACAGCTGCCACAAAAGAAAAGGCTGAACTCAAAAGAAAAGGTCAATAAAACCTTACTAAATAGCCTTTGTTTCTGTGCTGGGGCTTGAACTTGGGGTGCTGTGCTTACCGAGCAAAAGCTCTCCACACCAAGCTCCAGCTCAAACCTGCCTTGGCAAACACTTCCAAACATTAACAGAAGCCTAACCGGTTTACAAGGAGAAAAATGAAACACACAAAACCACAACAACCCAGCAGGTGTGCTGCGCACCGGAAACCCCAGCGCCTGGCACTGCAGGCTGGAGAATCAGGAGTTTAAGGTTGTTTTCTCATGGAGTTCAGTAAGTGTTCTTCCCAGGGTCTGTCTAAAAGTAAACAAGCAGGATGAAAACGGTCTCACTGATGTGCTGCTAGGTGGCCTGTCTCTGGTCCTGGTGACCCATCTCCCAATAGCAGTAGTTCCCTGTGTTATGGGATTCCTAGGATGTAACCTTTATTTCAGGGTCAGAAACTCTAAAATTAGGGAAATGGAGGGTAAATCCCACCAAACCAGCACAGTGTGGCTCACTCAGAGACTCGGGGAGGAATGGTGGGTCCTATGTATTTTTATGCTCTCTTCTGCTCTGAGGGAAGCCAGCAGCCAAGCTGTGAGCTGCCCTGTGGGGAGGCCCAAGAGGCAAGGAACAAAAGACACCTCCAGCCTTCAGCCATCAAAGAACTGGGGCTCCCAGTAACAGTCAGAGAAAATGCCCTGTGCCAGTCCTGTGAGACCACAGAGGACTGGTGACGGAAGCTCCTGCAACCATGCCTTACCTCACTAAAGTGCTAGGTAACTTTGTTACACAGCACTTGAAAACTGATACATTAACTCACCTGTCTGTTTGCTAGATCCCAATCATCCACTTCTTTTCTTCCTTAACTATTATAGTACCTCCATTTCACAGGCAGGAAAACTGAGACACAGGTGGGTGAATGTGGCACAGGAGTTAAGACCTATGCTCTTAACTGAGAGGCTACACTGCCCCCTTGTGTACAGTACAGGCCACACCAGGATTTCTAGAGGCTGACTTTCGGACAGCAGGAAGCCATCCATTCCGTTCCACCCTGATGCTCCCAGCTCTGACCGTCTTCTGGTCCTACATTTTGATGTATTTGCTTGGTTGTCAGCATCACTACATCTGGAATTAGCTAAAACCCTAGCAGTTGGGCGTGCCTGTGAGGGACTTTTCTTGATTGGATCGTTTGAGGCTTACCCTCAATCTGGATCCTCTGAGGTGGGAGCCCCACCCTAGATCTACCCTACCTTCTGGTGGTAGGCCTCTTAAAAGGACTCGGGAGGAGTCTGTGCCTCCTGCCTTCTTGTCCTCCGTCTCATGGACAGGCCCAGTACCTATCCTGACCCATTCTTTCATGAGTGTTAGAATCCACTTATTTGGGATTCCAGTGTGAACTGAAAAACCAACAGGTATCTCTCTAGGACCTCCCTATGATTCCAGCACCAGGTTGGGGCTGCTGAGACATCTGGCCTCAGGGACACTTCTGTCCCTTGCAGAACCCCGACTAACACAGACACACAGGAAGCATTTTTTACTATCTACTGCTATGGGGAAACCGGCTTCTGCTTCCAGAAAATGGCTTCCTTCTCGTTACCTCCGCATCTGCAGGTTCTGATAGTCATTAGTATTTACAAAGGGAAAATTGCCTCACACAACAGAATTGGATTTCAAAGGGCTAGAACTCCCCAGAGCTCTGAGAATTGATCCTAATGACTGTGCACAACACATAAATAACCAGGGGTCCATTCAACACACACACACACACACACACACACACACACACACACACACACACACCCCACTGCACAGGAGCACAGTATTCACAGAGCTAAGCAAACCAGCCCCTCACTGACTTGTACTTGGGAGTAGACTGTGTTTTCTGGTCAGTTTCTAGTCAGGGCACAGCCTGAACTAAGCACACAGGAGACAACAGCCTCCCCTCTCCTGCTCTATCATGAAGCCTATTTTTCTGTCACCTTATGGAACTGTCCTGAGGCTTGAAGAGTCTCTAGTTGCAGCTTCAGCTATGAAGGGTGCTGTGATTAAGATCTGTGGTGAACTGACTTATAGGAGTGGGGTGGTAGGGAGATTAAAATTCTAAAAAGGAAGACAAAGTGTGGTTATTAAAAGCATCTGACCTAGTAAAGTGTCAGAAATTCTCCAATTGAGGAAAAGAGTGGGTAAATTCTAAACCAACCCCTGCACATATTTAATGTGGGATTTTACAGATTAATACAGCATTCCACACCAGAGGCCAAACCATGGTAAGGGAAACTTCACCCAAGAGTAAGTCTGAGAGAACACGGCTTTGCCTCACAATAGGCTGAACCGTGAGAAGGGCCTGAAACCACCTGGACTCCAAGTCTTCCTTTCCAGCCAGGATGCCAAACTCCCGGCATGCTCCACGGACTGACTTTCCCAGCATGTTCCACGGACTGACTTTCCCAGCATGCTACATGGACTGACTTGGATGGAAACAGGCAGAAATGTGGCCGGGGATGTTCAATCTTGGAGTGGACACTGGCTGCCACTCCAGAGCCCCAAAACATTTCAACCATCAACTTAGCACTGAATGTAGACTTGCATACAAGTCCATGGTCTGCCCTTGGGGACCAAATATGAGGGTGAACGGAAGGAAATTGGCCCTGCCTTAGAGTAAACTGAGGCTTCCTTAATTAAACACCACTTCCTAAACACACAGGACCTCCGCTGACAGTAACAATCCTGCTTAGGCTTCAAAGTCCCTGGCAAGGATAGGGAACCTCAGGTTCAGAACCTGACCTCCATTACAGACTAGAGGAAATCAAGTCATAAGCGGGCTAGATATCTGCTTGGGCGTGGGATCAGTTACTCAGTGTTCTCTTTAAATCTCCCATGGCCTCTTTCTTCCCCCACTACCTCTACCCCCATGAGGTTTCACTCAGGCTGGGCACAACTCACTATGTAGCCCAGGTATCAAGCAAAAGACAATCCTCCTGCTTCAGCTCCTTTGCACTGGCATTACAAGCATGAGCTAAGACCCAAACCCCTTCTAGCTGAGCAGGAGGCATTGCTTCTCAGTCTCCACGGAGAGAACCACCCACAGGCCGTTCCCAGCTCCCACGCCTGAGAATGGAATTAGTTTGGAGGGCTGGAAGACAAGGGAATTTCTCCAACCCTCCCCTGGGATTCTGGGGGACTGGGGGAGGGATGGTCAGGTAGCTCTGTGGTAGGTGCAAGCCTTACTTTGAGCCCCAGAACCCAGATGCACTGGCTCACATCTAACCCCATGGCTCCTACAGGGGAAGCACACAGAGGCTTCCAATGGCTGGAAGTCTGAAAAGCCTCAGAAATGTGAGAGATTCTGCGTCAAATACATGGTGGGAGGAGAGAGCAGGTTCCCAAAAGGTTCCCTGACATCACAGGCATATTCTCACCCACCCCCCACAATTTTTAGAAACAGATTCTAAGGTTACAGGTACTATCAGAATCTCCCTTTTTGGGGTCGGGCACATATGTAGAGAAGTTAGAATTCTTGCTTAAGATCTTTTTATGTAGATCAGAGTACTCGTTCTGAAAATGATAGAAAAGGCTACCACAAATCATAGTCATTCTTAAAGAAATGTGTGCTCGGTAGAAGCAGATAGGCTACTTATGATTTCCTGACAGCAGACTGCGACACAGCCTTTGGGTGAAGCTGTGCCTATCAAATATGCGTCCGTGTTTGAGACGACCAAGGCAGGTGCGGGTTTCCACTACTGTCTGTAGAAGCCAAACGGGAACTCTGAAGTTCGGTGGCAGCTGAACAGAGGTAACCAACTAACCAGAGCCGACAGCCCACGGCACCGGTAACTACTGGTACAAAACACAGCTTTGCTTTCTAAGCAGAGCTGTTCAGAGAAGGAGCAGCTAGTGAAACACAGTGTGCCGGGGAAAGATTTGCCCACGTAGAAAATATCCTTATTTTAATAAAGGTTTCCTCTAACTGTAACAGTGTACATTTTTCTAGTAAGATTATTTTACATTGATAATGATAGTTATATATATATATATATATTTAACACAGTTTACTAAAGGCAAATCTCACGTATCAGATTGTTAGTAGTTATAACAGTTTCTGGGACTCTCAAACAAATGAGTAGTTCAGCTTCGTTTCTTCTTTTCATTTAAGGTTAAGGTTATAGGATCAGGAGAGTCATAGGTAATGAGATTTTCTGCAGGTTAGCACCCCTGGGTGGCCCTTCCGTGCAGTTAGAAAGGGGGACAGTGACTCTAAGGACCCCACAGCTTTGCAGCCATAACCCACCCATCCCAGGGTAGACACGGTCAACCTGAAGCAGACACATTTTCTGTCTAAGGTGACCCCATGCAAGTGGTAGGCTGAACCCCCAAAGCCACACTTTCTCACTCAGAGGGATGGTTCTAGCTCACTGAGAAACAATCAGCTTGCTGAAAGGCCTACCACAATGGTGGTTTTGTTAGGTCGTCTTCCTGTACAGAGCTATTGGCCTGGGGACTGGCACCCTCGGACCTATGTGTTAGTGGTGTCTGCACCGTCAGGACCCATGAACTGGAAATCCATCGGTACACAGCACTCCCACCCGTACTGAAGCTCCAGCCCTCCAGGTAGAGAGGAGGGGGAGAAGCCTCTGTGTCTGTCTCCTTCAATACCATACCTCTGCACTAAGGACTCTCCTTCCCAGCAACCTGGCAAGCTCCCCGGCCTGCCTCCCTGCTTCCTCCTTTGCCCACCCATCTCCCTTCCCCATGGGACATTTCCCACCTGACTTTGAAGTTAGAGTAACATTGAGCGCAGCCCTCTGCGGACCTTCCCTGGATGCTCTTCAGAGCGCTGCAGCCCAGGAACCCTGCCCTTCAACGCTCACACGAACCCGCTCCGGCCGTTCCCTAGCTCACCTTGTCCGGCCCGTGCACATGAGCACTGCTATTCCGCTGGATTCCACACTCTCCCTGCCAGTTCAGCCTGTTCGAGGGCCACCCTAGGCCCCTTGAACTGACTCCTCATTGAATGACTTTCTGCAGACACCTGGAAGGCTGAACCTGCCCGTGGATCTGACTTGGGCTCCTCTGGATCAGGGAAGCCCAGGCTCCTTCCTGTGAGTATTAGCTCCTCAACTTCACATCTTCAGACCTATGCACTTGCTGGACAGCTCCTCACGGGGGTTCCAGCCGTATAGCTTCCTCTCCTATCTCCAGCTGCTGCTCATGGCTACTGGTCTGGATACCTCCTGTGGTGCCCCTAAGGCCAGCCCAGTTAGTCAGTTCTACGGTCAGACTCCCTGAGCCACCAGCATGCAACACCGTAAGGACCTAGCTGCCACTCGGCCTGACACCTGTCGCTGCTCCCCGATTCTCTTTCACATCCCGTGCTGTAGCTATCTCTTCTGACAACCCTCAGTACCCTCAGGTTGCATATGCACAGGTTTGGGCAATCTAGAATTTTTTTTCCCATAAATTAAAACTGCATCAGCAAGAACAGGCACACACCTTTTATTGTCATTTAAGAAAATAAAATAACTTTTTACACACATTTACAACCTACCAGGTGCCATAAGTGGCCTAGAGGTGACTTAAAGCACATGGGATGTTGTGTACATGCTGTACATACTGCAAGCGCCTGCTGTAAAACACACAGGAAACTTCCGCCATGTGTGGGTTTTAGTATCACAGGGATGTCAGAAGCATGGCTGTGTTTAAGGACACCTCCTTCATGCTCTTTTTTCTGTAGGTCTGTCCATCTCCACATGCTCTAGAGTCTAAGCTCTGTGAAAGCGACAAACCTGGCAGGCTTGCCGCTTCCTCCCGAGTCTGAAACCATGTCTGGGAACCAGTGTCAACCATTAGCAATCACCGCTTAATCATCCCCGAGTGTCACTGGATGCTCACTGGATGCCCAGCATCATCCTTCTCAGACCTCTCCTCCCCGGGCCCGCCTCCTCCCGAGAGCACCGTCGCCTTCTGACATTTACCTTTTCTGTTTCCCCCGATCAAACATGTCAGCAAAGCTTTCAGCTCTTGGCACTGAGTACACAAGTCAATGATGTGCAGCTGAAGGTCGCTGCCAAGAGAGACACCACTGTGTCTTGGTTATTTATAATTTATACGGCCATTTACTTTCTGGGAGGATTTACAATGGCCACACACGCACGCTTCAGGGCATCCTGTGTGGAGCAACAATTGTCACAGCTCAGGGGCTTTCTCGTCTCTCTCTGCAGGCTTAGCTCTGGCCTGCACTTCAGACCTCTTGGAGGGATCTCAGACTCTCTTTTTTTGCCTGCAGCAAGATCAGCGTGTGGAGAGACAGCACTTGCCTGGATGCCTGGTATATCCTGGAACATCACTGTCTAAGGCTCTCCCCACCTGGACAGTCCCTCGAGACAGTTATGAAGACTCTGTTGTGAGGTTGTTCTGGGATCTGAGGATACGGCAGAGAATAAAATTGCATGTTTGCCTTTAGGGTGCGTGCTGGGTGAATTATCACCTGAAGTGGCCAGGGTGGCTGTTCTTGCCCCTGGGGGTTTAGCCCCTGCTCTGCATTTACTAGACAGAAGAGGGGTGCACCTCATTCATTGGGAGGAAGGAGGCAACAGACGTGACTCACTGTTCATAAATAGACTACGCTCTGCATTCTCAATCTGCACTATTGGAAGAAAAGCCAGTGTTTGGGTGAGGATCCTGGTTGCTCATTATCTTGCGATTGATTGGCCAGTTTTGGTTGGTGTTGGGGGAGAGCCTTTCCTAAGCCTTTAGGATACTTAGTTCCTTAAAGGGGTGACGTGACTTGCCACCATCAGGGACACTCAGCTGTTCCTTCCCCGCCCAAATCCACACAAATCTGACACCCTGGGAAGGAGATGGGGCAGGTACCAACCAGGGCACTGGGAGGAGGAATTGATTTTAGATCTTCAGTGATCCGGTAGAACAAGATCTGGACTATGTAGGCGGTGCAAAAGGAAGCCCGCCTCCAGAGCCAGCGACCCCTGGAGCAGGGCTGTGGCCCGTGCCCGCCCCGGCCGCGCCCGCAACAAGTGTCCGCCCAACGCCCCGACGGCGGCCCGGTCCTTACCCGGCACAGCCCGTCCACGAATACGCGAGGGTCCAGGTGGCAGGCGATGGTGGCGCTCGGCAGGTCCTGCAGATCCACCTCCTCCATCTCGCAGTCGATGAAGCTCCAGTCGCCGCCGCCCCCGTCCCCCTCGGCAGCCGCAGAGAAGGGCGCGAAGGGCCGCAGCGTCACCCTCCGGGGCGCCCGCGCCTCCACCGCCTCCGCTACCTCTCCGAGCCGCGGCCCCGCCACGCCGTCCTCCATGCCCGGCGCGCGCTCCCTCGCTCCGCTCGGCTCGGAGCCTCGGCCGCCGGCTCCCGCTTCACCCTGTTGGGGTCACCGCGGCGCCCGGACGCTGCCTTCCAGATCCCGCCCCGCCCGCCTCCGTCCCGCGAGGGAGGGGCAGCTGGCCTGCGCCCGCCAGCCTCGAGTCGTAGCTCGCGCAAAGCTCAAGAGCGTCTCCTTTAAGGTCGGCTCACTCGGGCTAGTAAGTCCCGCCCTTCCTGTAAAGCAGACCAATAACACTACAAGATTGTTGTCACGTGAGGCCCACTTTGCCGCCCTAAGCCTGAAGCCTCAGAGCGGCCATATTTGTTAGGGGCAGAGGCCTCTGGCCAGTTCTGCCTTTCTGACAGCTGGCGGTGCCTGTTGAAGGACAGGAGCCAGGGTATGAGCCTGCTGGACCATAACCCAGGAGCAGCGCTTCTGCGGTTCCCACGCGGCGACGTTTGGAAACACGCAGCCAAGTTTGGAGGACTTAAACTAAATCTAGTTGGAGGCTCTGTTCGGCAGACATTAGCAGTGCTCAGACATGGAATCACAAATAACGTTTGAATAACACCGTGATGTGGCCTTATGTTTACAGTTCAAGGTGTTAGTCGTTATGTCACTGTCCAGTTTTTAGATAATTAGAAGCATTTTAAGCACAAAAATTAGCGGTTTCAGTCATTATTTTCATACATATGTCATGTATGTGTGTGTACACTGTATTTTGCTCGCATCTGTCTCCATTGCTCTCCCTAGTGCCCTTTCTCCAATCCTGCTGGCTGCCTCTCCTTCCTCCAACAACTCCCCTTTCTGCTTTAGTATCTCGAGGGGAAAAAATTCCATGTGTATCAATTATTTTTCTGTTACTGTGATAAAATACCATGACCAAGGCAATTTATAAAAGAGTTTATTAGAGTTCGATATAGGATCCCAGAGGGATAAGAGTCCATTGTGGTGGGTAAGTAATAGGCATGGCTGCTGGAGCCAGATGCTGAGAGACCAAATCTCAACCATAATCATGAAGCGAAGTAGAAACAGGGTGAGCCTGTATACTATGAAAGCCCACCCACAGTGGCTCACATCCTCCAGGAAAGACAAACTTCCTAAACCTACCCAAACAGTACCACCAACTGGGGACCAATGTTCAGATGCCATAGGAGATACTTCTCATTCAAACCACTGTGTAGAGCAGGACAACCTGTGGGTCTTGACCCCTTTGGAGGCCCAACGCCCCTTTCATAGGGGTTGCATATAGATGCCCTAAATATCAGATATCTAGACTGCAATTCATAATGGTAGCAAGACTGAAGTTGTGGTGTAGCAACAACAAAGTAATTTTCTGGTTGGGGGTCACGGCAATGTGAGGAACTGTGATAAAGGTTGCAGCATTAGGGAGGTTGAGGAGACACTTCAGTAGGAGATAAGGCAAGGCACTGGGCCTTGGAATTGGGGGGATTCATTATGGGGAAACAGACCTCAAGTGAGCACTATTCCCGGACAACTCATCAGCATGAGAACTACTGTGTGAGTTTCACCTTTCTGTTAATTACCTACAGAGCAATGCAGATCCCTCATTTCTTAAATGAGGTCATATGGGGAAGAATTCAGTACATGCTCAGTAAATGGTACCTCGGCTTGTTCGGTTCTTAGGGGGATGCTGAGTTAGGTCTGTGTTTTCTCCTACAGTAGGCACACGGTCTAGTCAGGAAAGTGGAACAATTATCATAAAATGTACACCCAACTAGTGCTGAGATTTATTCAAAGTGTGCCATGTGTAAGGCCCTGGGGTCATTATGGTGCCCTTGTGAGTAGAAGAGAAGAAATAATTCACAAAGCCCTGAGGGTGTGAAGGGAAAGAAAAGTCCAGAGTTACCATGTGACCCAGAAGTTCTTTCTCTAGGTAGGATCCAAAGAAAAATAAAATCGTGCAGTTATACCACACGGACCTGCAGAGGACAGCTCCTGGCACTGATGTTCACGAGCCTGTTACTCATGTGAAGACGTGGCACGGCCTGGGAACGGCAGCACCAGGAGTGCATCCGCAGCAGGAAAGGGTCCACACACAAAGGATGAGTCTTAATACTGTCGACCCATGATGGACCTCAGAGATGTGATGCTAACGAAAGAAGCCACTCACACAACGGCATATATAAATGTCCAGATTAGGCAAATGCACAGAGACGGAATAATCCATGGCTGCTGGGAACTGATGGGAGGGAAATCGGGAGTAACTAAAAATGAGTCACAACTAAAACTGATCGTGGTGATGTCTACCCGACTCCTTGTATATTAGAAAAATTACTTAGTTGTGCTTTAAAGGGTAAATGTTACAGCAAGTGACCGTCCTGACATAGCCGGTATTTTTAAAATAGAATATGATAAAGGCCACACGGGATTAGATTGAAATTCAGCAGAGAGGACATCACAGAAACCTCTGCAAACCCCAGCCAGACATTCTGAAGAGGGTAACAAAGGCAACCAGGCCCCAGTTTTGGAAAAACAACACCCAGCCAAACAGTTGCTGGGTGGGGTCTGTTGTATCCATCCTTGGGACAGGGCGTTGTCGAGTGGCTGGCTCACCCTAAGCCATGTGTGACACCCAGAGTGGGCCCGATGGGCAAAGACTATGAGGGTAGAGAGCACACCACGGAGACAGAAACCCAAGATGTGGTCGAGCAAACCATCACAGCTGTGGTGCAGCTTTGAGGCAGGAGAATTGAGTACAACCTCAGCCAAGTGGAAAAGAGAAGTGATCTGTAGCTAATTCTAGAGTGCTGTCTGTCACTAAGATATGGATGAAGAATATTCCTGTCTTGTCCTCCCCGGGCAGCCAAGCAAAGTGAGGGAGTGCTAGTTCTGATCATCAGACCAGACGAGCAATGTAGGTGGTTCTCCCTCTCCCTCCCTGTCCCTCCCCCCGTCTGTCTCTCTCTGTCTGTCTCTGTGTCTCTGTCTCTCTCCCTCTCTCTCTGTCTCTGTCTGTGTCTCTCTCTCCTTTCCCCTCCCTTCCTCTCCCTCTCTCTTTCCCTCACTCTCCCTGTCCCTCTCTCTCTGTCTCTGTCTGTCTCTGTCCCTCTCTGTCTCTCTCTGTCTCTCCCCCCCTCCCCCGTGCATATGGGCTCAGGAAGGACAGGAAAGGGCATGCTCCTGAAGCTGCGGTGACAGATGGTGAGGAGGCTCCTGGTGTAGCTGCTACCAGGAACTGAACTTGGGTCCTCTGAAAAAGCAGCCAGTTGTCTTACCTCTAAGCAGTTGTCTCTTCATCCCGAACAGCTTTTTTTTTCTTTTAATGTAATATGCCGTGTGTGTGTCTGTAAGCCAGCTCACATCCTCAAACGCAGGGGTTCCTCCTGCAGTTTCTTACAACACAGGCACTGTGCACCCCATCAAAGGGCTTTCCCTGAAGCAAACAAACAGCAAGCAGAACCCAGCCATTCTAACTTCGCCCTTTGGTTCTGCAGCAAAGAAGACATGACCAAAGGGCAGAGAAGGAGAAAAAGAAGGCAAAAAAAAAGAAGGGGAAAGGAGAGAATAAGAGCAGAGGGCTGGGAAAAGTCGGAGCAGGGATAAGATCCTAAGAAAAAGTCCAGCCTCCCACCACACAGGCTGCCTTACAAGGCACGCTCTGACACCTGAACCAGCTCTTAAATGCCAGGTCAAAATGGCTGGTACTAATAGGACGAGCACCATGCCTTTCACACGTGGGTAGCCATCCTTCTTGCCCCCCACAGGCAACGTGTTTAATAATAAAATGTCCCACGTCTCTTTGCACTTAGAATATAGCGTTTTCTAGTCACTGGAACCTTTCAAACTGGAGCTTGATTAAGCTGTGCCTTATGCTTCCAGCAACACAATCTGTATCAACAATCAATAGCTGCTCCCAAAGAGGTAAAAATAGACAGGGAGGCTGTCAACAGCACAGGCAGAAACGAAGCGTGACACATCCCCGGAATAAACATAACCGACCATTTCTGAAGGGAAACGGACTGGTTGTGGAGACCGCCTTCTCAGAGTGCACACCGCCGTAAAGCATGAAGGCTTCTCCAGGCACCCTCTTCGGCTTGATGACTGTAACCTTTTTACACGGAACCGCCAATCATCCTAGTGTGTGGCTAGAGAGATTTCCTTTTTGGTTGGCACCAGACCTGGTCTTGCAGGTGATTTGATCCAGATGTGAAAGGAAGAGGGCTGGGGGTGTTTTAATTAGTATAACCCCCGTTCCTGTCACTCACATCTCTATGCTGCCTTATGTCGGCCATGGGAATGACCTAGTGTGATGGTTTGCATATGCTTAGCCCAGGGAGTGGCACCACTAGGAGGTGTGGCCCTGTTGAAGTAGGTATGTTACTGTGGGCATGAGCTTTAAGACTCTCTTCCTAGCAGCCTTCAGCTGAAGATGTAGAACTCTCAGCTCCTCCTGCACCATCCCTGCCTGGATGCTGCCATGTTCCTGCCTTGATGATAGTGGAGTGAATCTCTCAACCTGTAAGACAGCCCCAATTAAATGTTGTCCATTAGAAGACTTGCCTTGGTCATGGTGTCTGTTCACGGCAGGAAAACCCTGACTAAGACACCTAGTATAATGGGAAGTAGGCTTAGCATACCACAGTTGGCTATGTCTGCTCCTAGTAACTGCCCCTCTCCCCACCCCTCCCCTCATTTTGCAGAAGCACCCACAAGGGACACTCCAGCCTGCTCATGCCACGTGAGACAGTTCATTCTGCCACTGGAGATGGGGGGGGGCATGTTCAGAAGGTGTTTGTTGCAAGTTTACTGAACGAACCATTGACATTCCTGCACAGTCTGAGGAATCACATACATCCACATATACATTGAAGCAGGGTCTCTCAATCCAGCCCAGAGTTTGTAGATAAGGTAAGTCTCCGGTGCCAGCTTTCTCTGGGGATCTGTTGCCTCTCCAGGGCTGAAATAGCGACCATGCCCATCCAACACTCAAGTGGGGTTTTGGGAACCCATTATCTGGTGGGCATTCTTACAAATCAAGCACTTTTAAGCACTGAGCTAAGTCCCCAGCCTCTGGCTTTATTTTACAATGTGTGTGTGTGTGTGTGTTGTTTATTTTTTTTCCTTAAGCTTTGTCTTAGTTAGGTTTTATTGCTGTGAGGAGACACCATGGCAACTATTACAAAGCGAAACACTTCACTGGTGCCGGGTCCAGTTTCAGAGGTTTAGTTCACTGTCGTCATGGTGAGGAGCATGGCGGTGTGCAGGACACGGTGCAGGAGGAGCTGAGAGTTCTGCGTCTTAATCTGCAGGCAGCAGAAGGAGACTGTGCACGCTTGACATATAAGACCTCAGTCACTGTAGTTTCGCACTGCCGCCAAGGCCACACCCACGCCAACAAGGCCACACCCACACCAACAAGGCCACACCCACGCCAACAAGGCCACACCTCTTAACAGTGCTACTCCCTAAGGCCAAGCATTCAAACACAGGAGTCTATGCCGTTCTTATTCAAACCGCCACAAGGTTCATTCTTAAAGTTCATTCCTTAAAAGCTCGGGTAGTTTTGTTGCTCTCTATGACATAATTAACCCGGCGGGGTTGGGGGCAGCTCTAAATTCAGTCTGGAGAAGGTCGCTAACTGCTTGCATTTCTCTTCATGTGCACACAGTGCGGATTCTGTGCTGCGCAGGATTCTTCAGGCTGTGACAGCAGGGATCTCTGAGCGTGGCTCCCCAGCCACTCTTCTCGTTGCTCTGACCAAATCTGCTGGGAAGCGACATAGGGAGGGGGGTTTATTGGGTCTCTCAGTTTGAGGGGTGCAGTGTGTTGAGAGAGAGTGCTGCAGAGCTATGAGGCAGCTGCTTCCTGACAGCTGACTGGGAAGCAGGGAGAAAGCCAGAGGCAGGCCAGGCCATAAAGCTCAACCCACACCCGCCACCAGACCAGTCTCCTCTGGTTAGCTCCCATCCCTTGAAGATTCTATAATTTTCCAAACAGTACCACAACACCGGGGACCTATTTAAACACATGAACCTACAGGGAACAAATTACATCTAAACCACACACCATAGTCACCAGTTTAAACAGAAAACAATTTATTATGAAGAGGTTTATATATGCTTAGACTTAAACACAGGAAACACACACACAGAGCAGGGGTACTGCTGGTACCCTTTCTCTTATTTCTGTAACTGGAACCCCAGGCTGGAATGGTGCTTACATATAGGCCAGGTCGTTCAGTCTACAACCTAAACTGTACAACCTCTCACAGGTTTGCCAAGAGGTCTGTTCCCATGGCAATTTAAAATCCCATCCGGGTGAGGATTCAGATTTGCCATCCCGTCTTGCTTGTGTCTTTGGAGGTTACTTTGAGTGCTGGACCAGGCTGCATAGAGGGGCGGGAGTGTGTGCAGTGTGTCCAGCACAAGGACCAGAGAATGAAGCAGAGTGAAGGCCAGGCAGAGTTCTGGGCTCAGGGAAGTTCCTCGTGTCCGCTGTAATCTCGGCAGATTGGGAGTGAGAATTGGGAATTGGGGTTTTGAGTGCTTAAAGTGAGGAGTAAGCGAAGGAGCTTGTCCTCTAGAAACCTGAGACAGTGAACAGAAAGAGCGTTTCCATATACAAATGTGGCTTAAGTTGTGTGTACTAGGAAAATACACACATGGTAGGTAACTATATACACAAAGCTATGGTAGACACATATACATTAATAGAAGTTAACTGAGATATAGTATTTACAACATATCACAACCCGGCTGTCACCTGCAGGACCTCATAAATACTATATGTAATATGGTCTACGAAGATATATTCACACATTGTACATGAATGTGGAAACATGTTGATAGCATATAGTAACGCTCTTATGTGGCACACACTAAAAATGCAAATTTTTAGCACACCTCTTAGGAATGACCTCTGTTCCTTTCACTCTCTTGATAAGTTTAGCACCTGCTATAACACATGTTCTAATAGTACTGACAGTCTAAGGACGAAAAGGACCACAGATTTAAATATTTCCTGTGCGTCCCCTCTCCTCGAACATGAAAGCTACAAAGACGGTACACTGATTATCTTCTAGCATAAAGATACAATGCTTATGATCTGCATAGCCTAGAATGTTCTAGACATACATGGAGTCTCAGTTTGTTAAATGAACTAATAAAATAATGGGTCTTACTTTTTGTGATGTAATTGTCAACATGCACAGTGGAGAGTCACCTGGAAAGAGGGTCACAGAGAGGGCGTGTCCGTAAAGACCTGTCTTTCCACACTAATTGCTGTGGGAAGCTGCAACCTGAAAGTGGGCGGTAGGATCTCAGAGTTTCTAAAGCAGAGTTAGAGGCAGCAAGCTGAACAGTGGGTGAGCCTGTGGATGTGACTCGCTGGCTCAGGTTCGTGTGACTTCCCTACAGTGACAGCCTCCAGCCTGGACTTGAGATGCCAACACTTCCCCCTTCATGCTGAGGCATTTATCCCAGCAACAGGAATGGAAGCAGACACTCTCGGAGGGTCTAAGAGTTTATCTGGGTGTGATGTGGCGCACCCATATTTCTCTGCTCAGGAGGAATGTTGAGATAGGAGAGTCACAGGCAGAGCCCCAGAAAATCCACTCCCAGAATAAAATAAGAAAACATTTTTTTTTCCTTTTCAAAATGTGTGTGCTCCTTTTGATTGCTTGTGAATAGAAATCACCCTGTTAACACACGTATTTTTCACCTCTGAGGGATCGAGACATGCCACCATGTCTAATAATTTACAGTATTCATATTTTCAGTACCATCTACATATGCAGAGGAATATTATTCCTATTTCTGCACTCAATGCATTTCTGTGTACCTTAGTGTCAGCAAGTTACTCTTGAAAATCAAGTGGAATTACCTAACTTTAATGAACCTTAGACAGGAGTACAACCCACAGAGCCTCTTTAATTATCTGACAGAAAATTGTCTTTGGGTTTTAAAGCTTGAGATACGAGAACTTTTACAGTTCGGAATGGGGCAATAAAGTCACTTAACAACAGAAAACTTTGCAAATTCCCAATTTCAGAATGTTCTTCCATAACACAGTTTTCTGGCAGAAGGTGGTTACTTCCTCACTCACTGTTGGGCGTCTCCTTTACCTCGGATGGGCAGGTGACTTTTGCTTATATATTTCTAAACTGCTTTCTGTGCTCAGCCCCCTTAACCCTGTCTGGCAGTGGTTTATACCGGAGCAGGGGGATGCCAGTCTTTACTGACCACCTTACTTGCTTTGACAGAATTAGTTCATAGCGTTTCTCAGCATTTCTTGTCCCTTTCAGGGAAGATTAAGCTAGTTAGAAGTGAGCTAGGATAACCCACAAATCCACCTCACGGGACCTCGAGATCTGCAATATCAGCAAAACACTGGAAGCAAAGAAGGTATGCAGAGCCACCAGCCTCCTGCGGGTGAACTCCAGGCGTCACAGTAGTGGGCTTGCTGTACCCTTGTCTTGGTCGGCCCCCGCTGGGAGATGGGTCTGGACCCTTGGCCCTGGTTCTCTGCAAATGTCTGTCCCTACAGACCCCGTGCCTCTCGCTTCTTCAGAACACAATGTCTTTTTTCGGTTTTTATTGCTTTGTAAAGAAAACCCCGATAGAGATAAACATCCAAATATTTTTCACTGGTTCCAGTGAGCGGAAGCCATCTTTGTCTACCGTGGAGTCCTGACCCAATATTACAAACAAGATGGAAAGGATAAGACTCTATTATTGACAACTGTTTCCATAGCAACTGTCTTACCCTGGGCTCCTGCCTGAGACTGTGGGAATTTTACCCATGTCTGAAACACAGACCAAACTCCCAAGACGATCTCAAGTTCGAAAGGCCAAGAAGCACGCCATCTTGCCCCTGTTCACTGTTTTAGTCCATACCTCCCATCTTCTCAGTCTCTGGGGGAAGAAATACAGATTCCCTGTGAACAACTCCTTCAACTAGTCCATCACCAGAGGGTCCGACCAGTTTGCCCTAGTGAATCACTGTACCGTAGTGATGGAGTTCATGGCTCTCCTGTCTTCCTCTTTGAGACTGACTAGCTCGGGACTGTCCACGCAGCTCACTGTGCCTCAGCGCTGAGCCCTTGCTTCTGGTC
This sequence comes from Micromys minutus, assembly GCF_963924665.1. NCBI lineage: Eukaryota > Metazoa > Chordata > Mammalia > Rodentia > Muridae > Micromys > Micromys minutus. The sequence continues at coordinate 4,348,768 of NC_137976.1, read as the reverse complement.
TCATTTTCCAACCCCACCTTTTCCCACCCATCCTACCCACAATCCACCACTTGTCTGTTTCCTCTCCCTCTGCACGAATAACATGAGCCTGTGTGTGATTTTTAAAAGCACCCCAACGTTTTGTTTCTTTACTTTCCATGGATTTCTCCTCCTTAAGTCATGGCTTTGTTTTCTTAGATGTCTGCAAAGTTTTAATTGGATTGTGTGTGCAGGTGTGCATGCATGTGTGTGTGTGCTTGTGTGTGGGGGGGTGTGTTGGAGAGAGGGAAGGCAGGACAGGAGCTGTCCACCTTGGTTCTTGAGACAGGGTCTCTCATTGGCCATCATTCGCCAACTAGGCGAGGCTGTCTGGCCAGTGCAGAGATCTGCCTGTCTCCATTTCTCCAGCACTGGCATCATCAACGTGTGCTGTTTGTCCGGCTGACCTTTATCTCAATGTGGGTGTAGAAAATCGAACAGCTCTGTGTAGCTTGCACAGACAGCCCTACCCACTGTGCCACCTTCCTAACCAGAACTAGAGGTTTTGCTTTTGATATGTTATTTTAGTCACTTCTGGAAACAGATCTCTCCACTTCTGTTTTCTTTTTCTTTCAGCTGCTTCTCTTTGTGTGGCTGCTGAACCTCAACGGGCTTCCAAAAAGAACCAGGTCCCTAACCTGCATTTCTTTTGCCGATAGTTAAACAAGACACCCCTAAGTGAGTGGCAGTGCTGTGCCCCAGGAAGGAGGTGCTGAGTGAGGTCACTCCTGGCTGTTACAGCGAGTGAGCTAGCTGTCAATCTTTTGATCCCCAAATTCTGGAATTGAAAGGCGTTCTTTAGGACGTCACCCTTAGCAGGAGCATGCGTGATTTGTGGGAAGAGCCACAGGCAGTTTTTTGTTTTGTTTTGCTGTATTCTGTAGGTTGTATGTAGGCACACATATATATGTATACATGTCTCTAAGTGTATTGCATGTAGGACACACAACACCATGAATGAATCTCACTGCGGTTTGCAGACTTAGTTTAATCATTGTGTGTCAACATGGGCTTATTAGCTTTAACAAATGAGCCACACTACTGCAAAATGTTCGTGATGGGAAACTCGGGGAGAGGAGAGGCATTTCTCACACCAGGGGCATCTTCCGTTCTGTTTTTCTGTATCCTCAAACTTCTGTAAAACACAACCTGCAACTTAAAACTGTGTGGCTACACAAACAGTGCCAGAGAGCAGCCCGCAGGAGAGCATCCGGAGAGCAGCCGGGGAGCAGCCGGAGAGCAGCCCGCAACTTCCTGCATCTCTCCAGTAAGATGTGGGTCTAAAGCTCAGGGTGTAGCTGGATTCTGGCAACAGCCGCAGCAACTCTTATCTGCTCCCCAGGTTAGAAGAAAATGGACAGAGGGCGTGCAACTAACATGGCGTTCTAACCATTCTAAACTGCAACTGTGCCTCTTCCGGGTCAATCAGGATATTTATCGAGAGAATGATTTTACTCTTATAGTCACCAGGCGTGGCCTTTTCTCTCCTTTTAAATATGCGTAGGTTAGAGCTCACGCCTCACTGGAGTCCAGAGGCAAATTAGAGGCTGGGATGAAACGGCTGTGCAAACACTCCCCCTAGTGGCAAAAGACAGACTTCCAAGACCCATGGTTTATCACTCGCTCTCCCATTCATTTCTTTAACATGGGGCATGCGCACACATCCCTTTAGAAAAGCTGGGAAAAGGAGAAGGAGGTGAGTTGAAAAGAGGAGTTTGGATGGAGAGGAGGTCGGGTCTTTAGTGTTTTCCGAGTCGATCGGCTTGAGAGTACTGTGGGGGGGGGGGGGTCTGAGCGTTACTTGCTCTGCCACAAGGTTCTGTCCACATGCCTTGCTGGAGTCCCCAAGAGGTGATGATATCACCGGATGAGTATCTGGCAGGTTCTGTTCAAAGCCAGACACTCCTGTTAGGTGCTCAGGTGGGTTTTAAAAAATTACTTTAATTAGAATTAATCAAGCATGGTTTTGAGTCAGTGCACAAGTGTGTGCCCAGCTTCCCCCCTCCCTCCCTCCCTCCCTTCCCCCTCCTCCTCCTCCTCCTCCTCCTCCTTCTCCTTCTCTCTCTCTCTCTCTCTCTCTCTCTCTCTCTCTCTCTCTCTCTCTCTCTCTCTCTCTCTCTCTCTCTCTCTCTCTCTCTCTCTCTGTGTGTGTGTATGTGTGTCTACGCACACATGAGTGCTGTGCCCCACATGTGAAGGTCTAAAGACAACTAACTTGCGGTTGTTTTCACCTTCTCCGTGTGAGTTCTGGAGCTCTAGCCTGTGGACATCGGATTTTGACAAGTACATTGCTTAGTCATTTTGCTGGTCCCTAGGCTGGAATGCTGGTGGTATCTGGAAATATTTTAGCATTCTAGTGACTTTCTGGGTGGGATAGGTGTGTTAGATTCTGACTGGTATATAGGGCAGGGAATTTGGAGAGCAACTCTGGAATTAGGGGGGTTGGGAACCAGAGCTCCAGGCTAAGAGATTATATTTAAAAGATGTTGTGGTTTGAGTGTGAAATGCCCCTACAAATTCTATGCATCTGGGCACTCGATGCCTGGCTTATGGCACTGTTTTGAAAATCTGGGGAACATCTTGGGGCTTAGCTGGAGGAGGTCAGCCAGAAACTGCAACTCATCCTGACTCTAGTGAAATCTGGCAGGTGGTTAGGCAGTAGCTGGTGGTGTCACTCTGTGTCAGCAGAGGAAGGTGCCTAACGTAAAGGGGAGGGCTTAAGCCTGTATGCTGAGGCGTGGCCAGGCAGCTAGCTCTCAACATAAGTTTCCTAAGGCTGCAGCGCCAGCCAGGGCCAGGGAAGACAATGGCTTTTCCCCTCCAGCTCTGGGAACCACAGGATTAGGTCAGATCAGCAAGACTGGTCTCCCTCTGAGGTCTAAGGCAAATGCTTCTTGCCTCTTCCAGCTTGGGGCAGCCCCTAGCTTTTCTTGGTTTCAGACCATTGTTCTGGTCTCTGACCCTCTCCGTCATGTGTCTTGGGTTCCGAGCCTCCATCTCTTCATAAGGAAGTAGATTTAGCCTCTCCTCTCATCCGGTAGGACCCAATTGAAGTTGATTGCGTCAGAGGTATTAAGAAGTTAGTGTTTCCTTCCACACTGAACCACGGTCCCCTCTGGGTCCTGTTTACGGAGCAGTCCACTCAGCTTGCTTGCAGCCATGTTTGGCTTCTCAGTTCCCCAAAGCTGCCTGTGTCCTCTGGCTTAGGGTCCCTGTGTTTGCCACCTGGTCTCTCTTTCAGTTTTAAAGGACACAGAGGATCATCGAACCAGCCCTGACAGAAGAGTCCAGATCATTTTAAAGCCAGCTGGTTCACGTTGGCCATTTTACTTACAACTTTAACTTCTCTTTGGCATGGAGTAGTTCCAGGGCCCTAGGCATGATCATGACAAGACCATCCTACCCAAAAATACAGGCAAATTCACGAAGGTGTTGGTCTTTCTTCATTTTCTTCTTTAAAAAAAATTAAATTATTTAATTATTTTTGTGTGTGTCTGCATGTGACTGGATGTATATATGTCTTTTGTGTGTCTTTGTGTCTGCCTCTGTATGTGTGTATGTGTCTGTGATATGTGTGTCTGTTTGTCTATCTGTCTGTCTCTTGGAGTCTACACGTGTCTGTGTGTCTTTCTGTGTGTATCTGTGTCATTTGTACCAGTAAATACCTGCATCTTGGCCACAGGGCTGCTGAGGCCACTAGGACTCTGGACCTCGGGATCTGGAATAACGATCCATGATAAATGTCTTTCTGTGCTCTGAACCCATGTTCACCAAGCTGCCTGCTGGTTACAAATCTGCTTCCTAGGTACCGGGATGGCAGGAAACAGCATCTTGGATAGTAACCCAGGGCGCCTCAGGATTGCTATGGAAGCCCAAGGATGAGATACTTTCAGCAGTAAGAAGGTCACAGGGCTCAAGGGAAGAAGGAAGTCTTACACTGAAGCCTGGCCCCGTCCTACCATAATAGAGAAATACAAACATCAATCACCAGACTGCTTAGCCCCCATACTGAGGTGACCACTACTCTGATGGCCTAGAAAGGGGCTAAAGGAGTGGGCAACATGGAGAGGGTATAGGAAACAGGTGAGTTCTCTTCAGAGCCTTTGTTCATCTCTGACCGCTTACACACACAGTGGGACCTGGAGATAACCTGTGTACTGGCTGGCTTTGTGTTGTTAACTGGACACAAGCTGCTGGAGTTACCACAGAGAAAGGAGCCTCCCTTGAGGAAATGCCTCCATGAGATCCAGCTGTAAGGCATTTTATCAACTAGTGATCAAGGGAGGAGGGCCCAGCCCATTGTGGGTGGAGCCATCCCTGGCCCAGCCCAATTGTGGGTGGAGCCATCCCTGGGCTGGTAGACCTGGGTTCTGTAAGGAAGCAGGCTGAGCAAGCCAGGGGAAGCAAGCCAGTAAGTAACATCCCTCCATGGCCTCTGCATCAGCTCCTGCTTCCTGACCTGCTTGAGTTCCAGTCCTGACTTCCTTCGGTGATGAACAGCAACGTAGAAAGTGTAAGCTGATTAAACCCTTTCCTCCCAACTTGCTTCTTGGCCATGATGTTTTTGCAGGAATAGAAACCCTGACTCAGACAATATGTAATGAGCACACCTAGTGTATGAGGTGAAAGGTGTAGGTGGAATATTTCCTATCAACTGTTATTCCTGAGCTGAGGAGAATCGTCCATGGTGAGACAAGAATGGATTTCAAGCCTCCAGAGCATCAAGGGCACAAAGAAGCCCCTGTAACAGAATGTGTTCAGCCCTGCATCGAGAAGTCCCAACTTGAAAAGACCCTAACAAGTGGCTGATTTATTGACTTATCTGACTTACCTGCAGGAAGCTCACTCAGACTTCAGGGTGGCCAAACCCAGTCTGGGCTTTTTCCACGAGTCCCTAGACACAGCCTTTCCATGAGATGGATACAATGTTGAAAGTTTGACCTCTAGACACAGTAGCATCCCAGGACTAAGAGGCAGTGAAGTCAGCAGCAAGTTAAAGCAACTGGTCATACAGATCCCATTTCGAAAGCCAGGATCCAGGCCTGGGAATGGGGTCCCCCACCCTGGGCATGCATTCTCAACTCAACTAATTTAATCAAGCGAACCTCCTCCCCTCCGCAGGCATACCGATCGGCCTGTCTCCTGGGTGAATCTAGCTTGTCAAGTTAACAGTTAGCATACCCATCTCAAACACCTCCCAGGGCTGAGAAATACCAAGCAAGCCAGTTTGCCCCTTGACAGGGAACAAGTCGGTAGACTTGCAAATCTCACTGTTTCTCTTTTCCTAGTGCCGAGACCTCGGACTGCTTATGTCTTATTGCTTAGTTTGTTCCAAGTCTCTGTCCTGCCTGATGAGGTGGGGGCTCGTCTGGTTTCCAAATGTCCCTTTGTTTCCCATGTGTGAGTCTTCCACACCCCAGATAAAACCTCTGCTTAACTGTAGCCCTATCTACCACTCTACATTTACACGGCTCCTTACTCCTGGATAGGGCGTCTCTCCGCACCCCCTGTCCTTTTCTCTTTTAGCTCCTTTTCACTTCGTTATTCAGCCATGAAACTATCCCACAGTATCAACTAGGACAGGTTCTCTTTCTTCCTGACCCATGCAGCTCCTTCCTCAGTCTCTTGGTGATGGACATCTGCATCCCCGCCCACTGGTGATAAAAGTACTTTTGACTAGTCTTGTGCACGCATCTCCTTTTTATTTTTACCAATAATATTTGGGACAGATTCCAACAAGGAGGTTTGCTGGGTTAGGTGGCTTTTCTAATATAGTCTGGTTTACGATTTTTGTGTGCCTCTCTTTCTGTCCCCTCCCCCTCTCATTTTTAACCTTTTGGCATAGAGCTCTCCCAGGAGAGAATTTTATGGACAAGTAAAGACCGTTCTCATTACAGGCTTTATACAATGTGTCCTTGAAGCAAAGCGTTCATTGGCTCATGCAGACAAATGGATCCGGCTACCAAGTCACCTCACAGGAACTCTGTGATGCCACATTTCTGTCGCTCACAGTTGGCTACTTCAGTTTCATCAAGACTTTGCAGACACTGGGCTGAGAAGATAGTCCAAGTGTGAAATGCTTGCCACACAAGCGCACAGCCCCGAGTTTGCCCCATCGAGACCTTGTTTAAAAGCTAGGTATGGCTTGGAATCTCAGCACTGGGGTGGCGAAGAGAAAAAAAAGCCTGTAGCTGACTGGCTACTCCCAGTGTACTGAGTCAGGGAGTTCCAGACCATTGAGAGACTCTGTCTAAAACCACAGCGGAACGAACAAATAAACCAAGGCAGACAGCCTCTCAAGGAGTGATACTGAGGTTAATACGCAGTTTCCACATATGTACATATTTACATATTTGCATGTACTTCCATGTGTGTGCAGGAGTACACATAGATGGTGCTTCGAGGAACCAGGCGATGAGCTGTCCGTTCCATTTCAATTTTTGGAGGCTAGAAACCTTTGCTCTAAGTGTGTGTGTGTGTGTGTATGTGTGTGTGTGTATGTGTGTGTGTATGTATGTATGTGTGTGTATGTGTGTATATGTGTGTGTATGTGTGTGTATGTGTGTATATGTGTGTATGTGTGTATATGTATGTGTATGTGTGTGTATGTGTGTGTATGTGTATGTGTGAATGTGTGTGTATGTATGTGTGTGTATGTGTATGTGTGTGTATGCATGTGTGTGTATGTGTGAATGTGTGTGTGTATGTGTGTGTATGTATGTGTGTGTATGTGTGTGTGTGTATGTGTGTTGTTTTTGTTTCCCCTGGAATAACTAGAACAATGTTTCTAATCTAGTCACCCCCAAGTCACAGCATTGGAGAGCTGTACACACATTAAACATGCACGCTCACAAACCTACTGCACACTCTGACGTTATTTCAGACAAGCAGATTCATGTTATCTTCCAGGGGAAGGAATCCTAGTTCTAAGGTGTTCTCCAATGATCTCACACAGCCTTCAACATCTGTGAGGAAGGGAGAGAGAGTCCTTCTTGCATATGTTGTCCAGTTTTCCCTAATGAAGTCTTCTCTCTGGTCCTGCTGGGAATTTAGGCTCCTACAAAGAGATCCAAAGCAAGGTCAACCCTTGGAAACCTAAGAAGGCTTTGGAGTCTAGCCCTGGTACAGTTGGGCACATCCTGAATTCCAAAGACTGGTCCTCCAAATAAGGGAGCCTGGGCCCCCTAATCTAGGGCTTTGGTAACATGTTAAGGCTTCGAATTCTTGGAGTCTGATCACTTGCCAAAAGCTCCTTAACAGGTGAATGCGTTCTGAAAGGGGCTTACACACCTCGGATATACGATCCACTCTCCTAACCTTCAGCACAGCACTTTAAAAGGCTTCGGAGGGGTTGGTGGCTGAGAGGAAGAAAACTGGCACTTTGACCTCTCAGAGCCTGTGGGTCCTGGTGTGGGATCAGGTGACTCATTCAAAATCTTCCCAGGGGAATCAACACATTTAGCAGGTAAGCCGGAGCAAAACAAAGTTCACCGAAACCAGACCAAGGTAGCTGGCTCCGGAGTGTTTAAAAGGAGCCTTTTCTAAACACAGAGGATGCACACTTGCTTAGTACGTGTCACAGGAAATCAGCAGAATGTTCCTGGCAGGAAGGGTACAAACTAGTCAGTGTAGCATCCCCATAAAGGTTCATGAAGAAGAAAGATCATCAGAGAAATCAAGGATCTACATATGGGGTCCAGGAGGGGATAGAAATCTGGAAACCAGACTTGCTTATATGAGTTGGAGATAGCAAACCTGAAAGTGGACCATGCTAAGAAGGCATTCACAATGGCGGCTCACGGCCACACTCACGCCTCCCTCTGGTTAAGTCTTTTGGGGTGGGTGTGAAAAGCTCCTCACTGTGGTGTCCCTATGATGAACAGAAGAAAGTGTGGGCGTAGTTTAGACTCGGTCAGAATCCCAAGTAGCCAGGATGAGCCTGCAGATCAATGCAGGCTCCTCTCCTCCTGGTCACCATACAGAGGTACGTCTGTTCCAGGACACATGGGTGGGTGCTGAGAACTAAAACGGGGTACGTTTGCGTCATTTCTATTTGACAGAAGGCAATGCGCTGTTCATTTCATTTTAGAAACCTTTGGTCTGAGCAGTCTTTTTTAAAGCCCTGGAATAAACAGGACAACCTTTTCCAATCTGGTCGCCCCCAAATCACAGCATTTAAGTGATTAGTGTACTGCTGAGGGCTGTGTTGCTTCTTTGTCCCACAGAAACAATCAGAATTTTGGACGCATCACTCCTGGGCGGGAGGCTCTGCTGTTTACACCCCTTGGGGCCTCTGTTAGTGTGGTGTATCTCAGCGGCACACTACCAGAGTTTGAGAATGGGGCTGCTCTCTGCATTACAGAGTGCCAAACAGCACCCCAAGCTCTACCACTTGAGACTGATGGTTGTATTTCCCCAAGGTGTGATAACCTCAAACGTCTCAGCCATCGGCTAATTGCTCCTGGCTGAGAACTACCGGTGTGCCACAGCTGGGTGGGCACTTTTTAGATATCGCCCTGCCCCCCCTTTGATATCAGAACCAGCACAGCTGTTATGGCCTGGTTCCCCACTTTGCATCCCTAAGCAGCTTTTCAGAGTGTGGCCTGTGGTTGTCCTGGACTCCGCTGTACCTTCTCCCTCAGCCCCGTTAAGACCTGTACATTGCAGATAGCGTGAGCACGTTCAAAGCTGCTGGGATAAGGTCCAGACCTTTCAGGTGAGCCTGTGGACCTCAGCTCCTGCCAACCTTCTTGTGATCCCTGCCCCTTTCAGAAGTCCCCGAGCCCTTCCGTTCTTTGCTCCGAATGCATGGAGAGGATACGTATTTTTGCCTGAGCTTTTTCCCCAAGTTTGTTTCTCTTTCTACCTAGACTGACTGCTGTCTTCTATCTTTTGGGGGGTGGTCAGTGCAAAGCCTCTTCCTCTGTAATGTGTAATTGGATATTGGAGTGTAATTGGATATTGGATCTGGATAAGCTTGTCTCCAAATTGTTCAGTTCCAGGTCACAACTGGGTCCCCGCCCTAAGTACGCAGGGCATTTAATCACTTCATATTGTCACTACTCATTAAACCTGATGTCACCCAGGAATGTGTGCTCATGAAGAACTGCACGGCCTCGTCAACCCCCGCCCCATGTCCTCAGTCCTAGCATAGGGACAGGTACTCCAGTGTGTCTCTGTGCCGAGCGGATCTCTGTTCCCAGCGGGTCTCTGTGCCCAGTGGGGTTCTGTGCATATCTCTTAGTGTGTGCACCTACAGCTCAGTGCCAGAAATGAGCTCATGTTATGTAAAGGTGAGGTTGGATTAGGTCACAGACCCTGGAGCCAGGCTGTCTAGGAATGCTCTTGGGCTCTGTTGCTTCCGACGAGGTGCCCTTGGGCTGACCACCTCTCCAGCTCTCTGTCCTCAGTGGATATGTGGCAGTAACAATATTCATGCCAAGCTATTGTTAAAATTATAGGAGCTGTTGTATGCCATGTTCTTAAAACAGGGCCTGGCCTATAATCAACTTGAGAGTTTGTCATAGTTCCTAGATACTTCATTGAAATGAGTCTCAGTGGAAGGACAAGACTTTTGACTTGAGGAGACATAGCAGGCGATTGTGGCTGCCCAAGGGAGGATATGAGCTAGGCTGGGTATCCTCAATAAGATAAAACAAAAGTCAGAGCCTAGAATCCTCACATATGGCATCAGGTGGACTGGAGAGATAGCTCAGTGGTCGTCTTCCAATGGACCCTGGTTCACTTCCCAGTCACCTACGTGGTGACTCACACACAGCTGTCCACAACTCCAGTTCCGGGGGAAATCTGATGCCCTCTTCTGGCCTTTATCGGTACTGCATGCACATAGTATGCAGACATACACCTAAGAAGCAACACACCCATACTCATAAAATGGAATATATATATATCATCAGGCCTTCAAAAAGGGAGGCAAACTTGGGTTGGCATATCTCAGAGAGTCAATCATTTTATGGGAATTTATAATCAATTATTAATTTTGGATGGATGAAAGGAGCATAAAATCCTTTCTTCTCTTTTCTTCTTTTTAGGACTTTGTCTACTCAAGACTTACAGGAGGGAATGTTCTGGTCACTGGTCACTGTTTTATCTAAGCATACATTTAAAAATCAGACCCTCTGACTCGATGGATCTATTAGGAAGAGGATGGAATTCTGTGTGAGGTCAGGATGATTTTGTCTCATCGTGGAACATTCGGGTGCAGTGGAAACTTAAATCTGTTGGAAAACATCTCTAACTCCACCTTTGGCCATAAGGTACTAAAAGAGACACCAGATCCTCAGTTTCCATTCAGCCAAAGAGAAATCAGCTGCAGGGGTGTCCGTTCTGGGTTTGTGCATAGATGGAGCCTTAGTTACTGTTCTGGGGATGTGAAGAGACACTATGAACGGGCCAGCTTATAAAGGAAAGTATTTAATTGAGGGTTTGCTTACAAATTCAGAGAATTAGTCCATGATTATCATGGCAGCAGGCAGGCAGGCAGGCATGGTGCTGGGGCAGTAGCTGAGAGCTTACATTTGATCCATAGGCAAGAAGGGGGGAGAGAGAGAGAGAGAGAGAGAGAGAGAGAGAGAGAGAGGGAGGGAGGGAGGGAGGGAGGGAGGGAGGGAGGGAGGGAGGGAGGGAGAGAGGGAGGGAGGGAGAGAAAGGAGGGGGAAGGGAGGGGGAGGGGGAGGGGGTGTGGGCTTTTGAAACCCCAAACCCCATTCCCAGTGCTTCACCTCCTCCTCCAACAAGGCCACACCTCTTAATCCTTCCTACACAGTTTCACCAACTGGAAACCAAACATTCAAATGTATGAGCCTATGGGGGCCATTCTCATTCAAACCACAGCTGAGGGGAACTGAACTGAAACTTACGAACACAGCATTGCTAGAGCAGACACCAAGGGCAAGGACATTCTTCTGGGTTTTGAGCCTGCATCCATGTACTCACAGGGATCTGTAGACAATCCAATCATCAATGGCTTGGGCTCACAGAGGTTCGAGTGTAGTGGAAGTGTTAGCCAGCAGGTATTGGGTTAATTTGGCCTTACCATAATAATATAGTTAATAAAAGTAGCCTAAATGCCCTAGGGTCTGGGAACAGTTAAGTAAACAATGGTATAAGTATATATAAAATACTTCCCAATGACAGCTAGAGCACATTAACAGTAAGTGATATTAAATAAATATAAATAAATAAGTAAATAAAAACAAGCTATTGATATACCCAGCATCATGAATGGATGCCAAATTCATTATGGAAAATGTAGAATAATGTAGATAAATAATATTCTCTGCTCTTTGATTTAGTTAATTATTTGCTATGTTTGCCATGACCTTAAAAAGGAGGTCAAACTCCTTTTTGACAGTTTCTGTGTGTACCTCAAGGATAGGATGGGGCCCCTTTGTCTGCTGAGTTCGTGCCTGCTGTATATGAGAATGTAATAAGCAGAAACTTATTTTTGAAAACGCCACATTCCACCCCAGTTAGGTTTGTTTTGAAGTATATCCATTTTTCTCATTCCTTAAGAAAAGAGAACTTTTCCATTTCCTCAGTATGACACACCTCTTTGAAGCAGGTACATAATCCTACTCACTTCTGTGGCCCCAGAGGCTGCTCAGCTTACAACAGTCCAACAACGATGTCTCTACCCTAGTGGAGGGGAGTGTGAACGGAGCACCAAGGTTCTCTCTTGCAGATGGAACACACGTCTTCCTCTCTACCTAGGCATATCTCAGTGTCCACACACCCAAGGCAAACCCCAGAAGAGGCTAAGCTAGGGGTAGAAAATACATGAGATGATTTGTGAGCTCATAGTTTCTATTGAAACAGGGGCCAATTTGATTCTGGGAAAACTCTGCTTCCTGGTTTGAAGACAGGCTTAGAAAAGGCTTTCGAGTTTTACATATATCAAATGCCTCCAGACTCACCCAGCAGGATTTTCTTCAGATGTCACAAGCGGGAATGCAGGAGAAATGTTCAGGCCAGCAGCGACTTACAAACCACAGAATGTAATAAACGGAAGTATATGGCAAAACAACACAAAACAAAAACATCATGTGAGATGATATAAAGTTCTTAATGAAAGCTTTTATTTATCAAAGAAAGAGAGGTATAAATGCTTAGAGTGTAATACTTGCTCACTGACCACAGTTACTGCGAAGGGGGGAAGGTTGGTTGGTTGATTCTTAGAGTGATCTTCCCCAGTCCTGCAGAGCATGAGACACTACTACAGAGCCCATGGAAACAGACATCAGGGGCCTGAGACTGACCAGCTGGAGAGGAGGGCCTGCAGGTTAGGCCTAGACATCATTCATTCTGACTTGCTCACCAGGCAGTTCTGACACTCAGCTGGCTTTAGGTACCTCCTCCCCTGTTTCTGAGCATTGACGGTCTAGTGAACAGTGTCTTCCCTTTGTATGTCCACAGTTCATGTATTTACTCACATAGACTCTTGATTAGTCCCAAATAAATGTGAAGTCAACTGCGAGGACCTCTTCCCCATAACAAGTACAGGCTGGGAAACTGAGGACAGAGGTATTCAAAGAGTCAGGCATATGCCATGAACGTCTTCAGTGGAAAGCAAGGGCTGTAATGGGAGATGAGGTCTGATTTAAGAGCTTGCCTTCAAAATACAGTCAGGAGCTGGGAAATGGCTCTGTGGGCAAGGCTTTTGACATACAGTGTCAATACCCATACCCATGAGAGAGCTAGGTGGGTGTCTGCAATCAGTTAGCACTTGGGAGGCAAAGGCAGTTATCTGCGGAGTAAGCTGGCTCTGGAAGAGACGAATGAGCTAGTTCTGTGTCCAGTGAGAGACCCTGCCCCAGTATAGTAGGTGTATTGAGAGAGACATCTAATATCAACCTCTGGCCTCCACATACATATCTGAACATGCACATACATGTACCTACACATGTGACTATGCATACACACATGTGCACCACATACACATATATGTATAAGTAATAAAATAAATGATAGCTAGCAAAAGGCTTTTAGAGGGCCAGTATTCTGGATATTAAGAATATATATGTATGTATCTTTAACAATATATACATATAATATACATTTACACATGATATACATATGGCATACACATGGTATACATATGATATACGCATAATATACACATAGTATAATATACATTTACATAAAACATACATACAGTATACATGTAACATACATATAACATACACATACATTTACATACACATCATATACACCATATACACATACACACACACATATACATATATCTTTCATTTTTGGTGAGGGAAGCTACCATCCGTGATTTGTAGAATAAGGTGTCTGTAGTGTGGGGAATGAAGAAATTATCCTTCATCAAGAGAGGCAGGGTTGCCTGGTGGCCTATGTGTCCTGAGCTGAGCGACTGGGTATGAAAACCTACGGAAGGATTTCCTTGAGACCAGTATGTGGGGAACATCCTCTAGACAACTCAGAGGCAAGGGACAATGACATGTCCCTCAGAAGTTTTCACTGCTGTGACTCTTTAGGACTGGCAAGGCTTTGTCTTGGGCATCAGCTTTGTGTGGGTGGGGCTATCGGTATTTTCTGCCCGAAGAGACTCCTAGGGTTTCAGGCAAATTGTTGCAGAGGAAGATATGCAAATATCACAGGCAAACGCACACAAAATTTTCAGCTAGAAAAATAAGGGAGTGGCATTGCAATCTCGCCTGCACACGCGGTTCGTGAGGTGAGTGACATGCTTGGTTTCACGTGCACATGGACCAGTCATGTGACCCATTTGTGGATGTTCGGTAGTTGCCTGAGCAGATGCACGCTAAATATTTGTGTTTCCTTTTTTCTTTTCAATTCTGGTGATGAGAGGAGCTACCATTTCTGCAGAGCAGCAGTGTTTTCCTTTGTTCCTCAAGAAGAAATGTCGGTCATACAATGGATGTTTCAGGGGTAAAGGATTCTCCCCCACAACACGAATCCCCCAATCCCCATTTCCAGAGCTCCTGGTGGGATCAAGGCAGTTTTTACGGGAGGTGTTGTAAGGGTGGCCGGGCTTTCTCTAACACAACTATTGCTATTTTTATCTAGTGAGTAATTGTAGGGCCCGTCTATGGATTTTGAGGGTGTTTTACAGGATTCCCTGGCCTCTGCTCACTAGGACCCAGTAGGGCCTGAGACCATTTCTCAGGTAACCACATATCTGCTTCTTCAGGTCAGCGTCCACCTAGGTTCCAGAGTTCTACCAGGCAGATGAGGACAGGGCAGAAACGGGGAAAGGAGGCTTAGAGGGCACTGAAGTTCTTTAAACAGGTAGGGAGAAAATACAGGAATCTGACTTTAGAAAAATAAGCAAAATATTCACAGGTGGAGGCAGAGAATTACATTTCTGCTCAATTTTAGTTTTGATGATCACAGAAGAATCATCATTCTTGGCTCTGGTGTCAAAAGTGAAGGGAGAGAAAGAAGCGTCAACCTGTCTCAGGAAGCAGTGTACTGTTTCAACTGAGGGCGTTACTGTTTCAGTTCCCTGAGTCTCCCTGGGGTTATACCTCATTTAAGGCCCGTGGTACCTCTCTGGTTTCCCTACATACTACAGGTTATCTTTTCAGAAGAACTATCAGGAAGTGATTTATAATAAAGTTGTGGAGGAGTTCTCTCCCCGATCTTCATCTTTCCCGTCACCCAAGGTGCAATGGTCCGAAATTAGATCTGTTTTGAGATGAGTCTAAGATCACGAACATCTCAAGGAACACAGAGAACACATTGTCTAGTCAGTTTTTTGGTGTGTTTCTGTGTAACTCACACTCTGTAGCAGAATGTGAGAGTGACAGGGGCGTTCATGGAGTCATGCTGCTGAGACCACAGCCATCATTTCCAGAACCGTCACTGGGTAAATAACAAAAGGTCACCCTTGTCCGGGGTGACTTTCCTAGCACTTATTACACACTGCAGGGTGTGATAGCAGTGTTGTTTGAGACAACACTAAGAAGGTCACGGCGCTAACAATAGCAAATGCTCCGCAAAGCGCTGATAGGTTATCAGGTGCTCACAATGACAGTGATCCTATCTGGGACACTGCTGTCCCAGAGCGAGGATGGACTCAGATCACAGTTTCTAAGATAGGGCAGGAACTCATTTAAGGCAATCTGACCAGAGAATCTGCCTGTTTTGCCATGGTTATCATTCAAGTTTGTTTTGTATTTTTTTTTTTTGAAGATGATATTGCAGACTTCACTCAGAACTCCCTGATTAGCCAACTCCACAATCCCTGGAGTTTAAACCTGTTCTGTGCTGATATTTGCTGCCGGCCGCTGGTGCTGGGGATGAGCCTACTAGGTAAGCATTCTAGAGCTGAAAAAATTCCTCCACTGAGCAAAACTAAGCAGAGAGGGAGAAGTGATCTTGGAGCCATTTTGTAGGAGAGGAAAACGTGGAAGAAATCTCAAGAAGGACTTTAGCTCAGCTGTGGGCAAATTCATCCTGTGTCTGAATGTTACAAATACTATATGAGAGGGAAAGGTTTGTGTGTGTGTGTGTGTGTGTGTGTGTGTGTGTGAGAGAGAGAGAGAGAGAGAGAGAGAGAGAGAGAGAGAGAGAGAATGTGTGTATGTGAGAATGTGAGTGTGTGTTTGTGTGTGTATGGGTGTGTGTGTCTGTGTGTGTGTGTGTGTGTGAGAGAGAGAGAGAGAGAGAGAGAGAGTATGTGAGTGTGTGTTTGTGAGTGTGTGTGTGTGTGTGTGAGAGAGAGAGAGAGAGAATGTGTGTATGTGAGAATGTGAGTGTGTGTTTGTGTGTGTTTGTGTGTGTATGGGTGTGCGTGTCTGTGTGTGTGTGTGTGAGAGAGTGTTTGTGTGTGTGTGTCTGTGTGTATGAGAGTCTGTGTGTTTGTGTGTGTGTGAGAGTATGTGTTTGTCTGTGTGAATGAGAGCTTGTATGTTTGTGTGTATGAGTATGTGTGTGTGTGTGTGTGTGTGTGTGTGTGTGTGTGTGAGAGAGAGAGAGAGAGAGAGAGAGAGAGAGAGAGAGAGTCGTTTCTACCTCTATAACATTTTTTTTGTAATCTCAGAGTTCTGCAGCCTTGTGATTACTTATCCTATATGGCAGGGGCACATTGGTAACTAAGAACTTTGCCCCTTGTCACCGACCACAAGGTGCCACCTCTGCTTAATGATTCCCAGTGTTCAGAGAGTTAACCCAGGGTGGCGCCTTGCTAACTGTGGTATCAGTGGCTTCCGAGTGATGCTTGTGACCTTAATGACTTTTTTGGAGAAGGTTCTTTAGCGGTTCCTTGCTAATAATTAACACTTCTGCTGAAGTTAATAGATAAGGCCAGCAGGTCTCTTGCTTTGTCTTGTCCTCTGCATGGTTGGAGAACAGTTGTTTTTAAAACTGGTTCAGACTGGTACACAGGGACCCATGAATCTGAAGATATGTGTGTGTTTAGTTATTCGACACATTTCTATCAAGATCCTAATATGTACCTACTTCTGTTCTAGGTGATGATGTCACCATGGAGACAGGACCATTGTGGGGAGAGGTAGGGTAGATGTAATAAAACTAGAATTCATTGTATGTAAGAAGAAGAAACAGCAAAGGGAATGTCAGGTGGAGAAAGATGCTAGGGTGCAGGAGCCGAGCTATACCCCTTATCCAAACCAATAGTAACAAAACCAAAGCCTACAGCTTGTGCAGGCAGGGCCAATCGCCTTAACAAAATGTGTTTCACTAACCTTGTCTTTCTACAAGGGCACAACCAAGACTAACTCTAATCCAGCCCAGCCTGGGCCTGTGCTAGCTCCACAAACAATCCAACAGTTACCTGAGCTGTGTTAAGTCTTCTGATTATCAGAACACGTGGACTTGAGTTAAAGTTTTTTAAATGTCATTACTCACGTGAGTATGGCCCCTCACTCCATCCATGGTCTTGTGAAAGATTCGGAGAATGTTGGCTTGGGATTAGGAAGCTTCACATGTACTTTGTCTCCATTTTAAAAAAACAGTGCAGCAGATGTAGCTACCGTTCCTCAGTGCTTCATATCTACAATACCGATTTACACTTAGAAATCCCCCAACATCTTCAAACACTGCGAGTTTTGGGGGTACTCAACCACAAAGCAAACCAGGTTAGTGAAACTCATTTGAGGGTCAACTTAAACTCTCTCTCTCTCTCTCTCTCTCTCTCTCTCTCTCTCTCTCTCTCTCTCTCTCTGTGTGTGTGTGTGTGTGTGTGTGTGTGTGTTGTAATGTATGTGCATGTATCCTGTTCCATCATTCCCCACCTTATTCCCTTGGGACAGGGTTTTATTGAACCTGAAGCTAGACAGGTGGCCAGTAACCCCCAGAAATTCTTCTCTCTCTGATTCTGTCTCTGTGGTCTGTGTCAAGCTATATATGATATGAGACACTGGGCTGCCATTGTTCTTAGAGTTCTGTCTTGAATGTTTACATAAAGGTACGTGAACGTGTATCGTTTGCTGTTAGGCCCTCGCTGCTGCCTCTGCTCGCCTCTTAGAGATGGACGCCAGTCACAGATGCTTTCTGCTCTGGTGAATGCATCAGGACTCCTTCATCAGGAGCCGAACAGGGTCCACCTGACATGTCCAACTATTTTACTCCCGTGGGTGATGTGTTTTGAGTGCTTTGTGGCATCTATTTGAAGCTATGGCTTTGGTCCTGTTCTTTCTAGGTAGTGCTTACCCACGGGGAAATGTGATGTGAATACAGGTGTCTATCTGTCCTGTTGTCTTGGTTTCGTGCTTCTCCGAGTGATTGATAAGAACAGGAAATTTATTGCTCACAATTTGGGGGGCTGGGAACGGCAAGAGCAAAGCGTTAGCATCTCAAGTGCTGTGGTAGTGGGTGCTTCATATACAGCAAGAAAGGCCAAAAAAAAAAAAAAAAAAGGCAAGAAAGGGAAAGGAGACAGAGACATGCATAAAGAGACATAGAGATAGAGAGAGAGAGACAGAGAGACAGGCAGGCAAACAGTCCGACAAGCAGGTAGAAAGGCAGGCACACATGTACACATACATGCGTGCATTCATGCACACTGGTCTCTCTCTCATACACACACACACACACACACACACACAGTTAGTATAGATTTCCATTCCTCTTGCTAAGGTCACTAATATCACCACCTCACACACATCTAACTATACATATTTCCCCGAAGCCCACCTGTAATTACCATTAAATGTAAACTTTAGGGTGAAGTGTTCAACACATGGACTTTTTAGGGACACTTTCAAACCACGGCTTTGGTTATCCGTCAGTGATGAGCGATGGAAATACAAAGGAAGAATTCAGGTGAATGGTGTAGCACTTGAAGATACATTCCTCTCTTGTAAAGACAACAAAATCTCCTGTGGGAGTGATGGCTAAAACCAGTAAGAGCCTAAAGTCAAACTCAGTAAGACAGAAATCAAACCGAGACTCCCACTGCTCCATCCGTTTTGGGCAACACCTCCCTGGGTACTTGCTTAGCGTCCATGAATGTTTTGGGTTCATCTCCAGCATTTCATCGAGACTTGTTCAAGGTAATCTGCTATGTAGTGTACTGGAGGATAGCCTAGGCTACATGAGACCCTGCCTCAAAACAAACAAATAAACAGAAACCAAAAAAAAAAAAACCCAAAAAATCCCCAAAAAACAATAAACCAAAAAAAAAAAAAAAAAAAGCAAAAAGCAACACCACAACTTTTATCATTATGAAAAAAATTCCAAGGCTTTTATTGTGAAAGGATGTTGAATGTTATCAAGTGCGTACCTTGTGTGTAGGTCCTACTGAGAACACATTGTTTTTCAAAAAAGACTTATTTTTAATCATCTGCATGTATGTGAGTGTGTGCCTGTGTGTGTGTGTGTGTGTGTGCGCGTGCGCGCGCGTGTGTAGGGGTGCGCATGTGAGTGAAGGTGCCATTTGAAGCCAGAAGAGGGCACCGGAACCCCCGGAACAGGGGGAAGCTGCAAGCTTCCTGATGTGGGGTGCTGGGAATCAAACTCGGTTCCTCTAGAAGAGCAATAAACGCTCTTAATCTCAGAACCATTTCTCCAGCCCTGCAATTTTTAAAATCTCACCCATTCTGTTGATACAATGCATTGCATCTGTAGGTTTGAATGGGATGGATCACAGTTTCAGCCTCCAACCCCAGAGCGGTGAATGATCTTTTTGATACGCTATTGTACTCAAACCCCTGGGGTTTTGTTTAATGTTTGCATCTATGTTCACCAGAAATATTGGTCTATAGTTGGTGTGTCCTTTGGTAAGGTGGGAAATGCTGGTGTCACAGAGTAAGCTGGGGGAGGGGCGGGGATCCCCTCGCTTTCAGTTCAAGAGAATAGTTCTGAGAATTGCTGTGTGACCTTTTATAGCACAACTTCCTTCTCTGTAAGAAGCTTCTGAAGGGTGATAGTGGGGGACTTCTGGCCCCGTTAATTCTATAACTCTTCCCTCTTTCCCATCCTAAATTTTCTTTTCCCACTTCCAACCCCCAAACCCCTTACCAAAATATTGAGACCCAAGCACTGGACATGAGTTACAAATTCTGAGTCCAAGGATGCACAGATTTTTAGCATCTTCAGGGGCCGGGGAAGTGAGAGGCAACCTGGTTCTCCTTCCCAAACTCCTCCAAAAGCTCACCTGGCTACTGTTCCTTCTGTCCTTAGACTTCGGAACCCACAGAAATGGGAAAGCAGGCATTCCTCCCTTCGGGGCTTATAACTTTTCTGTGGGACCAGAGTCAGGGATGGCTCTGTTCCAGGCAGTACCAGAGGAGCTTAGCCTGTCACCTCCACGGCGAAGTGAGGCAAGGCACGAATTCGATTCTGAAGTGTGTGACAGTGATTTAAATGGCTCTGAAACTTGAAGCTGTTCCAAGAAAACGCTAAAGTGGCCAGTAAAATCAGTCTTTTCATTAAAATCCACAAAAGCCGCAGAAAGGCTGTCATTGGCTGGGTTCCCAGGCCACCCAAACTGGCTGGGAGGTGGGGAAGGCAAACCCCGCCCAAGCCCTAAGAGGGGAGAGTTGCCGCTGAGGTTTTCTGGTCAACTCTCACCGCAGCGAGCCAGCCCATCTCTTCGAAAGAGTTCAAGAGGCAAGCTGAGTTCTTCAGCCCCACACTCTGGCCTGAGCATAAGAATTGGGGTCCGGGTGCGAATTTAGAAGAAGCACGAACGCTTGAGGAAGAGACCAAAGAAAAAGAGCCAGGGAAAAGGGACATAGAGTATTGGGGTCCCTCTGGATTTCGCATCAAGCGAAACCTTCGCTTCCACATCCCAGAGTGGGGTGTCCTCTCGGAGACCCTACCCCTCACCCCCGAGCGGCGTCGAGGAAGGGTGCTTTACCATGGCTGAGGCGACGGAGCCCAAGGAGGTCGCTCCGGGTTCCCAGGGGCAACCAGAAGGTACGGCGATCGAGGCACCAGGAGAGCCTGGCGCTGCGGACCTGGAGGGGCGGGAAGCGAGCGAGGGAGCTGCAGAGGCCCCCAGGGACCTGGGGGCGGGCGCAGAGGCCATGGCCTCGGGGAAGGAGGAAGGAGGCTGTGGGCAGAACGGGGAAATCGGGGGAGCGCAGGCGCAGGACCCGCACGCCGGCCCCGGGACAGAGACACCGGGTGCCAGCGGAGCTCCGGGTAAAGCGGAGGCTGCGGATCGCGACCCCGAGGGCGACAGGATCCCGCAGGAAGCGGAGGAGGCACCCATTGCCCAGCAGGTTCGGGGGACGAGCTCCGGGTTAGACACTCAAGGTGAGGCCCCCGAGGTCCCTGAGGACGCTCGCCGGGAGCCAGGGGACCCTGCGGCCTCAGAGGCAGGGGAAGGGACAGACTCCGGTCAGGAAGCGCAGGGAGACAGCGCGCCAGGGTCGCAGGTCAATCCAGAAGTCCAGGGACCTGGAGGGGACAACATGGACACAGAGGCACCTGCGGGAGGGCTATACGGGTCAGAGGGCGAGCCCCAGGGTGGAGGGGAAAGCAGCCACCAGCCCCCGCATGAGGCGATTGAGAGTGCAACCGCAGAGATTGGAGGGCAGGAGCCTGGGGACCTGGCAGGTGCGTTGGCCGCAGACGCAGCGGGGGAAGGGGGCACCCTGGGGATAGACGAGTCCGAGGAAGCGGCTCCCGAGGAGACGAGGGTAGATGCTGGCGAGAATGGGGACCAGGGCAGGCTCCAGGAGGAGACCGGGGAGGAAGAAGAGAGGCCAGAACCCGGGTTGAAGGGACCCTGCGAGGAGGCGATCCAAGAGAAGGCCCCCGACAGCAGCCTTGATGGAGAGGAGGCCAAATCCACCGGGTACGCGGAGTCCCGGGTGACGCTCAGCAACCACCTCAGCGCCCAGGGCGGAGAAGACTTGGGGCGAGTGAACGGCCGTAGGGAGAACGGCCCAGCTTCGGAGCAGGGGCATCCGGGACAGGAGCACGACATCACTCTCTTTGTCAAGGTAAATCTCGCGTCCCAGGGCCTAGGACTGCCCTGTCGTTTTAGGTCCAGGCCAGAAAAAAAAAAAAAAATTGTGCCCAAGCGCTTCTATCAGCCAGAAGAGGCAGCTAGGGTTTCAGAAGAGTTAGGGTTACAAATGCCGTTTAGTGGTTTGTCTAGCACGTGTGAGGTGCCATTCCCAGCATCATGAGAGTCAGAGCGTGCACCAGAGTGTAAGGGTTGGGAGTCAGGTGTGTGTGTGTGTGGGGGGGGCTGCTGGTGACACTCCACTATCCCTTGTCCTGGACATCCTAACTGGCCCTTCTAGTCCTAAGACTTAGGAGGAAAACAAAAAGTGACCCGCCTTATTGGTCTTCAAAAGATGTCTGCCAAAGAAGGTTTTAATCCCTGAAGTGAAAAAATGTGAACAGGTAGGTTCAACATGAGAATTCCCAGACTTAACTCCCAGAGGCCCAGAGCTGCCGGGCATTTTCAGGGCACGAAGACACTTGGTTTTGTCAGAGCAGATACTGTGTGTTCAGGGGACACTGGGAAGTCTCCTGCTTATTGAACATTTTGAGGTTTACTCTGGCAGATTTCAGGATGCTGGAGATTTGAACATCGTCTGTCTGCGTAATATGTTTCCGGTCTCCCTTTGGTCAGGAAGAAAGCCATGATTTCAATTATGAAAGAGTCTGTAGACACACGAGGAGGAAGTTTTGAGTGTAAACAGGCATTTTTACAAGGCCTCAAAAACATGTGGACAAAGTCCAGCAGTGGCTCACACCAAGAGCTTTGTTTAAGAGAAAAAAAATCTTCCTGGGGACCTTTGGTCAGACCCCAGGAAACTAGACATAATAAGGTAAAGAACGTATCGCATGTTGAATCCTAATCCTTCAGAAATGCTTTCAAGTTTAGAGAAGGTCTAAACCCTCTTGGCTGAGATTTTAATAAGTATAAAGAAAAAAAATGCTTCCAGGAGATTAACATCAAGATTTAACCAAGTGTCTGGATGGCTCTGTCCATGTTTCTGAACAGTCAGGCAGGCCTTCATGCCCAGCCTATTTTAAAGACCCCAGAGAGGGCGAAAATGATGGAGTCTGACATGTTGGTGCGGCCCTTTGCCTGTCTTGTGGGGACTGAAGGGCAGGAGGTCTGTTCCCTTGGGGGAGTTTTGCATTGTTCTGATCACATGGCTCTGTGATCCCTGCCGACCTGTTTGGGTTTCGGTCATGTAGTGAGCCTGCTCCTTTCTGGCTACTGCCTCTGCATCATGGCCTGACCTCTGTCACTCTGTTTATTGCAGAGTGGCAGGTAAAATCCAACTTCCTGGCTCAGGCACAAGCTCTTCAGGACTCAGTTCTTGCCTTCTTTCTCTCTGGCCTTCCCTTAGCACTGTGGGATCCCCATGTCACCAATGACACTTCAGTGGCAGCTGTAGGAAGGTACTGAGTACCAGGGGAGAAAGAACCTCATTCCTGATCCTCCCAGCCTTGAAAACGTGCACGCACTTTACCATCTCCCTGAGTGGAGGGTCCCGCATGGTTGCCCTGACTACGCCTCCACTTGTCAGCAGCATGAAGAAGTCCCGGAGGACTTCACCTGTGTTTGTCTCTTCCCTGGGCAGATTAAATGTATCATTAAGTTCCCAGTGCAGACAGCAGTGTGGAAACTATGAGGCTCTGAATGAGAAACTGACCAGTGGGTCTGGAGCAAATCCTGGCCTGGTCACTTTCTTGAAACTAGTTGGTTCCTTTCACAGTAACACGGCCACTTTCACTGAGGTTACTGTGAAGTCTCGGGAATAGATCATGCTCAGCCCCTGGAGTTGTGCCTGGGTCAGCATTAGCAGTGTCAGGGGGTATTCCCCTGCCTCTGCTCTCTCTCCACAGCTTCTTTGATGTGTGATACAAGGAGTTCTCCCCCATTTTACTGCCATTTTAAAGGGAACCTCCCTCTAGGTATTATCTTCAATTTCTGGGGCTGAGAATGTTATGAAAATTCAAACAACTACCATTTCGGATACTGTTCCAAGGTGGTTGATTAGGGCAAAGGCCAGGGTTGCTTGGAGGGGAACTTGCCCACAGTGGGTGTACACAGACATGGGTTGGATGAGTCTTGACTTCCTGCTTGTCCCTCTAAGAAAACAAGCAGATCTCCCAACAGTGAGATCTCCCAACCTCCTTAGGGTCACTTAAGACCTGCCTCACTTTGAGAAGGCTCTTGGTTTCTGTGGATCCTAATTCACCTCTCTGAAAAACAGAGAAACAATGAAATAAACAAAGAAACAAAGCAATAAACAAGCAAAGAGAAAACAAAACATCTTTGTACCGCCATGTCTTCTAGAGTTGTAACATTTTAGTGGTAAACTATAAAGTTAGTTTGGAATTACATTGTTTCCAGTTCAACCTTGTCTAGGCTCTTCCGGGGCCTTCTTGCAGGTGGAATTGGTAGCCCATAGTGACACACTGACCAGCTTTGTCCCTGAGTTAAGGCACATGCTCATAGTGGTTTTCCTGGGACCCAGATGAGTCCCCAGAGTTGTTATTTGAAGTCTTTCTTCCAAACACGGCACTTTGCCTGCGTTCTGTCCATGACCTTTCCCCCTTTATGGCTTTTCTTATTTTTAACAAAGAAATAAATTAGTTATAATATTGTATATATCATTACATATACATTTATTTAACTGTTACTAATTGTAGTATGCACTAGAAAGTTGGCTGCGTAATGACATGGGCTGATAATATCACTATGAAGTCATTTCTAAGTCAGCCACCTGGCAGATTGCATGGTTCACCGTTATGGAGTTGTCATGTTATTAACTTGTCGTTTGTTTTATTCAGTGAATATGCAAGGATGCGCTTTTGTAAAGGAGCTATAGCCATATGCAGCCATAGGCCAAGGAAGACCCCTTTGAGTTTTTGTGTCAAACTAATGGCTAATCATTAATTGATCATCTTTATTTTTCTTTCCTTAAAGAAGTATCTACTAAAGTCACCAGATTATAGGGTGATCCCAAAATATATATAGTAAGAGATATGGTTTTCTTCTCAACGCAGGACTAACAAAAGTAACTTCACAACACATGGTGGGAGTTGGGAAAAAATCCACAAACTAAATACCCATAGAGGTTTAGTCACCAGGGAAGTCTGGCTCAGAACTTGATTTCCTCAAATCCAGCCTGTGTTCTCAGAGGCAAGGTTAGGACTGAGGGAGCCTGAGATATGGCTTTTATGACAAAATTTACATGACTTAAAAAAAATCCTCCATCTGACTAGTGAGTAAAGATTTTAAGTTGAAATAGCTCACATTTGACTATAACACAGAGGTATAGTTGAGTCTCCGGATTTGCATGGACCATCAGATCTGATTTTTTTTTTTTTTTTTAAGTGAAACAATTCCAGCGGAAATAAAGTAAAACCCAAGAAAGACATGGCTTTTGTCTATGTCATCAGAAGTGCCAAAAATAAATACATTAATTAAAAGGTTGCCAAGCATGGCCACAGCACACAGCTGGACAGAATCATGCCAGGACCTGATCTTTAGAGATTACTGGGCGACCAGTAGGCTGTAGCTCCCTGTGACCATTCTGTCTGGAGAGAGCATGAGAGCGTGTTGAGACCTGTTCTGTGGCTCTCGTCTCTAGGGAATGTCCCAGGGAGATGTTATTTTTCCAACAGTGTGAGGACTGTGTTTTCAAGAACAAGTCTGCATCGTTCTACTTCGGTTCTCCCCTGAACACAATGGTTTTCACTGTTCGTTTTAGGATTATCTTTAAGACTGGATTGAAAATGTTATACACGAGTCAGCACAGCATTGTTTAGCAGAGCGATAAGGAGGACGTGTGATCTTGCTCTCCTCCTACATCAAGACACACTGTGGTGGGGCGGAGGACACTGGTGGCCGTACTCATCACATGAATGAGATGGGGGTCTACTTGCTTCCACCCTCAAACCTGGCCCTACAGTAGGCTCACCCCTCATCCCCGCCCCATTCAGTCTCTTTTAGTGAATGCTGACAGGTGAGTGCTCAGGTTGATGGTTGTTAGTTTCAATGTGACTAATAGCGAGAAGCAAGTTCTACACACAATCCTAGGTCCTCATGTTTCCACTCCAGCATCCCTTGGAAGATGAATATGGATTGAGTCCTCTCTGAGGACATCGTAGCTATGGATGCCAAGACAAGGTTTAGGCATATGCTTTTCCGCCCCACCCTGTGCACACATGCCATTGTTCCTGTCACTGAGCCTTATGGGAGCAGTTGTGTCTCCTGTCTTTCTTTCATCTTGAGCCCCTTCTTTTCACTCGAGGTCTCTTAGGGCCTGGGTTTTGCACAGTGAAGCATGCTCAGCTGCCCCATCTCTGCGAGCATCTGAAGACATTTGAGACACACTACACTAGGTCCTCTAAGTGTTTCTTCCTTTCATTTTAGATAGGTAGACAAAACCTAAGAAGTGAAGAACCACGTGAATTCCAAATTCTGTTCAATGCTTTGGGTTCAGGGGATGTACCAGACTTTAGGATGATCTGTTAACTCGGGAGTATAAAGTACTATATTTGGACACTGGGTTAAAAATCAGAGAACACATTGGTTCATGTTTTAGAAGCTATGTATATAGGTCTTGCAGACATTCGCACATCATGAAGCACTTGATTAACCCTAGTGAAAGCTGGTGTAGGAAAAAGGAGGTGTGAGGATGGAAAGTGAGGTACAGGCCTGTGTAGAAGCAGTTCTGCAGACGAAGCTCTCTCTACTGAACAGCTTCCTATTTAGTTATATTTGGAGAGGCACAACCCACAGGCAACAGGTGCCCTGGCAATCTCTAGGACAAACTCTTCAAGTTATTCTAAAATCCGTGGCCTGGATTTGAGCAGCTGGGTCTACCCCACAGCACTTTTACTCTGAGCAGCGCTAACCTGTGGTGTCTGATGGGATGAATACCAGAAGAGGTGGGCTCAGTTGAGGTTACAAGGGACTAAGACAGCTTCCTTTCCCCTGATACAAGGCATAGGATGCAGCACTTGTCACTGTCACCAAAATGTTTGACACTTTATGTCCCTTCTCCCTTTGTCATGCAAAGATGGCCTTTTCTACCCACCTCAGACCTTCACCAGAGAGGTCTGGCATAAGTCCAGCAGCCTTCTCCTCAGGCCCACTCCTTTTACCTGGAAGTGGATTTTCCCTCTGTTCTGTTGGCTAGAGCTGGCCAATGTCACCCCCACCAGCCCTTTTCCAGACACAGAGCAATGAGACAAGCTGGTTTAGCATCCGCACTCAGGTTTCTCACTTCATTTGCTGAGATCTTGACGTGCTCTCTGGTCTGTTGTATTTATAACTTCTTAAATGTAAGGGAGTACCCTCAAGTTCTCCCTCAACTCTCCTTTGGGCTTGCATTAATGGGAACACTTAACAAATGGAGGGGGGGGCAGGATTGTGGGGGAGAGACCTGGAGCCATCTTGTTCAGTGTTTATACTTTGTTCCCCTTTTTCTGTACACGGGACACTTCAACCCAGCAGGAGAAGCTACTGTGCATCTGTCCCAGTGTCTTCAGCCTTGTCCCCAGCAGGACCCCATTGTACTATTTCAATCCACAATAGGAAGGAGGGAGGGATGAGCAGTGCTCTGTGTGTGTGTGTGTGTGTGTGTGTGTGTGTGTGTGTGTGTGTGTGTGTGTTGGAGCCTCCCAGAACAAAGGCGCTATTGGTCTGCAGATGCAGAGAATTAACACTTGTTCGGGTGCCTTTGATGTCAGGGCCTTGGAGGAAAGTTCAAAGAAACCTGGGAAGACCTAATCTTTCCTCTGACTTTGTTTTCTTTGTTTGAACTCTTTCCACTCTGCTCCCAGGATGGAGTTTTGGGTTGTGCTCAGTGGCTTCTCCACACCTTTAGTTCCCTAGACAGAATTCAATCCTTAAGGAAGCACAAAGATGGCAGCCATCAGAGAGGAGGGGCCAGTCTCTGTTCAGTGACACTTAAACCATGTACTGTGACTCTGAGTTGTCAGTGGCAGCCACACGGAAGATTTACTGGATGCAGGGGTTGTAAGGCGAATGGGGCCTGCAGTTCCTTTCTGCATGACTGTAAGAAAGCGACCCTACTGCTTGTAGGCACTGCCGACATCTTCTGGTTTGCTCGTGTTCTCCTAGTACTGAGTGTGGAGCCTTTGAGGTGGTGGGTTAGATACAAGTCTGCCCTCTGACGTGCTGGCCAGTGAGAAGTAGGATTCAGTTTTCCTCAAGCTGAATGGGATTTGACCTTTACGACCCACAGGATGATTGACTGGTAGGATGTAAAGCCTACACCGCTGTTGCTTGTGGTCCAAGTCTGGGCTGCCCGGCTGCTAGGTTTGTGTTTCTAGATTTTTCAGGGAGACGTACTTCTTATTCAAGGAATTGAAGCAGACGCTCAAACGGATTGCAAGAGTATCAGGGAGACTTTCCTACAGCAGACCATGTGAGAGAGGATCAAGGCTCACAGTTGCTCTTGGCCTCTCTCTCTAGGACTTGAGAGGAAAGGCAGGAGTTTGGCTGCTCAGGGGTGTATCTGGGTAGTTCTGGGTCCTCACTGATGGTCTCGGACTATGTAAGCCTTTGCTCACAATACCGGTCCCTTCCCACGGTGCATCTGGTTTTAATCACATTAAATACATCAATAATGCATAATATCCAATTCCACACAAGATAAGTAAGCTTAAGGCAAATAGGAGATTCTCCTAAGAGTTTACTCAGAGAGACAGTTTGCCTTATCATACGCATACCTTCAAACCAGTCTTAGGCTGAACTGGTTCATTGTCTGTTGTTCTCATGTTTTTTTCTGGGATGTTTTTGAATAGAAATGGGGCATTATCAAGGGGCCTCCAAGGGCAACAACGTATGTCCATAGTTAAAATCAGATGTATATGGAGCTTAGCACAGGTGTAGATCCATTTAGGAGGGGGTCCTTGATTGCTAACAGGTTGCTAGGCACATTGTTCACAGACAGGTGTGTGCATTATGTACAGGTAAAGGCTGCCAAATGCATTATTGTGTACACGGCCCAAGCCAAGTACAGCCCCAGGCCGCTTCACCCCTCCCTCCCCGTATCTGTCTGTCTCAGTGCTAGGTCCTTTTTACCATAGAAGATCTCTTCTGCCTGTTCACTGATAATCCTGAGGTCGCCATGCTGGAGAGGCTCCCTCCAACCTTTCTGAGGTCTGATGGTCCCAGCCGAACCTGGCCTTACAAGACACCGGACACCCGTGTGAAGCTGTTTCATCTTTCCCACAACTAGCCCATGTACCAGCTGATTAACAAAGTGGCTTGGACAATGCCAAGTGGGGCGCAAGCATCACTTGGAAAGTTCCGTCCAAATGACCTGAGAGGGCTAATAGCCCGAGGTGGATGTCTGGATCCCACAAGAAGGAGAAGGCAGGAGAGGACAGACTGGGGAGGGGCTGTCTTTTGGCTTCCATGTTCAAGCTGTGGCATCTGCGCAGGGGAACGCACACACACAACATACTTCTAAAATATCATGAGGGACAGCAGAACGGTCACTTTAGATTGCTAATTCTAGGATAGCCTGTGGCATGGCATTCGGCGATGGGCACGTGTAAGCTCTTGTTGTTTCTAGGCTGGTCAACATAGGCCGATCAGAAGGCAGGGCCCTGATTGGGGTTGGGGGTTGGGGGACTGGAGGGGACAAGGGGAGGTGTGCAGAGGAGGTGGCTCTGCTACTGTTAGCCTTCCTATTTGATTCCTGCATATTTCCCCCTCGGAGTCAGTCTGGGGACGGAAACACCCTGTCAATCAAGCGCCTACAGTGCTGGGTGTATAACAGCAGGCTGCGTTACTAAGCAGGCTTTCAGAACAAGGTGTTCCTTTGTTGTAATAATTCCTTGTGAGAATTTTACAAGGAAATAGGCTTTTCATCTCCATGTTAAAGCTCCGGCTGGTATTGGGCCATATGATTAACTAAGGATTAAAAATAGCCCCGAATTTTCTAAGCTTAGCTCATGTAAGAGGGGGGGAATGTCGAAGGACATTTCTTTGCTCACATACGTTTCACGACTTGATTTTACTTGCTGTGACAAGGAGCATCAACATCCCCGAGCGTTTGAAAGCCGAAAGCTATGTGGTTAGACAATTAAGCTATGTGGGTCAACCCCTTGATCTTGCTAATAATAAAATAATTGTTACAACATTTGACAAGAATAAAAACTCTGTGTAGTTGAAAATACGTTTAGGATTAGGGGGCTGTTTGCAAAAGTAAGGTCTGAGTTTCATAGTCTTGAAAGCTAAAGTGTATTTAGGAACCAGTTCTGAGTTATAGGGGGTGGGGGAGAAGGAGAGGTGGGGACTTTTGTCCTGATAGAGCGGAATTCCCAAGTAACCTGCGCACGCACTTGACCAACAACGAACAGACGGTGGGTGCCTGCCAAACAGTGTTGTCAACAGCTCACTGTGCAGACTTGAGAGAGAGAGAGAGAGAGAGAGAGAGAGAGAGAGAGAGAGAGAGAGAGAGAGAGAGAGAGAGAGAGAGAGAGAGAGAGAGAGAGAGAGAGAGAGAGAGAGAATACCACTCTACTTTTAATTTTTCAAAATAAACCTATCTTTATTTAGGATAGTTTTGTGTTTTCCCTTTATGGCCTTGACAGAAGTGTGAGCCATAGTATTTGTGTAGGGCACGCTCGTCTAACAGGATAATGCATGATGCCAAGGGTGTGGACTTCAGGCCACCACAGCCTTTTCTTCCCCCTCAGAAAGGCAGCGCCCACCTGTCATAGTTATTAGCTTCTTGCTCTGCAAGGAAGGATCCTCATTTCTGCCTCTTGGTTTGGTTGTTTGTTTCTGGTTATTTTGCTGCCCCGCTAGGGGGCAGACAAAGGTCAGAGGGACACAGAGCCAACTGGTTTCTGTTGCTGTCGGTGAGGGTCCCCCATCCCCATCCCCACCAGAGAAGACTTTCCTGGTGGTCTGCAGACATCTTTCTGGGTCACACCTTTCCTATCCTCTCCCTCTCAACCTCAGGGGGTCCCGCTCAGGTCACCCCAGGGGGTCTATCCTGTTCCTGACTGAGAGGTTGACAAAGATACAGACTGTGGAGGAAGGCTGGAGAGAATGCTGATAAGCAGCACAAAGGTAGAGCACCGGGTCCAAGGAGGGACGGGGGTGTGGCCTTGGTGGGGAGTCTCCTAACAGTAAAGCCAGGGAACAGCTTGGCAGCAGCCCGGAAGAAAGACTCACGGGTAGGAATTCTCGAATCTGAGCTGCGAAATTAGATTCTGAGGGCTGTGTTGCCAGCGTCTCCCAGAGCCCTGTATTTATTTCACGGACACTGCAAGGTGTTCTTGCCCCCACCCCCAGCAGTGGGGTTTAGCTGGTAAATGTAGATAGTATGTGTGATGTTCTAGTTGGTTTCTCATGTTTTTATGTCACATTATCTGTTTATGTGTGTTGGAACACCCAGGCTCGGTAGGGCCTCTTTCACCAATTTTGGGTTCCTTTGGACTTGATACAAAAGTTGTTTCTTTGTACCTATAACATTGTCTCCATGAAAAGGTCAGGAGGAGGATTCTGCTCACTTTACTCACACTGAATTATAGACCCTTTGCTAATGCTTGCCTCCTCCTAAGACTCTTGCTGCCCAAACCAATGGCCTCTCAAGCAAACGAGAAGAGTTCTAACCCTGTCTGTTACTATCCAAGGACAAGTTTGTAGACTATTGGGTTGTGTTTCTCAAACATTCCCCATCATGGATGGGAGTGTGACGTGTACCTTAGGGGACCAGAAACCCTGTCGGGAAGGAAGAAGCATGGTAAAGTCCAGACACCCATCCAGGTGGGCTTGTTCTCTCTATGCTGCTGTCATGGCCCCCTTGACTCTGAAGATTTGCTACTGGGTCAGAAGTGCCAAGTGTCTCAGTCCAGAGCCTTTGGACGTTAGAAAAAGTCATTACAGCCCCAGAAGGGCAGTTACAGACACTTGTGAGCCACCACGTGGGTTCTGGGAACTGAGCTCTGGTTCTCTGGAACAGCAGCAAGGGCTCTTAACCACTGAGCCATCCCTCCTTCATTCCCCAAAGATGCTGTTTTTTTCTTTCTTCTTCCCTTTCTCCTCCTCTTCTTTAAATAATGTGTATTTTAAAATTATGTGTATTTTAAGAATAATTTTTAAATAATGTGGACCCAGGGAAAGCTTTGCCCTCAGTCTTGTTCCCAAAGTCCTCTTGTTTCTTCTGTACCTGGTGTATTAGTATGTTTATGTGCATGTGTCCAGGCACCCTTAGAGGCTAAGGCTACAGAATCTCTCTGGGGCCAGACTTATAGGTGGTTATGAGCCACCCCATGTGGATGTTAGAGAAAAAAAAAAAAAAAAAAACTGCAAGTCCTCAGTAAGAGCAGTGTGTGCTTTTAACCTGCTAAGATGTCTCTCTAGCCCCTACTCTTGTTTTGTGAAGGAGGGTCTCCCATTGTGATCTGTGGCTTGTAAAGCAGGCTAGGCTGCTTGGACAGTGGACCCCAGGGATTTGGCTCTCCCAACCTCTCCAGCGCTGAGGTAACAAGCATCTGCCACTGAGTCTGGTTCTCACATGGCTCGGTGGCGAAGGGACCAGGGTCCTTCTGCCTGAGTCAGCACTTGCCTGACCACATTGTCTTCCCAGCTCCATGCTTTTTTGAGTAAATTCTCTTTCGTTGAGCCAAGTCATGGGTGAGATGAGGGCAAAGCCTCATCCTCCCCAGCTTTCCTCGTGATGCCTGTTGAGGAAAGAGAGTGGGCCAGGGTCCCACAGATGGGGGTGTTACTGTGGGTTTGGGCAGAGATGGCTTCAGGGTATCCAGTGTACACAGTTGGTTTAGATGATGCCTAAGAGTGGACAGGAGGAGCTGGAGAGATGGCTCAGTGGTTAAGAGCACTGGCTGCTCTTCCAGAGGTCCTGAGTTCAATTCCCAGAAGCCACATGGTGGCTCACAACCATCTGTAATGGGATCCGATGCCCTCTTCTGGTGTGTCTGAAGACAGTGACAGTGTACTCATATGTAATAAATAAATCTTAAAAAAAAAAGTGGACAGGAAAGTGCTGGGATTCTGTAAACCCCACCCCACAGCCAGGTGTGCTCCCCCCAAGTTACCTGATGCTATAAAAGGGGCTGCTTGCTCCCTCCTCTCTCTTGCCCTCCTCTCTCTCTTGCTCTTTTGCTCTCTCCCACTTGTCCCTTGTCTTTCCTTCCCTTCCCCCACTCTCTCCATGTGCTCATGGCTGGCCTCTACTCCTCTTCTCTCTCTCTCTCTCTCTCTCTCTCTCTCTCTCTCTCTCTCTCTCTCTCTCTCTCCCCGCCTCTACTACCCTCTTGACTCCCCCATGCCCCGAATAAACTCTATTCTGTACTATACTGTTGTGGGGCTGGTCCCTCAAGGGAAAGGATTCCCAATATGGGCCCCCAGAGGCATCTTCCTTCCCCCATACTCCACACCTCCATGGGTCATATCTCTCTCCATCCTTTTCCTAACATTGGTGTGAAAACCTGGGACATCATTGTTTAACAACAGAAAGTCTAAAAAGGCGTGTGGTCCACTGTAAAGACACCAGTTCCTAAGACCAACACCAAACCTTAAAATTCCCAGAGAACTCTCCTTTTCAATCTACATGGATACCTTTATTTTAGTGACATGTCATCAGAAACTCTTCCAGAGGCAGGAAAATAAAAATTCTCATTTATTCCAGTAGGATTCTTCTGTCCAACAACTCAAGGCCTTCTGTGGGGGTGGGCAGGTGTAAAGCAGGACAGTTCTCTTGAGGTTTGGAGGAAGAGCTCGGGGTCCTCTTTCTTTTGCTTCCTCTTCCCAGAGAAAGCTCTGTCCTCACCCTTGTCCTGGAAGTCCCCTGTTTCTTCTAGCTGGACCTGGTTTTCCATGTGAGGAGGAGGCGGACCTGAGAGGAGAGCATGGGCTTGTTGGCTCCCCAAGTCCTTTCTGTTCTCTTAATCACTTGTCATAGCCAGAACACGCTTACAAAGATGCTTCTAGCCCTGAACCTGCCCCCACATATGTGTTTGGAGGGGACGCTACCCCTACTCACCAGCAGACTAGAGTATGACCATCATCCGCAGTGTGCCCTGTGGTGGCTGGGGCCTTTTTTGGGGACTGTGGCTGGTGGAAATTTTTAATTTATTTTTCCTCTGCGTTTCCTTCCTTAGGTTTGGTGGAGGCTTTTAGATAAGCCAGTCTCTGTTTCTCTGTCATCGCCTTGGAGGCCTTATCCTTTCTGATTCCCCTGTTGCTCTGTATGAAAGCACTCTTTGCTCCATCCTGCCTTACAAACATCTCTTACGGCTCCTCTGCGAGCTGCCCCAGTTCAGCTCTTGCAGACTCAGGGAACATCACTGAGGTGTGACAAATTCAACTTCCTGGTCTCACCTCAAAAGACTCTCATGTTATTTTCCAAGCCCCTATCCTGTTGTATGAATCTGAGAGCTTGCTGAAGGTTCCAATAGAACATCTTCAGGGTGTCCAACCTTCTGATGTAACATGATGACAGTCACACACCTGTGGGGCTGCAGTGCATAGCTATCCCAAGACTCCTGGGGTCTGCAAGCCACGGTTGGATGTATATTTTTCCAAACAACAACAACAATATACCATGAGGTTGAGGGTAAGGTGAACAGTGCCCTTCCTTGGTCCGGTTTCCAGTCTCTGTGGGTGAGAACACAGTGCTGACTGATACCTGCCTGGGTATCAGCCCCCTGAGTAAGTGTATCAATCAATCAATCAATCAATCAATCAATCACAGCCCATTTCCCTCTGGGAATGGAGTCCATGTTCCTCCCTGTCTGATCATCTGCTGGTATTGCATTTCAAAAGTATTCGTAGGTTATTCTGTGTGTGAAGTGAGACTTTTCCACTCTCTCTAAATTCCAGTTTTCCAAGATGTTTTTATAAAAAATGAATGAAAATTATGTCAGTTCTGGGGACATGGACTCACCTGGGTTGGAGTCAGGGTAGGAAATGGATAGGTTTAGAAAATGCCAGTCCTCTCATCACAGGGCGTCCGTGTGTCTGTCTGTACGTGGAAATAAGCTGACTCACTGTCCTGACACTGGGCGGCTATGGTTGTGCAGGGGACAGGGGCGTGGCTCTCTGGACACCTAGCCCGCCACCCTGCTTTGGAAACAGGAGTCTTCGTATGCTTTGCTCTGTGCATGGGGTTTGGACAATGATGTCAAGCTGATCCCAGGCTGGGCCAGGATTGGGGAACCCTGAAACAGGTCAACCCTTCTTTTTTTCCCAAGGATGAGGGTGGGAAGGAGGTATAGTATCTGCCAAAGAAAGCATGTGACATCGAGAAAACTTGCTTCCAGCTCAGCCAGTGTGTTGGCCTTGGCCAGCAGGTTGTGTTTCTCCTTGTTTGTCAAGCAGCTGATCCCACTGGGCCTTGGGCCAGAGCCCTTCTCCTTGTGCTGGTTAAGCCAGGCCAAAGCTGGAGATGGGGGAGGATAAAGCTTCCAGATAGTTCTGTATCATCTGAAGCGTCCTGAAACGCTTGAACTGAACTGTCAACACCTGCAGGGTGGTGCTGTCTCGGATGCCGAGGAGCTTTGAAGTTTTATATATTAATTGTCCTGACCCAGAATTCTACAATGTATAAGGATTTAAAGACAGCAAGATGTCAGGCGATGTTTGACTGTTAAAATTAGAAGGACACTCCTTCGGGATGGAGTTCTAACAACATTTTGTGATTTTTTTTCCCTCCTCTTTAAATGCCACACTATTTTTGTAATAACCGTGGCTGTGATTTTCTGCTTTGAAATTTTACCATCGTCTCCTGGTGTACTCTACATGATATGACCTCACACACAGCTGCATATCCCCTGTCCCCTCTCATCGGCAGAGCCACGGCCTGACTTGCTCCTAAAGCATGTGAAACCTGGTATTTTGGTTTAGTCAAAGGACTTATTTCTAAATCTCTGGGCATCAGGAGACTTGAGGGGGTTAACGGACCCTGGATCTGAAACAGGAAGCTATAGGCAGGCTCGCCTCACTTACACTGAGTAACCCCACCTCCACCCTCATTGTACCACCTGTCTTCTCTAACATCCTTGTGTTGGCTCAGAGCTGTTCTTTCCTTAAAAGTATCGTTCCTGTCAAAGTTCTTCCACTGAGGAAGACAACCCCAGGATAAGCTAATTACCCAATCGGCTTGACATCTACTCATTAGCATGAAGCAAAGCTGGTCAAGGACCACAGCACTCATGAGCCCCATTAAGAGCTTCAACACACGGAGTGGATGAGTGTCACCTCCTGGGCTGCTGCACCGTGGTGCTGAAATTATTTTGTGACTGTCCTTCAGAGTTGCCGTGAGCAGCTCCTGTCACTACTATGGGCAAGCATGTCTCCAGCCCGTGGGATTTACCAAGAAGGGACAAGAGTGCTCACTGGGCTTCCCTACCCCAGTGTCTGTGAGGGGGTGTTACCAGTATGAAGGTGAAGAAGGGTTTTTCAAATCCGCTTGCTGTCCGTGTGAAGAGACTCACGGAGAAAGTCTTCCCACAGGAACATTAGCACTCTCCTATCACTCGGACAGATGGAAGCCAGTGCTCTGAAGGACCACAGTTTTTGTTGTTATTTATTTATTTATTTTCTAGATAGTTCTCTGAGATTCAGGCTTGCAAGCCAAGGTATGGGAACATATCTTTTGGTAGGTTCTTCCAAATGTCATGAACCTTGTAGGTCTTCATAGTGAGCAGCCACAGGGCACTAGTTTCTGCCCTTTTCCTGTTAAAATGAAAAACATTCCCAGACCCACATAGGCCCCAACCCTTGCCTCATGTTATCTCCCTTAAGAGCCCTTAAGAGATTTCTGACTTACTAAGGAACAAAAGTGGCTATAGAATTGCCGGCTTCCGGCAGCAAAGAACTTCATACATTGGCCATAAAACCAACCTGAGTGTCTCCGAGGCCCCCTGGACCTTTCCCCACAGTTAATAAGTAGCTCCAGGGCTTTTGCCTCCACAACATTTATAAACGTCACAGGGGGATAATGAGTCTGAAG
This sequence comes from Micromys minutus, assembly GCF_963924665.1. Lineage (NCBI taxonomy): Eukaryota > Metazoa > Chordata > Mammalia > Rodentia > Muridae > Micromys > Micromys minutus. The sequence goes on along the minus strand of NC_137976.1, from coordinate 4,312,319 downwards.
AACTTGTGATCGAGCAAGGGAAATCCGAACCAAGGAGAAAGCTGGATTTGAAGGCACTCAGGGTTCCTTCTATGGAGTTTGTTTTGCCCAGCACGTGGACGTCCCTGGCTGAGCCACTCACCCACCCCTCTCCCTGTCTCCACCCCCCAACTTCACTAAGAAATAATGAACAAGCCCGACATTGGTATCTTCCTAACGAGTTGTCTATAGTCTACTTGCTGGTGTCAAGTCAGGATATATTTTAATGACACCCCGAGGGCCCAGGTGTATTTGGGATGGTGTGAGTTTAGAAGACAGAAAGACAATATTCCCTTGGTCGATTTTTGGTAGACTATAAGAAGGTTGTTGGGTAGAGAGAGCATTTTGTTCTGGTCTTCCTAGACTTTCTGAATTTATTTATTGCTTTCCTGTTTCCCATGTTCTTGTGATATAGTCATATATGCATGCGTGTGGTATGCCTCTGTTTCCCATGCACCTGTGGTGCTGTCACATGTGCATGTGTGTGGCGTGTGCCCTTGCCCATGTTGACATGCGTGGAGGTTGGGGTGGTCATCAGTCTTCCTCTCCCTCCCTCTGATGTTTTGAGAAGCACATGTGCTCCCTGAACAGAGCTCACTGTTCAGCTGCCCAGCTAGCCCCAGGGATCCTCTCATCTTTGTCCCCGACTGTGCACCTGAACTCAGGAATCCACACTTACCCAGCAAGACCTTTACCAACCCATCTATCTTCCTGGCCATAGAATTTGCTGTTTAACACTGAAATCCTGCCCATGAGGACATCTCCTGCCGAGTTCTGGCGACATCTGGATGCTTTAGCTACCCACAGGGGTTAAAAACCTAAGGACATTTTCAGTCAGACCCTAATTCCTGAGGGCCCTGGTGAATCAAGTGGTGCTCAGGAAATATATCTTCTAACCACGAGGGGGCATCAGTGCCCTCCTGAATCTACCTTTGTGGCTAGGTCTCTGAGGGCAAGCTGGGAACCCAGCTAGAAAACTTCATTGCTTCCAGAGGTGACATGAAGGGTAAACGAGGTCTCCTGTGTTGACATCAAAACAGTTTTGGGAGTTCTGGAGTTCACACAGAAGAGCAGTCCTCTCAGCTGGGGACAAAGGAAACTTTGCTTACCTTCCCTAGAGCCTGTGGTCATTACATAACCCCCCCTGGAATGGCTCCATGAAGGAAGTTTCTAGAAACAGTCTAAGGATCCGCTGTGCCATAAGTTGTCCCTCCTTCTGACTTACTTGTAGCTCACCTGCCAAACTGTCTCTGGCAAAGGTCGAGGATTTCTGACGGGAAGTTTAGCTGTAGGTTCCTTCTGGTTCTCCTGTAATAGATTACTGGAGACTACACAGCCTAAGCAACTCTGGTTTCTTATCTCATTGTCTTACTGGTGGTGGTGTCTGTCACTGACGGTCCAGGGGACAGTCCACAGCCTTCCTTCTCCAGTGGGTTGAAGTCATCCCTTCTCCTGGATTCATGACACCCTCCTTCAACGTTAGAACTGATTTCATCTCTGACTATCCTGTCCTGGTCAAAATGTTGCAGACAGCAGCTAGGGAGAGGTCTCCCTGGGGAACCATCTGAATTTTGTGGGATAGCGCCTCCAGTGAGTATCACTCACACCGCCCTCTCTCCCTCACAAGGTGATGTGTGCATTAGGATGTTGGCATCTTTAAAGGGTTTTCCCCCACCGTCTATTGTATTAGTAAGTGGTCTTTGAGCTTCTTTTCCCACCTGTTTGGAAAGCCAGTTGGGAGTTTTCCTGAGCTTCTCTCGGAATTGAGGATGCCAACCGAAGCTTTCTCAGATATAAAATAGAAAGGACTGTCTGAAAGACCTCTGTTAAGAAATGACTTGGTTTAGTATCCAGGGCTCCTCATGCCTCTACTGAAAACTTGTCATGGCTGAAGGGAGCCCTTGCTTTGCCTGTTGTAAAAAAAAAAAAAAAAACAGACCCAAACTCCTTGGCTGGACATATGGGGTTGTGTTGGCTTGGAATGAGAGCAGAGACCACAAGAATCTCCTTAGGAGACTTTGTCCCTGCCTGCCCAGCTGGGAACAGAGAGGGGACAAAGGTCACAGCACACACAGCTTTGCAAGTCTCCCTTCCAGTCCCCCCCGGGGGGTGCCCTCCTGAGAATGTGGGGCTGTGTTTATCAGCAGGAATCCTGGCACTCCAGGTGTGGGGTGGGTTTGCAGAGTCAGCCACGGGGGGGGGGGGGGGGGGGGGGGGACACGACTGTGGGCGTCTCCCTCTCACTGCTTCAGCTGAGATCCTCAGCGGAGCTCCATCTTCCTTCCCAACCACAGTGTCCTTTGTGCTTCTTACCGGCTTCTCATATCTATGCTGGTATTGTCGCTGTGGTTCTTGCAAATCACCTCAACCCCTTCCACGACAGGGATGAGGAAAAGGATCTGGAAAGTTTCCGCTCTCCTCTAGAAGGGCTCTGCAAAAGAGGAGCAAATAGCGTGGGGGCTTTCCCATCTGTCTAGCACGATGTCAACTGGATACACTAGCTGAGTCCTTCGGTTCAAATCCTGCTGTGTGGCCCTGGGCACGTTCCTCCACCTATCTGTGTCTTAACGTTCTTACTGGGAAATGGAGATAATAAAAGTACGTCTGTCTGTCAAGGTCCTTGTTAGGGTCAATGACAGTGATTTAAGTAGCACGTTTCAAACAGTGGACGGGTCAGAATACATGTCGTGTGTGTCTGAGTTATGCTTATGGTCCTGGTCACTGTCACCACCTTCACAAGCCATCTTCACAGTGTGACTGTATTTGGTTCATAATCTGACCTGTAAAAGATTCAGATGGCAGGGGTGGTGTGTGGGCTTCTTAGAGCCTCAGGTCTATTGTTGTGAAAAGATACATCTGGCTGTGTATTTTCTGAGAGGTGGAGGCTGCGGCCCAAGGAAACCCATGTGGTTGGTACAGAACCTTTTGAGCCCCAACTTCCTCAGACTGACACCCTCCAGGGCCACCTGTTTTTCATCTACTGCTAACAGCTTCTGAATGTTTTTGCTACTCAATCTAGACAGATTCATTTCTGGTTTTAATTCAGGGAACCCTGTAGAGGACCAAAGAGGGACAGAGTCTCCTTGTTGAGAGAGACTCTGGGCTTTGAGAGGGGGAGGGGCTTGTTCGCAGCCCACTTGTGCCGTGTCTTTTGATTGGGTGTATCTCTTGTGTTCTGAGATGGAATGCGCTGGACTGTTGGCCACCTGATACCTTGCTTCATTGGTCCAGATCAGCAGAAGACTGGCCCAGAGCTGAGCGGGGACACATAGAGAGCTGTTAGCTTCTGTGCAGACTTGGGGGTGTATTCCAGGATACATCCTGCCTTCTTTCTGCGTCCTGTATAGGTCTCAGGAACCTGTCTGCTCACCCTCCCTGGGAGCTGATGGGTCCTTGTCATGGGTCTGGGGCTACCTTCTGACATTCATTGTCAGCCGTGAAACCTGATGTGTCTCCCATGTAGAGGTTCTGTCAGGGAGTGGGGAGTGTGGAGGCCTGTTTCTGGGTGACCTAGCAGGACATTGGTAACATTTTTTCCTCCACTGGGAATCTGCCCAAGGTGGTAGGGTCAGCAGCCGTCCCAGCTTGTCTGCGACATAGAGGGTTTGAGACTAGCTATAATCTCAGAGTTGGTCCTGGGCAAACCAGAGGAGCTGACTCCTGTTTGGTGCTACAAGTCTTTTAAGAGCATGGTCTCATGTCTTCCTTGGGCTCATAACCTGCTGTGGTTAAGGTGTCCTTACGGGACCCTTTATCCAGTGCTAGGTCAGCTTAGGTGGCTCTCTGACTTGGTGCCAGCACAGAGTTCCACCTCTCTGCTAACTGGCTTGGAGGTCTGTTTGTTCTGTTATTAAGAAAGTTTGAATTTTCCCTGAGAGTAGGTATACGGCAGATGATTTGTTGAGAGAGAGAAAAATCCGTTTCTCTGAGGAGGACGTGGGCTGGCATGAAAATCACACTAATTGAGGCTTGTTAAAAAGTACCCTAAATTCTATAATTGTCTGCTCCGATGGGCTCAGCTTGGGTGAGTAAACGATGTTGCTGCTGATAATGACAATTGCTCCCTTTATTGGGTGCCCAGGGTGTTTAAGTATATCAGTATTTAACCCTTTCTCTACCAGCCCCCGTGTTTATACGTGTGCGTGTGCATGTCCGTGTGTGTATGTGCACACGCGTGTGAGAGCGTGTGCTTGTGTCTGCAGGTGAGCGTATGTAGGTGAGCACGTGTACATAGCTGTTGTATTTCAGGTGCTGCCCACGTTTTTTTCCAGACAGGATTTGTCACTGTCTGGAACTTTCCAGCTAGGCTGTCTGGCCTGCCAGGGAGTCCCAGAGCCCTCCTTGTCCCCACTCCTCAGCACTATGGTTACAAGCATTGTCACCGTGCCTGGCTTTTAAGATTGGTGGATTACAGAGGATCAAACTATGGCTCCCGCATTCTCAAAGCAAGCACTTTGTACAGTGACTCATGAGCTCGGACCAGATCTGTGTCTTTAGAAAGTCTTTAAAAAGCACCGTTTAAAAATGGTGCCCAGACCCAGACTGACTACAGGATTATTCAACAGCAGAGCTGCAGTCTTTCCCTTCCTCCCCACCCCCTGCTTCCTTTATTTTCTAAGAGACACTTGGTGTTGCTTAGAAATGGGGATGTCAGGCTATGGAGAAAGATGGCTCAGTGGGTAAGGTGCCTGCTATGCAACCACGGGGGCCTGAGTTCGGATCCCCAGCACCCGTGTGAAGAGCTAGGTGAGCGCACATCTGGGAAGTCAGCACAGTGGGATGGAGACAGGCAGATCTCAGGGGCTCAGTCCCCGGGAGACCCTGTCTCAGGAAACTAAGGTGAGAAAGCCATTGAGGAAGACATGGAATAACAACTTCTGACTACCACACATGCTTATAACTGCATGGGCAAGCATGCGTGTGAGTGTGTGTGTGTGTGTGTGTGTGTGTGTGTACGTACACACACACACAGAGATTCACACACATGTTCACACAAACACATATACTCACACACCCTCACACACTCACACACACACACTCACACACATATAGTCACACACCCTCACACACTCACACACACATATACTCACTCACCCTCACATACTCACATACATATACTCTCACATACAATCACACTCACACATATATACTTTCTCTCACACACACACTCATACACATATACGTACACACTCTAACACACTCACACTCACACACACAGACTCACACACATATACTCACACACTCTCACACACTCACACACACACACTCACACACATATACTCACACACCCTCACACACTCACACACACACAGACTCACACACATATTCTCTCACACACACATATACTCTCACATACACTCACACTCACACATATATGCTATCACACACAACACTCACACACATATACTCTTTCTCACACATACTCACACACATATACTTACACACTCTAACACACACACTCACACTCACACACATATACTCACATACTCTCACACACTCACACACACACACTCACACACATATACTCACACACCCTCACACACTCACACACACACAGACTCACACACATATTCTCTCACACACACATATACTCTCACATACACTCACACACACATATATGCTCTCACAAACACACATATACTCTCACATACACTCACACTCACACATATATGCTATCACACACACACACTCACACACATATACTCTCTCTCACACATACTCACACACATATACTTACACACTCTAACACACACACTCACACTCACACACTCTAACACACACACACACACACACAGAAGTAAAGGCTCACATGACAAGTATTGTGCTTCTCTTCCAGAATCACTGACAATCACGGTGTCTCAGTCACAGCGCTGCAGCACTGGCATCTCCTTACACTAGGAGGCTGAGGCAGCGGGGCTGGCGGTGATGCTTGTGGCCGTCACCCGAGCCTTTGTCTCCCTCTTCCACCTCTCGGTCTCTTTTCTGTGGTAGATGGGACTCGGCACGTCACATTGCTCTGCAATGAATACGTGTGGGTCTTACACGGGCCCAGAAGCTTACAGCTAGTATTGACACAGCAGAAGGAGCAGGGAGGCCCATGGTGCTCTCAGGGAGCACTTCTCCAGGCTCACTAGAGTCACTGGAGGTTGTCCCCCAGCCTCTGTCTGGGGATTCCTCTCTGCTGCAACTGCTAGCGTCTCTGAGAATGACCCGAACAAGGGGTGGATGTGTCCCCTGGTTCCAGGTACTCACTGAAGCCAGGCTCAGAGAGATCTCTGCCCTTCTGTAAAGACCCAGCAGGACAGTCCCTCATCCATCCCGAAAGCCCCCACCCAGCAGTGGGACCACCTGCTTGTTCCTACTGTGCTACGGAGCAGACACACAGTGGGGCTCAGGATGGATTCTTGCCCACGCGTTCTGCCTCTCTGACCTCGTGAGTGATGTGGTCCGCCACATTCTGATGTAGCAGAAGGCCTCACCGGAGGCTGGTGTGGAGCGCTGGACTTCTCAGCCGCTGAGGCTGCGAGAAATTAATGTCTACGTTATTCATCACCTAGCCTCTGGGATTCCATGACAGCATCAGAAAACCAACAGGACAGCTGGTTCCAGCTGTTTTTTTTTTCTTCTCTACCTCATTCTCCTCTGAGATGACTCTATCAATCTTCCTTCTGACCTGCATCTCTTCAGAGCACTCTGTCTCTATTTAGCCCAAAATATGCCTTGCACTTTGGGAACAGTGGCCCATCTTTCCTTACTATCTCTCTCCACAGCCCTGCAATGGAGGTACATTTACTCTCTGATCCACCCCCACCTCACCCAAAGCCCTTTTATTAATCCCTGTATGGACCAGAACTAAGCCCTAAAGACCTCTCTACACCCATGATGCACATGCCTCCTTCTCCCCTTGATTGGCATCTGGGTATCAGGAAAAGAACAATGGGGACATCAACTCACAGCTTTCTCAGCTCTACCCAGCAATCCAAATTGTTTCTCACTGTATTTGGTAAGAACAGAAATATGTGCTTATGTTATAGAATATGCTTGCTCTTTTAGACTCACACAGAAATTTCTAGAAAGAAGGTAGAACCAAGAAGCCGAGGCAGTAAGCTGGCAGGTGTATGGCCTTTTATGTGAGAGGGTGAGGGGATGGGATGCTGAGGAGCCACCAGGAAGGCTGTGAGACCTGCATTGAAATGTCCACCAGGCTTCAGAAGGCAGTGGCTGCGGTCACCGTAGTAGGGAGTGGCAGTGTGGCTGTCACCTGTGGCCTCAGACAGGTCATTTGACTAAAAGAAGAAAGCTTACAGCTAGAAAACAATTCTATGAATTTTCAGTAATCCATTTGTCATAGGTTATCGGGGAAACACTGGATTTTGGGGGTCCTCGAGCACAGAGGGGCCCTTTCCTATCACACTTTGGGGTCCCCTCAGAAGGTGCAGGCAAGGGGTTATCAGTGCTATTTCCTCAAGGCCGAGACAGATGCCGCTTGCAAAGGGAGCGGTGAGAACAGGTCAGAGGTGTGTCTGCTTCGTTCCTGAGATGTGCCGTGTGGATGCCTAAAGAGACAGGAGGCTGCTCTGGCCTTTTCAGTGTCCGGGTCTCTACTGAAAGTGAAAAGAACAAGAAGAAAAACAATAATAAACAAACAAAAAGACCCACTTCGATTCCTCGAGCTACTCGATTTGATTTAATCAGAAATGTGGACCTACAGAAAGTTCTCCCGAAGGCCGAGCGCTCTGCTGAAACATTTCAGCCCAGAGAGCAATTAGCCAGAGAGAATTACCAACATTGGGCAATAGGAGTCCGTACGGTAGAGCCTCCCAATTATAGGGACAGTGTCAGTTATATTCACTGCAAGTCTATATGTATTTATCTTCTCATCTTGTCGGGTTAATGATACAAGCAAGGCGGCCCCTCCCATTATTGCTCAATAATGGACCGTGGAGATGGCGTATCTTCGCCTTTATTTTTGCTGGCACATCCCAGCGCTGAAGTGCATTAAAGTAATAAAATTAAGCAAGGCGTCCCTGTCCCTCCCACCATGTTCCCGTAACCCCCTTATTTACAGCAGACTGAGATAGAAAGAAAGTTTTAGAGCAATTTAGGATGAGGCAACACTGGATATGTAAATCCTGTTTTATTGGCAGTTGGGGCAGCCAGCTAAGATACCCAGCAGCCTACAGTTTATGGGCTCCACTGGTTTGGAATAATTCAGTGTCAAGGCCACATGGGGGAACGTGGAAGTTAAGTATCTCTTCACTGTCTTTACGACATGAGCTCTGTGGCCATGCGGACAATTCTCTCACATTCAGGGTGGGTGTTAGATCCCCTGCAGATGCTAGGGAGCCTTGACAGGTTTTCAAAAGGGTTTGATACCTGCTTGTGTGCGTGCCTGCATGTGGTGTGTGTGTGTGTGTGTGTGTGTGCGCGCACACGTGCATGCACATATATGCACATGCATAAGTACCCATGGAAGCCAAAGGTTGATATTGGTGTCCTCAGTTACTGTCACCTTATCCTCCTAAGTAGGGTCTCCTGTTGTCCCTGAACCTGGAGCTTGCCATAAGCCCTGGGGACCTTTGTCTGCCTTCGTCTCCTCAGAGTGGAATTAGAAGCCTGGATCACTGTGCCCTGGTTTGCTTTTACACGATTTCTGGGGACCAAGCTCGGGTCCTCATGTTTTACCAACGTCTATGATAGTTCAACCCAAGTTTTTTATTGAGGTGAATGACAAAGGCAGGTCTTATACTTTGAGAAGGGCAAGAATTCTCGCACACACGGCTCCCAGACCCTTGTTTTCACCAAAGGAAGCAGCTGCCACCAGAGTTGAGGAGCTGGTGAGGAGGTTTTGAGGAAAATGTGGACATGAGTTTGGGAGCATCGGAGAAACAGCAGGGCAGATCTGACTGTGTACTCCAGTTCCTCTCCAGATGCTATGGTGGGAGGCGGGAGGGCCAGAGAGGCTTTACCAACAGAGTGCATTGCTGTGGTAAGCTCTGTCACCAGACAGGCAGCTGAGAACGGGAGGCCCAGGACTCAGCAGGCCTTTGCCCCATTCATGGTGAGCTGCGATCGGACCCCAAAGATCCGAGAAGCAAGGAGAGGAGAGAATCATCTCCCCACTCCATGGGACTTCTAGACTTTATTGTGCTTATGGAGCTATTATAAAAATAAGAGGCTTAAAAGCAAGCGAGCAAGTCGGGGCTGGCCAGTCGGCACATCCCTGTCTTCTTCCTTCATCCTTTGCTGGGTCGGATTATGCCCAAACCTGTACCAGGTAAGAGAGTGTAGGACGGGCTTCCCAGGCAAGCAGCAGGGGCTGGGCATTCTACACAGCTCATCTCTGTGCTATGGAACAGGGAGCAGGAGTCCAGGGCAGCGTGGGGTGCAGGTCCTGTTGGTGTGTCCTCAGTGGGTGAGGCAGGGCAGTGTTTCAGGGCCCACATGCCGTGGAACTGCAAAGTATAATGTGTCACAACTGTTCCCTGTCAGCCACTGGGCCATCGCAAAATGTCACAGACTGGACCTGGGGGAGGTTTCAGATCCTTGCCTTCTAACAGGCAGAGCAGAATAAATGTGAACTGCAGGAAGGGAGGCTTGGGCATGGGCGGGAGGTGGAATCCAGACTCTTAGCCCTTCTAGAAGCTGAACTATTGTTCCTCCTCTTAACTTGTAGGAATACCCATTCTCGACGTTCTGCTCAGTTATTTTCCACAGGTGACTCGCCTCCAGATGAGTCTTTACTTCAGATGTTTTGCACTGTCTTTTGATGTTCACCATACAAGCAAGCCACATGGCAGTGCTTCCTTCTCAAATTTCTTATGACTATAGTTGTTAGGAATAGACATCATGGATGGGATGTGATCATATTTGGGCTATTAAAGAATTACCGTATGGTCATGAGTGCTGGGGTTGTGCCTTGGGCTGTTTTCTGTCGCTATAACAAAATACCAGAGCCTGGAGAGAGTCTGAGGAAAAGGGTTTGGTTTAACTCACAGTGTCAGAGCTTACATGCATGGCATTGACTGACGCTCAGGTTTGAGTGGGCAGCATCACAGGGCAGGGGCTTGGGTGTAATGGCAAACACCTGTATTGCCAGCCCTGGGGAGATGAAAGGGGCAGCATCAAGAGTTCAAGGTCATCTTCAGCTACGGATGAGGTTTCGACCATCCTGAGCTCCCATCCTGAGCTCCACAGGGTTCTGTCTCAAAACAACCAAATAAAAACCAAGGAGAAAAAAGCAGCTGGCAGGGCCTGACATTGCTGACATTATTCTTTTTAAAATAACACCATACTTTCACGAGAACCATTCTCAGAGACAGTCCTGAATGCATCCACAGAGCAAAGTCCTGGATGGCTTTGTGACCATCTACCGTGTCCCAGATTTTCTGTGCACACTTGAGGGGAGATTTATGTTTTTATGTGTGTGAGTGTTATTCTGCATGTATGCACACCCACGAGGGTCAGAAGAGAGAAGTCTGATCACCTGGAACTTGTGTTAACAGCTGGTCATGAGTCTCCATGTGTGTGCTGAGAACTGAGCCCAGGTCCTCTGCAAGAGTGGCCAGTGTTCCTAACCACTGAGCTGTCTCCCTAATTCCTATTTTTCATTTAAGGTGTGTGTGTGTGTGTGTGTGTGTATGCATCACCCCGTATCACACCCATCCCTAACCTGTCATAAACAGTGACATAACCATTCATAAAAGTTCATAATGATTGTGTGTGTGTGTGTGTGTGTGCATCACCCCGTATCACACCCATCCCTAACCTGTCATAAACAGTGACATAACCATTCATAAAAGTTCATAATGATTGTGTGTGTGTGTGTGTGTGTGTGTGTGTGTGTGTGTATTGTGATTGCTGACATATAGCATTGTGAGACCAGGTCAGATAAACCTCTCTCTCTTTTTTTTTCTACTCTCAGGCTGGTTATGACGGTGAGAGCATTGGAAACTGCCCATTTTCACAGCGTCTCTTTATGATCCTCTGGCTGAAGGGTGTTATATTCAATGTGACAACGGTGGACTTGAAAAGGTGAGATGCTTTCTTGGTCATTGCTAAAATTGGGCCTAATTCCCTGTCTGCGGCAACACACCTTTTCACATATATGAATGTGCGTGTACACACAAAACATGCTCACATACAATGCTAGGGATCTTGGGCATATAATGATATGTCCATAGTCAGGAGCCTGGAATGAAGCCCGAGGGCTAGCCAAGCAGTATGGTCCATAGAGAACTCAGGGGCTGGAAGAAGTAGGGGTTGGGGACCAGGGAGAGCCTGCTGTCACTTCCTGAGCACTGGTCTGGGCTAATAACCCTGGAGAGTTAAGTTTCTCATTGCTGTAGCCAGCCACCCATTAATTGTTAGTGAATTCCTTGGCTTTAATTCTCCAGCAAGCTACCTTATTAATTCACAAACCACCTCAACATTTTCAAGGGCTGTATCTCTTACATGACAAGGTCACAACCAAACCTTGTCTGTGACTCCAAATGCTGGAGGACGTCCATGCAGACTGCTCTTCCTTCCTATCTAGGAAGCCTGCAGACCTGCAGAACCTGGCTCCCGGGACGAACCCTCCTTTCATGACCTTTGATGGTGAAGTCAAGACAGATGTGAATAAGATTGAGGAGTTCTTAGAGGAGAAGTTGGTTCCCCCGAGGTAAGCCTCCTAGAACTGATGCTCACAAGGCCATTGCTGCTGTCCTCTTGTGGCATGCGCACAATGCCACATGAACAGCCAGATACCATGAGTTAAGATGGACTCAGCTCTTGCTTTGGTTTCTTTTCTGTTGCTGTGACCAAAAAAAAAAAAAAAAAAAAAAATCCTGAGAAAATAGCAACTTATGGGAGGGAAGGTCTGTTTGTCTCACAATTCCAAATTGTAGTTCATGAGTGCAGGGAAGTCAGTGGGGGTGGGAATGTAAGCCAACCAGCCACATCACATTCACAACTAAGAGCAGAGAGAAATGCAAACTGATATTTGCTATTACCCCTGTCCTGAGTAGTTTAGGACCCCTTTCCTAGGGAATGATACCACCCAAAGTGGACTGGATCACCTATTATCTCTGTCTTGTGTAGTTCAGGACCCTCTTCCTAGGGAATGGTACCATCCATGGTGGACTGGATCTTCCTGTGTCAATTAATAATCAAGCTATTCCCACAGGCCAATCTGATAGAGACAACTCCTCAGTTGAGGCTCTTCTCTCAGGTGATTCTAGGTTGTGGCAAGTTGGCACTCAAAACCAACCATAACAGCTTCCCTTCTTTGTATCCATAGCTGGGCAGTTAGGATGGTGTGGCAGAAGGGATGGAGGAAGCATTATTGCTGTGTGGGAATAACTGTCTCTCATGTTTGCTAGTGGAAGAAACTTCTAGTCAATGACCTTCATTAGACTGGGGAGAAAATTAGGTCAGGAACATCTGGTTGGACCCTGTGTTCTAGGATGGGTCTCACCAGGACCGGATCCAACACAGTTCTCCCAAATCATGTTTTTACTCAGCTTGAAATGCACTGATCGCTAAGACAGTCTGCAGGAGTTTGTCATTTTAATATCTGCTCAGAGACAGGCCTTTCCCTCCATTTCATTTGTGACCCTCAATTTTGAACTCTTCAAGGTACCCTAAGCTGGGGACCCAACACCCCGAATCCAACTCAGCAGGAAATGATGTTTTCGCCAAATTCTCAGCATTTATTAAGAACACCAAGAAGGATGCAAATGAGAGTAAGTCCTCCTGTTCTGAGTTCTGTTCCCACAGGGTCGTCCACATCGCTGCTGGGGAGATACTGGGTATCTGGGCTCATTTCACAGGGTGGGTACAGACGGGAGTCTGGGAATAAGGAACTATATCCCCATCTTTGACTCTGCATGTGACTTTGGTGAGACTGTTTCTAGAGTTTGGGAATCCAAAGTACAGCACTCTTAAGGGGAGACATTTCGACAGTCAGCTGTTTCCACCTGCAGTGTGGCGGTTGTTTATCTGCCAGTCTCTGGCTCATCATAGGCTTCTCATGGGTGTTTGTAAGAGTAGATGCATTTGGGCTGGATAGATGGTCCGGCAGTTAAGAGCACACGCTGCTCTTGTGGAGGACTGAAGTTTGGTTCCCAGCCCCTATACCAGGCGGCTCATAACCTCCGTCACTCGAGATCTAAGGCACTTGAGGCTTTCTTCCAGCCTCAGAGGGCACCTGTACACGTGTGGTATGCATGCACACAGACACGAATGGAAATACAATTAAAAAATGCCTTCAAAACCGATGGGCCCCAGAAGTAGCCATGCAGATGGCACAGAGACCAAGTCTTGTCTGCCTCTGTGCCCTTCTGGTCTTCTTGCGGCTGGCTGGCTATGTCTCAGAAAGGAAGCACACTCACCCTCTCCTTCCAAGGCAGAAAAAAAAAGGCAGACACTTGCACGGCCCATTTCCAACATCTCTTGCCTTTGTGTTTTAGTTTATGAAAAGAACCTGTTGCGGGCCCTGAAGAAGCTAGACAGTTACTTAAACAGCCCGCTGCCGGAAGAAATAGATGCCTACAGTACAGAGGATGTCGCTATTTCCCAAAGGAGGTTTCTGGATGGGGATGAGCTCACACTGGCTGACTGTAACCTCTTACCCAAGCTCCACATCATCAAGGTTTGTTCTTGCCCTTGGCAGCTGGGCTGGACGCCTGACAAGGCCTCATTGTTGGTTTTGTTTTGGTTTTTGTTTCGTTTTGTTGTTGTTCTGACTTATGCTGAGGCCAGACACCAAACCGGGCCTGGAACACAGATTTGAACGGAAAACTAGCAGTTTATAGTCAAGGCAGCCACGCTGCACACATGGCTCCAAGAACTCCAGATGTTCTCAGGAAATACCTGTGAATTGCTCCCTGCCTCAGGTCCTCACCGATGTCCTCATCCTGAAGAGAAAGAGGCTCACTTGTCCTCAGGGTCTCTGGACATTTACCACATGAACCTTGAAGATGATGCATTGTTGACATTTCTAGGGATAAGCAAGGATGTTGCAGGGATACTAGGAGCTGGCCTATAAACTCTTAATATCAGCCCCTTACCCCCAGCTAAGAGCAGCTGATATATCTCCTTGGCTGGGCCTCTTCTGTAGCTGGTACTTCCTAGGTAGTTGAATAAAGAAGAGTCAATGGCCACATACAGCTGGAGTTGTTTGAGAGAATATTTTTTAAAAATTTAAAACATTCATTTATTTTAATTTCAGTTCTCTGATTGGTCACCCGATCTAGTCAATCAGAACTTGTGACATCCCTGAGGGTTCCCAGGCAGCTGGCCCCACAGTCGGATGCTGAGTTGCTTCTCTCTCTCCACCTCTCTGTGACTTATGGCTGTCAGTTGTTATGGGGACTGACAGGCATCACTGGTATGTATGTGACCTGCAGATGTCTAAGAAAGAAGCCAGGGAGGGCACTGGGCATCTTCATTGCCATTAAATCCTTGCTAGGCCTAGAGCTAGTGTAGTAGTTCATCTGGTTTCAACTGGCTATGGTGGGCTGCCTGTCATTCTCGAGGACTCCGTGTGAGTAGCTTGTCTTTCTCTTCCTGAATGCCTCCTCTTGCCTTCCCTTCAATCTCTAACTCATCCCTTCTCTCTTGCCTGTGTAGAAGACCTGCTCACAATGCACATTGCCAGTGCTTTGAGTGAATGTCTTTTCAGTAGCTTCATGAAGGTTCCGGCATCCACACTAACGAAAGCTTCTCAATTCCTGACAATCCCCTGACTTAGAAGTTGCTTTCCAGTGATATTTATGCCATGAGTTGTTGTTTAGTCTCCTGCAGGGATGGATTTTCAGTCTTTGCTGTGAATGCTATAGCTCCAGATGGGTATGTGCAGGCTGAAGAAGAGACAGTGGCTACTATGATAAAATGCTTGAGGAAGTCTATAAGAGCAGAAAGATTTACTTGGACCCATGGTTTCAGAGCTATTAGTCCATGATGAGCTGGCTCTACTGATGTTAGACTCATGGCAAACACTGTGGCACAGAAAGCAATCTGTGGAAGCCAGAAGGTGGAGAGAGCAAAACAGAGTGTCAGGAGACAAGATGTACCCTTCAAAGGCCTCCAGTAGCCTAGGTCCCCTTCCTATTGCTTAATTCACTGTGGTTAACCACTTGATAAGGCTAGCTCCCTCATGGTCCAATAACCACCAGTTGTGGGCCAAACCTTCATTTTACAGACATGTTTAATATCCAAAGCACGTTGGAGAACATGAGAAATATCACAACCACACAACACCTGTCACAATGTGCTTTATTCATAAGATAAATAAGGGGGCTGGAGAGATGGCTCAGTGGTTAAGAGCACTTGCTGTTTTTGCAAAGGACCAGAGTTTGGTTCTCAGTGCCCATGTTAGATAACCCACAACCACATGTATGACCAGCTCCAGGGGATCCAACACCTTACCTGGTCTCTATGAGTACTTGCAGTTACACTAATATGCAGCTATACACATACATGTAAACATGCAGACATACACATACATGTAAACACACAAACACACATAATGTAAACACACAGGCACACACATACATAAAACACACTGACATACACATACATGTAAACACACAGGCATACACATACATGTAAACATGCAGGCACACACATACATGTAAACATGCAGACATACATATACAGGTAAACGATGGAAAGGGTAAGCTTTGGGGGTGGGGGTAGGTCTAAAGTAGTCCATGGTGAGACTATAAGACCTAGAAACAGACTCTTCAAATCCATTTAGCACTTAAGATACTAAACTGTTTAATGATCTTCCAGCACAGAGTACTTCTGAAGGAAATGAGAATTAGTTCGAGGGAATTATGGTAAAAGATGAGAGTGAGGAGATTTATAATTTATTTCCTTTCCTGAAACTCACTGAAAATGACATTAAAAATAGAGTATTGGCTTCATCTTTCATGAGTCTATAAAAAAAAAAGACAAATCACCCACAAATGCAAAGAAATCCAAGAGACAGGGTTGACTGCACATGGCTCTCTTCATGGTGAGAAAACGTTCAGAGTTTTAAAGAAGTAAACAATACAGTCCTGAAAAGCCTGAGGTCTGTGCACTGAGGGTGGGCCACCAGCAGGCAATGAGGCAAAGATTACAGAGCATGCTTGTGGGTCGAGATCTCTAAAGAGACAGAGATGATGTGTATACAGCCTGTGCCCATCCCCTCTTCCTCTGCTGTGTCCCAGAGGGAGATGGGATAGGAGAAGAGGACCAATCTGGTACTATGTTTTATGGCTGCTGAACAGAGTAAAAAGCAAAATAAAAAAGAAAGGAAAGAAAAGAAGTGGGGAGGAAGCAAGGGTTCCCTGACTCTAACTCGAATACCCTATCTCTAACCCTAACTCAAGCTCCAGCGTTTCCCTGAGGCAGAGTAGATGCCAGTGTTTCCTGAATGAATGCCATGAATACTGAGTCTGCGCTACCAACTGACCTGTCCTCACTCTCCTACTGCTCTACGTGATTTCTAAGCAAGTGGTGGCTCCAGTATGTCTGCCTCACTAAATCATGACTGGCCACAGGAAGGAATCCACGAAGGGCCACTGTATAGCTATAGACAATAAGGATGGAAGAAAATGGTGGAGAATCCAAAACTAAAGAAGGGGGGAAAAGGGAACAGGAAACGCATATGTGGCAAAAACTTGTCCCAGGAAGTCAAAGAACATTCTAGATCCTTCTACAACCTTGAAAATGGAAAATAATAAAATAATATGGACTTCTTCAGAAAAAGCAGATGAGACACTATAGGTGAGGTAGGAAGTAACTATAGGTGAGACAGGAAGTGACCATAGTTGAGGCAGGATGTGACCACAGGTGAGAAAGAAAGTTATTACAGGTGAGGTAGGAAGTGACCATAGACAAGACAGGAAGTGATCATAGGTGAGACAAGAAGTGAGCATGGGAGAGACAGGAAGTTACCATAGCTGAAACAGAAAGTTACTATAGGTGAGATAGGAAATAACCATAGGCAAGACAGGAAGTGACCATAGGTGAGACAGGAAATGAACATGGATAAGACAGGAAGTGACCATGTAAGTCCCAAATTGAGTCTTATCTATTTGAGGCTCCCATGAATGAGACGAGAGATTGGGGATCTATGCAAAAGCAAGAAGTTTATTAGTCCAGTGCACTGAGATGGCCTACATCCAGAGGAGAGGTAACCCTGAACTGCAGTGATGGTGACTAGGCATGCAAGCATTGGTGAGTTTAGTTGACTTTTAAATCAATTGGCTGCTGCCAATGTGGGTTACATCTTATGCCCTGCATTCTAGGGCTGCCCATATAAGGCACTGCTCTTCTGGAAGAAGTACTGCTTGGCACCTGCCTGGGTCATATATTAAGGTTTTCCACCTATACTCCAAGGACTGCCCAGATAGGGTTGAAGCACTCCTTCTTTGAGGATGCAGGACTGCAAAAGCCCTTAGTGGAAGAGGGGAACTGTGAGACCCTCAGTGGGAGGAGAAGCTGTAAGGAGGGTGTGGGACTGTAAAAGCCCTAAGGGTCCCTCAACCACAGTCAAGAGGAAGGGAACATGGATGAGACAGGAAGTAGCTATATGGTGAGACAGGAAGTCACCATATGGTGAGACAGGAAGTGACCATATGGTAAGACTAGAAGCAGTTAGACGTACTCTTGTATGTCAGATTTCCCCACAGAATTAACCAGAGTCTCATGAGAACTATCTCAGTCTCTCCAAACGGCATGCTCCAGTGATGCCTTCCTCCAAGCCCTGCTTCTTGAAGGTCCCATCACATGGTCCTCCACCGAGACCCAAACCTGTGACTCTTCAGGGAATACACTCAAACTACAGCAGACAGCCAGACCACAGTACTCACCAACAGCAATAATGACATAGATAAACAGCAGAACTGCCTACAGGGGGAAGACATCCACAGTGGCCTCAAGGACCTTCATGACATCAAAAATCAGCAGAGAGGAAAAGCAAAGCTGTCTGGTATATTATGAAAGAGTTTTATATTCCCAGTTATTATCTCCCCAGACACCCAGCCTCGGTAAAATAAGCACTCCCGAGTAGTAAAATTACTATATGTTGAAATACTAAAATGATCATGAAAATAGGAGCCTGAGACAGATAAGATGTGCTTTAGAAAAAGGCTGCTAAGAAACAGGGGACCTATCTTGCTCTAACTTAGAGCTCAGATTTTTCAAAGGACACTGGCTTGCTTACAGATTGCCAAAAGAGTGAGAGACTTGGGCTTAGGGGCAACCCAACTCTCCAGTCCCAACACACACATCTGTGCCATTTACCTGTTTGGTTTCTCTGTTCTTATGTGTTTGTTGAACACGTCTCAAGGCTTAGAGAGAGGGAGTGATGTGATTATATTTTAAACAAAAGTAAAATAAATTTATAAAAAGAGATAGCAGCTGGAAATTCAGTGACAGGGGACAAGCCCTTTCCATGAGCTTCTTAGCTTGGAGTTGCAGCCCTTCCCATGGGAAACCCATGCTGACACTAGTAGAGAGACCAAGCAGCAGTGGTGGGCACAGAGTAAAGTCTGAACGTGGTAAAGGAAAAGAGCCAGAAAGACATGGAGACACATACTTTCCCTACTTTCCATTAACAGGAATCAACTTGATAGATGATATTAGGGAATTCTCAGAAAGAACTGAACCATAGGCCTATGGGCTACTGAAAGGGGGTGAGTGTGTGTATGTGTGTGTGTGTGTGTGTGTGTAGGAAAAAAAGTTGTACATTCAGAAATTACGATGAGGGTGGGGAGATGGCTCAGCTGCTGAAGAACTTGTCACAAAAGCGAGACGACCTGAGTTTGATTCCCCAGAACACATGCAAAACACAGCAGATGGAAGGCATTCCATCTCAGAAAGGTAGAGGCAGGAGAACCACCGGGCTGCTGGCCAGACAGTTCAATCCCATTTAAAGTTCCAGGCCCAAGTCTTGCCTCAAAAATGGGCTAGAGAAAAGGGGATTGGGGTGATGGCTCAGCAGTTGAGACATTTGTGCTTGGCAGAGTAACTTGTAACTCTTGAAGCAGGGATTGGAATGCCTCTTCTGGCCTCTAGGGACCTCTGCACACACGTGTGCACACGCATAAGAAATACGTCTTTAAAACAATAAGGTAGGGCATTGTTGTTTAAACAATAGTTAAGAGAATTGGCTGCTCTTCCAGAGACTGGATTTAGGACCCATGCCGGGCAGTTAGAGCTGTCCAGGTCCAAGGGATCCAACCTAGACTCACATGCACAGACTACCTCCCCCTTCAAACAACATACCTTAAAAAGTAAATCTAGCATAGAATTTAAAATGTAGTTAGCAATCGGGAAAGTCACCCAGTGTCGATCTGACTCCCACATGGTGTTCACACACTCACACACCATCATATGTAGGTTGGCACACATACACATGGAGAAACATACACAGAGAAATTATAAAAGCAAGAGTCCATGTATGAGAGGAAGAAGACATTTAGCAAATTTCCTCATTAGTACTAAATATCCAGGGCTGATGGCACCGGCCTGTAATATGAGGCTGATGGGGGTGGACAGCAAACTCAATCCTACGTGGGTTTCAGAGAGAGCCCGTGCCCAAATAAAAAGTAGAGAGCTAGGCTTAGTTGGGGGAGGTGCTCCATGGAGGAGCAGTTGCTTAACATGCATGGGACTCCAGGTTAAGATGTTTTATAAAGATCAAAAGCAAAGCAGGTGAGCATCAACCAGAGATAAGAATTCTTGACCCGAGCATTCCTTAGTCCGCATTCCGATGAAGAACGCTAGACCCTGTCACGGGCTCTTTAGACGTCCCTTGGTGCTAATTTGCTGCCACGCTGCATGGGTGGCAGTCAATGTGATAGCCTGACCACCGAGTACTGAGATCTGATTTGTGCTGAATTCATTCATTCCAACATCCAAGCATCAGTGGAGAGGGAGGGGACACAACAGATGTGACCTTTGTGGCCCTGGATCCCTGTGGCAGATGGAATTGTGCGTACCCAAGGTTGGACCCTACCCCAATGTGGCTTGCTGCTGAAAGAGGATTTAAGACAAGGACAACCCAAACACAGCAAGCCGACACACATGGACTCAGCTGTCCTTCCATAGATAGTCAAGAGCTTAAGAAGCTAGGAGGAAGGCTGGCTACAGATTCGAACCCAGGAACTTTAGGGGGAGCAGGGCCCCACTGACATCTTTACTTCTGGGACTATGACAGAAAATCTTGTTTTCAGTTCTTCAAGTGTGCAGCACTAACAAAAGTACACACCCCATCAAGAATCACCTCTG
This sequence comes from Micromys minutus, assembly GCF_963924665.1. Classification (NCBI taxonomy): domain Eukaryota; kingdom Metazoa; phylum Chordata; class Mammalia; order Rodentia; family Muridae; genus Micromys; species Micromys minutus. The sequence goes on along the minus strand of NC_137976.1, from coordinate 4,292,033 downwards.
GGAACTTGAAGGGCAAGTTAAAAGAGGAAGGTTAATTTTGGCTCACAGTTTGATGGGATAAAACCCATGGTGGCTGGGAGGGTGCAGAGGCTGGAATGTGAGGCACCTGGTCACAAGGCATCAGCAGCTAGGACACAGAGAGCTCTGGGTGCTGGTGTTTCAGCTCCTCGTGCCCGTCCTGTTCAGTCCAGGGTCCCAGCCCATAAAATCATGCCTTCTACATTTAAGTCTTTCAACCCCAGTGCACCCACCCTAGGGGCTTCTTCATTGTCAGGCTCACAGGGTTGTCTCCCAAACGATCCGAGATCCTATCACAAAACACTGCATTTGGGTCTTGTGCCTCTGTCACCCCCCACCCCTACCCCCGCTTCCAAGGTGCCCTAGCAAAGTTAAGTGACACCATGGGCAGCCCACATGACCATAGGATGACATCAGAAGCTAAGCTATGAGCCTCCCAAAGATGGGTTGTTTGACTCGATCACCCACAAGAGTGGTCTGCCTCCTTTCATCATTTCCTCTTGATTTGCAGATTGTGGCCAAGAAGTACAGAGATTTTGAGTTTCCTTCTGAAATGACTGGCATTTGGAGATACTTGAACAATGCTTATGCCCGGGACGAGTTCACTAACACGTGTCCAGCTGACCAGGAGATCGAACACGCATACGCAGACGCAGCAAAGAGGATGAAGTGAGACCAGGTTGCGTCTTTTCCTCAGATGAGTAAGCAAGGCTTCCAGGAGAGCCTTCTAGGTTCCTTCCCCGAAACAGCTTTTGCAAGATGACGCAGACTCTCCATCTGCCATTGCAGGATGCTTGGGCTTGCGATTTGTCTACTCATTTCTCTGTCTCATCTGTGCTAATTTGTATCCTTGAGATTCAGTGCTCTCGTAATCTATGTCTAGGGCAATAGTGCTCCGTAGCTTGTTTCAGAGCAAACTGGCTTTGACACCATTTTAAAGAGGTTAGTCTGTCTTTGATAATTTGATAATCACATGACAAGTTTCTCCCTTCTTAAATATCAGTTTAAAATGGAAATGCCGTTTTGTACTTATGGAAGGCTTTAGAACAGTGTTAGAGGGTATGAAGAAGAAATCAAAAATCACCTAAGATGTATTCTGCCCATTTTCTGATAACAGCTTGGTGAGTGCTTCTGGCATCCACAATCTTTTTGTGTGTGCACAAACATCACATATCATTTTCTTCACTCGTGGTATGGCATTTGTGTAAAAGACCAATGAAGGGACCTCTTGGAGCCCTTAAAGGTCACCACAGAAGACTTAAAACAAAGGACTTGGCCATGCTGAGCCACACAGGCATTGTAGAGTCCCTTGTAGAAACACGGGACAGCAGGAACTGGGGAACGGGACCAGGGTGTGCTTCAGCCCCAAGGATGCTGTTGTCTCTGAGGCTAGGTGTAGAGGAGAGGGTTCCCCGTGCCTTTGAGTCTACTCCTATTCCGGTACCTTCTCTTCTCACTCCCCCAGCAGGCCTGTGCTTTCATGGGGCCTCTTCCTGTCAGCTCCATCTTGGACTCTCTCCCTGCCTTACATCATCATGAAAGCCTATAAATCCTGCTCACAGCAGCACATCAGTGAATGGTGTGCCCGAGGCTAGCTCATTCACGTCTACTTTCTATCTCATTGCTGCTCTTTCTATCTCAATCTGTGGCCAAACAGGAAGACTAAATTCCAGATGAAAATCCAGAAAGTCCCACTCGTGAGCCCTTCTGGAAAATGGTCCTTTCCTGAGAAGTTGGGGAGTTTCTAGTCTGCTTGTGACATTTCCCCCATTGTCCTTGAGGGTCACCCTGTGTCATAATGAGGCCTGTAGGCGAGCTGCTGGGATCCAGCTAGCCATGAATGAGGACATGTGAGCTTGTCTAGATGTTCTGCAAGACTTCTCAGGCTTGTCCCTTCACAGGTACATGCCCCACAGGGAACATCTCCTGTGCACTTGGCTGGAGTGCTGGGCTCTGGAACACGCATGCGCCATAGGCAATTTGGGTGATAGTAAAATCCAGAGAGTAGGGGGAAAATGCCTCACAAGGAAACACATGTCCAATATGGTGGTCACTACAGTTTCTTGTTTCTTGGAAGAGGTGGCTTCAGTCCAGTAGTCTGTTTCTTTGTTACCTAATGGTTTTCAGGGTCATGTCTAGCCTGTCCCACCCTGGTCCACACCACTCCACATCTCTGTAGAAGTCACATTTACAGTATGACGTTCAAACTTGGTAAATGAGTCAACGATCGGGTGTTAGTTCTGTTAATTTTGTTCTTTTAGATATTAAAATGATCACAAACTGTGTGCCTTACAAATTAAACATTTTCAATCAACTTCACGGGTGTTCGTTAGTTTGTGTATGTGTGTGTTACATGCCTGCATGTGTGTGTTTGTGTTTGGACTATGTGGGTATGTATGCACATGTGGTGGAGGCAGGGGGTGCCCAAGGATGATGTCAAGAATCTTCTTACTCTTCAAAGACAGGGTTTATTCTTCAAGCCCAAAGCTGTATGGTTAGTCTCACTAGCCAGCTCGATCCAGGGATTCCGTCTACACCCCGAGGCCAAAACTGCAGGTGGCACTGTGCCCACATGACATTTACCCATGTTCTAGGGAACTCAACCCCGGTGCAGTAAGCACTTAACCGCTGAAGTATTTCCCAGCCCCAGTAGAAACTTCTAAGTGAAACTAGCCTCCCCTCCCCCGCCCCAACTTCCTCTCCCACACTTTGCCTTCTCCATTTGGATTTGAAGGAATAAAACGAAGAATACAAATCCAAGCCAGAGGTTCCTCGAGTTTGCACGAGAGATAATCTGTGTGTGAGTTATGATCCACAGACATTTAAACTGGCACCTCAGAGAGGTTGGAATACACGTGTCTGACCTTTTTGTCCAGGTGTCAGAAACAGATGTCATGTGCGCCACTTCATGTAGTCTGGTAGCTATAGGAAAGTGGTTCCCGGGCACCCCACCCCCACCCCAGTTCCTAGCCTTATGCCCACTCGGTTTGGCCACGCCCCCAGCTCCACCCACACTGGCAAATCCCTCCACAGATGAGGGGAGTGTGTAACATCTGGGATGATCCAATCCCATCCTCACTCACAGTTGTTGAGGAGAATTAGAAAATAACCGCATTGTTTTGATCAGAAAGCCAACTCGCCTTTAACCACAGACAGCACCCTGTGGTTAGCCTGTCGAAGTCAGGCAGAGAAAGGCCTTCGATCGACATTTGCAGACCCACCTTGTACATGCACACTCACATGTACATGCAAACTATTATACATGTTCACCATAGGTCACAAATACACGTACATGTGTGCTTAACACCCCCCCTCACACACACATTCCCACACATATTTGCATGTATATGTACATACACATGCCTGGCCTTGCCCAACTCCCAGGGCGAGTGGAGCTCAGGACTCCCCTTGAACATCTTCCTCCCACGGCGTCCCGCCATCCTCTATCTCCCGTTTTCAGTGGGTCAAAGTTATTCCTGGAAATAATTGCTTCAAAAAGTTAGGATACCGCCAGCCTTTCTTTGCTTTTACAGTTAGGAGAACAAAAACATGCTTCATTCTAAGAATGTGTGATCCGTAGTCCTTCAGAATTCACAGACGAAGCAATAAACGTCACAAAAATGACAGCGGCTTAGCTTTTCCTCTTAAGTCAATTGCCTTTCAAAGTTTGAATTTTGGCTTATCTGCTAACCTGCTTCTGGGCGTGGTCATTTTAAAGGGCTGGATGTATATTTGTGATCTCTGGCCACAGGGACAGGCTCATCTGGGACTGGTAGGTCTAGCCTGCCCACCCATCCTCTGTGTGCTTAGGAGGCCAACAAGGCAGTGCCTGCTGCCACAACCAGGCTTGGTAAGTGGTCTCATTGCAGAAGGAGCGGCCTGAGTTTTGGACAGCTCTTGCTTTGAATGAGGCTGTGTAGTCAGGGAGAGCCCAGAGCTGCCATTATTGGACCAAGTAGCAGTACAGGTACTTGGGCAGGTTGTGGTCCAGAGGAAACTGTTCAGAGGCACAGAGCAGCACACCCGGACGGCACAAAGAGCTTCTGTCCCGAAAGTAAAGGCTCAGCTCAGACTACTAATGGGGTCTGATCCTACACACTACTGCATTCGTAACCACCTAGCCCTTGTCCCAACTCACTCTGGGTGTCTCCAGGGCCCCCAGCTCTTCAGTGGACTTAACAACCTTTTTGGAGAGAAGCCATTTTACCCACTGCCTGTTCTCACCTCTTCCCATAATACCCTCAGTGATGGGACAAGGAGAATGGTGCCAAGGTCTTGCCTAGGATGGCCCAGAGTCCACCAGATCAGCTGGCCCCGTCACCCTGGAATGCTGTTCTTCCAAGTGGCTGCTGCTTGTGAATCTGTCAGATGCTTTCCAGAAGCTTGGGGTCTTTGCGCACCAACACCTACCAGAGCCTTTTGAGGTCCTTCCACACTCCTGATGCCCATAAGCTCCGGAATGATCTTATGATAATCCGATTCCCAGAAGCAGTGGGTTAGTCCTTTCTGAGAACGTTCCTTGCTCTGAGAACAGGAAATGTTTTCAAATGACGTCACGTCTTTACTTGCATTATTTGATTTTCTCATTGGAGGATTAAGCGCTAAGAAGCTGAGTGTGTTTTCAGCCACTTCTCCAGAAGGATTTTTGAGGAAGTCCGGAGAAAACAGTAAACAAACAGCAGCCAAATCCTGAGCAGACATAACATGATGTTATTGTGACAGTCTCTCTAAAGAGCTGGGTATGGTCACCCCACACCCTGTCACCCCAGCACAGGAGAGGTTGAGGAAGAATGGGTCTCTTGAGCTTGAATCTAGCCAGGGATGCAGATCCAGGCTCAAAAAGAAGATAAAATTCTTTATAATTTACCACAAAGCCGGCTGTTTAAAATTATTATTATTATTGTTTTGGTATTTGCTCTTCTGATTGGCTTTTGTCCTAAAATAGAAGTTATCAGAATGGACTGGACGTGAATCTGATCTTTGTCACACTGGTGGGAAGCAGTTATGCTCTGGATTCTTGGTTCCCTACAGCACAGGGATGGCGGGAGGTGGTCACCGGAGACTCCGCTGTCCCTTCCATAGGTCTCTGGGCTGAACGGGTCGGGAGAGCTGACCTGGGCCTTTGTCAGACACACTGAACTGGGAGGCTCCCCGGCAGACTGTAGGCTTGTTTAGGAAGCCATCTCATTTGGCTTGGACACACTGTATTCAGTTGTCTGATACTTACAAAAGACTTGATTTGACTCCCTAAAGGTCCTAGACCTGTGAAAGCCAGTCCCTTCTCACCACTAGGTGGCACCTCCTCCACCCTCCATGGGATTGGACCAGAAGGACTAGTTAGGTCGAGCCTTCTGACCTGATGCAGACAGATTAAAACCTTCATCCAAGCACAGCCCAGGCCTCTAGGTATTTCCCAGGGGACTAACCTGTCAAAAGGTGGCCTGTCGGAGCCAGAGAACAAAGTGTGAATTTACTTCCTGTTAGTTCACAAATACTGGCTTTTCTTTTTTTCTTTTCTGGTGTGCTAAATGACCATGGGAGGAGGCATTTTGCTCAGTCTGTACATTTTTTTGCCTTGTCATGGAAGTACCAGGAACAAGAAGCCCCTGGTATATGCCTGACACAAGCAAAAGTGGGGACAGTTGTGATAAAATCAGATGTATTGATGACTTCTTGTTTGGTGACAGATTTAGGGACATTTAAATCAATCTGAGGTACTCAGAGACCTGACTCCAGACCCGTGGGCATCCAATATAAGACCTTAATGTTCCCACTGACAGAGGGGGGTCTCATCTCCCCACTGTGGGCCATCTCTCAGGGAAGAAGAGATGGCCCAACAGTGTTTGCACACCTGCCTCACTCCATCCTCTTCCCCTCACAACATCTCAATGTAGCAGGGAGCTGGGATCACCATCAGTCACTGGTGAGACATCCTTTCACCTCATGCTTAGCTCAAGTCAGACTTCTGCATCCTGGGTTCCTGCAACATACGGTGTGGCGATGAAGAACATTGCTGAGGGGACTTGCACAGATGAGAAAGGTGGTTGTGGTTCATTCTGAGTATGAGCCAGTAGGCATGCATCCATGCACACGGGCACACAAGCACACACACACACACACACACACACACACACACACCTGCGTGTGCATACACAGACACACTCACACACACAGCATATAGGTAGGAGTGTGTATTTATATATGCATATATATATATATATATATATATCCTAATGTAAAGCGTTCTCTAAAAATTCACAGTGGCATGGAACTGCAGAATATTTTAAAAGAGGATCTTTGTAGATGAAATTAGTTAAATTCTGATGAGGTCCCATTGGGTGAAGCTGGTCCCTAATTCTGGTGTCACTGACGTCATCATAAGAGACAACACACAGACACACAAAAGGAAGGGATCATGTGCTGGCAGACTGAGTGGCAGGAGGGGTGCAGCAGAAACCATGGGAACTCCGAGAGCATCACGTCTGCCACCACCCGAAGCTGGAAGAGGCTCTGATGCTTCCTCAACTGAGAGCCCCAGCCTCTGGTCCGCTGAGAGTAAATACATTGGTGACTCAAGGCCAGAGATGGGCACCAGGGACTGTCTTAATGCATTTAAAAGGAGATCTCTCGCTGAACAGGAAACTTGATGTTTTGGGAGCTACTGAAAGATACCCAGCTCTAACCCCTGCAGCCCCTGAACAACACTGCATTCACAGCTACACACAGCCATGCCTGGCTTTCTGTGTGTAGGAGCCGGAGGTTCCCACTCAGTTCCTCACACCTGCACATCAAGTGCTCTCATCCAGGGAGCCTTCTCCCTAGCCATGACCTAGTTCTCTTCTACGCCATGCTACAAAGGCCACATAGTTATCAGCTCGGGATGCGTGGCTTGTACTAATTATGCCACAGGATGCGGTGTCAGGAGTATTTTGGGTTGGCTCTGAAATGTCCTCCAAAGACCTTGTGGGACTCAGTGTTGGCTGCTAGTTTACGGTGCTGATGGAGCGCATTGGAAAGTTTAGACAGGGAGGCTCAAGCCACTTAGAAGTGAGCCACTTGGGGTGTGCCCTTTGAGGGTCCTTCTATCTTCTTGCTTTCTCAACACTATGAGATGAGCGCCTTTGCTTTCCCACATGCTCCCAGCCACAGAAATCTGGCTAAGCCACAAGAAGTCGCTATGTTCCAGAACTAGTTATCTTGTTCAGGGTCACAGAGGCCTAAAGGAAGGTATTACTGAAGCTGGTCTTCAGGTCACCTCTCTCTGGCCTCCTTTGTCTCTGACATGGGCTCTTCCTTTTAAGCACTCATTTGACTAGTCCAGGCACATCCAAGGGACTCGCCTTTACCACCAGCTGTTCAAAAAAATCAAGCCCTTGAAGTCCCTACACTCAAGCCAACTGGTTAGGGACTGTCATTTCCTTTGCTCTGTCGTGTGACCTAATCACAAGAAGGATACTGTATTTTGTATAAGTTTTGTCCTGGTTCTTCCTCCTAGTCCCATGTTCCCAGAAATAAGACTCAGACTCAAAATAGATTTGTAAACACCTTGGCTGTATAGCTAGGCTCTTCTCTCACTAGCTGGTAACATATTATGACCCATTTATTTTAACCTACATTCCGCCACGTGGCTCCTTTCCTGTGCTCAGACCCCATTCATCTGTCTTGTCTCATCTTCCCAGGTGAATCTCCTGTGCCTAGATTTATCCCAGAATCCTTTCTCTTCCTGCCTAAGCCATAGGGCGTCAGGTTTATTAACCGACAGGTGCCACATCCACACAGACATATAATATTCTCTCTACAGTATTTATTCACAAGTCCTACCCAACTTCAAGAGTAGGAACATGTACACCAGGGCCCTCTGAGGGATCTCAGGAGCCAGCTTAGAGTAGGCTTGTCATGGTCAAGCTAGAGAGTCTGTGATGAGCAGTCTAAAGCAAGGCCCCGCCAGCAATGCCCAACCCCTGGTTGAGGTCAACAGAGGTTGCATTACTAAACCCCTCAGGTGTTGCCAAACCAAGTCGTGGCATCAGGTGTCTGCCGCATATCTTCTTGGCGAGCATCCTCCAGACTCTCTTATGGTTAATCCCCAGGCTCCAACTCTGTGGGGCGGGCGGGGCTGACATTCCCTGAAGTCCACTTGACCTGATTCCCAGGTTCCTGTGACAAAGCAAGAGTTTGTTGACCTCCACATCCTGGCACTAAGTGTACTATTTACTCAGTGTTTTTGCCAAAGGGTGGGGAGAGAAGGTAGAGCTGAAGGAGGGATTTTTTTTGCAGTTGGTCAATGAAAGGCTTTGTCACGACTCCTCTCCTTGTTGAACAGGTGGCCGAGCATCTCAGTACAGGGTAGACATGTTTCTTCTTTAGTCCTCTCTGAATTCAGCTCAGGGGCAGATATACGAATTTACAACAGTAACACCACCACCACAAACAACAGCCAAGCCAAGGCGGCTTCCTTCAGAAGAAAAGATGTTTTCATAAAGAGTCAGAAAGACATTGCGGCACACAAACTCTAAGGCACAAATCCCTCCCTGTTCTTGGGTTTCAGCTGAGATATGGGCAGCGTTGTCAGCTTGTCACTGTCTAGAAGCACCTGGGAGGAGAGCCTTGGTTGACCTGTGGACATGTCTGGAGGATGTTGTCTGGATTGTATGAAGCCCCAACCTACGAGTGGGCAGCACCGCTCCTTGACTTTGGGCTCAGAATGGCCAAAAGAGCAGAGAAAGAGCTAAGGAGTAGGTGTGTATGCATCCATCCATGTCTGCTCTGTGCCGAGTGACCGGTTGCTTCAAGTCCCTCCCTTGACTTCCCCCTATGATGGACCGGAACTATGAGCTGATTAAACCTCCTCTCTTTAAAAGTTGCATCTCCCAGGGTGTTTTGTCATAGCAAAGGGAAAAAAGTAAAGCATCTAGCAATGCACATTTGGTGGTTTTATAGTATGTGTGGTTTCAATTGTATTATCATTCAAACCAGTCACAGTCTTTCAAGTGGTGAGAGCTATAAAGGCTACAGGCTGGCTGCTCTTAGTGCATTCCAGAACATGGGGGAGTCGGAGACCTTCAGCACTTACACTGAAGGGAAGGAAAACCTCTGTCAAAATCAGAACAGTAAGGTGGTGACCAGACTCCTGTGAGTATGAGACAGGCAAAGCCTGCTTGTGCCATGGAAGGTCACCAGGGCAGATATAAAACAGACAGAAATCCACTCCTCAGGCCCCAAGGCTCTTGGTGCAGAGAGGGGGGGGAGGGAGGGAAGAAGGGGGGGGGGGAGAGACTGAGACTCTGCGTGTCATCTCTGAGATTTGTTTGAACAGCACCCTGTCTAGTTCTGTGAGACACAGAACTTGTCTGTGCAGTAGCTACATCATGGCTTCCCAGCATTTGAAAGAATCCCCTTCTAATGGCATGATACACATTTCTCTCGCCGGGAAAGGCTGGAAGGTGACCACCTTATAGCTTGCTTAACTTAACCCTGAGAATCACATTCCAGCGAGAGATTCTATCATTTGTGCAATAAAATGAGTATTTTAAGAGGTATTGCCTACTCTCCTGATTCTTGGGATTTTATGTCCCAGGAGCACAATGAAATTTTGGTTTTGTAATACAGTTCAGCCAAGTTGGTTTGTTCTCAGGCATGGTTTCCTCTGGTCATGTTTGATGACACAGCCGTCTCCTTGGTGAGAAATGAATGCATGGTCTCAACCACAGTGTTTTAACAGATGACATGGTGGTGACCCTTGTCAGGAAGCACATTTTCTGGGGACCCTGGGGTACCCTGTTAATGTGGTTGCTATAGAGACACACACTCCCAACTTGTCCTGAAGGCCAGACCTAAGGACATGCTCCCTGTGAGTTTAGGAGTGAATTTGGTTTCATAAGAACTTTCTAGAAAACAGTAGTGGCTTGATCTGAAACAGCTGAGATGGGGGAGGTGTTAAATGTTACCCCAGGACATCTTGATAAAGAAAGTGTCTCATCTTTCAGAGACATCTCGAGGTTGCCCTGTCTGGTTGGGCTGATTAGATCACCTGTTGGCTTGGTAGCAGCGATCACTTTTCTGAGAAAGAGATTCTTCCTGGCACTCCAGAGTTGCCTGAAGACCCATTCCAGTTTACCTAGTGTGAATGACAGGGACACTCATGGGTCAAACTTGAACTGTGTTCATACAGGGACCACTTCCTGCACGCCATCACCGAACCTCTAACACCCCGTTGCTGCGACACCTCTGTGTTTTCTGCTTCACAGGGGCTCTGTGTCACAGTAATGACTCTCCACTGTAACAAGTGTCACTACCCTTCCTGTCTGGGATGCAGACCGCCTTCCCAGGGTGCTGGGTGGCAGCTGGCCAGTCTTGGCTGTCTTCCAAACTAACAACTACTAAGTCATTTAATTCTTACCTAAAACTCAGAGCAACGTTAATAGTTAACGCCCGAAGCTAATTTTTGCGGAACCATGCATTACAGACAAGATCAGGAGGATGACGGTTCCCAGCAACCCAACCCTCTTTTCTTCCCATGTCCCCATCCCGTCCTGAGTCTTTCTGGGATCCTTTTGTACAGGCACATGTGTGTACGACAATATCAGTAACATCAAACAGATGTGGGTTCAGATCCACCCCTCATGAGATGGATGGAGAAGGAAGTTGAAGTAGATGAGAATCAGGGAACAGGGGGCGGGGTTAGCCCAGCTAGGAACAGCGCGATTACTCAACACTTGGGGTTTTAATCAAGGGATCTTAGTAATGAACAATATATCCTTTGTTGAGCACAGAAAAAGAAAAATGCAAACCAGAAGCCAGTAGAGATTTAGTAAACAGAGCGATCTATAGGGCCCCGAAGGGGCCTGTGTGCACAATGGATGTTTTAAACTCTGTGAGAGACAGGCTTTGGTTCGATGGTCAATGCCAGTCTCTTTTGGCAGTGTCTTGCACTGACCCAGGCAGAGACACAGAACATTTTGGATTAACTTGGACGGTTCATGCTTTCAAACAGTTGGCCTGCAGTATTTAGTGTGCTCTCTGAACTTTAAGATAATAAAAGGCTTACTTGGGATAAGCCTTTCATCCTTTTAAGTACTCCCAGAGTTGTGAGTAGTTTGAGGTACCCAAGTGTGGTCACCACGGGTACTGGAGCTCCCAGACGGCCGTCCACATTCCTTTAGGGGCAGCCAGCTCTAGACGGCTCATTTCCCATTATTGAGCTGTTGGTCTGCAATTTCTTTCTGGGATCCAGACAGTTAATTGTGACTCAAGATGACTGGGAAAAAGAGCTGCGTGGCCTCGGGCAAGTTATTTAATTTTGTTGAATCTCGGTTTGCTCATCTGTAAAAGATTTTTCCACTCAGCTCTTGGAACTCTGATAAGAATGTTCATGAAAATGCACGAAAACACGAAAAACAGGCAAAAGCTTTCATCAGTCCTTCTCCTGGGGTACTGTGCTAGGCTTTTGTGTGTAGCATTTCTGCATCAGACACAATGAACTGGGAATTGGTGGTGGTGTTAAGAGTTTGGACAACCCTTGAAATGTAAGGAAGTAGGCCACAGGAGGCTGACCAGGGGACTAGGCAGGAAGTCGGGTCAGTGCTAGCTGGACAAAGAACAAGTCTCCTTTCCTCTCTCCAAGTCCCACACCTGTTATTTTGACTTTGAGGGAAGAAAACGAAACCATTTGACTCTCAACAAAGTGTTATTGCGGAGAGCCACACAACTCTCAAATAATTTTAACAGTAACCTCCCAGCTCTGTCTCCAATGCCCACCTCCCCTTCCCAAAATAAGGCCCCCCCGATCTGGGAGCCTGGGAAGAGGTCTTGTCTGAATCCAGACCACTTTGGAAGCCATAACTCAGTGCTGGGCACTCACATCCTGTGTGAGTCACTTCCTCCAGGCAAGGTGCAAGCCGTGTTTCTGCCTGCGTGTTTCAGCTGCTCCCTATCTTCTAGGTAGTGAGCCACCATTTAAGGTGACCACAGGTCTGAAGAGAAATGCATCTCTTCAAAGCAGCCAGAATTCTGGGAGACTTAGAAGATGAAGGACGGAGGAAACTTTTATGTTGCTGGCTGTCTCCTTAGCCACGGACTCTCTGAATGAATAACTTCAGCTGGGAAACTTTTATAAGACCGAGAAAGGAGGAGAAATGCCCTGCGGACTGAGCGACCCTACGGATTCTCTGCAGCTCTGGCCTCTCACAGTCGAACGCTGTGCTCCACCCCTGGAGATGTGTCGTACAAAAGCCCGTGTCATAGGTTCCATGGTTGTCAGTGTCCCCAGAAGCTCCATGGATTGGTCTCAGTGGCTGGAAGAGCTGGAGGCCAGGTGAGGGGGTTAAAATCTGAAGTGACAAATGGGTCCTCTATGAAGCACATCAAGAGTCGGTCTAGAAATGTCGAAGTCCCACCTTTTAAATTCTACTTTTGATAGATACGCAATTGTACATATCTTTATGGGCACAGCATGAAGTTTTCTGATATATCTATATGTTGCGTAATAATCAAATTAGGGCATGTCACGTGTCCCCCTGGTTGTTATTTCATTTCTTCCAGGTGTTCGGTATGAATGGTGTGATGTTAACCAGTTCCCCTGCTGTGCATTGAAGCACAGGGGTATGTTTGTCCTTTTCCTTCCCAGTTCTAACTCAGCAGCTGACAGCTTATCACCCCCTCCCTCCAGTCCCCTCAGCCTCTGCTACCATCTCATCCTCTATGACATCAGAGTGGTTAGATTCCACATACGAGAGAGAGCATGAGGCGTTGGTCTTCCCGTGCCGGACGGGGCTGGCTTTCCTAGCCCCGTCCCCTAAAAATTACCACGAAGAACACGGTTTCCCTTCACCACCTCTGACAGTGACATTTCATTATTGGCTTTTTCCTCTGAGACTAGAAAACCAGTCCCAGTAAATCGACCCACTTGAAGATGCCTAGGAACTGATGTGTTATCACATGCTTGTTGCAGGTGAGGATTCTTTTAGGAAGGGACACCTCCTGCTAGTGACATAGTAGGAAAGTATCTGAAGGTGTCCAGGAGGCCAGGCAGGACCAGGTAGCATTGAGATGGATCTAACACTGGGCTGTGGCACAGTCCCTTCTTAAGGAGTTAGTGTCCCTCAGGATGTCATCTCGGCTCAGGCCAGGCTTCAGTTCTGCGTGATAACTGGCCTGGCTTTCTTCAAGTCATCTGCATCAGTGTATTTTCTGGTCTCTGTTTATTTCATTTGTACTTAGCTCTTCCTCGGGACCCAGCAACAACCAGAATTGAGCTCCGTGCATTCAAGATATAAACAGTGGTCGTAGTTCTGAGTCACCCAAGACTTCATCACTGAGGATGACTCGAGGGTCTTATGAGGGCTTGGATTACTTGTCCCTAGTACCTTATCTGGTCATAGTTGATGACCATGGGCCATGGCAAATATTTTCAAAATATGCTCCCTGGAGAGGCAGCAGTGGCCTCTGTTGGAAATGCCAACTACCAAGGTGCACCGCAAGTTGACCAAGTTAGAAACTACCATCCTTTAGTTCCCCTGGGGAATTCATGTGCTTGCTAAAGTTTGGGAAGCATTGTCTATAGTTACATCAGGTGACTCTTGGGGAATCCATCATTTTCGAAACTCACGGGAGAACTGATAGCTGAGCAGTGATTCTCTTCCGAACTCTCATCCCAAGCACGCCTTCTCACGTTTGGCACAATTTGGAATAGACAGACCCACTAGGTTTAGACTTTCCTTTGAGGAGGTACCAGGGCATCATGACACAGGCAGGGGAGCTCTTGTTCAGAAATGAAAGCCAGTATATGATTGGCTCTTTGAATGCTGAGGACAGGAAGGGTGGCACGTGTCCCTTGAGAATGCTGGAGGAGGCAGAACAGGGCTGAGAAGCTCAGAGGGAGAGCACGGTTAGCAAGTGGTAGAATAAGGCCAGCAAGTTCTAAAAGGAGTCAGGAGGCAGGATGGGATACAGCAGTGGGTGCCTCTTCTTGTATGAGACCTATGAGAAGTTCGCAGATTCAGTTGTCCCAAAAGTAGTGGCCTTAGAGACAGAAAGGAATGGCCGGTTGTCTCCAGACCCACCATGTAGTTATTGACTCTGAAGCTTTTATCTGGGGGAGGGGGACATATTTTCAGGTCGCACTGCAGTATACTGAAAGCTTTTATCTGATGGGGGGGACGTCTTTTCAGGCTGTACTACAGTACAAGCCTCAAGCAATTTGGCACGACTCTGGCTGTTGGGAAACAACCGTGCTCCTGGGACAGCCTGACATGTCACTCCAGCAGCCTGTTAGGGCCAAGCTGTTCTTTTAAAGGAAGCTCTGAGCTGATTCTGAACATGGAAGAGAGTCCAGCAAACAGCAACGGGCAACAAAAGGTTCAGTCACGAGTGCATGCCTGGTCAAGGTCAGCCCCTGCTCCTTGGCCCACCCTGACCACCACGCTGGGTTCTGTGCGTGACTAACTGCCCAGGCGCCCGGAAGGCACAGGTTTGTGGTGGTGGGTACTTCTAGAAGTACCTCTGATTGTTCAGGAACCAAAACTCATCTGAGTGTCTGGCCTTGGGGCATTTTATTGTGTTTCAATGTTTGATAGGGAATAAAGTGCAGTGTGTGTAGAAACACCATTTCCAGCCACGCCGAGTGACAGAAAACTCTAATAGAGCAGCTGCTGTATTTGGGATCAGTGCAGGCTAGCACGAAGTGGGGACAGTTTTCAGACATGTGCTGTGGCTTTAAACTCTTCATCTGTGTCACTCTGAGGCTCCTGCAGGGCAAGCTTAGTATTTACCAATGGCTGACTCACTGAGAAGATTGACACCTTCCAAGTCACATAAGAAAAGGTAGAACTGAAACCATGGAGGTGGGGGAGGGGAGGGAGAGGCACAGACAGACACATTCAAACACAAGAAACACAGACAGACAGGTGGCCACAGACACCTCAAAGACATATACAAAGTCCCATGCACGCACGCATGCACGTATGAGTGTACACACACTCACACATGTACACGCACATGCACATGCACATGTACACTCACTCGCACAAGCACACACACACCTTGATGGAAGATGGAATGACATCTTAAGCATCTAGTGATGGGGTTCTGTGGGTTGAGAAACTTCTGGAAACTCTGTTTCCTCAGAAAGGAATGCCTTCTCCACAGGATGATGTGAGGAATACCTAAGAGTGTTTGCTGAGAAGCTTTGCCTTGTGCCTAACTGTCCTGTGTCAACTGTGGCCATGAGTTCTTGCTCATCCTCAGAACTTATGCAATCCACTCCCCAACTCCTGGGCTGATTCTGCTCTGAGAACTCCAATCCGTTCAGTCCTCATCTGTCTGGACAGGTGACCTGGTGACTAGTCAGTAAACCGTGTGGAAAGACCTGGACCACTCACCTACTCTGACAGATGAACCCTGGCAACCCTAAAGTCACAGATAACCTGTCTGCAGCTTGTCTTTCCCATAGCCCTCGGGGCAGAGGTTTAGGGTCCCTGGTAAAATAGACCTTTCTTCAGCATCTGGTACCTCAGGGACTTGTGGGCTGAATCCCTTGATCTTGTGATTCCACTGGCCACAACCCCTCACATCCTGTGGTTTTTCGTTAAATAAATTAGGTAAAGCAGGTTCTTGGGAGCATGACTTCGAGGTCCATGGAGAAGCTTCCAGCTGGAATCAGAATTAATATTTTTACCCATTCTTCGACTTTTTAGACTGAGCAGGACGAGGGAGACAGCCCCGAGTGACTCCTGTTTGAGTCTGTGACTTCTCCTAGGGACAGAATCTTTGAGTAAACTAGGAGTTGGTACAGTCTGAAGTGTGGGGATTAGGAGACCTATGCATTAGGAGACCTATACATTAGGAAACCTATACATTAGGAACCCTATACATCAGGAAACCTATACGTCAGGAAGCCTATACATTAGGAAGCCTATACAGTAGGCAACAGATACCCTGTCTTTCTCTCACTGTAGAAAACATACATCACATAAAACTTACTACCAGTCACCTCCAGTTCATTCAAGACACATATGGCCATAGCCAAGTCTCAGACTCATCATAGTCAGAGAGGACTTCCCATCTGTTGGGCAGTCACTCTCCATGTCCCATCCTCCCAGACCCTGGGAGCCACTCACCTGCCTCCATAGACCTGTCTATCCTGGATATTTTCATAGGACACTCACACGATCACGTCAGTGTGAACTTTCCATCATCCAAAGCACTTGCAAATAGAAAAGTCTGCAAGGTTTTCCTTTCCTCTAGCCCATCTCCCCCCCCCCCCAGCATAGATCCCGTCCCACCCACAGATACCATCTTTGTTTGCAGACTTTTCTAGAATTCATATATCCCTGTCCCAGGACACCTGGCACATTCTTATCGCCTCTCTCACACACAGTGACGTTCTATACATGATATGCTGTTCCTTGTTTTTTTTTGTCCCTTACCAAAACATCCTGGATCTGTGCTCACATCAGCACCAGACAGCTTCCTCATTCCTTCTCCTCGCTGTATTGGAGTTTGTTGTTCAGCTGTCCCATGCCTTATTTAACTAAGCTTTTCTTGATGGGCATCTGGGTTTCTTTCCAACTTCCAGCCCCTGCCGGTGAAGCTGAGAGGACTCATCTTGTATCCACGTTTCCTTCAGAGGATCTGGTGGCACTCCCAGAAAGTGTCGAAAAGGGTAAAAGGGGATATCTGTTGGTTTTGTGACCCTACTGAATGCTACCCATCAGCATCTTGCCCACGTTTATGACTTCTCTCCAAGGACAAAGCTCTCCTCTGTGCACAGCCTCTCTCCAGCCCTTGGCATCTTTATGTACTGTTCTTAGGACTGACTTCTTCCCTTCCCACATCTGTGCACAGCTCTCAGGTAGAGGCTGTATCTCAGATGGGTTTCTAGCAATCTGATAAACGCCATGAGCAAACTTGTGGAGGAAAGTTTATTTCTTCTTAGAACACACAGGGCACAGTTTATCATGGAGGGAAGGAACTCAAGTCAGAAACCCGAAGGCAGAAATCAAAGCATAGGCCGTGGAGGGATGTGCGTTTTCGTTTTACTAGATTGCTCCCCGTGACTTGCTTGGCCTGCTGTCTTGTACCACTGAGAACCACCTGCACAGGGGTGATACATGGCTATGTGGTTTGAGATGATCATTTTTTAACCTGTCTCTTTGAGTCTCATTCATGAACTGACAAGACATCCCTGCTCCAGCTTATCAGGTTATCTCTGGCTTTTTCTCCAAATCTGGCTCTCAGTGGGTCTGTCCTCGCTACAGGCATTACCGGGAGGTCACGGTTGCAGAGAAGTCTTCTGTAGCCATGGCACTGCAGATTTGCCTTCCTATTCTATGCGGGCAGAATGATCCTGCGAGGACATGCTGAGCCCATCCCCCAGCTCTGCTCCCAGTGTGCGCCTGATCTCAGACATCACAGCTGCTGAGCAGGAGCCTGTCTGCAGATCCCTCGCCAAGGTTCATCATGTCTGAGAAGGGACTCTACACATCCCAGTACACATCCCAGGTGGTTCCAGTCTAGATTCTTTCTATATTATTTGTAATAATAAAAGAGCTGAGATTGGGCATTTGACATGTAGATGTGGAGACTAAAAGTCCCAGATCTTTGGTGACTGCCTATGCCACAGGCTGCTCTGTAGAAGGATTTGTGCTGTTCCGCATGTGGCAGAGGGGGCAGATGACGAGGGACATTTGTAAAGAATGAAAAATGGCTGAATATGCGATATAGTCAACCTATTCTTTGGAGAGAATAATCCTTTCAGGGGAGATCAGCTTGATGCCTCTCACGCTGTCCCATCGGAGGATCAAGCACCAGCACAAATTCTGTCTGTTAATAAACACTAAGCTTCCTCGTCAGCCAGAAACCGTGGAACCCAGATGCCAAACTGCTATTGTCCACAATGAACTTCCTTCCACACCTACTACTCATGTTTCCAAACGACAAGATGCTGTATCCAGGGGAACACTTGCAGAAGATCTATGCTAGGCACAGTCATAGCTCCTGCTGACATTTGCCACAAGAGCCTTTTTAGCAGTGCGTGTGCCCAGAGCATTCCCATAGATCTTGGGGGAGTCTGCTGATTTGAGCATGTAGCTGGAAAGCCAAGTTGACTAGTGAGTTCCTCAGGTGGAGATGTTCTTAGCTCCAGGACTCTGTCAGCAGAGCCCAAGATGGACCCAGCTCTTACAATCTGTCTCTTACAATCTTAGTTACCTCAAAGCTCCCCAATAATCAAGAGACACCAGTCTCCATGTCTGGGTCATCTTAGAGTCTCTCAGTCAATGAGCGTGCAAAATGATCATGATACCAGTGGACGGACAGAATGACTACACGGACCCTCTGTGTGGAAACAGTTTATCAAACGCTTTCTGCATTCATCATTGTCATGAACATGGACTCCCACTATCTGGAACCTTCCAGGTATAGAGGCTGCTCTGGAGTCCCCATGAGGTTGGGTTCACACCCTTGGGAAGTAGTGGCCAGCACTTTTTGGGGGGGATCCCATATAAAACATAGTCTATGAGTCCACTACCCCCAAATATCAGTCTGGGAAAGGCCCTGGGAGCTGACACCTACTTGACACAGTCACAGAATTTGAGGAAAGATTTAGAATCTAGTCTTCCCATCACCCAAGGGTTGCTACAGGGTAAACCCTCATCTTACAGAGCAGACCAGAAAGGAGTCTTTTTCTCAGCAATGTAGTAGCAGACACTCAGTTATAAATTAAACCTAGAGCCAGGGACATAGCTCATTGGTAAAGTGCTTGCCACACATGCACAAGGACCCGAGTTCCATTCCCAGCACCCTTCTAAACAGCCAAGCAAGTGGCTTGAGCGTGTAATACCAAAACTGGAGATGTTTTCTGACTCAGCTGGGTCCAGTCTTGGTGGTCAGCTGGTGTACCTTAATGGGTGAGCCCCAGGTTCCAAAGAGAGCCCCTCCCTCAAAAGACAAGGAGGGGAAGTCCTGAAGAATGATACATGAGGTTGATCTTTGGCCTCCATGGATAATGTGTGCACACATGGGTACAGATATTCACATGCACACATTAACCTGTAAACACACACACACACACACACACACACACACACACACACACACACACACACTACAAATAATGTAACTCAAGACCTCCTCTTTGAACTACCTGGGTCTTTGCTCAGCTCTTCAGAACCACTTAAGTCAACATCTATTGGGAATAGGAAGAGACCCCAGATGACCTGGTTCATGACCAGAGAGAATTCGCTGGGGCTGGATCTACTCTGTAGGGCACTTGTCTCTTGTAAATCTTTTAAGGACAGGCCAGCGGTGTGCTTACTGTGTATGCCTTACCACAGGTCACCTGCAAGCACCATTCTTAGGATCTAAGAGCCCAAGTCCAACCTAACCTAAGAAGTCTTAGCACTCATTGCATCATTGGATATCTATGGTTTATTAGTTTATTGCAAATACAGCAAGGAATCTCCACAAAGTTGGGGGAGATTCAAAGTCCAAGATGAAGGCATGGACAGGCCTGACCCCCTTTGAGAGCTGTTAGAGATCATCTAGGCTCAACACAGGCAGGGAAGACTAGAAACGACTGGGTGTCTGGGAGCCGAGGTCCGCACATCTGTGCCAGACGATGTACACATTCCTGGTTTGTTTCTCAGCCAGGTCATCAGGAACAATGCTAAGGGCCTGTCCTCATTTTGCAGATGGAAAGACTGGAACTTGTTCTGGGAAGGTGTAGGTTCAAACTTGGAAGTGGGACCTGGTTGGTCTCCACTGTGCCTGTTCTTCTAGGGCATCTCTGTGGAGCGGGTGGGAGAAGGAAGGCAAGGAGCTCTGTATTAGCTAGGCAGGCATGCCCCAGAGACAGGTATGCAGTCTCGACCTTGAAGCTTGACAATCTCCTGTGTGTGTGTGTGTGTGTGTGTGTGTGTGTGTGTGTGTGTGTGTGTGTCCTGCTCCCTTCTATGGTGCCTTGTTTGCCTGCAGTGGTCTCCCAAGGCCCCACCATATTGTCCCATCTCTTCCCACAAAACTGCAGCCTCACCTGCTGTGCAGCCCTGACAGGAGATGTCCGTCACTGGAAAGTGGCTGTGTTTCCCTCGTTCCATGCCTGGCTTTGTGTCTGGGGCTAGTGGTAAAGCAGAAAATCTACACGCTGATGGCTGTGGCTTATACTGAAGGTATCTTCTCCCAGTCAGCATCAGGTCACATGCCTGGCCCCTTGGGGGTGGGGAATTTACAACTTTTTCAACTCTAGCACCCTAGTTGGCAACCCCACCCCCACATGCTGTGCTCCGTTCATGGGCCCGGTGTTTTGTGAACTTTAATGTCACCAACATTGTGTTTGTATCTCCAAGTTTCTTTTCCGTGGCAGCCAAATCTGATTTTTCCTCTGGGTCCCATCTCCCATCATGGTTAATACTGTCAATTTGATGGGATCTGGAGGCAGCTAGAGAATGAACTTCTGATTATGTGTACTCAAGGGACTGCCTAAATTATGCTAACTGAGGGGGGAAATGCTCCTGGATGTGGGCAGTGCTGGTTCATGGACCGAGGTTCTGGACTGAAGACAAAGGAGAATGTGGGTAGACACCGGAGTCCTTCCTCTCCGCTTCCTGACTTCGGAGGATGTGATCAGATCATCCTGTGTAGGACGCTGTGTTCAGGGCGATGGTGCTCACTTAGACGTGAGCAGGGTCCAACGTGAGGTGGACTGAAGAGGACACTGTTCATTAAAGATAGGCCTTCATCCCAGGAGGAAGACAAACATAGCTGGGCTTTGAAAGCACAGTGGGTCTCCACCCCCAATACTCCCCCAGCCTAGGTCTATAATGGAGTAGGTGACTGGGGTGGGAGAGGGGCTGCAGCAAGGAGAGCCTAGCATTAGGAGCCTGACTCCTCATGACTATTTCTCCACCCTAACTGGCTTCCAAAGGGGCATGTTCTTTTTCATGCTGATGGCCATATTCCCTGGACCCAAGCCTGTATCTTCTTCCACAGAACTCTCCTCTTGGAGTGCTCCTGAGATAGCAGTAAATACCCTCTGATAGCCCTTGCTCTTAGGAATGACTCTCTGCAGGGCTGAGCACAGTGGCTCAATAAACACCTGATCTTGGCTCACACACACAAAACTGTCTATATAAATAAAAATGTAACACACACACACACACACACACACACACACACACACACACACACACACAATTGACTTGCTTTGAGCTATATATAGTCTTTTCATTTGACTGGCGAAGGCTGGAGTCATAGAAAGTAAGAACATGCTGGGAATGGCTCTGGAATGGCTCTGGCATAAAGACCTCAGCTCCACAGGGTGTGAGACACACCGGCTCATCCCCAGAGCCCCCACTTCCCAGGGTGACCACCATCTCGTCTTTGCAAAGGTCACGCCCCCACCGCAGCCTACAGATGCT
Source organism: Micromys minutus (assembly GCF_963924665.1). Lineage (NCBI taxonomy): Eukaryota > Metazoa > Chordata > Mammalia > Rodentia > Muridae > Micromys > Micromys minutus. Next base: position 4,270,602 of record NC_137976.1, on the reverse strand, counting down.
ATTTCCGGCCACTCTGGCCTCCATCACAAACTTGAACCCTGGCATGTAAAACTAGAGAGACAGACAAACAGGTTCAGACCTGTGCTGCCGTGACATCGGGAGCTTAGGTACCCACTTGACGGCGCTGTGTGCCTCAGTTTCCCCACCTGTAAAACAAGGATCATAAGGACATCATTCCGTAGCTGTGCAATAAAAATAAACGGTCTGTCTGAGCAGCAGCTGGCGGTGGCATGTCACCATCCTCCAGTGGTGGCAGGGACCTAGCTGTGTTTCCCTGATGACAATGCTTTGGTTGTGTCGGTTGCTAAGTCATGTCCCCAGTTTACCTTGGCTTCACTTGTTTCCACTCTCGGCAGAAGATTGAATTTGGATGGACTGCGGTGGATGCTCTCTGGGTCTCAGCCAGTGAGCCTTCAGTCACTGCAGACAGGGTGGGGTCATTGGGATTTGGATATTTTATGCCACTGCCCAGAGTTTTGGGTAAGCCTCTTGCAGGACAGCCTGTGGGACCATTTTAAAAGTGGACTTTCCAGGAGAGGGCTCTGGTCAGAGTCCGCTGGACAAAGCTGCTCTCAGGGCCATGTCTTCTGTCTGTATCCAGAGCTGCCATTCTCTGCTTCGCAGCTTGGCTGATCCACAGGTCTGGATGACACCCAGTTCCATTAGCCACTGCTTTACGGGGAAAACTGGTAGCGGGGGCTCCCACCTGCCGGGCCTTGACTCCTGCATCACCTTCTCCAGCCCCAGGTCTCACTCCAGCCCCCCATGTTGGCCTTAGACTATAGTGTGGATGGTCACTGTTTGTTTCCTTCAAGCTCAGAAGAGCCAGTGCGCCTGCTTCTTGGCTGTTTCCCCATCTCTCATGGAGTATTGTTGACTGACCTCAAGCCCAGGGGCCTCCTGCCGATGGGTGCCCGGTTCCCCTCTTTCTCCATGACTCCGGGCTTGGCTAGTAGAAAGTTCTGTACATCTACAAGTCAGATGACAGAAGCACTTATGGCCAGAGCTTATCCCATGAGTCTCTGTACCCTTTCAATATTTGCTTGTCTGTTTGTTAATTTGTCTAAGTCCAGAAGTCTCTAGACAGGCCAGCCCAGGCCACTAAGTCCTGAGGACACAGAGGCAAGATGTCAAAGTAGAACCCAGGCTGTTCACAGGCTGAGATGCCAGTGTTGGGGTGGCCAGGCTATGAGCACTGTGGGCACCCCACATTTTGTCAATGATGTAAGAATGACAGCCTTTCATGAGCCCTTTATATTGGCATCAAATGCAAAGGGAGTCAATGCTGGAAAAGAAACTGCCAGACGATTTATCCCATTGGCACAGAGCCTAGAATTACAATCAGATCTTGACGTCTTCAAAGCCTCTTGCTTTGGATTTTTCCAAATGAAAAATAAATATTGAGGGCAGTTACCTTCCTTTCGTCCTCTGATGTATGAAGGGGAGTTTTCAACCGTCAGTTCAGGAGCCCTCTCACTTTAGCCCGTGGACTTGTTAACTCAGCAACAACACCGTCTGTCTAGGCTGTGGCTGAGAAGAGAGAGGAGTTATTATGCTGTGAGTTAATATTTTCCCCCTTTTCAGAAGGCTCTGGCTGGCCAGACACTCCTTTGCCTACAAAATCGACTGTTTTCTTCCTATTACTGGAGGCATTGTTTATGTGGGTCCACTTGCTTGCTGTTATCAGGACACCCTCCAGGGGGCAGCAGATCACAGCCTCTGTGTGTTTCCTCTGCTTCCTCGCGCAACTTAAGTTGGTCTGAAGTGGAGGTCTGAGGAGTTGAACCCTGGCCTTCTCAGGGCTTCTCAGGGCTTCTCCGGACTCCAAGTGAAAGCCTGTCTCCCAGAAGAAAAGCAAAGCCCCAACCAGCCTTATTTTGGGAGAACTGTGGACATGACCAGACCTATTAATTACTTAATTGAGGCACAGGGCTTTGAAGATGAAAAGTACCTGGTAAATAAGTGGAGAATTCGGTGGCTTCCAGCCCAGGAACATCTTTTCAAGGTATTGTGTTCTCTCCGGTGACCTTTGCCTGCAAGCACAGACACCCCTACCTCCACCCCACACCCCAGCTGGAGGATAAGGGGTGTCTTTTAGGGGGATCCCTTAGCAAAGTTTCTTTGATCTTAAGCCATACCCCCCTCCCCTGGGTCCAGCAACGAAATCTATCTTCCCTACACATAGCACACCCACACTCCTGTCACAGGTTCCCAAAGGGCACTCAGTAGCCTCTGTAGCTCTAATCCCTGACCTCCAAGCATGAGGTCAACACGTAAACAATGTCCACTCCCTCCTTATAAGGTCCCAATGACAAACCCACCTATAATCGCCCAAATCGAACCTGGGGAAGTAAGGAGTTAGTTTGGCTTGGGGAGATGTGAGTTGCTGTGGACAGACTTCACTCAGCATGGAGGACGGAGAGCCCCTCGGTTAATCTTCTCCAGGCTGTATACTCTAGTACCTCTTGAGAGATCACGCACAGTTAGGGTAGAATTGTATACCGGTGGCTGGAATCTCAGATGAGTGCTCAGTGATCCTCCCCACCCCACCCCCTTCCTCTGAGAAAACATGGGGGCCAATTCCTGATGAGGATAGTCTCCTCCAAGCAGGCACACCTCATCTGGTGGTGGCTGCTTTGCTTTGAGGATTGGGCTGGATAAGACTAACTCTTCCTGAGTAGAGCCTACTCTTTATTCTTCAAGGACGAGGGGGTGAGGAGTGGCCTTCACAAAAGAACTGAGACACAGGTAACAAAGGAAAGGTATCAGATGCAGGTGGGTGTTTTAGGTTAAAAGGAATTCTCCATCCTGTACAATTTTCTTCAGGTCCCTCCAGGAGCCCCAGGGTATAGAAGGATGGGGCCAGAACAGTAAGAGCAGGACACAGGATAGAGTGGGGTGGGGGTGGGGACCAGGCAGAACCAGAGATTTGTCTAAAAACCCAATGTCTGTGGTTCCTTCATCATTGTGTTGGGGTGGCACAGCCCTGGGATATGTGAGTTTCAGGACAGCCAAGACTACATACACACTGAAACTCTGTCTCAAAAAACAAAACAAAACAAATAAATGCCCAGAGGCCAGAAACTCCAGATGGTGGTCTAACCTACTTTAGGAGTAGCTGATGCTGACATTAAACATTTAACTGCCACCCCCTGCCAAGTCTGATCTCTAACCAGGGAAAAAAGAAAGAAAATATCAAAGCAAAGTCAGACTTTGGATATGTTCTGCTTATGGTAAAGTAATTCTTGGGGATATAATTATGTCTCCTGAGCCTCTAGACAGAAGACCCAAAGGAGTCATTGAAGAAACTCTGGAGTCTAGACTCACTGCAAAAGGCTCTGAGGGAAAAGAGAAACCCCAAACTCACCCAAGGCCCCAACCACTCAGGGTATAAGAGTGTGAGTGAGTGTGTGTGTACGTTTGTTTTCACGTATGTGCACGTGGGGCCAGAGGGACAACCTCAGCTGTTGTTCAGGCGCCGCCCACTTTGTCTTGTGAGAGTTTTTCATTGGCCCAGAACTGGACCCAGCAGGTTGTCTGGCCAATCTGTGGGCCCTAAGCACTAGCTCTGTTTCCAGAGCATCCACACCGCGAGCACGTGCTGCCAAACCTAGCTTTTTAAAAGGTGAGTTCTGGATACCAACCTTAGGACCTTGTGCCTAGCGTCAGTCTCCAGCTCAGCTGTGGTTTCTAGCTAGTGTTGAGTCTCAGACACATGGATGACCCTTTTAGTTTAGGAGTCAGTGGGCCCAGCTTTCTTAACCAGCTTATTGTGACCGGAAGGACAAGACCCCGATTTGTTTCCCTTGAAAGTCCCCCGAACACCAACTGCGGGATTTTCTGCCTTCGTCACAGTTTTTCACTGTTACCGAGAGAAGGATGTGCAGGAAGGGAGCAGCGTTCATCTCACAGCCGGGCAGCGGAGACGGCAGCGGCGACAGGCAGCGGTGACCGGCAGCGGTGACCTGCAGCGGCAAGGATCTTCAGTGTACAGATCCCGAGCGAGGACTCCACCTTATGAGTTTGGCAGCCGTGTAGTTGAAAGCGGGAGAGTGGTGGAAGGCTGGGGTCTCACAGGCTCGGAAGTGACAGAAAGGTTCTGTGCCCTTCTGTCCCCAGAGAATCCATCTATCCCGTGCCTCTGGTGTCGCCTTGTGGTTTCTCCAACGTCCATTGTGGCCATAGGCCTTTGCCGCAGTCAAAGGGATGAGGCGGTGCAGTCTTAAACTTCCAGCCTCCAAAACAGCGATGGAAACATTGTTGCGACTGGACGTTCAAAGAGAGCAGTGGTTAGTGTTAGCGATGCCTTCCCAGCTCTGTCTACCCATGAACCCATCTGTAGCCAACTTTTATGAAAATGGGATTATGAGGACCGTTCTGTTTTATGACTTATTTGCTAGTTCCTATTCTATTAAATATATATAATTTTTACTTTTAAAATTTTATTATTTTATTTTTTGTATGTGGGTGTGTTTTCCCACCTGTATGTATGTGCACCTTATACATGTCTGATGCCTGAAGAGGCTGGAAGATGGCACTGGTCACCTGGAACTGGATTTACAGATGGTTGTGAGCTGCCACTCGGGACCTCTGCAATGGCAGCAGGTGCTCTCAAACACCGAGCCATCTCTCCAGCCCCTCTTCCATCATTGCTATGGGTGGGTGATTAGTACATTCTGTCTCACACGTGTGGCAAATTTAATCAGTTTTGGGGTGCTCCAAATGTCTTTATTGTTCTAAGCAACCAGGAGTTAGGCATCTTTCTAGAAGTATTTTTGTACATCTGTTGGCTTCTTTTACAGGATAAGTTTTTGTGCATAAAAGGGCCAGTTTAAGGGACAGGGATTGTTTGAGTTTTGAGGGTTGCTCTTTTGGAATACTGTTCTAAATGACTCTTACCTGTCAAAAATGAGAAAGCAGCACTTTATATATATATATAATTCCCTATTCTTGTAGAATAAAATGTCATTTCACTACTGGTTTGATATTTTGGAGTTTTAAAAAATATTAACCCTAATTTTGGACATGGGGTTTTGCCATACACTGCAGGATCACCTGCACCAGCCTCTTGAATGCTGGAACTATAGGAATAAATTTACTTTTTATTGGGCTTAATTCATATAAAGTGAAATTGTTATAAGCATACCACTCTGTGGATTTTAATGTATAGAAATGTTCATTTAACTTTAACCCTGACTGAAATATACATTTCCAACTCCTCCAGAAAGTTCTTTGTGCCTCTCCCAGTTAATTTCCTATGTTCCCTCTTGTCTGCCCATAACCCTCATATACTGGAAATACTCAGTACCTGTGCCTGGCTTGCTTCCTTCCTTGTCTGCCTGCACCCCTTCTTTCTTCTCTCTCTCTCTCTCTCTCTCTCTCTCTCTCTCTCTTTCTCTCTCTTCCTTTTCTTTCCTCCCCTCCTTCCTTCCTTTCCTTCATTCTTTATTTCCTTCCTTCCTTCTTCCCTTCCTTTCTTTTTTTTTTCTTTTTCTTCCTTCCTTTTCAAGTTTTGAGACAGGATCTCTCTGTGTAACCTTGACTGTCCTGGAACTCACTCTGTAGACCAGGCTGGCCTCAAACTCACAGATCCACCTGCCCCTGCATCCCAAGTGCTGGGATTAAAGGCAGGGTCCTGGCCTCTTATACGCAACTCTGTCTGTCAGATTCATCCATATGGTATGCCCATTCATTCATAGCTTGTGCCTTCTTATTGGGTGCATAGTCATGTATGAACAAACCACTCCTTACTCATTCTTTCTTCTGTGGAAGGAAATCTTGATTTTTTTTTTCTACTTGATTTTGCTATGGCTGGGGAGATTCAGGCTCTCACATCCTGGGAGCAGAAGGAGGTGTGGTCACTCTGTATATTTAGCTGTAGTAGATATTTCTAAATAGTTTTCTGAGTGGCTGTATCAACTTACCCACTTGAGAACTGCAGTTGCTCCATACCCTTGCCAGCCCTGTGGTATTTTTAGTTCTTTGAATCAAATGGTTTTTGCTTGTTTTTCTTTATATTTGTTATTATATTATGTAATGTATATCTTAAGATTCCACACACTCTATCATTTGGATTTCTATGTTTCCTTCCCATCTCTTCCCGTCTTACTAATTGCTTTTTGGGTGGCAATGAAATGGCATCTTGTTATATAGCCCATGATGGGCTTGAACTTGAAATTCTCTTGTCTGAACCTCCCCAGTGCTGAGGTGACAGATGTGTGCAGTCACTCAAAGCCCAGATTGCTCCCTTTCCGGGATTGCTTATTTGAGAAGGCTTCTTTCTTTTGTAGCAGGGAGATTGTATTTCTTATTGATTTTTGGGGTTATTATTATAACGCTTGGCTTTGCTTGTTGTCTTTACGTCTGCTCATCCTTGAACAAAACAAGACGGAGTGCTGATAAATCTGGACACTCTCCCGCTGGCTGAAAGCTGCTCTAAGATTGTTCTGAACAATCCTGAGTCCTGACACTTTGCTGAAGACCCTCAGAACAGATACAATAGATATCGTCTTTAGTCTCACTTTTAGTGATTGTCAGGGTGGATTCAGACCTAGGTGGCTGGACCACAGAGGGACAGGGTGCCCACCGCAGAGGGACAGTGACAGAGCTGCTTCTTTTCAAGGCTGTTGGCAAGGATCGTGGAATCTCTTCTAGAACCATTTTTGAGATGGTGGTCTCATCCTATTGTGGGGGTTCTGTGTAGAACAGGTGTGAGCCCTCATTCTGATTCTCCACAGAAGGGGTCACTGTGCGACTGAGATTTCTGATGCATCATCAGAGACAACTTTGGTGGACATTCACCACTCCACACCCAGGATAGAATGCTCAGTGTCTCCTTGACCCCTTGTGGTGGTCTGAATAGGTGTAGCTCTCATTGGCCCATGGGGAATTGGCACTATTAGGAGGTGTGGCCTTGTTGGAGTAGGTGTGGCTTTGTTAGAGGAAGTGGGAGATGGGCTTTGAGGTCTCCTAGTGCTCAAGTTCCACCCAGTGTGGAACAGGTTCCTCCTGGCTGTCTGTGGAGAACAGTCCCCTTCTTTTTTCTGCAGATCAAGATGTAGGATTCTTGGCTCCTCCAGCACCACTGCCAGGCTTCCTGCCATGATGATAATGGACTGAACTTCTGAACCTGTAATCCAGGCCCAGTTATAAGAGTTGCCTTGGTCATGGTATCTCTTCATAGCAATGAAGCCCTACCTAAGATATAGCAACAGCTTTGTCACCTTGCAGGCTGTGCTGATGCTGTATCCCACACATGGCTTAGGTCTAGAAGGTTTCACCAGGTCAGTCCTGTATCTGCTGGGCTATGCTCACATCGAAAACGAGGCTGTGGTTAATCTTTTCAGTGCCTGCCATCTTTCTTGTTTATTCTCTGTCTCTCTGTGTCTCTCTCTGTGTGTCTCTCTCTGTGTCTCTCCGTGTCAGTCTCTGTCTCTCTCTATCTCTCTCCCACTTTTCTTCTTACTGCATCCCTTTCTTCTACCAAGTTCCCATCATATTCTCAGACCCTTTGGTCCTGTTCTTATTTTAAGTTGTGACCTACTGGGATAAACAAGGGGCTACCTGAACAGGCACAGATGTCATGCTTTCTGTCCCATGGAATATGAGGGACTTGCTCTGAAGACAGTGTTGAAAACAAAGACTTCTGTTCTACCAGCCGCCTCTGGGCAGGTTGGAGCCCCTCGAGCCCTCCCCTCCTGTGACTTGAGTGTCCGTTGGCTCCGTTTTATGCAGACCCTATATACAAGCATCACGGTTGCCACAAGTTCACAGATGCTGCAGCCACATCACACATAAGACAGCACTGCACAGCACTGTATGGGTCTCCAGTCCCTCACCCAGCTTCTACCTTCTTTCTACACACTCTTTCATGCCGTTCCCTGAGCCCGGGTGGGGATGATAAGATTTCTGCTGCCACCATGGTTCTGCTCATTCCACACGTGCCATCTGTAATACATACAAGGAGGCCGTCCAACCTTCAAATACACCCAGGGCAGAAGGAGTCATTGACACTTAAGTTTTGCAGATGAGTATGCTGAATCACAGGTAGACCAGATGTCCCAAGGCTTTAGGGTTCAAACCTAAAGCAGGCTGTATCCTGACTCAGTCCCAGCCACTTGCTGCTAGGAAAATGAGGAGTCAGCTGCAAAAGCCATTGGAGTCACACAGCTGTGGCCCAGGTTATGTCTCCAGTTTTGTGGGGCTTTGAAAGTATCCTTTCTCTTCCTCTCCCTACTTCTCTCTTTTCCTCAGCTTCCCTTCACCCCTTCCCTCCCCCCTCATTTCTCCTTCTCTCTTTCCTTGCTTTTTCAATGGGAGAAGTCGATATGCCCAAGCAGGGTGCTGGCTTGATCCTGCCTTCCCCAATCTCAGACGTCCTTTGAACTACTTTAGTATTCTTACTAGGTGAGTTTGTTATAGCTGCTGCAACAAATTACCACAGATCTGGGAGGTTAGAGCAATAGGAAGTCATCTCCCTATAGTTCTGGCGGTCAAAGGCCAGATGTCTGGAATCGGCTGTCATCTAATGGCCTCGCAAGGTCCGGTCATTTTTAAAGGCTGAATCCAAACCTTGGTGCTTTCCTGGCCATTGGTGACAGCTGGAATCCACTAGGGTCCTGTGGTTTGGAGACACATCACTCTATCTCTGCTCCTGTCTTCATGTCACCTCTCTGGTGGGTCAGATCTCCTCTTCCTCTTTTTAGGACATTAGTCACTGGGCTTAGGATGTCATCCCAAGATCCTTAACTTAATCATGTCTATCCAAATAAGGCCATATTCACAGAATAGTGATAGTTGGGGGGAAATCAGAAAAAAAAATTGGTGACCACCAATTTGACTCCACATCATGGGAATGAATCCAGAGCTGCCCTGTGACCTTCATTTTGTAATCTCCCTGTAGGCTGCATCCTTATTTTAGCTCAGGGAGCACCAAATCCAACCTACTGCCCACCCTTATCCCCCTTTCCAGTCTCCACTCTCCCCCAAGTCTCTCCCCTCCCTTTCAGCCGCCCCCAGTTCCTACCTTCCCCCAACCCCTCCCCATCAGTCCCCCTCCCCCTAGTTCCTACCTTCTTCTTAACTCCCCCCAGTTTCTACCTTCCTCCCCACAGTCCTCACCCTTTTCCCAGTCTCCCACTTATCTCCTAGCCCCCTCCAGTCTTCATCTTTCCCCATTTCCCCCTTCCCTCATCTTCCCTTTCAACCCCTGCCCCCAGACCCACCCTCCCCCACCCCCTCATCCCTCCCAGCCTCCATGGTCTCTCCAGTTTCCCTCACTTGTCATACTGTGCACACCTCTGAGATAGACTTTTTCTCTTCAGCTCCTGTCTGTCATTCTTCACCACACCCGTAGGTCATTTCACCTTACACATCCTTGAACAATGCATCTTGGACAGGGATCCCACTTGCCTGTCTGCCTCCGTCCCTCTGTCCCTTTCTCCCTCCCTCCTTCCTTCTTCCCTTCCTTCCCTTCCTGTCTATTTTTCTCACACACATGAGATTAAGGGGGGTGGGTGGGTTCTGTGTCCACGACGCCCACTTTATCAGTGGATTATCTACTGAGATTCTTTCTCTGTTCAAACTATGAGGAGAACGGTTAGCCTAGAGTAGAGTGGTCTCAGCTGGTTGCTTAGCAAGTAAGGAAGTTATCCGTGGCCTTTACTACCTGATACCGGCTCTCCTGCAGCTGGGGATCCTTGGACCACCAACGGTGGGGAACTGAGATTGTTTCTGTAGGGTGTTGGCCCCAGAAGCCATTGCTACTGCTATAGAAAACAGGGCTGGATAGAAGTTTCTGTGACTTCAGTGTTTGAAGCGAATGTGGCAGAGCCGTCTTTTATGAGCCTCACAAACACTATGCCCTCAGCTCAGAAGATTTACCGTTAGATTGCCTATCAGCTCCTGTCCTAGATTCTCTCTTCCTGTAAGCCTGGCTTATCCCCAACCCCCAACTTGATTGTGTTTCTAGTTGCTGTAGAGCAGCGCATGATGCTGTCAGGAGAGCTTCTCATGACAGTCGGTGACATCCCACTGTCTCTCCTCCCCCTGCCTGGGATTCTCAAGTCTTCCAAATCACGTCTTGTCCCCAGGTGGGTCCCCATCTGGGTCTGGAAGCCCTTAAGGGATGTTAAGATGGAGAAGAAACGTGGTGAGGATGAAGACAACAAGCCAGCAGAAGAAAACAGACAATGAAAATGAGCATAAACATCAAGAGATTTCTACCAATCTCAGCAGAAACTGGTTCTCAGCCCAAAGGAGAAGAAAGAGGAGAGGGAGGAGCAGGATTTGGGATTTAAGCCTGACCAAAGACACAAGTGGTGACTAGGTGGCTGTGTCTGACAGTGGGCAGCTATAGCAAGTTCACATGGTCCTCAGCACACGGGGTAAAGGCTGCAGACAGAATAAGCTGAGAAGCCTCTCAGAGTGCTTGGGAAGCTGGTGGTCTAGAAGGTTCCTGGGATGGCACCACCCACAATGGCCTGGGCCCTCCCCCATTCATCACTAATCAGGAAAATGCCCTACAGCTGGGTCTTAGGAAGGCCTTTTCTCAGCTGAGGCTCCCTCCTTTCAGATAACTTTGTCCTGTGTCAAGTTGACATAAAACTAGCCAGCCCACTGTTGAGGAGATGAAACACCGTTACCAAAAGCAGCTTGGAGAGGAAAGGGTTTGGCTTAATCTTCCACATCACTGTTCATCACCGAAGGATGTCAGGAAGGGAACTCACACAGGGCAGGAAACTGGAGGCAGGAGCTGATGCAGAGGCCATGGAAGGGTGCTGCTCACTGGCTTGCTTCACTAGCTTGCTCAGCCTGCTTTCTTATAGAACCCAGATCACCAGCCCAGGGATGGCTCCACACACCATGGACTGGCCCCTCCCCCATCAATCATTAATTAAGAAAATTCCCCACACGCTTGCCTACAGCCCAATCTTTTGGAGGCATTTTCTCAACTGTGGTTCTCTCCTCTCTGACTTCAGCTTGTGCCAAGTTGACATAAAAGTTACCAGGATAGATTTATTTAACCCATTCTTTTTTAAAGATAACATCATTGGTTAGTATAGAAAGCACTAGGTTTCACTGTGATGTCTCACACATTTGTGAACTTGGTGCCCTTCTTTTCTCTTCCCCATGGCTGTCACCTCCGACCCCTTCCATCTTGTTCCCCCCTTTTCCCTAGACCAAGTCCTTCTATTTTCCTTCTTACACATGCTCTGTTACCCTCTCTGTTTTCCCCTTAAAAGCTTTTCCTCTTATTCCTAGCTTCATAGTTCCCCACACATGTGCACACATGCACATATCATTTTACATCCAGTTTCTGCAAATGAGAGAAAACACGGGAATTTGTCTTTCCTGTGTCAGACTTCTGTCCTTTAACGTGATTATTTCCAGTCTGGCTCATCTTCCTGCCAATCTGTGATTTTGCTTTTCTTTAACACTCTGCTGTGTGTGTGCCATATTTCCCCTGTCCGTTCATCTGTCTGGTTTCGTGTCCTGGCTCCTGGGAATAGTGTAGCAACAACCACGACTTGTTCAGGTGTCTCTCCGGTGTGTTCACTGGGAGCCCGTTGGGTGCACAACCAGGAGTGGTTGAGCTGGGTCATGGGGTAGCTCTGTTTGTGGCCTTTAAAGAACTTTGGTAATGGTTTCCACAGAGGCTGCAAAAAGCTTTCATCCCTCACAGTAAAAAAGGATGCTTTTCCTCCCATATCCTTCCTTGTCAGTGTCTGCTGTTGTTTAGGAAGACGGTCATTCCTACTGCAGCAAGGTGGACTCTCAAACGATGTGTGAGAGAGAGACAGAGACATAGAGAGAGACAGAGTGAGAGACAGAGACAGAGACACAGAGACACAGAGAGAGACAGAGAGTGAGAGACAGAGACAGATAGAGAGAGAGAGGATGGAAAAGATGCACTTGGACCATGACAGGCATGTATAGTTTAAAAGACAAACTCTTGTGTGGGTCCTCCTGTGTGACAGGGCCTCAGCCACCACTGTGTGTTCCAGGTCAATGTGCTTCTGAGGATCACCCCGTCTCCACCTCTTGTCTCGTAGTAGGAGCACTAGGCTTACAGATGTGCCCTTTACACCTAGCTTTTATGTGGTCTCTGGGCATTTGAACTCTAGTCTTTATGCTTTTGCTTCAAGTTCTTTATTCACAGAGCCATCTCTCTGTTTATAAAACAATCTTAATGTGAACTTTTCTAATGGCTAGGAAGTTGAGCATTAAAAAGGTTTTTATTCAGCTTTCTTTTTTTTTTTTTCTTGAAAAAAAAATGTTGAAAATAAGTCTGAGCTGGGAAATTCACTCTCCTGAAATCGAAAAGCCTGGGGTCAAAACTCCTTTAGCTACACTGGGCTGGAAAGCCACAGACCCTGTCAACCCCTATACCGATGCAGATAAAGAATCTCCAGCTTGCTATGAGCATCCAGCTATAAGAGGGCGCCGCCGGTTGTAGAGTGCTTTGTAATGTGTTTAGCATCTTCCTTAGAGCCTGAACAGGATGGTTCATTATGATGGTCCTAAAAATAAGAAACCCCAGATCACTTCCTGGGCTCAGCCTCTGGCTCAGCAATTGTTTGTGAGAATGTTTGTCACTGGATACAGTGATAGGTGGTGTTTGTGGGTGTCACCTTTATCCCAGGGACACAGAGCAGGCAAGGTTGCAGGACTGTGTTTTAAACCATGATCACAGTCATCAACAGTAAGGAGGACATACATTACACGCAATATTTACATGAATACATGAGTGAGTGGGAGGGCGTGGCATATGTATCCTTGTGTGTGGTATGTGGGTATATATGCTATCTGTGTGGTGTATATTTCTGTGATGTGTGTGTGTATGTGTGGTATATGGATTTGTATTGTGTATGTATGTGTGTGGTTTGTGTCTGTGATGTATATATATATGTATGTGTGATATATGGATTTGTGTGTGTGCGTGTGTATTTGTGTGTGCTGTATGTCCGTGATGTATGTGAGTGTATGGATTTCTGTATGAATGTGTGGTGTGTATATTTGTGATGTGTTTGTGTGTGTGTGGTGCATACTACTTCCTAATTTGGTGTGTTCTAGGCAAGGCTTAGGAATCTGTAAATTTGAAGGCTCCACACATGGCTCTTATTATCACTACTTTGAGAGCTGCCCAGACCTTGCTTTTTCTTCATGAAGAAACGCAAGCCCAGGGAGCTGGCACTTCGGTGAAGGTCACACAGCTGAGAGGAGAAGCAGGGCCCAGCGGCCCTGATTCCAGCTCAGTAGGATTGTGATAAACCATCCAAGTGACTTCCTGTGCACTCACAGCTGGAGAGCACACGTCTTGCCTGCAGTGACTGGCCAGGCCGCTCTCCTTAGCCAAGTGTCTGGTGACTGTAGGGGACAGCAGCAGCAGCTGTAGAGGGCCCTGCATCCTGCCAGGAGACCAAGAGTCCTGCATGCCTGCAACATGGTCCAGTCCCCAGGACCCTGGACTCCTATTAGGGATGGCTTGACCTCTTGATGTGTGTGCTCCTGGGGGCGTGTGTCTGGTCTCGTTCAGATCTCAATACTGAACTGCTGTGGGAGGAGAAGGGACAGGAGCCATGACAGCCAAAGTCTTCCCTTTCCCAAGGTCTGTTAGGGGCAGCATGAAGGAAGGCAGGCTAAGGGAGACCAAATGGAGGCTAGAAGGTCTGTGGCGGGCTCCCTCAATATGCTGGCAATATCTCGCTTCTGTATCCAGGGCCAAGTGTAAGGGGTCTGCTTGTTGGGCCTGGTGCTTGCTAGCGTTCCAGCAATTCGTGTCAGGAGAGGGACAGGCAGACACAAATCCATCTGAGCACATAATGAATCACAACCCTGTAGTATTATTCCCTCAAAGACCCTATCTTCCTAATTAATTAACCCATATTGAGAAAAGTACCTGCTTTTAATTATTGTTATTTCTAAATTTCACCCATAAAAATGTGTGCAGATGTTTTCTCTTTGTTTTAAAAGGAATTGTGTAACATCCTTGACTTTGCTTTCTGACTTACAACTTTTCATTGTGTGTGTGTGTGTGTGTGTGTGTGTGTGTGTGTCATTCTTGGTTTTTTATTTGTTTGTTTGTTTTTTGAGACAGGGTCTCACAATGTCCTGAAACTAGCTCTATCAACCAGGGTGACTTGTACTCGGAGAGATCCACTGCCTCTGTCTCCCACGTGTTGGGGCTAAAGGAAGGCCCAGGTCCCCACTGCCTGTGCACGTAAGTAGAGGCAAGACTTTAACATCGAGCGTCCTCCTGCGTTGTTATTTTATGTGTATTGGTGTTTTGACTGCATGTCTGTCTGTCCACCACACATGTGCAGTGCCCACAGAGGCCAGAAGAGGGCATCAAATCCTGGAACTGGAGTTACAGGTAGTTGTGAGCGCTGGGAATTAAACCGGGGATTTAGGATAGTGCTGGTGCTCTTAAATGCTGAGTCAGCTCTCCCGGCTCTCAACGTTATGAGACAAGCTCTCTCACTGAGGCTGGAGCTTACGGCCTCAACCAGAGCATCTAGCCAGGAGACTGCAGGGCTCTTCCTGCCTCTGCCTCCCCAGAACTGAGGGCATGCTGCTGCCACACCTGCCTTTTTATGTGGGTGCTAGAGGTTCAGATACATCATGAGCTTGCGTAGTGAGCTTCCTCAGCTGAGCCATCTCTCAGGCCCTCCCCTCTGCCGCTGTAAAGTAAGTTCGCTGACTGACTCTTGGGGGTGCATTCAGTCAACAGGACTGTGATGTCAAGAGACGGCAGAAGACAGACCATGCCACAGAGTTGACGGGACTTGAGACCGCCTGGTTCCCTAATACCCAAGACTTAATTGCTGTGAGGGGACAATGATCCGAAAGCTTCTAGGGCCGCAGAGCTTTTCCTTGTTGGCCGTTCTGGGACCAATGACCCATGTGTGGAGCAGTCTGCTGGCCATGATGCACAGTACCTCATTCTACAGTCCCCAGAGGACATTACCCATTGTTCAGTTGTGCAGCCCTTAGATTTCCAGCTGATACCAGGAGTAGCTTCCCCGCTGTGCTTTCCTTAAGACCGGCAGCCTGGCTCATAGCTGGCATTGGGGGTGAATAGCTTTCAAATCTCATCAGTCCAGGGAACAGGTAAGAACCGGTTCCCCAGCCAGGGGAAAAACACAACAAATATTTTGGACTGAGCCATGTGCGCCCTATCTTGCTGGAGCTTGCATGCTCCTTTGGAGGCTCTTAGACGGCTCTTAATTAATTGCTGGAGAGCCAAGTGGAGCCATCTTGTAAGCGCCTCTCTTGTGCTAATCTGATCCAGCCGAGCAGGGGGAGGGCGCAGAGCTGGCCTGGATTGGGGATATAGATGGGACAGGCCGGGGCCTGAGGGCTTAGTGGCTCAACCCTGAAGTTTGGGATGACATTTAAAATGGCCAATCCGTTGGCCAAGCAACAGACTCTTTCTCCCAAGCAGAGAAAGGCCTTCTCTTAGCTTAGAAAGGAGGGACCCAGAGTCAAATCTTAGTCTTGTCCCTAGCCAGCACCTTGGGTCAATTAACTCTTTAAGCGCCACAGAGTCACCAGCACAGCAGACACTGATTCTACATCTCAGGTCACCGAAGAAACCAAGTAAGACATGGATGATGACGTCACAGGAGTCCAGGTCCTGATCCAAAGGCTGTTGGCCAGCTGGGCACGCTGGCATGCAGAGGCAGTGCTGACCCTGGGCTGTGGCCAGCTGGGCACACTGGCATGCAGAGGCGATGCTGACCCTGGGCTGTGGGAAAAGCAGAGGAGTTCTACAGGCTGGGTACACGTTTCTGAGGATTGAACAAACAGCGGGTATCAGGGGTTACATGCAGGGATGCTGGAGGGTAGAGCTGGGGCTACAAATGTCAGGGAGCACATCCCCAACTCCTGTGTATTAGTGGATACAGCTCCTACAGGGTCTGCAGAGCGTTGGGTCCCCACAACCATGGAATCCACGGTAAAGCAAACAGCACACAGCCACACCTCTCTCCTCATCTTTCGGTCCTTCCATCTTCTCAGTCTATGCTACGGAAGCTTGTATTAAGCACAGTCTTGGTGTCAAACCAACGTCTCACCCTGACCCCTTTTGGTTTAGTGACTTTGAATAGTGATTAGTCATTTAGGAACAGACTCTGACTCCAAGAGACTTCCATCAGTAGTGACCTTGGCAAGAAGGCAGAACCCAGGGTGAGCAGAGCATACTTGGGTCACACCGAGGTGGTGGTTCGTAAAGAGAGAGCGGGGGAGTGGGAGAGAGCCCAGAGAGGCTCAGAGGAGTCTGGGAAGTGGGAAGCTTCAAAGGGTCAGTGTGCAGTGTGATTAGACCAGCTGTGCCTGGTAGCTGCCAACTGCTGAAGTTTGGCTCCTTCTCACAGGTGCTGCAGGCTGGGCCCTATCTTCAAGAGTTGGCTGCTACAAAGAGTAAATTTATTGTCAGCCTTGAGCTTCCTGAGGCAGGCATTTTGTGTGGGCAGAGACACATGAGGGATGTGGCCACGACTACTAGAAACTATGTTAGCATTTGTTTCAGCTTTTCTAGGTGAAAGCTGAGATCTCATAAGGAAGAGGGTTTTGAGGAGCCTGCCCAGAGTTGTAACATGGCGAGAGGCTTTGGTGTCCCTTTTGAGATTCCGGTTCACCAGCCCCGCTCTGTGTCCTTTATCGGTTTTTTCCCCTCGTGCTTACTCCAGGAGTAAGGACAGGTCCTGATGCTTTTGTGGCTTGCCAGTGCACTCGGGTCGTTCCTTTTCTAACCAACTGTCGGTCCATATCTCAGAGGATCAAATCAACGAGGCTTGTTGGGCTCAGCCAGGGTAGGAGGCAGGCATCGGTGTGAGGCCAGTGCCTAAGAACTGGCTGTGCTGGTTAGAGGAGAGGTGTGCAGAGAGGCCTGGGTTGGAAGCATCAGACAATCTCACCAACACAAGCACATCAAGGTGAATTCAAGCCACTGACATTCTAAAATCCCTGCAAGTGTGACAAGGTGGATGGCCTCTAAGGAGCTGTCCTCTAAGGAGCTGGCCTCTGGGGTAAGCCCCTGAGGCACACAGGACTTTCTGCACTTAGATTTTCATCCCTCAGTTTGGGGAGAGCTCACCAAAGCCCAGGGAACGGTGGGCAGGGTGCTGGGGTTGATCCTTTCCACAGGCTGTTCCTGATCTGGGGCTGGTTCACTGGGATATAAAAGTATAGTCCTCCTCTTGCCAAATGTGGTGGTGCACACCTGTAATCCCAGTACTCAGAGGCAGAGGTAAGAGGGCCGCTAGTTCAAAGTTAGCCCGGGCTATATAGGAGGGATATCTTGTCTCAAATATGTATATATTATTTATGTATATTTATTATTCATATATATAGTTTGCCCAAGGCAAACTACAAAACAAAACAAAACAACAAAAAAAAATTTAATTCCCTCCCCCTTAGTCCTTAGTCCATTTTTTATTGCTAGAAAAGATATCAAAATATAAAGAAAAGATGTTTACTTGGGTTCACAGTGCTGATGGTTACAGTGTCAGTTTGGTGAGGTAACACTGTCTGTTGAGGATCCTCCTGGCTGTTCTGAAAGGGTGTAGAAGCAGAAGGAAACATGGTTGCATGCAGAAAGGGTCAAGCATAGGGTTGGCCTCACCTCATAATGAGTAAGTCTCACAGTGACCTAACACAGCCCTTTAAGAAAGTCTCTCATTTCTGCTGAGGGCAGAAGCCTCTTTACCTGAGGCCCTTCCTCCAGGCCTCACCTTGGAAGGGGTCAAGGACCTTGACACCACCACACTTGAGAAAAAACTTTTACCACATGAACCCTAGGGGGTTGGGCCAGGTCCTAACCCCAGCAGCCCACGTGGGCCTTTGTGTGAGAACCAGAGGACCATGTTGGGACCCTGGAGCTACAAACATGGCTGGGCTTCCATAGCCTACACTCCATGTGTGTGTGTCCCTTCCCACTATAGCGACTGTGCCACTTAAAGAGTCTAAATCTGCGTTGTCCTTTCCTTGGTGACAGTTTTAGTTTGCTTTCTATGGTTGTGATAAAACACCAGGACCAAAAGAAAAGGGTTTATTCCACCAGGGAAGCCAGCGGAGGTACTCAAGGCCAGAACTGAAGCAGAGATGCTGGAGGGATGTTACTTCCTTCCCACGCATAGCTCAACAACCTTTCTTATATAGCCCAGGACGACTTACTCTGAGCTGGCACCGCCCACAGAAGGCTGGGCCCTCCCACATCGATCATTAATCAAGGAAATGCTCCGCAGACTTACCTACAAGCCAGTCCGATAGAGTCGTTTTCTCAGCTGAAGCGCTCTCTCTTCCCACGTGATCCTGGCTTGTGTCGAGTTGACAAAAACAAACAAGAAAAACCAACCAAACACAGTGGCACGTCATTGGTCGCTCTATAAAAACTGTAGAAACAATGACTATCTACAATTTTATCTTGTTGCACAGTCTCTGCCCCCGTGGAGCTGACACTTGGTGTAAATAAAGGCATACAAGGCAAATGCCAAGCTGTGGTCCAGACGTGAGGGCTGAGTGCTTCCTAGAGAACTGGGAAGCTGCCCTGCAAAAGGATGCTCAGCGTTCTCGGAGAAGACAGCATTGGTAGCAAGCCTTGAGGGTGCTGTTTCTGGAACAGGCCCAACAGCAACTAGTTGGAGACGCACAGTTCGGTGCTGACAGTTCACCACAGGCTCACACAGCTCCGGAGCCATGGCTTCCTGCTCTGTGCAGAGACGTCTGATGCCACCAGGAAGCAGGCTCTATGGGTGAGCTCTCCCAAGTGATCTGCAGCCCAAACTGGAGAACAATCAACTGCCTCTGTCCACGAGAGGAGAGACGCGGAGCCCACAGGTCGTACGAATGGGTCGCCGTTGGCTAAGAGCTCTGGTGTGATTAGGGGGACACTCAAAAGCTCAACCAACAGATGCAGGGGGGTGACCAATTGGGGAAAGTGAAGCTGCCTTGTGCTGACGCATGGATCAGAGACACAGAGAGGAAGAACGTGAATGATAGTTGAGCAAAGTCTCCAAGGTCCCGTCACACCTCGGTTCCACAGGGCCAGGACTCCACTCAAAGCCTTTCTCCTTAAAGATGTTTGACTTTGTTCTCTTTCCAGGGCTTGACAGCAAAATTCACCTCAGGGCTTCTTAGGGTATCTCCTCCTGGGCTTCAGTTTCAAAGGAAAATTTTGTTTTTGTATTTGTTGTTGTTGTTTTGTGTTTTGTTTTTAAGACAGGGTCTCACATAGCCTAAGATGATCTTGAACTTCTCATCCTCCTGCCTTGACATCCAGTTGGCTGGGATTCCGGGCCTGTACCACTGTGCCCGACTCACAAAACACTGGAGATTGAACACAGGACTTCCAAAACGCCAGGCAAGCATCCTGCCAACCCCGATATACCACAGCTCTAACCTGGGAGATTTGTAACTCCGGGTATATGGGTATATAAAATGGATCCACAAATAAAATAATTACTGGTAATAAATCATAAAGAAATTTACTTTAACCACAGAAGAGAGAGGAAGGATTTTGGGAGCCAGAGGGGCCATGGACATCGCGAGAATACAGCCCACAGGATCCACTAAGCAGAGCTCATATGGGCTCAGACACGGAAGCAGTCTGTGCTAGGCCCTCAGCATATGTGGTATGGTTCAGCTTGGCGTTTTAGTGGGGCTCCTCATAGTGGGAATGGGGGTGTCTCTGACTCCTTTGCCTGTTCTTTGGGACCTTCTCCTCCTACTGGGTTTCCTCATCCAGCCTTGATGTGAGGATTTGCGCCTTATTGTAACTTGCAAAGCCATGCTTAGTTGATAACCCTGGGAGGTCTCCTTTTTTTTTTTCCAGGAAAAAAGCAGGCGAGTAGTAGATCTGGGGGAGAGAGCAGTTCAGGGGACAGACTAGGGGAGGGGAGGGAGGGGAGGCTGTAGTCAGGATATATTATATGAGAAAAAATAAATAAAAAGAAAATTAAAAATAAAAAAATTAAAAATTAAAAAAATTAAAAATTACTTTAAAATAATGCTTTGATATACACATAATTTTATCATTTATTAGTAATGGAACCAAATTCACACACTAATGTAGGTATTTGGGATTGCCTAACCCAATCCAGTTCAATCCAAATATGTTAATTTGGTAATTAAATGCTGAGGAGTAATCATAGAGAAAGAATAAATATCTTTGTTCCCCATAATTCAGCCTCTGTGTTTTCTGTAGTAGAAAACGTCCTGTGTATGAGTAAAGAACAGCAAGTAGTAACACACGAGGGTCTTGAGTCCAGGCCACGATGTTTAGGCAGGGTTTTGATTTAGGTTTAGAGTTTTGGTGTTGCGTGGTGAGAAGTCCGGCGCAGAGCAGACTGTGCTCAGAACCAAGGGCAGAGTGAAGAGTCACATGGTGCGGCTCAGGCTAGTGAGCGTTTGCCAGAGACACAGCAGAGCTTCCGTGTGTTGTCCCTCTTGGTTCCACGCTGAGTTCAGCTTTGACTGTGAGGCCTTTTGTGAGTCTCAGTCACCCTTCTGTCTTTATGACTCCAGGTGGGGTCACAACTCACAGTTTAAGAAGCTTAGACCTTTTGAGCTGTGCAAATTGGAGAGCCTGCTGTGTGCTACACAGTATCCAATCCCTGTTTGCTTTTCTACACTGGCGTATTTACTCACTCAAGCCATGGGAGCCTGAGTCTCAGGGAGGCTCTGCAGTGTAGAGATCCAGAGCATGGCTTCTGAGAAGAGACGCCCACAGTGGGACCCCCACTCTGCCTCTTATTAGCGGGGTGACCGAGAGCTACACATGTTGCCTAACTTATCACCGGTTAATAAGAAAATAATAACCACACCTACAATATGACTATTTTCACGGTTAAATGAGATAGACTGCCAATGCAGGGTACTCCATAAATGATTAGGGACAGAGTTAGCTCCTGAGGTGTTTGCTGTGTGTTGCTGTGACTGTCTGTGGCTGGGATGAAAGGGCATGTAACTTGTGCCTGTCTGATTAGTGACCTGGGAGAAGCTAAGCTGGCTCTTCTTCAATTGCCTCTGCTAGATTAGATAAACCCAGGTGCCCAAGCCTATCCCACGACCATTTTTATGCTGATGGAGCACAGGCAGGGTGCTCCTAGACAATAGGCTAAGCCTCACTTAGGTCTCATTTGTCCCATTCATAGATGAAGAAAGTGGCATTTTATGACAATGAACTATACCCAAGTTCACACAGATAATTTGGGCAAGGCTTGAACTCTCTGCATTCCCCCATCTAACTGCAAAGTCCACCTGCCACCACACCAAATTACCTGATTTTAAGAAGCGAGGGGAAGAATAAGGGTAGTATAGTTTGTACGTTTCACTGAGGTGGGTTGAAGGAGACCTATTCAATTGGCATCAAGGGCAAGCAGGTGGAATGGCTCAGCAATCAGGGCTGTTGAGCTATTGGCTGAGTTGGGTTTGTGTTAATAACTG
Organism: Micromys minutus; assembly: GCF_963924665.1. NCBI lineage: Eukaryota > Metazoa > Chordata > Mammalia > Rodentia > Muridae > Micromys > Micromys minutus. The sequence continues at coordinate 4,249,155 of NC_137976.1, read as the reverse complement.
TACCACCCAGAATGAGTCCCTGACACTTTCAGGATATTGTTTTTTCTTCTCATGTACAAGGAGAGGTTTTATATTACGCACCTGTGCGCTAGCATGCTCTTCTCTCGTAAAACAATATAGAATTTGCTTTTTGTCTGAGCTGGACCAAGTCTGGAGCATCTAAGCAGCATTTTCGAACAGAGTGCCACATTTCAAATCTATTCAGCTTTGTGTTTGCATTGAGGTACGTGTGTATAGGACATGTATGTCACAACTAGTGGTTTAGCCTAGTATTCATTGTCTGGCCACGGAAGTTGTCTTAGTCAGGGTTTCTATTCCGGCACAAAACATCAAGACCAAGAAGCAAGTTGGGGAGGAAAAGTTTTATTCAGCTTATTTCCACACTGCTGCTTGTATTAGTCAGGGTTCTCTAGAGTCACAGAACTTATGAATAGTCTCTATATAGTAAGGTATTTATTTGTTGGTGACTTACAGTCTGAAGTCCATTTTTTTTTTTTTTTTAACAAAGGCCGGCAGCAGCTGTGAAGGATCTAGCAGATACTCATTCCCACAAGGCAAGCAGGCTAAGAGAGAGAACCTTCCTTCTTCCAAAGTACTTACGTAGGTCTCCAATTGAAGGTGTGTCCCAGATTAAAGGTGTGTGCCACCACACCTGGATCTGGGACTTGCTTGTCCCAGATGACCTTGAGCTCAGTGATCTCCTTGCCTTAATATCCTAAGACTCTTAGTCTCTATGCCTCGAGATCAGATCAGAGGTGGGCCTCCTAATTCTGGATTGTGGTTCATTTGAGATATAGTCAAGTTGACAACTAGAAATAGCCACTACACTGCTCATCACTAAGGGAAGTCACACAGGGCAGGAACTTGGAGGCAGGAGCTAATGCAGAGGCCATGGAAGGATGTTACTTACTGACTTGCTTCCCCTGCCTTGCTCAGCCTGCTTTCTTATAGAACCCAGGTATACCAGCCCAGGGATGGCACCACCCACAATGGGCTGGGCCCTCCCCCTTGATCACTAGTTGAGAAAATGTCTTACAGCTGGATCTCATAGAGGCATTTCCTCAGGGAAGGCTCCTTTCTCTGTGATAACTCCTGCTTGTGTCAAGTTGACACAAAACCAGCCAGCACAGAAGTCAATGTAAAAATTCCCCCTTTAGACACATACTGTCTGTGATTGCTGTTGTAGAATTCTGGCTACAGATCCACAGACAATGAAGTTCTATCCCTGATGGGAAAGGTAGCCAGACACAGTAGCTGGTTTGGCTAAGTCACTAGTTGTGACATGCGGTCTGTGGCCATCCATGTGACTCTGAGGAACAGCTGAACTGAGATTCCTTCTCACAGCCTCCTGTCAGCCCTTCACCCCTGGCTGTGTCCACTAGGCTTCAGCCATGATACCTCAGCAATGCTGTTAGTTATTGCTACGAAAGGGACTCTTCCTTCTCCTGGAACTTGGATTCCAGTTATATAATCCATCCCCATGCTCAGCTTTACATATCTTATATTCAGTTTCTATAGGTTAAGTACCATTTAAAACTATATTTTGGTCTATCTAATTTTTTTCTCTTGACTTGTCTTCTGGTTCGAGAATATCTTTTCAATATTTCCTTTTTCTGTCTCTGTGTGAGTGACACCTTGTGCGTGGGTGTCAGCGACGGCAGAAGAAAGAGTCAGATCACCCAGAGCTGGACTTAGAGGCGGTTGTGAGTGGCCTGGCGTGGGAACTGCTTTCTTTTAGCCACTGAGACTTTATCCAGCTCACGTTAATTCTTCCAAGTGCTCTATTTAGTAGGTTCTTAACTTAAACTTGAACATTTTCAGCTGTAATACATAGATAGATCAGTTCAGGACTCTGTCAAGTCTCAAAATAGTTACCTAGTTTTGTAGACTTTTTAATCATTTATGCATTTCAGGGTCCATTTTGGATAACTCCTATGAGAGCGTCTATTTATTTATTTGTTTGTTTATTTTGTTGGGCTTTTACATTTTAAATGTCATGTTTGGGAATTTCATACACACATGTAATGAATGTGTTTTGATCAAATCTACCAGCTATTTGTTCCCGTCTAGTTCCCCCCCGCCCCTTCCACCAATGTCCCATCTGCTTCCTCCCTACTCCACCTCCCCCCCAAAGGCATGCATTTGTTTTCTAAACCCAGAGTTCAGGCAGTGCTACCTGTGTGTGCACGGGTGTGGGACCCTTTACTTATGCACGGCTGTGTACCCCTGAAGAACATCAACTTTTTGTCTCCCACTAGCCAATGGCTAATAGCTCCTCACCTGGGGTTAAGACCTCTTGGGGCCCTTCACCGTCCCCGCTGAGGTTTCTGCTGCCTTGGCCTCATCAGGTCTCGAACATTCAGTCCTAGACACTGTAGGTTTCGGTGTATAACTGAACAATAACTATACCTGCCAAATCCTGGGACCTGTCTTTCACCTGTAATTCATCTGGCTTTTCTGTTATCCATTTACGTCTTTTGGTTTGCCCAGTACTTTGTGTTGAACCAAACTTTTTTGAGCTTATTTGACACCCTGCATGTGTTTTTATAGCAGTTTAGAATTATTTAGAGCAATTCATGCGACACTGGGCTGGTTGGAGTCCCAGCTCCTGTGTGTGAAGCTGTACGCTCTAGTCTCTCTTGCTCCTTGGGTATCCCACCAAAATGCATGTTCTTTAACCAGTAATGCCTTTCTGTAAAAAAAAAAATTCCATGTCTTGTCTCTTCATTCTTTAAGAATAACAGAGGTTTATAAACTGCTTAGCGTCGTTGAGAAATGAAAAATTGACCTAAGGAGAAAAGGTAGGAAAATTGACCTAAGGAGAAAAGGTAGAATCAAATCTCTGTTGGGCTCACCTTCTCCCATTCCCACATGCCCTCTCTTCCCATGAGAGTGTGTCCTCAGATTTCTTCCTGTTGGTTTGATATCTTCAAACATTGTCCTGCACATGGTCACGGATGCACACATGCATATACACTCTCTGAAGGTTTAGAAAATTGTTCCCGGTAGATGTGTTGCTCTCTAGCACAGGAGCTCATCAACTCTGGAGGAAGAAAACTTACATAGTTTTCACTGACCAAATGGATACCTAGCTAATTTCAGAGTAGGCTGCCTGGTGTATGTCTCAGAACCAGGCCTTTGAAAACCTAAATCTCACCGAGAGTTTCAGTAACTTCGTCGGTACAAGCCAAGAGCCACCCCACTAACCCCGTACTCGATTTCTCTCTTCTGCCATCTTGGATCTGTGTAGGGAAAACTCAAGCTAGCCAAGAGCTCATGTTTGAATCCCGTAGTGAACTTCGAGATAGAATTTTATTTTTCACCCATTCATCTATTGCCTGTTGGTGGCAGGCTCTCACTATGACGCTCAGGCTGGCCTCAAACTCATGATCCTTCACTTCTGCCTCCCCAGTGCTGGTTGTAGTTACGTAATGTCACCACGCTTGGCCAAAATGGTGAATTAAAAGATATCCAAAAGCAAAACCAAGCAATCCAAATGTGGTGACCATTACCCAGTGAAGCAGGGCATGTTGGACCCTAGGCTATGCATACCTCTGCAGTCATTACATGTACTTCTAGTCTGGGCAGCTCCTCCAGGAAAAATCAAGTTCTGTGGGATCTTGCTTGTGTCCTGACTCTGATACTTTCTGTCATCATTGTGACCAAATGCTTTTGAATGAGAACGGCAACTCCTTACAAACCACTCATCTTCTGGCTCAGACCTGTCCTTTTAAAATTCGGTTGCATTAAAGCGAGGGGCCCCGGCCTTTTAATATGTCAGAGATGGAGCTGAGTATTCTTCATTAAAGGTACTTATTTTCCCAACTGAATCCCAGGATTCAGTGCTGAGACAGAGATGAAGAGACTAATAGATCCTGCTGAGGGAACCACCCGCTAAGTGGTAAATACAGTGTGTTTTAAACTAGTGACAAACCCAAGGGCTGAACTGACTCTTTGATCTTTAAAAGGCTCATAAACAGGGCAGTGCACTTCAGCCTGTATTTATGTATTCAAGTATTGGGAGGAAATCCAAGCAGAGTCTTGGGCTGCAGGAGCTGGCAGTTTAGACAGAAGAAGAGCAATTCCATGGCCTTTTTACACAGGAGGCAGGCTTTTCTTTCCTCCTGTTAACCAATGAGCTAGCAGCTCGGAAGGCTTCTTTTTATGTGACACTTGAACCAGTCATTGTACAGATGTAAGATGTTTGCGAAGAGAAAGACAGACAGTTGAAATCAAAAGAAAGAATGCTTTTGTTTCTGAGTTACATCTGTGGTAGGAGCCGTTCCTGTCTGTCCTGATGAAGAACTCTGACTATCAATGCCTCGGTGCCACCCACATACACAGATTTCTCCCCCCATCCCCACTTTTGCACTGAGATCATGAACCACATCTGGTCAGTTAATTTATGAACAGCTTGCCTATCTCATGGAACAGCCATGAGCAAGGGCACCACGAGGGCTTTGGGGATAGATAGCTCTTGTTAAGAAGTAGTTTAAAAAGTTAGATATTGAGGCCATTCATATCTGGGAACAGTTTCGTGCTAGTGTGTTATCTATCCCCTTCTAATTCAAAATGATCAAGTCCTTGAGAAGAAATACACTGTACTTGTGTGTAAGAGTCCAAGATACCAAAACAGAAACCTCAGTGATGATGCCTGCAGCAGCCACACTGCCTTTTACCTGGTTGCTGTGGTAACTACAGGTGTGCACTGGTCACGTGACTGGTTGGCTTCTGAGATTCCATAGGAATTGTGGACAGCATCGAGCACAGTTGATCAAAACTACAGTTTGATCCATCATCACTTCACTTAAACCATGTTCTGTGAATTATGATGAAGTAAATGTGTAAATAACTAATCACCTAAGCTGATAGAAAAGACATTCCAGAACCCTTAGTAAATCCTTGTCTCATAAAACATAAACAAACATATTAGTCAATTTCCTGTTATTATCACAAAGTACCTGAAACCAGGTACTTTGTGGAAAAAAGAAAGAAAGCTAAGAGCTGAAAATCCAAGATGGGTATTCTCAGCAGTTGGTCTCTGCTAAGGGAGCCTGTGTGTGCAGACAGTGTCCTGAGGAGGACGTGTAAGCAGAAGAGATCACAGGCTGAGACAGGAAGCCAGGATGAGCCCAGGGAAGGGCCAGGCTTGCTCTTTTATCAACTTTCTCATGAGAGACACACTATTTCCAAAGACAGCACTCCCGGTGACTGACTGACTTACTCACCTTCCCCTAAAGAACACAGTCCCATTACTCCTCACTTCTCAGGGAAGGGGCTTCAGACATAGAACCTTTTGTAGGATGCTCTGCACTCTGGTCACACTGTGATCACTGAGTAACCTTAATCAGTACCTCAATTTTATGTCAACACCTATATGTAGATACCCACAGATACAGTATCTAGTTGTGTCTGGTTTTGAGTTTCCTACAGATAAAGTTATACTCTAGGTATTCTGATTATTACACACAGTGGTTACCCATTTTCATCCCCTTGTACTATCTATCCACCATGAGAATACAACAATGTTTCTATCCAGTCTTCAGGTGCCGGACCCTGAGTTTCCAGCTGTTAGAAGCACTTGAGCCTTTCTTCTGGTGCTCAAGAATAGAGACTATGAGACTTTTTTCTCCTAGTGGTGGGAATGTTTGGACTTTGAACAGAAATATGTTCATCTTTTTAGGAGTGGTGATACATTGTGTCCCAAGGTGGTTGTATAAATTTATATCCCCAGCTGTGGTCCAAAGCTCACTCCTGCTCCTGTTCATGTTTTGTATTGTGTTTCTTTCCAATCTCATCCAAGCCTTTATCATTTGTGGCAGATGGATACATAAACCTTCAGGTTTAATGACTTGTTTCTGTTGCTGTTTGCAAGCGAGGATTCCCAGAGATGTGTTGAACAGTTAAAGAGAGAGATAACAAATGACAAATAAGAATGGGGCACTGGGAAGAATGGGAGGAGGGAAGTAGGGCCAGTTCCCTGAGGAACTCAGGTCGTCACAAACCTCAGGGAGGAGTTGGGGGTGGGCAGGCATCAGGGTTCCACATGGGTGATTCTAGAGAGAGCCTAGTGCCTCCCCACAACCAGCCAGCCGTCTGTGCACATGGTGGTGGTACCAGAGCATCTGGCAAAACTTGTAGGAAGCTGGAAGGAATAAAATCCAGAGAGACTACTTCTTCCACTTGTCAAGTTTTCATGGACATGACTTGTGGACATGACTCATGTGTGGGCCGGTTAGGGTTAGGGCTCTCGCTGGTGATGGGAGCCTCATATAGATGAGAGATGATTACTTAGCTGGAGCAAGACATTGGCCCTTCAGAGGCTGGACAGGAGCTCTGCAGACACTGTGCAGGGCTCTGTCTAACGCAACACCATCTTCATTCCTTGGGATGTGGTGTTCTTGACCCAACCATCACCTCTGCATTTTAAGGAGGAGGATCAGGAGACAGATGAAAGATAAAGAATGGAGCATGCACAGCAGCACACATTTAGGAGAATTCCTGGAAGCTGCCACACCCCGAAATAGATAACATTGGCCAGAAGCTCGTCCTTGGGAGCAATAAGCCAGAGGGAGGCTGGGAGGTTTGGTCTTCCTTCCAACAGCCATGTGCTCACAGGGAGCTGTTTCCTGGGGTAAACACACACACATGATTGGCAGCTGCACCTTCTCTGAAGTTCATTAACGGAAGAAAGGCGCGCATGTTTTTGCAACACAAATCCTGTTGCTCTGCAGGTTGTAACACGAAAGCTATTTTGACAATCAAGGCACCACCGTCTTAGAGAAACCCTTCCTTCATTCTTGCCAGGAGAAGTTGGCATAACCGTCTTGCCACGCTGAGGGTCAGGGTACCCAGGAAATAAGGCCAAAGGAAGAGAACATTTCTCACCCGTTGATACAGAAAAAAAAAGAGTTCGGCCTTGATGCGACCCTGAAATGATTCGGCTCTGGGGCTCTGGAGAGCTTCTCAGCAGATGGGATGCTGCTGCCTCATGAGACCCACAGGCACCATCCTCTACAAGCATTTCTACCAGAGGTTCTCAGCAAGTTCTGTCAGCTACTGTACTCTCCACCCGATGGAGTCTCCATCACTGGGTCTGGAGGAACCAGCAAAGATCTTTTGGTTCAGTTTCCCTCCTTTTCCTGGACCACTAGCCTGTGGCTGCAGGAAGTACTTGTCTTTCCCCAGGCTTCCACGTTAAGCAATGGCCACTTTGTCCCGGGGTTGCTCACACTGCCGATTTCCCCCTTCATCTGTCAGCAGATCATCTGTATTTTCCAAGTGAGTTCACAGTCATCTACTTCTTACCCAGTGGGGTGAGAAAACAGGAGCTGAGACCCAGCTGTGTCTTAGTGATGGAGTCACTTCCTTTGCTCCATGATTCTTTCCTCTGCAGCAACAGGTTGATCAGTTTCCCCAAGATGCCTTGTGGACTCACTCCCGAGGGCATTAGCCCACCCCACTCTTCTCACTCAAGGAGTCAAAATGCCATTGGGACATTCCCCAGGATGACTTCACAAGGCCTGGGATGAATCTCCTGTTTCTGTTCCATCTGTCTCTAGGCCAGCTCCAGTGTTGTGACCCTGGCACTTGCTGTTTCTTTTGCCTGGAATAACTCATTTCCCTCACATCATAAGGAGTGCTTCTCTGGATCTCATCCCCTCATCCCATCTCATTCTTGTGTGTCCCATTTTCCTTCCTCTTCATGGACAGATTCCCTGTGGGTTGAATCATAAAAGGACAAGCTCAAGTTGGAACTTTAGGTTCCTCTGAGTATGACCTCATTTGGAGATAAAGTCTTTGCAGATAAATGGAACCAGGACAAAGTCACCGTCACAATGTGCCTCGTGCAATGACCACTGTGTGTTTAAGTGTGAAGACATGGGGACACAGAGACACATGGAGGACAATGTGTCACTGAAGGAGGTGGGGATGGGACAAGGTCTCAGGGCAAGTGCTTGTTCTTTGTGCTATCACAAAAAGAAAATACTGTGTTATTTACAAATAACAACAAGTAGTTTTCTCATAGGTCTAGAGAGCAGGAAGCCTAGGGACATGGAACTGCTGTCTTCATGCCTAGTGAGACCCCCTAGAGGGGCACCTTGTAGCTGTGTCCCCTCAAGGGAGAGACACTGTGTGGGATAAGGAAGCCATAGAAGGGGAGAGGGTTGGTACTAGTCCCTTTCACACATCTTTATGATCCCTTAACCAGCTGGGCATCCTTACAAACTTACTCCCCAAAGTCACACCTTTTAGCATGATCGGCTTGGGGATCAAGTTTCCACACAAGAATTCTGGAGGGCAGCTTCGGCCCACAGCATTGAGGAACACAACTGTGGGAAATGAGAAGAAACAAGGTTCAAGGGTTGTTCTTCCCTAGGGTCTGCAGAAAGATCAACTTGACTGATACCTTGAGTTAGGCATCTCATCTCGATAGTAACTGTCTGTCATTTGAAGCCATCTGGCACGGGGTGCATTGATCATCATCAGGAGGGCAAGAACATTCACAACCATGCTCCTGTGACTGGTGTGGTTTGGGGTATACAGTAGATACTGCAAATGCTTTCTGAAAAGTGAGACAAAAGTTTATTCTTCTGGGGCTGGTGTGGAGGGCTCTCCCTCCCACTGAATTTAGACATTTCTATTCTATCCCCTGTCTCTTTCCTCCACAGTGGGTGACTGCCCCATTGGTGGCAGAAAGGCCACTCAGGTGCCAAAGAAGCATCCCCCCCTGACTGTCAGAGGCCAATACCTTCCCAGGCTGCTGACGAACCAGAGCCTCTGTAAGGACTCTTGCTGAGTTCTTCACTTCAGAGATGTAGTTCCTGTCCCTGGGACCAGGACTCAGGGAGGGTTCTACTCTAGTACAGTATCTGGGACTCCTGCTGGCATAGCCCCTTCCCAGCAGGCAGCAGAGGGATGCTGTGACTACATCAGCCACACGCTCAGTGTGAGAGTTTCTAACACAGCAGGCAATGTACAAAGAACCTATGTACCTCTGCTCAGCCTCAAAAACCAAAGTTTTCCCACTTTCACAGCTTTGTGAGAGGCTCAAAGACATTTTGTAATTCACCCCAAGGACCCGAGGGAACCTGCGGTAGATCCGCAGTTTGATGGGGTTCAGTCTCTCTTGCTTTCTGATGGCCATAGATAGCAATCCTTTAGGGCAGCTCAGAAGGAATCTGCAGGGCGTGGTGGTCAAATGAAACTGTACGGAGCAAGAAATTCAGGCAGAGTAGCAACTGTTTTCTCTTTCTAACGCATCTTAGGATCCTTGTTTCCCTTTGACAGATTTATCCTGTGGACTGCATTTAGCTTAGTAAACCTGGTCTTCTGCTTGCAGTCCCGGGATACTTTGATGGACAGGAAGAGGTCCTGGGTGACAAATGTAAGCCACACAGGTTAAGTGCCTCTTATTCGGTGGGTGGATACCCTGAACCCTGGAGTTGGGAATGTTGACATCACACTCCTTCCCACGGGACTCTGTTGGGAAATAAAACAGGTGACAAACAGAATATTTACGTGCTCCCTTCAGCTAAATGGCACATACTGTGCTTCTGCACAGAGAGTCATAGAAGTGAGCTCACAGGACTCATATGCGATGTGAGCAGAGTCTCTGGGACCCTGCTATGGCTTTTGTCAGCTGGGGAAGGACAGCTCCACCACTGCCTTCATCTTCTCTGGCTGTTCCGCTTGTCTGTGTGCCTCTTGCTCCCTATTTCTGTCCCCACCCCTTTTCCTCTTTTTCTCAATAGGATTGGACTAGACGGCCACCCTTACATGTCAGGACTGCGTCTTTACCATATCCGCAGCAGGCTCATTCTTGGTTAGGCCACATGCTAAGGTGCTGGGATGTAGACCGTCAACATTATGGCTTAAGAGAGAACACAATTCAACCCACCGTAGTGATTTGGCTACTTTCTCTTCAGACAGGCCCAAGCAGAAACATTGCTGTGCATCTGTGGTTGATCATGCTGCCTTGGACTTTGGCTGAGATAGGAGCCCGAAGCCAGAATGCAACCTGAGGCCCTGGTATGGACTAGAGCAAAGCTGGGGCTTTGGTAGGAATTTAAATCTGGAATTTATAATTTTAACCTAGCACATTCAATGGCTCAGATGACCTTGGTGGTCCTAGTCTGGGAGCTCTGAGAAGCTGATCTAAGGGTGTGTGTGTGTACATGGTGTATGTGTGTGTGAGTGTGTATGTGTGTGTGTGTGTGTGTGTGTGTGCATTGCACACAGTTCTGAGAATTGCCCTTTGGATACAATTCTCCCCCTTACCCCATGTTCTTGTTAAAAAATAATTTTTCGTACAATAAATTGCTGACTATGGTATCTCCTCCCTCAACTCCTTCCAGATCCCTCCCTCCTTCCTTTGACGGGTCTCACTGTGTGGTCCTGGCTGGTCTGGAACTCACTATGTAGTCTAGGCTGGCCTCAGACTTCCAGAAATCCGCCTGCTTCTGCCTCCCGAGTGCTGGGGCAATGATACAATTGTTCTGTCCTTGACTGGTTCCAATATTCTCTCATTTCTGCATGTCCCCACAGCTGCACGGAGAGCCTCGTGCCACCTCCCGGAACCCCAGCTCCTAGGAGACAGCGCTTTGTCATCAGCTCACGCTCCAGCCCCATCCAGCTCCCAGTGCTTCCCTGCCCAGTACCATGAGCCCTATCTGTCCGTTGAAGGCAAATGGCACTTATTAAAATCTTTCCCAATGTCCTCCGGTTGAGTTTTATGAGTACTTAAAAATGTTTTTCATGCCTAATTACTGCCCCACCTGTTTTACTTTGACGGCTCATTTACCTGTCTGCGGAACCGCCGGCAGTCTAATTTGTGGGTCTCATGCAGAATAGAAACACAGGGCCTCTTATTAAAAAGTTATTAATAATTTCAAGATGGCAACAGAAGAATAACCAGGCTGGTGCGGGACCTTCCCGATAGCACGGTCCTCGCAGATGGCCTTGTCTGTCGGCCTCGTCCCCGGAGGCGAGCATCCTCACTTGATGCCGGCCACTCAGTGGATGTTGACTGAAGAAGTGACTCCACAGAACAGGTCTGATGCAGGTGGGCCATTTTGTGAGAGAGACCTCGCAGTTCAGTAGAGCCGCCCTCTTCCTCAGCTGCCAAGGTGAGGGGGAACTGTGGCGGCACACAGTTATTTGTAATAACAAATAATCACACTTGTGTGTATGTAAGACTTTTCATCTTCAAAACCTTTTCAAAACATTAATTAATCCTCACCAAAGCACCAATGAAATCGAAACCAAAAGAAGAATGTGAGGCATGCGGGGTTTAATTACCAATATTAAAAACCTGGCGCACAACTCAGTCTCCCTACAAGGACAGCGGACACACGCCACATGCTTCCCACTCCAGAAAAAAAGTGTGTGAGGGCAGGGGGTGCTCCTTCTGTCTGTCTAATCAGCAGTGGTGGGGGTGCTACGTGTGCATGTGTGTGTGTGCTCACATGTGTGTGTGTGTGTGTGCGCAGGCGGACCAAGCATCTGAGGGGGGTTGTGTTTATTTACTTCCGAGTAGCCCTAAGATCTGGGATCTCAAGTCTAGCTAAGAGTGGTCATGAGTCCAGGATGGTTCATTTTGGGCAAAGATGCGACCAATTCTTCTTGGAAGTCATAAGGTCCAGCTCAGGATTTATTCTCGGTGAAAACTTGGAATAATACCAACTTTGGAAGTGTGTTTGGACCAGGAGAGGGCTCTGTCTGCTGCTGAAGCGAAGCTTAGACAACAAGGCTGGTAAGACGACATGACAGACAGTGGAGGCCTGTGTCTAGTGCTCCAGGGGGCAGGGAGAGAACATGTCTGTCCTCTCTGGAGCAGAGAGAAGCCTTGACCCAAGGGACCAATGGTCCCTCTGTACCCTCTGAACAGGGCAGCCTGTGGGTTCTGGCTTTCCTGGAGTTCTGTCTTCTGGGGTGCTCAGCTCCCCAGAGCACAAAAGAAGGGCTGTCAACGGGGCTCCCTTTGAAACGGGTACTAAGGGAATGGCAGGTCTCTGCCACCATAGACACATGTGACAACAGAAGCCCCAGGCTAGTTTCCTGTCCATTGGAAGCCATTGTTCTCTCTGACCTGGCCTCCGAAGTGTACCCTGCTGGAGCCCCAGGCAGTGATGTCCTAGGCTGTGTCCAACCCAGCCCCTCCTCACTCTGATTCCTGATGCTCTCAGTAGTCCTGAAGCTTTCCAGAGTGGCCACATAGAATCACTAAACTGCTAGTAACCATTTGCACGGGGAGGAAAGACTTGGAAAGTTCTCCATCACCGCCAAAGCCAGCTTTGTCTTATTTACATACATGGGCAGACTGTGTAACTGGCTTCAGGTTGGACACGTATATTTTCCACTTCATGTCTGCACATTCCATTTTTTCCTTTTTCATAGGTGTGTGTGTGTCCATGTGTATGCGTGTGTATGGATTTGTGTATGTGTGCACGTGTATGTAAGTCTGTGTTTGTGTATGTGTGCATATGTGTGTGTATACATATGTACATGTGTGCATGTCTGTTTGTATGTATGTATGTGTGGACTTTTTAAGCTTCTTCTATTTCTTATTTTGCTTAAAACAGAGTATCTCAATAACCTGGAACTTGCTAAGTATGCTGGGTTGGCTGGCCCCAAGTCCCAAGGACCATCTCTCCAGTGCAGGGCTTCCAAGCACACAGGATCACAGCAGCTATTTATGGAGACTCTAGGAGCTGAGCTCCGGTCTTCTGTCAGGAGTTCTGTGCTGACTGAGATCTCTTTAGGTCTAGAGGAATTAATACACACCTCTAAACTTCCTCATAGCTTAAGAACCCCTGGCCCCTGGGGTACCTGACCTTCCTCCCTAGTTCAGGAAGGGCTCAGTCTCAAACTTGAAGTGCTCCATGGAAACATTTATATAGTGTGCTACAGTGCTCTTGGCACACATCTCGAACAGACAGACAGAAATCAATTTGACAGGGCATAGGTGCTTGTCAACTGTTTATTTGCCATTCGGGTGGGTTTTAATATTGGAGCTACAGAGAAGACACAAAGGAAGGAAGGTTTCAGTGGCTTAGGGCTGCCTGCACTGGCTCTGCGTGAGGACGAGGACAGGGAGCTGCTCACAGTGGAATGCCTGCTCTCCTGGGCTCCCGAGAAGGCTTCTGGGACATTCTCTCTTACCTTGTGTGTTTTAGGACCTGAGCCTGGCAGTAGCCCTTAGGAGGTGTTCTTAATGCTAGAACCAGGAAGGACGATTCCTTGTGACCACATCTGACACCTGCCTCGTGTGTAGGCAGTAGCCGAGGCTGCTAAACTGCATTTCCTGAGGTGTTTCCCCCCCAATACATGTGTTTTGCTGCTATTTCAATTTGGAAGTTTATTTTTTTTTCCATTGATTTTTGTACATCCAGAGTAACAGAAATAGCCAACAGTTCACTGGAGACTGATTTTTTTTTTTTTGCACATTCATTTCTCCTAGAACATAAAGTGAACTTTAGAAAAAGGTGAACCATGCTGTTTATTGTCTGTTTATAAAAGTGAATAAGAAGTAGCTTGGTTTTTTTAAATCTAAAATAAACAAGTGGAAAGAAGCATTTTTCTTCTACAATATTTAGCGAACATAAGAAAAAGTCCTTAGAAACACACACAAAATGTGAAAAAAGTCATTACAGGCATTAACAATATTTTATAATGAAGCTTGAAATCTATTTACATACATAAATACAATTGAGTTTGTTTATAAAACTCTTCTGAGGAAAAAAAAATAAAAGACAAATGATCAGCTTTGTCCATACTGACTTGCCTGAAAGAGGGAAGGGCATTCCCAGCAAACAACAATAGACCAACCAGCCGAGACCCCCATAAATGTATACTGCAGAGTAAACCAAACAGTACTTTGTTCAGATATAAAGAAAATATATTCTGAGATTGTTCTCAAACCATTTATTTTCATGTATGAAAGACCCTCAGTGTCTCATGCCTCCTCCTACCATCAAAATTAAAAGAAACAAAAACAAACAAAAAAATCATCAAACCCAAAATCCCCAAGACGGAATGTCCTGGGGGAAACGTTATTTCAAGAAAGAAATCTGCAGTCCTCAGTTGAGGCTGTTTGAAAGAAATGTTTGAGAAAGAAGAGGCGGAAGGAGAGACACTCCTTCCAGTCCGAGCATGCGTTCGCCTGCACGGGACACTTAGGCAGCAGCACAGCCACTCAGCCATGAGTTGTGACCCACGGAGTTTCTGTTGCAGTGTCTGGACAGAAAGCAGATCGAAAATGGCCGGCAACGCCTCTGTTCTGTTGTTAGAAAAGAAACCAGTGAGCCGGAGAATGGCCGACTCACTTTGTTCTTTAATAAACAGAGAACTGGGTTTTCTATGTTCTGGACACTTGACATGGTGTGTGTGTGTGTGTGTGTGTGTGTGTGTGTGTGTGTGTGTGTGTTACCTACCTATAGACTATGCAGGAGGAGAGTGTGGAGTTTGGAGGAGGAAAAAGAAGAGTGAGAAGGAACATTGGGGGACACGTAGGGCGAGAAAGGCCAGAAGAAATGAAGCATGTGTCCAAATCATAAATAGGGCTTGAATATAAGCAGTAGAAATGGCTTACCCCACTTCCCCTCTCTGGGCCAGTATTTCCAACAGCTCCATTTTCTCATGATTGGCTACTGGTCTTCCCTGAAGACAGTGAATCAGTAGAGCCCTTGATGCACCTGAGGGCAAGGAATAAAATTTCTCGGGTAGAAAAATATGTGGAATCTATCTCCAAGACAAGGAGCGCCTGCCTGATTTTTTTTTTCTAAGATGACTAAATATTGCCTATGTCGATGAAGGTTTAGGAAGCACTAGATGACTTCACTGTAACAAAGTGGCATGCTTCTTGATGCACAGTGCCCAGGGCAAAGGCTCAGTGTGTGAGGTTATCTGTCCTCTCAGGGCTAGAGCATCTTCAGGTATCAAAATTAATATGAAAAAATAGAAATCTTTTTCCTTCGTCTTTCCTTAGCCAGACATGGCAGCCTATGTAAGAGGAGCATCTAATTTTGGAGAGACAAACTAACGGCCCTTTTGAGAGATTAAAATTTATTTTTCTGACAGCACAGCTGTAGACGTGTTTTGTGGAATAGCCCAGCGAGACGGGATGGAGGAGGAAGGTATGTTTGATGTGAAAATCTATTCTGGATTTCTCCGAATTCTGCTAGAGCTCTTCTCCAGACAAGAACAACCTGGTATCACAGGTTACCAAAGTGCTGCTGCTCTATGTAAAACAAAGGATCAATATATAGATATAGATATAGATAACTCAAAAACAAGTTGTATCTTTTTAAATAAGTCCAGCTGTTTTTGCTGCCTGCAGCCAAAGATCTAATCTGAATGCTTAAATTTATAAAATAACAATAATAATAATAAAAAAATCAAACACTGCTCTGAAGTCCTGCTTTCAAATGCTCTTCGGAGTTGACCTGACATCATTTCAACTAATTTAAGAGGTACATTAAAAACAAAAGCAAAAAAAAAAAAAAAAAAAAAAAAAAAAAAAAAAAAAAAAAAAAAAAAAAAAAAACCTAAAGAACCAACCAGATCATTTTGAGCACATGTATGTCAGAACCAGCGGTTAGGCTTTATGAGTTGTGGAACAACTTAATGTTGACCAAATCGTCCACTTGAACAATAGTACCATTACATTTACAGTGACACAGTGCACATCTGGATGGTAGCCATGGCAGACTGCAGGGACAGGAATCTATCACGCTGATGCACAGGGAAAGTACACAAACCCCAAAGGTTAGGGACTCAGCCTGGTTGAAGAAGACGCTGGTGAGGAAGCAGCTTCTGGGAAGAGTCCTGTGCAGGATGACCTGGTATCTGTCTCCCATGACTGAGCCCACTACATAGGTAGAGGGAAACTGGCTCCTTCAGATGTTTGGGCTATGCTCTCTTAAAACTCAGCCTTTGGGCCTCAAAGGTCTTATCTCTTCTATTTGATTCTTTGGGGTGCAGCCTCGATTTTTGGATTTAGTCAACGAGCAGGCACTATCAGTGGAAGGCAATTAAAGGATTATAATCACCGGTTTGGGTCTGTGTACATACTAACCCCTGACCAGCAGATCGCTTGCTTGAACTCTGTAATAAAGCACACCTAAATGAGGAGGCCTTGGGGCAAGCATATCTCTAGGCCAAAATGAAATCCTCTTCAGAACTATAATCCTTGGCACCTCTCTGAACCCTCTGAGGACAGAGTTTTGCCCTTTTACTTTTATTTTTTGAGGGAAGGAGCCAGGTAGGAAGGAGACCATTTGTTGAACCTAGCAGAAAATTATGTACTTCTGACCTTGGAGTGACCCTTGGTGTCTACAATCCAATTAAAAACATTGCTGCATTAGCTACCAACTTGTTTGAGTAACGTAAAGGGAGTTTAATGTAAACAATATCTCTAGATAACCAAGCCATCACATAACCCATCTCTTTCTTTTTCAGCCATCTTCAATGCAATAAGATTTAACTTTGGCTATTACAAGAAAAATGTAGTACTTGATATTTCTCTTAATATAAGTACATTTAAATAATTAAAAAAGTATCAACACATATGTAAATGTTCAAACATCGAGATACATAAATATCTAGGGATTTCTTTGTGGAAATACAGTAGTTAAAAAAATGACCCAAAACTGTAAATGTCTCTTTAAAAAAAACACAAAAACAAAAACCAAACACAAATAAAACCCCCAGCTACATGAAAGTCTAAAAGTTAAATAAACCTTACAGAGAAGGGAATTTTATTTCTTTGAGTTGGTCAAAGGAAGAAAACAAAGCAAGCTTAAATCTATACATACTTAAAAATAACGACCACCCAGATGCAAACAGGCATTTTTTTTTTTTTTTTTTTTTTGCCATCGATAAGGTGCGGAAAAGAAAATAGATGCCAAACGGGGGCGGGGGAGGCTGCGTCCTCCCCTCCCGGAACCGAAAACATTCCACACTCTTTGGAATAAACAACGTGGTTAAAAAGTGAAGTCAAGGGTATAAAATCTTTCTTTTATTCACAGCATTACTAAATCAGAAGCATTCACAGTTTCCCTCCGGGAATCTTCCTGTTGGCCTCCAAGGGCCCTCCTGGCGGGGTCTGTGCATGGATGGACAGCGGGCGGGCTCAGTCCCCCGAAGGCGCTCAGTAGGGTCGCCACACGGCCTCCTCCAGGCGCGCGGGTGGCATGTTGGTGGGCGAGTTGCTATGGCTGCCCTCGGTCTCCACCACGTCGCTCTGGCTGGGGAGGCTGGGGTTGAGCAGCGCGGCGCCCGTGGACGCGTTGGTGCAGGGCGGCAGGATGCGCGGGGGCGAGCGCTCGCCGCCCACCATGGAGAACTGGTAGGAGCCGGCCGAGGCGCCGTAGTACAGATGGTAGGAGGGCGAGCCGGTCTGGAAGGGCCCGGCCTGCGCCTGCGAGGAGCCGGGGTAGGGCGGCGGCAGGTAGGTGTGGTAGCGAGAGGCCGAGCTCATGGCCGACATGCCGATGCCGATGCCCGACGTGACGGGCGGCGAGTAGGTGAAGGCGCCTGGGTAGTGCATGCGCGGGTCGGAGATGGACGGCAGCGTGGGGAACTGGCGCGGGTCGCCGAAGGCTGTCAGGTCCGGGGCCGCTGTGGGGGAGCGGGAGAGATGGCGTGAGTGTGTGGTCAGTGGGGGGGGGCAAAGGCTTCCTAGTCGGCTAGAGTGCTGCTCAGGACACTCATGGAGCAGAGCCACGGAGCGTGCTCCCACCCCAACACTCTGGACTGCCCAGAGTGCCCCAGCCGGCGGAGGGGTTGGGAGTGGGGGAACACATAGAGGGCTCCTGCCCCAATTCATTGGACTACCAAGAGTGCCCCAGTTCATGGAGTGGGAAATTCAGGGAGTGCTTCTTCCCCCAAACACTGGACTACCCATACTGTCCCTACTCATGGAGGGGGAGGACACAGAGAGTGCTCCTGACCCAAACACTGCACCACGCAGACTGTACCAGCCCATGGAGGTGGTTGACCACCAAGACTGTTCCCACCCAGGACACACAAGATTGCCCAGACTGGCCCTGATCATGGAGGAGGGAGCGCGAGGAGCGCCCCCACCGCCAGGGAGTGGGGGGACTACCCAGCAAGACCTGGGCTTCCCTCAGCATGTCTGGCATGAGTCACATCAAACAGTGCGAGACAGTGGTGGCAGACACGTCGCAGGACGTGGTGTAGCGCCGTGGCATATGTGCCGTCTAGGAGGTACCTTTCACACACACTGTAATCTAATGTAATGTTTACAATACCCATGAACGTTAGATCCCAGGCCGGCAAACACTCACTCCTCGGCCAAGTCTGGCTGCGGAGAAGTTTTGTGTGTCCTAGGAGCTAGGCATGAGTTTTATCTTTTCAAAAGGTTGTAAAACTGCAAAAACCAAAACACACAAAATTTGTATTTCTACTTTGTTAAGACGTAAGTCTCAATCTGTAGTAGAAGGCAGCCCTGTGTGTGCTTTCACGGGCGCTAGGTAGCTCTCAGTGCTCTTAAGTAACCAGGACAACAGAGCTCCCAAAGCTGAACAATGTCTCTTTGGTTCTTTACTGGGAAACAGGAAAGCCTATCCTCTATATGAAAACATTAATGCTGACTAATAGATTGGCAATATAATCAGCCTATCGGCATGACGACATTAATATTACAGTATACGACGGCATAACGTTGAGGTAAATGTGGTAGTGGATGCATTGATATGTTACTAGTACAATATTATATGTTAAGTATATTACAACAATAAGATTATGTCATTGCAGATAGTATTCAGGTTGGATAATAGAAGACTGTCAATGTTTGTAGGCTCTGAACTCTTGAAGGTGCCAATGACCCCGGGAGCAGTGCATGCTCTTAACCACTGAGTCATCTCTTCAGGTGCCTCGAGTTTCTAACATAAATGGATATCAAAACTTGTTTTGTCCGGAAATGACAAGCTTTCTTTACAAGACTCATTTTGGATTTACGGTTCTGCAGACAGCCCTTGGGTACGTTCCAGTGGTTCACCGCGTCCCTCCGCACTTGCCACATGGGCACACTGCCTCTGAGGCAGCCCAGGGGACAGGAGGGCCAGCATGGGTTCCCTTGCAGATCAGTTGGCCAAAAGTGGCACTGCTGTCATCTTTGGGCCGTATTATGTCTATCGGGTGGTTGGAGACTGACTTAGTCCTTGAGGACTGTTTGGAGGCTCTTCCGCCTTTACCCACAAGATGCAGGTAGTGCCCCCTCCCCCACTGCGACATCCAAAAGTATCTCCAGACATTGCCAAATAACCTGAGGGTGGGCAGGAGGGGGTGCACAACGCCCCCTGCCGAGAGCTGCCACCTTGAGTTAGGATGGTGTTGTGGTAGCTCATGTCTGTCAGTCAGAGTGAGGGCAGGCAGGGACTGTCCTGTTTGTGCCATCGCTGCTCGGCAGCAGCAAGGACAGCACAGGGCAGACACCAGAACCTAAGGTTCAAAATGTTAAATTCTCAAATTAAGGTACAGAAGACCTAAGGTCAGCTGGCGTATGGTGTAGACCCTTTTTGAGTTGAGCCTACTAGAGAGAAACCCGAGGGGAGCAAAAAAAGCTTCCTTTGAAAGAAATGCTACCCCCGTGGATTAATCTGTTTTTGGAAGGCATGGGCTGTGATCAACTTCCTTCTGTTCCGAGCCTATTATTCCAGCAAGGAGAGCCAGGGTTTGTGTTCTCCCCCCCCCCCCCCAATAATCTTTTATTGCTCTAACACGATTTTACAAAAGGAACTCTTGTGTACATTTGGGCTGAATGTGAGAGAAATAGACTCCTCATCAGAGAGGTAATTAGAGTTTATAGGAACAGCCCAAGTCTGCAGCAAATCCCTCTACTAATGAGGAAACCAGGAGTCTGACTTTCAAACAAACACTCCTGTTAATCTTTTCAAAGCAAGTCAGACATGTGGGCAGGGAAAGGCTGTAAACCAACAGTGGCTGTGGTGCTGCCCTGGCTAGGCTGCTCTCTAACTTTTCCTCCAGCCAGGCCACACCTCATTCTTCAGGGTTCATCTCTGCGCTCTGCTAGCAAACTCTGTGTCACTTGTTTGCTTTCAGAGAGCCGTGACCTGTTTGAGAGTTAACAGGAAGCTTCACTCCATTTTTTTTTTTACCCCCAGTTAGATTTATACAGTCTAGGGAGAAGCCAAGGTAGGAGGGAGAGCATCAGGCACACACAATCAGCTTGTCAACTGATGCAATACTCTGGACTCAAACAAATGACTCTGCCCATTATCCCTCTTGCTTCATTTGTCCTGAGACAAAAAGGTGAATCCACTGGAAAAAATGAACGAGAGGTCACCCCACTTCACAGCCGTGTCTTAACATGCTCTGCCAGTCCCTTCCAGTCCCTACACGGTAATGTGGTAATGGTTCCAAGTTACTGGAATCCCGAGTGAGCCCGCGATTTGTCATGGGCATAAGCAGAGTAATGTTACAGTCTCAGCTGCCGGGGACAGAGTGTGTGCAGGATCTCAGATAGTGTGGCTCTTTTCTACGGGAGGCCAAGTTCTCTCTCCTCCCTCTCTCTCCTCCTCCAAACCCTATTCCCTCCATCCCCCTCCTCTCTCTTTTTAAAACACTTGTGTGTGTGTGTGTGTGTGTGTGTGTGTGTGTGTGTGTGTGTGTACGTGTAAGTGCAGGAGGGAGATGCCCCCAGCAGGAACTGTGAGCAGTTGTGAACCAGCTAATATAAGCCTGGGAAGAGCAGCCAGTGCTCCTAACTACTGAGCCATCTTTCCAGCTCCACGTGTTTTCATTTTTAAATCCGGTCTAACCTTTCTTCTTACAACTCAGCAGTCATACAGGATTTATCCACCACCACGCTGTGGCTCCTCTATCCTTTTGGCTGGCCTAGTCCGCCTCCCACCCTCGCACCCCCAATTCAATATCGAAGGTGACTGCCCCTCCCCCATTTGCGGGGAGATTTTAAAAGTAGGAAGTCTGAGGATTAGAAGGTTCAGCTATTTTCACCGGAAGTGCCTCTCCCCCAGTGGTGCTCTCTGCCCTGACAGAGCTAGTCTTGGCTCTAAAGCCTGACTGTATGAGGATGAAAGCTGTCTCACCTCACGCCCCTCCCACTTCAGTCCCCTCCCACCTCAGGCTCCTCCCACTGCCCCCAAAGGATTAAAGGACCTGAGGCCAATAATGACCGCCTTAAAAGGATCTTCTGCATGACTCAGATTAGTGCGTGCGCTGTCTGTCGCCCAGGTTGGCAGCTAAACATTAATTAGCAAAAAGAAAAAAGAAGGGGGAAAAGAAAGGAAGAAAAGGAACGAAGAGGAAAGATAAACCTTAATATGGCAACTCCTTTCAGACAAGGTGTGGAGTCTGGAGTCTGTCTGCAAGGGACAGAGACAGACAGAGCCTGTCTGCAGGACAGAGCAAGGCAGGTGGGGCTGGGGGAAGCCAGAAAGCCCGGAACTAGAAGCTCTGGCTGGTGGGATTAGAAGGTACATCAGCCAAAGAAGGGTCAAGTTCGACAAGCTTTGGGCCTGGTACCCAGCCACTCCCTTTCAAGGATTCCACCCTCTCTGGCCCAGGTTTATGGCCACACTTTACAGGCCTCTGAGGCCTGTGCTCAGGGCTCGATTGCTAGAGAGTTTGGCCAAGCTGAAGCTCACTCTCCGTGCAGCTAGCTTGTCATTCTCTTGGTCTTTCCTACTGGGCAGCAGAGGGTCACTTTTGGGTCCTCACTAGGTGTCTGTCTGTCTGTCTGTCTGCCTCTCCCTCCTCATCCCCCTCTCATTCCTTGTTGAAATTCAGATTATATAGCCATGATTGGGACCTGTTACTTTGCTTTGGGTGACAGTGGCTGCTGGTAAATTGCAGTGTTGTGGTGAATGTCCCCACGCCCACTTGTATACGGGTGTTACTCCCTGCACTCGACTAATAAAAGAACATTTAAAAAATTCCTTAAAGGACATGATGTTTTGAGGGAGATAGATGGTCTGAGGAGCTGAGGGGAGGAAGTGGGTATGGTCCAATGGGTCATAGCCTTGCGTGCGATTCTCAGGGAGTATGAAGAGTGTGAAAGGCCACTCTCACATGCGATCGCCGGTCAGCAGGAGCTGGCCCCAGGTGCCGGTTCTGGATGGGGACCAAGCTAAAGGACTTATGTGATAAATTTCAAGGGACGAGCCCACACGGGGGACATTTTCCAAGGAAAACTGTTTCAGATGGAGGCTACGGCCAGTGGACAGAATTGTCACTGGGAATAATCTGCCCGCTGACAGGTGCTGCCTGAATCACACTGTGTCCCCAAGGGGACAGGCTTTTACACACAGCCAGATGAACAAATGCCAGTATTGCTGTTACCCTCTTAGTTCTGGAGACTGTCAGCTGCCTTGGAAGTGTTGACACGAATGGCCTAAAGTCAGGTGAAAACCGAGTAAGTTGGCTTTCGTGTTTCAATCCCGTGCGGGGAGGGTAGCTGAAGTAAGAGGCCCTCACTGGCCCCGGCTGAGACAAACCACAATGTCCAGTTACAACTTCTGTGGGTTTGTGTTTGTGGGGGTTGGGTGGGAGGGTTCTGAGGGTACCTTGATTTGTACTCTTGTGTGTGGAGGTCAGAGGTCAACCTGGGGTTTTGCTCCTCAGTGGGTGTCTAGCTTGTTTTGTTTTTCTTCTTTTTTGAGGCAGGGCCTCTCCATGGCCTGGAGCTTCCTAATTAATCTAGTTTGGATACGCGTGTATCTCCATGTCCCTGTGGTACTAGCAAACTGTACCACCACACTTTGCTTTATACCTGGGTCCTGGAGTTCATACCTGGTCTTCATGTTTGCAAGGCAAGGGCTTTACCAGCTGAGCCAGTCCCCCAGCCTTGGAGACATTTCTGATGGACAGACAAGGGCATTTGCTCCTGGCATCTAGAGGTCAAAGGTGCATCTAACTATTGTTTGGCACATAGGCTTCCCCTACCCCCATAACAAAACATGATGTCAGTAAGGCTGCTAGGGAAAGGCGAGCTCTAACAGCCGGGTGAATTGGGGGTGAATTGTGGAGGAGCATCTGACCCGCTGGAAGAGTCTTAAGCAATCGTGGCTGTCTGGAAACATAGTCTTTCACAACATTTAAAGCAGCAGCCCCCAGCTCCTCTGCCCTTCTGCCTGCCCCCTCATCTGTTCTAATCTGCCTTCTAGAGTCCCCAAAGCAAAAGCTGCCCCTCCCCCAGCAGACATGCAAGTGCCTTCACAAGCTCTCTGAAGTGTTTCAGTTTGCTCCGGCTCCAATTTCAAAAGCCCCAAACAGTAAGTTTCTTCTTTTGCCTTCAACAAAGGAATTTTTTCCCCCTGTGACTCTGATTTCCCTGCCCAGGAGCAAAGGTGAGCGGGTGCCAAGCCCAGAGGGCTCCTAGGTTAAATGACTAATATTTAATGAGCTCGCATTAACAACAATTATGCCAACCATGACACCTGAGCTTTCTACCTGGTTCCTAGCCTCCCCGGTCTGAACAGCTCTGAGCTGGGGATGTTTATCTTGGGGCGCATTTGTGTCCTATTCCAATATGTACCCCACTGTGCTGTACACAGGCACCCATGAAAACTCAACACCCCTGGAAAGAGCAGCCACAGTGTAGAGTTCAGTGGAGATGCTAATTTCCTGACCAAAGGTACAAACTCCTTAGACTGCTTTCACTTTTCAGAATAGTAGCCCTTGGCCACCAATGTTTCCTACCAGAGATGAGCAAACCCAAGATACCCAAAAGATGGATTGTCTAAGGCATTTCTGCTTTCTCATCTGCCATCTCTTAGCATGTCAAGAAAGATCAGTGCTCGAGCATTGGACCTGCGCAGAGGCAGGAGACTTTGTCTTTGAACCATTTCTTGGTCCATTAGTCATGCTCTGCCTTTCCTGTGTCTTTCTGTGTTTCCCCGAGTCTCCTGTGGTCGCCCAAACGTTCCCCTCCAGCCCCACTGCAGATATGTTTACAAAAGCGCTTACTAGAGAGTCGACTGGAAAGTTCCGCAGAGAGGCTGGTCATGCCGCTGGCACGACCGGGTGAAATGGGTGTCGCTGGGTGCACAGTAGAAGAGGTGATGGACCCCAGGTATTGGTAAGACTGATCATAGGACCACGGTGGGGACGGTTGGATCTGCCTGGCATCTGCAGGGAGACAAGGATGTTGGTGAGAGTTGGGGTGGGGCAGGGTTTTTTAAAACAAAAAAGTTCTTATAATGATAATTATTAACCATTTAAATAATTGCACATGTGTGTACACAGGTAGTACACAGTTGATACTTGTATCTAATGAGACCACTAGAGTCCAAGTATTTGATGCCTCTGTTGTATGAAAGCCCCCGTTAAAGATACTGAAATACAGTTCATGGACTTAGATTTTTATTTGGTAACCCTTTCATACACACACACACACACACACACACACACACACATGCACGTGGACACCGGCAGAGAGAAACAGAGAGACACAGACAGACAGACAGCAATGACAAACACGGACACAGGCACACCAGTGAAGCTGCTTAACAGCAAATCACACCAGGCTGCATGGAGTCTTGGAACCAGCAGTGTTTTTAAAGGGCAGAACTTTGAGAATGTATAGCTTCACCGAGAAGGAGCCGGGACAGAGCAGAGACTTCAGGCAAATGACTTCTGTCTGCTTGAGTCCAGGTCTCAGTAAGCCCTGTGGCTTTCTCTAGCTCACTTTGGTTTTAGTGTCTGGGAGAATAAAACACAACAACAAACCTGACAGTGTAAGGGCTAGAGACCTGCTTGCTCCTGGACAAACATTTTAACTCGCAATCTCCTGACTTCCTTTCAGATGGCGGAGGGCTTGTTTGAAGAGACGATTCAGGAAAGGGAGCTGATGCAGGTGCAGCCCGGTGCCGTTTCCAGCCGACTGTGTCTGTCGGCTGGAGGTCCACAGGAACAACACACCGTCCTGCACCCATGCACGGCACTGTAAGGATATGGCTCCAGAGTGTGTGCGGGAACCCCATGTGCTCAGATATTTCCCACAAGGCATGCCTGCGTGTTTGCTCCGTGCACTTAGCAGATGGACATACACTACTCAAATAGTTTAATCACTTAAAAAGCAAACAAAGGAGGTTCTGTAATTGTCGTAAAGGCCCCCGGGGTGTGAATTGCGGTATTGTAATCCATGCCTTGTTGTGTAGATAGCCTAGCACCCCAGCCCTGTGTCTAAAACCGCACTAAGCATAAAGTGGGATGCCAGGCTTCTTGCTCTGTCATGTTTTACTGCAGTGAAAAAGCTCAGCCTAGGCCTTTCTAAACTCGTAATTAAGCTGTGCGAACGTTGCATAATAGTTCACAGCCCTGCTTCGGTAAAATGACCTTTATGATTCAGGCTCAGGATCTTTTTTTTTTTTTTTTTTTTTTTTTTTTTAAACACAGGTTATAGACTTGGCACCATCTCTTTTCCCACCACACTGTTGAGTGGGACACTGAAGGCCACAGCCACATCAACCTTCATTTCCGGCATTACAAGGAACCTACTTGGGTCCTTTGCCGATGGTGAACCAGTAGGTGGTGGTGGTGGGCCTCTCCTTGTAATCTGGGTTGTTTTCAGCTGTTTTTAATGATCAGTTAAAAACAAACAAACAAAAAACCAAAACCAAAAGAACAAAGCAAAAGACTCCTGGTACGGCAGTACATTCTGCCTTTGTGTGAGAGGATCATCATAGTTAGGATGGGAGGAGAGGTGGGGCCACAAACACGGGAAAGCCA
The DNA here is from genome assembly GCF_963924665.1 of Micromys minutus. Taxonomy (NCBI): domain Eukaryota; kingdom Metazoa; phylum Chordata; class Mammalia; order Rodentia; family Muridae; genus Micromys; species Micromys minutus. The sequence continues at coordinate 4,223,418 of NC_137976.1, read as the reverse complement.
GAATCAAATCAACCATATTGCAGGTTGCCTAGCCGGGGAAAGAGCTCTAGGCCCATGTGTTTGGTGAGAAGCCAGTTGCCCTGGGTCAAACCTCCATAACTCTCTGTCTGCAGAGAGATGATCTCTGAAACCATCCAATGGTGACAGGTGAGGGTCCCCATTCAAATTAGTCCAACTCGAGGTTGCATCGGTTAGCTCCCATGTTGCTAGAGTCAGGTAGGGGACATGAGGCAAGCTCTAGGTACTTAGAATCCTCACTGTGTGCATTTTTGGAAATGCCACAGGGAGGGACTAAACAGGAGCTATGCAGAAAAGGGCACTCAGGCTGAGAGAGTCACTGTTAGAAAGGTGCAGGCGAAATATTCTTGAAGGAGTTGCCTCTGGTAAGCCAGTACATCTAAGTGGACAGGAGTTGGCTAAACATACACCACGTGCCAGGCACAGTCAGTGTGGCCAGTGATAGTGGTGACAAAGAGCCACATGGCCCCTGCTGTGGCTCATCAGGGAAAGACTTCTCTCTAACTATGTGATGCTTGGAAAGGTGGCTTCCTCAGGTACATGTCAGCACACTGAGCACTGCTTCACTCACTCACTCACTTTCATTCATTCATTAACTCATTCATTCATTCACTCACTCATTCATTTGTTCGACCACTTGTATATTCATAGGCTGGGGAAATTATTTACTTTTTCCTTCATTCATGTTTCCACAAATAATTTGCTTCACCGGGGGCCTTGGTGGGGGATTAACTAACAAATAGTTTTATAGTCTTTCCTTTGTAAGAGTTACGGCCACAGGATGATGTGAAGGTTGAAGAGCCTACCTGCTAGATCACATGCTTAATTTGGACTTGCAGATGGCTGCTTTAAGGCCATTACAAATCATAGGAAGAGGAGCTCCTTTCCCATTGCCAGACCCCACTCCCTTCCATTTGAAATGAAGGTCAAAGACAAGGGAAGGTAGGGAGATAGTACAAAGGACTGTGACATAGTTCACTCAGGAAAAGAATGTCTTAAAGGTACCAACATCAAAATGTCATCAGAGTCCCTCATATAATTTGTATCGGAGCCGCCTGCTTCTTCTGTTCTTAGCCCCAAAATGTAAAGGGCTGCACAGTTACCATTCTTATCCTTAGAACAAGGAGAAAACGGGAACAGAAAAATCTACAATGTTCCTGGATTGCCACAGAATTCTGGCAGCAAAGCAGGCTTCCACCCAAGTCTTGGGAGGCAGGCAAGCACGGAAGACCAACCTAGGGTCTGTTGATTAGAAACAGAAGCTCATAGGAACATATCATGGGGATGTCACAAGTTGCTGGAAGCTGAATATAGGCTGATAATAAAAATACAAGTCTGGAAAGCCATAGCTCTGTCCAAAAAAGACATGTCTGTGGCCGAGGAACCCCATTGGGTTCTCATGGGATCCCATCTAAGGGTAGACTACCAATCAAAGAGCTTTAAAAGCAGACTAAGGCAGACTTCATGGGAAACTCAAAGACAACAAGGGAAAAAATAACAAAGACACAGGTGTGTGTGTGTGTGTGTGTGTGTGTGTGTGTGTGTGTGTGTGTGACTGGATGCCTTTGTCAACTATAGCTTTGTAATCATTAAACCCAACATGATGAGCACAGAAAACTCACACCAAAGGTCTGAAGGGGGCAAAGTGAAACCAATCCAGAGTTTTATACCCAGCAAAACTATTCTTCCAATGCAAAGGAAAATTCAATACATCTTCTGATGAAGTTGAAATCAACGATCACCAACAGTCATATTTAAAGGGCCTCAGACAGCAAGAAAATGACACAGACAAGAAACCTAGATCTGTGGTGAAAAGGAAGTCATCAGAGAAGAAAGAAGTAAATCAAGTGAATTAAAACCTATTTTCTGTTTATCATGGATCTGAAAGATAACTGTTAGACATGATTATAGCCATAATTTATTGGACAATTACAGCATAAAGATGAAGGAAATGATAGGAAAGGAGGGATGCAGGTCAGCGGGTAGCACTTGTCCAACAACTTGAGCTCGATCCTCAGGACCCATATGGTGGAAGGAGAGAACCACTAATTTCTATGTGTTGTCCTTTGACCTCAATATGTATGGTGCAGCACACACACCCACACCCACCCACACACACACACACACAGACAAAGAGACAGACAGAGAGAGACAGACATATACACATATAAAAGACAGACAAACACACATAGACACATGCATACATGCACACACATATACATACATACACACACAGAGCAAGACAGACAAACACACAAAGAGACATACAGATGAATACAGAGACAGACACACAGATACACACAGACACATACAGAGAGACAGACACACAGAGAAAAACAGACACATACACACAGAAAGACAGATAGACATATATAAACAGAGAGAGACAGACACATACACAGAAAGAGACACTAAATTTTAAAAAGTAAAAAACAAAATTAAAAATAACATAACAAGGAATAACACTATTTGATTATGGTCTTAGTTTTTAAACCCTAGAACAATTATTGAAGCCATCTTTAAAAGATTCTATTTGTTTGTCTATTGATTGATTGATTGATTGATTAATGCATATTGGTGTTTGTTTTACCTCCATCATTTCTGTGCACCTCATGCTTGTAGTGTCTAGGGAGACCTGAATTGGGTGTTGGATTTCCCTAGGGTTGGAGTTAACAGACAACCTTTAGCCACTACTAGTTACTAGGAATCAAACCTAGGTCCACTGGAAAAGCAGTCAGTGCTTTTAATCTCTGAACCATCTCTCTAGCTTCCACAAAGCAAAATTTTAAAAGTTTATTTCTGCACCTGATACGTGAATAAACGAGGTAAAATTAAATCACATAAAATATTTCGTTACAGTGAGAGGAGGCAGAAAAGCAGGGGCTGGGTGACGACAAACTATGCTCAACAGACTTAAAAGTTAGAAGATGGCAGATAGTAATCCAGCTGCATCTATAAACAGTTTAAAGGCAAATTGTCTAAATCCACCACAGAGGTTGTCAGAACAAGCTACAAATAAAACTTAACTGCCTGACGCATACAAATGGCTCATTTAAATGCAGACTCAGATAGGTTAGGCATAAAGGGGAGGAGAGAAATTATGCTAACGCCAATCCACAGAAAACCCGAGTTGCTGTATCAGTTTTACACAAAGCTAATTGAAGATGGAGCTTTTCAAGATGAGTCCCATTATGATAATGTGGCAATGAAAATACATATTCCTTAACAGGTGCCAGTGAACGCAGGGTACCAAGAGATCAGAGGGAGAGAGAACTGAAACCCTAGGAAGAGCAGACAGACCCATCGTTATGGCCAGAGACTTCAGCACCCTCTTCAGTCACTGATAGACCATGCAAGCAGAAACTCAGCCTCCACTGGCCTGAATAGAAACAGCGGCAGACTACTAAAGAACCTAAAGAGCACTGGTAGGCTATTCCTTTCTGAAGCACACAGACCACTCACTAAGACAAACTACATCTGAGGCCATGAAATACTGCTTGGGCTTAGAGGCATAATCATACAAAGTGTTTTCTTAGGCCACAAGGATGTAAACTAAAAACCAGCAACACCTCCCCAGAAAAACAAAACACAGTAACAGAAAGATGACTTGGAAGTTCTCAGAAATGGGAGATTATCGGTGAATGCCACGGCCACCAAATAGGAGATCTGAAAAGATGCTTGTACTATTTCTCACTTAATGAAAATGGAAACACCAACATTTAGAGACTGGAGAGAAGGCAACTTCGGAAGGGAAATTTCTGGTTCTGAAAACATTTGAAAGGAAAGACCAAACACCAATAACTAAAGCTTATGAAATGAGGGGGGTGGGGAGGAACATGCCACGCCCAAGGCAGAGAGAAGTAACCATATCTAAAGTGGTCAATGAAATTGACTCCAGTTAGAAGAACAAATGCTACTACTTTGAAAATTCAAAGCATCCTCATCCAGCCTTGTGCCCTCCCTGTCCAAGGAAATGACATTCTGGGACATTAGCCTAATTCACTTGAGCCTTTGGTGGCCCTGGCACACGGTCTCATAGCCCGGGTTTCCTATGGGACTTGGGGATCTGGGGTCATTTCCTGACACTTGTGTCAGGATGGTGGGGTCTGCTGTAGTCAGAACCCTGTTCCTTGACTATTTGGCGGCCATCTCTAAAACAACAAGCCTTTCATTTGCCTTCAGTCCATCAAAAATAAACAGTGGGCCATCATTTTCTTTTTTAAAAGAGCAAAAACTGGTCTGTGAACATGTAAACCCAAGGGGCCTCTTATGGGTTTTCCCTTAGAAGACTCCCCATCTTTCTTCAAGGAAGAAGGCAGAGTCATCCTCAGGGTGCCTCCCGGTGTGCCTCAGTCATGGGTAGCTGGTGTAATGCCCTCTTGGATGCCTCAGAGAGCACAACAGGATGTGAGTCAGGACACAGAGATGTTGAGTCAGTTTCCAGGGTGATGTGTCAGGGCGAGCCCCAGGGGAGGTTTGCACCTTCTCATATGGGACCCTTGTAAAGAAAGACCCAGGATGCCTTATATTGGAAGGCAGCAGTGCCCCCAGATGCTTGGAGGCTACCACCTTGCCCCACACTGTGCAAGGTCAGCTCTCACAGTCCTGGTGTTGGGCAGGTGACCCCGACTGAAAGGCTACTTCCTTGTAGTGTCTGGTGGTTTTGAGCAGTGTTTCCTTTGGCTTCTATTTGGTAGGCAGTAAATCCACAACAAGTCAGACTAGCAGTGACCCCAGGGTCCCCCCCAGGTAGCCAGCACTGGATTAGCATCACCTAATCATACCAGTGAGAACCTGTGATAACAGAAGTTGGTTCCCACCAGCTCTGGATCCTGGAAGGAAAGAGGGTTGTGAAAGAGCCCTGGGATTTGCCAACCATTTGTCTCCCACTGGCTGCAGACTTTTTGGTTAGTCATGTGCAGCTCAGCTGCGGTCACTGTTCCAACGGTTACTTTGAAGGGAGGCATCCAGACTGAGGCAGAACAGAGACCTGCCTGCTTAGGCTGTTTCAAAGGCCTTGAGGATCTGGGGGACCCATTCTCCCTGACATCAATGGACCCAGGAGGCGACGGGACTGCCTGGGAAAGGGAAGAAGAAACTGTGTGGATTCATCTCCACTACTCCTGTTCCCGTACCCAAATTCCTCACTCAGCCCAGGGAGGTTTCCTGACTTTGTGGTCAGGATGCTGCAAATCTGAAATACTTATTCCCAGAATCCGAGATACTCCTAACCCCGGTGGCTCACCCCAGAATCCTTTTCCTCCCAAACCCCTGTTTCCTCATTTTTTAAAAATGGGGGTGGGGGTAAGCAGACTCACCTGCCTCACAGGTGTGAGAGTTAATTACTGTTTGTGGTACAGCTTTGAGATCCACAGATGAAAGGCTCTCCATAAATGCAAAGTGCTGTTCCTCATTAGAGCTGCCAGACAGTTCCCAGGGGAAATGGTTCAGCCCTCACCACCAGGCCGCTCCTCTTAGCCACATCAGTCTGAGACACGTCTGGAAAGGGCTCTGTATTTAGGCAGAGTCCTCCCTGTGCAAGGGTTCAGGGATAAGTCACCCGCTCCTAGAAAAGACGCTGTTTTCGTAACAGCTCTCATTTTCTGTTGGTACTGTCTCTCCTCCAGACAGAGAGTGGCCTTTAGTGTCCAGACAGAACGGTGGTGGCTCTGAGGGCTCCAAAGGCCCCGTCTGGTCTCCGAAGTGTCATTTGCTGCAGATAACTTATTTTGATAAACTTTGCTAAAGAAACTCCACCCCACCCCCAATGCCTCACCTGTGAGGGCTGTCTGCACCTCTGACCCCCACTTATGTTTTCTAGGCCTGGAGGACCCTATAGTCAGTCTGGGTAAAGCCTTGTCACTCTAGACCATTGAGTGGCAGGTGCCAGTCTATGAGCACCTGCTGAACTACCTTTTTATCCATTATCTCCCTCTGTTCAGTCTCAAAAGGCTGAGAGTAACGCAACACCATCTTTCTCCAGCCTCTTACTGGCCTTTACTCTGTCCGTGAATGGGGTGTCAGGGGTCGGAAGTCCCAGGTAGTTTTGGGAGCTTGGGCTCAGCCCTCGCTATGGGGTTGACAGGACTCTCACTTGTAACAGAAGCTGTTGACACCTCGTGTGGGTAGCTCTAAGCAAGAGGACCTCATGGCTCCAGGTGCCTGACAGAGTAGAATGTTCTGGGCTTGGCTCACGGACAGGAGCACACGCTGCAGACGTTCCTTGTGTGACTCAGGTCGTGGGATGTCGGAGATGGTTCTGGGTGCCTGCAGAAGGTGGCTGGTTCTGTCCTGTCTGCTCTGGGCTGCTGCTGGGTCTCCAGGGAAGCACCAAAACTGACATGCAGTAAGAGCTGTCCCTTGGGCAGACCACATTACATGAGCTGCTGAGACTTTATGAGGGTCTTTAACGTGCTTTAGGGTGATTGAAGGCACCAAGAAAGGTGTGGCCGTTCTCTTTGGAACTGCAGGGGGTAGAGATGATGGATCTATCACACATATGATGTCAGTCCGGGGCCCAGCCTACTCCAGACTCTGTCATGCCACTAGGCAGTCTTGCTTCCTTTGGGGGTCACCACTACCTGTACAGCCCTCAGATCTCTGTGTTGAGAGCTGTCACTGAGCCAACACCCGGGACCTCTGGTGGGAGGGCAGAGGTCACCTCTACCCCAGCCACTTGACCTGTAGTGTTGCCTGTGTATGCTCAACCTCGTATTCTAGCACTGTATTTCTTTCCCTAAATGTTAGAACTGCTTAGACATGTCTAAGATGGCTCTGTCCCGTGTTCCTCTGACCGGGGTCTTAAGGAGAGATTGCAGAATTCATTATACAGGAGAGTCTGAAGAGAAATTCATATTTGTAGGGACAGAAAAAAAAAGATTCGAGGCAATATCCTCTAAAATACTCCCTCCAAACAGAACAGAGGACCCCAGTTGTGCTATGGCTTATGCAGGCTCCAAGCATCTCTAGGATCTGGGTACCTCACCTTTCTGATGTCCCCTATTCCCAAACCAATAGCGCTGAGGCAACGAGAGAGCAAGGGGATGACTTTCAAGTCTGAGAGGTTGCAATGGAGACATCAGTTTGCCTGTTTCTGTCCAGGCAAGTGGCTTATCCTGGGGACACTCCCCTCCTGTGAGGAGAGGTCATTGCATCAGCCTGTGAGGTGCTGGAAGGGTGAATGGGACCTCGGCCTGATTACTGTCAGCTCAGTTGCTGGGATGAAGAGGCCAGGCAGTCTCCCTTGCTACTCTTTCAGGAAATGGTAACGAACTCGGAATGGGAACTGCTTGGGGTTTGTCCACACAGACTTCTTATCCACGCTGCCGCTACTCCACACGCAGAGACACCACAAGGCTACCAGGAATGGGACTTGCCTCAGCCAGCCAGACTCCCGGGGTGCAAACTGTGGTTCCCAAAACCCTGTGTGTGGTTCCCGGGGCTAAGTGCCAGTGCTGAGACACAGTGCGAGTGTCCTCTCCGAACATGGAGGCTCCAGAGGGAGTCTGTGCCCACTCTGCAGAGCACAGGCTCATGGCAGGGTGGCACAGTTCCTGCCAGGACACAGGGTCTGGAGGCTGAATTGCAAGTCAGGGATTCATTGTTCTTTGTCTTCTGAGGTGTGAGTCATGTCAAAGGGCTGTTCTTGCTTTAAGAGCTTTCATTCCACACTCCCAACTCACAGAAGAACATTCCAACACAGGGAAGTAGAAAAATTCCCCAAAGATGAAGCGTGCAGCCCCCTTGGGTAGACGTTTGCAGGAGAGACCAGACAGTGTCTGCCCCCTGTGTTCTCATGCTCTGTGCGTGGGGGTTAGGGTGGGGGTGCTGCTCTGGTCGTATGTGACTGTTCTCTTCAGCCTGAACCCTAGACACTTTTTTTTCTTTTTTTCTTTTCCTGCACATCAGACTCGGGCTCTTAGAATCAGTTCCCCAAAGCTCAGCCAGGAGGGCAGCACTGGAGAGAGAGTGGGAGTGGGGCACTCCCTTCCCCACCTTTCCCCATCTTTTAGCCAGGCCGTGCACAGGTCTCTCCCTGCATCAGAAGAATCGATAAATAAGTCTAGGGTCTTCCTGATGGGGGGGTTCAACCTTTCATGATTCCTGGCTGTTCTTATCTGGATTGTTCAAACACATTCATCTTGCACAAGATGTCCTGTCTGACTGTCCAGTACAATGGACATTAGACACTGCACTTCCTTTTGGTCTCCCATGGCCTCTCAGTGGTGCTAGAAATAATGGTAGATCAGAGAGGAATATTCGAATTATGTAAGGAAGGGTCCAGCTAGAGGGTTGTAACCCTCACATACCTTACCATCCTTCCTGCTGCGTGGCCTCAAACCGACAGAGGGGTGTGTGGCTAGGACCCCAGAGCTGACCTGCATTCTTGAGCTATGAGGAGCCATCCTATGGATTCACCAACCTCAGCCCATTTTCCACAGACGTGCCTTTTGGAGGCACGGTGCTTATCACACGCCCTTAACACAAGGCTCCTCCTCCAACGCCTGGCAAATGTCCTCAGACACACCTCTGTGTCTGAGGTTGTTAAATTAGATGTTCGCCATCAGGAATAGGTTTGGGGAGAGGGGGCTGAGACCCTCCCCTGGGCAGGGTTTTGTACATTTTCTACTCAAGCTTTGGGCTGTTTGGGGTTCCTGGATGTCTTCACTTCACTCTCAAGCACTAAGGCACCAGACACTTGTTTCTACGTTTCCCATCTGTAATCTCTCATTTCCGTGGTGGGAGAGCCACAGGGGGGGACTCACTTCGGGCCCTTTGCACACCCCAAGTAACCGACCTTGATGTGAACTAATTGGGATTGCAATGGATTAATAACAACGCAGGCTGGTGAGGTGGGGTCTGCCATACAGGGAGACCTTTGAAGATAAGAGTCATGAGCGCTTTCATAAACTAATCCCTGGTGCTCCGAACAAAGGACCTAAACTAATAAAGGCAAGATTCATCTGGGGGCAATCTCCACTCACAGAGGAATTCCACCCCATGCTCTGACTCAGAAAGGCAAACGGAAATCTGCCAGAATTCTTTTAAACTCCAACACAGATCTCAAAAAAAAAAAAGACATACCCATACAGAGTAAAAACTCCTGGTGATAAGCAGTCCTCTGATGATCTAAAGATCCACAGCTTCAGTTATTGACTGGGGAAAGTAAATGACATTTCAAATACAACCTTCACACTTGAATAGATGAGGTCACCCTGAGAAAGACGATACCGAGCTGAGTCCGGCAGTGGGAACCCTCCCTCCAGAGAGCTCCTTTGATTTACAAGGTCAAGGCAGCCTTTTATACAGAAGCAATAGGTTTTCAGTGACTTGGACTCAGATGGATGGAAAACATTGTTGAGATTGTGGGAAGTACTGACACATTTGTCCACACAGCGGGACTGGCCAGTGGAGGAAGGGGGGGCTGGAGAGCCGGAGTCTGAAGTACTCTGCACACACCCAATCAACTCACTTCTATTTTGCACATTGATATCTTATACGCATGGCCTAAACACTTCGGGCTTTCCCAGGCTGGTCTAAACCAGTAGGGAACTCTTCCTCTGGAGGACTTTTCATAATATCAGGAAACAGGACTACTCTTGATTAGTCAGCAGAGCCAGAGGCGTTTAGTGGGTAGAAACTGTTCGACATCGGATAGGTCATAAGAAGTTCCCATAAAAGTATGGTTGGGCTCCCAAAGTCAAGGGTAACTAAAATGACAAAGGATGGCTGACCCAGGGAGGGTCACACTGATAGGGTAGCTTGGCCAACTTCAACATCAAAGCAGAGGCTGTGACTTCTAGAGGTTGCTCTGATTTCCAGAGGTGTAAGCTCTCTGTGGCCCAGCAGAAGACATGAACTGAGGGGCTGAGGTGAGGGCAGCTGTGTCTAGGCTCCACCTAAGGAGAATCCTGTCTCCACACTGGCATTTGCAGAAACTGCTTTCTCACAGTCTCAGGCTGACACCCAGACTTGGCACTGGCTGAATCCAGCCCCGGAGGAGCCACAGGTGTAAATGGCCAATAAGATTGCCCCTGAGCTGACCACTGGCTTTGCTACCTTGGAAGGGACAGGCCAGCACTTGCTTCTCCCGGGCTTTCTGGGCATGAGTCACATGTAACTAGATAATGATGCAGATTGTTGTCAACAGTTCTGAGGTCTCATTCCAAAGACTCGTGGAATGAAGGGGCAGGAAGCAGCCCCAGAGACTTCTGTGCCAGCTCCAGCTCAGAGAAAATCGGCATTCAAGATGGAGGCACGGTCTCTGTTCCCCATACAAGGTCGTGATAGGATGAAGGCATATCTCCCTGCTAACTGTAGATGTGTTACTTCCATAAGACTGTGGCAAACCACCCCTCCTCCTATCTAGTGACCAGACCGACAAAATGGGAAGGCTTAACCTTCCAAACCTCCACAACCTACAACTGCGGAGGGTGTTGGTAAGGTGGGTTCTACTGAGCATAGCTCGTCCTGTGTACAGATCTGGGGGTATTCAGTGTTCCCCCTTTACATCTGTGTCTCCTTCGGTACTCACACCCGGATCAAAAGCAAAAGTTGGTGTCTTTTACTATCACAATTCACAAATAATTCAAAATCAGGGACAGGACGGGTAAAAGGTATTAGGGTGGGTACAGGGAGGAGCTGGGCTCTGTAAACAAGGACAGCGACTGGGGTGTCACGTTGGCACTCTTTGCCGTTCTTCTAATGGCTTTGAGCTGCCAAGCACTGTGCTGCACTGACTTGAAACCCTTTTATGGAGAGTGCCATACTCTTTCTGTTCAAATCACTTAGAATAATGAGTTAGCTGCACTTGTATTAATCTGTCTTTCAAGTGGATTAGATCCGTGGGCTCGTTCCCCTCCAGACTCGCAAGCTTTGGCCTGGCTGTCTGAACCGCCAGATTAGACTGACGAGAGAGCGCCGTCCAGACAGCAATGAAACGCAATTACCTAGGCAAACTTTTGAAGGATTTGAGCCCTGGGGCACAGGCTGTTTACCAGAGACTGAAAGCACCATTTGTGCTGAGCAGGGCCAGTTGCTGTGGTCTTGGGAGCTTTGGATCCTTCCTGACACTGGACTCCAGGCAGGATTTCTGGGGGCCCGATAACATCAGCTTCTGTCCGCACCTCAGCACCTCAGGGGCTTTCTGGTTTTCAACAAGAAGGCGCAAGCACCAACAAAAGCCGATTATAATATCTCCCTTTGTGTTTGCTGACTATCTCTCATTGGTGGGTTTCCCCCTTTCTTTCCCGCATGTATTGTGTACCACCTCGGTGGTGGGGGGTGAATCTAGAAGCAATCCCATGATTGATTGGCTCTAGAAGTTGGTTCTTTGAAAATGAACAGCCTTTCTAAAAAACAGGAACTTCCTGTCTTCTAAAAAAAAAAACAAAACAAAACAAAACAAAAACTTCATCCAAAGCACTTTCCCCTTGATCTGAACAAAAGACACCCAAGAGCACCTAGTGAAGGTTTCTCCCAAAGGGGGCTAGTGGACCAGGGAGGCCAATGGCTTCCTGTGCAGGACCACAAGCTGATACTTTTCACATAGATAGTGGGTAAGAGGGCATCTGTCTGTCTAGGAGAGCACCATCTTATGACTGGAGAAAGGACAAGAGAAAGGCAAGCCAGGCTTTCCTCTGTGGTAGGAGACATATGGCAAAGTCCCCAGAAGCTGTGGATGGGGCCTTGAACCCCCCCCACTCCCTGCCGACTCGGCAATGGATCAGTTATTTTTAAAGAAAAGATTTCTTGTGGTCAGACTAGAGCCTTGAACTTGTGTACCTGAGAGCTGAGAATGACCATAAACTTCTGATCCTCCTGCCTCCCCCTCCTGGATGCTGGAATTCAGCTGGTACCCCCATGCCAGTACACCAAGTATCAAATCTAGGGCTCACATGCCCTAGAAAAGACACTCTCCCGGCTCCAGTCCAGGCCTGGGCAAGGCTTTACTGGGGTGAAAAGGTGGAGGGAGAGAGAGAGGGAGGGAGGAAGGGAGGGAGGGAGGGAGAGAGAGAGCACTAAATAAATAGTTTCTAAGGATGGATTTGAAGAAGGATCTAGGAATGTGGTCTGGGAAGGAAGCAACAGACATACACACACCTGAAGGGCAGGAAGCAGGAACCTGGTTGGTAGGAAAGAGGCGGTATTGTGGTAGGGTTAGGATCCCTGGGAAGTCGTGGATAAATAAGACAGCTTATTTCAGGGCCTCTAATTAAGCATGCAAAGCAAGGTTCAGTTCAAATGTGTGGAAGGCTGCCTCGCCTCAGGTGAGGCTGAGATGTCTGCAGAGGAAGGAAGGCAGGGTATCCTGAGAGGAGTGAGGCTGGGAACAGCATGGGGGCGGGTATCCAAGGGTATCACCAACGTATTTGCCTTGGTGAACACAGCCATGAATTATGGGCCAAGATGTCAAGAGCCAAAGGGACCTGTCATTCCTTTCTTGCATTGTCACCTGCCTGAAACTTTGAAATGAGGTTCAGACTCACCAATGCTTGACTTTGACCTGCACTCCTAAGATCAGAAAAAAAAAGCTTCTACGGGGACTGCCACTGACTTCTGAACCTCAAGGCCCGAATTCCTGTGGACCCACAGCAGCGAGGGAAGGTTCATGGTTACTTGGGACTCTGCTGACCCTTCTGTGTGGGTCTCGGAGCCCAGACGTGGGGAAGGCCATGCTGCAGCACACAGCCTGTCCTCCTGTTAGCAGGCCACTGTTGACCGCACAGGACGGTGAGTCTCCCAGGACAGTGTGGGAACAGGCACTGGGCTCCACCATCTCTCTAGTATAACCAGAGAGCAGACATGGAGAAATGTCACAGTGAGAGGGACTGTCAGCCTTGTCTAGGAACTGGGAGAGGACTCAGTCTGGTCCTCCAAGAGATGAAGATGTCCTGTAAGAAGGGACACTCGGGATGTGTTGAGGTATGGGAGGATGTGGGTGCGGGGTGAGGAAGGTGGGTAAGCTACTGCTCAATCTACTTGGTAACCCCGCCTCCCTCCTGCTCCTGTTCTTGACTGTGGGTGATTTCAGAGCTTGGATGGGCTAGGGAGCCAGGGAGAGCCCCTCATGGCCTGGAACACCACAGGGAGGCATTGCTCTCCAGAAGGGAATCTAAAATGGGCAGAGAAAACAGCTCTGTGTGCCAAGCCTTTGGCCTTCAGTTGGCTTGAAAGGCATTAATGGCTTCTTTGGCCATAGGCATGGCCCTCTGAAGGCTACATGACCAGAACAGGTGGGCACAGTCAGTGGCACAGGGCTGAGGGAGGGTCACGGTGCTCACAGGAAGCCGCAGGATCTTCACTCACGTTGTCACTCCCTCAGAGTCACACCGACGGAATGCACAATTACTCCTGTGACATTGTGGCCACTCTGCTGCGTCTGAAAAGCCGTCCCTGTTCACCGAGATCCACATAGAGACACAAGGTGGCTGAGTAACAGTGACTTATCTTACAAGAGGGACGGGCGGAACTTGAGGTCCTCAGTTGCCCCTGAACTAACAGTGTTTGCTTCTGTCCCCACCCCCAAGCTCAGAGATGGGCCTGGTATGTAAAAGAGCTCTTTGTATCTCTGAGAAAGATGCCCACAGGCATCTAAGATGCCAGGTCCCTGGGAGACTGTTGAGCTGAGGCCCCAAGGCATGGTGGCTACTGGGAAAGCTACCATGGGTTCTATGAGGTGGCTTCCATTCAATGGGCTCTTGACACACGGAATGCCTGGGTTCATTTGCATAGCCTTTGTTCCAAGCTTCCCCTGTATAACACTGTGAGGATGTGTCCTTGGCTGACCAAATACACGTTCAGGGATACCAACCCTGAGGGGTGTCAACCTGGGCTGGAAGAGTCCCCCTCCTGTCAGAGCCTTGGGGCCCATGGCTAGTTCAGTTGTCTGTTGGCCTTGTGGGAAATGCAGGCTGGACTGTAGTGTGGTGTCTGGTACTTCATCAGTGTGATTCCCTTTCTAGTGTCAGCAGAGGAAAGAAAGAACTAGAAGAGACAGAACCACGGGTGGGGGATGGGCTCCGGTTCCCACACTGGGTGGGTGGGCTAAAGGTTACATTCCCTTCCTCTTTACCCTGAATCTCTACAGATGGAAATCGATTGTCAAGAGACCTCTCTCTCCTTATGCCTCAAGAAGGTCTTCATAACTGTTGGTTAGAAACTATATTTAGCTTCTAAATATAAATTTGTAAAATTAGGGGGATAGGAGTGGGCATGGGGGAGGGGACAGGAAAGGAAAAGAATTCAAGCATTGGCTGACCTGGTACTTCCCTAGTCTTGCCTTGGCTTCTTCAGCACCCCTCCTCCCAACTCCTCCCCCAAGCTCTGAAGGCTGGAGATGCCTCTAACAAGGCCCTCATTGTCCCAGACAGGTGTGAGATTGGACTTGATCTGCGGCCAACACCTCCAGCACCAGAACCAGCCCTGTAAGCTGCAAACATGCAGCAGCCCTCCAGTAGTGCCTCTGCAGACAGCCAGAGACTCAACAATTTAAGGCTTAACATGCACAGCATAAATCAGAGGAGGATGGACCAGCAGACCGGCAGCTTCTTGGGCAGGTGCCTGCAGACTGTCTGCAGATCAGACCCTGCCTGTTTGGGTTATTTGAGATACACACACACACACACACACACACACACACACACACACACACTATAAGGACGAGAAATTGGGTGGAGCCGTGTGCACAGGCACACCTGGGTTTGCCCTATCTTGTCCCAACAGCCCCTTGCTCGCCTGAATGGTGTTTGGAAGGGACTCCTCAGGATGGCTCCCTGTGTGACTTCCAAATACTAGGAATGTGTCCAGTGACCGAGATGAAGGAGAAAGCCAAGCACTCGGATAACAGCGTTTGCCACCTGTGACAAGTCACTTTACCCCTCCGGGCTGCCACTGCTCCTCTGTCTAAGGAACCGGCTGGCCATCCTGTTTTGCTCTCTTTGAGACATCATTCCTGACAAGCTCAGTAGCCATAAGTATGTCTCAGTCGGGAGGAATCATTAACGGTGGGCGATAAAACTCACTGACCGCTGGGACCCGGAGGGGATCCTTTGGTTTCCCAGCATGTCCTTCACTGCTTTAGCCTTATCTTATTTAGAGACTCGAGTTTCTCAGACAGTGGAGGAGGCAAGCCCAGAGTGTAAGTCCCCTGGGAGTTCGGGTCATGACTTGTCAAGAGCGCACTCCGTGGGTGGTGAAGGTAGAGATGACAAGCCAGCCGGCGGGGCTAATTAGTGAAGGGAGTCTGGTCCCCATTCTCTTTTAAAACCCGGTTAACTATTAAGTAAATATCACTTGAGAGCCAGGAGGAGTCCTCTGTCTCTCAGTTAAGGAACAGAGCCAGAAGCCACCCATCAATGCAGGGTCCTGGTCCCTGGCAGCTCTGGGGGAGAGCAGTGGCTGATCTTATAAATTCCAGAGCAGCCTTCAATCCAGCCCTTCAAGACCCTGACTCTGATTTCACGGCAGACTTGGCTGTCACAGGGACGCCTTTGGCTGGATACAGCTCTCAGCTCACTTCCTCTCAAGGCTGTACACGAAGTCTCCTGGGACAAAAGAGCTTGGCAGTACTACCCTGAACTGGGTTTAGGGGACTGTCACTCTGTGCCCCCCCCATCCTAGGCCTGCAGGAGTGGCTGGTGTCCCCACAGCTGTGGCTGCATCACCTCACACACCTGTTTGCTGTCCTCTTCTGGGCCTGACAGCCTGGGCTGCCTCCGAAGCAGGCTTACAGGGCATGGTTTTCAGTGGTGGGTTTGGCAGAGGGAGGTATTGACATAAAATCATTCAGGGAGATGAAGAGTCAATCAAAGAAATCCTTTAGCAGATGGGTACATTAAAAACACAGAAGAGTCAGCCATCCACACGTGGTGGTGAATCTGTCTAATCCAAGAAAACAACGGGGGGGGGGGGGGGGAGGGAGGGGCCGCCCTCCCCCACCGATGCCCATTCAGGGCTGCTGGGTTCAGGAAGTGACCTGTCAGCTCCATGCAGCTGTTAGCAGGCTGGGAGTGCTTGCCAGGAAAGAAGAGGAGGAGAAAGAGGGTAACCTCGTTTAATTAAAAAAATTAAAAATCCCTATTTTAAAATATGTCATTGTAATTATTTATTTTAAAAAATATCTTAGAAATAAAATTCAACATTAAGCAAAGGAGAAAAAGGATAAGAAGCTAAATCCTGCCCTCTCCCAGAGCCAAAAAACCACATTTCAGGAAAAGGCTGAGTAAGGCTGAACCAGCCTTGGGGAAATGAGCTGTTCCCCACATGACAGACATGAACACAAGAGGACCGGCGTGTACGGGAGAGTTCAGTTATGGATGGGACTGAGGCCGGAAAATCTCCAGGCCTTCAGGGTGTGGGCTGGGTGGGGGCGGAGCAGGGAAGAGGCCCTAGGCAAGGACGGTTTAAGAGAATATTTCATATTCTCATATGATCTTGTGGGATAGTAGCTGTGGATTGTCCCATCAGAGTTTACCCAAGGACCCAAAACTCAAATCACCCAAATGAAGGCCATTGTCAGAGTGGCTGTCCTCACAGGACAGGCATCATGGGAAACAGCCAGGGAGCCAGCAGCAAGGGCTGTCTTAGGAATGGTAGGAGCATTCTCAAGACCTTCCTGCAGGCTGGGGGCTGTGCTCAGCACGCCCCAGAATCGCATCCCAGCCGCAGAGAGGGGTTTGTGCAGGAGAGGAAAGACACAACCGCACCAAGACACAACACGCTGCACACCCAGAATTCTACTCGTGCCGACTTAGTCCTCAAGGCCATCTGACAAGTCAGGCATTATGAGTATGCCCATTTTACAGACGGTGACAGTGTGGCACAGGGATCTGAGTGCTTCCCACAAGGTCCTGTAACTAGGAAGTGTGCAGAGTGGGGTTTGAATCCCAAAGCATTATGTATTAGCATTAGGCTGCCCTAATGCATTAGGCTTTCCTAGGAGCCCCTGGGTTTATCCTGGAGCCCTTCTGATGACTAGCTGTGAAGATTAGTTCTGGGCTGTTTGATGACAGAGGATTAGCCCTTTTGCCCTGTCATTTCCAGCTCTGGAGTCCTCCTCAGGGGAAGCCATGACTGGCCAGGGAGGACGTCTGACAAGGAGAGCTGATACCTAGGCCCTCCACCTACTCTTCCCTCTCCCCAAACGTGATGGAATCAAATGGGGAAATCGGGAAAAGACACAGGAACAAGAATAAGGAGGTTTCCTTCCCCTTCCACCTGAACTGGCTGTCCGTAATTTTACACAAATTCAATTTCAAACCCCTGCATTGTAATTTATGGAGAGTCATATTAAATTAGACAGATCCATGTCTGGGCAATGATTTCTCTTATCTAGCAACATATGGTGGCTTGGAGCCTCTCTAAGTATGATCACATAGCAAAACGTATCACTGCCCCGTTCCCTAAAAGTCTGCTAATCAGAAGAGCAGGGTGGGGGCTCTGAGGCCTTGCTGTCAGTTTCCCTGAAAGTGTTGGGGGTGACTGTAATTCCTTCAAGCTACTGTGTCCAGGGTTACAGATGGTTTAGGACCAAGCAGTGAGAAGGAGGCCTAGGAGGCTGCGGAGATCAGTGCCAGGCATGGGGAGATTCAGTCAGCAAAGTGTTTCCTCAGAAGTCTAAGGCCCTTGGTTTCATCCCAAGAACCCATATAAAAAGCAGGGTGTGGCAGTAACCTTGGGGAACACAGAGAGATGGGGGAGACAGATGGGGACTCCTGGAGTTCTAGCCTACCCTACTCCGCAAAGCTCAAGGCTAACAAGAGCCCCCGTCTCAAGTAAATGTGGCAGTTATTTGAGGGTGACACTGGAGTCTGTCCTCCGGCTTTCACATGGACATGTGTGCGTGTGTCCACCCATATGCACCCCACCCCAGAAAGATGTGTACAGGGGTGGGGAATGTTAGGTAATATGAAAAAGAAGGAGCAGCTGAACGGAGTGTTCTAGAGGGTATCTTCTCTGTCTGTGGCTTCACCAGGCCACTTGCAATCTGTCCCATCAACGTAAACTACGATGTCCTTATTATTGCCTTTGATAAATGTCTGTTATGACAGTCTTTGTTGCCTCAGCTACTCTGGTAATAATCCAGCTGCAGACACAGTCACACACCTACTCTGAAGTTTTTAAATCAGGGGTGGGGGCAGAGGCAGGATCAAGTCTGAGGAGCTCTGGGCTCACTCTTTAAGACACTGGAAAAGCCAACGGAAGCGCATTCTTAAATGTGGGCCGTTCCGGTTGGTCTGTGGAGTGGGCGGTTTACCGCAGAATACAGAGGATGGTGAGCTGACCTTGGGAGGTGTAAATAAACCACTGAACGGGTAGAAAGGCCAAGTCGAGCCCTGGGGCCCGGGCTGACTTTTACAGATATTTTAATAACCTTATCATTCTGTAATTTGCCATCTGATATGTGCAGAGAGATGTGCTAATGGAAGGAGAGAGGCCACCGCAGTGTGGTCGTCCCAGGAGACGCCATAAAGCAAGTGTGTTTGTTCCCCTTGTATGGGCAGCATCTCTAAGAGTCCTCGGTCTCATTCTTTTTCTGCCCGATTTGGTCTCGGGATGTTCTCTCAAAGCCACCAAAGCACCCCTCAAAGTGTGCTCAGAGGAAAAGACCAAGATTCAGCTCTGAGCCTCAGATCTGGCTTTGGGATGATTCATGGGGAGAAGACCCCTCCTGCCATGAAGCTGGAGACGGCCCGAATGGGTGAGACACTGTACCCATGAGCAGTTTATAGACCTTCCTTCCCACGGGAAGTTCTACTTTAAGCCACCACTGGTATCTCTTCATTCTAGCGCAGCAGCATGGTTCTAGCACATCCTCTGTGACATTCCCAGGAT
This sequence comes from Micromys minutus, assembly GCF_963924665.1. Classification (NCBI taxonomy): domain Eukaryota; kingdom Metazoa; phylum Chordata; class Mammalia; order Rodentia; family Muridae; genus Micromys; species Micromys minutus. Next base: position 4,204,566 of record NC_137976.1, on the reverse strand, counting down.
CAACTGGTCACCACAGTGCCCAAGTCTTGATAAGTTTAACTGTGTTACACGCTGGAACCCCAAATTCGGTGACTCAAGTGAGGCTGTGTAGGAATTTAAGATGGGGCATGAAGGAACCAGGGACAGACTTGGCGTCCTCAAATGCTACCCTGTAGTTGTTGGGTGATTGGAATGTGTCTATGCATCTGATACAGCAGAGAGATTCCACCCACGTGACCCTTAGAGGAAAGGGAGCCAGAGTTTTGTGTTTAAAATGAATACCCTCCCCCCTTCTAAAACTGTAAGGTTATAAGCCATGGAGACCAGAATTTGACAGTGATGGTTCAAATCTTGCAGATACATCTGGAAGGTTCTAATCCTTGCATGCATCAGGAGACTCTGAGCAATGAGAGACCTTTCAACACAGGAAAGAGTCCCTTCTGGTCAGTCTGTCCTACCAGTGGTTCATTCTAGCACTGGAAACCCGGTCCTGCTTGCTCTGAGAATGCTCTACTTTTAAAATGTTAAGAACAGCTCCAAGGAGCCAGGCTCAGCTATGACTCAGCCCGAAGACCCTCTGTCACCTGGTCACAGAGATCAAAAACAAGGAAATGGCACAGTCCCTGCTTCACCTCTTGCTCTGTTCTCAGGCACGCACAGAGAGGTAGAACGTACACATGACTGATCCGTGTTTGTTTTCAGGGTGAGTTCTATTCTATTTTTCTCCTTATTACTTTGTCATATTGACTGTGGCTGGTAACCGAGTCGCCCAGCATTGACACATAAAACGTCCTGCCAGAAAGGGATTATGGGAGGAAACTCCGATGCGAGGCTTGTCAGTAAACAGCGCATTTGCAGGCTTTCTGCGGTCCATCCCTACCTTTAATCTCTACAACAACTGGCTGTTCTGCGGCTATGCAGGCAATTCTTTAATATCAATATAAAGTCTGCGTGGGGCCCAGAGCAGTGGAAACAGGGCAGAGACCAGGCACTAGGTGGCTGTTGTCTGGAAGGTAAGCAATACCCTGTGCCTTAGGCCATGGCTCCCCCAGAGTTAGGGTGGGGTGTCCTGGGAGCTAGAGGGAAACAAGACAAGACAGAGTGGTCAAGTCTTTGGAATAGGGCTGCGCTTACAAAGTCTACCGCTGGGAGAACTCCTAGGTGACCCAGGGCCCTTTCAGCTTGACAAATCTTTAGGGCCAAACTTGCCATTAAAGATTCTCTTGCCCCTCCAGACTGGAAAGGCTATCTGTAAGTGATTTGTGGCTTGGCAAGGTGAGGGGCCCAAAGCAAATCACCGTCCCTTTGGGATGGGTGTCTGTTTGACAATACTCTGTGCTAATACCACTTGGTGCTTCAAAACAACAACATGCCTGCCTCTGGCCTGGCTTCGTCTGGGAGGTCAAATTCTTGAGTCCATCCCAACTGGCTGGCTTTGGTCTTCAGGGCAATTTTTGTTTCTCTGCTTGCTGTTATCTGTGTGGCCACAGGATTTTGGAGGCTGGTCCAGGCCTCCTGTGTTCTGATCTGACATGACACCCTAGACGCCAGGGTGGGGCTGGGGGTGCAGCAATGGAATCCTCCTTTTCCCACCACCATTAACCCTTTGATTTCATCTTCACCAGTGCTCTAGAAACATTAGGAAACAGCTGATCTTGTCAGGAAAAAAAAAAAAAAAAAAACCAACCAACCAACCAACCAAACAAACAAACAAACAAACAAAAAAAAAAAAAAAAAAAAACACCTCTACTCTGGGGAACGGAAGAACCTCAACACAGCTCCAGAAAATGAAAGGCTGAGATGCCAAAGAAGTCCAAATGACAAGACTGGGGACACACAGGCACAGACTCACATTTACCTGGGCATTAGATTTACTCTGAGGGACAGGGGAAAGTTCTCACTGGACCAACCGGGATCCACTGGCTAATGTTCCAATGACATCAATATCTTGGTTTCGATCTAGGGCACCGAACGGTGGCACCAGAAAGGCCACATTCTGGCTGTTAGATTGTGACTAGGATCGCACTAGCAAAGGGGCTGGTCGCTCACACACACAGCTAAGTGAAGGGCACGGCCGGGGGTGAGTAACCTGGAAGTAGATACCGTGACATGACACACGTGAACTTTTAAGGAGCAGAGGGAGAGACTGCAACAGAGGAGGTCAGAAGAGAAGAGGGGGAGGGGTGCAGCCATGGCCAAAGAGTGCCTGGTGCTGGTAAGGATTAGAGGAGGCCAGAAGGGCCCTTTCTCTTAGGCCTATGGTGGGAAGGACATCTTTGTGTCACCTTAACATTGGGACTTGTAGCCTCCAATTATGAGAGAATAAATCTTCATTGTTTTAAGTCACTAAATCCTTGGTCCGTATGTTGGGTCGGCCACAGACAAACCAGTCAAGTTGGTTCTCTAACAGTGACCGCTCACCGAGGACATTCCGTGCCTCGAGTGTCTTGTCTCCAAGACTGACAAGGACAATTACTACTCCCGTTTTGCAGACATGAAGACAAAGGCTTTAGGAGGTTAAGCTTCTCGCTGACAATCCTAGAGGAGATGCAGTTTGGGTCAGCTTGTGGCTCTGCCCTTCCTTCTTAGCAGCTAAAAACCAGTGCCCTTTGGAGTCTCTGCTACTTACCAACACTGTTGAAAGCGCACAAATGACCACATGGTAAGGTCCCAAGGACACGGTTTAATGCACCCGTGTGCAGCTTCCAGAGTCATTAGCATCAGGGAGACATTCGACACCACAGAATCCCAGAGAAGGACGATTTGATTAGAGACCAAACCCCGTAGTCAATGATTTTCCCTTGTAATCAGAAAAGGTGCCCACAAGGGACTATCGGGATCCTGAGAATATGGGCAGACCTCTTCGAGCAACGGTCATGAAACAATTTGGAAACCAGGTCCTATGAAACTGTGGTTTTGGGTTGCAAAGACGGTGTCAGTTTAAGTGCTAAGTGATTCTTTGAAGGGCTGATTAAGTATTTGGGGGCAAGGTCAATACACAATACACTAAGGTTGTACACACTGCATTGTTTTAGGGACCATGGCACCTGTGCCCTTAAAGTGGCTGGTTGTGTTAGCACCTCTCACTCAGAGAGGGGGGGGAGGGGGCCCAGACAGAACACCAAGGCCTGTTGGCTCTTTCTCCCTCCCACCCGGCTTCCTCTTCTCCTGGCCGGCTACAGTAGTTTTTTAGCCTGCACTTTTGTACTTTAGACGGTGAGTTTGTGTTGCACTAGCTAAGAATATATTGGTGGGGAGTCCTCAGTTGCTGCCTTGAAAGGTTTCTCTATCTATGAATTTAGACTTCTGTGGGGTGAAAGGCTAGCACATACCACGTGACAGAGAGGGGCTGCGCACATACCACGTGACAGGGCGGGGCTGCGCACATACCGCGTGACAGGGCGGGGCTGCGCACATGCCACGTGACAGGGGTTCTGTATTCTGCACTCTTATTTCAGGGATTTTTCCCATTTACTTTTTCTTTCAACCTTTCCCTTCCCACTTCCCTGTTTATTGGGGGAAACATCTGATTCTGGGGTGTTGTGTGTGTACAACTCCTTCCGGTTCAGTGCCTGCCACAGACAGGAGTTGTTTTGAAGGGAAAGTTACTTTGTGTTATAAGCAATTTGCATGGGTTGGTTTTTTTTTTAAGTACTTTACTGTGTGTGCGTGAAATGGCCATTCAAAGGTTTACCTAGGGAATAGGCAGGCCCTTCCCACGCTGGCTTTAAAGGTATATTATGTGCCTGGAAGTGGGGGCATGAGGATGACACAGAAAGGTAGACAGACAGACAGATGGACACGCACACACAGATTGGGGGACAGAGACACAGAGAAAAGCAGGGAACCAATGCCAAGCACTTGGCATGCTTTACTCCAGGGTGGGAAGGGTTTCGGGGGGGGGGTTCTCTTCCCCCTGCTTATGCTAATTATTCTGTGGTGAGTGTCACTGTGGGCTGGACATGGAGTTTTCGCACCCTCTTGTGGCCTGGCTTTCTGGATACAGGCGCTTGCTCCTTTCTGAGGAAGGGGAAATGCTCCCTTCCCTCTGCATGTTCTGTGCGCAGAGAATCAGGCTGACATGGTAACCCTACCTCTAAGAACTTCACAGACAGTAGTGAATATAACTCTTCCAAAGGGACGTGGAAGAGCCCGAGCCTTCCTCGGCCACATGGAAGTTAAAGGGGCAACCGTTCTTATCTAGGCTGTTCACATGGTACCTGGGAAGAAGGCTTCAGTTGCAGAAGGCCACAGGAGAAAGATTCACACATGTAGGGGGGGTTACCCCAAGAAAGCATAGAGTTGCTGGAAGTCCCTGTGCCCCACTGTCCCCTTTAGGGAATGCTCGGAATTCCACTATTCTGATTGGCTTTCTTTTCTCCCCATCTTTAATGATAAAGTACCCCAAAATATGACTTAGTAAGGCACCCAACACATAGCCTGATGTTATTATCAACAGTAGCTTCTCGCTCTAATTACAACAGAACACATCTAATCTGTGTCTTCTACACGAGTGGCTAGCCCAACACCTCTCCGTGCCTGTTGGCCCAGTAGCGTACTAGTCCCTGAGCCAGGTGGTTCCCCCCACACCACCTTCCTCTGCACCTCCTTGCTGCCTGTACCTTCAGAGGGGTCTGGATTTGTCTTCAAGTTCATCACTGAACAAAGCTGGAAGTGGTGGGAGATGTTTAACCTCTGAGCTGAGAATTCTGTGTTTCTGTCTAAAAGCCACACCTCAAGATTACTGAGAGAAAAGAACGCTGTAGGCCTCAAAGGCTGAGCTATGCCCAGGTTCATCACAAGGACTCCAAAGAAAGTTACATCTTATAGCAAGAGGCTCAGAGCACTTATGAGGTCGGAAGACATTTCTGCATCAGTATCTTTATACCATATCTGCTTCTCCCCAGGAAAACCGAAGTTACACCACTCACTGAGGAATCAGAGTCCAAGACCTAAAATGACCACCAACTTGTGTTGCTCAAAGCTGTCTCTCAGAGGGAGGTGTGAGGGACCAGGTCTCGCTGCCCCAGAGCTCTGTAACCTACCCCATCTTCTGCTGTAAAAGAAACATAGGGAAGTCCTGAAATTTGGCAGGAGTCAACGATGGTGTCCTGACTTGTGTAAACATGCAGCCATGACAAAAAGGCTTTCTGTTCCACTTTAAGACTTGCTCAAATAGGAAATCAAAATTAACCTTGGCTGTTTCAAAGTTAAAACCTCAACAAATAAACAGTGGCTTGGTGGCATGGTAACTCCCCCCCCCCATCTGAACCCCATGCAGATCACTGGAGGTGTCTATTTGGTAAGATAAGGAAATATGATATTCTGTACCAATGATCCTCTGCTGGCAGAGCCAAGGGGTGTTGCTCCAGCCTACAACCCCCTGCTTCTTCACAGACCCCCCTACAGTGACTGACAACTCTGTGAAGCTGAAAATCATTTCCATGCCTCTGTGGTGTTGGGGCAACACCGTCTTGGGGTAGTTTTCTTAGAACTGTGGTTGCCGTTTCAGAGAGCCATAAACCCATGGTGTGGCTTCACTTCCCACCTAAGTAGGCATGCAGGTCTAAGGCTAAGACCAGGCAGTAACTCTCTGTAAGGACAGGAACAACATGAAGAACTTGTCCGCTACATTATCCTGTGGATGTTTAAATTTCAAAGGGGAAAAAATCCAAGGGGCCACTCAAAACTAGATTTGTTTTAAGTAGCATTTTCTTATGAGAAGAAAAATGATGCAAGAGGAGGGGGAGGGGAAAGAAGGGAAAGGGGGAAGGAGGGGGAGGGAGAAGGAGGGGGGAGGGAGACATAGGGCAGGTGGGAGAGACCAACACAAGAAATCGAAAGCAGTTTTACATGCAATATCTTCAACACTGTTTAAAACTGTCTGCCTGGGGGCAAGTAGATCCCTATATATCAAATTCATATACCGGAGGGAAAAAATATCCACAACATAGTCCATACATCTTCTCAAAGTACCAATCAAGCCCCTAGGATACTCTCAGAGCACGTTCTAGGATAATCTCAGAGTCTCGATGCTCAGCCACCTGTCCATGACGATGCCTCTGTGCGCCGTCAACTGCTCCTGAGGTCCAGGACTCTCCTGTGCACCCGGCTCTCTGCAGTCTGGGGACTAGGCATATAGGAGAGCAAACAGAAGCAGTCCAGGCTCACAAAGCCAGCACGGGCGACCTGAATTGGCTCCCCCATGGTTTTGCACTGTCTTTAAAAATGCAAAAAGGTTTTGGTTTGACTGTCCATAAGTACAAGGCAAACCTCATTCTCAGCTGCCTTTCTCTTTGGTTTTTACACATGAGATCTGGGAGAAAACATGACGGTAAACAGACATTTCCTTCTCCCCACGGTCACCTAAAGTGTCATCTGCCTCATCTCACTGCCAAGCTGCATTGTGGGATCTTCGGAAAATTAGTGTGAATATTTTGATTGATTACTCATCACTATTAAACACCAAAAATCCAACCAACCAAACAAAAAATCTATAAGGATTTTGGTGTAGCCTTTTCCTAAACACACCTAGGAAGAAACCCTATGTTTTGTGTCCTTTAATATAAAAGACAGGTACCATGCCGGGCTGACACGGTCTCATGTATCTCAGGTTGGCCTCAAACTGGCTACGTAGCCATGGCTGGCCTTGAACTCTAGATTTTGCTGTGTCCATCTTCCAAGTGCTGCACTAACTAGACTGTATCACCTTGCCTGGGGGCATGGGCTTTCTATATTACACTCTGGGAGACGTGGGCTTTTGTGAGCCCTGCATGCGTTTCTCCCCAGAGACAGCCATTTGCTCAGATTAAAAACCTCATCAAGTAGATGCTGCGTGTACATCCCATATGGAGCTCAGAGGAAACTGATCTTTGCTTTCTGTGAAGGGCAGAGCCTCTCTCCTGCTGCCGTCCCACTGCCCCTTTCTCTGTATCTGAGTCACCCCTGCCTGCATCTCTGCAGGAGTATCGCTGTAAGCATGTCACATGTACAGCTGTGTCCCACCGGTACGTAGGCTTTCAGCTCTAATAGTGTCACTGAGCCAATGGCCTTAGACATCAGCAGTCCTAGGTGCAGAAATGCACTATAGGTATTGTCCAACTTGGCACAGACGGTATGTGAAGTTACTACATCTTACAGCGAGCTTGCAGCTGGTGACCGACTCACAGAGTGGACAGAACTCACACTACTAATCTGAAAAGATTATGCTTGATCCAGCCCATGCCCCCCCCCACACCTCCCTCTTCATATTTTGAAAAGAACAAATATTAAATGCGAACTTCACTTGAAATCTGAAGGTAAGAAGAACTTGAAAACCCCTCACTTTTACCTTGTTAGGTTTGTATATGCATACATACATACATACATACATACATACATATATACATACACACGCACAAGCAATTGCGTGTATTGCAGCTTCAAGACTAATGGATAGGTAATAAAACAACACAGCTGAAACCAAGTCTTACAAACCTCTCACCTGTTGATATACAGGTGGCTCTTGGTGTCTGCAGGCTCTGAAGCTAAAGACTGAGCCAAAGGTGGGCCGATAATACAGCTTTTTAAATGTGCACATATTGCAATGTATTTTTGCTATGATTCCCCGAATAATACAATTTAGCGGTGGTTAGCACCGCATCTATAGTGCGTTAGATGCCAGCAGTAACTGAGGAATGAACTACAGTCTCCAGGGTGTAGGGCACATTATATAACACGCTTGGGTGCCTGTGGAGTTTGAGACCTGGAACGGATGCTCCAAGTGTGTACACTTAATGGCTTCTATAGTTATACTCCGTTTTCACACTCAGCAGCCACACGTCTCAATGTACAGATACTCCGTGGATGGAACAGTACTTTTCTCATGAGCTCCCAGTGGATGCTGCGGGTTTCAGGAGTTCCCTTTGAGCACCCAGAGGAAGGCCTAGCAGCCTGCGTGAGCTCTGTGCCTGGGACTCCAGCAGAGACAGAGGGTGGTGGGCTCCATGGGGTACTTACCCTGCATCTGACTTTGAGGCTGAGGGTTAAAGGCAGTGGAGTGGTTCAAGGAGGCCCGAGGGTTGGGCGTGGGGGCTGGGTGGTGCGGGCTGACCCTCATGGCCGTGCGCCGCAGCTGCTCCAGTTCACTGAGCCGCTCGGAAAAGGACAAACTCCCGGGCTTGGTCTGATCATCTAGTTTCTGCCGATGTCCTATTATAGGGACCGGGAGGGGAAGGGAGGAGGAGGAGGAGAGGGAGGCAGGGAAGGAGGGAGGGAAGAGATCAGAAAACGTGTTGTGGAGGGGGCTTTTCTTATCTTTCCCCTCCCTCTCCCTTCTCCCCCGAGGTGAGATGGTTGGACACTGCCCATTGAGCTGTCTGTCTGTGGGAACCAGGGCTGTCCTTCCCATGAGGTTCCTTCATCCCACTGGACCCCAGATGTTGCCTCAGTCTGGGACTCAGTGCCCACAGCTGTCTGCGCATCCCTCAGGAACTGCCTACGGTGGCCTAAGGAGGAAGCACGTTACTTGTTGGCTGTGGGCCTCAGGCTGACAGCTGAACTATGGCGGTCGGGAAAGGTGCCCTCCCGGGGTCAAGAATGCCCTGCCTTCCTGAAAACCGGAGCAGCAGGTCTGAGAGGTACCAGAGTGGGCCTTGGAACCTAGCAGTATACACCTTCAAGAGGAAATTGGGTGCAGCTGCAAACCCACAGCCTTGGAGTGAGAGTTCCTGTTGCATATGGGCAGGCACAAGGCACCCCTCTCAGTCCTAATACACCCAGGCCCCTTCCTCCTTCACACAGGCGTCTCAGGAGCATCCTTTCTTCCCCGAAGCCCACTCCCTGGGCGTATCTTAAGGAGGAAGTAGGCAGAAAGGTGCAGCCTGGGTCTGTTCCAATATTTCTAGTAGGGCCAGCCCTTTGGGAGCCCAGAAGGAGTGGCCAGCTGCTCTGCTGAGTTTTCCCAGGGCCTCAGGAATGAAAGCAAGTTGGGAAGATGACTTGTCAGGGTGGTAGGTGTCCCTGTTACCAAGAAACAGCAGGTAGGGGCATCCACAGTCAGGAGGGCTGAGCCTCCAGTCTTTTTCTCTTTATCGCTTCCAACGTATCATGAAGCTAGAGAGTGTAGCAGAGCCCGGGCTCCCACACAGATCACAGCCACAGCGGGCGTGGGGGATCCATCCCCCCTTTAAGAGGCCGGCTTGGTGCTTCTTCCTCGACCTTAAGGTTTGCTTGACTAGAACCCTTGCCGGAGCCACAGCCGTTCTCCTGTCAGTGGTTACACAGCCTCACAACAAGACAGAAGCTGTTGGCTTCTGCCCATAGAAATGCTGTTCCTGCTACCGCATTCCAACCCAGAGCCACACAGAGGACCCTGGGTACCGTCCCTCCAGCACAGGGGCAGGCACAAGGAGACCACGCCCCACCCCCACCGCCAGCCACCTAGTTCCCAACTGCTACAATTATAAAATTAGGTTGTAGAAGTTGTGTTATGGTTTCAAATCCCCATGGTCCGCCATCTCTTCCTGCCACGGGCCTCCCTGGTACCACTGGCACGTCTCAGATTCCAGGCCAGAAAAAGGGCCCACTATATTGCAGCGATTTTTATCACTGACAAGGCCTGTTTGGCTCCAAATGGGGGTGGGGGATACAGCTTAAGCACAATATTTGTGTAGTTCACATGCAGCGCCCCCTCTTTCGACGTATCGCCAAAGCAAATCTGGACTGTCATTCAGTGCTCACAGCACTGAACTCAATCACAAACACCCTGAGTCACGCGAGTTCGACCAGTGCACATGGGAGAGGCCTCTTACAGCCGGAGTAATCAAAGCTCTGTGGACAAAAGAGGCCGAGTCCCTGAGGCACCCCCTCAGTCTTAACCAGCAGAAGTAGAAAAATGTCTTTTTCTAGAACCTTCTACTTTCACTCAGTCTCAGTACCTTCCACCTCAGTACACACAGTTCTGCGTACAGCCCTCTTCGGCTCCTCCCTCCTCTTCTCTTTGAGTCTGAGTCCCGCTCCTCATCTCGCTGAGAAACCTCAAGCTTTCTCGCAGAAAAACAACCCAAGCTCTGAGGCCATTTCAAGCGTGGTGCGGCCTCTTTTAAGTATCTACCATGGTCTCATGCCAGTCAAGGAGGAAGGTAGGAAACATGAGTCCGGAGAGCTGTATGGTCTCAGAAAGAATGTGGGCCGGCAAGGGCTTCCAGCGGGCTTTGTGCTTCAGCCTCACATTCCTGAGGCACCCAGTGGCATTTTGGAAGAACACTGTGAAGAACTGTGTGTAGCCATGGGATGTAGTTAGTGTGTGTGTGAGTGTGTGTGTGTGTGTGTGTGTGTGTATGTGTGTGTGTGTGTGTGTGTGAGTGCGTGCACACGTGTGTCGCTGGGCATTAGTTACAGTTGTGTCTCTGTACAGTCTTTAAAGAGTGACTATCTGAGCATCTGGCTCTGTAAATTTGGGGACATGGTCCCTGAGAAGACACACAGGAATAAGCCATTTGTGACAAGCCACTAGGTGGCCAACACATGTGACATTATTTATTTTTATTTCTCTTCCCTCATTACTTGATGATTAAAAAAAAAAAAAGTTCTAATACATGATCTGTTTTTGTCCCAATTGACACCTGCCAAAATTGTAGTCATTTACAGAGATTAACTGAGGACTGCCTGCTTCGGCCGGAATGCCTGGGACTGGCTTCTCAGAGCTGCTTCATAAGCCCCAAAGAGTCTACAGAGTCTCTGTCTGGGTTTAATGCTCAGGATTAGGGAATAGTTCATTCCACACTCTCCCCATATGCATTCTGGGAGTCTGTAAGAGAGGTGCCACCTGAGAGGAAGCCTAACCCCCATGTTCAAGGGCGTTGAAGAGTTGCAATCCTAGGACACTCAGGAAATGCAGGGAATCATTGATTTCAAGGAGGGGCCCCGGTGCATTTAGAACTGAGAGCACCTAATTCTCTTCTGAAACCTTTGGGCTTTGTGTGCCAAACAGCAATATTTCGCATGGAATATGGAAGCTTCTGATGGAAACTTTCAGGCTGGGGGGAAAATGAATGCTTTATGTCTTCAGTTTCCTGGATCTGCATGCTATTAAATTATCAATTTGCCCCCTGAATTTTAAATATTGGAGCATGGAAAGTGCCCACTATGAAATCCTCTCTTCATTCTTACTGATTACCGGGCTCTGGAGGGTAACAGGGAATTCAACACTGGACCAAACCACACTGTGTAGACGAAACACACACATTCTGGTAGCCTGGACTTTCATGTTCACTGGGAGTTGACTGTGAAGTTTCCCAGAGTGGGACTTCAAGCTGTAGCCACAAGATATTGGGTGCATCTTTCTGATGCTCACACAGAGCTGAAAGGGGCTCCAAATATTCTATTATTATTTTTACATATTTTGAGAAGATACTACTCAAAGTGTTATTATAAATGCACAGTCTAGAAAACAACAAACAATGGAAAAAGAAATATATAATAAAATAGACTAATGCCACCTGGAATGTTGGCTCTATCCCAAACAGGTCTCTGTGGTTCTCCATGGTGGCTGCCCATCAGAGCACCCCTAAATGTTATCATATTTTATGGTAGATAATGAGATCAGTTGCCATCTTCTGTTTGTTAAAACAGAGGAAAGTAGCACACACAGCTCACTAACCCCTCAGCTGCCTTTGCTGGGGCACCACTGTGCTCTGTGTCTGAAAATAACTGACATATAGCATCTGGTCCTCTATCGAAGGCAATGAGGCTGCCAGATTTTCCTGGAAACGTTTGATTAGCCAGTCATCTGTCAGCTCTTGCTTCTCATAGCAGTTTTCTGGTTTTCTTGATAGATCTCATGGCATATACTTAAAGTCTTGTCCTGGTGAGCATACTGAGAAAGTCTATGTAAAATGTCAACACTGAGAATATTCTCTCTCTCTCTCTCTTTGTCTCTCTCTCTCTCTCTCTCTCTCTCTCTCTCTCTCTCTCTCTCTGTGTGTGTGTGTGTGTGTGCGTGTGCGAGTACATGCGCAAATTGTGGTTATCCTAAAATTAATGGTGAATTTTATACATTCACCTTTAAAATGACATCTGTATTTCAGAAAATATCCTCTGTCAACCCAGTGATGGCTATATGAGCTAGGTATAAAAGGTTTACTCTTTCTTTGGTTGGGCAGTTTTTTTGTTTTTGTTTTTTTGTTTTGTTTTTGTTTTTGTTTTTTGTTTTTTTTTTTTGTTAAGGCAGTCTTATGACTATGACTAAGAAAGTGCAGCACAGAGAATGCTTCGCCTTCTTTGTGTCAGTCAATGGCTAACTGCCCTGAGTGCCGCTCTGACCCTTCCTTGAACTGTCTTGCAGGTAAGACCAGCCTTCTGACCAGCAGACCTGTTATCTTCCAGCTAATTAAATGTTGAGAAATACCATCTACTATTGCATATTATTCACATATTACAAAGCACTGGGCATGAGGCTCAGTGAGAGACCTCTTTCAAGCATTCACAAGGCCCCAAGTCTCAGCTCTAGCATTATATAAAAGGAGAAAGAAGGAAGACAAAAAAATGTTCAGTTTAGTAAACATTTAAATTAATCATAGTGCATGTAAATGAATTCGCATACTATATATAAAATATGTAATGATATTATATAAGTTCACATACTATATATAAAAAATGTAATAATATTATATGATGTATACTGATATATATCCCAATATATTTTATATATGTACATTTTTACAGATTGTCCGATGATATGTGAACTTAGATGGTTTTATTCCTAATTTCCTCTCATGTCATCATGCTGAGAGAACAGGGCACAGTTGGTAAACCAAAGAACTAGAGAAGGGCCAGAGAAATCAGCCATATCTTTTTAAATGGCAGACGGCAAGCCAAGTTCAGAGAGGTTATGTCATTTAATTCATCTCACACAGTCAGATGGAAGAAGAACTCAGGTAGGTCCCAAATCATCCTCGGTTCCCCAACACTCCCATCTCTCACCTAGAGAGAGCAATTTTGATTTTGGTGACCTCAATCCCTGCCTAAGTGAAGAAATACAGAGACACAACTAAACTGAGTCTACAGCACAGGTCACATCACTCCTCTCTGTCCACTTCTGTCCCCAGTGTCCCCAATGGGTGAGGAGGGCCAGAGTGGGACCGTGGTCTGCACCCGTCTGAGGGCTCTCTATGCCTGGAGCACCTGGAGACTCTTGCAGGAGGTGTAGAGTAAGGGCCCGTAGAAGGTCAGTTTCTAGAAAGATCTGTGCGTTGCTGATGTTGCTTGTGTCAGGCAGTTGTGTGAGAGAAGGGAGGAGGAACTCCCCTGACTGGTCCATGAATTTTCCACAAGCCCCATGACATCCCTTCTCCTACAGGCTTCTGTTTTGCTGAGGGCTGGGGTATCACATACCAGTTAAAATCCCCCTCAGTATCTGTGGGAGACTGATTGCTTGATTTCTGCACATTTCCAAGCCCCTGGTACTCATGCTCCTGATATAAGTGGTCACACATTTGTATCCACAACCCACACATGCCTTCCTGAATTCTTTCAGTCACTGATACACAGACTTTTTACAGTGTATCTTTTGGGGAAGGACAAGAAGAAAAGTCTTCCTGTTTGATACAGATGCGGGTTTTGTTTTTGTTTTGTTTTAAGAAAAACATTTCAGTTCATTACTGGCTGTACTCTAAGTTCATAGTCACCTTGTGATGCCCTGTTTGGCGTGAAGCCTGGAGATTCTTTGGCTTATCTTTCAAATGTTCTTCGGTATATGCAGAGAAGCCCTTACCTGATGATTGTCATGTACAACTATCTCTTGCTGAGGCTAGATGGCTTTGATTACCACAGCCTCCTTAATGCTGTGACCCTTTAATACGGGTTACAATGACCCCCCAACCATAAAATTATTTTCATTGCTACCTTACAACGGTAAAAAAAAAAATCATAATGTAAATATTTTTGGAGACAGACAGTTGCCAGAGGGGTTGCAACCCACAGGTTGGGTAGCATGGGGTTAGAGGCTCCTCAGAATTCTTGAGGGAGAGGCGGCTCTAGCCTTGCCATCAGAGGGAGTTTAGAATAGCTGGGAACGGACCGGAAGGATGCTCACCTGGAGCTCATTGTGCTATTCTGGACATGCAGCAGGTTAGAGCTCAGAATGCCTCTGGGGGCCAGCCTCATGCTCTTCCCCCTGAGAGGCGGCCCTCATTAGGAGACACCATTGCCTATCTGGGTTCTCTGTTCTGAGTCTGGGCTTCCTGCAGACTCAGCTGTGAGAAGAGCCATAGCCCCTTCTCTGCAAGCCTGGGGTTAAAGACTAAAGGTGGATTCCCCCAGGGCCACCCATGGCAATTATGTCTGCTGCCCGCGTCTACTCGGTCTCACTGGATAGCTCTCAGCTTGCTGCTGCTTAGCAACTTCGTGGGATGCCATGACTCAGTTTCCTTAGTTTTTTTCATGCAAACACCTGGTCTTCCAGGGCTTTTCTCCAACCATTAGGACAGTCTTTAGAGCTCCTGTGTGTTGTGTGTGAGTGTGTGTGTGTGTGTGTGTGTGTGTGTAACAGGTTGTCATGTAATCCAGGCACGTCTTGAAATCACTGTGTAAGATGACCTTGAATTCCTGATGCCCCTGTTTCATGTTCTTTCGTACTGAGGAGACAAGTACAATCACTGTACCAGGTTTATACATTGCTGACTTTTGAACTCTGGGCTTCATGCATGCTAAGCAAGAACTCTACCCACTGGGCTTCACCCTCTGCTTCTGGCTTTTTTGTACAGCACCACTGTGTCACTGTGGTGTGTCTGGGCCCACTGAACCTTGAGTCCAGGGAGGCGTGGATCTCGCTGTCTCCTTAGTACCTCGGGCTCCTGGCAGGCACGTGTCTGGCTAAGGCGAAATGCTGACTGAACAACCAGCTTAACAGATGTCCATGAAGAGCGGCATCCACCCTTCCTTCCCTAGACTACAGAAAGGTAGAATTCACTTGGGGCAAAGGAATCCTGAACTGCAGTGTGTAAGCACAGTGTCACTGCTAGGAAGCTACCTGTCAAGGCAAAGTCTTCGCTTGAGCAGTGAGGCACCCTGAAGAACTGTCTTGTTAGAGTCACGTCTGTCACCAAAGCCCATTCACTTTCCTTTCATCATGCTGAAAAGTAAGACAAGTCCCTTGTGCAGGGCTGAGCACAGCACAGTGGCACGAGCCAGCAGCCGGAGTGGATGTTGCCTTTTCTCTGTAGTGTGTACCTGATGCACATGTGTTCACACACATGCTTTTACCATGTATATTGCATGCATCCACATATACATCTACTACATACGCATGTAAATATCTACATATTCCTATCAACTCATATATTCATCATTCTGGTCTACCATACATACTTCTATCATATCATGCATATATGTCATATATATGGAATGTTTTATATGTATTTATACATATATGTAGTACATGTCTATTATACACATACACAATATCACATATATGTGTTATGTGTACATGCATATACATACATGTGTTTATATCACACATGCATCTAACATGTTCTATATGTGTATTATATATCACATATACATATGTCACACATACATGTATACATGTCATATATGTGTGTGTATGTATGTGATATACCTGCATACACACATTCACATTTCTCAAACAGACACAAACTATTCTGTGGTACACACATAGAACAGTAAAGCCAGCTGAGGTCAAATCCAGACAGCGACTAATATAGTCACAGGTGGCAAGATGACAGTCCCGGCCTGTCCTACACTCCGAGGCCCAGGATTCCTTTCTCCCGATATGAGCCCCAGAATTCAGGGAGCAAAAAGAAGCTATATCAATCATTTTCCACTCTGGGCCTCGAGTGACAGACTTCAGGTGTGGTGGCTCTCACAGGCCCCTGGTGTCCTGAGAAAAGCAGGGTTGTCTCTGTGGTCCTAACCCTCCCTCACCTCCTGTTTTGTCTGGTGACTAAGGAGGTAATTGTAGTGTAGAGCAGAAGCTGTCTCCTGACCAGCAGTGGTCCTCTGTGGGGGTGGCTGGCAGGGGCAGCCTGTGGGAGAGCTTGCAGGGAACTCTCACAGTAAGACCGGCTCCTTTGCCAACCTGTAATCCCAAGTTTTATCAACTCTCCTGAAAGCACTGTCTCAGGACCCACTCTGCAAAGTGTAATTAAAAAGTAACCCTATGTAACTGTTCCTACCCACCTACTGGAGTAGCTGACACGGACTTCAGGGAAGGCGGCCAGGCACAGGCAGAGGCAGGGGAGTAGCATGGAGTCTGAAATGCACCTGGACTCAGGCCTTCAGCAGGGCAAGCCCCAGGTTCACAGGACTGAGAGGAAGGAGAAGATACCCCCGAGGCCCTGCCTCCATCTCTGTGCTTAGTGTTTGGCCTGCACAACCCTGCATCTCTCGCTTCTCTGAATGAGTTGTTCCAGCCGATGTTACACGTTACTGGCAGCGGTGCTGAGCATGTTTGCACAGAATCCGGATAAGTGGAGGCCTCTTAGGGGCTGAATGATGTCCCTGTAAAACCTGGCTGGGCGAGGGGTGAGTGAGTGAGTGAGTGAGAGAGTGAGTGAGCGAGCCAGCAAGCGATTGGATGCCCTTCTCTGTAGATGCTCAGCTGGCAGCATCAGCAATGATCTCTCTTCCTCTGTGCTTAGGAAAGGGGTAAAGAATAGGCACCGTCAATCCCTAAACCTGAAGAGAAGAGTGCCAATCGGAGTTCTAGGCTGGCCTCAAGGAAGTTAGACCTAGAAGCCATCACAGGGCAGATGCTGAGCAGAGTTCACAGCTGAGTTTCAGCAGAGCCCTGGCTGTATGCCACACTCAAGAAGAGGCTAGTTTCAAGGTGTTTGGGGATGACTCTGACTCTCAGCCACTGTGCTCTGTGATGGGGGAGGGGCACTAGTGGGGGCGGGGAAGGAAGCAGCTGCAAGCCAGGAAGGGCTGAGTGAGAAAACCTTGTCTACCAGTCCCAAGTACCCATCAACAAATGGCCATGTACTTAAAGAGCACAGGCCTGGTCACTTACAAAGGGAAAGTTGTAGTCATCCCGAGTTCTGAGCACCCCTATCTGCCCCTGGTGACCATATCTCCCAGGCAAGGAATAGGGAGCAATGTGGCTACTTCTCTAACAACCCTGGGCAGCATTCTGCCTGAGTCCTTCCCATATTTGTCAGTGGTGGGCCTTGTTCCTGGTCACCTAGGGACTGTCCTCTGGGAAGCTGGTCAGGTGAGACCCAACGCCTCTCTCTCTGCTGTCTTCAATAGAAAAACCACCTTTTCCAATGGAGTTTTTGAGTCTTTTCTTTTTACTACATCTCTTCTGCCCGAACACTCCTGTATGTCAGGACAAACTTTGGATCCCAGTAAGAGAGGCCCAGAACTGGGCAGATTCTCTGTTGTCTCTTCCCAGCCTGGGAGGTGGGGTGGGGCACCCCATTCCCTTCCTGTTCTCTTCCCTGCCCATCCCCCTCACCCACACACACCAGTCACCTCTGCTTCCTTGATTTTCTGTGCAGCTGCAGCCGAGGTATAGCAACTTTGTATAGGACTTTGAAAGCCAGCCTCGCAGGGCTTTCCAGACTCCATACAAGCCAACTGTTCTCTGCCTTGTTTTCTTTGGCTCCGGGTGAGGCAGCACCGAATGAGTCAAACAGTATTAACTTTCAATAGGGAAGTGGTGTGGTCAACCAAAGCTGTTTGTGGCTAGATTGTGGAGATAGGTAGAGCAGGTAATGAGGAACGGCCCAGCACACTGAGGAGGCGGGGTGTGGGGGGGAGCCTCGCTCAGCAATTAAGTCAACAGAACTCACACCATCTTTTTTTTTTTTTTTCCAGTTGGCAGAGGAATTAACACTAAGGTCTCTGGCTGGCCACAGCTTTGGGAAGTTGGCCATTAGGCTCGGACAATTGAGCACTTTGTGTGTTTACAGATTTTTTTTTCTTTCTTCTTCCTTTTTTTTTCTAATGCTGCCAAAGTCATGGGAAATATAGTTTCCCTGATTTCCCCCACTTAAGCTACTCTACTCTGCGTGGGCCTTTTCAGGTCCCTCTGCAGCAGCTTGGGGTGGTTGGGTGGATCCTCCCTCTGGCCCTACACCCTCTTGCTCCTCACTAGCCCCTCCCCCACACTCCCAGTGACCATCTCTTCTCCATCCCCCTCTGGACAGAATCCACAGAGCAGGTCTTGCCCAGTCTCCTGCTAGAGGCTGGAAGAGGATACTGTGCAAGCTCAGTCTCCTGGAAACATCCAATCAAGCTTTCAGGAGCTCAGAAGTGCCTCAGTCCTCACTACACCCTGCCCCCCAACTTTGTAGATGAGAAAATTGAGGTTCCAGCAGAAGCTGAGAACCTCACAGAGCCAGGGCCTGAGGGCTTTCCATTGGGCACTGCCCCCTCCCACTAAGGAGCCCCGCTGAGAATAGCTCCACCCTCCAAACTCAGGCTTCAGTGTTTCCAGTTCTTCCTCTCTACACTCCGCTGCTTATTTTGAGAATGGCTGAATCACTCTCAGCAGCAAAGACTCTCTGATCCTACCCCCAGCCTGTAAGACCATGCACAGACCATCCAGTGGCCCCAGAGCCTCCCTTTTAAGTAGCTGAAGGTTTTCAAACAGGCACAGGGTGGATCATTTCACTTCCCAGAAATTGAATCTCGGGCACACAGACAAACACACACACACTCTTTCTCTAACACACAAATTCACACACACACACAAACAGGCGCGCACACAGACACACATAGACATACACAGACACACACTCACAGAGACACAGCATAGACATACACTCTCACAACACACACACATACACATATATACACACACACACATACACACACACATACACACACACACACACCAAGGACTATAGACTCAGAAGCTGCAGGCTTCACTGCTCTTTCCTGCGGTTTTGCTACTGTGAGAGCTGTATGTAGAAGAAAATAAATTTAAATAAAACTCAGAACTGTTGATCAAGGTTTCTTTCTTTGTTTCCAAGTGCCTTAAAGAGTTTTAGATGGAGGCAAATGGCAGAGGGAAGAGTTTCTAAAAGTATAGGTTTACAGTGGTGGCTAATTTAAATGCCCATTTCCCCCCTATTTCCACCAGGCTGACAAAAGGAGACGGACCCTATCTTTCATGGTGGAGAGATGGTTCTGCAGTTTGGGCATGTGTTGCTCTTGTAGAGGACCAGAATTTGGTTCCCAGCACCCGAATGGCATCTCAGAACCATTTGTGACCGTTATTCCAGTTTGAGGTGATCAAAGGACCTTTTCTGGCCTCCAGGGCACCAGGCATGCACGTGGTACACAAACATACATGCAGGCAAAACACACATACACACAACATAAAACACGTAAATGTAACAAAACCAAAACTATCTTTAAGAAAACAATCACAACTTTTCTTAAGATCCCGAAGGGTGTTGCTCAATACCTGTAAAACATTAACAGTAGGTTCTTAGGCTGTGTTGTTTGCAAATATCTGACTCCCACCTACTGTATTCCTATTACTTAGTTGAGAAACCAGGCTTTGACATACACCACTCAAATAAGACAAAACCCTGTATAGTAGAGAGAGATCCCATGATGCTCATGGGTGACCCAGCAGAATTTTCTAGATGCTAGGAGCCTTGAAAAGTCACAGCAATGTGGATGCTTAATGTTCTGCTGGGAAATGGGGCTATATCTGATAAAGCCTTTATCTGGACCCACCTGCCTGTTCTCTGAAGAGGCAGGATGCAGGTTTCACAAGGTGGTACCTTGGTAAGTCTTGGGTTTGGTTTCTGGTGTGTCAGGATTTAAAGTGACCGTTAGGTTGGGTTGAAGGAGAACAGGTTCTAAGTGCTAAGTCCTAAGAAAACGGTTTACCAGATTTCCCCCCTCATTTTTAAATAACTTGGTACTGGTATTTAGTGAACACTTTAGCAGAATTCCATGTGGTTCCCTTGGTAAATGAAAGGTTGGGAATGAAGGAAAATGACCTGCCCGTGTTCCCTGGCATGTGCTTCTGTGTGGGGCTCTGTGCCGCAGCCTCACATGAAGTCTCCATGTCCTGCAATCCCCGTGATGGAGGTTTGTTATTAGAGCTGGAGTCAGGCAGCTAGCATCAGAGGGATGGTGCTCACCTGGTCTATCTTGTTTAATCCTTTGATCCCTTTGGGAGGTGGGCATCTGGAAACCCCTTCTATAGAGGGAAAAACTGAGGCTCCAATTCCCTCTCCCAATCTCCATTAAACCCTCTGATTTTGTTCTGAAATTCGGGGCCGGGGCCCCACGAGCAAGGTCAGATTAAGATGAAAAATGTCCCTCTGTGTGTTTCTCATTGCTTTGTAAAATGAGTGGACCAGAAATGCTATGCAACCACTTACAGACAAATGAAGATAAGACACCTGGGACAGAATTCCAGAAAGGGTCATAAAGTCACCCTGCACTTAAGAAGTGACTTATTTCAGGCGTTTACATTTTGCCTCAGATGACCAGAATATGACTTGCCAGCCATGGTGTACAAAAATACAAACAAGATCCAGCAAGCAAATAAAATACCCACTGTTCGACATTTCAGGGCAGGCAAGCACGCCAAACAGTGCGGGCTTTAGTCAATAGGTACTTTAATGGAACCCAGGCATATGGAATTCCTGGGAGCACAAAATTAATGTATCACCATTAACTTACTTCATAAGGGCCTGGGGAGTTGCCGATTGATTCCACTGAGTTACTTTAAGGGTGGTGTCTGGGGTTGGGGGAGGAACCCACAGGAAAAATACTTCCCTTTGGGTACTTAAATATTTTTCTAACCTTGGCTTTCACTGCGGACATGGGTTGAGAAAGTTTGATATGCTTACAGCAAGTTTTCCCAGGGAAAGCCTTAAGCAATGACCTTGAGGGAAAGTGAGCCAGGAAGAAGGGATTTGTCACCTGACTAATGGCCGTTCTTCCCCTGGTCTGACAGTCGCGGCACACGCCTATAGATTATAGTTAATTTCCCTCTTTCCTTTGAGTACTGCCAGAGCCCCAAAGCAGAAACCTTAGAGAAGGTTTTCAGAGAGAAAACATGAAAAGAAGAGGCAGATTCAAAAGAACTGCAATGAACTTAGACACAGATCTAAAATGAGGAGAAGAGGTTTACTTATTTAATCAAAACTTTGGAGGGAAAAAATCCTTGTGTGTGTGTGTGTGTGTGTGTGTGTGTGTGTGTGTGTTGCAATGGCCAGGTCCTTTGAGACACTATGTGCCAGCCTCTTCCTAATGGCCTTTCTCAGTTCACTGCTTACAGGAAAACCTAAGCCCTTGGGAAAACTCGAGTTTGTTCAAACCGGAAAAGGGAAAGTGCTTAGGCCTTGGAAGAATCCAAAGGGGAGAGGTGGACGTGCTGATGTGTTCTGACAACAGGGTCTGCCTGCCACAGACCTTCAGCAAGCTGGGAGGTCATTTGGACCCATGGGAGATGTATGACAGCTAAGTGTCCGAGAGCAACATCCACAGGTAGCAGGAGGAGTGTTCTTCTCCTCCTCTGTGTGAGGCCAGTAGCATCATGGTCTACCTCTCTCTCTCTCTCTCTCTCTCTCTCTCTCTCTCTCTCTCTCTCTCCACACACACACACACACACACACACACACACACACGGTGGGAAGGGGCCCTCCAGAGACCTGCCTTAGCTTCAGAAACTCAAAGGGTGGCTAGCTGCTTTGTGTCTGTGCAGTGTGTCTCCAGTCTTGCTGGAGATTGCAGGCACTCTGGAGTCATGAGCCCGGTACTCCACATCTGTGGCTGATACATCCTTGGAGTCAACCAAATCCAGGCTCCAATACTTGGCGAAGAAAACGTATTTTCTGAACACACAACGACTTCCCTAAGGACACAGTCTAACAGGCATGCATGCAGCCTTATCTAGAGTACCTCAGTAACCAGGAAGTGACTGACAGTCTACAGGAAGATGCACGTGAGCTATCTACAAATAATCTGTCATTTGATATCAGGGGGTCCCGTGTGGCAGTGTTGGTATTTGAGGTGTTGGTTCCTGGAACAAATCCCCTAAGGACAGCAAGGGCAGACAGTGGAGAGGTTCTGCTGTTTCCTAGAACAATGTGAGACTCTTCACCAGTTGTACTATGCACACACTGGGAAGGGCCCAAGTGTTAGATCTCAGGTATGAGCTTCTGTGTTATAAGGACATAAGTTTTCTTCAAGATGTTCACAAAGTATGACATTTGGAGACAAGTCTGTTGGAATCATGAAGGACTTAGGAAAAGTACTCAGAGTATTTTAAGGGGCCATAATATGCCAGAAAAGAAATGTACTGGGCCTAAATACAAAAAGATAAAATAAATTTAAAAAAATCAAAATGCATAAATGTTTAATTGCATCTCAAAAAGCACAACATTGAGGCTACTTCATGAATATTTAAATTTAGGGTTTCACGGGTCCTCTTTGTGTTTTGTCAAGAGAGATTTCTCATTTTCCACAAGATTCCAAGACAAATACACACAATAGCCAACATCTTCTAAACGGGAGTTATGTTCCAGGAACGGTTCTCAGGGTTCCGGGAGGTGGTCTGTTATACAGCCTCTTGACCCTAAGGCATTAATATGGCCACTGTCTGTTGGACTGAGAGCCAGGTATCAGCCTCCCAAGGCTAGCCCGGGGTGAACATGAGATGTATCATCTCAAGCTGAGTGGCAGAGACATCAGGAGACATTAGCTGTGTTACTTATAGCTAGAGGATCTGAAGATAAATTTACAAAGCCCTTTCAAAAACAGAGAGGAAGAGGGGAGGGAGTAGGGAGGGAGAGGAAGAGGGAGAATCTGACAGAGAACACTGCTGTGGAACCCCTCATGGGGGACATGATGACAGTGTTCAGGATAAGCAGTCCGGGATGGTGGCCTGAAAGGGGCCCCTGTTTGTGAGGAAGCTATACCTCTGTTCTGCTGACAATATTTTGTTACCCCAGTTTGAGTGGGAACTAATTTAGAGATTATCTCATCTCATTGCCTAGTTTGACCCAGGAGGAAACCAAGGACTAAAAAGTATTTAAGATAATTGCCCAAGTTCACACCCACAGGTCTGATGGCGCCAGGGTGAAAGCCCAGGTCCCGGAGTTAAGGATCCTCAAATCTTTTTTACACATTTTAAGATTAAGGAACGGAAGCCTCACTGTAGACAATATTATATTGTTTTTTTTTTCTCATTTTGTACTTCATGCAATCAATTCTAACAAGGGCTTTGTGTTAGCACAGACCCCGCTTCACTTACATGCTCTTCTAGGTAGCAATCTGATTTTACAGTGATCTGAGTCAAAGAAAAGCATTCAAAGGAATGGCTTAGCTTTTATTCAGTATACATTTCTTCTCTCTTTTTCCCTGCACCCAACTGAGGAGGTGTCTTGCTTATACCTTTCGAGTCTTACTGGTACCTGGAAAGAACCTGCTTCAGATGGCAAGAGCCACCTAACCCTTAGCAACTTCTGTGCACAAGTGGGATATTGATCAAAAACTCACTGGGGTAGTGTCAAGGTGGACTGTTGTTCATGGGTAGTGTCAAGGTGGACTGTTGTTCATGGGGTAGTGTCAAAGAAGACTACTGCTGTTCACAGAGAAGAAACCTGATTTTTTTTTTCTCACATTCTCAGTTTCCCCAGAGAACATTCTAGGCCTTAGCCTGAATTCAGGGAAATTTTGATGCTCACAAAACTCTTCTAGGTCTAGGGTCATATAAACTAAGGTAATAAACAGGAAGAGATTCTAAAGTTCCTTAGAGACACGTAGGCACAGTTATTAGTAATGCTTTTAGGAACTGCTTCTCTAAGTCTCCAGGTAGTTAGAGAGATTAGCAGAGTGGGAACCAAAATACCAGGGTGAAGAACTCCCAGAATCCCTTGCTTAGCCTGAAATGCTTTCAGAGTGGGACAACAGGTATACAGAGCAAGGAAGCCCCCCTCCCCCATCTCTCTTCTGCTTTACGTCTGGGTTGGAAGGAAGGAAAACCTCTCTGTTTCCCTTTATGTACCATGACTCTATTGTGAACTGGTGAACCTGCAGTGGTGATCCCAAGAGCACCAGGTCCTCACCTAGCCCTCAGCGAACCATAGAGCCAATTGTTAGCCCGTGTGGCAGCATCTGTGTATTGGGAGCTCCCTGGGAGGCAGGTGGGTAACTCAGTACACCCACCCGAAGGAAGAACTGACTCCAGGCAAATGTCTGGGGCAGATTCAAAGCTACAGGAAAACCAAGTGTGAGTCACACACACACACACACACACACACACACACACACACACACACACACATTGATAAGCTCTTCTTATCAGAGATACAGCAATATAATGCAATGAGGCTCAAATACCTTAGTTCTCAGAATCAGAGCTGGGTGTCCCGGTGCAGTGTCTGGATTCCTGAGCTTCCCTCCGGCTGACTAGCTGGGTGACCTTGAGTATCCTTCTCATCACCTTTTGCTTCAACCACCTTAACCGTGTCTCCCGAGGTCTTATAAGCAAGTGCCCTCAGCACTTTGAAAGGCGCTGGACAAACAGTGGTCACTGTGTAACACCAGTCACTATTGTTAGTAACTTTTCTCCCCAAGAGAAGATCTACACTGTTTTCAACCATAAGAAAAAGCCATAAACACCCATTTCACTCTTTTCTAACACTCTGCATCGTGAGTTCATTACCACCCTATGGATGGACGTCTTTCGTGCATTTTGCTTTTTCATTAGGGAATACTCATCAAACAAAGACTCTATTTAATGTACATGTATGCATACACACGAACATAAGATATTTCTTTCTGCTGCGTCCCTTCAAAGTCAAAGGAGTAAATTATATTCATGAAGCTGGGGACATGGTTCTGTCAGTAAGGTGTTGCCTAAGTATGAGGAACTGAGTTTAGATCTTTAGTGTCCGTGTCTGAAAGGCGGGTGTGGCAGTGCACACCTATAACCCTAGCACTGGTGAGGTTGAGATACAAGAATTCTGGAGATTCTAGCCAATCTAGCCAGAATTTCAAGCTTGGTAGGTTCCAGGTTCAGTGAGAGACCCTGACTCAGAGAAATAAAAAGGAAGGAAGAAGAGCGGTAGACGATGAATGAAGACACTTGATATCAAGCTCTAGCTTCCACATGAAAACACACTGCGGACACACCTACTCAAACATGCATCTCCCACATCTCACACACATGCATGTATGCCCATATACAGACTTCAACAAAATTCTCTAAAAAGCAGTTGGCTGACAGAGGCTCTTGGGTTGACCCATTCTAAGGATAATTTCATCTAGAATGTATCCATTGGCAAGTGTGATGGTTTTGCCCAGGAAGTGGCACTATTTGGAGTTGTGGCCTTGTTGAAGTAGGTGTGGTCTTGTTGGAATGGGTGTGTCAGTGTAGGAATGGGCTTTAAGACCTTCATCCTAGCTGCCTAGAAGTCAATATTCTCCCAGCAGCCTTCCGATGAAGATGTAGGACTCTCAGCTCCTCCTGCACCATGCCTGCTTGGATGCTGCCATGTTTCTACCTTAATGATAATGAGCTGAACCTCTGAACCTGTAAGCCAGCCCCAGTTAAATGTTGTCCTTATAAGAGACCCAGTGACCCTCCCCACCATAAAATTATTTTGTTGCTACTTCATGACCATAGTTTTACTACTGTTTTGAACCATAATGTAAATATCTAATATGTAACTCCCAAAGGGGTGGCAACTCACAGCCTAGGAACTGTTGTTCTATGCTCTGTAGCAAAAGTATGTGACATCTTCAGTAACAGGGTCTTACCATAATATTCTAGGGGAAACCAGAAGCAATGACACTTGCCTAAATTTTTTTTTTTTTTTGAAGTCTGTGGGACCCTTTTGACCAACAACTCTAAGGCGTGTATCCTGATCCTGGCAATAGGCTTGATGTTTGATGACCTCTGCTGACTGCCACCTTATCCCATTTCCCATGTAGAATGTCTTGGCCATGTGTCTGTTCACAGCAGTAAAACCCTAACTAAGACAGTGAGTCTAACATCCTGATGATCCTCTGAGTTTTAAGGAACGGCTGTACCTCGTTCTCATCACTGTTAATCTTAAAGCCTGAACAGTGACTGCTAAAGACACCTTTACAAGAGGGCAGAAGCTGTCACAGACACAGCCATCATTTGTTTCTTGACCTTTTTGAAATTTAATGGAGTCGATTCCACAGGTCACAGGTACCTGACCCAATAGTCAAGACTTCCCAAAACTCATCTTCAGGGTGGACCCAATGTATCAGCTGGTCCCTCACCCAACTTCCTCAGCAAAATCTCTCCTCTCACACCAAACCAAGTCATGCATCTAAATCCCATCATGGACTATATACAGATAATGTATCTCCAAAACACATGTTCTCATATCTCAACACTGCCATACTTTCCTAAATTATAAATGTATGGGGTTGAGAGCTGGAGTTTTACATTGTTTCTAGAAGTATCAAAGCAACATAAAACAACTCTTAGAATTCTATTTGTGAAAAAAGGTTCTTTTATGGTGCAGGGCTGGGGCTGGGGAGATTGCTTAGTCAGTAGAGTGTCTGCTACCCAGGTATGAGGACTCAAGTCCCCAGCCCTGCCTCACATGTCATTAGCTGGGTGATTTAGTACATCTGCACTAACCCTAGTGCTGGGGAATAGAGACCTGTAGGTCCCTGGAGCTTACTGACCAGCTGGCATAGCTCAACAGATTGAGCTACAGGTTCACAGAGAGACCCTGTCTCAAAAGAGGACAGTGGTTGGTGCTGACCTCTGACTTCCACATGAACCCATAGGATACACACACACACCCCTCACAGCCCCCATACACACCCATCACACACACACATGCCGTCACCATCCTTTTAGTATATCTTCTATCAAACTCTTTTAGCATGTTAACAAGTCATCCAATGGTCTACTTCCTGCCTGAAAACAAACACCTTCTGGTGGCATCTTCCCCTCTGAGGAACTGAATCCCCCCCATGTCCACTGCTGTATTGGCTGGAGATGTAGAAGCATCCCATGGACTGTGTGAAAAGCAAGTTTTGACTTACTCAGGGGCAGAGGGTTACTGATAGTGGTCAGTAGCCATCTAAACTGCAAAAGCTGGAGACTCTCTCTCTCTCTCTCTCTCTCTCTCTCTTTCTCTCTCTCTCTCTCCCCCTCTCCCTGCCTCTCCCCCTCCCTCTCTGGAGCACACAGCCTACTACAATACAGCTTCAGTCCCGACAACCATGTCAGCTTGAGGTTACCATGTACCCTACTTGGCAGCCTCAGAGCTGGGTCCCACATGAGAAATCTTGAAAGCCAGCCCACATTTACACAAAGAGATTCTAAAGGCAAGGAGAGAGAGCTCATGGGATTTGAAGTGCAGATGGTATAGTATGGATGGACAGATGGACAGAAGGATAGATGTGTAGGCAGAAAAACAGTCCAAAGACAGTGAGAAACTCCCTATCTGTCCTGTGGCTTCACTGTTCTGCTTAAACCTGGAAAAGTTACTTCCTTTCTCTGGGGCCGACTTTGCCAAAGAGCGAGAACTTTGCGGTGCTGCTCAGCGTGGCAAACATCAGCGTGGCAAACATCAGCGTGGCAAACATCAGGGTTCTTGGGCCAGGCTCACGCAGAATTCATGATCCTTCATTACCTAAAGCGGCTGCATTAGTCTGGCCGCCCTGCGGAGCACACGGGGTCCTCACTTCTCGTTGCATCAGAAAGTGATGGCGGACAGAACACCAGTAGAAATAATCAGGGTGCTAAGAGAACCGGTCTGAGATGTGGTGCTACAAACCCTAACCCCAGTCCTTGGGGTTGGGGGAGGCAGGGGCAGAGGGCTATCAGAAGTTCAAGGTCAGCCTGGTTTACATAGCAAGCTGCAGGCTGACCAGGACTACATAGCAAGAGCCTGTCTCAACTTAAAAGACAAAAATCAAAAATAGGAAGATAAGAGTAAGTGTAACCCCTAACAGCCCACCCTCACTTCTGGAGTTGGCCTGCGTTTGCTCTTGGCTTTTTTTCTAGAGGCCCCTTGGGAAACAGAAGACAATCTTCCTGGGCTACAGCCTCTTTATGCCACACTTAACCTTATTCTCCCTGTTACACTCTTCCCTTGATATCCAATTCTGTCTTAGAAAAAAGGCTGGGGCCCTGTTCCCAGTGACTGTTCTCATACATTATAAAACTGCAGGGGTGGCGAATGCTTTATCCGAATACTTGATCTACACAGCCGGTGGGCAGCTGTCCCAGTATGGGGACATTTCCCTTCTCTCTGCCATTTGCTTTTTTTAGGCTCAGATCCTCTCTCACTTCTTTGAATGTTTAGGGGAAAAATGCACACGGTGAAAACCTGTCTTTCTTAGGAAGAATAAGGAAAATGGAAGGCTTATTGTAGGACCCTACTGTAAGCTGCTTGCTCACATACAGCCATTGTATAACCTGTTCTGGAGGTAACAGCTGCTTTGGAGACCCACCGGCTAAAGGAGTCATCCTATGAGCACGTCACTCTCAGCATCAGCCTTCCTAAACCTTGTCCCTTTCCCTGGCCCCCGCACTAAGTCATCACTTTGGCTTGCTTCCTCTCCAGTCCCCTGCTCTGGGCCATGGCCCTCTCCTCTCCAGTGCCCAGAGCTTCTACTCTGGAAGCCCCAGGGAGTGCTAAGAGGCTTCTTGGGCTGGGTGAGAACTGTGTGTTACCTTGGTCTGTGGTTCACATTAGAAAGAAGCAGAGCGTGGTATTCAACACAACTCCCAGAGCTCCCGAGAGCTCCCTGAACCTGACCACGGCTGGGGAATCTCAAAGAGGTTAAAGAGAAAAGGCTGCACAGGATCTGGTAGGGAGTAAAATGGGAGGGATCTAGGAGGGCAGAGTGGAGGGAGTCACCAGGCACAGGAGCGGGAGGAAAGGGCAGCCAGCATGAGCACTGTGCCCTGGGCGTTTCTGGTGACCATGGGCTCTCTGTATGTTACTGCTTCTGGGAACTTGGGGAGATAGAAGCAGAGAGGTGACTGGGTGACTGGTTCCAAAGGGAGGCCAGATACCTTAAGTCATAGCCATGACAGCAGCAAACTCTGCCCTTGTGGATAGCCCTAGGAAGCAGAATTCCTAAGGGCCACTACCTCGGAGCCCCCATGAGCTGCCTGTGTTGACAAGGTTGCCTGTTGAGGGCCACACACCAAAAAACTATCACAGAGGCTCAAAGAGCCACCAGATAGGAAAGGTCACCAGGAGGGGACGAGGAAAGGAAGCTCCCCAGGCGATCGCTGACGGTTTCCTAAGCTCATGCCCTGCACCAAGCACATGGTATCATGTAGTGAGGTTTGCCAAAGATGTCGTCAGAGGTACATACATTTGGTAGAAGGAACCAGGGTTCTGGGAGGTTCTGAAACCTCCCAAAGGCTGAAAATTCCTCTTAACAGTTGCATTCTTACCATCTAACTTCTCTTCACCATAGCCTCTAGGGACATGAGGGACCGCCACTTTCCACGTCCCAGCCTCTGAGGGTACCCTTCCCAGGGGCACTTGGCATGGTTTGGAGGACGGAAGCCACTGTCCTTCAGGTCCCATCCACCTACAGACTTGGAACTGTGAGTCCAGTTGCAGCGCCTGGGCTGGGGTGTGGCTCTGGAAGAGTGTCACTCCTGTGTTTACTCAAAGACAGTCCTTAAGGCACTCTGAGGACATCTTTCCTCCAGACTAAACAACCCCACTCCGTTTTAAACGCTCTCCTCTCAGGAGCTCCTTTTGAGACCATCTTTCTATATTTACTGCCCCCCCCCACTCTAGCCCAGACTCTATTTTAAACAGTCTTAGAATAAGATCTGCTCAAGGGAAGAAGAGAGGGTTATTTTCACAGATTTCATCTCTGGCCTTACCACATTACCATGGGCATGGATGGTGAGCTGCCCCTTCTGGTCCACTGAGACCTTCAGGTCTTCACTGTCACATCTAATACAGGGCCAGTCTCCCAGCCACACTCTGAGTCTGATCACACTGAGCTGTGCTGTATATCTGCCGGTCTACTCCTTGCCTCAGAAAAGCCCCCAAACTTCTTAACTCATCGGAGTTGGCCTAATTTCCTTTTGACGTCTAAGACAAAGCGTTAGAAAGAACCCAGTACACAGAAGCGTCTGAGAGGTCGGAGAGTTGACCTGGAAACGTCTCCTGTCTTCAGGGGCCTGACATCCCTTCAAGAGGGAGGCCGAAGCCTCAGATACATTGCGAGACCGGGTAGGTCTTTGTGCAGTTACCAGCCCCAAGGGGACTCACTTACTTCGGGGTTCGCGGGGGCCGTCCACTGTGATTTTGATGGCTCTGTGGTAGGTGGCAACTTGTGGGGGGTTTGTAAAGACGGTGATGGTCAGAGTGAAGCTCTTGCCTGTGGAGAAACAATACAGAATAGAACATAGTGAGGGGTGGTCTGAGCATCTCCCCTCTGAGTCATCCGAAAAAGTGACAGAGCTGGGGCAGGAGGACTTGTTCTCCTGGTACTCCCAGGCTTTGTTTCCAATCTGGAATGGACACAGTGGGTTCACCATGCAAGGCACACAGTGGGTTCACCATGTAATGCACACAGTGGGTTCACCATGTAATGCACACAGTGGGTTCATCATGTAATGCACACAGTGGGTTCACCATGTAATGCACACAGTGGGTTCACCAGGTGGGGCATACTGCATAGTCACGTAGCTATAAGTCAAACATTAATTATCAACAAGATCCGGGGAGATCAAAATTTACTCCCTCATCAGGACTTTGGGAATTGCTAGCTGGGACTCATAGCCATCCACTCCTACCCTTCCTCTGCCTTCCCTGCATATTTATAAAATCCAGGCCAAAAAAAGAAAAAAAAAAAAAAAAAGAAAGAAAAGAAAGAAAGAAAGAAGGGAAGAAAGAAAAGAAAAGAAAGGAAAAAGACACTATCTACACATTTCCCTATTTACTCTGTACTGCAGAGGATTAGACAAGACTGACTTTCCAGGCCAAGGGTAGCTCAGTGGGTAGGGGGGTTGTCTAGCAAGCGTGAAGCCCAAGGCTCTATGCCAGCATTGTGTAAACTGGGGACAATGCTGAACGTCTGTAATGCCAGCACTCAGGTAACAGAGGCAGGAGAATCAGAAGTTCAAAGTCATCCTCAGCTATGTGGTGAGTTTGAGACTAGCCTGGCCTACATGAGAACCCTATCTCAAAACAAATGAACAGAAAAAACGCATCAACAAACGTTGGGTTTCTAAGTGCGAAGGCCTGCTAAGTTAGGCATTATTCTCTGTGAATATTAGAAATTGATGGTTGACATTAAATGCTATTTATAAATATCTGATAGCTAGATGTTACGATAGCATGGCTGGGGCAGGACGGAACAAGGGACATGGGTAGGACAGACGTGCAGAAGGCTGACTGAGATCCAGATGCATTGCTCATACAAACATGTGCCTGGCTTTCTCGGTGACATTATTCACAACTCTGCAAAGGGTCAGCCCAGAGTTCAATGAAATACATTGCTTCTTGGTCTCCCGGCTTCAGGGAATGGATTCTGGGCTTAAATTCCTGATGCTTGACCCACCCAGTCACTAGATCCAGACTTCTCTGTGTTGTTCAGGTTCAGTGTTTTTCCATGTGGGCCAGAGAGAAGGATAAATGAAGTATTACAATAGTGTCTGCCCCTGGTGTCCGAAGGCTTGCACACACCTCTCCCCGCCCCAGAGCTCCATATGGGATGCCCATATTTGGTTGAGTACAATATTAAGTCTACCTACACATTAGTTTCTCAGCTAGTACAGTTTCTCCTCTTCTGTAGTACATAATGAAACTCAGGGTAAACAGAAATAAACTGTGTCCAGAAGGCGTTCGCTATTGTAAAACCCAGCTTACCTGCCTACCCTCCTTAGAAAAAAATCACACCACTTTCAGCTGATATTTGCGTATTAATATGGCTGAGGCCGCTGAGGATACAACCTATAGCCACAGCAAGCAGCACTCCCGATCAAGAGAATGTCCCAGAAAGAGCCCTGAGCATCTGAAGTCTATCTGCTAAAGTCAGTGCCAAAGAGATCACCAGTGCCAGGCGAGGCTGAGGAATCCCTCCTGAATCCCTCCCCCCTCCCCTAGAAGAAGGCTGCCAGTCTCCCGGCACTTGGCATCTGACACCATCAGGGGATATTCCATGTGGTTTTTCTACCTTAGCACCTAGCAGACGTGGAGGGATGGTCCACAGAAGCTGAGGATGGGCATGTTGAGAATGATGTGCTGGTGTAACCCGAGGGAGTTGCTCTCCACTCTCTGTAGCCTGTAACTGTGTAAAGGCAGTCCAGGCCCTGCTGCTGTTAAGGTAGGCATCCTTCAGCCTCACAGTGGGCCTTCCTTTCTTAGCAAGAACCCTTAATGGGTGAGCCCTTGTATCATCAACATGGAATCCTAGAGACAGTTTCCAGAATCTTCTCCCTAAAGCCCTCCCCGCTTCTTTCTGCAGCTCAGGAGCTCAGCTCTTTAGCTAACACCCAGTAACTCTGGGCTTTCTGTGCCCACCGCCACTTCTTTAGTCATTCACTCAAGTCCTTCGTCTTCAAAGCCCAGAGGGTGGCCTACTGATCTCTTTCCCAGGTGACTTTCCT
This sequence comes from Micromys minutus, assembly GCF_963924665.1. Taxonomy (NCBI): domain Eukaryota; kingdom Metazoa; phylum Chordata; class Mammalia; order Rodentia; family Muridae; genus Micromys; species Micromys minutus. The sequence goes on along the minus strand of NC_137976.1, from coordinate 4,172,018 downwards.
GAGGAAGAGTTTGCTTGTGGCTAGTTCGGATTGGTCCCATAAATTATTTTTACCTTGATGAATTAGACCTTCTGCTTTGATGGCATTTGTGATAGTCCAAACTTAATCTGCCTGAGGGCCGGGACCATGTTCTCCAAAGCCTAGCTTTCCTCAGAGGTGAGAAAGGAGAACAGGAGGCAGCTGGGGGCAGCAGAAGATTGTAAAGCCATAAAGCCAGAGGAGAAATGGGAAAAGAACTGTGAACGCCAGTGACTGGTGTAAATGTAGCTTGTACCTGAGCTGGCCTTGGTGTGTGTGTGTATATGTGTGTGTGTGTGTGTGTGTGTGTGTATACGCTCACACTTGTGTGTTTACACGAGTGAATTGAGGGGAGTGAATGAACAATGATATCTGGTGCCTCCAGCTAGAGAGTTAGAAGAATTGGAATTCTTTGCACATTTTTGCCTCTATTGGTCTGACACTGTCTCCTGAGCGGAGGCAGTAGGATGCCTGCATTGGAGCTTGTAGCCCTGGGTCAGCTTTATTCTCTGCTCAAGGTTGTGGAGTGCCTGTGGCATCTAACATTCTTTGATGCTAATTTCAGCCATGGGTTGCCTGAAATGTGTCCTGAAGGTCTCCAGTGATGTCCCCAGACCTGCAACTATCTAGCCTACTGTCACCATGCAGAGCCTCTTCAGAAGTGCAGAGACCCCAAGAACATTGAGTTCAAACAATCTTGGGGCTGCTGTAATACAGAGCTGTGGCTTAGTGCACACAAATTTCGTGCACACAGATTCAGTCTTTCATTCTGGAGGCCACAGGCCAAGATGAAGGTGCCTGTAAGACATCTTAAGTGGCAATGGGGTGGTTGGTTCCTTCTCCTCCTCTGACTTCCTGGCATTGTCATCAGCACTGACCTGTAGGAGCTGCAGTCTCAGTGCTCCAGTCACTGATTCTACCTTTGTACACTGCCTTCTATAGTATAGCGCTTGTCTTAATCCCCCAGTCCTTACGAGTGGTCATGAATGAGCTCCACAGGAAGGTCTTTATTCATGGACTCCACATGAAGGTCAACATACATGAACTCCTCATGAAGATCATCATACATGAACTCCTCATGAAGATCATCATGCATGGGCTCCACGTGAAGGCCATTGCGCATGGGCTCCACGTGAAGTTCTTCATACATGGCCTTAACCTCACTGCAGTGGTGAATTTCCTAAATAAAGAGCGTATTCTGAGATTCTAGGTGGGTGTGGACTGTCCAGGCACACCTTTCATGCTGGCACAAATACACAGCTTTGCACTGCAGCGGTTTCTCAGCTCTGGAGCATCCCAGTTCTCACCAGATCTCCCTCCATAACTCTACCTACAACAAAAAAACGTGTTCACACTATCGACATTTGTAGGTATATTCAGAACTCATAATGTTTTCAACACATTCCCACGGATTATTTCCTTTGGTTGTCACAGCAGACTCGTGAAATGAGCAATGTGGATTTTACTAGTCCTTACGAGGGTGCAAGGCTAAGACTTAGAACATAAGACGTTATGTTCTCAAAACCACTCAGCTCAGGTTGGCAAGATGACTCAGCTGCCAAAATGGGCCACTCAAGTTTCATCCCTTGGGATCCAAATAGTGCAGAGAGAACTGACTCCCACAGGTTTACCCTCTAACCTCCATAGATTCGCCACAACAGACGCATGTGCACGCGCACACACACTTGTACATACATACGTAATATGTAAATAAATAAAATATTAACCACCTAACATAAACACAGAGAAAACAACCTTTAACTTCACACTCATCACCTTTGTGTTTCTGCCACTGGTGTCATAAATTGCCAGCTGTGCAAAATCCAGACTCAGGAGCCCCCATCTATCCACCCATCCCCCGCCCCCATCCTCCAGAGTGAAAACTGGCCCTGCGACTCTACGTGCAGCTGCCTGGAGCTGACTGGTACTTCCAGAAGGCGGAAGACTGTCAGAGCACTGGCTGAGCCAGAGACTCGCTGACCTAGGAAAGAAATGCACCTGTGACACCAACTGTAATGGCCACCCCTCATCGCCGTGGCTCTTGCTCCTTTATGCTGACCCTTTAAAGTGCAGACAAGAGGAATTCCAATCAGATTCCTACCAAGTGGGGAGATTAGGGAGAATTCATGTCAGTAATGAGGTTCACCTGGGAGGAGATAAACTGGTGGTTATCCTCACAATGGGCTCTGGTTACAGCTGATGTGTGTGCATGTATGTGTGTGTGCCCAAATACACATGTGCACATATATGGGGAGGCCACAGGTCACGTATACATTATTCCTCAAGCTCTGAGCATCTTGTTATTTGAGGTGAGGTCTCTCACTGGCCTGGAACTCAGCTAGATTCAGTTAGGCCACAGACCCAGAGACGTGTCTGCCTCCACTTCCCCAGGACTGGGGTTTCAAACGTGCATTACACAACTAGCATTTAAAACCTGGGCTCTAGGGCTAGAACTTGGGTCCTCCTGCTTGTGCAGTAGGGATTTCACCAGATAAGCCATCTCCCCAGTCCTGGTGATAGCGTTGAGGACAAGGACATCTGCTTATTATCTCTAGACCATGGTGACATCTTTTGTTACCAGAGAGAGTGACCTTTTTCCCCTGGCAAAAAACCTGACCTCCATTCGCTTGTATTTTTCCAGCTGGCTTAAGCATTGTCGTTGACAATGGCTTCCAGGTAGCCAGAGGCACATCTGGGTGCTCAAAATTACTGGAGCTGCATGCTCTGTTCTCCACCCACCCAGGCCCACGGTTGCTCAGACATGGCCCTGCTTGGCCAGCACCTGAAGACGTGGGAGCTACAGCCCCAAGCGCATATGTGTTGCTAGCCAAATTCTCTTATTAAAATGACCTATGGGCTTGGTATTTTAAGTACATGGGCGTGGAGAGGGAAACACTCTCAAGTGTTTTTCTCTGCAAGTTGCAGCCAGGAGAGGAAGGACTCACAGGGGATCATCTGGAGTCCTGGTCAGCAAAATAATACTCGATTTCCTGGATTTTTCAGGATCTAAGGCAGGGCAGAGAGACTGGGCTGCCCAAGACTTCATGTTCTAGTCTGCTGCCTGATGGGAAACCCCACTTTCCCAGAAACCCTCACTGGCCAGGACAGAGATAGCCTTGGTGCTGATTTGGTGCTGATGTAGGCACTGCCTGGAAGCAGAAGCTTTTGGTGGTAGAGAGGCAGGCTGAAAGCCACAGATGCTCTGAATCATCTAGCCAGTGGGAGGGGCTAGGGAAAGACGGAAGCATCAAAATCTTCATTCTGCTCCCGGTACCGAAGGTACTGAAGGAACCAGAAGCATCAGCTGCAGTGGATGGCTGTGGTTCCGGAGAGCAGGATTGCTATTTGACAGGATCGACAAGGGGGCTGAGTGAGTGCTCGGCAACTCAGCACACCCGTGTTCGAATCACACCCGGTGCCTGTACAGTCAGGGTCATGGGCAACTTTCCCACCATCCTACCCCTCTAGCTTTCTCTTCTGCAAAACAGAAGAGAGTAGTGACAGCTCTTGGGTCTCATTTTCATGTGGGCTAAAGGAAATGAGGAATAGAAGGTCAGGCACCCAGCAAAGCCCGGGGGAAAAATGTCAAAGACATGACAACCGTTCCACAAAGATATTAAAACCCCAGAGATCTTGTGAGGAGGGGTTGAGGGGAGCCACCCAAGGACACCTGATTGGGGAGGACTTGGGGAAAAGGAAGAATGTTTACAGGTGACAGACAAGAGTTGCTACTCAGATTGATTTTAAGTTGACCTTAGAGTTCAGGATGCACCGCCAGTTGCCAACCCTTTGTAAGGCAGAACAGTGAGGGGCTGACGCATCTGCTTTATAAACAAGCCAAGACAGCAACATGTGTTTTCTCCCTGGACGCCAGTCTGCCCATCCAAAGGGCAGAATGAAGTACGAACTGCTTTATTTAGTTGGAAAGAAGGTCACAGGGTGAGCCTTCCTGGACACTTGCTGCGGGGTGTGGCTTTCCTGGGCCTCAGGGCAGGGCTCAGTGGTGCACACTGATAGTCCTGGGGTCTAATAAAGCATCAGCTGGACCTTGTCTCTCTGTCTAGCCTGAGACACTGCTTCTCCTTGCTTCTAACAAATGACTAAACCAGAGGATCAAGATGACCACAACACAGTACACGGCTTCCCCCAGGAGGGCTGAGGGCAGGAAGCAAAAAGTAAGCAAGAGGTAGGTGGCTGGGAACCACTTCTTGGCCAGGTTCCAGACGTCACTGCATTCCAACTTGACCCCCACCCCACCCTCCAAGCCAGCAGGGTCTGGACTGGCCCCCAGTCTCTTTCTGGGACTGTGGGTGGGCTGCCCTACCCCCTGTTCCTCAACGACTCTATAACTCTCATCCTCCTTGGTGTCAGTTGGGGGTTGGGACTCCTGAGTCATCTTCTCCTTTTGGGGACTGTTTCTGGGGATGTGAAACTTGCCCTTTGTCACGAAAAGGAAGATTACACATGCAAAGAATCTTCTGCCCCCTCCTTCTCGTCACCCCCCCCACTGCCCCCACCGCCCCGGGATGTGGGGTGGCCATTTTCCTTATGCAGTACAAAGCCTCCCTCCACTGAGTCTCTGTGAGGGAGGCCCCTGCACTTGGCTACTTGAGGCACCCTAAAGCACGTGAAAGGAAACTTTTTTTTGGTTGTTGTTAAAATGTTGCCTTTGATAAATCAAAACAGCCAGGAAGGGCTGGTGTGGAGGTCTTCTCCACAAATTCAGGAAATCCCCAAAGATTCTCAAAGGTTGTAGGAACTGTAGATTATGCCACGTCTGATTCTGGACACACACACACACACACAAAAGTGAGCACTAAAATAAGTGAGCCCAGACCTATGGAAGTGCTTAGTGAGTGAGGGACTGCTGCCAAACCCAGTCGCCTAAGTTCTACCTCTGATACCTACATTGTGAAAGGAGAGACTGATTCCCACAAGTTGTCCTCTGAGATCCACACTTGTGTACAAAAGGATGCATGCCTACACACACACACACACACACACACACACACACACACACACGTGGGGGATTTTTGTTTTTAAGGAAATGACTGCTCCCTTAGATTCCGAGGATGACTTCCATGTTAGCAGGATATTCCCAGCATGCACTTGGCATTTTTCCTCTTATTTTTTTTCATCGGTGCCTCCTAACAGCCGACCCTCTCGCCTGTATCCCTTCCCTTTCCCTTCCTCTTCCTATTTCCACCACAATCTGTTGGCAGTAGAGCTGTATAATTTATTTGGGGACTTGTGAGCAGGACACAAACCATCTGACTTGCAAGGCTCCTGTAAGCTGAATAATATCTGTGCCTATGGCTGACCTTGTGCAAAGAGCCCATGTCCAGCTGGCCTGACCCAGCCCCATCTTTGTCCATGTAGGCAGAATGCAGGCCAGAGTCCCTGCTTTTGACCAGCATCCAAACCTAACTGAAAATGTGAGCACAGAACTCAGGTTAGAAATGACCTTTGCCTGGCTGTGTTAAGTCTGAGAACAAGTGGTCCAGGAGGATGGGATTCTCTGGAAGTGACTCAGTGGAGTCCAGGAGCTGAGCCTGGACCCTATGTATGTCTTTTTCTTTTCTAATATTATTTAAAATAAACAGAGCTGGGTAGTAATGCCCCCACTTTAAACTCAGCTCTCAGGAGACAGAGGCAGGTGGAGCTCTGTGAGTCTGAGGTCAGCCTGGTCTACAGAGTGAGTTCCAGGATAGTAGGGTTTACACAGAGAAAGCTTCTCTTAAAAAACCAAACCAAACCAAAATGAAAAACAAAAACAAAAAGGGGCTGGGGATGATGGGATGCAGAGATGGCTCAGCAGGTAAGACACTTGTGTAAGAAGTCAGTGAGGAGCAGGCAGTGTACCCCATTCCTGGGTTTGGTACAAATGGATTGGGGGGACTGTCAGCAGAATCTGTGAGCTCTAGGTTTAGTCAGGGACCTTTCCTCAAGTCAAAACACAAGTGAACAGCAGCTGCTGGCTTCCACACTCATCTGCACATATTCGTGTGCACACACACGGCACACGCACGAGTTTGATCGTGACTCATTGAGTTCTGCCGACTCTCAGCGGCAGCTGCCTCTGCCTGGGAAGCACGGCCATACGTGGGGGAACTTGAGTTGAAAACCTTAGAGAAGAAATGAATGCAGGGGGTCCTGTCTCCGTCTCTGAGGGTCCAGCCCACCCCATATGCATGTGCTGTGAGGCAGGGATGGTGAGTCATCCTGAGGTGATATAAACTAGACCCAGGAGAGGGAGAGCAAGTGGATGGCTCACAAACGCTATGCCCGTGCCAGTCTTAATGAGGTATAGATTCTGCCATCTTATGGGAGACCTAAAACTGGATAGAATGCCTATCTCCCTTGCCCACTGCCCCCAAACACCAAGATGGTCCCCGGGACTCCGTTTTCTCTCCTCGAGCTGCATGGTTTCTCCTGCCTCACTCATCTGGAATCCTAGCCCCACGTTATCTCAGCTGACTAGCCTGGTTTCAGCCCAGACATGCACAAGAGTCTCTTTAGGTTAAGGCCACACGCTCTTCTGTCTTTCCGTTCAGAGACCGTCCGTTGACGCGCCCAGATTCCCCAGGCCCTGCTTCTCTCTCCAGCTTGTGTAGGGGCCTCACAGGGAAGGCGCCTAAAGTGGCTTCCCAAGGCTGCCCGAGGAATCCCCCTACTTATACTGGGGTTCGAGAGCCTCACAGGGACAGCACAGGAGCTGGAGATACAGGAGCAGTAGGGAGTCTGGGTGTGAGTGTGGAGATTCAGAAGGGAGGGGGTGCTGGGGTCTCAGCTTCTGCTGTGAGGAAGAGCTGGAGGGCTGGATGCTAACGGAGGAGAGGAAAGCTGGACACCAGTCTGAGGTGGGAGCTAACTTGCCCTGGCCAGGACGCTTACTAAACTTACCAGTACTTACTAGTACTCCAGCACCCCCAAACACCTTTCCTACTCTGCATCCTGCAATCTAAGTTTGCGTGTCACACATGTGTGGCAATGCACCTCTCTGCCATTCACCATGTCCCTGGCATCAGACCCAGGATGAATGCCAGGGCCTTAAAGCACCCTCTGCCCACTATACGCCAACGCCTCCCGAGCAGGCCTCCCAAGTATCTCTTGGTTCTTCAACAGGCAAGGCGCGCCCCCACGCCCCACCAGACATGCACTTTGTTGCCTCCCAGAGGTATCAACAGAGATGACAAGTTCCCTGGGGGAAGCCATTGGCCCTTCACTAGGTCACACACAAGTTCTATTTGCTCCTGTTGCCCCTGCCCTTTGTCACAGAGATGCCACTCAGAACAGCGAAGGTCTGCTTCACTGTCACCCCTCATGAAACCTTGGTCTTGAGAACTTCTCCTCTGCTGACTCACGATCCTCTAGTGCCAGCCGACACAATAGGTGTGTACACAAGCACGACGAATGAAGGAATAGATGGGTGGATACATGGAAGGCTGAGGCAGGAGGATCACTGTGAATTCCAGGATAGCCTGGGCTAAACAGTGTTATCCTGTTTCTAAATTTAAAAAAAAAGCAAAAGAAATGAATGAATGAATGAATGAATGAAGTGCTTTCCCTAAAACACTACAGGAGACAAGGTAACTAAACAGACTTAGGGAAGAGAAATGAATGGCATATGCACAATTCCCAGTACCCAGAACATGATTGGTTGTTTTATTACTGTTACACACACATTGATTTATGAATATGTAGGACACCTCCATTTTACCAGGTCCTTAGCAGAACAAAGGGATAAAAGTTCCTTGTCATGGATGAGGGGCAGTAGAAGAGGGCACCACTTTTCCTAAATTTCTGTCATCTCTCTCCTTTTCCCACAATCCTGCACTTCAGTAGGAAGAGCCACCACTTGTCTTCGAAGTCTCTCCGAGTGTGTCATCTTGATATCACCATCACCATCATCATCATCATCATCATCATCATCATCATCATCATCATCCTTATCCTCATCCTCATCTTCCTCATCATCATCCCTGTGAGGCCTGGATGAAAGGCACCACTGTGCCTATTCCACAGGAGGAAAAACTAAGGCTCACACATCTCAGGGAGTCCTGACCCACTTCTCAGTCTCCCTCACACAGCCTTCCAAAGACCTGCCGCATCATTCCGAAGAGATGCGTGTTTCTGTGGAATCGCGACGACGAATTGGGTGGCTTTAGTGTGACCCGGGGCCCAGGGATTTTGCCAGAATGCAAGACAGCAACAGTGCAGTGAGAGGCAGCTGCATGCAACCGGGCGGAACGTCTCCCTGGGTGCTCACTGTCCACCAGAGAAAACCCAAGTGTGAATATCCCCTTGAAAACGATTTAAAAAGAAAACACCAAAACAAGGAGCTACGAATGGCTTCCGGTAACAAAGGGTCGCCTAGAGTACTATCCAGAGCAAGCCCCAGTCACATAGACAGAAACCTTCCCTGAGCTTGGGTGGAGACAGTTCTACCACTCGGGAAGAATGCCGGGTGCCTGTCTGCACAGCTCTGCTGCGGGACAGAGGGATTATCCTGCCCCATTGTCGAAACTCACTGCTTATTGTTAAAATACACACGGGAATTAGAAGGGGCATGGGTGAATCATAAATATTTGCATACCCTCAACGATTGGACAAAAGGGTTGGACTGGCTGAGTGGGGAGAGCCTTTTCCCAGGAAAAACGGCGGTTGCATTACAGTCCATTTTTAATTTCATCTCTTCCATCGCTAATCGGAAATCTCAGTGCCTGCTGGGTATAACCCTTTCCGGCCCTCAGAGCTCCAGGAGGCTGAGGAGGAAGAGTAGGTTAGGAAGCTTTCTCTCCCAGAAATCCACAAGGAGCCACAAGAAACAAGTCTATGGGTGACCCTGCCGAAGTCCCTGTCCCCTCCAGGGATACTGTCCCTGCTGAGACCTGACCCAGGTTGCAGACTTGAGTCAGCTTGTTCTTACCCAGGGAAGGCATAACCTAAGCAGTAACCAGCGTTGTTTATCTCTGAAATCATTCCTCACCGCTCCTCCTCCTCCGGGACAAAAGCCTGGGGGAGCTTGGACAGGACAGGCGCAGAGGGAAGTTCTCCTGAAGTTCCCCACCCTCAGGGGAGGGTTGATAGTGTCCAAGATCTTTCAGATTGTCACCACTAAGAAGGTAGACTGGTACGCTGTCAAACATCCACCAATGCATGACACAGCCACCTTTTAATTCCCCTGATGGCCCCAAAGGGAATGGGTGCTCTAAGTGCATGGAAAGACATCCTCTCTGCTCTCTGGTAAGAAGGTGGGGAAGTCTACTGCCCAGAGTTAGACAGTGCTAAGTGCCCCAAGTTCAACAGGTAGGCTGTGATCTAAGGAGTGGGTGCCTACTTGCCAGGCAGGAATTGCCCACTGAGGGTACCACTGGGCAAAGCTAGGGGGAATATCCTGAGACTTCATTCCTCAGGGCTTCTGGATAATTCTTATTCATTTATCATTTCATTGTCTGTTTGGTTTTAGACACAGTTTCTTGTAGAAAGTGGAACTCAACGTACAGCCAAGGAAGACCTTGAACTTCTTCTGATCCTCTTGCCTCTACATTCTTATTCTGTGTGAATACTATGAATTAAAATTTTCACAGATTTTGTTGTTGTTGTTGTTGTTTTGTTTTGGAGGAAGGAAGAGTGTGAGGCAGGAGGAGCAAGGGAGCTATCAACTTTTGAGAGTGTTGGGCCAGGTTTCCCCCAGTCTTGACATGACTGAAGTTTTAGAATTGGTCTTTGTTTGGGGTAGGAGGGGCTATTCTGCACATAGTAGGGTGTTTAGCAAATCTCTAGCCTTATCCACCGGGTTGTAGGGACCACTCCCCTAGCCCATTGTGTGACAATCACAAACATCTGCAGACCTCTTTGAAGTCCCCGAGGGGTCAAAACCCATCCCAGCTGAGCTGCACTTAAGCAAGAGGCTTGTCAAAATTAATCAGTCACCAACACAGGAAAGAGAGTGAAGGGGACTCCTCGGATGGAAACGGGACCCTTACTACAGGTACTGGAGCCGTCATTTAAAAGGACAAGACCCTTATGAGTGTGATCCAGGTTCTGATACCTTCTCACTAATAAAAGACAGAAACTTATAGAGCCTGAATATTCTCCTTACAAAGATCTCAAATAGAAAGAAAAATGTCTGTGAAGAGAAGACCCCCACAGCCAGTGCTGTAAGCAAACCGGAGTCTTTCTTCTGCCAAACAGTCCCTCCCTTCTTGTCTAATCCATAAAGATCCGATAAGGGTGCAGATAAATTCCATACAACTCCTTCCTTTGCATAAGGTGACTTGATTAGAGGCACACAGTTTTCTAGAGGACAGTGGCCAGCCCTCCCATCCACTGGACCTGGGCCTCCTGGGGTTGGGGGTTAGGGAGGTAGTGTGGCTGGGCTCACGTGTTCATGAAGAAGGTCTCTAGTCTCTAAAAGCAGGGAGTACTTCGAGTCAGAAAATTTGCTTCAAATTCACTTCCATCTTCTCTGAGAAACGTAGAGTTTGTGTAGCTCTGGAGTGACTGTTTTTTCCTGGCTTAGGAAGCCAGCGGAAACACTGGTGCTCTGGCATTACGGCATAAGCCTCTCACAGGAGACCACTGGGATTTCTGTACACTCCGAGGGACCCATGTAGCCTGGCGTTCTGGCTGAAGAAGATTTGGGCATAGCAAACAGAGTTCTGAACTGCATAGGCTGCCCAATACAGGCCAATAGAGGCAGGGCCGTGAACTGGGATCCCAAAGCAGTGTGGAGCAAAACTGAACGGTACCATTAACTCCACTCCCCACACAGCCCAAAGACACGGGAATGTGAGATTCACTGCAGAACCAGCCTCGGAGGACATGGAGGCATCTCCTGAAGCTCGCTGGTGTGTGTTCATAAACACAGGCAGGGTGTGAACAGCTGATCCGGCCCCACCTGCTCCCTGCCAGGCAGATGGCACTCTGGGAGATTGTCACAGACCACTTGCTCATCCGTTCTTGTTCATTGCTTGGTTGGGTCTTCACATGAGCTGATGTTACCAGCTTGGACCCAACCTTCAAGAACATTTGGGTCCAAGAACTCTCTCAAGGAAAGTAGAGGCACCTGAATGTTTTCCTCTGCCTAATGGCCAGCAGAGCCTACAAACAGCACACCACTTCCCACGGATTCAGGAAGTTACAGGTTACAGATATCTGTGGGGAGATCCGTTTGTGCTGAACACATACAAGGACTTCTTTTTATTGTTTTCATTACTATTCCCTAAACAATGCCACAGCGACTATTTATGTGCAAACAGTATTCTGTTAGTTATCCTTAGTGATCTAGGTGTGATGGAAAGCATATTAGAGGGTGTGCAGAGGGTTATTTACAAAGGCTGTGCCATTTCCTATAAACGGCTTGAGCAGCTGCCCATGTCTGAATTGAATGGAAGGGCTTTCTGGACCAACCTTCCTTAGACACTGAGGGTGACTGTCATCCTTAAACATCCTTAACGTGAGAAAACACGTTGTTCTCAATGTGTTTTATAATCATCAGCAGGGAGGGGACACGCAGCAGACAGTACACCATCTCTGCTTCAACAAGTAATTTTTCTTAAAAAAAAAAAAATCCTGAAACACAGAATATATTCTTCCATGACTGGCCTACTCGCAGCACCAAAAGGAAGAGGAGGAAGAGGAAGAGGGGAGAAAGGAAGGGCAAGCAGTTTGATTTATTAGAACGAGTCTCCCTGAGTGCCTAGCTGGATCCCTGTTGAGGTCTATGATGCTGTTGAACAGGAAGTTCTAAAAGCCATTCAACCATTATCATGGTTTCTCCCACAGGCGGCTCTTTCTGATTGATAGTCTTCAGTCCTGACCAAAAAGGGCTGGCTCACTAGAGGAAAACCCAGCTGCTGAGGCTCGGGTGGACTGCGGCCTCACAGAAGAGTAGCTTCTGCCCCACACAGAAACATCCTATCCGTGCAAATAACCTCAGCCACAAAAAGTTATGTGACACAATGCCCAGCACTTCGTGGGGTAGAGCATGACACTAGTTTCCGCCCGGCAGCTAAGACTCAAGCCACCCTGCACTTTAAGCTGAACAGGGGGAAGCTTGCTTGGGGAAAGTGTTGCTAACCCTTTTATTGCCGAATAAAGAGAAGGGAAACCTGATCTATACAGGCAGACTCTGAGTCAGCTCCTCAGTTCCTGGGTGAAGCTTGTTGACCAGCCATGGAAAGGAAGTGTTTGCTAGGACCGGTTGGGACTTGTTCTCTGAGGGGCCCTGGCTTTGTTTGGTTTTGCTGGCTTTTGTTTGGTTTTTATTTCTGTTTTTGTGCTATTTTATCCTTGTGTGTTTGTGGTTAGGTTTGAAGAAAACAGATTTTACTCCATGTGCTATTACAAACCGTGAACCAAAAAATGCAGAAAGAAAAAGGAAGGAAGATGGACATTGGATTGACACAGCTCACACCTTTTCCTTCTCCTTATTCTCCCTGGGAGATGCAACAGCCAGTTTCTATTGTTTGCACGAACTGATCTCCAAGAAACGTCCTTGGGGCTGGCAGTAGGATTTTTTTTCTTCCTCCACGAAATGAATTTGTGATCAAATGAAGAACGATAGGGACCCTATGATGACATCGTGAGTCACTGAGACCAACTCTCTGGTAAAAGCCAGCACATCAAGATGGCCCTCCCTGTTCAGAGCAGCAGAACAGTTTATTCTTCCCGAAATGTGTCTCCACCACAGCCTTCCGCTCAGCCGAGAGACCACATCCCACACTGGACCCCAAATCACGTAGAAGGGGAATGGAAATACCTTAAGAAACCAACACTACACAAATATGAAGGAGCCCAGACTGTGACGGGATAAATATTATGTCTGGGGTTGGGGGTCGGCATGGCGACATCGTCGAGAGTCCAGGAAGGAATTTCACTTCAGAAAAGCACAGTTTTCAAAATGGACAGGTTCCGAGCTGCCAGAATGGCGGCATAAAGAGCAGATTTCACCAAGAAATGAAACGGTTTCCTGGCAGGCAATGGGACACTTGTCCGGGGACGTGAGCGTCCCCGCAGTCAGGGCTGATGGTCACTAGGGAAGAGACTGTGAGGCCTGCCCTGGCCTTTTAAATTGGTTGATACACCTTCCTAACCCCCACTACAGGTCCCGAGTGTACGGATTTTGCTGCCGCCAAAACAACAGAGGGGCACAAGAAGATGTCAACCTTGTGGATCTGCTTGTATATTTATTTTCCCGGTTATGTGCTGTGTTTAGAACTTGGCATTGTACTGACCCTCCACAGTCAAAGACACATTCCAAAGCTGAATGTTTTAGTATCTGAACATCCCAGAAGATCCACAAACAAGCCAGAAACTAAGCTGCACTCAGATATCTGGACAAATGTACATTTCTCTCTCTCTCTCTCTCTCTTTCTGTCTCTCTCTCTCTCTCTCTCTCTCTCTCTCTCTCTCTCTCTCTCTCTCTCTCTCTCTGGCCCTCTGGAAGTCTTTTGGAGGATTTTCAGAGTTATCTATGACATCTCCCAAGGTTTAAAAAATCACGGTCTTGGGACAAATGGGAATTGGCTCTGGTCTACCCCCCTCACATCTGCGATCCGACTATTGTCACACTGGGTAGTTGAGTGCTCTGATCCCAGTGACAGACATCTTTACAGCTGTATTCATTGATGGATCAGCTCCCTGGCAGCTGGCAAAAATGCTCCAGCAGAAAATCGGTGTTTGCAGATGACACTGCCCAAGTTTCATGTTTGTCACCTCACGCTCTGAGGAGCTCCCCTTGCCCATGAGAGCTTCCCACTTGCAGTTCTAGACTGAGAAAAAGGCTTAGCTAACTAACCTCATGAGAGAGATTTCTTTTTGACCCTGAACTTGGAGGTGACTGATAGTCTCAGGCCCTCTGACCAAAACATATATTGTTCTGGGCAGCACCCTGAGTGCCCTCCTAATCTCTGGACTTCAGAGGGTCTCCCAGGATCCCCTCTGATTTTCACCCCACCCCTAAGCTCCCAACTGGGAGCGGCTATCTCTTCTTTCTGTGTAAAGGCACTGATAATCAAAGGGAGAAACATTCCCGGGGAGATACACCCAGGACAAGATCTAAACTACCAGAGAGCAGGAGGAAGCCATGGTCACAGAGGAAGAAGGCTCCAGCTTCCATTGCTTTCACCAGCATTCACCGGGGCCAGCAGCAGCCAGGCCTTAGAAGCCAGACAGGCAGGTTTTCCCAGTCACCGGCTGAACCTGGGGTTAGGAGCTGTGTCGTTGGCCATCAGCCAGCACCCAGACAGATCCATTTCTTGGAACAGAGAAAAATCCTTCCTTGGGTAACTGGCAGTTTCTGTGAGGGTCACAATCCCCAACATCTGGCATCCAGTAAAAAGAAAGGGGTAACCCATTCACACCATCTCTATCCTGAGTACCCAGGGCCCTCAGAGAAGCCATCACTGACAGAATCCCAAACTGACCTTACAGAGTGTGGATGAATGAAAGGTTAGGACCTTCTGGGCCAGTGTGTGGCCTTCGAGGGCATATTTTTTGGCATATTAAAAAAAATGTGGAAAATGAAGTAGTCCAGTCTTAAGATCGCTCAGTAAAGCATAGTGACTACTTATAAAGGATAAGGTTCAGCCAGGGGATTAGGGCTTAATTGTGAGAATCAGCGAGAGTCTTCTCTTTTATTTCTAATGGGAAGCAAATCACAAGAGAGAAAGAGAGAGGGGGTGGGGAATATCCAGCAGGCTTTGATGGCATGAAAAAGCAAAATAAAACCCTATTTTGTGACTACAAAGTGAAATTATAAGATAAAACCATGTTCATTATACAGACAGCCCTCTCGTCTCGTTGTTGACATACAAAATTTAAACCTTAAAAACTGAAGACCAGCATTATGTATAGAAACCGTAACTGGATCCAGTGGTCAATTAGTCCTCTGGAGGCTTAATTACCTGTTACCACTCACGGAGAGGGGAGCCTGCTTAAGTCAAATATAATCCAATTTGTTTTTGCATATGATTAATTTTTCTTATTTCAGGGTATGGGAAGACAGCCTGGACTTGGGCGCTGCTGTTTTCCTCGGGGGGTTTTATGCAAACTCAAGTGCACACTGGCACGAATCAGGCCACAGAATGCAAACAGTCCACACCCTGGGGAAACAGTCGCCGCTCCCCAGGTAAACACCAGCACCTATTAGTCACCCACTCAAAACAGAAATGGCCAGAGAGGGGTAGGAGCGCAGATCTCAGCGCCACAAAGGTAAGCATGCTGTTTTCAAAACCCCACTTTTGATCACCGTCAGCTTACTGTGACGGCTGTCACAAAGCCACCATGGAACTCCCTATGGGAAAATGTCCCTGGATAGGCCATTAAACAGTCTTCAAAACTTCCATAGTCACACATGACAAAATGACCCACTTAGACAACTAAAGTATAGGCGAAATTCCTTTGGCAAGCCAGCCGGCCTCTCCTGAAGGCAGCGGTTCCTATACCGGTTAAGTTTATTGCTCAGCAGGTGAGTGTGGGCCCAGCTATGGGGGTCTTTCTTTCTTCTTGGCCTCCCACCCACCCAGCGACTCATCTGAGCCCCTCATGATGTTCTCTAAACACACGGCTCCGACCCATAATGCAAATTCCATTTGATGAAAGACAGACTTCCAGTCTAACAAGTGGATCACTTAATGGTGCAGGCTCTCATAGGCCTTCGGTAAGTGGACTTTTTCAGACTTTTCTCTGAACCACCCTATTAGTA
Source organism: Micromys minutus (assembly GCF_963924665.1). Classification (NCBI taxonomy): domain Eukaryota; kingdom Metazoa; phylum Chordata; class Mammalia; order Rodentia; family Muridae; genus Micromys; species Micromys minutus. The sequence continues at coordinate 4,156,288 of NC_137976.1, read as the reverse complement.
GCATAGTAGTGAGGACACGTATTTTCAATAACGGTGTATGTTTTCTGAATTTTTTTTCTCTCCAGCTGGGGGGGCAAACCCAGAAGCCCAGACACACAAGCTTAACCCTCCTCTCTTCCCAGCTAACACAGAATTTCTACTGTTTCCAATGCCTTCAGAAACAGTAGCAATGATCCTGTTAACAGTGCTTGCTATTTTCTGTTGCCAGTCTGTCTGCTTTGTTTTGCTTGCTCGGGATCGAACCAAGGGCCTTCGACTTGAGGGGCAAGTGCTCAGTCACTGAGCTAGGACATGACTGGTCCATTCCTGTGTCCTCCTCTATGGGAGAACTCACCGTATCACTTAGATTGATTTTGTTCTGATTGAGCTAGAAATACCTTTTACGGCTAAGCTTATTCAATTCTGCATGACGAAGGAGAGACTTCAGACAGTCCCCTCGCTCTTAAACTCTCACCACTTGCTGACGTTTGTAAAATATGCCTTCGCTCCTCGCAATGAAGAGAAAATACAGCTCTTGAGAGAGGGCTGGAGAGCACACGGGCCTCCAGAGACCGGATTCCTCTTTTCCCTCCAGTACTTTAGTAACTGGTTAAAGGTGAAAGAAACATAGTAACACTGCTTGTCCAGAATAGTCTGGTCTCTAACATGACCACATCTATGTTAAGTGAGCCTGGCTTCTCGGATACATTGTAATAGGGCTTCGAAAAGAGTTCATCACGAAGGCCACACTGTTCTCAAATGGATTAACAACATCCCTCCTTCCCCGCTTTTAAATCCTAGAAAATATCAGCTTGCTTAAAACCATTGAAATCACTAAGGGTTCCCCAAAATTATTGATGTGACCCATTGAATCCCTGTCGCATGTCCTAGGAAGCACCAGATGCTAAAGGTCTTTGATTATCCCATAGTAACCTCTAACTACACAACCTCAATCCTCATTTTGGTGAGGTTCGCTCACTTTTCTGGTTTTAGAAAAACAGTGGGATGCTTTACTGAATCTCGAAATTCAGGCATTGCGAGATTGCGTTCCGGGCCAGTGGTAAGCCAATCCAGTCATGAAACGTGACCATATCCAGTTGGAAGTGTTAGCTTTCAAATAAACGATGTTTTAAATGAATATTATTATACGGCATCATTAATAAAAGAAACTGCTGCTAGTGGGGCTCAAATTCCCAAGTGCATCCGTGAGATACGCACCTCTACCACTCCGACCGACAAACCTCAGGTCGTTGAATCTTGCCACCTGGTTCTTCATGGCCGCAGTGGCATTTCTCAGCTCCGCCGAGTAGTTTTCATCGTTGCCTGCCATGACGGTGACCAGAGTGCCATCCGGAACGTCCCCCAGTGCTACCACCTAGACACCAACCAAGGGACAAATGTAGACGTCAGTGCTGTCACAGGTCCTTGGCTGTCCCATTTGTATGACAATTGTTCTGATGTTAAACTTATGAGCAATGGTGACTCTCTAGCATCCTGACAGAAAGGGCGTGCCGCGAGTTCTGAGACGCATAGACGGTGTGGATTTTCAAATAAGGAAGACACCAAGATTAAAGCCACTTAAGGTCACAGGACACAGCCGAGAACAAGACAAACAGGGACAGGGACTCTAAAAAGCTGCCGTTTCTCATCGGTACAGTTATCACTTTAGACCTCGTATCTCAAAGACAGAATGTCTTGTGTTTGTAGATTTGTGATCTAATCCACTTTTCAAAAAGATTTATTTTAGTATTTTGAATTAGGGTATGTGGGTGGGCACGTTCTTGAGAGCAGGCTATGGAGGCCAGAGGCCTAGAGAACTCTGGGACTGGAGTTGTAGGCAGATGCTAGCCACCTGACATAGGTTTTGGGAATCAGAACCATTCTCTGATCATGTATCATGGGTTCTTAACCACTGGGCCATCTCTCTGGTCTCACCTTTCATTGCCTGGCCCTCCCTTGGTTCACCTAAAGGAACCTGGATGAAAGTATTTAAATTTAGATCTGCTTGCGCTGACTTTGCTACTGTTTTTAGTTTGTTTGTTTGCTTTTTGAGGCAGGGACTCATGTAGCCCAGGCTGGCCCCATGCTCATCATATAACAGAGAGTGACCTTGAACCCCTGATCTTCCTGTCCCTGCCCTGCTAGTGCTGGGGTTACAGGTGTGTGTACCACCCTGTGAGCAGCTTCCAATGATGAACTGAAAACAGTAAAACCGTCCGTTCGCAGCTGATCTCTGGTACCTCTTCCTGCCCCTGTTGGACTCTCGGTGAAATCTTGCCCCCAAGGAGAAAAACCAGAAATGTGCCACTTATTTATTATTAATTACAAAAGGGATGACCCCAGTAACAACGGGGGCTCCAATTTAATCATTCTCCTCAAATCAAAGATGGAACCAGATGGCAATTTTCGAATCTGAATCAACTGTGTTCTGAGGGATTCCTTTATTTCCATTGGGGGGGGGGGCGCTATTATATTCTGAAGAGAACTCGTAGATAAGCATATTTTATATCCAGAAAACTGAAAAGTAGTAATTTCAGATTAAAACACTCTGAAGCACACGCCTTGAAAATATTTCACAAAACATCATCTAACGATTGGCTGCTATTTGATTCTCTTTTTTTTTGTTGTTTTAGGGCCATGGTTTCAAGATACAACCTAGAATAGGCTGGAGCTCAGAGTCCTCTTGTTTAGCCTTCGAGGCCAGGGTTTACAGGTGTGCGCCACCAAGCCTGGCATCCTTGGATGTCAGCTAAGTTTTTCAGTTTTGACTTGATTTTTTTTTTTTAAATGTATTTGCCCTGTTCCATTTTCAATGCCCCTGAGAGTTCAGTTTGTTCCAATCCTTCCAGACACACATTGTCAGTCTGCAGCAAAACGTCTGTTATTTAATCTCAGTTGTGTGGTAGGTTTTCTCGGGTTGGTACCGGTGAGCATCTCTCCATCTGCATTTTTTTGTACAATGGCTGCTGCACAGTCTAACGGAAGGATATTTCTCCTTCTGTGTGTATGAAATGACTAACTCTGCCACCGATTTGCTAATCTGGTATCAGTGTCCAACCGTCTTGCCATCCTTACTGATTGCTTAGTCATGTCCCCCTTCATTGTCCGCTGTCCTGCAGATGGTTATCTGGGTGATTTTATCCCTCGTAACCTGCTCCATCTCCTGAGTTCTAAAGAACACATGCCAGGAAGTTGCCCCAGCTACCCTGTGAAACGGACACACGGGGCGCCAGGAACATCAGCGGGACGCTCTGCTCTCTGGTACTGGGTACGTGTCTTGCTATCTCTTTAATTTTTATCTGCTTTCACCCACTTGCTTTGTGAAACAGGGACCCAGCCCCATGCCTCTGCTTTTAACCCTTTCATGTCAACTCTTGGACATGATCTCCACAAAGGAGATTTTAAAACGCTAATTCTCCAAGCAATCTGTAATTAGATGTTTCTACCCCACCACAAGTGTCTGATGGCCTTTAATTAGGAGGGGTAATATGACAACTCTTTTGTTTCAAAGAACATCATTGCAATAGATCTCCCTGCTCGGTTAATTGATCATTACTATCTCTTTTTTCTACTCCTACAAAATGTTACTCCTGTAAAGTCTGTTTTTAGTCCCATTTCTTTCTTCAGTGTTCTTATGTTTATTCCCCCATTTCTTTCTTTGGTGCACAGTTCTCTCACAGTGGTGAAATGTCCTCTGTGGAAATGCTTTGCTCCCTTGCTCTCATCTCCCTGTGGAGACCTAGTCTTTTCCAGTTCATCTCAACACCCACTGAGCATCCAGGGTACTGAATATACAGCCGGGTTTCCAAAGTGAATATCTGACTGTTGGGGCCCACATCTCCTAAGAGGCTAAAATGAATACATCCTGTTTTATAGTGCTCAGAGGCATGCTGAGTTATGGAGCTCCAGCTGCTTTAGTGCCTCAGTTTACCACTGTTGCTCCAGTGATTCCTTCAACACGGAGATAGCAAACCCAGGAGGCTCTCTCATCTATAGTGTGGGAGGACCATGGTAGCTAAGAAAAGCTTGTTGATGTTGGAATTCAAACGTCTTCGGAGTTTAAATTGCATCACCCCCATTTCTAAAGGAAGTGGGAGGGGGCGCCAGGAGCCCAGTTCCCACTTCTCTGGCTTTTTAAAATTTATCTCTAAAGAGTTTTAATGGAGAAAGGAAGGAGGCAAAATTAAATCCAGGGACATTTAACCCTGCACTTAATCCAGTGACAAGCACACTTAGGCTAGGTTATTAGTGTTGTTGTCTTATTTAAAGCTAAGATGCCTTCCAATTTGATATAGATTTTGTCGTTGAGAGATGGTATAAAAAGAATTTAAAAAAATCAAGCTTCAAACAGAAATACAAAGCAGCATCTGCAGCAAGAAGCCATAAACAATAGGTAAGAAAAGAGAAACATTTACGTTTAGCACAGACCAAACAGACAAGAAGGGACTTGCTGGCCAAAGATAGCTCTTATTTTGTTGAACTTCTCTGTTCTTCAAGTATCAGGAAGTTGGGCAAAATATCAGCTGTGCTTTCTACTCCGAGGACTTCCCAGCACTGCTCTTAGCTAGCCTGTTCTTAGTTTGAAACTGTCATTTTCCAACAGTTTTAGAGATTGAAATTAAAGTTACAATTTATTTACTGCAAATTTCTTAATCTTCCAGATTTTCAAGGAGGCTGAGGAGTGGAACGTATAATTTATCTGAGATGACATTAAATGAATAGCTAGGGACCACGGTCTTCCTGCTAGAATTATCTTTATTTATTTATTTTTATGAAAGGCATATGAACTTCCCTGATGAAGGTATGTTTCTATTTTTGTGCTCTGGTGTACCAGGGGCTAAACAATCTATACAGTATTACAGAGTCTACTGCAAGTCACCTAAACAACTTTGTAGGCGGCATCTGCAAATACTGCACAGGATGGAGCAGACTTCCCAGTTTCTCAGCAGCGAAATCAGGCGTCTCTCCTATGCTAAGGTAAAGGGTCTGGTCTGCAGGTGGAAAGAGGGGTAGATGATTGGAGGGACCAATTAACATAATTTTAATCTACCTTCAAGGGAATTCATGACTTTAAATCTCTTGATAATTCTGAAGATTTAAGTGGAGGACTTAACAAAATTCCAGAAGATTCCGGAAGATGCTCTTCCATGAGTGATCACTGCTTCACATAATCTGATTTTATTTCAGGGGATAGGATAATTCCTGCAGGATTAACCCTTGGGTCTTATATATATATATATATATATATATATATATATATATATATATATATATATATATATACATACATACATATATAGGTAGAAACTGTTTCAGTATGTTTGGTAGGAGGTGGCACACAGAGAAGCCAGGGACCTAGAGCAAATACAGCAAAGATGCTAGTCTATTTTGGAGTACAGCATCGTCCTCTTAAACCCAGCCTTTAAATCTCCTTTCCCTGGGCAAATTCTATCTACTGACTGAGGTCAGTAGGGTGCTGGGCTCCTTGAAGCCGCCTTCCCTCTGTGGGACTGCATACATACGAGGTGACAGATATTAATCCAGAGGTCTGAGTTTGCAACTTCCCTGTCCACCGTGACCTTTGTCATAGCTACTGGGCTGTCACTCAGGAACACACACACTGAGGTTCTTTTAGAAGCGGGTTTTTCCAAAATCATTTATAAAAGGGAATGTCTACGGCAGGCAGTGGTTATTTTTGTTAAAAGGAATTTTTCGTGGCTTGTAAAAGCACTATGTAGGGCCTTTCATTCTTTTATAAAGAAAATAAACATTGCCATGTGGTGGCTCAAGCCTGTACCACTTCAACTCCTGAAGGCCATTTTGAAAAGTAACCATTTAGTGTCTCCATAAACTGAGACTCCACGGCAGAACCAGCAGCAGCAGCAGCAACAACAACAACAAGAACAGCAGCAGCAGCAGCAACAGCTCAGAAAAAAAACAAACCCAATTTCTTCCCCCAAGGAAGCCGCAAGCCCCTTTAGCTTCGATGCACAGGGAAACCTACCTTAAATGTCCCTTTGGTTGACTACAACCAGCCCGACCTCTTCAGTTCTCTGACAGTGACCTCAGGGCTGAGCCCAGTCAGGTCCCTCTCAGGGTAAACGGAAGACCACACCAGCTAAATTTGTTTTTCTGAAGGAATTGGGATGGATTTTCAAATAACTCAAAGGGAAGGACGAACCAGGAGCCCGTCTTCCCTCCTGACTCAACCCCACCAATACCCCTTCAAAAAGTTGCTCATGGAACGGCGGCAAGGGTGCGGATTCCATAGACAGAAGCAAATTCTACTTCTATGATTTTTAAAAGGTGGAAGGCGGCTTTTTAGCATTAAAAAAGGGAACCCGGGTAGCACTTTTTTTTTTAAAAAGTGAGCATTATTCGTTGTAATTAAATCAAGTTCCAGCTGAGGCCTGGAACTAAGAAAAGCTTAAATTAAATCAATCTCCTTCCTAAATGAGACAATTATTCAGCTGAATTGAAAAAAGAGAGCAGCTTCACCCCCCCCCACCGCCTTCATTGGCCTTTTAAAAGAACACAACTTGACAAAGTCAATTTGCTTTCAGCAGTACCTTTAAAAAACCCACCAGCGAAGAAGAGCAAAGAAGAGAGTCTAAACTCCAGCTCCCTGACTGAGTAGCAGGGTTTTTTAAAAACCGCCCGAGGTTGTTTATATATCGCTTCTGAAGGCCAAGTTTGTTCGGCAACTCAAAGCCAGGGCAAGATCAGGGTGAAAAGGGACCAGATTGACGCGAGCTGCCCACCTGAAGTTGCCAGGTCTACGTGGCCCCCTCCGCCACCAGAAAAGCTGTCCGACTGGACCCTTCCAGGTGTCGAAAGACACCTCGTCACCTTTCTAGCCCGAGGCTTAATTTAGGTGAGCCTGCCTTAATAGTCTAGAAAAAGCAACAGGATTCACTACTTGCGGCTTCTGGCAGGAGCAGGCTACAGGCTCGAAAAACTCCTCCGTACTTTGGCAAACTTAACTATGCCTGCCGCGGACTTTGGACACGCTGAATCCGAATCCTATAGGGCGGTTAAAAAAAGTGGCGGGGGTGGGGGTGTGGAATCCCTGGCGGTTTCCCTTGGTTTATTCTTACTGACCGGAAGGTATTAAAGCATCTCTTATTTTATTTCCTGATGCCTTCATTTGAGAGACACTAAACGGCCTCGGTGTCCGACATCCAGAGGTCCGGAGAGCCTAACTTAGGAAGATGGAACTGGCCCGCTCCAAGGTTCTAACTTTTTCTAATTCTTAGCAAAGATAAGGAAGGTCCTTGATAGATGTTCTGGGATTATCCTTTCTTTTATTTTCTTTTTTTTAAAACTCACTCTTAGATACCTCTGAGGTTGGATAAGGTGGGTCCCTCCCAAGGGTCGCCACGGCAACGCAGCATTTCCCCCCCCCCCCGCCCACATCCCAAACTCAGTGAGATGGACCAGAGGCTTCTACAGGCAGCACCTTCTCTAGAAGCGGCCTTCGCCTCTGCCCCCTGGCTCACTCTGGCCATCGGCTGGCCCCCACCTGCTCCTCCCGCCACCCTTTCCGGGCAGGAGTACCTTGAAAGCGATGGGCAGGGTCTTGTTGCAGCGCCAGTGAGTGGGCAGCACGGAGCAGAGGAAGTTGGGGCTGTCGGTGCGCACTAGCTCGCCGGGGTGGTCAGCTAATACCTCCACCATGCTGCGGTCGCCGCTTCTCAGCTTGCTGGCCAGGGCGGCGCCGCCATCCGGGGCGCCCAGCGGCAGCGCCTCGCTCATCTTGCCGGGGCTCAGCGCGGTGGAAGGCGGCGTGAAGCGGCGGCTCGTGCTGGCATCTACAGGGATACGCATCACAACAAGCCGATTGAGTAAGGACCCAGGAAACAGCTCCTACTAGCCGGCGACAGGGGCTCGGATCTTCTGCAAGCTGCTCCCCGGAGACCAACATACAAGTCCAGTAGCCTTTATTACTACCCGAGGGTTGTAGGGGTAGAAGGAGACTAAATTACCACCAGTCCCGGACTGAGATCTAGTTACGCCTCACACCCAAGCAGGGTTAGCAACCGGCCGCCGGCCGCTTAGTGCATTAAAAAGTGGGCAACCCAGAATTCAAAGTCAAATGCCCAAAGGAGCCTCGCTTTGAGAGTTGAAGTTGAGTCTTTGGCTATTACAAACGGTCCCGGAGGCAAAATTCCCGTACACGTCCTAAAATATTTATGCGCAGAACAACAACAAAAGACTAGCAAAAACTAGATTTGGAAGTTCCAGCAGTTAATTGCCTGTCAGTTTGATTTTTTTTTTCTTTCTTGCGGGTCAGTTTTGTTTAAAGTCTCAACAAAATACAAAACTTAGTAGTGTCTTCCATACAGCGCGCCCCTCTTACCATGAAAAACTCACTTCGTTTCTCAAAAGCAAGAGCCGCAACTTTAAAAGATTGTGCTACTAATGTATGTGCTCGTATATATAAATATATACATATGATCTACTTCATAAAATATTTACAATACAATCTGTAGAGAATTTAAACACAACAGAAATCCATTAATGTTTGCTGCAGTTTTTTTTTTAAGTAGCCTTGAAAATCAGCTTCAGTAGTTGGGAGGCAGGATAGAAACACTTGTCATTTTCCTCTCAATAAATTCTGGCCAAATAAATGGTCAGAGCTTTACAAAGATCTCTAGCTAATCTCTTTAAAAAGAAAAAAATCAAACTCGATGACATCCAGGGTAGAGCTTCCCACAGCTGAGGACTCTGGTTTGGGAACGCTGGTTAAGTTTGTGGCTGATCCTGTGGTTTGGTTTGGTGGGAGTTGAGCCGCAGTTGGGTCATAGAGACAGGCAGACGCGCACTCTTCGGAAGTCGGCCACTGTCTACATTGGTTGAGTGAGTCAGCCCAGACTCTGGCAGCAAGATGATCTTTCTCCAACGTCGCCCGGCGTTGGCTGCTTTTCTGCTGGGGCGCACAAATGCCCAGGAGCGAGCACCGTGTAACCGCAGCAGGTGGAGCGGGCCTGGGAGGAGGCGCCGCCGTAGACCAGTAGGCTCGAGTTACACACGCTCGCTCCCACGCACCCTGCCACGCACACGCAACTTCACCGCTCGCCTGGAACCCCGGAACACTTTCTCCCGCAGTTGTCAAAAGAAACAATCGGAGAAAAGTTCACAGCCGGGAGAGAAGTTGAAACATCCAATGTCTAGAAGCCGGTTCATTCAAAAGTAAGAAAGAAACAATATAAAAAAGGAAAGGAAAACAAGGAGGTCCAACGTAGATCTAAGAAGAGCCGCAAAGGATGACTTTCTTGCGTCTCCGGGAGCTCAGGATGGAAGTGCCAGCCGCGGGGCCGGGCAGCGTGGTGCCCTGGCTGGGTCCGGCCGCGGGGCGCCCGTCCTGCCCGCGCCCGCTGGCTCTATGAATGAGAGTGCCTGGAAATGAACGCGCTTTTACTGTAAGCCCGGCCCGAGGAATTCCATTCCCTCAGCTCGTTTGCATAGGGGAGACGGACGGCCAATCACAGGCCTTTCCGGTATCAGCCTGGGCGCGGCCGCCCGCCGCGCTCCTGGAATTAGTGTACGCAGCCGGGGCAGGGACTCGGTGGCAGCCCCTATCGCCCCCAGCCCCGGCACCCACGCCGACCCCGCACACACACGCACACTCTGCCACGTTTTCCCGAAGCCAGGCCCAGGTTCAGACCCCACGCCAGGCAGCCACGCGCGGGGTGGCACTGCTGTACTCGCCCTGGGTGGGTTTGCGGGGCGCAGCGGCGCCACCGGCGGCCACGGTCCCGAAGACCCCGAAACAAGAATCAAGAGCCCGGTCGGGCTTGGGGACCAGGAGCTGCGTTCTGAGAAGCCCGGGCCCATGAGATCAGCGGGAGGGAGACGCCCTGTGCGCCCTGGACACATAGCTGCCACCACGAGACTCCGGGGACCCGGGCTGGCATCCCGGAATGGTCCCCAGGCAGCCTTGCACCGCAGTCCATGGGCCAAGGCTCCGGGTCCTGGGAGGAGGACAGGGTGGGATTCGGCCGCAAGAGGGCCGGAGGGCTGATGGCCGGGTAGGGGAGGCTCTGAGCGCAACCCTGGGCCTGACTGGTAGCTGAGGCGAAGTGGCACCGAGCCATTTCAATACGGCCAGCCGCTGCTCCGCCGCAGAAGTTTCGGGTTTTAAGCATCTTCTCCTTGGTAGAGTTGCTTTATTTAGTGTCTTTTCTCTGCGGCTTGGCTGCGGCTTGATTACGCAGCGCGCTGCGTTCTGAGTGTGCGCAGTGGCTGGAGAGGAGAGTTTTCTAACCAAGGCCTCCAAGCACCCTAGACTACAAAAAAGTCGAAAGCATCCGGGGGGCCCAGGCCACCCCGAACTCCCGAGGTCGAATCCACGCTCCAGCTCTGGGGGAAGGCCGGAGCTTTCCTTCGGGCGCTGAACCCACCCTGCTCGCTCACTGTGGGGGGCCCCTCCCCCCACCTTGTCTGTCCCCGCGGCGCCGAGGGCATTTTCGCTAAGCTTTGAGGGTCCCGTTCCTGCTGGGCGCGCGGCCAGTTACTGCCCTCAGCCGGAGCAGCTGGCTTTCCGTGGGTCCCTTACTTTTCCTGGGCCTTGCTTCCTCCGGGACTCCTCACCACCCACTCCATGGAGCCCGCAACTGTCCACACATAACCGAACCCCTTCACTTCCATCTGTGCTCGGGTCCCTGGCTGGTCCCCGCGCGTGTCTTCCCTCCACACGCATCTGCGCAGCCAGGGTTCAGTGGCGGAGGAAAAAGCTGTGGAGGTCCCAGCACCGAGGCCTGGTCGGGAGTTTGGGGCCGCTTCTCTTGCCCCAGGCGAGTAGAAGCTGGCAGCGTGGAGCACCGGGCAGGCCTTTCACGGTCATGTCGGGGCTCGGGGTGGACGCCAGGGGGCAGCAGCGGCCCTCGTTAGGCTCCCTGGGAAGCCGAGCTGAGGACTGGGCACGCCTGGACGGCGCAGGGATCTCTCACCTGGATTCTTTAGGGTCTATCTTGTGAGTTTGGGGACAAACATTGAGAATCGGCCACCTAAGCTCCCCCGTCCCTCAAAGGTGGTGTTCGGACCAGCCTGCAAAGGAATCCCCCTCACCCCCACCCCCCGCCGTTGGCTTGTCTCTGCTGTCGCGATCCCACGGAAATTAGAGTCTCATTTCTTCTCAAAGCTTCTTTGCCTGGGCCCCGCCTTAATCTAGTTCAGAACCTTTAGTTTTTCGGGTATCCAGCGAGCGCCAGCGAAGGCTCAAGTTCTCCAGCCTTCTGTATTTTCCCGAGTGGGCCCGACTTTTCCCCTTCAGCACTAAGATCGTGGCAGCAAGAAAAAAAACTCAGTGTTACCCTGGAGTTTGGAGGGATCCGGAGCTATGGGAAGAGAAAATTTCCTTGCTTTTCTTTTAAAATAAATCTCAAAGAAGTCCCGTTTCAGGTGTCAACTCCCTAAATGTCACCCCCCACCCCTTGCTTGAGTGATGTCAGACAGAGCAGGCACCATCCTTAAGCCCGCGCTTCCCTGCAGGGGCCACAGCTTCCTAGTGCCCTTGAGCATCCAAGTTCTGGTGGGCCGGCTCTACTGGAGAGTTAGTTCATGGCCATTGGAAGCTAGACTCCCCTCAAATGCACTCTCTAAGAAGCAGACTTCAGATTTAGTGCTCCCGGGGCCACAGCCAAGCGCGTCCTCAGGGACTCAGGATCAGAACAGTGTGGCTAAGCTTTAAGGGTCCCGTTCCTGCTTGGCCTTGATTCCAGGAAAAAGGGTATCTTTCCAGCCCTTCACATGGTTAAAGGAAGCTCCTTGGAGTCAGGCCTCTGCTTAAACCCTCAACCCCCTCATGGGGTTTAGGGTTGTCTGCCTGGCCCAAGCCTAGGAAAGGCAGTTACAGGAACACCTCACTGATTTTAGCTTTTAAGGTCCGCACCTTGAGCACTGCTAAGCTGAGTTACTGACTAAAAGTCGCAAAAATAAACCGGGCCTCAGGCATCCCTGGACATGTGCTCGTTACGGGAAAAGCAGAAACAAACAGAAATCATTGCTCCTCTTTACTGCTGAATAGCAAACAGCAAGCGCGCGGCGGCTGGGACTCAAGGCGCGTCGTGCATACGTAGTCCTCAGGGCTTTGGACAGAGTTCACGCAAGTCCCCTGGCAGGAGAGGGATGTGAGGAATTCCTTCCCACCCAGAGCGCGCACTTCAACACCAGCGCATACACCAAGAGCTTAAGGAAAGGTTTACAACTTTCACTTCCAGGCTTCCCCCAGAGTGACACTAAAATTTACATGATTAAAAGGAAAGAAAAAAAAGCTGTAACGGAAAGATTTGTTTAAGCTGCTACTGTGCGACAGTCTAGCAAGTTTGTTGCTGCGGGAGTTTAAAAGTGAGCGGACAGGATTTGGACTTTCTAGCACGGATGTAAAAAGTAGCATTCGGTTCAGTGGGAGGCAGGCAACCCTTTCAAAGGAGGGCAGAGCACCTTAAAGTGACTGGGTAACTGTAAGTTGTCTTACACTTACAGACCAAAGGTTTTGTGTGTATGTTCTATGAAATCATCTCCAAAATAAAATGCACATAATGATGGTTCTGGTAAATCAGACTTACCCCTCCAACGTAATACTCTCCTGTCCGAGTCAGATTCTAGGCGTATAGTAGTTTTATAGTTATTATTTCTTCTCCTCTTTTCCCTTCCCCATTTCTTTACCCCTCCTCCTTCCCCTTCTTCTGCTTCTTCTTCTCCTTCCTCCTCCTCTTCATTATCACCACCATCATCATCATATCCTATTTGCAGTTCTAGCCCAGCTCCCTGCAGTTGGGACTTACACAGGCATGGAGCCAGTCCAGTGAGTGGTGGTCACTGTGTAAGCGACCGGCTGTCCACACCTTCTGGCTTTTGACACTTTTCTCTTTTCTGGAGAACCTGCACGATTATTCCACTTGTCACATTTGTTTACTACGAGGACCAAACTCCTGAATTCTTGAACCACCCCCTAAAATTTCTATGCCGTGCCGTGGGAACGCTCAACTCCAACTTCATAACCCCCCTGCACATCTTATAAGGAGCAAACTGAAAATATTTCTCCCTCCCCTCCACACAATTCAGGGTGCTTAGTAAACATTTTACCCTCATAAAATTTTGCGTCGCCGTTGCTCTAACAAGTGTAATAAACTCCATCAGGGCTGATGGAAGCCAAGCCATATTTTTTTCAGAGAGTCATATAGTCATTTAATAACAGCAGGACGTGTGAATGGTGAACGCCATAGAACTGAAGGTATCATTTAAGACTTTCATTGGGATATTTTATGTGGTATGACAGCTACAATATGATTGCTCCTTTTAAGTACATTTGAATCAGCAAAAAAACTTTAATTATGTGGCAAAATGATATCATAAAGTGTGTATAGAAATGCAGAAACAGAAAATCGTACATATAAATATATATATGAATATATATTTCATAAAAATATAAATTGGAACCTAACATACCATGAGCCTCTCTAGGATCCACTTTATGTGTTCACTCTAAAATAATAGAAAATAAAAAAATAAAAAATAACCCCATGAATAAGCTGAGAGCTAAAATCGCCATTCTAATTACAATGCTCACTGGCTATAAAAATCAGATTTCCTACTGAATTCTTTTGTTTCTCCCATTTCATCGCTTGCCATAGTTTTGAGTATTGGGAGTTTTATATCATGGTCCAAATGAATCTATCCTCACTGGCACAAAAATAAAATAGTAAATCACCAAATACATGAACTGTGATCTGTCTAGCATGTGGTTTTATGTGATTTCTGTCAGCCCCGGGTTCAGAATGCTGAATCTCTGTGTCTCTGTCGCTCTGAGATGCATGCATGAACACACACATGTGGATTATTCACTAAAGCTCTGGAGATGACTCAGAACTCCAGGTGAGATTAAAACCAAATCCCAGCTTAGTACAAAATGGTTTTAAAATCAGTGACTTGGCAGAGGCTAAGCATAAGGAGAAAAAAAAATCTGAGTGTCACTCAAAGCAATTTATTTCCTTAAAGCCAGTGTTTATCCAAATAAACAATTGAAATACATTTTCCATTTGCTTCCCTCTAGTGATAGGACATTTCAGAAATGCTTCCCTCTTAGACCCCCCCCCCCCCAGCTAGGAGTGCAGTTTGTCTACAGTGACATCGATCATTCTTTAAACGACACAGCCTGAGATACACAGTTGGGAATCACCATCACGTGCTAAAATCCCGGGATGAAGCATTTCCTGCATTATGCTGCTTCCAAGGCCCAGGAAGACCCACGGGGAAACTGCTTTCCCTCGGGTATTTACAGATAGTGTGAGTTAGAAATCACCCCCAGCCTTGCACACTGACACTGGTCAGCACCCAGTGACAGCAAGGGCATATGGCCAGTCTCAAAGCCTTGGGATCTGGGCAGCCACATTCCATAGCAGGGAGGAGGAGGAGGGAGAGGAGGAAGAGGAAGAGGAAAAAGAAGAGGAGGAGGAAGAGGAATAAGATTAGGAAAAACAGGAAGAGAAGGAAGAGGAAGAAGAAGAGAAGGAAGAGGAGAAGGAAGAGGAGGAAGAGGAGGAAGAGGAGGAAGAAGAGGAGGAAGAGGAGAAGGAAGAGGAGGAAGAGGAGGAAGAGGAGGAAGAAGAGGAGGAAGAGGAGAAGGAAGAGGAGGAAGAGGAGGAAGAGGAGGAAGAGGAGGAGGAAGAGGAGGAAGAGGAGAAGGAAGAGGAGGAAGAGGAGGAAGAGGAGGAAGAGGAGGAAGAAGAGGAGGAAGAGGAGAAGGAAGAGGAGGAAGAGGAGGAAGAGGAGGAAGAGGAGGAAGAGGAGGAAGAGGAGGAAGAGGAGGAAGAGGAAGAGGAAAAAGAAGAGGAGGAGGAAGAGGAATAAGATTAGGAAAAAGAGGAAGAGGAGGGAGAGGAAGAGGAAAAACAGGAAGAGAAGGAAGAGGAAGAAGAAGAGGAGGAAGAGGAGAAGGAAGAGGAGGAAGAGGAGGAAGAGGAGGAAGAGGAGGAAGAGGAAGAAGAAGAAGGGAGCTAATTCAGCTTTCCAGACACTGTTTAAACAGGCAGGAGGACAAGATTTGCAATTCCCTAGTCATATATAAATATTTTTCCAAAGCAAAAAAGATCAAATAAAATAAGAAAGACTTCCACAGGACTGCCCTCTAATGAAAGACTGAGTGACTTAAATGTGTGGCCTCCAAGGAACATCCTCAAAATAATTTTAAAAGACCATGCTTTACAAGGACATCAAATAGCTCCGTAAAGTTTCCTTTTTTTTGAACAGAGTAGGGACAGAATAGTTTGCACTAATTATTAAGGTAAGACACGGTACGAAATAACAAATGGACTGAGAAATTACTGCAAGCTTGGTTCTAACTGGCAAGGATCGAGCCTAAGAGACTGACCCAGGCAGACTGACCAGACCAGGTAAATTTCTTCCAGAGACCTGGTGGAACCAAGCCCCTGGACATTCTCTCACGACACTCAGAGACACCTCTCCATGTCAAGCTGAGAAGCCAGAACAGCAGAACACAGAGAGCAGGTGTTTGTGTATACACTTAATACTTTGACAATTCTTAGAGAAGAGCCGAAGTTCTCTTTATCCTAAAAACCTGGCCACAGCTACTGTATTTGGAGAGGACTATGTGTTACTGTTAAGGAATTTCTTAGCTTGGGTAATGGTAATGTCAGCTTGAGAACAGGGAAACTGGCTGATCTCAGGGAAGTAAACAAACATTAACACATAAAGGCAAACCTGTGGAACTATGAAGCAATTTTTACCTCCAGGATCTGGGTAAGATGCCACCCTGGAGCTGGGAGAGAGATGAGAGTCTATGAACCCATTAATGGAAGCTGGATATGACAGGTTTGTGTCTGCCATGATCTCTCGTCTGTTCCCACTGTGCTGTCAATTATCATACGCCAGGCAGTGATTGGATACTTGCCCTGCTTAATCCCAGGAATCCCGCTGTCTCTCTCAATTTATAGGCCAGGAGCCTTCTCTTTAGGAAGCTTAGGAAACTTGCCTGTGGACACACATGCACACCCATGTACACATGCAGAATCAAGTTTGTATGTACATACAGGCTCAGGTACACACACATGCACAATTATGCACACACACAAATTCGAGTGTGCACACAGGCACAAGTACAAGCACACATGTACACCCATGTACACATGCAGATTCTAGTATGCAGGCACAGGTACACAAACATGCACACTGACACCCAGGCATATTTGTACAGTTTTGAGTATACACACACACACACACACACACACACTCAGGCACATGAACACGCACATGCACATGCATACATAGGCACTGGTACACACACTCACATGCATACACAGTTCCACGAACACCCACAGGCATGGGTCAGCTATGTTTCTTAAGTACAACTGTCAGCTTTGAGAAAATCTAACTCCTACCACATCATCTTTTACCTCTCCTCCCCATGTCTTGTCTTCATTAGAAAATATCCCAAAAATTCTTCATGTGCAAATTCCAAATATGTAGAATTCTTATCCTACAGTCAATTTCTTGTCACCCAGAGAGTTTGGACGGATGATCACTACTTGTTTGAGATACTTTAAAATCCATAACAGGCTTTTAGTCTTTTCTGACCTCTAGTCTTTCCAAATGGCGACTCTTAGACTCTCCGAGAGCATGAAACATCTCATTATCTTCCTCCAGCCTCCCTATAGTGGTTCCTATGTGTCAGCCAGAGTTCTGGGCTCTGATGACAAAGAACAGACAGCACGTGGGGTATCATGGCTACCAACAAGCATGTGTGCGTTGGTCCAGAGAACAAGAGGGAAAGGACAAAGGAAGAGGGGGCCAGCAGCACCCGGGGGTGTCTAGAAGAGGCTTTGGTCTTAACACAGGTGATGTGCGATTGATTTAGAAGAATGGAACACATACTTTCTGGATCCTAGAGGAAGAGCCTAGGGAGGTGAGGTGAGCTGGAAGAAGGGAGGAGCATCATAGAGAGTAAAGCGAGGATCTTGTGAATCAGCTCACCGTGCCAACCCCAGCAGAGACTGAGGTTTGAGGTCAGCTCCTGGAGGATGGGGTGTGGTAGCCCACACAACCTGAAAGGACTTAACCTCAGTGTGAGGGCAACCAGTTCCAGCACAGCCAGGGAAGCAGCCTAATGGATACTTTAGAAAAACAAGTCCACCAATAGTGTACAGGTGACCAGGTGACTGGAGCAGACAGACATGGAATCCTAAGGCTAGGAGTGAATATGGGAGCGCTGGAGAAGAAAGAGGAGGTGAAGGGAGACAGAGGGAAACATATTTGCCTGGTGTCTGACTGTTAGTAGCAGGGGAGAAAAGCCCAGGGGAGGATGTTGATAGAGGTGGTGCTAAGATTGAGCTTTGAGCATTCAGGTCTGGATCTCTTGGGCAGCTGCACAGAGAGGGTGTTAAGTCAGAAGAGGGTATGAAGGAGGTGCTGGTCAAGTGAGCAGAGGGTGTGCGGCTATAGTGAGGCTGAGATAGGGAGGGAAAGGTGAAGAAGAAGGTCTTAGACATCATAGGAACATGGGAGTCTACACAAGGATATCATGTCCCAAAAGTTCCAACATGGCCACGAGGATCAGGCAGGAAGAATGATGCTGAGTTTATCTATCAGAACCCGTTCATTGTGACCTTGTCCGGGATAGATTTGTTTCAGCAGGAGCAGCAAAGACAGAGCAGAGAGGTGACTGTGATTCAGGGAACGGAGGAACGGCTTTGGGAGAAGAGAGGGGACTTGGTGGAATGGAAGAAGAGAAAGATCAGTGTCGGATGCATATGTGTGTGAGTACATGTGTGTTAGTGTGGGAGAATGTGTTTGTGTGTGTTTATGTGTCCATGAGTATGTATATGTTCATGCACATGTGTATGAGTGTGCATGCATGCATGTGTGTGAGGGTGTGGCCATGTGTGTACATGTATGTGTGCATGTGTGTATATGTGTGTGTGTGTGTGTGTGTGTGTGTGTGTGCTAAGCTTTGTTGCTGCCACTTTTGTTGCAGCTACACCAAGTCTCTGGATTCAAACCCACGGGCTTACTTTTGTTTCCATCCCTTTTGTTGCTAAGTCCTCTGTGTAGTTTTGCTTTGGTTGTTATGAGTTCTTTCTTCTTCCCGAGTCCATCCCAATTGCTCCTACCCCAGGGCTAATCCTCTGATTTCTTGTCAGATTTCTTGCAAATATATCCTGACAAGGGATCTCCAAGGCATTTCTAGATCAGTCTTTCTCACAGGCTTCTGCACCTTGCTTTTCTACGTACTCTGAACCTAGGGCAAGCTCCTCAGCCCAGTGCTGCAGGACTAAGGAGCACCCTCCCATCCCAGTCATGGAAGGATGTGTCAGGTTTCTTGCTCAGGTTAGATTCCCTCTCACGGATCATCCACATCCTTCATCATGGTCTCCGTGTCTCCCAGATGACCTTTGAACTATACTTGGTGTCTCAGCCATTGTAATGATGGAGGGCGAGGCTGGTAAGAGGCAGGTAAGAGGCCACTTTCCCCTGGCTTCAGGTTTCTATGTGGAACAACATTCCTCTGTATGCAATCCTTGGCCTCTTTCCACACCCCCATTTATTCTTTACCGTGAGAGACACAATTACCCCACCAGCAACTTAGGAGGCAGAAGCAGGTATATGAGGCAGAATCCTAAAATAGACCCTTAAGATTGTCCGTTCAAACCAGGACGGTGAGGGAGAGGAGCCTGTATGAGCAGGTTGTAGAACAGGGAACAGAGAGAGGGCTTTTCACGTGTAAAGAGGACTTTTCACAGTAGTTAAGGTTGCTAATCAGTTGGTCTTGAGTCAGCCTGCAGATACGCTCCTAGTAGCTACAATGTAGCCAAAGGAGACAGTTAGAAACTGTAGGTTTTCCTGCCTGGGGCTGGAGTGAAGTCAGCTGTTGGGAGGGGGGGAGGGAGGGAGGGAGGGGCACACAAGCAAGCTAGCTCTGACCCTCACCCTGGCAGCTAGCCAGCAAGGAAGCAGAGTCTGCCACTCTCAGGTTTATGAAACTGCATTCCACCAGCTACCTGCGTGACCTTGGAGGAACATTTCCCCCTAAAGTCTCAAGCTAAGAGTTTAGCTTGGCCAACCTCTTGCTGGAGAACCCAGGGAGACTAGTGTGCTGACTTAGGGGAATTGTGAGCTAATAACTGGGTGCTCATTAAATTGAGGTTTTTAAACTTGTGCTTTGATAGCAATGGAAAAGTAGCAAATTGACCTTCAGTTGTCTTGATCAGCGCAGGCAACACAGCCTGAACTTGGTGGGGCACCAGCAGTTGAAAGCCACAGAACCAAGCCACACTCTGATTGTGGTGAGCTTGCTGTTCTGATTCTCCCTGCTTTGTCTAGCGGAACAGTTTGTTTTGGGCCCCTGGGGAGCCGAAGTCTTTTTATTGAGTTCCTACAAAGACACTGTATAATATCTTCTTCTCTTCTGAGTCACCCCCCACCTCTGCCACACACACTTGTGGACAATGCACACTTGACCCCTGGATGTTTACACACCTTGTCCGTGAGGTTGTCTAACTCATGTTTCAATTTGTTGGTACCACGGCACAAGGCAAACCTGATGGAAGCCCAGGGGGCTCTGAGATTCTGACTCAGCAGGTGTGGGGAGAGACCCAAAATTTCATTCCAACAAGCTTCCAGGGATGTCACAGTGGCTGCTGGTCCAAGACCCACATCTACAGCTAACAGGGGTCCTGGAAGCTCTTGGGTCTCCAACCAAAACTGTGTCCAGCATAACCTCTTAGACAGACTGAAGGGCCTTTCGTAGATAACACTGTAAAATATGAATTCATAGCAAGTCTTCTCAGACAGGGTTCTTTAAACTGTTCTCAATGGGCTGAATATTTGGGGTCTGCTTGGAAAGCCCTCTGTCAGACCCCTAATCCCCTGTGGGATGGTTGAGCTCAGGGCCTTTAGAAGAAGACTGGATAAAGACCAGGGCATGGAGGTGGGACTATACCCTTATATGGCTTTCTCTTGCTGGCTGTAGGGGTGCACACCATTAATCTCAGCAATGGGAAGGCAGAGGCGGAGGCCAGCCTGGTCTACATTGCTAGGCTAGATAGGGCTACACAGTGAGACTCTATCTCAAAAAAAAAAGGGGGGGAGAGGTCGGATTCTTTGTTCTCCTTTCTCTTTTCTCCCTCCCTTCTATTCCCTCCCCCCAACTTATTGCCCCTCTCTCTTTATTCAATTTCTTTAGACATTCTTTTATGGTCTTTTTCGGCCTTGGGCTCACTGGAGACGTTCTCCAGAAGGGGACTGAAATGTACACACAAGCAGCCTTTTCTCGCCCTGTTGGGACTTCCAGAAGATGTGGCCAAGGCAGAGCTGATCATCTGGGGCACGGAGCCTGGCAGGCATGGGCCACTGTGCCCGTACCAGCCGTATGTAAACCGGCCAAGAATCACCTCTCAATCTGCAGAAACTATGCAGTACATGTGATCTAGGGTTTCCCAATAGCCAGTGTTTTCTACTTTTGTAAACAAGCAGATGGCATCCACTAAGTAACCCATTAGTTAGTGAGGATTAATTCATCTACGCACTGTGTGGGCATGCGTGCTGCAGCTTGTGTGGAGGTCTGAGAACAACTCCTAGGTCTTGTTTCTGCTTCTCCATTTTCACCCCACGGGGCCTGGGCTCACACGCAAGTCACCAGGCTTTGGCAGCAAGCACCTTTATCTGCTGAGCCATCTTGCCAGCCCAATGGTAACTTTCATGATGGTTTATTCAACCATTATTTAGACCTGTTGTCAATACGAAATTAGAAATCTCCATTTTTTTAAATTATATTTTCAAAAGTCTATGCATGTTTTGTGCCCACAGCACATTTCGGTTTGTCTGGCTGTTCAGTCGCCGCTTGTGACCAGCGACAACTATATTGGTTGGAGCAGGACTGGCTACTGACCAGGCAATCAGTGCCGACCTGCAGCTTTGATGCTTTCCTCCTGCAGCCCCGGGGCCATTTCTTCCCTGCCGTAGGTAAAGCATTCAGGTCTCTTGCCTGACTTAGGTTTTCCCTCTGAACATAGTTTGCCTTTCTTTATTTGATGTATTAAAACATCTCCATGGTTCCACGTGGAGAAGTTAATAGAATGGGATGGAGCAAGGGTCAAGGCCAGGCGAAGAGAAGAAGAGAAAGAGAGCGAGGAGGAGGGGTTTCGGTCTTTGTAGGGGTAGTGACGTCACTTGCTCCCAGGTGGAGATGGGATTCAGAACTGATGTCTTCTGGGAATGCTTTGGCTGTTTCCAAGGCAATTGATGTGCTAGGTTCCTGTCACCTGTGGGTGGAGCCATTGCTGGAGGAAGGGGCTATCCTAATGCCAACATTAATAGTTGTCTGAAACACTCCTACACTGTAGCCCTGGCTAGCCCCCATGGTTTTTCTGGTCTAGCCTCCTGAGTGGTGAACTTCAAGTTTCACCCAGTTGAGAGGGAGCAGCAGGATCCGGGTTCAGGGCTACAGTGGCTGCCGCCGCAGGAGGCTGGCTCCTACTGTCAGCAGGCTCATGTCCTGCAGCCCAGCAGAGCCCTCATTCTAGTCTTTCATTTCATACCCACGAGCTGTGACGGCTCAGCCTGCGAGGACATCATAGAAAGGATTAAGCTAGATCCCTAAAAGACTTGTGGGCTAGATTATGTTTTTTTTAAATAACTTATATCATGGGTGCCTTGCCTGCATGTATGTCTGGGCACCATATTCGTGCAGTGCCCACAGAGGCCAGAGGACGTTGAGAGCTGCCATGTGAGTACTAGGAATCAAGCCTACAGGGGGGGAGGAGGGAGGGGAAGGGGAAGGGAGGGGGAGGAGAAGAGAAGGAAAGGGGAGAGGGGGAGGGTAGAGGAGGGAGGGAGGAAGAGGGTAGAGGGGGAGGGTAAAGGGGAAGGAGGAGGGAGGAGAAGGGAGGGGGAGGAGAAGAGAAGGAAAGGGGAGGGGGGAGGGTAGATGAGGGAGGGAGGGAGAGGGTAGAGGGGGAGGGTAAAGGGGAAGGAGGAGGGAGGGGAAGGGAAGGGGAGGATAGGGGAGAAGAGGGGGAGGGAGGAAAGAGGGGGAGGGAGGGAAGAAGGGGGAGGGGGAGGGTAGAGGAGGAAGGAAGGGGAGGGGGTAATAAAAGTATCATGTCAGAATTTTAATTTCTAATTCTTACTTTACATGCATGTGGTCTGTCAGTGTGGGAGCATGTGTGCGTGAGTGAGCACAGCAGTACCAGGTTTCCTGGGACTGGTGTCACGGGTGGGGAGCTGCCTGCCGTGGCTGCGGGGACGAGGGCTCCACGAGGGCAGGAGCAGCCAACAGCACTAACCACTGGACCATCGCTCCCATCTGAAAGTAGAGTTTTATGGGAAATAGCCCTGAAGCCATATCTGTCCTGCTTGCTTGTGGGACCAGAAACTTGTCATACTCTATAAAGTTTAATTTCACGTCTATGAAATACATCACGTAGCTGAAGAAGTCAGCAATGGTGGAAGCGACAGCTCTCATATCTAACATGTATATGCAAATGCATTTTCATGTAAAATGTCATAAAATCACTAAAGTCTGTGCACACCTAGTTGCATATTTCATACTAAATTAGTAACCTATACTTGAGGTTCAGGAAATGATCACACTTCTGTGGATCACACATCCTGCCCCAAAGTGAGTGAACATTTCTGAGGGCGGTTCTTATAAAACCCAACCTGTCCATCATTTTTCTCTCTCAAGCAACTGGTTAAGTCAGAATTCAACTTTGGAAATAAAAATAAAGATTGTTTGAGGTTTACCTAGAACAATGCTGCCCTCAGAGGAGTAAAACACAAAGCAAATTTGACTACCTTCCCCAGTGAGAACACAGCAGGAGTTCTCTGGAGCTTAGCTTCTTGTGGGAGTGGGAGGGGGGAGAAGAATGACTGTGGGGGACAGGCATTCCTCAGCAGATATGATCTGGTAGCTGGTACTCAGCTTACATTTACAGGCCCAGTGAAAGCAATCCACAGACAGGGGCTCAGAGTGATTCAAAATGGTGAAGCCCAAAAATAACATTTGAAGAATTTTGCACTCTTTTTTTTTTTTCCTTTTAGGGTAGGTAGATTTTTTAAAAATAGCCACAGCCAAGCAATAGATGTTTGCCCACACATAACCACAAATGACCTCAAGCTGAATTCGAGCTCACTTTCATTGGCCGAACAGACACAGACATTTTACCGCTGGACCACCGTCTCCCCTGTCCCCCCAAATTTCTCTAATCACTTTGACAATGCAAATGCTCATGAAGAGGTCTGCTCTGAGGGGTAGCCTTTCACCTGCACCACCGGTTAGCAAGCTTCTTTTGAGTAAATTGTAAGAGGGGTTTGGAGCAAGATTGTTGTAGAGATGTGGACTTCAGGTTTTTAGGGAAAATATTGTAGATGGTGTTGGCTTGTTCTGGTTGTGTGTTGGGAAGAGTTGCAGGCAGCTCGTGCTGGCAGGCACTTACTTTGTACCTGGGGACAACTTTGGATTCCTGATGCTCTTGCCTCTGCCTCCCAAGTCTTTCTTAGAACGGATTGTATAGTGTATAGAAAGGTAACGATTTTGTTTAGTCAAACCCTCCCTTTCAGTGGGAGCCACCAAAGTCCTCTGAGAAGCAGAGAGGGCCTGTCCAACACAGGCTGAGTTAAGGAGGAAAGGCAGGACATCTGTCACAGACAGGAAGTGAGAGGGAGGGGGGAGGGGCAGATCCCTCCCTGCACTAACCCAACTCACAGGAGGAGTCCCCTCTCTCCTTTTGCCTCAGGCATATCCAGGGTGGCAGTTTTCATCCCATGACTGAGGTGATGTGCCCCTTCTTTCCACCTTGCCCAAACAGAGTAGAAATGGGTTAGTCTCCAGATTAAACCCACTCCTTACTACAAAATAAGAAGAAAAACTCGAAAGGATATACTTTTCTGACCAGATGCCCACTGGTCTGGTTGACCATATCCTCCCTAAAGTCTGTCCGTATCAAAGACTGAGGCCCAACGATAAGAGAACAAAACTACATGCCTGTTAGTCAGAATGTTACCCACTGCCGTTGTCTTTGTGTTCGCAGCCGGGCAGCAGCCCACTCAGGGAATGCAACACATGGGAGGCTGAGACAAGGGGATGACATGGAGTTTGGGGTGAGCCCTGGCTACAAAGAGAGACCCTGTCTTACCACACCGCCACCACCAAAGGGATTTTCTAGATGCAAGCTAGGGCGCTGCACATAACAGCAGTGAAAGGCACGTGGACTCCCCACAGAATGGAGAATGCACGAGGAGACCAGGGTCCTTTCCCTGGTTCCCACCCCCAAGTCTGCAGTAGCAGATCAAGGGGAAGCAAGAGCATTGGTAGATGCCTAGAAAGTGCTGGGTCACCCGAAGCTCACCAAGGAATTTTTTTTTCCTCTAGAGAAGTTAAAAATAAAACTTCTATAGCAGAAACATCCTCTTCTTATTGATTTTTCAGATTTTGGAACATTCAGGTCCTAAGTACATGCACCTCTAAACGACTCTGCGGCAGCTCAAGAGCAAAGCCCCTCTCCGTCCCAGCAATGTTCACTGTGTTATGAAGAAATAAGTAAACAATGGGACTCAGCATCCTCCTAAAATCTAATCCCCTCCTGCATGGATATTTACACACTCAAACATAACTGTGGTTCCTGTCTGCGTTTGAAGATTAATACATAAGTACATACCACACAGCCCTAGTGGGCTGAAGAAGAAGTTTATCTTTCCCATCACAAAGAGCCTAGCTAGCAGGAAGAGGTCCTGACCATCCTGGATTGCTTATGCTGGGGTGTGACAGGCCGGGGTTCGTGAAGAAAAGGCTGGGGCCTCTGATCTTAACCTTGGGAATCCATCACATGCTTCAAGTATATGAGACGGAGAGTCGTGGGATCTCAGATGTAAAAGCCTTGTTCATGCTGATGGGCTTTTGTTAGCCAAGCGAATGTTAGCGATCAAATACCCGAGCTCTGCAGTAGCTCCAAGGCTGTGGCTAAGACTTTTTGTCACGCTATCTCATTGAATCTAAAGTTGATAAGTTGAGGACATCATCCTAAGCCAAAAGATGTCAAAGGACTTGCCCAAGGCTGGAGAAGAATGATGCTCATCTCTCATATGTCTATGTACACATGCATGTTTTCATGTGTGTGCACATGTTTGTGTGTATGTGCATGTACCTATGTGTTTACCTGTGTGTATATGTGTGTGTATGTGTACGTATGTGTATGTATGCGTGTATATATCTATGTGTGTGTATGTTTGTGCACACATGTGCATGTGTGTATGTGGGTGTATGTGTGTGCATGTGTATGTGTGTATATGTGTGTGTATCTGTGTCTGTATGTATATGTGTGTGTATATGTCTGTGTGTATATGTGTGTGTATATGTATGTGTGTATATATGTGTGTGTATGTATATGTATGGGTGTGTGTGTATGTCTGTGTGTATGTGTGTATATATGTATGTGTGTGTATATGTGTGTGTATGTATATGTGTGTATGTGTGTGTATGTGTGTGCATGTGTATGTGTGTATATGTGTGTGTATCTGTGTGTGTATGTATATGTGTGTGTATGTCTGTGTGTATGTGTGTATATATATGTATGTGTGTGTATGTATATGTATGGGTGTGTGTGTGTATGTCTGTGTGTATGTGTGTATATATGTATGTGTGTGTATATGTGTGTGTATGTATATGTATGGGTGTGTGTGTGTAAGCCAAGGATTACCCCAGGAATCACTCCTCAGATGCTGTCCTTATTGCTATCAGGACAGTGTTTCTGACTGGCCTAGACCTCACAGCGAGCCCTGGGATCTGCATGCTTCTACTCTGCAGGCCACAGTGCTCACGGTCCTGGGACGGAGCTCAGGCTCCCATCCTTTGCTCTCAGTGACTAGAGCAGATGCTTCTTGAATTATGGGCCTTTTGAGAGCAACATTCTTCAGCTCCCTAATTCCAGCAGTTTCTTAGAGATGACTTTTTGGAAGGACTGCTGGCTTGTTGGGGACAGTGTCCCACAAGGGTATAGTGAGCAGGCATGCCAACAGACCCACTCCAGCATGCATCTGAGGAAATGAGCTGTTTTAACAACACAAAACCCAACGAGCTGCAGAGATAGTTCAGTGACTTTTCCAGAATGCTACTTAAGGAGCAGAACCCATCTCCACTTGGGTTTGAGCCCATGGCCTTATGGTTTAAATATAAAATGCATTATAGCTCTTTATTTAGAGAGCCATATGCCATTTTTAGGGAGCAGCCCCAACTCTCTCTCTCTGACTTTAGTGGGAGGACACTGCAGATAGGTGTCTCAGCGCTGTCCTTAGTATTCATTATTTATTAGGTTTTGATGGTGGATTCGAAACCAGAAGGGAGGGTTATGTGCCCCTAAGCTCTAAGGTCAGGACTTCCAAGTGTAACCCTTGGAGGCTTAGGAGATGGCAAGGAACCCAGAATAGGACAAGCCTCCAAAGTTCAGGGCCAGAGAGAAGAGAGGGGCGTCAATATTTAAAAAGAACCATAGGTTTGCTGTCACAGGGCAGACTCCATTAGTACAGAAGGAAAGGAGGAAAGACAAAACGCCAGACAGTGACCTAATGCCACTCAGGGAGGCAAAGTTTGCTTTCCCACAGATCTACCATGGCAAAGGCCTTTTGGCTGATGGTCACTATTCAAAGAAGTCTGAAACCTTCTGACCCAGAGGGAAGTCTGTCTGAGAACACACTCTGTCACATGAGTTCCATGGCTAAGTGTGGTAACAGTGTGTGACTTGGCAGATTCCCAACCTTCTCTGTGCCTCTGTTTCCTCCACTGCCAAGTCTGAGACCATGCTGTTCTGAACACATCACAAAGAAGACCAGACTTAGTTGGAACAGTGGGAGCACCCTGAGGTGCTGGAGCACTCTAGCACCTGAGATGCTGGAGCACCCTGAGATGCTGGCACACTTTGAGATTCTGGAGCACTCTGAAATTCTGGAGCACCTGAGATGCTGGAGCACCTGAGATGCTGGAGCACCCTGAGATGCAGGAGCACCTGAGATGCTGGAGCATCCTGAGATGCTGGAGCACTCTGAGATTCTGGAGCACTCTGAAATTCTGGAGCACCTGAGATGCTGGAGCACCTGAGATGCAGGAGCACCCTGAGATGCAGGAGCACTCTGAGATTCTGGAGCACTCTGAAATTCTGGAGCACCTGAGATGCTGGAGCATCCTGAGATGCTGGAGCACTCTGAGATTCTGGAGCACTCTGAAATTCTGAAGCACCTGAGATGCTGGAGCACCTGAGATGCTAGAGCACCCTGAGATGCTGGAGCACTCTGAGATTCTGGAGCACTCTGAAATTCTTGAGCACCTGAGATGCTGGAGCACTCTGAAATTCTGGAGCACTCTGATGCTGGAGCTGGCCACCCACATGAAAGGACAATTCTGAAGTAATTGAGAGAACAAGGTTGCCCCAGTGACCACCTTTCTGTAGTAGATGCTGCTAATCATTTTCCTTTAGACAGACACTTAATATCATTTGTGTACTTTTCAGAGAACAAGTGGGCTCCAAGAAACAAGTTGACTATTCCCAGCTCCCTTATCTGGCAGGCCTGGGACCCTCCCCTGAGAAGGTGGTCTCACACCCCTCTGTAACCCTGGGCTTCTTCCATAGGCCATTTTGCAACTTCCCTAAAATCAGGAGGGTCTTGTGAAATTTTCTCTAGAAGAAATTTAGAAGTTACTCCTGGAAAGCTTCTAAGTCTTTCAAAGTCCTTCTCTGACAGCAACTCACAAGTTTACCCCCAGTCTCCCAGAGCCCTGGGAACTGAAGAAAACACAAGGAAGAACACAAAGGAAGAATTCTTTGGGATTCTCAAGCTGTGGTACAGTGAGAGGGAGCTGGCATTAACTCTTCTCAGGAGCTAACTGGATACTTTTCCTTATTTCTTGATTCTAATAGTTAAGAGCAGAAAAAGGAGACTTACTCGAGATCACATTGGACCGAGGGACAACGGCCCGTCTTACTGGACAAAATGTCCATCTGTGGGGAAATTTATTTTTTAAGTAGCATTTCTTTAATGACCTAAGCTGGAACAAAGGAGAAAACAAGACACACAAAATATCTTTGTTTTTCCTCAGCAGAAGTGTCTTAGGACAGAGTGGCCCCCACAGTGAGGGAGGGTGTTGCTCAACGTTGTGTTACAACATGATTCTAACTGTCACCGGACTGGGATGCCAGCCTTGCATCAACCCCCTGCAAGGTGTTTCCGGGACTTTGCAGACAGGGCTGGGGGAGGTGCGGCTCCTTTTGTAAAGACAGATAATGCCTCCTGCTCCCTGGGCAATCTTCTGGGGCTCGCCCTGTAGATAACAGCTTCCCTGCCCCAGTTCCCAAATTGTAGATCTATATTGATGAAGCTTTTTGTTTTATCAGACGCAATTTTATCACCCTTCTCCAAATGCCCTCAGTCACACTCAGCCTTTGAGCTTTCCATATTTATCAAACAGGACCAGTGATTGAGAGGATATAAGGGCTTATCTGCAATTCTAAAAAGAAAGGGGAACCAAGCCATGTGTGTGTGTGTGTGTGTGTGTGTGTGTGTGTGTGTGTGTGTGTGTGTACCCATATGCTTGTGTGTATATGTATGCACACAGAAGCAAATGTAGGTGTATTTGCACATGCATATGAGCACATGGAGACAGAGGGAGTTTTTTTTTTTAATCTTTGGGGCAGTAGATTGCTCTATACAAACATGCATTTGGTTTTCCTGGACACACTGTCTTGGATTGTTATTGAGGCCCCAGAGTAGGTGGGTGAGCTCAGTCTGAGCAGCAGACTCTTCATGTGCACAAGACCCACTTTGCCCTCACAGAGATCAGGAACCTCTGAAACCAAGTATCAGTCTTTGAATAGAGATCTATTCTGGCTTGTGTTACTTGTATCTTCTTAACTTGCAAACGATTGACAAAGCCTTTTGAAAGGTTCCGGACACCTTTAGAATCTTGTCTCTTCTTTCTTTTGTCTACTTCCTCTCCCCCTCCTCGTCTTTCTCTCCCTCTCTTCCTCTCTTCCTTTCTCTTTCCCTCCCTTTCCTCCTTCCTTCCTCCCTCTCTCTCTCCCTCCCCTCCCTCTCTCCTTCCCTCCCCCCCCCCCGTCTCCCTTGTTCTTATATCAAATCCATCAATCTAGAAAGGAGGGAGGTGGGACACATAGTAGGGTGAGCCCTCTCTATGCTGGCACTGAGGCCCCTGTGATGCTTCCAATGTCAGAGAGAATGGCAAGGAAGGGAGGAGGAGAAGGGGAAAGGAAAGGCACTGTGTACAGAATTGGAGGGGTTTCAGAAGGGAATGCCCACCCCAGATCCACATTCTTCCTTGGGTTTGTCCTCCAATCTCAGACCCCAGCAGGCTGCTCTACTAAGGCGTGATTGTTTACCACTGCAGCAATGGGAAAGGCAGCCTGAGGAAGACCAAGATGCTTCTTCGGAGTTCTGAGGCCTCTCATCAGCACCCACCCCCACCTTTCCTCCTCTTCTATTTCCCCCTCCTCCTTATTGTTGCTCCCCCCCACCCCAGCTCCTTTTCCCTTATTCATTCGTACACACACATGCAAGCGCACAAGGACATGCACACGGCACACATATCATACATGTACACAAACACATGCTCGCACACACACATATATGCACATGCAAACACACATGAATGGCCATGCACACACATGTGCACATGAACATGTACACACACATGTACATGCACACAAACCCACACAGCCACACAGAGAGAACACACACATACACATACACACACAGAACACATGCACAGTCATCTGAGAACGCCTGTAAGGCTGTTGCAACGTTTTACAGGATCTACCTGGACAGTGCCTGGCCCGGTGTCTTGTCACTGCAAGACACCCTCACTGACTTCTACGGTTCACACTGATGTTTGATGTAGAGTCAGCGTGACTCCTCAGTACAAGGTCTGCTACAAGGGCACAAGAAGCCTTTATTAAGACTCTTTGGGGACAGTGGGAGCTGTTAGTAAGAGATCAGGTGATCGTGTTTAGATCCAAGCTTATAAGCTCCCGTGGTGGGGCTGGGCTGTGGATGCTGAGGGTCTAGCATTGTTTACAATAAGCATCCGAATGCATTTGTGGGATTGTGTGAGCAGGGGTATTAACAGAGGAGATGCAGTGTCTATTGCTGGAGGACCTGGACTAGAGTTCTGACAGTTTAGGGAGCCTACATCATGAGACACAGAGGGGGAGCCATGCCAAAGTTATTCACCAGGCAAGTCAAGACCTGTGTGCAGAGAGAGAAATGAGCCGCCCTGGCTCAGGGTTGGAGGCTTTGCTTGGAAGGAAGGAGGTACAGCTTTCCCCAGCAGCTCCATGGGGCTGTTGTCTTCTCTACCTCATTCTGATCATGTCTGTCTGATCTCCCCAACAGCTTCTGCCCCATGCCCCCTGCAGTCAAAGAATCAGAAAAAGGATGGGCCAAGTCTCTCCTCCAGCCAGTCATCCCGGTGCAGAGAATCCCAGGCCCTGTGGGAAGCTAGCCCAGCCACTGCATGGTCTACATAACACTGTCTGCTCAGCTTACTGTTCCATGGTCCTTATTCTGCCCACAGATACACAAATCTCCCTCTTCCTCGGGACCTTTTAGCATCTCTCCTTAGCCAGGGCGAATGTCCCCCAACCTTCCAGTTTCTGTCATGGCCACTCAGTTGTCATCTAGGGAAGCATTAGCTGAAGTAATCTCCCTTCTTACTTCTGGTATAAAGTCACTCACTGAACTCCTTTCTACCATCTAGTCCTTGTCTGCTCCAAACCTCAGACTGAAGGGATGCCAGTCTCTAGGTCTTTAGTTGTTAAAGGAAACCAAACCAAACCAAACCAAACCAAACCAAACCTAACCAAACCAAAGCAAAGCAAAGCAAAGCAAACCAAACCAAACCAAACCAAACCAAACCAAACCAAACCAAACCAAACCCAGTCTCTGTCCATCTCTGATGCTACCTCCCCTGTCAGCCCCCCATGTCTTGTCTCTCTTGGGGTATCCAGGGCTTTGGAAATTGGGGAGGTCAGCAACCCTGAGACCACATGGGTGTTTTGGGCACAGTGGTAATCACAAGTGGCCAGCGGTGGCCTCCTCACCACACTCCTGCCCTGCTCATGCAAACTTGTGGGGTTTCTCTTTGGTAAACGTTTGTGGCAAAACCAAAAGCACAGGAGGGAAGAGGACAGCATCTTTCGACTACGGTCTGCTTGTCTGAGGCTCAGGTGGAGTTGGTTAGAGACGACGTCTCTGTATTTGAGGGAGTTGTGTCAAAGGCAAGTCTTGAAACTCCTGGTCAGTGTTAGGATTCTTTCTTTACACATAGGCCTCATGTGTGTAGTGACCGGAGCTCAGCTAAACATCCAAGTTGATACAAACCAGGGCAGTGTGAAGGAAGCTTCCTTCCTACCACTGGGGCTTCATCCTGGGTCCTCTTTGTCACTGGTTCTGACAGAGTGAAGCTCACTGCCCCACAGCGCTCTGAATAATCTGAGGGTGCCACCCACAGAGCTCACTGTGACACTGTGACACTGTGACACTTTGCACTGAGACCTCACCCTTCTGACCAGTCCTGGGCCTGGGTGGGCTTGTCCTTGAAGCACACGGCCACTGCAGCCTCACGCTCACACTTCTCTGAGTAGAGCATCACCCTGGAAAGGAACACACCCACAGTACTCAGGCAGGCTACTCAACCGCAAAGGAAAGAAAGCATTGCCGGGGAGCAGATTGTTCGGGGACAAGCTGTATTCCTTCACGTTCAAGATGGGAGTAGCTGATCTGGGGATAGCACTGAGCAGGGCTGGCTGACCTGATCCTGGCTTCCATCAGACACTTGCTTCTTAAGGCTTGTCACCTCTCCGTCATTACTGTCATGGCTGTCACTACGTTTGTCATTCAACTTTTTACTATTTTCCATGGGGACTCGTGACGGCTCGGACATTTTGTACAACCCTCCAACATCGGGTTTCAATTGGGGGCCAGGCCTGGGGACTCTTTACATCATATCCTTTAATAATTCAAGTGGCAGCATTGTAGGGCTTCTCTTAACTGCTTCTTAAAAGTAATTAATTGATTTTCTGACATATCAGTTAACAATGTATGACGCTGACACAAAGCTGTGCTTCAGCTCTTGTTTGGAACAGAGTGCCGTATGGATTAAATTCAGCCCAGAGCTTAGCTTGGGAGAGACTAAAAATATGCCTCTATAAAAAGAAAGCCTCTTTACATGGAGTGTTGTCTAAAAATCTAAACCATATGTTCTTTCCGGGGTTCTCAATGGGGTGACGTATAGGTTCAAATTTTTGTGGCTGTTCAGGCTTGGAACATTCAAGAAGCATGGAATGACCTACCGTTACTCAATATGCTCTGCGGTCTAGAGGGGAGAAAAAGTCACCCAGGCTGTGCTGAGGGCAACGGGAGGCTCTCCATCCAAACATGGCTTGCTAAAGTTCTGTCCTGGGTGTGACTGTCCACCATCAGCCAGGGTCTTTCTGTAGCTAGGATTGTAAGATCCACCCACTGTTGGCCTGTGGCGGAAATCTCACCCACAGGGAGGATTCCCCTCCATTGTGCAGATGCTCTGAATGGCGACATTCAGACCAGTACTGTAACTGGCTTTCCCTGGGTTGTGTGGTGCAGAATGTGGACAGTAAGCATGAACTCTTGGCCTCTACAGAGATGCCCGAGACAAACTTCTGCAGTGAGGAGGTAGCATTTCCCCCTGGGAGTCTCCACACTGACTTAAATACACGCTGGAAACTCTCAAGGGATCCATTTTGGTAGAGTGGTATTTCTTCACCACTGTGGACCTCACCGGGATGTGTGCTGATGATGGGTAAGGGATGGGAGGGCATGAAAGACTCAACTGCCTCGCCTCCCCTTCTGGTGATGGGGCCTGGTGTGCAGTCTGTGTCCTCAAGTTTTACAGGCCTAGCACTGGCTCAGTCGTTTGAGACAAGGGAGAAAGAACCTCAAGCCCCGGCAGGCAATGCAGCTGTGACACTGGCTGTGTCCCACTTTTTTATGACCATGTGTGAACTGATCCTTTACTCAAGAAGGCAGCCCTTCCTTCATCAAAGTCCTTCATTGGCACCACCAAAGGGATCTGGCGTAAAGCCAGTAGATAAACCCTTCGGAAGGGGACACCTGAGAGGGTGGTGCTTCTTCTGTGTATCTCTGGGGCTGGTCGTTTAGTCTGTTTCTTTAGTTCCAGAAGGGGGACAGCAGTTCCTAATTTCCCACACTGCTATGATGACTGAACGGCCCAAGCCCCTCAAGGAAGCCTTTACGGCTCTGAGCAGCCGCTGCTCAATGAGGGGAACACGAGCTGTTAAGAGTTTTCTCCCTAGAGTGCTAGAAGAACGGCAAGGAAAGTTGATGAAAATTGCTACAATGTGTTCACGACATGTTGGTTTGCTTCTCAGTATTCGAGAACATTTTAAGTGCCGAGGCTTATAAGGAAGGGAATTCTGGGGAGAGTGATGAGCTGAGAGGAAGCAGTGACTTCAGGGAGGCATAGGGAGTGGCGGTCGGGTGGGGACAGGCTGGAAGCAGGGTCCCAGTAAGGATGCTCCTCTTGGACGATTACATCTTTTTTACACCTTGCCTACTCAAAACTGATGTGGGGAGCCTCCTGCCCCTCAAGGGTGGCTGTTGAGGTGAGCCACAGGGAGGGGAACATTGGAGGACAGTCAGAGAAGTTCCTGTGAATGTAAACTGGCGTTGCTGCTTTTGATGTCTGAGTATTTCCATTTTGCCTATTGCTATACCTGCGCTGCCTTAACCAAATGGGCAGTGTCACCAGATGGGAGAAGTGAATCCGAGACACCGATAGTGCTGCTAGTGACTCACTCCAGGATTTCCCCTGGATAGAAACACTGTGGATTCCATTCTTCTAGGCCAGTGTTACAAAAGCTAACGTTACACAAGTCTGTAAAATTAAATTAATAAAGCATCCTTGGGTGTTTGAAGTGTGGACTATCGACAGCTTCTTCCCATCCGAATTTTTGGAAATAAAAAGCTTTTATCCTGAAATATAGGTTGTCTTTACTCCTCAAGATCTTGGTGCTTATGCAGGTTCTGAGAGTTATTCAAAAATGGGAGAGGATTTTGTTTTTCGTTTTCTTTCTTAGTAGGGCCGTGGGGAAGGGGCATGAATTATTTACCATGGCTCTAGAGTCAGGAGAGAGCTTTAGGACTTTGCTCAAGTCTCAGATTGATTTTCTGACACACCAAGTGACATGAAACTCGAGCTTAGTGGCACGTCAGACACCCGATCTGCGGTGTATGCAGGTCTGTGATAGGACAGGGTTGATCTCTGTTGCTTTGTAATTAGCACACCGAGAAAGCATTTGAAGATATTAGCCTAGGAGCCGTACACTCAGTTAACACAGGGCAAGCACTCCTCATGTGCTAAGTCCTGTCCTGTGCATTTTGGGGAGTGGGACGGGTGGAATTTGATTAAATGATCCCGCCCTTTAATGGCTGTATAGTCCAATGGGGGATGTCAGATTGAGCTACAAAAGATTTGGCAAATGTGGTCGTAAGATTTAAAGCACAGGTCACAAGAGCCTGGGATGGGAGAGTAGAAGGTCCTGCCTGGAAGGGCTGGGGAAGAGGGCGAATGTGGGATGTCACTGAGTGGCTCCCTTGGGGTCCCAGTGCAGCACACGTTTGCCTGAATTAGATAGAGTGCATGGGCTGGAGGGGCTGCATTCTGACGTTGTCAGAGCCCGAGTGAGTCTTTTATGTGTCTCCTCTGGCTGAAAACTCATCACCACCAGTGAGGAAAGGACCTGAGATGGTCTCACTTCACACAGATAGACAGGGTCAGACAGCAGGACTCAAAGCCTCCTAGCCATTAAAGCAGCCAAGCCAAGCCGAAGACTTCACCAGAACAACGTAGATACTGTGAGCTCCTGTTGTTTCTGTTTCCAGCATGCTAGAAGCACTCTAATTCAGTCTCTGTAACTAAGGGGTTTGGTGGCCTCTTTCCTAGGGGCAGGTGGCCATCATTAAGGGTTTTGACTGGCAGGTCACATGAGCAGTTATGCCTGAGATGGCAGTGAGGAGGATGTGTGAATAGCCACCGAGGCCCTGAGCCAACCAGAAGGTTCGGAGACATCGGGGTGAGGGACTATGGTAGTCTACAGGGAGAGAAGCAGATGGAGAAGACAAGGTGAAAATGGACCCCAGAGCTATGAAGCTAGACGCTCTGGTGCTTAGCCTGGGAGACTGAGACTGAAAGCCCACATTAGAAACCGGGCAAGGATTTAACTGAATCACTAGCATTGGGATTTTACATCTGGTTCCGAACGCATGGCCACTTGATTATTAGTCCAGAAAAGAGATGTTGGATGGAGTTAGAGATGCTCCTGTTGAGGTGACATTGGCTCTCGATTTCTCCCACTTTTGGCAGAGAAGAAAGGTGGAGAGAGAAAACCAGGTGCAGCTACACGTTAGCTAGCGTGCCTGGGTTCTCCAGTCTTCACAGGGCTACAATGCGAGCAGAGCTTGGTGTCTATCCAAGACAGGCCTATCATCATCTCTGGAACTCAGAGTCAATGTGTAAGGTGGCTCACCTTGACCTCAGATGCATCAACAGAAGTATAAGGCACGTTTTCCACACTGGCCATGAGTCTATGTGAATATCAGGCTGGTCAGAGACCCTCTTTCCCTGGTGTTCTCAGCTTGGGAAGACAAGGGCACAACAACCCTTCTCTCCTTACAAACATCTCAAGGACATGTCCTGATGTTGTTCACAACTGTCCTCTGACCTCTGAACCCGAGTCACCAGACCAGTGCCAGCCACATTGGTTGTGTGGGAAGCAAGGCGGACCCAGAAGGGTCTGTGCTTGACTGTTCATTGGAAAAGGGTTCTCAACTCCATGTTCATTGGGATTGCCTTAGTGGCCTTCGTTTTATTCTTTGTTGAGATGCATTGACTTTCTAGGTATGGGGGCTGTGCTGTAGATCTTTTATAAACTTCTAAAACCAAGCTGAATAAGACGCAGAAAATATGGAGGTTAAATCGAGGTAGATATACTGCTTAGCACATGCCAGGCACTAATGTAACATACCAAGTCCCTGTCGGCTGCTGTGAGCCAGTTCTTACTATCAGGCACTTTGAGTAGATGGAGAAACTGAGGCACACAGACATTCACAAACTGGCCTAATGTCATAGCACATGACGGATGGAGCCAGGATTAGAACCTGGGCAGGTTGGTTCCTGGTGTGTATCCCGAACCACTTTCCTCCATATCAAAGCCTATCAAAGCCTATCAGTCCTTGGCAAGGGACTGCAAACCCAGTCTGTGACAAGTGCTGATGGTGGAGAGAAGGGGATTGTGGGAGAAAGGGTAGCAAGCGAGAACCAAGGTAAGAAACTCACTATGATTACCTTTACCCGTGAACCAGGCTGAGGAGGATTAAGGATCCAGCTGCCTTTTTGGACTTCCTACCCCATGGATATATGACTATTTATAGATCTCTGCAAGAGTCCCTCCTCTCTGCCCACCAGGCGCCCTGTCCTATCTTTGCTTCAATCTGTTGGTGGGCTCTACTCCCTTCTTAGAGGCCTGGTTCTCTGCTAAAGGCTGGCTTCCTTCTTCAGGGAGAGGTGATGATTGACCGAATTATCATGGAGATAAAAGTACTTCCTTCTTCCACTGAGTGATCTCCTCACAGACCCGAGACAGAATCAGATCTAGGAAGTGACAGGTTCTTGGTAACTGATGTTTGATAATTGTGCATATTGCATTCAAGTTTCTGCCCAACTGTGTTAGTCAGGGTTCTCTAGAGTCACAGAGCTTATGGTAGTCTCTACATAGTAAGGGAATTTATTATGATGGCTTACAGCCTGTAGTCCAGCTCCCCAACAATGGTCAGCTGTGAATGGGAAATTCAAGGATCTAGTAGTTGTCTAATCCTACAAGGAGAATAGAATCTAACAGATGTGTTGGCAAGAAAATGCAAGAAGGCAAAGAAGAGAAAATTTTTCTTCTTCCAGTGTCTTCTGTAGGTCTCCAGCAGAAGGTGTGTCCCAGATTAGAGGTGTGTGCCACCACACCTAATTCTGGGACTTGCTTTGTCCCAGATGACCTTGAGCTCAGAGATCTCCTTGCCTTAGTGTCCTGGGATTCATAGCCACTATACCTCATGATCTCTATGCCAAGATCCAGGTCAGGAACTTGTATCTCACGGCCTCAAGATTTGGATCACAGGTGAGCCTGCCAATTGTGGATTGTGGTTCATTCCAGATATAGTCAAATTGACAACCAGAAACAGCCATGACACCAACCAAAGTATTTTAGAAAATACTAGAAAATGATCATTTTAGATGAACTATCTTAGGTCTGAGTCAAATTGAGAAGGAAGCATGCACATTTTATAATAATACATTTATATTTGTGAGGCACACCAGTAAATAAATAGAAAAGGTTTATGTTAGTTCGTTCATTCATTCGTTCATTCATTCATTGATTCATTCATTCATTCACATACTTGTTTAGTGGCTAATCACCGAGCAGGGATTCTTGGAAATCCCTCATTTGGATCTCTGATTAGCATACTGAACAAAACAGCAAAACCTTCTGGAAGTCCACATTCAGTGTTCAGATGGAAAAATCAGAATGAATTCAGGCCCATGTTTGATGGCCAGATGCTACAAAAATAATCACCATCAAAGGGAAAAAATGTTCTTCATCTTCAACATCCTGGTTCCCACTGTCTTTCCCTCCAGTGCTGAGGCTTCTCAAGGATTTTCTTTAAAGCTGTGTGTTATATTTTAGCAATTAAGTAACTGTTACAGCCTCACTCCCAACCCCTCTAATAAATACTTATCTTGATGCTTTCTCATTTTATAACCAAAACCTTTCCAAAGACCCCAGGCTGTCTTCCACCTGATGGTAAATCATGGGCAAGTCTCTAGGAACAAGGATTACTCTGTTATGTTCCTGGATGCCTAGATGAAGCAAGAAGAAAAAGAAACGCCCAAGGCTCTCGGCACCACCCGGGAGAAGCAGATTCCAACCAGAAACACCAAGTTGTTTGCCAACTTCTGACCACAATGAACAGCCAGGGAAACAAAACCCGTTCTGAGCAGTTTTCCCTTTGTACCTCATATGTCAGCTGAGGCATTGCCTTCCTGGGAACACCTGCCTGTGTCCTTTGGGTGACTTTTTGGAGAAAGTCTTCACACTTGGCATTCCTATGGCTCTTTCTGCTTCTAATCCAAAACCTACAATGAAATTTGTGGCCCCTCTGTTCCTCTGTTAACAGCGTGTTCACATACGCACTATAAAGCCCTTTGTGTGAATAGCAAGACCTTTACTAATATTACCTCCCCACCCATCTCTTTGATAATGGTAAACCGTACCCTACACAGCATTTTCCACTGTAGTCATTGTCAACCGTATATTTCCATGAGGTAGGTTAAGTACATGTAGGCTATTCTGTGACTGTCACCTACCACCCACCCCCAGAATATTCTTATTTTAACTGAAACAGTACAACATTTTAACAACTCCAAATTTCTCCTTCCTGCTAATACTTGGCAATCGACCTACTCTGTGTCTTTCTGGCTCCATTAACTTCCTGTACCTTCATGACGGGGGAATTGTAGAGCATCTGCCTTTCTTTCTTTCTTTCTTTCTTTCTTTCTTTCTTTCTTTCTTTCTTTCTTTCTTTCTTTCTTTCTTTCTTTTTTAAAGACTGGTTTCTTCTGGGTCCAGCTGTGCTGTGGAGTCTATCCAAATGTGTTTCCTTTCATGTATGTGTGCATGTGTACAAGTGTGCCAGTGATGATGTGTGTGCCCGTCTGTGTGTGGGTATGTGTACAGGTGGGCATGTGTAGGAGAGAGAACATACATGTGCGTGTGTTTGAATGTCGGAAGTACATTTCTCATACCCTCTTCTAGAGTCATCTTTTTTTTAAAAATTCTATTTTATAGAGGAAGAAGCAAGTCTCAGGGAGGATATACAGTGTTATTTATGGTTCACACAGTTGGTAACAGGGTATGGCAGGATGGGGGTGCTTATGACAGCCCTCAGTATCGGATATTCATTATCCATGTACCAATGCCCTGTTCATGTGTCATTCCTGTATTCTGCTTCCTCTCCTACAGTGAGGGCCTTGCTTAGTTTTATTTTCTTTTAAGTAATTTATTTATTTTTATTTTATGTGCACCGGTATTTTGCCTAGATGTCTGTGTGAGGGTTTCAGATCTCAGAGTTACAGACAGATGTGAGCCGCCACGTGGTCATCAGGAATTGAACAAGGGTCCTCTGGAAGAACCACCAGTGCTGTTAACCTCTGAGCCATCTCTCCAGCCCCCTGGTTATCCTTTCTAAAGGACGGTGTGCCCCTGGCTGTTAGGACAGGTGGCTGAGTAGCTGCACCCGGAAGGAAAAGACAACGCTATCAGGCACTGTGGGCTGCTGATTCTCTTTCATCTTGTGTAACAGCAGAGATGCAATATCTATATTTAAGTTGCATTGTCTAAGAGGTGGGCTGCCATTGTCCGTTAGCTTTGTGGTTTTCATTTCTTTCCAGTTTGCACTTGAACTTGTGAAGAAATCACAAAAGCAATGAGACGGGCTGGGCTCTGCCTGTTCCTGATGACAGTTATGTGCATTTTAAGGTCGTGATGTCATGAAAACAGAAGGCACATCCCCAGAGTCTGAACTTAGAAGTAAACTTTAATTATAGTTGTCACAGAAGGAAAAAAAAAACTTACCCCCAAACCCCAAGCCCCAGTTTTTAATTCCATGAAGTTGAGACATCCCATGGGAAAGCAAGACACTCTAGTGTGAAACCCAACTGAAGCCTGGCTCCCAAACACACTGGGTAACCTCTTTTCTGCATCCAGTGAACAGACCTTTCACCCAGTGCTCAAAACGGGGGTCACAGCTGTTCTTCCTCATGTAACCCCACTTGTTTTTATCTTTGTTTTATTGGCCTATATGCCCCACCTCTTGCCCATCGGCGCTGTGTCTGGAAATTCTCGTATTCCCTGGGCCCCTTTACAATCTCGTCTTCAATACCCTTGTTCATGCCTTGCCTCTCCCATTCACATCTGACTGTGTTTTTCTGAATGGTACTCTGTGGTTGCCACCTCCTGAATGTACTGTCCGTGTTTGGAGCTCTACCATGTACCCTACACCTCTCCTTGTAGGTCTAATGGCTTTATTGTGTCGATCTGCATGTAGCTTTATACTATACAAATCACCGTATGAACAGGGTCTTTGCTTAACGAGGTGACTTACAGGGCAGGATGTGCCCTTCTCTCCTGGGGATTCAACACAGTTGACAGGAGCTCGGCCCTCAGACCCTCCCTAGAGACTGTTCCTCTGTCAGGCCTTAGTTGGGTCTATCCCTCATTTCCTTTTCTTTAGAATTAAAGTAAACTGCACTTGAGCAGCTCCAAAGGGACTAGTCGCTAAGAACTTGGCTCTTGCTATTTGTTGAGAATACAGAAAGGGTGCAGTCTCTGTCCTGAGCCCTTCAGGTCAAGAGTCACACAGGTGTAATGGTGGCAGTCAGTGGAGTGAGACTGATTCTCTTGGGAAGTTCAGGATTCCCGGATGTCAGGACGTCAGGGTTAGGCAGGTGGAGGGCTGACTGGAGACTGATATGTGGTGGTGGTAAGAAGAGGGTGTTGCTGCAGAGTGAAAGACTCACACATAGGTGTGCACACCTGAGAGAGTACACATGGAGGACTCCTTTGAGACTCTGGCTCTGAACACTTCTGGGACTTGAGGTAAGACAATGAGCTGAGGCCACAAAAGTCCCCTGCTTACGAGACTAAAGAATCTCAGCTGTCTCTCTTCTTCAGAAGTCCCTCCCCCTCCACCTCAGTTAGCCAATGTTATCTAGACCAAGAAACTTAAACGACATGTATTGGTCGTAGTTCTGCACCATTGTCTCCTCATGAGATGCAGAGAAACACAAGCTCCGGTGCCTCTCTTTGATGGCTGCTAATCCCATTCAGGAGGGCTCCCCCTCAGTAACCCATGACTTCCCAAGAGCTTGGCCTTCTTAGATGTGTAATTAATATTACACATTAATTACACTTCTTAAATTAATATTTAATGCTCCAGTGCTTTCTCATATGGGTAGAGGTGCTGGGGATCCAACCAAGCTCAATAATTTTTACAAATTCTTTGTGTTTCCAAGCCATCTCATGCTTTCAGGAAAACCATGAGAATTTCCAAACCACTGATAATTTGGTCACGTATCTGAAGATGTAACTTACAAAGACCTCTTATTATCCTCTAACGAGATTTAACCAGCTTATTTTGACTTCCATGGTGTTAAAGACTGAATTGTGTCCCCCTGCCCCTTCCCCAGGCCAAGCTAAACTGAACTCCTAATTTTTAGGAATGGCAGAGGTGACTGCTTTGGAAGTATAATCTTTACTATTATAATCAAGTTAAGATTAGTGTGAGCCCTGATCCAGCATGACCGGTATCTTTATATATTGTGTGGATGTTTCCTCCAAGTTGAAGCATTCCTTTGTGGTGGGAGGGGGAAAGCTCAGAGGACTCATGAAACAAAACTCTTGAGTCACCAGCGAGGAGAGGAGGCACTCTTCATAGGCATAGAAACCTACAAGCTGCATAGAACTGGTTCAGCTTTCATAAATTGCCCCCAATGCTACCATAGGCTTTGTTGATATAAAGCCACCTTTGTTACACCTCCTTGTATGAGCGACCCCTCCCCCACGACTCCATTAGCATTCCCAT
Source organism: Micromys minutus (assembly GCF_963924665.1). NCBI lineage: Eukaryota > Metazoa > Chordata > Mammalia > Rodentia > Muridae > Micromys > Micromys minutus. Next base: position 4,114,546 of record NC_137976.1, on the reverse strand, counting down.
CAAACATGTTAGTCCAGCAAGCTCAGTTCAAGATGCAATCTTTTCTTTGGGCCACTATTGCTCTATCTGGGGTGAACAGAAATATTCTTCCCAGAAAAGGTAAAGAGTAGCATTATAGAAGGAACAGAGCATCATGGGAAGACAGAGTCACATAAGGAGAAAGAAGGCCTTGTAATGTCAGCAGCAGAGACTGGAACGATGCAGTCCCAAGTCAAGCCATGGGAAGAGGCAAGAATAATTTTGTGGCCCATCACACATGATCAGGGACAGAGACAGCAATGTTCTGCTGTTTAAATGCAGTTACTATGTAGAACTTTCTTAACAACAGCCTGAGAAAAAGCCAAGATATCAGACTATTGTCAATTGTCCGTTTCTTAGAGACACAAAGTAGAAGGGACATCTTAGCAATATCAGGGCATAGCTTAGAAAGGTGCCTAAGAATGTTAAATTGGCACACTGTGTGTGTGTGTGTGTGTGTGTGTGTGTGTGTGTGTGGTGTGTGTGTGTGTGTGTGTGTGTGTGTGTGTGGTGTGGTGTGTGTAGTGTGTGTGTGTGTGTGGTGTGTGTGTGTGTGGTGTGGTGTATGTGGTGTGTGTGGTGTGTGTGTGTGTGTGTGTGTGTGTGTGGTGTGTGTGTGTGTGTGTGTGTGTGTGTGTATGTGTGTGTGTGTGGTGTGGTGTGTGTGCACACACATCCGTGGAGGAGCCTTGTGCCTACGGAGTCACCAGGGTGGAATTAACTGTGTTTCCCAAGCAGCAGGGCCACAGGCACCCTTCCTGCTGTCTCTTTGGGCAGTGGGAACACTGCTTAGAGTGTTCTCTATCCTTTAGAATAACAAGCAAGAGCAGAACATATGTAAATTGTTAACAGAAGCTGTCCTCAGAGTGTGGTATTTTGGATAATTTTGATCAACTTTTTGCTTTAGTTAGAAAGAAACACGCATCCTTTGACGTTGAGAGGCAAAGTATTTTTGGTGCCTACTATGGCCAGGCACCCCGTATTTACTATTGATTAGGCCTGTTGGCAGTTTGATCCACAGCAAACACAAACCAGAGTTTTCTAAAGCTCTCTGGGGCTTCTCAGAAAGGCAGGCTTTTAGCCAGTGTTTTGAATAGATCAGGTTAAGGTATGTTAATATAATGTACGGCACTGGGGTTGAAAATGGGATTTTGTTCTCTAATCCAATGGGTAGTTCCCATTTTTCCTACATAGCTGTTATCCAGGCAGGTAAGACAGGGTGTTTCCCAAAGACACCTTGCACAGATCATCAAAACCACTCCACCGAGAAGCAGGAAGGCAGCCATGCTGTCATTGAGGGGTTCCTTGGAAGCCTAGAGTGGTTTTTCTCTTTGCACTTCTCTTCCCCAGAGTCCTAAGTCTTTCCCTTCAGCTAAAGCGCTGTCAACAGGGCAACTGTTGAAATGAGTCATTTAGTGAGAGAAAAAGTGTGAATTCAAGCATTTCAGAGGCTTTGGCTGGACTGTAAGAATGAGGAAAAAGATCACAAATGAAAGTGAGCCAATTAAAGAACCAGGGTTTGCCTGTATACATCTGGGGAAGCAGCCAGACCTGTGAAGCCCCTTGAAGAACCGAGTCACTGACAGGTGGGGCCCCAGTCTCCTTCCCCGTCAAGGTCCTTACAACAGGGAGCTCACAGGTTACCAGGCCACATGTGGGTTCTTTGACACCATCAGGCAGCCCGTTGTTTGTACATTAGAGCGAATTAGTGTCTCTTCTTAAATTAAATCTGTTATTGAGTTATGTTTTTCCTTGGACACATGATGTGTGTGCATGTGAGTGTGCATGTGTGCATGTGTGTGTGTGTGTGTGTGTGTGTGGTGATGATGGTGGCAGGCAAGGACCCCAGGCTAAAGATGGATTCTGTCTTGTTCTGTGCTTTGGGTAGGTGCAGAGCAAGGAACAGCTCATGGCTCCTGTGGCTTTTCTTTTGACGACAGGGGACGTATATATGTATATTCAGAGACTGGATTCATAAGGCTTCCTTGGCTTGAGTTTATCATTTACTTAACACTGATGGTCATATTCAAAAGCATAATACCATGCAAAGGATATTTTTAGATGATAGTAAGTGTTACTGAGAAAAGATGAAATTCGGTGCCTGTCACTAGGTACTTAAAACTTGTCTTCCGAGAAGAGCATGCTTCAGAGATAAAACCTGTATTCTGCATGGAGGATTTTCAGGAATTCAGATCACTATGTTGATGAATGGACCAGTCTTTTGGTCCTGCTAATGTCTTCCTGAGAACAAATGATTTTTGTGACACTGATGTGATGGTTGATTCTGACTGTCAACTTGACAGCATCTAGAATTTCTCTTGAGACGAGCTTTTGGTACCTATATGAAGAGTTTCCTTGATTACATTAACGAAAGGGGGAGGACCCATCCCAAAAGCGGGTGACACCGTTGCCTAGGCTTGTGTCTGTGCTGAATTCAGGGGAGAAAGCTAGAATTCACATCCCTCTGCTTCATAGCTGAACTTAGTGTGACCAGCCTCCTGCCTCAGTCCTGCCTCTACCGAGGGGATTTTCTGACACAACGGACTCCACCCCAAAACCTAATTTTCTACCTTAAGTTGCATTTGTCAGGTTATTTTCATCATAATAATGGGAAGAGTTATGGAGACAAATGACCTGAAGTGTTATTTAAAATGATTATGTCTAAGCTATTTCTGGGAACAGAAATCAGTCCCTGGTATTAAAACGAATTCTTCCGAAAATGAGCTTAAGAGCCACACAGTGCTGTAGAGTGGTTCTTACTACCAACACGCAGCCCTGGCTTCACAAGGCCTGAACTGTATGGAAATCTACATGTCATATGTAAAGTTAGGTCCTCGGTTCAATCAACACCAGGTCAGTCAACTGCCGCATGTAAATGGTGACAGCTGTAATGAATTACACAGAGTCAGGACAGTTTCCCATCTGTGTAGATATTTCTGTTGTATTGACTGGGTCTTTCATTCTGGATTTTTATCACGGCTCCAATAAACTCTAAATAACAACACTGCCAATAGAAACTAAGTAAAATGTCCCGGCTCTGGTTCTTTTGAATTGCCGCCAGTTGCTGAAAGGATGAAGTTAAACTAATTGGGTCCAATTCTGGACAAATGAATCTGATGCTCAGAGCCCTGGGGGAAGATAACCCTAGCTATTTTCCAGTGGTGACTACGTTTATTTCATGGCCAAGCCAACTTAAGGGGACAGGTAGGCCTTTGATAAGGTCTGGGGATCAAAAAGGACCCCAGGGTCTTGTGTTTATTCTTCTGGATCTCTGTGGGATTACATGTAAACAACCCATCTTTAGAACTCTCTGTCCTCTCCCGTCAGTCCTTGGAGCCATCAGAAGCACCTAGATATGGTCCTTCATTCCAGACATAGATCAGTCAGGAGAAATTTGCTACCCCTAAAACAAAGGGTGAGAAACAGGCTTCCCCTTAAACACAGCAAGGGGCGGAGCGCAGAACTATATACGTCAGCCAGCCATCTGCTGCGATGTGTCCTTTAGGGGTTTCCCTGCTCACAGCATTTGTTCAGGAAAGCACAAAGCTGGGGCAGCGCCGTACCTGAAAACAGACTCACCCAGACGATTAGACTCAGGTTGAACTTACAGAGGTGGATGCCTCCAGAAACATTTTGAGGGTAGTGAGTATAGAACTGAAGAGAAAGGGAGAAATCAGGGGGAAGGGTGACCCCACTACTCCGTGTCCAGGAGGGAGTCTCAAGTTCTAGACGTTTAATGGGCTTTGCCAAAGAGTCCATGGTGCTCAGGGAGCGCAGATAGGTGCTTCTAGAAAATCCTTGTTGAGCACCGTGAGCTCGTGTGGACAGAATGGCACAGGTGTTGATCATACACCAGGGCTCAAACAGTATGGAACGATATTCTCAGGCCTTGGAGATGAACCAGCAGTTTAAACAGTTCACTTCGGAGTCCCTCCCAGAGGATCTGAGTTTGGTCGTCAGCATCTCTACCCAGCAGTTCACACTACTCCGGACTCCTGCTCCTGGAGAGCCAATGCCTCTGCCTCTGCACACACCTGCCTTCATTTTTACACGCTCCCTGCCCCATGTACACACACACACACATAATTACAAATAAAAATAGCATATGGTACATTCCTTAAAAACGTGTTCTATGCTAAGACCCGAGATCTCCTCAAGAGATCTTCATTTTAATGTTTTTTGCTGAAGTCTCCTCTGTTGACACACAAATACACACACACACACACACACACACACATACACACAAACATCCTTGTTGGGTGTTCTTCAGAGCTCTGAGAGCTGCCATGTATATATTTGAGATGTGACCCCGAGAAATTCTGAAACTTCATTGTTAATCCTCGTAAAAGGCACCGGATAAGCACAAGACACAGTTGTTTGAAGGGAAATGATAGATCCTTTAAGAATTATTAATAATCAATATAATTAGTTATATGATCCAATTGCTTGGCATGTTAAGATTTGAGAAGAAAAGACCACAACTTAACCATATTTAAAAGTATTTGTGTGATTCCAAGGCCACATCCATCTTTCCCTTGATTTTTAGAAAAACAGTCCTACTCTGTGCTTCACCCCTGATGTTTTCTGGCTGAATCTACAACGCAAGATGTTGCGGTAACTATAAAAAAAGGTTCTGCTGCTACCGCTCCTGTGGTCGCACTCCCCAGGAGCTGCTCCAGGGTGGAGCAGAGCACTCGATCCCACATGGTCCTCTAGGTGGCTAGTTACCAAGCCTGGCACCCACACATCTTGTCCCATGGGGCACCGAGCACTCTCACCTTGCAGGAACAGAGCTAAAATTACACGCTCCAGCTGCCTCTCAGCCATGGCTTTCACACACTGTCCTCCACAGCCCGGGAAAACCATGAGTCAACAATCAATAACTTATCAAGCCTATTTATATATTAAATTCTCAACCTACAATACATCCAAAAAATGAATTCACTGCTAATTAATAAAGATATAAACCGCCCACCTAGACAAGATAAAACCGATCTAGTTCACCTTGATCTAAACCTTCCTCCCCTGCCATCTCTCTATCTTGAATCTTTCTCCTTCTCTTCCACCTTACCAAAATTTTGTTCCCCTTTCCGAACTCTCTACTGTACAATCATATATTGTCTTGACATCAATGTACAACAAGACATGCTCTATCTTCTAGCAGCTCACAGAGAAGTCTCATCACTCATGAGGAATTCTGGGTAGAATTGGTGGGCAGCCCCATCACTATCTGATTGACAGTTGGACTGGAGTCAGATCCATTCTGTTTAGTGGGGAGGGGGGTATCTAATTGACCTGTGAATTGTCCTGTGTGGTTCTTGGTGCCCAGGACTCTGGTGAATACATAGCAGGAAGTTTACAGTCCTCGGTAGCTGTCATCTTCACACACCTGTGCTGAGAGGTGACTCACCCTTTTAGGATTGCTTTGATAATATTGTTATTTTTCTAAGTGTCTGGAAGGCAGTGTCTAGGTTTAGAAAGGAGTGTTTACATTTGAAGATGAGTTAATCAACAAGTCTACCCTCCAACTCAATAGCAACAGTAATCAGACAGTCTAAGACGAAGTTAGATTCTGTTCCCATTTTTCTTGACAAGATTCCTAGAGGCAGGATAGCCAATAACGCCCTCCTGGGGTCAAACCTCTGAGTGACCGGCATTGTCTTAGGAGAAGACTCTGAGACCTTGAGCTGGCGTAGCAGAAAGGAGAGTCCTGGTCAATTATTAATGTCTGAGGTAGGCAAAAGGGGATGATGGGGCCAATGGTCCAAATCTTTAAACACCTAAACATGCAGAAGAGATAGCAGGAGGTAGGAAAGCACAAGGTGGTTAAGTTCACATTGAAAAGAGTTTGGAAAGTTTCTATTGAATTCTTTAAGCAGTGGAACATCCTGGACAAGAAGTAAACATGTCAGTCACGGCAGCAGACAACCCGGTGGGAAACCAGCTGTCCAGGTGTGTAAGGAAAGCCAGCACAAGAACTGCTTTACTGTGGTCGCTGTGTACTGAGTTTCAAGAAGGAAAACACCAGAAGACCTGTGCTCTTTTCTCAGGGAGGAGCAGTATTTGTTGGAAGCTTTCTTGCGTTCGCCTTTGGTTTGGCTGGGCACACAGTTCACAGATGTGACTTCCTGGTATAATGGACTAATTCATGCATCATTGCTAAGCATACAGTGCACACTAAAGCCTTTCCACATGTGAAGTGAGGACACAGAAACACGTGTGCTCCCTGGGCAGAATGCAGAGGTGCTGTTTTTACTGAGTGGCTATCTGGGAGTGAACAGCAGCCTGCAGGTATATGTTGCCTTACCAAGTGGATTTGTAATCCACAAACAGCAGATGGGAGGATCCAGAAATTCACCCTTTTCTAAGATACACTGGGTTTGCATAGCTTTTTAGACTACGTCCTGAGATGTTAGCTGGGTTTGCTATAGGTCCTGACTGTAAATCACAACCAGCTTGGCCATGGCCATCTTAATGGTTCTTCCTCTTTTTTTTTTTTTTTTTTTTTTTTTCTCCTCGAAATTACTTATCCTATAGGCCCACTCCAACATAGCATTAGCATGGGATCTGTGGGCATGAGTTCTGCTTTCTACTCATTTGTCTTAGGACAAGACCTATTTGTGAACATTTTGCTGGATTACAAGGTCCTGGAGGCCAGAGAAAGGTCTCTATCTCTCTGTTGATAACATCTCTATCTTTACTTCATATTTGCTGAATATACTGTCCATTTGGCCAGCAGAGGATGGCTGGCCAGAGTATCAGAGTCTCTCAGATAAGGTTAGCTTTGAGGTTCATGCCATGCACAGCCTGGACCCAAACACTGGTCCAGCGTGCATGGTTCAGACCATGGACACAACGCTGGTCTAGCCTATATGATCTTGGCAAGTGTTGAGAAACATGGCCTTGGAGATACCTGGTGAAGTGACAGCTCTAAAGTCACAGGCTTCAGTGCCACATCAGAGACGCAGACATTGAAGGCATGGGGTCATCTTGTGATCCTGGTCCCACAGGGGTGGCAGGGATGGATCCCTAGGGTCAAAGCTCTGATGGGCTTTAACTATCTTGGAAGGAAGAAGGCTGTGTGCATGTTAGGGAGGAGAAGGGAGACAGGTCTGGGAGTGGGGCTGAGAGGGACAGAGGGCTGAATGGGCCCACTGAGCCCCACAGTGGGAGACTTTCTGGTGTGCCCATCAGGAAACGGCAGGCAGGCCCTTCATCTCCCCTCTTCGTCATTTTGTTGGACTTTTCTGCACACGTTCTTTTTGTTTTTCATCCATTCATTCTGTCAGCCCCACTCCAGTACCCCTCCCACTTCTCATTCTGTCTTCATTCAAAACACAATCGCTCTTAAACTCCATCAATCCCGAACCCAATGACACTGTAGAAAAAGAACGAGGTTAATGAAGAGGATTAGAGAGGAAACCAGAGTGTGCTCCTCTAATGGAAGTCACGCGCTGCCTTATGCTCACTGCCTCCACTGAAGACCATGAGCAGAGCCAAGCCTGGGGGCTGCAGCTGGGGGCTGGCCTTTCTGGGCAGGATTTTCTACTACGGAGCTTTGATGATTCCTAACTGGGATGGGGTAGGACAAAAAACTCTGGATTTAAAATTTGCTACTCGTGGTGAAGGGATAGCTCAGTTTAAAAAGCCTTGCCTCGCAAGTATCACCAGGTTTCTATCCCCAGAGCCATGGAAACTGCATGGCATAGTAGTGCAAATTTATAATCCTAGTCCTGGGGAGCCAGAGGCTGGCTGTTCTCTGGGGTTTGGTGGCCTGCTAGCCTAGACTCATGGGTGAGCTCCAGGGCAGTCACACACACACACAAACACAGACACACATAAACACAGACATACACAGACACACACACACACACAGACACATACACACAGAGAGAGACATAGACACACACACACATACAGACAGACAGATACACACACAGACATAGACACACAGACAGACAGACAGACAGACAGACAGACACACACACACACACACACACACACACACACACACACACAAACACACCCTGCATCCGGTATTTAATTATTACATAGTTTGAACACTTGGCTTCTTAGTACTATTGGTATCTGAGGCTAGACAACTCTTTGGCGTGGAAAGCTTTGCTGTGTATTGTCCTTAGACCAACACCCTTGACTTCTACCTCCTAGAAGCCAGTAGAATTCCCCGTTCTGATGCCACATCCAAAAATGTCTCTGGATGCTGCCAAACATCCTACTCTTGGGTAAATTCATTGCTAGATGGGGACTGTGGAACAGGGTGTTCCTGGGAGCCATGGTGCCCCATCCATGGGTTAATGCTTTTGATGAGACTCAGAGGGTGAGGATGAGGCTGGCTCCCACAGACTGCAAGGTTCTCCGCAGCAGCAGGTCAACACGACAGTCTTTGCTAACCTTGGAGCACAGCTTTTTGGCTACACTTCCAACCACACTAAGAGAAAAACATGGCGGGCAAGAGCTGGGAAATGACCCTTCCCTGCCTTCTGCATCATGATACATATGTGAGTAGCAGTGTAAACTGATTTATGACCTAATCGCTATTTGTCCACATACATCAAATAAAATTTGAGCCTGGAAGCCACAGGCTGCCATGATCATCCCCCTCCCCCCTCCTGTAAGAACCTTCCAGAACTCTGCCTTTCTGCCGCTTTTCAAACAATGGCCTTCTGTCATTTCCAGAAAATGTTTTAAATTAGTATAAAACTTGGCTAAATTTAGCTTTTATAGAAGAAAGAATAAAACATAATTAACTGTTTAAAGAAGCAAACAGAAACCACATGAAGGCATCAGACTCGCTGGCGAGAAATCTAACAGTAGTGCTTGGTAGCTAACCCATCTCCTGTGCAACAGATGTTCTCACATTTAAATGGAAACAGGACCGGCTTTCCCTCCCGTGGAAGGCATTTGCACTAAACAGCTTCGAACTCTTCGGAGGTGAGCCGTCCAGGTGTGGTAGGACAGTGCTCCCTCGGTAGGGAGATGGAACTGTCCGGACGCTGAACTCACTGGACTGGGCAAAGCATCTCCAACACCAGGAGAGATATTGTCAGAGCCAGCGCTTTGATGGTGTGTGGTGTTTGCTAATGTCTGACAGGTGGGCAGGAGAGACAGCATTGGCTTCCAAAGCTCCCAGAGTCTAGTGGAGCATATAATATCTTCAGAATTTTTATATACATACTTGTCAGCCTAGAAGATCCACCCCACCCCCACCCAGACTATTTATGGTGTTTTATTGGGGAAGGGGGGGGAGGTAAATGTGATTTAAAGACTGAAATGGATTCTCTGTTTCTTCTTCCTTTTTTATTCTCTAAAAACAAATTCCTGCCTGGATTAGAGACAAAGGATCCTATTGTGTGCCCTGACCTAGGCGTGCCTTGTCTCAGACAGAGGCCTGGCCCCAGGCGCACCGCATCACACACACATGGACCCAATCTTTGTCACCTAATAAAGACTCACTGAATCAAAGGGCAGGTTATCACTTATTCCTTAGACAGTCTAATGCACCGTTGTTTCTTCCACGCAGTCTTTTCTTAAGTCTCAGACAATTAGGCTTATTGTTGTTGTTGTTGTTGTTACGTAATATTTTAATAACACAGATGGACCCGGTCATGTGCCATTGTAACAGTGTGGCTGCAGGCCAAAAATAAAATAATAATAAAATACAATAATCTATTGTCGTGCTGAAATTCTTTGTAAGTCATGGTCTCTGGGATGTCTCTGAAATCACAGCAATAACTTAATCCTTCCATTTCTCTTTTGTTCCTCAGTTTCCATATTTCGCCCTTCTGGGCACTCTCGCTGCAGTCACTTCAGACTTCACATAGACTTATCCCACTGAAGGCATAACTTCCTTCAGTTTAACAAATCTGAAAAATGGGCTCTGTGTGGGTTAATTTGTTTCCCCAGTTGGGTGATGAAAAGGCTCATTAACAAAAGGGAAACTACAGCGTCCAGGATGCAGGAAGCAGGGAGGCTCTGCTGACTCAGTTGCCAGCCTTCCCATTTCTTTCTTGGTTTTCTGAGAAAATGCTCGCCGAGGCTTTACTTCCGCATTTTCCCAAGAGTTGCATCCAGTTTGGCTCACGGACTTGGTCGAAGCCCCAGTGTCTCAGAGAAATTAGGGGTCAGACTCAGCACCTCCTTCTTCATGCGCCTCTCCCAAGCATCTCAGATCTGCAGACATGAGCTGCGGAGGGCTCACACCCTGCAGGCAGCCCACACTTCAGATCTACACAGCTCTGCTTCAGACACTCACGGTTTCCAAAGTCACAGTTTTGATGAATAGAATCAATTAATAAGCCATGAGTCAGAGACGGGATTCACACTGAAAAGCTTGTCACGCCGCGGTGAAGAGACGGCACATGTGACTACATTCCGAAATAGTCTCACATCAATTGTGTTTCTGAGGGAATAAACCTTGGTCTCTTTCTCCTCTCTATCAAAACAAAAAGTCGGCAAAGTCCTCTCTTAGAACTTAATATTTATCTCAACTATTCCTGTTTCTAATTTAGGGCTAAATTAGTTCTCATTAGAAGGAGAAGTTTAATCAGTTTCTTCTTTCTTGAGCCTGAGTTCTCCTAGCCTGACATCTTGCTGAGGCCCCAGTGAGACCAGTTTGTTTATCTCCTCTCAATGTTGTCTCTGCCTCACATTTGCTGTCCCTGTCTTTGATTCTTGGAAATGAATGCTTTCCTTCTGACATGCCAAACACCACATCTGTCAAATGCTGAACAGACATTGTTTAAACTTAAGTGTGGAAACTCAGCCCTTCATTAAAAATCTCTAAAGCAAATGCTACCCTCTTTCCTCTCAACACATTTTTTTTTTTTTTTTTTTTTTTGGTGTCTGCACTCAGTATTAGCATTTAATAATAACATCTCACCGTGTCTTGGCCCGGAGTGCCAAACGGAAAGGCTTTTTGATGACCCTTAAGGGGACAGGCAGATGAGCATCCCAGGAAACATGACGATGGTTTCACTGCTTATCTGGTTAAACATTGAGTCTGAAAGACGCCTGACGCTGCCTACTGTCATCCTGAGTTCTCTCTCTAGATTTGACTCCCATGAAAGCACATTCCATGGGCTGGAGAGATGGCTCAGTGGTTAAGAGCACTGGCTGCTCTTCCAGAGGTCCTGAGTTCAATTCCTAGCAACCACATGGTGGCTCACAACCATCTGTAACGAAATCTGACAACCTCTTCCGGTGTCCCTGAAAATGGCTACAGTGTACTCACATAAACATAATAAATAAATCTTAAAAAAGAAAGCATATCCCATACTTGGAATGCCATCTTCATAAAAGTTCTACAAGTGAACTGTTTAAGTAAATCAGAACCAACTCACGATTTTTTTTTGATACTTTCAGTAATAAGTAAATGGTGGCTTGAGCTATAGAGAGAATTCTAATGGACCTTGTGGTGCGTTTTCTATAATATCATTACCGGAAAGAACAAATTATTAAACAAGGTAACTTATCATTTAGCTGGGCTTCCTTATTCTCTAAGCTACTGAGTAGACAAAGCAACCGATGACCAAATTGTCTTCTCCTGCCGTAGATGAGTACCTCGGTCTGCTTCCCTAATGTTTCTCACAGCAGCTGGGCCCCAGAGTTCAGCCTTATGCAGCAGGGAGTTCAGCTTTATAACAACGGCACCAAGGACTCTCCAGGCCATAAGAGGGGCTGGCTGACAGGTCTTATCATCTGCTCAGCAGTGACTCAGAACACATCTGCAAAAGCAACAGCATTTGGAAGCAGAGCTACATGCCACGGCGATGCTATACCCAAGAGAAATTCTGCACGGGTGTTTTGGGACATTTCAAGTTCTATGATTTTTGGATCATTCTGTTTCCAAGTTTTATTTTTTACTTTTTTTTAAGTCTTCTTTCCAGAGAAGTGCTTTCAGACCAGGCTGGCAGTTGTGTGATTTAACCAAGCCATGCCTCTCTCTTTAATATTTACTTTTGTCTTGCGTTTAAAGAGAAATCAGCAGCAACGAGAGAGCAACACTTCAACCTCATTGCATTTTCTGGATCCTTTATAGCATTAAAAGCCAGTGTTAGCATCTTTTGGCATACAGTTACTGCCAAATGCTTCTGCCTTGTGTGCCCAGAGAAAGGGCATGGGCTGGTGAGCTGTGGAATGATGCCTAAAGGTGGTTATAAAGAACCCCGTGGAATGGGAGCTGTCAGTAGAACGGAGAGGTATTAATGATTTACGAGGCAAATTAGCAATGTCAGCTTCTATACAAGAACCAGCCCATAATTCTTGGACCATCAGCAAAGGATTGTCTATGGTCTTCCAAGTGCAAGCACTCATTAGTTCTTTGGTGTCCTAGTTAAATGAGTTTTGCATTTGTCATCAACATCTAGAATTTCTCAAGCCAAGTCATAAACGCACAGTGAAGAGTAAATTGTACAAGGAGGAATGACTGTGATGATTTAGGACGATGTCTATATGTTAGTGTGTGTAAGGACCATAACTACAGGCATGTGTCAGCCTTAGGACAGAGATTAGAAGCAGCTCCCATCAAATGCTTGAATGGGAATGGGTCTCTATCAGTGGAGAGAAGACACCAGGCCTTTTTGTCCTGGGAGTGTGAAGCTTGCTAGGTTTTCAGAGGTCTCACTGCGAGTTAATCCCACCGAGCCTTGAACTTTTCAGCTCCTGCAAATAGGAAGATGAAGGGCTACCTCAGATTTTCATAAGGGGGCAGAGGAATTTTTCTGGCCCTTTAAAGAGTGTGGATTAGTAGGTGTCTCTTCCACCAGGCTCAGAACCCTTTAATTTGTGTTTCTGGTTTTTCCAAAAGAGATTTGCCCTTTTCGACTTAAAATGAAGTAAATGCAGTTGAGGTTTGCAATAACCTGATACTATTAAAATAGCATCACAGAGAACAGGAGATACTGGATTCTTCTACCATGTGAGGATTATGGGCATCGCTGCACCAAAGAGGCAGGAATGGAACCTTCTTCAAGTCCCTGAGTTCCGATTGTTGGGCCAGAGTCCTGCTTACTCTTCTAGTCTAGGTCATCTGATGAATATAGCAACAAGCAAAGTTTCCTTCCAAAAAGCCTTCCCTCAGAATCAGGACCATTGACATGCCTGTTGTCCAGCAGACATGTCTGTCTTGGTCTCAGACAAGAATGACAAAGGCTCAGTGACAGACTCAGGCTCATAGGAGACTAGATCAACCCATGGGACATTGATCTAAATCAATATTGTGGGGAAATCAAGCGGGGATTAGAGCCCATTGAGGTGTGTTCAACCTCTTGCTGTGCTTGGATGTTGTCACTTACAAATTCACAATGAGAACCAATCCATCAAAGCTGGGGGTGTCGCTCACTGGGTAGAATGCTGGACCAACACATATAAGAGGTCCTGTGTTTTATCCCCAGCATCTCACAAGCCACAGGTAGTCATCCCTATAATCCTTGTACTTGGTAGAGGCAAGAGAATCAGAAATTAAGCTCTACTATATAGCAAGTTCAAGGTTAGCCTGAGATAGACTTTATACACACAAACACACACACACACACACACACACACACACACACACACACACAATGTTGCAATAGTCTGTTGCTACTGGTCCTTAGGAGTGAGACTTGCAGGAGCTCTCACTGTGGAAGTCACTTCAATGAGGAGCCGAGTGCAGCCCCTAGGCGGTTAGTCACCATGCTTGGCACCCACACATCTCGTTCCATGGGCCCAGCACATTCTCACTTCGTGTGAGCAAGAGCCAGATCTGCAAGCTCCAGCTGCCTCTCAGCCATTGCTTTCAGACACTGTCTTCCATAGCCTGGTAGAATCAAGACTCAACAATCAATAATTTATCAATCAGATTTATATGTTAAGTTCTCAGTCTACAACACATCCAAACAATACATTCACTGCCAATTAATAAAGATATAAACTGCCCACCTAGACAAGATAAAATCGATCTAGTTCACCTTGATCTGAACCATCCTCCTGTTGGAGCTGACGGTAAGATGACTGGACAGTAGAAAGTGGGGTGGGAAAGGTTTTGGTAAAGTGGAAGAGAAGAAGAAAGAGGGGACTCAAGAGGAGTGAGAGCTTCATCAGAGTGAGACCCTGCAGGACTGGTAGTAACAGAACCTTTTTGATTTTTATCACAATAGACAGACAGACAGACAGACAGACACACACACACACACACACACACACACATACAGATACACACACAGGCACACACACATGCATGCATGCACACATGCACACACATGCACATACACACATACACATACATATACATACACATATATACACACATACACATACATATACATACAGACTTATACAAACACACACACATACAGATACACACACAGGCACACACACATGCATGCATGCACACATGCACACACATGCACATACACACATACACATACATATACATACACATATATACACACATACACATACATATACATACAGACTTATACAAACACACACACACACACACACACACACACACACACGAAAAAACAAAACTAAACCCCAAACCCAATAGAACCCCTTCTAATGCTTTAGGCAAGTTTACAGTTTTGTGCTAAGCCACATTCATAGCCATCCTGGGCTACTGTAGCCCTATGTTATAGGTTGAACACTTTTGGTACATTCTCTTCCTTCTGACTCAGAGGCTTGGGGCAGTCTCCTCTTTGCTCCTGGGTTCTCACACCTGCCTTATATCTCCATCTAGCCCATGTGTTTTGGGCTAGCCACCCTGAAGCCTGTGTAAGGATGTCTGGGAACTGGGTATCTCCCAGCCCTGGGTTTTCACTAAGCAGTACTAAGCCGTTCAACACTTCTGCCCCGGCCTCCTCCCTTTCCTAAAGTAAGAGGATGAAGTGAAAACAGACACAGTTGAAAGTGAGAGGTGAGTCTGAGGCTGACCCTGGTGGCACCTGTGGAAGGAGCCCTTGCTGCCAACGACTACAGTGAAGACACCAGGCCCACGTGAGACTTGTCTTGCCTCCGGAAGTTTCAGCCCCTCTGCTCGAGCAGTGCCTCTCACAAAATGACACAGAACAAAACTAACTAGCCAACACCAGAGACTCTGCCCACTCTCCTGCAAGGTTTAATCGTCTGAGCACCGTGTCTGACCATGCTTCCAGCCTGACTGTGGGACACACTCGCATGAAATTCAATAACGCAGACCTGCCTTCTGATTCCCAGTGCCGCCTGCCAGCTGGTCTTTCAAAAGTCTCCATTTCTCTGTATGCACACTCTTAGCAAAGAGCCCCCTTGCACGCCAGAGCATACACCCAGAAGATGTTAGTCTCTGTTTGCTCACATTCTTTATCGAGGTCATTTTGCTAAAGCCAGGTATGAAATGGAAGTGTGGGACCTAATTCCTTTGTAGTATGTTATGCTAAAAATAGTTTGATTGTTTGATGTCTATAGATGGTGAGTCTCTTCCTTTTTTTTTTTTTAAAGTCTGGAGGGTTATTTAATGTGAGACATGTGCAGCACGCCACAGCATGCAAGCTTCTTCATCTCAGCAATGTGGAAAATTCCTCAGACTCTGGCTTTGCCTTTGGAGGGCATTCTCAACCATGCAAAATATGGTGTGGGTTCTCAAGGACGGGGAGGGGGAGAGGAAGAGGAGGAAGGTGAGGAAGAGGAGCAGGAGGAGACAGCTGCTGCTGCCGCTACAAAGTAGATGAGACCCTCTTGCCACCTCCAGCCAATTAGGAAGGAGTCTGGGAAATTCAAATGTTGGAGATGTTCGGTAATGGAATGCTCAGAAACCACTCCCCAGGCCCCTGCCCTAGCCGAGGCAAACCTCTATACTTAAAGGAATAGAACGTGAGAATGGACTCCAGCCTACGCTCACTTGCTATCCCGGATGGTCTTCCAGGCATTATTTATGTTCGGTTTTCTGAGGCATCACGCCGTGTCTTTGGTCTTTGGCTAATACGCTCACACATAGGTGACCTACCTGTATCTGCCCACTCATGGCTCAGTCTAGGCCTGTGCACATGTAGTTGTACAAGCACATTTACTTAATTGATCTGAGATGCGGGTTTCACAGTCACCCGATAGTGGTGAAGTCAGGAGCTTCAGGGAGTGCACACCTTCCTCTGCTCTATTCCAAGTTCATGTCCAGGTGTCCATTATTGCTAAGAGCTAGTCTGGATTGGGTTTAATTGACAGTTCCATTAGTCTGATGAACACAAATGGCGTCCAACGCCAGGATTGGACACAAATTGAAGATGAGAGCTTCTTTGCATCCACATGGGAAGGCAAGCAGGGATTTTTTTTTTTTTTTTAAAGACAGAGTAGTGAGGACAATTAGCAGGATTAATGGGCTCCCCAGTAGGGGGAATGACACCAGATGCTCTCTTCTGGATGATTCTCTGTGCATTCCATAGCAAGTCTCACTGGCGTCAGAGACAGACCACTACATTCGGCGATGTTTCTAAACCAGTGAGCCCGTATGTGGGCTGAAGCCTTGGGTCAGGTCGACTTAAGTTTGGTCCCCTGCCACCCTGTAGCAGACAGCCCCAGTGACTGCAAGCCCAGAAGGTCTGTGGAGTCCTTAGCATGCCATTCCTATGCACTGAGCAGCCCCAGAGCCTGGCTTTTCACACATGTCCCCCTGCTGGCACCAGATCTCCAAGTAACTGGGATCTATAGGGAGGAAAAATGGAAGAGGTCCATCGGGAAAAATCAATCATGTCACCAAGACCCATTTCTGAAGAAAACAACCGCAAATGTTTTAGCGAATATAAATGAATCTCACCCTGGTCGTTCCACTGTTCTGGGTTTTATGGCTCTGCTTTTTTTTTTTTTTTTTTTTACACTGTGTGGAAAAATACAAAGAAGTGCCCAGGAACTAAAAACAGAAATGGATCTGTTTGAAGGAGTGTTTCCCCCTTGATTTCTTTGCTGTATTTGCCAGATGTTGCCTACCCAGATGTACCCCAGCCAGCCTCCAACAAGAACCACACCGTGGACCTGAGGTCTGTTCCAGCCTATGAGAACTGAAGCCAGGATTCTTAAAGCCTAAGAAAGAAAGAAAATTAAAAAAAAAGAAAGAAAGAAAAAGAAAGGAAGAGAGATCTTTACAATCTTCTTGCTTTAGTATATCACACGAATCTCTAGTTTTCCAGTTGCTACCTCAGAAAGACACGAGGTCTAACTCACCAAGAGCCATTTATTTAAGACAAAAGAGAGATGTTACATAAAGTCTGTGGCCCTGGCTTGAGGAAGCCAGATGGCTGCCCACATGACTTATACCAACACTTCTCACCCCATGAAGATCAGGGCTTTACAAAAAACGTGGTTTTGGGATCTTGGAGCTCTATTGTACCTAAGTAAAAGTTGTGTGTCTTACCTGGACCCTGACAAAAGGGTCTTACAGAGAGAGGAGAAGGGGAGATTAGGACCTTTGTCATATCTGCTGTTGAAATGTGACTGAATACAGTTTTCACTTTGTACTCATTTGGCAGTATGTGGTATGTGTCTGTGTGTCTGTCTGTGTGTACAAGTCCATTTGGCTGTGTATAGAGCCAGAGGTTGACATTAGATTTCCCTCTCTTTTCAGCTCATTCCTTTGAGACAGGATCTCTTCTTGAACCTAGAGCTCAGCAGTTCCCTTAGACTGGGGGCCAGTGGGCTCCAGAGATCTGCCCGTCTTGCATTCCCATCAGGGCTGCAGACAACCCCTGCTACTGTGCCTGCTTTTATAGGGGTGTCGGGGATCTGAACGCAGGTCTTCACCCCAATCCTATCAACAGCTTTCTTAGTCTCTGGGCTTCTCGCCCTTATTTGAAAATCATGCAAAAATGATGCTGAACTATGCAAGAATTAGGGCAGACTGGATGTAGATAGTGTAATCTTCTGAGAAGTATGCACAGAATACCCTCATTTTCCCAACTGGTTAACATCTGTGTACCTAAGCACGCCAGCACAGGAAGTGTGTGGCTAGATACTGTATTACTACATCAGCCGGTCAGGGCTGCTTCTTTCAGCACAAATACCGTGGCAGGCCTGGCCCTCACATTCCAAACGAAACCTCCAGGGCCCAGGCCTGGCTTTGTGGTAGAATGCTAGACTAGCCCAAGCAGAATCCTTGGTTCAATTCCCAGTTCTGCAACAATGAGAATGTCTGGTAGCATAAGAAGCTGTCGTCGCGTTCTGGGTCTGAAGGCCTGTGCTAGATACTGCAATCATCTGGAGGCAGCTGAGTCTGCTCGGGGTGTGTCTGGAGTTCACAGCCCATCAAAGTCATCTTGGCATGTGGGTGGTAACAAAGTAAAGGGAAGTCTTTCATTTTCAGTTACCAATGAGCATTTGAAGATATATTTGCAACTCCAGTGCATTCTTTGGTGATATCAACAATCAGCTATTAAGTATTCTAAATTCAAAAGACTGCATGTTGAAAGAATGTTGATTATTACTAACACACGGAATGCAGTATCTTAGTGACCTGGCTCATGTCGGGGAATTGCTTCTCCGGGTCATGAGGGTGACTAGGACCTGAGCTCACGTCTGCTACCCAAGGTCATGAAAGAGTATTGAATGAAATGTCCTTGGCCATGGAAAAGTCTGACATTTAACGCACATTTTCTACCGGATGTGTCTGCACACTATCTAAGGTGGAATCGTGGTCCTGTCAGCATCGACTGCTACACCTCTTTGTTTCCACATTCTTCCTTTAATTATCTTTTAACACCCAAAGGTGATGAGAACTAAGTCATCTTGCTGAGCGAAGACTTGGCAATGGGGACATTACCAAGACTGGTGATTTGCCAAAACCTATTTGTTGAGTATCCGTGGCGTCAGGAGTGGGGTATTAGCTCTTTATACATTATACAGCGAGTAGATGATGAGCCCATGTGAAATTTCAGGTCGACTGGAGTATCCCAGTCACATGAAACACAGTGAGAGGCATCCTGGGATTCTTTTTCTCATCTCCCGGCCTATGCCGATATGCCCTGGTCATGGAGGCACCTTACTGCCTTTGCTCTTTCCTTCTGTAAGACTGTGTCCTCCTTTCCCACCCCTCCGCTTCATGTGCTTACCACAGTGCCCCCACTTTTTGCCACAAAGTTCTCACTCTGTGGCCCCGGGGCCCTGCTCTTGCCTCCCACTGTTCTGAAATGTCTTCTCAAATGTCAACTGTGGCGGAGTCACTTTTTCCCATGCAGGCACCTCCGTCTTGGTCTACTTCATGTGGCAGAACCTGAGGTTTCTCCCCGTGTCTGAGGGTGCTTCCCACCTCTGCTCTTTTTTCTACGAGGACAGTCTCCATGGTGTTGGTTTGTCTGTTATTTACTTGATGTGACCATTTGTTGTAGGTCTTGGCATTTTCTGGGCTTCTGTTATTGGATCTGTGAGGTGACTGTCATTGTCTTTCACACCTGGCTTGTCCTTGGACTCCAGCTCACTGCCTCCCATGGCTAGCCAAACATCCATTTCTTGATTAAGTTTGGCTCTCAAAGAAAACCTCAGAGGTAATGGTACTGAGCTTTCCTGATGCTTCCACCTTTGGTATAATGGTTGTATCGACCCAACACACTAAACTGTCTTTGTTGCTGCTTCATATCTGAACTTGTTATACTGTTATGAGTTGTAAGGTAAATATCTGATATGCAGGATGGTCTTAGATGACCCTCATCAAGGGTCCTCTGATCCCCCAAGGATCAGAGGACCCATAGATTGAAGACCCATTGCTCAAAGGGAAGATGAAGGGCTTCAGAGGGTCACAGAGGGAAATGAGAGGACACTGGCAGTAAAAATGCCCCTAAATTACCATGTATGTATATATGCATGCATGTATATATGTATGTATGAATGTATGTATGTATGAATGTATGTATGTATGTATGAATGTATGTATGTATGTATGTATGAATGTATGTATGTATGAATGTATATATGTATGTATGAATGTATGTATGTATGAATGTATGTATGTATGAATGTATGTATGTATGAATGTATGTATGTATGTATGAATGAATGTATGTATGTATATATGCATGTATGTATGCATGCATGTATGTAAGTATGTATGTATGTAATTGTCAAATTATGATGATGATGATGTGAATAAAATAAATATATTTCCCAAGAAGGGCCTAAACCTCTTTCCTAGTGATTTTCTCATGTTGGTTCTCTGGCCTTGGACCTGGCCCCTCTTCTTTCTTTCAGTAAGTGTCCCACCCTATGTCTCCTGGGCAACCTTTGGACATGTCTGCCACCTCCTCCTTTTCGCCTTGGGTCATAATTTGACAATTACATACATACATACATACATACTTACATGCATGAATACACACATGTATATATACATACATACATACATTCATTCATACATACATACATTCATACATTCATACATACATATATACATTCATACAGCCTTTGTGACTGGACATGACTCCCTAAGTCCTTTCCTGTGCTCCAAGTCCTGCAGGCTAATCTTTCCAAAGAAATGATGCCACTGTGGTGCGTCTTTCCTTCCAAATACTGCACTGTGTTCTGGTGATGCCCAACCTCATGTTCTTAGGATTTCCTTCTGCTTTTCCTAATACACATAACCACAGGCCTTCGAGCCCCATGGCTATGGTGCCTGGGTTCGGATCACATGCCACCTTCCTCTCTACCTGGTCTCTCTGTGTCCTTCCAGGTCTTTGGCCATCTTGTCACCCTCCTTGTCCCCAGTCTCCTCTTTAGTCCCCGTTCTGTCACCAGACCTACTTGTCATCCTCTTTCCACCTCTGGGAAATTTCAGAGTTCTTACTTTTTCTTTCCCTGGGTCTGATGGGTGCATTAGAGATTGAAAAGGATGATCGGCATCTCCTATCGGCACAGTGACATGGTTGACAACTCAACTGAGGATGCAGCTTCTGAATGGGGAGCCATGTTTACCATGGCTCTGTATGCCAAGTGCTTAAGAGCCCCTGAGTCAGGGGGATGGCTGTTATTGCCCGGCAAAACTGGCCTCATGGGGAATTTGAATCAGGAGCACTGCTGTCTGGACTCTTCTGTTCATTGCAAAGGCTCAGCTGAGTACCTGTGGGGCTGTCCGCATCTCAGCTTCAGAGTGAAAGCGAGTCCTTTCTCCTTAGCCAAGCGCTATCTGCTGTCCTCCCTGGCTCTGTACTCACAGAGCTCTCAGCTTGGCCAAAGACAACCATTTGACTTCCTTCTTTCCTCTTCTGACCATGAGACACCACATCTGTGCCTTAGCTGGCTGTGAAGATTTTATACATGTTATCTTCATTCTGTGTTATCATTTGACATAGCCTCTGGCTGCTTGGCCTGTGAGCTATTTGCTCCTAACCAGGATTTATCTAATAATTATTAATTTACCTATTTAACTGGTGATCATTAATTTATTTGTCACCTCTGCCTTATTCTCCAAAGCAACTAAACTGCAGGCAGACAGAGCTGGAAGGCAGGGAAGAGCAGGTGTAAGATGTGTCAGTGCAGTCCCCGAGGGACAGTGAGCTAAATGACACCCAGAAGTTCCTGTCAAACTACCCACATGAATGTGGCAGTTGGTTTAAATATGCCTACTAGTTCCTTTGGGAGACGTGGGGTGTTGGGTGGTGGCAAGGGGAATTTTACTGACTACAGTTTAAAACCAGTAGCCTATGTGTTGTTGATTAAGTGTTGAACTGTGAAGTGAACTTTTAAATAAAACAAAATTGATCATTAGATAAAAGAAATAAAAAGAAGAAAAAAAAGAAAAAAAAAAAACAAAAAAAAAAAACAAAACAAATTTCCCATCCTAAGAGGAAAAAATATTCTACATGGTTAGGATAAACGTGGCTAGGGACTGGTTTGGGTAACAGTTGGAAAAAGTCATCACATCTCTTTAGTTGGCCACTTGCTTGGCAATAAAGAGAAAAGCCAAAGAAGGCGACCCCCCGGCTCTGGAGATGCCCTCACTGTCTATCATACCAGGGAGGAGAGGCCAGCAAAGTCACCTGGGGCCCTGGCAGGGCCCAAAGTGAACACCCCTCCCCTTTCTCTGCTCTGCCTGCATTTATCCCAAAAAATACCAAATGTTTTCAGTCATCTCTCTCTTGGCAAGCAAAGCTCTAGGCCCTGAGGGCACAGAGATGAATAATGTCCCAGGTTCCTGTTCCAAGGCTCCTAGTTTTTCCAGACATAGTGGGGTGTCCCTCTGATGTGGGTGCCAACGGCCATGGCATCTTGTGCTTAGAACTGCAGAAACCCTGTTGAACCAACATTCTGGGACCATAGGATTTTATTCTATTATGGGGCCTTAAAGATTTTCTAGCAAACAAAATGAATTGATTGTGATAGGTCTCTATAAATGCCCAGAGCTAAACTAACATTGCTATTGTGGGTCTAGGACTCTCAGTTTACATAGCAGACAGATTGATACAAAGTTAAACGATTGTTTACATAGCAGGCAGATTGATACAAAAGTAAACAATTGTTTACATAGCAGACAGATTGATACAAAGTTAATTGGTTGCCTCAGATTTGGTAGCTGTATGTTCCAAAGATTGTTTAACGCTGATAACCCACATTTAACTTTTTGTTTAGTATTCATAACTAGCATTTTATCTTTCAAATTAGATGGTAAATAATAGTTACAAATTATGAAACTGCATCAAGGAAATACTGGAAAGTAATTTCCCTCACACACACACACCCGTGCATCTAACATATAACCAACAAGAAAAGTATGTAAGTAAAATTCTTTTTCAATCTCTTATAAGGAAGTACTTAGGTGGCAATTGTTTCTGCATATAAATATGGGATGATTTGGTGGCATTTTAAAGAATATCCCTCACTCTAACCCCCAGTGTCTGCCTCAGAGCCAGCTTCTGACGTGGACTAGGGGTGACAAAGTCTCAAGGAATCCCCAAGAAGGGAATTCAAGCTCTGAGTCTAAGTTGTTCATTGACCTTCCTGGAGATCACACTGCTCTGTCCCTCGGGAGCCCACTGTGCAGCTCCAGTGTTAGGAATGATATTAAAAGCAATTTGTCCAGCCCCTGGGAGGACATGGCAAGCCAGAAGCTTATCGGCAGTGTCTAGGGTGGGGCTCTGCATCCTTCTGTCAACGAGGACCGTTCCTGGAACAGCCCAGATGTTTTGAAGCCTTTCTGTCCTGACTCCCAAAAGCGTCAAAGGAAGAACAACAACGTGCTACCAAAGCTGCCCTGTTGCTTGTATTTGAGAAGCTGAATAGAATTTCATCTCTGTGACACACTGCTCTTCAATAAACTGGAGGAATCTTAGAAAGAAAGTTTAGACTTGGCCTGTCATCACGAAGGTTCCCTGGGGGTCAACTCAGAATCACTTGGAATTTACACTTGTCTGTTTGTTTGAGCCAGGGTCTCACTATGTGGTCTCAATGACAGGAACAACTCATGATATAAACCAGCTTAAGCTCAGAGGTGTTTGAATGGGAGACTTGGGTGTTGGAATGGGAGACTCAGATGGTTGAATGGGTGACTCAGGTGGTTGAATGGGAGACTCAGGTGGTTAAATGGGTGACTCAGGTGGTTGAATAAGTGACTCAGGTAGTTGAATGGGTGACTCAGGTGGTTGAATGGGTGACTCAGGTAGTTGAATAAGTGGCTCAGGTGGTTGACTGGGAGACTCAGGAG
Source organism: Micromys minutus (assembly GCF_963924665.1). Classification (NCBI taxonomy): domain Eukaryota; kingdom Metazoa; phylum Chordata; class Mammalia; order Rodentia; family Muridae; genus Micromys; species Micromys minutus. Next base: position 4,090,884 of record NC_137976.1, on the reverse strand, counting down.
GTCGAATGGGAGACTTGAGTGAAGAAAACGTTCATACAGGTGTTAAAACGACATCCTACAGCCTTATTATGCTGTTCAACTGAATTTCCTTCCATCTAGTTTGAAGAATGACTGTTTTATGTGACTTCCACATGCTATCTGTATCCAACGTCCAGCATTTCCCTTCTTTCTTAAGAACACAGTGCCAGTTTCACTGAGGACAACACTGTACTTAGGTGGAAAAAAAAATCTCATTTCCCATATTTCCTTGTAGCTGGGCAGTCATGTGATCACACTCTGGATGGCATAGCTAAGGATGTTCCTTCCCTTCGACCTTGTTACTATACAGACATGATGTCTGGACCTGTAATGATCATCTTGACCCATGGCAGATCCTTCTGAATTAAGGATTTAATTCAGAATCCTAAGGCATGAAAACAGCACTCGTTGGGACATTTGGTGGCCGGAAGGCCTGGCCGGGAATCTAACACTGTACCTCTGCCTATTTTGTGGCTTTCTGGATGTGCAGATTTTAAGATGATCCCTGAAAGACCCACAATGCTAGAAGCATCACAAGAACAGCTCTAACACCAATGGGCCGTTTTTTTTTCTGATAGCCCCATCCTTTGGGGCCACTATTTCCCTCTGTTAAGGATTATGCAACTGGAGGATAGAGGGCACCAGATCCCCAGTGACATGGTTAGGGGCTAGCCTTGACCTAGATCCCTGAAGACATGGAAGGGGGTAGCCTTTACTTAGATCCCAGGAGACATGGTAGGGGCTAGCCTTGACCTAAATCTCTGGAGACATGGAAGGGGCTATCATTACCTAGATCCTTGGAGACATGGTAGGGCCAGCCTTTACTTAGATCCTTGGAGACATGGTAGGGGCTATTCTTGTGCTACCTGACGATACCCTGTGAAAGAAATAAAATTTGATCTCATTTCAGCTATTTTCTTTGGTGATACATGACTCCCAGTAAAAGGGTCATTTGACCCCTCTCCCTAAAGGGTTTGCTACACACAAGTTGAGAACCACTACATTACGGGGACCGTGCTGGACCCAACTCTTAATGCAGATGGTAGAAGGACAGGAAGACAGATGAGCTGGAAGGCCCCACCCAGCAGGCTAATGAAACCCATTCCCGAGCTGACCACAAAAGCCCTTGCTTCTTCCAGGCTGAGGCGCACAAGTGTTCTATGTAGTCATCCAGCCCTGTGTCCCCACGGTGTGACACTGGCTTTGCATTTCAGATGTCACAGCTACAAAGTGGAGGCAGCCTAGGGCCACAGTCACTGCCTGGGTGGGGGTGCTCTGGCAGAAGGCTTGCCCTTAAAGTGCAGGTCTTTGCGTAAGGGAGAAACAAGTCTTAGATGTTTGAAGTCACCAAAGCCTGGGAATTACTGCAGGGCAGGTGGCATTAAATACGGATTCTGATAGTACTCTCCAGCAAGAAAAATCTGTATTAATCCTCTGTGAGGTGAGAAGCAAACCTCTGTGATTAGGACTCTGAAATTTGGTGTTAGCAGGGGATAGCCTCCGTTTGATTTCTGAGTATGTTTGGGCAAATTTCCTAAACTGCTAGAGCTGTTTCTAGTCATATGGTTGGGATTTCGGTTTTACCTCTTTGGACAATGGTTTTAGAAATGTGGCTGTACGGGTCACCTGTGTTTAGCCACATGCGTTAGAAACAACTCCTGTACTACCAAAGTCTGTTAAATGCAGGACACGCTGAACACAAGTATTTGGAAAACGGGCAAAGGGCTGCAGTCTGTATTGATGAATGAATAAATGAGTACATTGATTCTGTATATATGCACGTGGGAGTGTGTTTCCATGTGCATGTTTGCACATGTGTATGTGCATGTATACGTGTGAAGAGCAGAGGTCAACCCCAGGGGTCATTCCTCCAAAGTTGTTTACCTTATCTTCTGAAGAGAAGGTGTCCCTGTGGTCTGGAGCTCTAGGCCTAGGCTAGGCTCACTGGCCATTGAGCCTTGGAGATCTGACTGTGCCTGCACAGCCCTGGGCCTGCAGCATACACCACGCTGCCAGTCTTGTGTGTCTGCGCTGGTGATCCAAGACAGGACCTAATGCTCGTGTGACGGTCACTTCACTGAGTTATTTCCCCACTGGTGACCCCCATTCTCACAAAGTTTCTGAGAGACCAGTTCTAAAGGGCAGGGGAGGTTGTGTGACATACTATGCATGGGGTTAGGGGCCAGGGTCAATCGGTGGGAGCAACTGTTTTTGTCCCCAGAAGACGAAGTGAGGTAAATGTTAGTCTATGGCAGGTGCATGAAAGGTGAAAAAGAGGGACATCCTTGTTTCCCTTAGACCTCAGGGGAGACAAGAGGAGCTCCAAAGGAGGGTTGGGGTTCACTGCTGCGATGTCTTGGGTAGTCACTGACAAAATGACCTGGAGACAGAGTAAGGGGGGTCCCTTTCCCAGAAGCAAACCCCCTCAAGACTCAGAAGCCTCAGGAAGGTGAATTTTCATGGAACGATGGAACTTGTTAAAGAACAAGTCAAGGTGTGGCTAGAGGCGAGCTCAGTGCCTGGAGCTCCGCTGGAAATTATCGACAGCTATATTGCTTACTCCTGTAGCGGTTAGGGAATGAAGTCCCTGAGTCTAATCAGGTAATTGCATTAAGGAGCTACAGGGGACGGGCAGCTGCCTTTCTGGAACAGACAAGCAGTCAACTGTACTACTACCAGGTTAACTGTCAGGAGGAGTTTGGCTCAAATTTCTTTTAGTTCAGCTAACAAACTCCACCCCCACCCCCTGCAGATGCAAGGAAAAGTCAAAAAAAAAAAAAAAAAAAAAAGTGGCAACTAACAGTCAAAACAAAAGAGCACGTTTGTAATGTGTGGTTCGTGTTTCCCAGAACGAAATTCAGCAAAATTCATATTTACTGTTCTGAGCAGGGAGGTTAGAGGGTGGGATGTGGTTTTGGGTGATGGTAGGTGCTAAAATAAGTATCAGTCCTTGGGATGAGCACAATCTTCAAAGACTCAGGCAGACAGCTATGTGCCAACTTTCCTCTGCAGGGAGAGGGCCAGGTCCCTCACTCCAAGCTGAGGCACACAGTTAAGGGGATGACTACAAGCAGCAGCTTCAGAATGAAAACCTAAGGCATTCCCATTTGAAGGGCAGGCCAGAGGGAAATAGTGGCCCCAAAGGATGGGGCCATCAGAAAAACGGTCAGTTGGTGTTAGAGCTGTTCTTGTGATGCTTCTAGCTTTGTGGGTCTTTCAGGGATCATCTTAAAATCTGCACATCCAGAAAGATGCGGCCACAAAGTAGGCAGAGGTACAGTGTTAGATTCCTGGCCAGGCCTTCCGGCCACCAAATGTCCCAGCAAATGCTTTTTTCATGCCTTAGTCACAGTGTTGTGAGAGTTCTGTTCTCTTGGATGAGGACAAATGGCCTCCTCCCTCAAGGACTGTGGTTCTTCTGGGGCTCTGAGCATGGGGATTTGGGTTGCTGGAGCTTCAATATTACTTTCCTTCCTCCCCCGTGGGTATTCACAGTATGACCACACAACGTATCTCAGTCCTCAAAGCTTACAAAATCACTTCCATTTGTGAGGTAACCTTGCTCCTTCGCCCTCAGCCTTGAATTTGCCCACCAGGCTTGCTGTGAAGAATAAACTTAAAAAATAAACTATTTCCATGTGGCTGGACCCGGGGATCCCAAACGCATACTTTACCCATCGGGACAGCCATCATATTGTTCTTGTTTGAAGGCTGCTATTTTATGAAAGGTGACAGAGGACAGCAGCTGCTCCCAGCCCGAGCTTGGTGTCCTGATGCCTGTCCTGACCTGTGGCCTGCGTCAGTCACCCCAGTCCCTCGCAGCACGCAAATGGGGAGAAGCGCTGACTTAGCCACTGCAGGTGTTACGAGTGTTCGGCGGTATTCGCTGACTGCTTTGAAGATGAAAAGCATTATGGGGCACTAAGTATAATAATTATAAAACCTCACACACCTCCTTGGAAAACTAAGGACAAACGGGCAGGAAATATAAAGGCTCGTGACAGGAGGCCGGGAGCCAAGGTGGCTTGTGAAATGTGAAGACATAGCATCATCATTAGGGAGAGCCCAGGAACTCAGGGACCTTGGACTGAAGGAAGGGAATGGTGAAGAAGGCTTCTCTGGAGACCTGCAGTCCTCAACACCAATAAGATTTCGGGTAGTGGGTCCCGGAGGGTCACTTCTAAGAGGAACAGAGCCAGAGCATGTGTCCCATGGGTGCTGTGGATGGAGGACCCCATTCAGAGTTTGTCTCGGGACCCTCCATCAGCTCTCTCACAGTAACAGGGCAGTAGTGTGCTAGCTGGAGACCTTTGGACCATACATAGACTCTTGGCAAATCATAACCCTTGACTCCTTTATCTGGGTCCTAGAACGAGGCTTGTTTACCTTCCCTGGCCAGTTAAAGGTGTTTACAAACCCAAGCTGTCATATCCTAATAATTTCTAACATTTTCTGGGTATTTTGGGGTCATTATGTTTGTGCTGCAACTGGCCACTGGCTCATGCAGAGTGGCTAATTTTTATGGTCTCATCCAAGAGATGCTGGGCAGGGTGTCTGTTGGTATTAAAACTTTCCCCACCCATGGCACCAGTGGGCATTGCAAGTGTTCAGTCGCCCAGCTTTCCAAGGGGTGGGGGTGAAATTAAAAGACCCCCTACCACAAACACATCTTCTACCAAAGAAGGTCCTGAAGACACAACACCTCTTGGAACTAGGTCTAAATGACTGTTGAGGACCAAGGAAAGAGTATTAAGTCTTGTGTGGGAGATGTGGCCAGCCATATGGCCCCTGCAAGTCACTTGACATCCCTGCGACAAAGCTTGTTTACCTCCAAGGGGAGATTACAGTGGACTGTGAGTGTTCCCTATAGAAGTGGTTGTCAAGCACTTGGAACACTGTCTGGCATGTAACACATGCTGCATAGGTTTACAACAGAATAAGCCAGAGGGAGGGATGAAGAAAATTGAAGGCCATCCCTCCATCCAGCCACAAATGCATCAGCAGCAACTACAAGAGAGAAGAGAAAGACTTCAAGATGCTAAAGAAGCCGATGTTTCAGCGAAATTAAGATGGAGTTGAAGTGCCAGGGTTTAGGGCAGGCAGATCCTGTCCTTAGGAACCTAAGAGCCAATCTTGATGGTTAGCTTCACAGGGTTTGGAATCACCATGGAGACAAGGATCTGGGATGTCTCTGAGGGACGTCTTAGATTGGACTGAGTGAGGCAGGATGATCCACACTGATTATGGGAGGCACCGTTCCGAGGACTGGGCTTGGACATGAATGGAAAGGTGTAAGCCAGCTGGGCACTGGCATCCCTCAGCTTCCTGCCTGCAGATGTGATGTCACCAGTTGCCTCAGGCTCCTGCTGCCTTGCCTTCCCTGGCAAAACGGACTGTCCCCTCATTCCTGAAATCTAAATAAACCCTTTCGCCCTTATACTGGTCTAGCCAAGCATCTTCTCACTGCAAGGGGAAGCACAACTTATGCACATTCTTGGGGTGGGGAGTGAGTGCTGGGTGGACGTTCACCCTGGAGTTAAAGACAGAAGCAGAAATGGCAAGAGCTTTAACAGTGTCCCGCGGCAGGTCCTAGGTGGCAGAGCCAGGCCTTCTGGGAAAGTCTGTTTCTTGCTAGGTGGCCATAGACTCTGAGGGAGAGCAGTAGTGACTGGAGAGGGACAGACATGGAAGTGGCAGCTAGTATCAAACACAGGAGGGGTCACCCAGAGCCTGGGCACAAGAGAACAGAGAGGCGAGGGCCAGGGTTAAGAGGTTAAGAGGCACAGCTGGTTAAGGATGGGGAGCAGGAAACTGGCCCATGGATGCCGACATTTACAAGGAGGTCAGTAAGCACTGACATGTAGAGCAGGATAGAAGAACAGGACTCAGAAACACAATCGACATCTAACAACATCAGGAGTATGTGTCACCAGAAAATGGCTCAAGACAACATCTGGATATCTTGAGAAACAGAGCTTTGTGTGGCAGAGATAGATTCATGTGTGCAGTAAATCCATTTCCTGTCTCTCCTGATGGGAAACAAATGGAACCCTTTAATAACTAGAAGTTGAGTTGTAACTGTACCTGGTTATTGATATATGAGTAGAAATGGGGCCTCATTCCAGCCTGGTCCCCAAGGCTTCCTGTACCTTTTCTCCTATCAGCTGGGTGCAGACACACTTAGGGACCTTTGGATATTCTAGGGTATCAGGATGATCAAAGTCTGGTCTCTGATGTGATTGGAAAGTTCTGGAGGAATGCACAAACCACTTAAATACATTGTAACAAATCACTTGGATTTATGAATTTCTTTGGTAAATGAGTTTGTGTTACTTTAAGTAGCTGAAGTGTAGCTATGGGGAACAGGGTTAATCTAAGGTTAAGTTCCATGACATTTTGAGACCCTCCTTGATCTTGAGTAGCAATGGAAGCCCTCTCACATTTGGCCACCCCCCTGCAAGATGATTGGCTTAGTTCTTGAGCAACTGTGTTGAATTTTTACTATTAGAATAGCTTACGGGGATGTCCACGGTCGCACTAGCTGACAGCATTTAATGTGTTTGTAAACCCCGTGGAGACTGTGGGAGAAACTCGTAGTGTGCTAGGGTCTAATCAGTTTCTTGCAGTTAGGGTATGACAACAGAAGATGATGAAGGGACTTGACCCACAAAGGCGTCCCTCTCATTCAGGAAAAATTTCACCCTCAAGGGCCTAGTTGGTGACCATGAAGATAAAATACCAGATAGCACATGAAACCATGAGAAGCATGGTTACTTGAGACCTCATTTCAACAAAACCTAACACTTTTCAAACGTATGTGTTTGCATATAGGTGCTCATGTGTGTGAGCTTGGGAAGGCCAGAGGTCTATACTGAGTGTCTTCAGTTTTTCTCTGCCTTGTATTTTGTATTTTAGATTTGCACTGAATCTAAAAGTAGCTGGCAGTCGAGTCCCTGGCCTCCCGCCCTGGAGGTGCAGGCACGCTCTGATGTGCTTGGATGTCTAAAATGTGGGTCATGGGGGTCAACACAGATCCACAGCTTGCAATTTGTTGCTAGAACCATCTCTTCAGATCCTAGAAAACCTTTGAACCAAGGCTATTCATAAACTTCCCAGGCTCGGCCCTCGACAGTATAAATTTTGTTTATGTGCAGACTGGGTGCATTTTCCATAGAGACTTTAAGGTCTGGTGAAACTCATTCAGGGAACTCCAGCTCCTGGGATGTTGTGAGGACCCTATGACTCTCACTAACCACCACACTGATAGGTTGGAGGCAAGTGACTTCAGGACAACCAGGGACAGCCCTCAAGGGGGAAGCATCTGACATCAACTCATCCTGTTTCTAAAGTCAGGAGTGACATCAGCCAGGGTGGATAGGTGATACGCTTCCTAAGTGAGCCTTCTGTGAGAAGTTGGGGGACTGTGTCTGCTGGTAGTATGGTCTTAGGATGACCTCCCCTCCTGGTGAATTATGTTTCTGTGCTATACTGCCTTCTCTCTCTTCCGAATTTCAAAGTTCTTTTAATGGAAGTTCCATTTGTGTTTCTAAATTTATAGATTTTTTTTTTATGTCTTGTAAGTTCACTGCACTTTGTTTTTTTGCTTCCTCTAAACCTTTTTTAAATGCAGAGTCTGTGTTTAGCCAAAGGCAAGACCAGGGGAACAAGCTCCCTTTGCAACTTAGGAGTTTGCTGAGGACTCGGATGGACCATTTGTTTGGCTAAGACAAAATGGATTCTCCACCATTAATTCCAGTGCTCACTTATCACTTCCGATGGGTCTGAAAGCCCATGTCATCTGGTAGTCAGGAGGACAATGAGATAGTTGGAAACACAAGGCAGCCCTCCCCACTTCTAAGCTTTTGAGGGGTCTCTTGACCCTGACGCTGCTGTTGTGTGCATGTTTCCCCCTTTCCACGTCTCCACAGCATTTTGAAGCTATGCTTAGGTCTAATAGGTTAATCCGGAATGTCTTGGCTTGGCTGGGACCTGCAGTAGTGGACTGTGTGAGTCCACATTTCTTCAGGCACACACCTAGATTCTCGCCACACTGTTTTGTAAAGGGTGGCGAGACAGCTGACACAACAGTCCTCTGAGTTCACGGGTAACCTGGCCTCAGTCACCATTGTCCTGCCTCGCCATTGTCAGTCTCTATAGAATCTTGAAAGTTCAGCTTTAGGAATAAAGTGAGGATATAGATCCTTGAGTAGTCAAAGTACACTCTAGCTTACTGTCCCGTAAGAGAGCCTACAGCCTTTGGAAGGGATGTGGTTTAAATACTCTGAGGTCGTTCTAACGTGCTCTCGGACAGTAGATTCCAGCCCACTTACTGAACCTTTAGGATGCTAAGCTCCATGGCCATCTTTCTGTGTTCAGGCCTCAGAGCTGTGGCTGAGTCTCTGTGACCTAGAAGGAATTCCCAGCAAGTATCCTGCATATGCAGGAGCCCTACCCCTTAGTTCCCCGAAGCTCATCCCGGTTTTTCTCCAGGACACAGCCCTGTGATTATGGTTAACTCAGAATACTTGCAAGTTGTGTGGTCACCAAAAAGACCAAAGACCCAACTGAACTGAGTGACCTGACTTGATCTGTGATTTCCACGACATCACATTTGGGGCTGTCTGTCTCAGAAGGTGACAAGGATGGATGACATAGCAAGGTCCCATGCTCTGTGGTATAGACGGCATTGGAGTATTAAGTTAGGATGGCAGACACTGCTTCTCTACACCTAATGGTTTGTCCCCTGGGACAGATACTGACAATACAGAAGAAGATATGAAGCGCAGGGGTGGAGCGTGAGTCACGCTGGCCTGGTGGGAGGGAAACTGCGTGTTTCGTTGTTAACCAACCTCTGATGGAACCCAGCCTTATGACCAGGTGAATCTGGTCCTGGTCTGAGCCTCCATTGCTCACCTGTGCTTGGGTAGATGCTAGTCTCTCTGAGATCCACAGGGGTCTCAGCACACAGAGACATACACTTACATCCATGCACATGTATGCTCATACCCACAGGACATGGACACACCCACAAGTCAGTGTTCATAAATTCATGAATGTGTGCACATGTATAGAGACATAGTCAGGGGCACACATGTGTTCATATATGTTCGGATATACTTGCAAGTTCATGCACCACTCTCTCTTTGCTCAGAAGCACACACAAATGTACACAAGCTCTTACATGTATATATGTAGACATGTCTCTTGTCTACATGTAGACAAGACATGTAGTCTTGTCTCTTATGTATGCTCTCACCCACACGTGAACACATTTTTCTCTTCTCACAGACACAAACCACACACATCAAGGCCATTACTCTACACATCTATACTTCCAGGTATCAGTAACAGACAGGGCAGGAACTAATAAAGTTGTTTGAGGTCTTTCCCTAAGGATCCCCTGGCCTCTGGGTTAGTGCCCACAGGGCCCAATCTTTGATCTTCATGTAGATGCCTCTCTCAGGGAAAAAATGCCTTAGCTGAAAAGGTACTGAAGAAATGAAGGGGTTTCCAACCCCATAGGAAGAACAATATCAACCAACCAGACACCCCAGAGCTCCCAGGGACTAAAACACCAACCAAAGAGCACACATGGAGAGACCCATGGCTCCAGCCGCATATGTAACAGAGATGGCATAGTCTGGCATCAAAAGGAGGAGAGGCCCTTGGTCCTGTGAAGGCTCGTTTCCCAAGTGCAGGGGAATGCCAGGAGAATGAAGTGGGAGAGAGAGCATCTTCATAAAAGCAGGGGGAGGGCGGGATGGGATGGGGGGGTAAGGAGATAACGTTTGAAATATAAATACATAAAATATCCAATAAAAAATTCACAATAAAAAAAGGAAAGGCAAGGAAAAAAAAAGAGGACAGAGAGGAACTCTTCTACTCCCGTCTGCGAGAAAAATAAACTTAAGAAAACGTAAAGGACACATGCGCATCCTTCTGAATGTTTGTATACAGAACAGCATGCTCTTGTTTACTCTCAGTGGAGCCCTGTTGCCTCCCTAGGATTCCTGGTGGGCATACTCACCCATCAGATGAGAATCAAAGATACAGAGACTAACGTGCACATGCACGTACACACGAGCGTGCATGCACGGAAGATACGAACAGGGGAATGCTGTGTGGGACTCGGTGAGTCACGGCCATTTCCTGATCCTTGCCACTCTTGACCTGCTTTCACAGGTTCATGGAAAAGCTACTGAGGTCTTGGGTGGAGTGGGGGTCTTCACACCATGGTGAATAGCTGGGAACCCTCACTGATAGCTCCCAACCCTATTCCTGCTCAGACAGGGATGGATAAGGACTAGACACATCCCGTGTGTGCCACCATGGAGCTGTTCCCACAGTGTCACCCTGATGTCCTTCCTCATCAGAGCAGCATCCTATCAAAGCACTTGCGTTCTTTAATTTGATCTGACCACTAGTGCAAATGTCAGAGCCTCGTTTAATCGATATCGAGACTAAGGCTTAGAGGCTCATTTGCCCAAGCTCACCACAGGTAAGAGAGGAGGAAAGAGGGCCTGACTTATGTCACCTACAGCTAAATACAGTTCATTGGCTATGGTGGCAGAGAAATGACAGATAATGTCTAAAGACGGTCGGTTGGTAATCACGAGGACGGCTGCTCCGCTAAGCCCCCTGCAGCGTGTTACATAGGTCTACTGTATCAGTTTGCTTCATTCTTACAGTCTTACAAGACAGGTACATTTGTTACCCCCAGTAAACAACTGGGGAAGTCAAGTCCCTAAAGTTATGTGGCTTGCCAGAAGCCACATAGCCAGGGAAGGAAGAAGGAAACACTTTGGTCTGAGTATCCAGCTGTCCACGGCGTGTATGACACTCCCATTATGGACATTCACGCAAGACTTCACAACTGCCACAAGCTGCCACACACAACTCAGACAAGTTCGCCATGTGCTCCGTAACCTAAGAAAACCTAGAGACAGAATTAGTTCCAGGTCCCCAGAAAGAGAACTTTCCTTAGGCACTCCTGAGGTGCCCCGGTGTCATTTCTGATGTTTTAAAGATGACCATGGTGTCATAGTGGAGAAAAGAACCAGTTAGCTTGGGATGATGAGGTATTGCGAGACACCAGTGGCTAATGGCGAGGCGAGACATGGATGCCTCTGAGGTGCCCTAGTAGACTCCTCTGCCATGGCTGTAAGCAGAGGACTGACAGACCAAGGCTGCACTCTAAGAGGACAATGGTCACATGTTCCCAAGGCAGTACCCATCAGTGAGATCATGCAGAGGGACATCTTTCCTATGACAGATCAGAACTTCTCTTGGGGGGCACTTGAATGCAGGTGTCAAGGGGAACTCACACGGAAGCAACAGATGTTGCTTCTCTGCCCCCACTCCTCTTTGCTCCAGCACCAGGCATAGGTGCACAATGCTGTCAGACATTTAGGGCTGCTCTGGTTCCTTTCCAGACTCATACCCCGGGTCTAGCTTCCTGTAACCGTCCCAAGTCTTAGCATGCTCCCAGGACACAGGTTAAATACTCTCATGGCTCTAGGGCAATGCATAGGTTTGCTCTCCTTGAACAGGACCCAGGGGACAGAACTGCTTTGGCCTCAGAATCCCTCCAGAGCAGCATATGTCAACCTAGGGTACATGGGACCTGTAAAGCATTATGGGGGAAAAGTGAAAGGCGTGCTTCGAAGTTTCAGAAGTGAAGGTTGTGCTTGGTAAGATGTAGCCTCTCCTGAGTCCAAATGTGGACAGGATTCTCTCAAACTCAGTGACATGGGAAGTCAGTGTCATGGAGACTGTCAGGTTGGGTTTGCTGTCATTCTTAAGACCCACCGTTTCTGTCTGCACAGAGGCAGCTGTCTCTCTCTACCTTACCGACTCACATGGCTTCTTCATTGTCATTTCAATTCAAGACCACGACTGCCTAGGACATTCTTTTAACCTGATCCCGGGTGCCAGTATGGAAAATGGGGTTCACACGAGGAGTGAATTAGTGTGCCTCATTTCTAGTCACTCTTTTGCTGAGTACCAAATGGTTCTGCTGTAAAAAAAAATAGTATTTCTCCCAGTGAGCAAGTGGCTCGGCTGTGTTGAAAACCCTAGTGAGCAGCAGGACTGTGACCGCCCTTTATGAGCTGAATATGGATACTGACAGGGACATTTGTTTCTTGTGAGGTGTAGTCTGCCCAGAGGAGGTGAGGGTTCGGGGCCTGTATCTTTTGGAAGCCATGTTTGAACTGACACAAGATTACCACCAGTCAGCAATCACACAAGGAATTTCTACAGGACTTTGAGCCATGAAATCAAAGAGGAAAAGCTAGGTCTCCCCACTTAGGAACTGTGAGCAGAGAGATCCAAGTCAGACTTTTCAAATCCCAGGCCCTCTGTGAGCCGTGGAAATACAGCGTTCATTTATCTTTGGAGCCTTTGAAGTACAAGCCTCCCTCAGTTTAATGGCCCCAGCCAGAGAGGGGAGGGTGGGTGCCTTTTCCATTAAACAAACCCAAGTCCAAAAAGGCAAAAGTAGTGTTTCTAAACAAGTAGACATCGAGGTTTTGCTCACAAACATCCCTGGCAGGACTACTAATAGGACAGACACCTATGTCACCGTAATGGGGGATGGGCGGGAGAGGCAGCTCATGGGTTTCCAGCCTCTCTCTTCTAGTATCTAAGAGCACCTTGTTGAGAGATGAGATATGTGCCTTTCCTCTTGTGCATGTGTGAAGGGCGGGGAGAGAGACAGAGATAGAGAGAGAGACAGAGAGGAAGAGAAAGGAAGAGAGGAAGAGAGAGGAAGAGAGAGGAAGAGAGAGGAAGAGACAGAGAGAGTGACAGAGAGGAGAGACAGAGACAGAAAGAGACAGAGAAAGAGAAACACACAGAGAGAGACAGAAACAGAGAGAGACCGAGAGAGAGAGAGAGAGAGAGAGAGAGAGAGAGAGAGAGAGAGAGAGAGAGAGAGAGAGCTGAGAAGGGAGGATTGGGGAGAGGAGAGGAGAAAGAGAGGAAGAAAAGGAAAGGAAACGAAAAAGACTTTGCTGTGCAGTTTCTTCTCCTGCCTGACCCAATTATCAGATTTTGCATTTAAGTTTGAGACAGAAGATCAAACAGCAAGAGGCACTTTGTACTTCTGCCAGGAGACCATATGATATCTCTCAGCGACTCTCCTGCACGCCAGGAATACAGAACCATGCCTCTCAGCTGGGCCTGCATATGGTGCAATGTGTAAAGAAAGAAAAAAAAAGAAAGAAAAAGAAGAAAAGAGAGGGGGAGAAGAGAAAGAAAATAAAGGAAAAGAGCAAAATGTAAGTGACTGCCCTCAAGGACCGTGGCCAGGATTTTTAGCATTTTATCAGTTACAGAAGAAAAGGCACAATCTAATTATACCTCCCCACAAATAAGTCAAAAAAGCTGAGCGGGGACTGCGGGAAGGAGCGAGCCTGTGTCATGCTTACTCTGTAAAACTGATCATTTCGAGGGCTGTTTTTATGCCATACAGATCATGTTACAAGGTATGGATCGGATCCGTTCTGGCAGCGTCTGTGTGCGCTCGTCTGTGAATGGAAAGGGCTGGATGCTGGCGCTGAGCGTCTCTCTTCTGGGGCCTATGGCTTGTCTCCTGAGGACATTGCTGTAAGGGCGCACTACGCTCTGGGGCGGTGTGTGTGGGCAGAATGGGGCTTCTTGTCTTCATGAAGACAACTGCCTGGCAGAGATGCCTTGGGAAAGTCACTTCCTGGACCCAGGGACACAGGGAATTCTGACCTACACTACAAGGCTGTCGCATGTGGGACATGAGTTATAGTACAGTGTGACCCTCATGAACAACAGCAGAACCAGGTCGGCCTCCAAGCACATCTTTCCCCACACATCAATCCGCTTGAGCCTTATTAAAATTGAGCCCCACCTTTTTGCGAGCACAGATAGGACTGGGCAAGCTTTGGCTGCTGATGGTGAGACGGTCTCAGGCAGTCGCCATAACTCCTTCAAGGCTCCTGCTCACCTCCTCCACCCCATCCCGGCATCCGTCAGTGGTCCTGCTCTGTGCTCCATGACGGTCACGCATGGGCCTTGTTCTTGGTGTCTGTGTGCTCAGACACTCCTCCCGCTGATGGAAAAGCCCATTTTTCTACTATTACAGACCCATAGCTGGCTCATTAAAGAGAAAAAATAACAAAAACAAACAAACAAACAAACAAACAAACAAAACCCCTGAGTGCTTGTGGCAAGGTGTGAACAGTTAGGAGTCTAAATGCAGATAGTGTTTGCATCATTGTTGTAAATTCATTGTATATTCAGATTATGTCAAAATGCAAAGAGATAGCCAGAGATCGAAAGACTTCGATAATTCTGGATCTTGGTATCAGACTGGTCATGGACTGGCTTTTTGTAGACCGAGGTATGTGCATGTATGTATATCATATACATGCATGTATACATGTACATATATCATCTCTGTTTATATACATATACATGTACCTGTTCAATCACTGCAATCTTATAAAGTTGTATATTAAGTATTCATCACAATTGTATACATGAGGGCACAGGCTCAGAGAGATTAAATAAAAAGGAAGTCTTGGGCCAGTGAGATGTTTCAGTGAGATGTTAAGTTCCTGTCACCAAGCCCAATAACCCAAGTCTGATCCCTGGGCCCCACATGAAGGGAGAAACAATTTCTGCAAGTTGTCCTTCAACCTTCTCATGCACACCATGGTGTGTGTGTTCCTTCCCGAAACACATAAGTAAAGAAGTGTCATAAAAATAAAATGTAAAAAATATGTGTGCACTTGGGTGCCCTCTGAACTAACGCACAGTTGGGGGTGGGCTCCGTAACACAGTGTTGAGCTGTGAAGAAACGTGATACCGACTGTGCTTTTCCCAGAAAAGGATCCTAGCTGCCAATCAAAATCTAGACCTTGAGCGAGGCAGCACAGAGCTTGGCGTCCCTTAACTTCCTTTCATTGATTCTGAATAACGAATGAGCAACAAGAGGCTGAGATTTGGAGGTTTGTTAACTTCAGAATAATTGTAATCATAACAAAGTTGTTTTTTTTTTTTTCTTTAAATTTATCTTCAGATGGGGCAGGAGAGATGGCTCAGTGGTTAAGAGCATTTATTGATCGTGTGGAGAATGGGGGTCCAGTTCCCAGCAGATCTGCTTGCACAGGATGTACAGGCATGCACTCAGGCAAAATGGCCATCTACATAGAAATCCATCTTTAAAGAAGTTTAAGAAAGTATATTGTCTTACTATTATATCTAGAGAGAATAGTAACTTGTTTCTAGCTACTATTCTATTGGTATGAGGAGACATCATGACCAGTCCTGCTGATGGAAGGAAACATTAACTGGGGGCTTGCTCACGGTTTCGGAGGGTGAGTCTATGATCAACATGGGGGCAGGCAGGCGCGGTGCTGGAGCAGTAGCTGAGAGCTTACATCCTGGTCCACAGGTAGCACCACAGGTAGCACGAAGGGGGTTGTGGGGGGAGCCTGCTGTGGATTTTTGGAACCTCAGCTCAACCCCTCCCCCACATGCCCAGTGACACACTCCCTCCACACTTTTTTACATTTTGCAAATGGTCCGCCAGACGGGAACCAAGCATTCAGACATATAAATCTACGGGAGCCGTTCTCACTGAACCTTCCACATTCATCACCTGACTAATCATCGACCTAAGATTCGTCCATCTACCCATCCCTGAGTCCATCCACGCCCCACCCACCCTCCCACAGCTGCTTGTGTGGACCTCATGTCCTGTGCTCAAACACAGCTTTTGTTGAAGGGGAGGTGGGCGTCTTGTCTCGGCTGAGTTGAGGGAGAAGCTGCACATACCAGAGGTTAGAGCACAGTCAGCAAATGTGCAGGAGACAGGAAGATAAGAACCAGGGGCAGGGTAGGGAGGACGCACCTCTTCCTCGAGCGAGGTCCATGGTTGCAGCAACCAAACCTCAAGCACCACGTGCTCCACAGAACAAGTATAACGACACGGTGTGTGGTTCACCAGCACTTTATAAAGGGTTTCTGTGGCTGCCCAGATGAGGCAGCCACTGAGCCCATGGTCTCCCTTGAAAGAGTCACTTCTGGGACATCACTAATGACCCATTGCACGATGGTAGGATTCACTTACAGACCTTAATCTCCTAACTAAACTCATTAGCAGCCTGCTACTGAGCATCACGTGACACTTTTGTGTCTTGCTCCTTGGCTCTTTCTGTGCTTCAGTCACATTAATAACACCCAGATTAGTTCGTTTTCACTAGAAAAACTGGAAATGTCAATGTCCACTGCTTAGACTTCCAGATATTTATAACATACTGAATTAGAGAACCTGGTGTTGACCCCATGGGTCTGAAAGTCATATTTGTGTGTATGTGTTAATCTCTCTGTCTCTCTCTCTGTCTCTCTGTATCTTTGCCTCTCTGTCTCTGTCTGTCTCTGTCTCTGTCTCTCTCTGTCTCTCTCTGTCTCTCTCTCTCTCTCTCTCTCTCTGTGTGTGTGTGTGTGTGTGTGTGTGTGTGCGCGCGCGCGCGTGCGCGCGCGTGCGCGCGCGTGTATAAGGAAATGTCTATTTGGTTTTGGGCTCCACATCAATATTCTAGAACAAAAGATCTTCCAATTCCATCATAATTAAGTAAGTAGAAGTTCTTACTAGGCTCAGTGCCAAGAGGCCTCTGCATGTGAGATTGATTCTATTTACTGGTCCCTATTTGACCCTCTTTATTCTTTATATGAAGACAGTTTTCACACGCAAAGAGAAAACAAATGAAATATGCCAAAGCAAACACATGTTCCTAAAAAGAGTTGGGAATATATGTTTTGTTTCGTCCTTAGAGACATAAACCGTGTGGCCCCTTATCAAGGACGCTGGCTATTGGAAAGACTTCCACAGAGAGTCTATGGTGAAACTATAACATTACCCTCGATCAATCTTGTATAAAGCCAATGTTTATGCATTAGGCTTATTTATTATAGACTATAGACTTCAATGGCTAGTCAAGACATGAGTTTGTACTTAAAGGGAAAGTGGTCTGGGATTTTGTATTGATCAGTTGTGCAGAATGATGAGAATTCCCCTTGCTGCTGGTGAAGAGCAGACTGTGCGGGCATCCTTCACCAACCTTCCCTGGCTGTCTCACGTAGCTTCTGAGATTAAACCCATGGGTCAAAGAGCCTGGGGCTACCTTTGCCCCACTTCCCTTTCAACAGCTTTCTGGGTCCTGCCACTAAACACAACCTGAAGTTAGTGATTTGTCACTTAGAATTTCCTGAGCTCTTTCCTCAGACTTCCTAATTTAAATTTCCATAGGATGGTCAGACCTGGTACTTTTCATGAGGATCTCCAAACCAGTGTATCCCAGACTGAGTCCTGGTGTGGACAGATTTACTAGTTTGCTGGATGGAGGCCCCTTGATAGGCTTTCTTCCTAGGTCCCTTGGTGTAGATCTGTACAGAGGGAGGGCACAGATGTGAGAGGCTTCCATTCTTGTCCCCAGTGTCCTGCAAGATGTTCCCACTGTGGCACCTGTGACCATAGAGTGCACAGGTTGGTGCAGGTTTTGTTTGTGGGTGAAAAAGACAGACACATGGCCAGATGTCTGTATTTATAAGCTCCTTGACCTCACATACTCTCTCCAGGAATTGGATCCAGTAGAGTTGTTATGTGGGGAACATTTGTGTCTGGATTTTTACAGCACCACAAGGCTGAGCTATTTTTAATAAGCCATTCATTTTCCCTAGAAGCTTTCAATGTAATCAATGTCTTGTTGCAGAGTCAAGCCATCCTTTCCCGTGTTTCTGGACACTGGGCTGTAGAGGCATCTCCAGTGAGGAGCTCAGTCAACAAACTGAAAGCTTGAACCCAATCCCCAGAACCTACACAAATCATCAAGTGTGCTGGTATACATGTAATTCCAGCATTGGGGAAGTAAAGACATGCAGATTTAGGGCTTGCTGACTATCTAGCCTAGCCTACTTAGCTCCATGTCCCAGTGAGAGATCAATCAAGATGTGGTATCTCTGGAAGAGCGACACCAAAAGTTGGCCTCTGACTTCTATGCACACGCATGCGCACCTGTGTGAACACCCATCCTTTGTACACACTCCCAGGGAGGGAAAACTGGTGCTGTGTCAGCCCATGTGTGTGTGTGTTCCTAAAATTCATCTATGTCAGTGATGCTGAAGGCCTGGGTCCCAGCCTGGATTCTTCTCAGAATGACTTATGAGATGGAACTTTTAGAACAAGCCCATCTCCTGTTTTGGCTCATTGGCTTCATGTGCTTGGTGTTTCTTTGTCACTTAACTCATTGCAGAAGCGAAGCTGCTCAAGCCCCGGGCCTTCAGAGGCGGACCCAGAAGAGCATCCCTCAGTGCTTGCCGACCTGAGATGCCAGTGAAGCGGAGTCCACATTAACTCAAGATGTGCCCAAGCCCTGCCAAGGGAACACTTCTGAAAGTGGGGCAGACTTTGCATGAAACCTCATTTTCAAACTGAAACCATGAATTTAAAAAAAAAATAAAAAGGTGGTTCAGTGTGGTTTTTACTCAAAACCAGGTGAAGCTTTGTGGTTCAGCCAAGTTTTGACTTGAAGACAGAGAGGGCTCACTGTGTGTGGCTGGCTCTTATTTCAGTTTTCATGTTACATTTGGTTCTATTTCCCAGACCTGAAATATGAGGGTCATATGAGGGGTAGGACATGAATAAAATGAGGTTGGCATGAAGTGGGGTGCAGATGAAAGCAACCTCAGCTCTCTAGGACTGTGCTGCCCTTATGGGTTTCTGTCTGTCTCCTCTTTCCATACTCCTTGCAAGAACCTTCCAAATGATAGGCTTTTAAAATTATCATTAAAGAAAGAGAGCTATACACCATACAAAACAGCAAAGGTGACTGGACTCTCATTTATGCTAGTGAATCCATTGATAAATCTGCTTTTGTAACTCAGTTATTGAAAGCTTGGAAGAAAACATTTTAATGCAATGGGCCTTGTCTTCACCCGTGCCCAAGGTTCTGTGCCGTAAATGGCTGCTCTGAAGCACGCACATGAACTTGCCACATTCTTAGAGTGAGTTGTGATAGTGTGCAGACGAGGAGGCTAAGTTCTTAGGAGCTGGACGGCGGCTTGTCCATGCACTAAGAGAGAAAGCACACAAGCATAATATGGGATAACACCCCTTATCTGAGATACTTGGAAGCAAAAGTGTTTTGGATTTCAGGATTCTTTATATTTAGAGGATTTGCATAAATATAATGAAGTAATATCCAGGACTAACTTAAGACCCACATCTAAGCCTGAATTTTACTCATCTCTCCTTGTATACACAGGCTAACAGTAATCTCATTTTTTTTTGCCTTAGTATTTCTATTGCTATGAAAAATATACCCGACCAAAGGTGACTTTGAGGAGAAAAGGGTTTATTCAGCTTACAGTTCCAAGTTACAGTCTGTCATTTTGAGTAGTCCAAGGTAGGAACCCAAGCAGCTAGTCATGCCACATCAATAGTTATGAGAAAAGAGAGAAAATATATATTTTTGATGTCTGCCGTCATCTAGCTTTCTCCTGTCTTACACAGTTCAGAACCCCCCTGCCTAGGGAATGGTGCCACCCAGAGTGGTTGACATCAGTTACCAATCAAGACAATTCCACGCAGACATGCTCAGAGGCCAACCTGATCTAGAGTTTCTCAACCAAGGGTGTCTTCTCAGGTGATTCTAGGTGGTGGGAAGTTGACAAATCCTAAACGCCACAATGCAATATTTTCCAGATTCATGCATTTTGATTCAGTAAATATCTGGAGTTTTCACATAAGACAGTGCAGGGCTCTACAATATTGGATTGGGAGCATTTCAGATTTTTCAGACTGTTGATCTACCTACACTAAATAGATTACCAGTTGGTCTTCAGTAGAGAAAAATTCCTCCAGATTTTGCCCTCATTCCTTCTATTTCCCAAATTTCTGTCCCACAGAAACTTAACTTGTGAAGCAAACCACAAGATTTTGCAATGTAACATCTGGGTAAGGACTGCCGAGTAACCGGGGCTCTTTGACAGGAAGCTCTGTGGGGAATAGGGTACTGGGACAAAAGAGGGAAAAAGAGGAGAGGGGAGAGAAGACCAGGAGAGGAGAGGCCATTTCTGGGTTTGAAGGCAGGTAAGTGGAGATGGTAGATACTGAAAACATCTTTGTAAGACAGTAACATTTGGGGCTCTGAAGAAGGAAGTGTCTTGCAGTCCATGAAGAGGAAAGACAGTCTTGGAAGAGACATGAGTTGGGAAAGGCAGGATGTGAAGAGGTGCCACAGTAGAGCATTTATAGTGAGGAATTGTAGAAAGTGATATTTGTAAGATAATTTCATCCTAAATCACAAGGGATCTACTAAGTATTCCAAAAGCATAAACACCCATGTTTTCTATTAAGATGTATTTTAACTTTGAAAATGAAGTAAAATATTGGAAAAGCTACAGGATCCCCTACTCTCCCCAAAGATCAACCGTTCATTATTCTTAGGGACGGAGATTTGGTTGACATCAGGACAATAGACGGGAGTGTTGTTATTTTTCAATAACCTCCAGTTTGGAGACTTATTTATTTGAAATGCTACTCATTTCGTATGCACACTAAAGAAGCAGTCACTGAAACCCATCTCTAATCTTTGTTTTTGATCTGAGGATATAAGTTCTGAGCAAATTGACAATCTGGTCAATTTGGTCAAGTCACTGACCCCCATCCTGTTAGTCAAAGTTCTAATCTGATGGTTCATCATGCCCAAACTATTGCTAGCTGCTTCCCTGGGAAGAAGAGCTGAGATGCAACACCTAAATGAACTTTGACCCATCATTACAACATAGGCATTCGAGAGTTGGTGTAGTTAGGTATTTGCTATGGGTTTTGAGAGACATAACTTTACACTTGGATAAGACACTGCACTCAGTAAAGATGCAGGACCATAAACCTATAACTGCATAGCCTTGGATTCAGTGTCTGTCTTTGACCAATATCCACATGTGACCCAGTTATGGAAGAGATGCTACCAGCTCATTTACTCTATAGTTTTGCTGTGAGTCCATGAGGCAACACAGGAAATGTCCAGCATCTCCCTGGTCTAGGGAACACCTTACACTGATGTGTGCTCTGCAGAGACGTTCACACTACGCAGGGACTTACTGTGGATGGGATTTCCCCTCTGCTGGTCTCCTACAGAATTCTATGTGGGTTGATGAGGGGAAATGTTACTGTATATAAAAGTGACAGACATGGCTGTCTTCTCACTTTGACTGACTACCCTTAGGTATAGAACGAAAACCCCATTCTTATTTATACTTTTGTCAGGAGGAAACAAAATACTGCCAAACCTAAGGATTTCTTTTTAAACCCGAGTAACAAGGTACCTGGGCAAGCATTAGTATTTTGAAAGAAGACTGGTTTACTTTTGGTTTATATGTATGGGGTGTTTTATCTGCCTAATGTCTCTGCATAACTTTTGTAGAGTGCCCATTGAAGGCCAGGAGAAGTCACATCCCTTGGAACTGGAGTCACAGACAATTGGGAGTAACCATGTGCTGGGAATGGAACGTGGGTCCTTGGGAAGAGCAACTGGTGCCCCAATCACTAAGCAATCTCTCCAGCCTTGAGCATCATCTTGTTTTGTCTTGTCTTGTCACGTGTCTGGCACAGCTTCATGTCTTTCAGAACTGCATCTCCCTGGTTGGAAAGGTCCGACCTTCTTTTCCCCTGATGTTTGCTGTTCACTTGTGAGCCAGATCCAGGCAACAAAATCTAAGCATTCATGAACAGCAGTAGAAATCGCTTAAAGGGCAGACAGAACTCTCTGCCAGCTCTGATAAACAGTGAGTTGCGCTATTATTTAAATCTCTGTCTGCTTGAAAACTCATTTTTCATGTACAGAGACATGTTCTCCTGAGCCACCTGGATGAAACATTTAAAAAGAGAGAAACATGTTTCGGTGACCTCAGAGTCTCCCTTGCCAGAATTTTCAGACAGAACAGGACTTCTGTCTGTGCTGAACCCAGGCAGGCTCCTTGTATTCCAGAAGACAAATTACCATTCTGTGTATTGGTCAGAATTTTGTCCTCCTGGACTGAGCTTGCAGTTCTGAGATCTTCAGCCATGCATGGATAACTGGAGCTGCTGAGGGTCAGGACCATTGCTTATAATCTGGGACGTCTCCTGTGACCCTACAACCTCAGAGATGACAGAAGATTCCAGAATCTCTGCTTGGAGACATGCTCCAAGCTTTATTTATATACTAGAGAACCCTCTCAAGTCTTTCCTGTAAGTCACTGTGTTACTGGTTAATTTTTTTTTTCTGTTTGTTTGCAGAGGTTGATAATCCAGAGGCTAATGCCAAGCATTCTGCATAATTACAACTCTCAGCCATCTTTACTGAGAAAAGTCTGCACTGTGTCCAGCCAAGTGATTTATTGGGGAAATGACACAGGTACGTTTGTGGCGTGGAGGTGATGATTTATTTCACACAGACCTGGACAAATAGATGTTAATATCAAACCACCAGACCAACATCCAGTCTGCCTGGAGGTAGATATATGGGTCACTGTATGGCTGCCTTCCCTGACTGTGTGCTGTGTATCTGTTCCCTAGTATTTTGATTACCTTCCCTGAAGATATATGGAGTAACAGGTCACTTAATAACAGGGATATGCTTTGAGATATGTGCTGTTAGGAAATCTCATTCTTGAGCGAGTGTCATAGGGTGTAGTTATACGAGCCAAGACAGATTTGGCATTGTTGGCTAATACAGGACCTCAAGAGACCATCATTATACACATGTGATCTACTGTTTACTGAAACATGGCTAGATATCACATAATCCTCCATCATCCGGTAATCCATTCAACATCGACATCTGGTTTCAGGTCCCATCTGTTCTGAAGTTCATTTGATCATGGTCTGATGATGTGTTTTAGTGGCATAAAAATGGAAGTTTTAAAAAGGTGGATGGAATTGATGTTTGCAACCCTTTCTCATCTTGCTCCCCAAACAATAGAATAGAGAGAGGAGGGGCAGAACGGAGAGTGGGGAGAGAGAGAGAGAGAGAGAGAGAGAGAGAGAGAGAGAGAGAGAGAGAGAGGAGCAGGCTCCCTGTCCTAAGCCCTGTTCTGCCTCTGACAGCGCCTGGCCTAGGGTTCTACTTATGCTGGGATAGGATTACAATACGTATTTAGCACGTAGTCAGATGCATTGAGTTGGCGCACGTGAAGCATTAGCACTCACACTGTGCAATGTCTGAACAACATTTATGATTCTGAGCATCACTCTGACCTTAGCGTCACTACTGAGGAAGGCTTTGGTCCTCTCTGGACATAGCTCTTCTTCTGTGGTCTGAAGGTCAAGTGCTGAAACCACCTATCGATATGATTTTGCTGCTACGTAAGATCTCACGTAGCCACCTAGGGAAAGCCACACAAAGGAAGAGACCAAAATATATCGAGGCATCTATGCAAGCCCGTGGCTGCTTGTCCTTTAGCTGGTGTTGTCCTGGGAATTCTGCCTTTAAAGATATGATGGGGAGGTAGTTGGTTCATGTCATAACTGGCACATCGAAACAGTACTTGTTTCTAAAAAGCCATTTCAAATCGAGTTTGGCCCATGGTCTTACGTTGTCCTGCCTCATGTCTGCCTGCCTTACAGTATCACTATCAATGTGATCATATGATGGGACATAAGGTGAGCATCTGCATTGTCTACTTGACGGCTTTCAGAGTCACTGTGGAGCGGTTATCTACACGAGTGCGTCATTCGTCTCTTTGCGTCTGGACCGTGGACACGAGGCCACCAACTGCCTTTAGCTTCAGCCACCGTGGCTTTCTGTCTTGACGGATTGCACCTTTAAACTATGAGCCCAAGTAGACCCTCCCACGGATGCTTTGGTCATATCTTTCACAGCAATGAGAAAAGTAAATAGTGCAGCCACTGAGAAAAGCCTAGAAGTAAAGACTTAGCCAGGCAGATGTCATTACCACTGAGGTTTTCTTGTGGGGCCATCTCTGTTATCCCGAGAGAAACAGTTTCTCTGTTACTGACGGAAAGTTAAGTCTCCCTCAAAGAAAACCTCCTTTCCAGAAACTCCAAACAAGAAAAAAGTATCAGACTGCGCGATGCTGTGTCAACCAGCAGCCTGTTCCAAAAATTTGTTTTCTTCATGGCTCATAGTGGCAGATAAAACTTACATGGAAAAATGGACAGGCAGAAGTGGAAAATGGGACACAGAACCTGGAATCGTCAGCTTCAAAGTCAATTTGTTTCATTTTGGCTGAGCCCAGGAATAACTTGAGGTTAACAAGGAAATATTTCTACTGGAAAGATCAGCTACGATTAGGTCACCAACTCAGAAAAGACGTAGGCGGAAATTTAAGCACCAGCTCTATCATTAGGAAGGTGCCCCGTCAGCAGGACTGTCGGCGATGAATATGATGACAGAGCTAAAATATCAAAGGAGAATATGAGGAGGCTTCGGAAGAGGCCCCCACACCTCACATGCACAGCCGCCCTGGTTCCAAACATGGAGAAGGGGCAGAAATCACACCTTGGAGGACTTGGTTTGAACTTCTGGCTTTCTACACCAGTCTGAAATGAGAAAAGGCTGCAAAGGCGATGGTTTTGATTCTGACGGTGGTGAAAGTGTTACCGTTTTGGATACTGAGAGGTGCTAATTTTATTTTGAGATCATACTGAAAAATGAACAGACTTAACAAAGGGAGTTTGCAAGCTTACCTAAAACAGTAGACCCTGTTCAAAATAAGGACCCAGGAAGCAGGGAGCCAGGAAGCAGGGGGCTGGCTCTACTTGATAAAATCCTTTCTGTACAAACCTGAGAACCCCAGGTCAATTCCTTGCACCCGAGTCAAGTATGATGCACATAACCTCACGCTGCGGTGGACACCTGAGATCCTAATCCTGGGTAGGTGGAGACAGGAGGGGCGAACAGCAAGTTCCAGGCCTCTCTGAGAAAGCCAGCTTCAATCACACACCTACAAGTGCACACACACACACACACACACACACACACACTCACACGATACATGGTTTTCAAGGGACACATGTAGACAGTAGTGAAAGAATGAAGACTTGGGGAAGTCGAGCATTAGTGCGGAGCCAACACGGGTTTCTTTTCTCTTGGATATTTACCAGAGAGTCTGAAAAAACTTTGTTATTAATTTGATGTGTATTTTCTATGTTGCTTGAGGGTTCACTAAGACTTTGCTAAGATTTAGACCCACCTAAGCCATGGAATTTGGGAGATTTTTTTTTCTTTTTCTTTTTTGCTTTGCTAAACACTGGAATCTTATAAGAGATTTTACTTGACAATCCATCTATCCACTTGGTTTAATTGTTCACATATCCAAACAGGCCTGTCAATGGGCTTCTTCTCCCCCTTTCCATAGGAGGCTGGCTTGGGTTATACAACGACTCTATCTCTTCAGCAACGCAAACTTTCTGAGACGTGTGCTTTGGGTGTGCACAGCCTCAGGGTCACGGGCATAGCAAGGTTCTCTATGGAGTCTCTTTTCTTCAAAAGGGGCTGATGCCGGGTCAGACTTCCTAAAGAGCCGGTCCTACCATAGCTGTCCAAGAATCCTGCTGCTGGAAAGTGAGGTGGGGCTCCCAGGGCAGGTGGTTTGGGCCATGTCAAGCAGTGGAAGGCCACAGGAGGTTCCTCTGCTTCTTCTGCTTGGTTCTTTTCGTCAGATGTCTGAATGAATGTACAACCCTAACTCCAATTTTCTACATCTTTTCTCTTTCAGAAAAAATTACATCCACCAATTTCTTATTTCCTGTTCAATGATGAAATATTGTCGAACCCAGTCTTATGCAGGTAACATAGTTGCAATCAGCTCACAGCGCCTGTGCTATAGCCTTTCTCATGACACAGTCTCTTCTGCTACATACTAGGCACACATTTCTAGGAATGGACTGTTAACTCCAACCTCCTTATTTTGCTATCATTTCTTTCACATGCTAACTCAAGCAAAGAAGGCTGCCTGTTACAGGAGGATAGCTCAGATCAGCCAGAGTTCAATTATAAAGTCAGAAGGTGTGTGTGTGTGTCTGTCTGTCTGTGTGTCTGTGCATGTGTGTCATGTGGAGTGGGTGATCAGATCTAATGAACCCTTAGAATCTCACAGTCAGCCATATAGTTTATCCGTGGGAGAGACCCCATTGCCTTGGTTTTAACTCTGGTGTCGACAGAGGAACAATGGTCAGAGTTTAACCAACCTTTCAGAGCAAGGGCTAGGAGGAGGGCGAGAATGAAGATGAAGACCTGAAGGAACAGCAGAGGCAGAAAGGAGATGTTTCCAGACCAGAGAAATGCCTATCTGGTGGAGGAAATCCAGGAGAGGAAAAGAAAGGCAGGAGAAAAGGTGTGAAGAGAAAGTAGGAAGCAGGGGACTCTGGAAAATAGAGCCCATGGAGGGCATGTCCCTGAGAGATGGACCACAGCCATGACGGAATCAGCAGTGCTCTCTTCAGTCCTGCTACTCTTCATGAGAAGGCTCTTCCCAGAGGTAGCTCTTCTTGGAGATGGGGGTTGGGTGCAGCCCAAGGCCAGTTTTGGAAACATTCCTAGAAGTAAAGCATGGTGGGGGAGCCAGAGCGGGGTGTCCTGGGTGCACAAGTTAAACCGGAGCCACAGTTGCATCCAAGTTGTTTTGTGATTCCATCAATTCCCAGAGGACTGAGTCAGGCAAGAGAGGAAGTGGTTGCTCTTGCACACACACACACTCACACACACACACATACACATCCACATACATATACACTCACACACACACACACACACACACACACACACACACACATACACACACACACACTCGAGCTCGTGCACAAAAGCAGTTTGCAGCACCCATTCTGACTGAATCGTCCAAGGTCGAGACGTCTGAGGGAGGATGGATAAAGCTGGTTAGTAGGGACAGTCATAGGAAAGTCTTTTGTCCTTACAGAGTCCTACCCCCGGCTCATGGCAGATTCATGGAGCAGGAAGCTGACGTTGGGTAGGTGGGAAAACTTTTGTCCTGTGGCCAAGATCAGGGTCCAGGACCGTCATGGCTAGATAAGGAGGATCACAGGGTGCCGACCGTGGAGACCAGCAGTCAGCCCACAAGGATGGTGAGCACAGTCGGCAGGAGTGAGGAAGGGAGATGAGTGTGAGAGGAGGAACATTCCAGAACACAATCTCTTAGAGACAGTACCGCATCTGCTCTGAAAGCTGTTAGTCTGTGACGTTCCAAGGACAGCCACACTCTCACCCGCCCCGTCCTACCCTGGTTTTAAATGTTGGAAGAAGGTGGGAGCGTCTCAGTGTCCTATAGGGCTCCCAAGCTCATCCTCAGTGGGTTGGTTGCCCTTCTTGGCAGGCGGAAATTGTCTCACCCCTGTGCTATTAGATTGCAGCCATTTTGACCCATCCAGCATTTCCTTTTACAACATGGCCTTGGGTGTGATTTGTTCTGAAAGGGTCTGTTGTTCTCTCTTAGCAAACCCTTCGGATCCACCACTTAGGCCCTTGGATCCTTGTCTTCCCAGGATGCACTATGTCAACTTCCACTGCTCTTTCCTTCATGTCCCATCATGCCCCTGGTCATTTACCGAAGGCTGACACAGCTTCATCATAAAAGGGGGAAGGTCAAGATTTGGCACCAAGTACCGTCATGTAGCCAGGGTAAGTGGTTCCAAAACTGAGACTAGCAACTGTTAACGCCAAAAGACGGATGCAGGAGAGCTCATGTATGATATAGCAAGAGAGTTGGGGTCCTTGCCATCTCCCAATATTCAGGTCTTGGCTTAAGACTCCTTGTAGAATAAGCTCTCTGTGGATGCGGTGAGCTAGGCAGCAGTCACAGGGCTTGAGATCATGCTAAAGTCAAATGACCAGTGTCCTTTCTGGAGAGGAGACCCGTGGTGCTTCAAGGGAAGGTACGTCATGAAGACAGGAACAAGGCCTACAATCATGCATCTAGAATTCAAACGAGGCATGTCAAGGGCTGTCTGGACCCAGACCTGTGAAGCAGTAAGGGGGGGGGAGTTCTCTACTGGAGAAGTGCAGCCTATGATCTGGAACTTCCACACCCAAGAACTGTGAGGGAACACATTTCTGTTATTTTCAAACACCCTACAGAGGTGATCTGTTACAGCAGCCCATGAAGAACCTGGTCACCCAGTTTTTCCCTGCCTATTCAGGAAGCCCCACCCATTGGACAACACTGTCCCTGAAGCTAGTCCCAATGCTATGAGCATGATTTAAAGGCCTGGGAAGGCTTCATGCCCAGGTAAGTGTGTTTCTTGGGCCTGCCCTCCTCATTACTTCCATCTGTGTTCCTTTGAACTTCAATCAATGGCTGAACCCAGAAGGCTGTTTTGACTGCTGGCTTCTAAACTCCCCACTGTGTGGTTTTTGGGTCAGACAGTCAGGCTTACTTCTGTGAATCATCACCCAAAGATTCAATTAGCTCTGGCTTCATCCACCTTGTGGCCAGGCCTTTGGGGACTTAGGGAGAGCAGGAATCATTTAGGCAATGGCTGAGGAAAGCCAGGCATACCAGGGGCTCAAGGCGCTGACACAGACAGGGAGCAGGGAGATTAGGGTGTTGGGACAGCAGGGAAGAGTGAAGTCACTGGAGCTCAGGGGCTGGCCCAGGCACAGCTGCTGATTTCTGGGGGAGAGGAAGAGAAGGGGCTTTGCTGTGTGAGGGAGACAGAGGCCGGAGTCAATGGGAGGTGAGACACATGTTAGCGACACAGTTTCTCCAAGACAGAGACTGAAGCCCAGGCGCAGGTCTCCTGGGATACAAATGACTATGAAGCTTCCTTTGAAGTATGACATCATTAAGAAAAATTCACATAAAACCAAAAAGGGAGAAGAGAGGGAGGGAGGGGAAGAAGGAGGAGGGAGGGGGAGGAGGGAGGGAGGAGGAGCAGGAGGGAGGGGGAAAAAGAGAGAGGGAGGGGGAGAAGGAGGGAGGGAGGGGAGAAGGAGGGAGGGAGGGGAGAAGGAGGGAGGGAGGGGAGAAGGAGGGAGGGAGGGGAGAAGGAGGGAGGGAGGGGAGAAGGAGGGAGGGAGGGGAGAAGGAGGGAGGGAGGGGAGAAGGAGGGAGGGAGGGGAGAAGGAGGGAGGGAGGGGAGAAGGAGGGAGGGAGACTGATTTTATCTTAACAGAAGGTAACAAAGAATAAACAGAGCTGCTTAGGATTTTCAGCAAAAAGCAGGAATTCACTTAAATTCGTCACAACGAAAAGGTCAAACAAATGAGCCAACGAATGAGCAGCAGGGTTTCGTGGGGGCCTGGAAGGTGCTGTACTGTGGTCCATGAGGCAGGGCCTTAAGCACCACCTCACGATCCAGTCTGAGAAATGGCTTGCATACAGGGGTGGCCCTGAACTCGAAGACCAGGGTTTGGTTTCTGTTGGGATGGGAGGGTTTTTGCTACCCTCTTCTGCTCTGGCAGGAGTTTCCCAGTGTGCTCCAGGAAGTACTGGTCAGGAACTGACTGGAATTCTCTAAGCCAGAACAGTTGAGCACAGATGTGCAAAGATGATCCCTGGCTGAGTCTGGATTCCAGTCGTCCTTGAATCCCACTGACTCCTGCCGGTCCAAGTCCATTGTACTTCACACTGTGACATCACCCACTGCCTTCAGAGTGTTCCTGCACCTGGCTATGGGACCTCCCCTTTCTTTCCTGGCCACCACGATCCTCCTGTCTAGCCCCCAAGTCCTGCTGAGAGACCACCTACACCAAGAGACTGAGACCTGTGGTTCGTGATTTCTACAGAGGACCAATTTTCTACTTTTCTCTTGGCTGTACAGCTAAGAGATGGGAATTCAACATCCTGTGGTGATTTGTTTTCAGATAGACTTCTCCCACACCGACCGTGTGTGGTCATGCCTTTGACACTCTGTATGTAGTTGGGTGTGTGAAGGGATGCCCTGTTCTCATCTAGTAGCTGACCATAGCAAAGCACCTTCCAGACAAGAACCTAATGTAGTGCTTGGGGACCTTACACTCCATTTGGGATAACCTCTTAGTTCATACTAAGGTGTGAGAGGCTGATATTTTCGCTAATCCTGCTGTAAGTGGAAGCTCCGGCGAATCAGGACAAACGCCAAGCACCCAGGCGACGTTCCAGTGGTTGGAGGTGGCTAACTGGCATCTCGATTTCTCACACAAAAACAAAACAACAATAACAACAACAAACAACACGTGATTCCCATGGGTGACCTGCTGTGGTTCCAAGGAGAGGTTAGAAAGCGTGATTATAGGTCACACTCCATGTAGGTAACACATTACAGGAGGCCATGTACCAGTGACAGATATGTGACAATTTCAGATAGTAAAGTCCACTTTCCAAAAGATGATGGGAAAATCTAACAAGACAACGCTCGCACGTGGAGTGACCCTTGGCCATGTGATGGTCACATGCTCAGACACATGTCCTCTTAGCATTCTTGGTTCACGCTCAGCCAGCTGTCAGACTGTCCAGCTGGGGTTACGGGGCAGGCAGGCCAACTTGTGTCCAGAGGGGCCTTTACCAGAAACAAGTTTGGTTTCTTCACCTCAGGTCTGGCAATAAAAAGGATGGTTCTGCAGGCAGCCTGCTCTGACCTGGGCAGGAGGGAACACAGAGATGCCTGGTACCCAGCTTCTAGGGGCGTTGGCAGCGGAGCCCAGTGTGCCGCAAAAGGACCATGTTTTCTTTTCCCTACCTGGAAGAGCCAAGGGAAGTATAGGGGCTTGGAGGAGAGGTGCTGTCTATTCCATGCCTGTGTGCTTCTTTGGGAAGGAGACACATGCTAGTTCTGGGGCTCGGCAAGCCTCCAGGGACCCAAGTGAACTTCCCAAATAGAACCTTGGTGTCTCAGTGGCTGTGACTCATAAATGGAGATGGTATTAAATGAATGCACAGGGACTCAGTAACCAGGAGGAATGATGTAGACACAGGTCATATTAAAGATGGATAATAAAAAGCATGGCTTTAAAAGAACAATCTTGGGGTGATCAGGGACTTGAAAGGCAAACAAAACTGCCCTGAGGGTTACCTGTCCTTCAGTGACTTTCCATTGGAGTTGCCTCCTCAGAGTTTTCTGAGCCAGGACAGGAGCCTAGGGGAGGTGGTTTTCTGTGCTAGCTTCAGGTTCTCTTTCTCCCCTTCTGTCTCTCTGTCTCTGTCTCTGTGTTTGACTCTGTCTATCTCTGTCTCTGTCTATCTCTGTCTGTCTCTGTGTTTGTCTCTGTCTCTCTGTCTCTATCTGTTTCTGTGTTTGTCTCAGTCTATCTCTGTCCCTCTGTCTTTGTCTCTGCCCACCCCCCCCCCTCTCTCTCTCTCTCTTTCTCCTGACGTAAAGGCCCAGCGATAAAGTCCATGCTTCAACTACTTCCTTGTCACCCCCTGGGATTTTGGGATTCTCTTCTCTCGAATATTTCTAAACCATGACTTTTCTCCTGTCCTTTGGAGACAGGCAAGTGGCTTTGGGGGAAGCCATAGTTTCTGGAGTGGCTGACCACAGATGACTCTCCATAGCTCTGTTAGTCCACAAACAAGGAAGGCTACTTCCTCTGCAGA
The DNA here is from genome assembly GCF_963924665.1 of Micromys minutus. Classification (NCBI taxonomy): domain Eukaryota; kingdom Metazoa; phylum Chordata; class Mammalia; order Rodentia; family Muridae; genus Micromys; species Micromys minutus. The sequence continues at coordinate 4,059,291 of NC_137976.1, read as the reverse complement.
GAGGAGAAAGCGCAGGTCATGTAAGTGATCCCAGGGATCAAACAAAACAGGGAACTCATTTCGACAGTTGTGGGATTATTTCAGGGTTCCAAAACATTCCAGGAAGGGAGGTGCTTTCTTTACAGTGGCAATTCCAGAATAAAACTGCTGAAGAAATTTTATAAGCATTTACTCAGACTGTCAAGCACCTCGCTGACATGGGTGGTTTGTTTTGTTTTTCTAATAGTAAAGACTTAGATGCTGATGTTTTTGCATGAACCAGGAACTGACCCCAGCACCCTGTGCGCACTGACTGTTCTACCGCTATGTCTCTGCCTAATTAGCCCAATTATCTGCCACTCACAGCTTAATTAGCCAATCGTTGCAAGCCACCTCAGAAAAACGGGGATAATCTTCAGTCTGGATATGGCTGGTCACCTCTGCTCTTGTCTGCCCTGAGCTCTCAGCCAGGTCTGGGCCAGAGGCTGCCTGAGATTGTGACTTGTCCCCAGCCTTGCCCATGAACAAATTGTAGGAAGCACAGGGCAGCATAAGTGAGCTCTGGGCTGGTACCAGGTGGCCTTGGGGCTGGAAAGGATGTTTGACCACGTGAGGTGCACAGCAGGCTCTGGGAGAGCTGTGTGGGGAGGAGGAGGGACAGGTTCCTGAGCCTGGATAGGGACCACAACTTCCCAGGGACTGACACACCGCACCCCACCCTTCCCAGCAGACTTGCAGCTCTTCCAGCTGTGACCACAAAGGGTGGGACTGAATGGCCTGGGAACCAACTTCTTATTGGTTTTGGTAAATTCAAATGAAAGGCTGAGTAACACACTGGCATCATCATAGGAAGTTATACTACAGAGCCGGGAATAGAGCTCTGTGGTAAAATGCTTGCTAGCATGTATGAGGTCCTGTGTTCTATTCCAGCACCACCCAGATGCAGACAGACAGACAGACAGACATGCCTGTATCATAGTCTCACATGCACATGTACACACACACACACACACACACACATACACACACACACACACACACACACACACCCCAGTAGTAATCACAGCTTTCATTGAGGGGGTGACCCTGTCTCACTGAAAGATTGGTACTAGTTACTTTCTTGGGTATAATTTGAGATTTAAATGCTGTAATTTTCTTGTTCCCTGCTATCATGCTGTTTATAGGACAGGGCATTGGGAGCTAATGGTTTTCTTTTTTCCCCCTCCTCTTTATTCTTTCTGTGCTCTCTGTTTGTCTCTTGGGATGCCCACACTGGGGCCAAGGGACCCATGTTCTGTGTCTGTCACCGCCCCCCTGCCCGCACTGATGCCCTGAAGATACCCCTGCCCTTATCCAGGCAGGGTTCTTCTTCAAAAGTTTGAACATGGGGAATTTCAAAAATTTGAACATGTCTGTTTGATGCTTCTGCATCCAAACACAGGGACAGAAGATCACGCAACGTCAGGCCAGGAAGAGTGGACCTGTCGATGTGTCCCTCGAGAGTGGGCTGGAACTGTCCCAGATAGTGCCATCTTTGAGCTCCTTCAAGTATCAGGCTCCCCTAAAGCAGGTCTGAGCTCTGATTCAGTCCCCCAGCTTAATTGTGGGGTTCAGACAGGATTGTCTAGGGGAGAGGAAGGGAGCCTGGTTGAGGGAACAGACAGAAAAGCCAGAGGTGGGATGCAGAAGAGGCCATGGGAGAAAAGGAAGGCTATCTCTGGGAGAGCTGGGGTGTGTCTTCATCCTGTCCAAGGTCTAAGACCGCAGACGTCCCTTCACAGTGCCTGTCACATCACATGTCTGGCCTTTGGTGACTCTTTCTCAAGCACGGTGGACATGTTTATGAAGTAGACCACAAGCTTCTGGCGGCCCATGGGGAAGGTGAAGATGAGGGCAGAACCTTTGGCCTAAAACAGACTTCCTGGCATAGTGCTGACACTAAATAACAGCTACCTTAAATAAAAATCAAACCCAAACTCTTTCCCCCTTCCGGGCTGTCTGAGCGGACCCCACCTCACCTTAGAGTGTTCCTTGTCACAGTCTGTGGGGGTGGGGTGGGGGGGCCGAAAAACCTGGGCGCAGAAAGCGTTACTACAAGATGATGTAGGAACCCTGGTGTTTCTGGCTTGGTTCCCCCTCAGCCCCCAAGCTTATCACTTTTCTTTACACAGAGAAGCCAGGGCATTAGAAAGACCCAGGGCTGCAGGGACAGATAGCTCAGGCAGTAAAGTGCCTGCTAAGAAAGCAAGAGGAGTTCATTGAACCCATGCAGAACAGCTTGGGTCCCAAACAAATATTTGGTCATCTGAGGCCTGGGCTGGGGACCAGGGAGTAGAGTCAGAGGATCCCTGGGGAGCCTCACAGCCTCACAGCCAAACTGTGAGAACTCTGCCTCAAAAGCCAAGGTGGACAGCAGCTGAGGAATCTCCTCTGGCCCTCGGCTTTGGCACCCCGTGTGCATGCGCACCCGTGGAAACACGCATGCAGGCGCTATCAAAGATGAAAAGACATATGTGCACACACAAGCACACAAATAACTCCCCTGATTATTTCAAAAAAACATATGTATGTAAGGGTTTAGGTGTTAAGCAACAGGGTACAGATATAAAGGTGCCATCACAATCCTCTTTCTTGCAAAATATAGAAATATTGCCACATTTTCCGCGAGGTTCATTTTTGAGGCAAAAGGGTAATTTTGAGCTTACTTTTTTTTTTTTTTTTTTTTTTTTTTTTTTTTTTTAATTTCTTAGTCAACAAGGAAACATTTTCTTGGGAGAAGAAAAGGACAGAGCTGTCATTTTCACCATGGGGAAAACAGTCTCCAGGCTCTCTCATCGCCTCCTGACATCACAGGCTGGGCTTCGGTTACACATTCGTAACAGGATAAAACAACGGGAACAAAATCTTGCAAGGAAGAGCCAAATGGCCAAGGATAGATGTGCGTTGACACCAAGATCATCCATCCGTCTCAACCTGAGAGCCCATATTTAAATTTAAACTGCAAGTCAGTACTTCACAAGCTCAAATATGTAGTCCTCTTGCCTCTGTGAGATGGGGGAGTAGGGGCTTAGAGTGGATCTCTTCCTGCAGTGTATCTGGTCTTGAGTTCTTAGAGCCAGCTCACATCAAAGGAAGCAGAAGAAATGGTGTGAGGGGCACAGATAACTGGGGGGAGGTGGGGTAGCCTGGACTCTGGCAAGGACCTTGTAGACCATCTCTTTCAGAGGATAAACTCTTACTTAGAGTCTAACCTTCAAAGAGAAAGGCTTACTGCTTTCTTATGTAGGTCTGACAGTCTTCCAGAACTGCACAGCCCTGGGGTCCCCCCTAACAATTCTTTATGCTGATATTTAAATCCATTGCTTCTTGCTGTGGAGCCCTGTGTAATCCGAGGTTGACAGACATGTCTCTTGGCCTGCAGATGTTCTAAGATGGCTTTCATAGTTGAACATATCCCACACGCTCCTCTCCCCACTCCCTTGGCCAGGATACTTTACAGAGTCCTCTCTGCATTTGGGTTGCATCTGGCGAGGGGTTTTGCAAGCTGCGGCTGCAGAGTCAGGGCCAGCCACATGTGTGTGGGCTGAGGGAGGGGTCACCTGGGACCCTGCTGTCTCACTTTCTCTCCCTCTCTCCCTCTCTTCCTCCCTCCCTCCCCCTCTCTGTGTCTCTTTCTCTCTGTGTGTGTCTCTGTCTCTGTCTCTGTCTCTGTCTCTCTCTCTCTCTCTCTCTCTCTCTCTCTGTACATGTTTCCCCAGCTACCATAGCTAAACGTCTACCCTTCAGGATTTATGCTTTTGGGATAACTATCACATCCAGGTTGGGCCCATCAGGAAAGGGTTGAACTTTTTTTCTGTTAATATCTTTGGCTTCCTGACTTCCTTCCTCTTCAAAGAAGACTTAAGGACACAGGAAAGTTTGAGAAGGGATGGAGAGAGGAAGCAAAGGGCTGAGGGAAAAAATTGACTCAAGTGGGGACCACAAGATCAACCCTATTTCCCTGATAAAGCCCTTGTGGCCTCCTCAGAAAGCCCACATGTCCAGAGAGCCCAGTGGGACAGTTGGGGATAAGAGGAGCAGGTCCTGTTGATCCCGACCCCCTTCTTTTCCTTGCCATGCTCACCCATTTTCCTTCTCTTGGGAGACCTTTCTTAGGCTTTGGGTAACTCAGGCCTCAAATTTGGAGAGTGGGGAGAAAGGCAGAGAGCCTCATCCACTTAGCTCTATCTTTCTTCTGACCTAAACAAACCACAAACTGCCTCACCCCAGCACATACAGAGTAAGCACCGCCCACTAAGTGGATGTCCCAGAATAGAACCCTGGCCTCCAAGGGGCTAGCCTCCAAGACTCCCTTTCACTAAGGAGAGGGGAGAATAGGCTGGCCTCCAGGCAGGTGTCCCCTGGTAAGTGGGTGAGATTCAGGTGTGGTCAGCCTAGGAGCTCCAGAATCCAGGCCTGAGGGTGAACAGGGCATAAGCGGCTGGGCAGAGTGGGCCTTTATCTGCTGCCAGTTGGACCCAGAGACTGGTTTGGAGGCCGGAGTGCTCTGTGTGTTCCTGGCAGATGCTTCCCAAGCGACTCTGGTGGCTGTGGCTCCAGGCCTGGCCCAGAATAACACATTGTTAGCATATGTTAGCAGTACGCCTTTTCTCCAAAGATCACACAATGCTTTCTGTTTACTGTCTGTCTTGCAAGTGTTACTGTCTGTTTTATGGTCAACAAAACCGAGATACAGTGAGGTTGGGGAGCACCCACATCTGAGTGGGAATGGGATGGGGGTTGACCCTGGAGATCTGTGCTTCACCAAGTGCCCTCCTCGACAACTCCTTCCAGAATGGTCTCTCTGGCTGGAAGATCTCAGGGTCTGGTAGAAGTTAAAAAGAACACATATGTTCTGATCTCCCTGAGAGTGGTATTAAACCACAAACACACACACACACACACACACACATACACACACTCGAGAGCACACACACTGCAGCGTTTAGCATGTGGCGACAGATGAAAGAGGGGGGGGACTCTGTTTCGGTACTGGGTTTTGTGACCACACATAGTTTCCTTTGCCCCAGAGGAAACACATGAAACCGAGAATGAATGTGAGGGTTGCCTGGCTCTGTTCCCTCCCTCCCATCCTGTTCTTCCTCCATCTTTCTGTCCCCTGTACTTTCTTAGTAACTGGCCACTGATACCATTCCACAGAAAGAGGAAGTGCGGGGCTGAGGCTAAGTGGAAATTTCCAGATGGCTCTGAATAGGGAGAGCACCATGTTGCTGGGGCAGGAGATAAGCTTGCGGGGAAGCTGCCGATTCAGGCTGCATTGACACCCTCTGAGGCAGAGGACACCTTAGCTGTCATTCAAACGAAAGCAAGAGACCTCTGGGATGGAGACCACCAATGGAAGAGCTAAAATGTGGAAATCCAAGTCCTCAGGAAGGTAAACTACAGAGCAAAAGGTGCCAACATTGAAGATTATGAAACACAACCTAGAGATTAAAGGCCTGAGTGAGTGGGAAGACAAAGCCACTGAGAGACTGTGTTTCATGCCATTGGCAGACTATGCTGTAGGTTAATGTCAAGGTGACACATGATTGGAGTGGGGTGGGAACAAAGTTTTTGAAAGGCAGGAGAGAGGAGGAAGGAGGCATAATCAAAATGGAGACAACAGAGGTGGATGGTTCAGATTTAGGTGAACTACATTGATTTTATCTTGTCTAATGGGCAGCTTACATCTTTATCAATTGGTGGTGAATTTATTGTTTAGATGTATTGTGGATTGAGAATTTAACATATAAATCTAACTGCTAAATTACAAGTTTCCAGAACATTGATTTTAACTGGGCTAAAGAGGACAGTATGTGGAAGTAGGAGGTGGGGACACACACCTCAGATAGCCTGTCACTTTTTCTTTTTCTTAGACAGAGTATCTCATGACCTGGACCTTACTGAGTAGGTGAGGCTGGCTCACTTTATGTTTCTTTCATCATTGAGGATTGGTCACTGTAATGTCACCAGGACAGAACACATAATAAGTACATAGACACATAGACAATCCTCAAGATAACTGTTTACTGAATACACACGTGACTGCAAACCCTGTAGGAGATAAATATATCTGTGCCTTGCCCCTTTGCAATAAAGCAAGTGACTACTTTATGTAGGGGGGTGGTTCTGTAGTGACCTGGGGGGCGATTCTGTAGTGACCTGGGGGCCACAGCAGTGCTGGATGGCCAGATGTTACCACACGCGTGAAAGCAGTGTTGAGTTCCTTTGCTTCCTTCATTTGAGAAGCAAGTTTGTCCGTCTGGGCTGTTTCCAGATCCCCACTTCCAAGGCATTGCTCCCTGGATCACAATCCATGTGAAATCACTTCCCCATCTGAGAAAGTCATCAGGGGAATCTTAATCCATCTTAATCATCAATGGCAAAGCGGCCCTGTGAGTGGAGATGCAGTTATGACTGTGTGGGATGCCAGGACTTGGCTTCATCTGGGTGAGAGCAAGTCTCCATAGCAAGGAGCCGACAGCTGGCAGGAACTGCAGAGCTGTCTCCAAGTGAGTGAGCTGGAGGAGCCGGAATGGGAGCCTCCCGGGGGGGGAGACACTGAGTACTTGTAGACGAGACTACGTCCAAACAAATGCTCGATTCCACGCTTAACTGATGATTTCCACTTTGATGACGAGTGACCAAGAGAAAAGCTGTCTGTTAAAAGGTGACTCACCCGCCTCCTATTTTAAATCAACTTTGTCCTGAATTACATCACTGACCTCCCGAAGCCGGGAAGTCTCTGAGAGAACATCCCAGAACCACATGTGTCTTGTGAGGGTGGATACCTTGTGAGGGTGCCTCTTTCATTCTCAGGAGCAGCTGTTACTGAAGGACAGGAAGACTAAACTGTCCCTGAGATCAGCAAGAGGGATTTCCTACCCTGAGGATGAAGAGGCTGAGGTGCCTAACCTGAACATGGAGCTAAGTATCTTCAAAGCTCTCACAGAGCTAAGGGACAGCTTATGTTTTGTGAGCACAAGGACCTGGGTTCAAATGATACCCTGTCTCAAAAAAAAAAAAAAAAAAAAAAAAAACAAAACAAAGCACTAGGACATGCCTTTTGTATGAATCCATAAGCTTGAAGGTACATATAGTTGTATAGGTCTGGAATCCTAGCATGTTGAAGGTTGAGGCATAAGGATTATGTATCTGGGGGTAGACTAGGCTACTCAATGTGAGGCCAACCTAGGCAAGCTGGCAAGATTTTGTCTCAAACCAACCAACCAACCAACCAACCAACAACAGTCCAGACAACTCAAAAGGTTTAAATGGAGAATATAGATAGATGATAGATAAATGATAGATAGATAGATTGATGATAGATAGCAAAGCGAGACACAGGTTGGTCCACAAGAGCAGCCATTGGCACAGCACTATCAATGTGGTCTTTAGTCTTACAGCACATCTCAAAAGCCCCAGAATGGAATCAGCTCCCATCTGTGAGAATTTAAAGACAAGGCCAGGCTGAATCTCGAAGACAAAGTTCACACTCGTGAATCCCACCTTTGTTTCTTCCTTTTTTTGCTAATGGACTATCTCACTCTCCTGGGTGGATTAGCGATTGTGTGAACTAAGCCCACAACTCCTACCCAACCCCCTACTTCCAGCTCATCCTGTGGCCTCTGTATTACAGAGTTCCTCCTGCAATGAGACCATGCCTCTGCAGAGAGGAAACGTTGTTCAGGCTCAGCTTAGAGACAGCTCATAGTTCAGGCTCCTGCTTGTGGTGTCTTGGGGAGTTGACTCTCCTGTGCTTCCAGACATTCAGCCCTGGAAGACACCAGACCTCCAAGAACACAGTCAGCAGCAGTGCCCTTGCGTAGTGTCACTGTAATTGAGCAACTTTTCTCTGATTCTCTCCAAGGCCTCAGGCTGGGACATTTTGAGTTTCAGTTTCATTTATTTTGTGCCTCAGTGTTTCATGACTATTTCTGGCATATCATTCCCCCCTGCATCACAAACCTCAAAAATTACAGCCCTACTGGGAGAGAACAGAAAAGTTATAATTACATCAGACTGATCTACAGAGTTCTCAGAGGATCTATGCTTTGTTGGGATTGGATTTTGTTCTTCCCAAACATGTTGATCTGAATCAGTGGAGTGGTAGAGGAAAGGGAGAGACAGAGTTAAGTATATAGATAGATGAATGGACAGTGAATGAACAGATTGGTGGGTGGGCATGGTGTGGCAGAGGGGGTGGTTGCCTCCTGTCCATGGCTAGAAAGCAGAGAGCCATGAAGGCTGGTACTCATCTTCTCTGTCTGGGACACCAGCTGCGGTGTGTGGTCATGTGACCATGTGTGATTGTGGGCCTTCCTACTTCAACTAGCCCAATTTAGAACATCTTTCTCAGGTAAAATCAGAGGTTCGTGGGCTGGATAATTCTAGATTTCCATCAAACTGTCAGTGGGTATTGATGAACTAGATGAGGGAAGTGGAAAACAGGCCCCGGATGATTCTTGCTTCCTCTGATACAGCCTATGTCATTCTCAGAAGTAGACCCTTGACGGAGAACCAAGCGTGTGACCACCTACTCTGAGTTCCTTTGCTGAACTGTTATTGCCACCAGCCCAGTCACTCACTCGGCTAATGAATAGGTGGTGGTCTGAACTGAGAAAGCCTGTGAGTGTTAAGCAAACACTAGCTCTGAGATATGTAAACAGAAGGAAACACCATAAACTAGTGCATTAGCCCTGGATGGAGAATACACGCTGAAATGGAAATGCTGAGCTATAATGGGTTCAATAAAAATAGGAGCAAATCAATCTCCCATCGTAATGCTTAACCTTGACAGTTACATTGACAGGGTTGAGAATCCTCATGCAATCAGCCCCTGGACACATCTGTGAGGGTCTCTTAGGGCTGGAGACCCAAACTGAGACAGGGTGAGTGAGCAGGCTGTACAGCAGGTCTTCATCCCTCTGCTTCCTGGCTATCGACACAGAGCGCCTGGGCTCCTTTATGTTCTGGGCACTGTGAGTTCTGTCATGATAGATTGTACCCTGGGAATATGAGCCAAAATAAGTCCTTTATTCCTGGCACGTCTTTTTGGTCACAGAAACCAGAAAAGTAGCTAACCTATCCACAGTGTCCCTTACTTACTTGACTGTGACTACAAGAGATTTAGACGTGTGGGCATATGTGTACCCAGATCCCAGAGACTGAGTCTCATGGACATAAAATACATATCTCTTTGCTGGACAGATGCTGTGCCTTGCCACCAAGTGTCTCCTAGAGAAAGGGGAACCACCTTTCTCCCACTGGGCTGAGTCACATGACCTGGACTCCTTGGCCGTTACTCCTCCGTCCTTGCCTTAGGCTGACTGCTACCCTGCATTTGCTTCCTGTCACAGTATGGATGACCACCAGGGGCCCATATTCAAGTTGTGTAAGCACAACCCACCAACTCACTGTCCCCCAGTGTTCCTTTAGCATCATCTGTCCTACATCCCAAAAAACTATTTCAGCCACCTGATTCCAGAATGTCTCACTGTTGGACTCCTTCCCACAAAGAGAAAGTCACTGCCCATCCTGGTTATGACTCTCTAACTTCTCTTCATGCCACACCCCAATATGATGAGGTTTCCCCTTCAACCCCAAACTGTCAACTCCCAGCATTAAAGAGCACTCTCTAGCCTCCATGATGCCAAAATTCTTTATCCTGCCATTCAGAGTCCTGTAGACCCCGCCTTGTTATAGGGACCCGTGTTTTAGCTCCATGTCTATGACTGGTGGAGCATCTCAGCACTAATGATGACTTGCCTTCCTCGTGGGCTTTGGAAGACTATCCAACTTATGAGCAGAGTTAAAATTCACATCTTTCTAAATCTCCCCAGACAAGACACACCCATCCTTCCATAACTCCAACACCTTCACCACAGTGCCACAAAGACACAGTCAACCTGGCTCTGTATTGGTGTCCTCCTAGGAATCTCTCTTTCTGCCTAGGGGAAGAACCATTTACTTCATGGTTATCTTTCTATTGCTTGGCCCCCCCCTCCTTCCTGGTCACTGGAACTCATGCATGGAAGGCGTTCCATGTATGATAAAAAACTGAATGAATGATAAATGTTCTTGGAAGGATGGATGACTGTTTTTCTTTCTTCTTCTTTTTCTTTTTTTTTTTAAATCAGCATTAGACTAGCTGACTGTAGATTAGGGCATACCCCAGTAACATTTTAAAAAAGAGGAAGAGAAAGCTAGACTGTGTCCCTTTGTCCAGGCAGACTTTCTATTACACTACATCTAAATGATACTTAAATGTGTGTGCTGAGGCCAATTATGTCAAGGTCCGAGGCAGCAGTGGCAAGGTTAGGATTTGTCTGGGCTTGACTATTCCTCCATTTTTGTCTTCTTCTCCCCCAACATGAATAGGACCTGAGGTGGTCCTACCTCTTCTAACTATAACAACTCTTGAAAGATCATCAGGCTTAGAGAAAATCCTACCTTTGGAGGAGATAAAAATGACTCTCTTAGGAAGTCATGCGAAACCATACCTGAAAAGATCTATTGATCCAGCGGGGGAAACACAGAGGAAGAGAAAGAAAACATAACAAAACACAGAGACCCACTGCTGATGGAGAGACTGACACTTGGCTGGTCATCCATGTGTTGAATTACAGGCAGTTATTGGTGGGCTCCCTGTTGGCCTTAATGTAGAGCCATGCGTCAAAGTGAAATCTGATCTCTAAGGAGGGAATCCCCATAGTATCTTTTTATCCTGTGCCAACTCTGCTGGGTCCAAACCCTTCCACGGTGCATTTTTACTCTTGAAATCTGTCTAATAATTATTGGTAAAAGTGAGGCTAAGTATCTCTACCAGATCATCTGGTTTTTAGAGGCTCCAACTGGGTCATGAACGTGTGCAACTTTGAAGACTGAGATAAATTCTGCTTTATGTCTTCCATACTGTCTAGCAGTCTACCCTGCAGACACCTGCATGCCATTCACCGGGATGGTTTTTGTTTCTGTGTGTGTGTGTGTGTGTGGTGTTGGGGCATATGTGCATATGTATACAGTAGGGTGTGTACGAATGGAGGCCAGTGTCTTCCTTAACCCCTCTCCACCTTGTTTTGAGGCAGTCTCTTACTGAACCTGGAGCTCACTGTTGTAGCTCAAGAAGCTGAGCAGCAAACTCCCAGCATCCTCTGTCCCTGCTCTCCAGTGCTGGGATTACATGCCTTGTTATACCCAACTTTTCATGTGGATGCTGGGGATGCGAACTCAGGTCTTCCCGTTGGAAACCACTGAGCCATCTCCACAGCCCTACCAAAATGATTGAAGAGCTATGGGACCTTGTGGCTTCATTCATTAGAGAACAGCAGTCAGCTTAATGCACCTTGATCATTAGTTACACATCTATATACTCCTGGGAATTTGGACAATGGAGTCTACAAGATTCCTGAGCACACACCATTGAAAAAAACAGACTCCCAGATGGCACAAATGGTGTGCAAAAGCTAGACCATCTGGTTAGCAATAGGTATGTCCTCCAAGTCTATCCAAGAATGGGCCAGTCAGAGCCATTCTTGCCCATCTCTGTCCCCAGGTCCCCATTATATGAAGACATGTGCCTTCAATCTGGAAGGACGAAGGTTAGCAGGGACAGAGGGACAGAGCACTGAAGCTTGTGGCTAAGTGGTGGCTTAGTTTCCTTCTATCTTCTTGTTCTCCAGGTCAGCTTAGGATATTTTCACTGAGTAAATTAACTATGGGCCACCCATCTTTAGATTTCTGACCTTTGGTTCCCCACAAGTGCAGGAGGTAAGTTTATGGGCTTGGCTACTTCCAGGCTTAAGCATCCTATCAGCTTATGCTACACATATCAACCATGCAAACCACACTCTACCTAAATATCCCAGGTAAGGTCTGTCCTCAGAAAACTGTTCAGAGAAAGCCCAAATGTTGGTTAATGCCAGGCATGGCTCTGACTGTCATGCACACGTAAACCACGTTTACACATTCTAGTTTCAAGGAGGGATTTCTCACATCACAGTTCCTCTATCAGCAAATAATTAACCCACTAAACCCTGGCATTAATTTTAGAAGATGCCTTCAGTACCACAGAAAATGACAAACGCAGCCTGGAATTTAATGTTTTATTTGATTTTTTTACCTCACTTTTGTTTTTGAGACAGGGTCTCATATAGCTGGGGCCCAGCCTGGAACTCAGTACATAGCCAAGGATGTCTTGAACTCTTGATCTTCCTGGCTTTTCCTCTCAGATGCTGGGATTACAGGCATGTGACAGGGAGTTTACTGTTAGGTCAGTTATCATTGTTCATCTTAAGTAAGCAGGTGTCCCAGTGACTGGGACCCACTGGCTATGATCTCCCTCCCACTGAACGTGCCCTAGTAAGGTTGATGACCATGTTCCTGTCTGTTTGGGGTTTGTATTTTCTTCCTATCCTTACCTTCTAGAGCATGACTTGGTATGTTATGGTGAATAGAATGTTGTTAGATCAGCCAATAGGTGAACACTCCAGCCCGCTACTCTGTCTCCATGAGGGCACTTGCCCACTGATTTCGAATGTGTCATATGGAAGAAGTAGTCATAAGCCACTGGCAGGAATTAAAGAGACACTCCATGTCTTGATCTATCTCCCAGTCTCAGGCCCAGGGCATACCTGACTCCTGGGCCTTGATGGCTATCCTGCAGAAGGGGGTTCTGGAACCCAGCTCTAGGCACTGGTTAAGAGCTGGGATTGAAATCAACTCCCTGCCCTTTCTCTAGTGATGAATATGCAAACATATTCAAATAAGGTGGGTCACAGTAGAGGAAGCTGACACAGTAAAGACAACCTAGAATAGCACCCTTGGCCACAGGCATAAGGGTGAGAGCTGATAAAACTATAGGAACCAAAACAGGCCTGAGAGTCATCATCAAACATCCTGTGAGGGCGTCATCCCTGACTGAAGCTGGCGAGCTCCAAGCAGGGAGACCTCCTTTATAATCACCACAGTTGCAAGGCATAGTGGAATGCCCGTCTCCTTGAGCTGGCTTTGCTCCTGACCTTTTAGTGGGCACTGCTGCTGTAATTTCTCAGTTCAGATGAAGTCTATAGAAAGCCACAGAAAGCGACAACTTGGACCCCAAAGCTTAACGGCCTTTGGGAGGCAGCTGGCTTGTAACACGATCAGGGGCCCTGCATCCTTCTTTGTGTGCTGGGCTCTGGCCCTAAGAGTGGGTTATTAGATGTCTTCTGGCAGGTGCTATGGGATTAAGGAGGTAGCTGGCCAGAGGCAAACTTTGAATTAGGGTAGTTTAGTAAAAAAGTAGGTGCCTAAAGTAAATATGATCTTTAGCTTAATCCCCCATAGCTAACGTTTGGTTCGAATTTAATAGCGAGGTTTGAAAAGTTGGTTGGCATGTCTGTCTGTCATTTGTCTGTATGTCTTTGTGATCCACACCAGGAGTTATATTTTAACTCAGCGATGAAAGTCTCCATTTATTAGGTCTAGCAATCTCAAATATTTCACAACAGGGTAGAATAGTAAAGTGTGGGTAAATTTGTTTCTTAAATCACATTTCCTGTATGTGCTAGGGATGGACCCGGAGCCCTCACGCATGTCCAGCAAGTATCTGCCTTTGAGGGCTCAGAGCCCTCCTTTTATTTCTTTGAAACTTTGAGACAATATCCCATACAGCCACTTTCTAAGCTTGGCCCTGAATTTATGCTGTAACCCAGGCTAACTTTGAACTCATGGCCTTCCTGCTCCGTCTCCAATCAGCTGTGATGACAGGACCTCGCCACCAGCAAAGCATCTAAAGTCACTCCCAAAGAATACTGCAAGGTCTCATACAACTCATACAACTCTGAGCCAGGATAAAGGAGAATTTGTTTTATTGCAACCACCCTCACACATTGCTAAAGTTGCTTCAGGTCTCTGAATCACTGAAGAAAGACCGACCCCAGGGCTGGGGATGTTACCTCCACTGGTATAGTGCCTGCTCACCACATATGAGACCCCCAGTTTGGTGCCACATACCATGTCAATTACACATGGTGGAGTACGTCTCTAATCCTGGAATTTAGGAGGTAAATTTTTAAAGGTCATCCTGGGCTATATAGTGTTAGAGTTCAGCCTGGGCTACATGGACGGCACCTTCCTATTTTATGGGCACCACCTCCTTTGCCACACCTCATCATCAAGCTGGCAAGAACCACCCATCACTGTGCCTCTCACACAGAGGACATGTGTGCACGGGTACCTTGTGTCTGTAGCTACCATCCCCCAAGAGAGGCAACCCATGGGGGAATTTCAGAAAGCAACAACACACACTAACACATCAGCAGAGACAAAGAGCCCCCAGTATGGCGACTTCTTGGATGTAGAAATGGTAAGGTGCCAAATTGGAAATTTCAAGACCCAATCTCAACTTTGCATGCAGCTTTGGACAACCATTCAGCCTTAAAGAAGTTTGTCACCTCTCGAGGGGCAACGGCAGTGCTACTCTGTAGCAGACAGTGTGCACACTCTGAAATGGGCTTGTTTACTAGGTTTCTCTCTTTGCCTCTCTCCCTCTGTACCTCTCTCTTTTCCTGTGTGTGTATGTGTGTGATTGCTTGTTGGTGCATATGTACATACATGCAGAAGCCAAAGGTCAACTAGATTTTGATTTTTCAGGAGATATTCACCTTTTTCTTTTGAGCCATGGACCTGGGTCTCACTGAATAGATTGGGTTGGCTGACCCATGAGTCTGGAGGGATCTGCTATTTCCCTCCTAGAACTTGGATTACAAGCAGGCTCCGAATGCCTAGAATTGTTTGTACTGTTAGTACAGGAACTTTTCCAGCTGAGCTGTCTCACCAGCCTTGAGATGCTACAATGTCAGGCAAGAAGATGCTAGAAAGGAAAGCAGCTATGATTTCTTACTGGTTGCGATTCTAAGATCAGAAGTTCTTTTTGGTAGCTGGAGACTCTCTGGGTGGTTTCAGGGTATCCCCGAGGTTCTGGGTTTCATCACAGGCTTGGACCAGGCCACCCCTCTGAAAATGAGGAGGCCTGTTTTGTCCTTTTTATCCTCTGTATTCCTTGTGGTCCATTCTCCATCACTGTGGCTTACTCCTGTATCCCACTTTTAGCTTTATGGCGGTGCTTCAGCAAGAGCTTAATGCCCAACCTTGCATCTTAACAGGTTCTCCAAAGGTAAATGATTGGCAGAAGGTCTGCTATATGGCTCAAGGTCCCAGGCTGAGGACAGGTGCTACTGAGCTCCTCACAGGTGTAGAAAAGGAGAGACTACAGAGTGAAACGTGCCGAGACTCTGAGGCATTGAGGATGGGGTGGGACGGAGCCCGTTCCCACCCAGAGCCACAGGCATGGGTGAGGCTTCAGAGCTAGCTCTGTGAGTAGAAAGCCGGGGGTTGGGCCCTGTGACCCCAGCCATTCCCGTGGACTCTCATGGTTTGATGGCCATTGCCCAGGGAGAGGTGAGAGACAGCTGCAATCCCAGAGCATGGAGTACAGGGGACAGTCAAATCTCATTCGGTAGAGTCACAATTTGAGTATTTCATGAAGTTTCCAAAATGTCAGTTTTGCAACATGTGTGTTTGAACACTCACTTGCAAAATTCCTGGAAATTAGCAACCAGCATTCATGAGAGTGGGTAAGTGAGAGTCATTGGAAGCCATGCTGTGGCTGCAGGGGGAGGAGAAAGAAGGCCAGTGTTCAGGAAACCCAGCTGCACGGCATGGGGAATGGCTGCCAATGACTATGTGACCCTGTCCCTCCTACACAGAAGCCACTTGCACCCAGCTGTGTCTAACTGACCCAAGTATCCAGTGTCAGTCCCTTTCAGTGGAGGCCTGAACTTTGCTTTCTGTACTTACAGCAGATGCAGATTACTAAATTGCTAGTAAAGGGGCAGGGAACACTCTGGGGAAACTGAGGCTTGGGAGTCAGCGTGATTCACAAGGAGGATGACTGGGAGGTAGGGTACAGTGAGACTAGGGACAGCATTTGTCGCTACTAGAAATTTTAGGGTGTCTCAGACTTATCTATTTTTTTATGGTAGGGTTTCATGTAGCTCAGGCTATCCTAGAACTTAGGATGTAGCCCAGGGAGACCCAAAATTTCTGACACCACAGATGTGTGCTACCACATTCTGAGTGTATGGTGCTGGGGATGGAACACAGGACTTCATGCCTGTCATGCAAGCATTCTATCGAATGAGTTATATCTCCAGCCCTAGATTACTTTTTTTAAACAAAACAAAAGCATTACATTTAAAATATTTTATAAAATGCATGCATGTATATGAATTTATTATATAATTACATATTATTACATTCACATGGGTTATACATTATATAGTCTGGTTTTTACATTTTTTAAACTATATACTACATTTGCATCACACTTTGTTTTTACTGTATACTTCATTTGTACCAAGTGTACATATATATTGATATATTAAATAGATAGGAATTTGCAAGCAAATTTTGCTTGGGACGGCTCCACAGTGGAAGGAAACATTTCTCAGCTTTCCTTGCCAGTAAATATTTCTGGCTAGTGATTTGTGAACAGATTCTGTTCTTGTAGGGAACAGCATACATTCCCTTCAAGACTCTCTCCTTTGGCCTACAGAGTAGAGATGCCGTGTCAGAGACAGTGGCAGCCATCTTGAATGTTAAAAGACAGTCATGACAGAAGGCAGGCTGTCAAGGTAGAAGAAGCCTGCTTTTCTGTTATGGCGAAGGCACCATTCCATGTCCACATGAAAGAGAAATATACCTCACACCCCTTGTCTTGCTCAAGCTCTAATAGCTTGTCTACCGACTAGTAAATGCTGGAGCATGTCTGTGACAAAAGTATATTCTGGGTGTTCTCCAAAGTCTTCATGAATGTCCTTAATGTCCCAAGCAGTGAATTCTAGTGCTGTTGTGAGGAGCCTGTCCTGAAAACAGAGCATTGCAGAGCTCCCCGGTCTCCTGTGGTCTTTCTTCCTGCCATCTCAGTTAACAGAAGTTAACTGCAACCTGAAAACATTAAGTGGAAAATTCCTCAAGTGAACATAAGGTCTAAACTTTGCACAGTTCTGATGAAAATGTCAACACACCCCCACACACCGGGCCAGAGCCATCAGTCATCTGTCCAGAGTATCCACGTGTTGTACGCTACCCTTCCGTCAGTGCCTCAGTGTCGTCTCGGCTATCAGGTAAATGCTATGCCACTCTGGTGTTTAAGTTTATTAAAGTAAGCTTTATTTTACTCAACATTGACCCAGAGCATGAATATGGGGATGTTGAGCATTGAGAAACATCCCAGAAAAACTGGTAGGAGATGATACATCTCTACCAAGAAGGAGGGGAAAAAATGGATGCTGATGATGCTAAAATCTTCAGTAAGACCCAACCTATCTGTGGGAGTGAAGAAAGGAAAAGAGATTGACACCAGGCTTCCTGTCACTTCATAGTCTACTACGCTTATGTTGAGTGGAAAGTGAGGAGGGTGAGGCTGTGAGCGAGAGCCTGACCCTCTCTTGGTGGCAGGCAAGCATGAGAGTCCTTGAAAGCATCCCTTGGAAGAGAAGGGATGGGTGTCCATCCTTAATGCTAGGCCACGCTATGTCCTTTTCCTGGTTTTGGAAAGGCTTGACCCAGAGCAAAGCTAACCTTTTGAGCGCATATGTACAGAGCAAAGCTAACCCTCTGTGCACACACGTACTCTTCAGTCTGACATGACCCACTGTTACCTCAGTCACCTTAAGACTCCACATTCTCCTACTACGCAGTCCCCCTCCCCCATATCAACCAGGAGTTCATAGCACGGGCTGTGAGCAATGTCTGCCATGCTCAGAGGGGGAGTGACCGGCTGAGCTTTAGAAACAGCCACTGAGGACAAGTGTCTTTGGGGGCTAAAAATAACTCTGACATAGATCTTTCTAATCGGCCTCCAGCCTACACACTGCCGTATGTCTGTAGTAACATTTCAATAGTGGAAGGAAGCTCGCTCGAGTTATTTCATGAAAATAGGTAACTGAATGCATCAGTTTGGGACATTTCCCGACACCCCCTTCTCAACTTTCTTACAACTGGGCTCTACATTACCTGAAGCATCCAAGCATCCCTCAGGGCTTCCCATATCTTACAGTAATCTCAAGAGACATCTGGGTTTCCCCAGTGGACCCCATTTTATGAGTCAAAGGAACTGGGACGCACTCTTTCCCCACTCCTAAGGCACGGACATTCTTTGGCCTGGATCCTTACTCCTTCAGGATTATCAAGTTAAGGCGTTTATCACCAGTGTCTGTACTAGAAACCGTAGGGAGATGTCTGGATATCTAGACTGGGGACAGACATCTCAGCAGAAATTACACGAGAAAAGCTACTCCAGAGCGAGGCCCGTGGGGGGAGAAGGATGGGGCGGGGCGACGGATGATGTCAAAGAACACATGCGCACAGAGGAGAGCCATGCCAAATGCCTTCCATTCAGGGGACATGCTCAGTGGGATTGTTGTCCTCTTTGAAGAGCTTCCTGGAGGACGGGATGGGAAGTCAAAGGGTTTTCTAGAAGTCCTTAAGAACAGGCTAAATGCCTTTCGCGAGCCAAGATTTATGTACTTCTGTTTTAGGGTATGAAGGAGCACCAAGGTGTACGCCTGCGCGCCACATGAGAGCAGTGCCTGAAGAAGCCAGTAGAGGGCGTTGGTGCCTGAAATGAATTGCAGGCAGTTGCAAGCTACTGTGTGAGAGCAGGGAACTGGACCCATGCTCTCTGTTAGAGCAGCACACACTTAACCACTGGGCCATCTCTCCAACCCTACATTATTTTTGTTTTTGTTATTACTCTTTAGTTAGCATAAAATAGCAGGCTTCACCATGACGTTTTCATACACATGAATATGTGTGAGCGCGTGTATTATTTTGCTCATATTTAGCTCTTTCACTCTCCAGATCTGCTTACCTCACCACCTTCCCTGTGTTCTTGAGAATAGCAAACGTGAACTTGAAACTCTAATTTAGGTGTCCAGAAGGCCTTCAGGGACAAAGAGACGCCATTATGCGCTATAGGGTGGCCCCTTCTAGGAGGACTTAATGTCAGCCCCTTAAATGCCACTTGTAGTGACATAAGATGTTCACTTAAGTGTGTGTGTGTGTGTGTGTGTTCCTGTCTGTGTGTGTATGTATGTGTGTATGTGTGTGTGTGTATGTGTGTGTGTGTGTGTGTGTGTGTCCACTTTGTAGCCCAACGCAGCCTCAGAGTCATTGCAACCCCCCTGCCTCAGCTTCCTGAAAGCTGGGATTATGGGTTTTAACCACCACACGGACACACCCGAGAAGCAGGTCCTATAGAGCCAAGCCTGCAGCTTTCCTGTTGATTCTCAATTCCATGCTTGGCTTCGGAGGGCCAAGCTGTTTGGCTCCCAGTGAGTTTGTGGTCACACCAGCGGTTACCCACTGACTTCTCATCTGCCTAGCTTATCTGATAAAAGGGAGTGGGGAAGAGCTTTTAATACCCCTGAAAGGGGAAGGAAGATGGGCATGAAGTTGTTCACAGCGTGGAGCCAGGCCAGGGCACATTACTCCATGAAGAAAACCTATCTTCATGGTGGACACCGGATGTCCCCTTCGCTTTTGAATCTGGTATTTCGGGTCTCCATCACTGTCTTTCTGTCTCCCTGACTGACTGTGTGTCTCTGTGTCTGTCTGTCACTTTGTGTCTGTCTGTTGCTCTCTTTGTGTGTCTGTATCTCTGTTTCTTTGTCTCTCTCTGTCTCTCTGTCTCTCTCTCATCTCCCTCCCTCTCTCCTCTATTAAAATAGGTCACAATAGCCCATGACATAGAAAGACAAGAACTCTGGGTTCTGAATGTGTCATTTTCAAGACAGTGTATAGTGCAGGACCAGGATGGCAAGCCTTGCCGCCCTCCCTGGCTCCCCAGAGGTGCCAGCAGCCTGACAGGACTCAGGGTTTCCTGCTGCCCGCCCTCTGCTCAGCTCTGCACCGCACTCAGGACTTCTTTCAGGAAAGCAATGGCCCTAGTGACTGAGGGGAGGCAGCTCGATGGAGGGATGGCGCGACCAACCAAGGGGACAGGAAGGGAGGCGGTGACACAGGTCTTCACAGGGCTGCTGCAGCTAGGAACTGCTGCAAAAGCAAGCTGCCTACGTTATCAGTGGCGCGCAGGCCTGCGGTTTTCTCGCTCTTGCAACCCGGCTTCAACTGCCGGTTTATTTTTCGACAAACAGGATGCCTCCATCTGAGGCTGTCAGCATCCCAGGCTCTTTGAGAAGAAAAGAGGTAGTGAGGGCCCCACCCTAGAGCCCGGCCGGGAGGGGTGAGAGGTCCTGTTTCTAGATGCTTCCCAGAGAAGTGAGAACCCAGCAGGTGCAGCTGCCTGGGGTTCAGGAGAGTGTTGGAAGGGTGGGGGTGAAACCTCCCTCCCCCACCATGCTCAAACGTCTGCTTGGGCCCCACCTCTGTATGGATCCCAAGGCTAAGAGTTCCCACTACAGGGGATAGAGAGCTTGGACTTGGAGAGGCAAGCTTCTGAATGGGTGTGCGGAACATGTGGGGGTCACTGCATGCCAATCCGATGGTCCACAGTCCTGAGATGGGAAGTCTTGGAGCTGCTGCCGTTAGTTAAAATGCTAATGGATGTGGAAAGAAGTAATGGGTGGGAGTGGGGGTGCGAATTTACTCCCCGGTTTTGTGAGAGCTACTTTGTTCGTGGAAAACGGAATTCTTTTGTGTTCTAGAAGGAATGGGAGCTAGAAGCAAGGAAGGGATTTGAAAATCCCAGCCACCGAGATGACTCAGCTGTGAAGAATACTGTTGGTTGTCCAGAGCACCAGAGCTCTGTTCTCAGCACCCACCTCAGGTGGCCAAGACTGCCTCTAACTGCAGGTCCAGAGTACTCAAATGCTTTTGGCCTCTGAGAGTATCTGCAGTCACATGAAGGCACACACACATGCACACGCATGCACAGACACAGAGCATGAGAGAGAGAAACACATACAACCACAAAGAAACATGTATACACATACACAGAAACAGATATATAATAAGAAGCACACACATACATACATGCACACACACCAAACATACACACACACAAAAGCATAGACATCCATATTCACAACCATACACACACACACTCACACACAGACATCCACAAATACACACACACATACACATATCTACATATACACATATACAAACACACACACACACACACACACACACACACACACACATGAAATAATAATAAAGTCTTGCTTAAAATTCTAACCAGGAACACATTCAGGAGTTGGGGAAAATTTAGATTAGTCTTTCACTTAAAAGATGGTGGGAATCTGTTAAGAAACACCCAAAGATAAGCAGCTGAACCAGAGCCCTGTCTGTTCATCCTGGGAAGCAGGTCTTGACTTCTATGTGGACCTTCATAGACACTTTTTCCCCCCAGAATTTAGGTCATTGTATTTAATGGTACAGAATTTAGAGTCCAAATTTCAGATCCCAAACTAAGTATAACACTGTGGCATGAACTTCAAAATTTGTGTTTTTTAATTTCATGTATTAGCAGTGTTCTATGAGACTTGAAAAGGCAGACTAGGAAACCCACTGTGTTTGGGTTTATCACCAGGGAGAAGGCATGAAACTTACAAGATGCCCCATGCAGGAGTTAGGTTCTACTACATTTTGCTCAAGCCTGAAGTTGCATCATAATTCCAATTTGGCTTCACCAAAACCAGTCAAGGCTTTCCTGTTACAGACTGCCACTCAAAGACCTTGGAAGCTATAGGGCTGTTAAAGTACAGAGTTTGACTCCCACCGACTTGGGGTTTCTCTGGTGAGCTTTAGAGATCTGTCCTGCCAAGCCAAGAACTCTGAGGTATGCAAAGTTCAAGCAACTTTTCTGTGGCTTTCTACGCACAGGACAGGTTGCCCCTGGCATGGTCTGATGTCATTCTTGGATTGCTGATAGCCTACTGAGTTAATTTTTTGTTTACAGAGTGTTTTGGGACTAGCTTTGCTTCTCTACCTGGCTGACAAGTTCTTGGAGGCAGTTCAGTACTGGCATTGTTGGCTATTTTGCTGCAGAGAGTCACACACATGGACCACTCAGCAGATCTACGGATGCTTCTGACTGCTAAGTGAGCCAACAGAGCTGTGAGGAAAAGAGAGGTCGTGAGGGGGGAATGTCTCATGCGAACCTGGTTGAATGGTTATGAAAGGGGTAGTGGAAGTGGGGGAGGGGAGCGTGGATCCTCTGCTCAGCTGTCAGCTGTGTTGACTTACGGATGGGATGGCATCAAATGTTTTACATCATATTATATTTTCAACTCACCGCCTCCAAAGACCAAACGATGGGTGTTTTTTCTTTGCTCTCCCCCTCCAATGGCGGGTGGCCTGGGAGGAATGGTGGGTGACCCGGGTGGCCTCTCCCGCTGTCTTCTCCTGTTGTCTTCATTGACTGGTGGTCGTCCCAAACCCTCACCTCCAAGTTCAAGTTAGAGGAGGCTCTTAGTCTCTTATACATAGCGAGGGAGAATAAAGGCTGTATGTGGCTGAATTAGATTTAGGAAAAGCAATTGAAAGACCTCATTTAATCCCAACACGGCTAAGATAACTGGCCATATGGTCTTGGGTTGACCTTCAATGGCATTGGTTTGTCATCTGAACTCTGAGGCACAGTGTATTCATTTCTACATCAGCCTGACCATGTGGGCTCATGGGACTTTGGTAAGGGCGTGGCAGATGTCTGGCGAGCCTTTGAGAAAGCCAGGGTGTCCACTCTCTCCATCCAGTTGATGTTGAGGAAAGTCATCCCTGGCCCTTCCTTCTCTTGGGTCCACTGCCTTTGAGTCTTTAGTTTCTCCCCGAAAGGAATCTTTTGGTTTCTGTAGGAATCCCATCCTTTTGGAATGCAAGACTATTCCCAATTGTCATCTGGTCACCCAACAGCCCCTCTGTAATCCCCCCTGTGCAGCGGGGACCCCTCCCTTCCTTATCTTCTCCCTCCAGCCTTTGATCTCAGTCTCCAAAGGCTTCCCTCTCTCTGCTCGACTCCCTCATCTTCTGTATTCCTGCTTCTCTGATCCTTGATGTCCCGTGAGAGCCTCCAGACCCAGGGCTCCAGTGGCAGCACTCTTCTCGGCAGGACAAGAAGGTGAGATCCCCTCAGAATGCTGAGATCTGCCTTCCACAGAGAATAGCCCCGAAAGGGCTGAGCATCTCAGCTGTCCTCATGTCTAAGACCTTTGAAGTTCTGTGGTTGCATTTTTTTTTTTTTTAAAACAGGGAATTGGGCTGTGATCTGAATATGTGCCCAGTTGTTTGGGTGGTAGTGGTAGATGTGTGTGTGTGTGTGTGTGTGTGTGTGTGTGTGTTTGTGTATGTGCACAGAGTTGTGTGTTTATGTGCATATGTGTGCAGAACTGTGTGTGTATGTGTGTGTGCAGGGCTGTGTGTGACTGTGTGTGTGCAGGGCTGTGTGTGACTCTGTGTGTGTGTGTGTGTGTGTGTGTACAGGGCTGTGTGTGACTGTGTGTGTGTGTGTGTGTGTGTGTGTGTGTGTGTGCAGGCTGTGGGGGGGTACTTTCTATGAAATGAGATTGGAGACCTGTAAAGCATGAAATCTTTCTCTTGTGATCCTAGTGATTGTATAAAGTTGGGTTTCTCTACCTTGTCCTCATTTGGGCGTGAACATTTCTTGTTTGGGGTTTTTCCATGAACCAGGATGTGTGTTTTGGCATCTTTAGACATCACCTACTCATTGGTTGCTAATATTGTCATTCCTTTTCTCTCTCACTTGAGTTGTGACCACCACAGACAACTCCAGACACTGATAAGTCTCTTTCCTTCCATGGCTTCCTTCCCCTTGTTATAAACCAGGTTTGTGTGACACTCTCCTGGTGCAGAAGAGATCTGATAAGGAACCTTACTCTGGAAAGCCTTCCTTAGATATGACCTAAGAGGTGAGAGAGAATCTGAATGATAGGGCCTATTAGAAAAGACCAAATCTTAAAAAAGAGTGAAAAATTGCAAAGCAATTAATCAGCAACAGATAAACTATAGGTACAAACATCCAAAACCACTCAAAGGAACAGAAGCCTCTTGATATTGGTCTGGATTAAGAAGCTTTATAGAAGACCCTAAAGGCACGGGCAACCAAAGTGAAAGTAGACAAACAAAATCATATCAAATTGGAAAATCTTTCCAGTAACCTAAACAAGTACCAGGGCAAGAAGATGCCTGCTGAGCCAGAGGACATATGGACATATTTGAAATCATATCAACCGGGTTTCATTTCTGGTCTACCCAACAACCCAACAGCAAGACAAGAAATAACCAGATTAAAACATGGGCAGGAACTTGGAAAAATATTTCCCGAAGACATATGACTGGCTCAGGAGTCTGTTTAAATCTGATTGACGCCTCTAACTGTCTGGAAAATATAGAGCCAAGCCCCATGACAGGTGACCTTGACTCAGAGACTCCAGAGCTGTTGAAATGTGAGTATCTGAGGAGATGTGAAGAAATGGACCCACTGTGTGCTGCTGGTGGGAATACAAGTTAGTTTAGCCAATATGGAATACAGTTTGGAAGTCCCTTAACAACTGAGAATTAAGCTACTATATCACCTCAGCTGACAGTGTTGCCAAGCTGACAAGTTAGCCAGGAGTAACGCATAGCTGTCTAGCTGTCGAGGGTTTCCAGGTCGGGTTAACTGAGGTGAAAAGCCCCGCCTTGACTGCGGGCAGCAGCATCGCCAGCTGGGGTTCCGGACTGAGCAACAAGGAGACAGTGACGCTAAGCACCAGCATCTGTCTCTCTCTGCTTCCTGACCAGAGGTAGCAGGAGTGGCTGCCTCAAGATCTGAGTAATATGTCTTCCCGACTGTGGTGGGTTGTGCCTCCAAACTGTGAGCTACTCCTTTTTCAGGCTGTTCCTGTGAGACACTCCACTGCAAAAATGAAAAAAGTAACCAATACACCACCCACAGTAACCAGCGCACACACAGACACATAAAGACACAAACACACAGACACACAATACAAACACACACAGAGACACACAAAGACACAAACACAGAGACATACACAGACACACAAAGACATGAACACACAGACACAGATGCACAGACACACACACAGACACAGACCCACAAACGCCCACATACACATATGTCCTCACACAAATGCACACGCACATGTACACACAGAGAGACATATCCATTTACCCACAGCCAGCATCCAGACACAGAAACACACACAGACACATACATACTGACACCTCACAGTAAATTTAATGTAAAAATATTCCTTTGAGTGTTAAAAAGAGAGGCACTAAATACTACTTTGGCTTTAAACAAGAAGATGCCTGTCTACATATATTTAGTTCCTTAAAAATTATTCTTTGGAGCAGATAACAGATCATACATGTCCCCAGCCCTGGGGGAAATGGACTAGTTCTTAGGGCTAGTCCCGTGATTTTACTGTTTTAATTTTCTAGTTGCTGTGGCAAATGCTGGACAGAAGCAACTTAGGAAGGAAGAAAAGAAGAGTTTATTTAGCTCGGTCTGTGGGTACCAGGCAACGGGGCCAGGAAGACATGAAAACAGGAGCCCGAGGCAACCGTGCCCACTGCACAGTCAGGAAGCAGAGAGAGGGATGATGAGTTCAGCCCACTTTCTTCTTTTGTTAAGACTGGACCCCCCCACACTCATTAGATCATGCTCCCTATATCTACCCCTATATATCTTCTCTCTTTCACATGTCTTTTCT
Organism: Micromys minutus; assembly: GCF_963924665.1. Taxonomy (NCBI): domain Eukaryota; kingdom Metazoa; phylum Chordata; class Mammalia; order Rodentia; family Muridae; genus Micromys; species Micromys minutus. The sequence continues at coordinate 4,033,531 of NC_137976.1, read as the reverse complement.
GGGAACATCCTCCTAGATCTATCCAGAGGTACATGTCTACAGTGGCCTTCATTCCCCTAAGCTGACGATGAAGACAAACATCAGGGACACAGACACTGATTTAAAGCACAGGCCGATGAATCCCGAACGGAGAGACCCTGGAGTGGCTGAGCTGCCCAGAGAGCCATGACTTGGGCTTTTTAGTCTGATACTCTCTTCAACACAGAAGCTGAGCCAGCCTCACGCCACCTCGGCCTCCGTTCCAGCCTCTACATTATGTGTCTTGCCTTTTTGTTGATGACCATGACCGGAGTTAAGAGCAGAGGCAAAAGTCATGTAAGGGGAGGGTCATGCCAATAGTCAGTATCTTCCTGCTATAATAGTGTGGTGTGTGTGGTGTGTGTGGTGTGTGTGGTCTGTGAGTGTCTGTGGTGTGTGGTGTGTGTGTGTGGTGTGGTCTGTGTGTGTCTGTGGTGTGTGTGGTGTGTGTGTGTGGTGTGGTCTGTGATTGTCTGTGGTGTGTGTGGTGTGTGTGTGTGGTGTGGTCTGTGATTGTCTGTGGTGTGTGTGGTGTGTGTGTGTGTATGTGTATGTGTGTATGTGTGTGTGTATGTATATGTGTGTGTGTGTGTGTGTGTGTGTGTGTGGTGTGGTCTGTGATTGTCTGTGGTGTGTGTGGTGTGTGTGTATGTGTACGTGTGTATGTGTGTGTGTGGGTGGGTGTGGTGTGGTCTGTGTGTGTCTGTGGTGTGTGTGGTGTGTGTGTGGTGTGGTCTGTGAGTGTCTGTGGTGTGTGTGTGTGTGTGGTGTGGTTTATGCACATGCACATGAAGCATGCAAATGTGCACATGCCCATGCTCACCATGACCTCTGTGCCTGTTTAGTCAGACCTGCCATTCACACAGAAGTAGCTGGTGTGTAATCTGTTCTGATTTTCAGTTCAGAGTCTGTCATTATGGGTTGCAGGGAGACTCCCCAGGCAGGACCCAAATTCTGACTAAAGGTAACAGCAGAAACCACTATGAAGAAAAAGGGAAGGCAGACGAGAAATGGGGGAGAAGGGCTGGGCTGTCCCTGGAGTGTATGCAGACATGCAGAAAGAACATGAGGAAGGCTAGCAGGGCTGCGAAGTGCCTTGCATGGCTTAGGTTTTGATTTCCCCAGTCTCTTGTATGCCTCGCACAGGCAAAGCATGTCCTTGGCCTTCTCCAAAGAGCTTTATTATTTTATTACTGTTTTTTATTATGGGATAATAATTAGCTTGAGCACCTTTTAATTTCTTCCCATCAAGATGTTTGCATAGTAACAATTAGGGGCTGGCAGCGCCTGGCACTGGCATCTACAGTCTCTCAGAGCCAGCTGGAGCTGCCAAGGGGACTCATCCCTAAGCTATCCTCCCCTGGGGGCTGTCAGGGGATTGGGAAGAATGTGCTAATCTCTGGCACGAAAGCCAGGTGAGAGGAGCCTCTCATATGAGTGTGGCTTAAAGGAAGAAAGCACACAAACCCTCAAACCTCACAACTCAGTAGAACCAAGGCCCACAGCGGGACCAGAGGATGAGCCGCACAGACTTTTGAGGTGATAAATGTTTCTAGAGAAAGACCTACCATGCCCACGGCCTCCTTCCCCAGGAAGTATATCTCTGCCATGTGATTGGCAGGTAATGACAGGAAGGTCCCGGTCACAGGTACACTTGCTGTCACAGCTGAGTCAACTACTTATGAGTAGAGTCTTTATTTCAACCACAGAAATAACAAGATGAAGGGTTTGGTGTAAGCTTCTATGAAAACTCTGTTCAGGGTCAGAGGTCACAGTTCAGGGTCTGGGTCAGGCAGGCTCCCAGAGGCTCCTAGATTTCTGAAGGACTTCCTGGTGGTGGAACATCCTGTGGACTCCTCACTCTCTAGTACTTAGGGCCTACGATATAGCACAGGGTCAGGAGCAGTCCTCTGTGTCAAGAAAATGTTAATACAGAGTCAGATGTGGGCGACTTCCACAAACTCGTCTTTAAGATTCTCACGGGACTCGCTCTGGAAATTACAGAGCATAAAGACACAGGGCATACACACGAAAGAATCCATATTAGATACCTCTTTGGTCACAGAGATGTCCAAAATGTCACCCCCTTCTATGTCTGAGGGATCAGGAGACTGATGGATAAAACCCATCCACACTGAACAGTCGACGGTCCCAGCGTGCTAAGAGGGCCAGGATGGGCCCTGAGGCCTGGGTGTTGAAGCACGGGGCCCCTGTGGAATGATGAGTGAAGACTGAAAGTCCCCCTCAAAGGGTTGCTGTGCTGGGGAGGAGCCTGCAAGTGAAGACAGACAGGAAGACAGGAAGCACAGACTACCCTGGAGAGAACAGAGACCACTGACTGCATCCAGGGACAACAGCTGTCCAAGACAGTGACAGTGACTTCCCAGAGTGGTCCCTCCCACCCTCAGGATACAGGAGCCATGGCAAGTCTGCAGCCCTGAAGGGCTCCCTTTTCTTGAGGGTCAAATAGACAATCTTTCTGTATTGTTTTGGTTTTTGAGACCAGTTTCTGGTGTAGCCCAGGCTGGCCTGAAGCTTCTGATATTTCTGCTTCCCAAGGACCATGACTATGGACATACTCTGCTAAACCCAGTTTGACACTCTGGAAATCCGGCCCTGGGCTTTGTGCATGCCGGGCAAGCAACTTTATCAACAGAGGGACAGCCCAGCCCCACATAGATGTTCTTAAAACCACATGTACCTTCTGCAGGCAGACACCTTCTGGGCTCTTGTTTAAATGGATTTAAGCTGTTACTCAACCTGGGGCACCAGCTTTACCACAGGTTGCAATGAACAGGCGGCTTTCTCCTTCTCAGGTGTTGTTTCCAGGAAGTGCCACAAAGCCACCTTCTGAAGTTAACAGAGGCGGCTCCCCTGCCTCACATCCACAGCAGGTTCTACAACTGCTTGTTACTTCTTAGCATTCTCTGGGTGCCTCCCGGCTGTGTGTCTCATCTCCCACCTTTAGACAGGTGTGCACAGGTTGGGTCATTCCCTTACTTTACAAGTGGGACCCAAGATGTTAAAACATGGCTCCAGTTGACTCTGGTAGTAGATTATGATGACTGGGTAGGAACCAATGGTTGGGTGCAAGGCCTTCTTCCCAGGCCCCTGTTTGCCAGGTCTGTCTCCATGTTAGTTTCCCTTTGAAGATGACCCATTGAAGAGGGTCTAATGGTCCAAAATAGTAGAATCCTCTTGGATTCCTTCTGGAGTGACTGGAAGGCACCGTGAGTGAGGAGACAGACATCCTGAAGGAGAGGCAGAGGCTTGTGAGGTTACCTGATTCAAAATGGGATGTCCATAGAAGGACGGGAAAGCACATTGTGACTTGCATTTGAAGCCTTTCAACTTTATCTGAACTGTGCCTTACAATATCCTACAACCGTCTCAACAGAGGCATGGGCACGTCCCTTATAAATAAAGACACACGCAGATTGTGGACATGCTTAACAGTGTGCCAGCATTGGTGGCAATCACCCAGAGCCCGGGGTGGCTGGCATTCCTGCTGCCTATGGAGAAAGCTTCGTCTCAGTCAGTGTGTCCTGAGAGAGCCGGTGGATTCCCTAAGCATGTCCATTTTGAGTGCTGGCCCGTGTGCACGTGATGATGGTCTGAAGGGCGGGCTTTGTTTCTTCTGAGAGGAGAGAAGGTGTTTTTTGGCCTCATGAATTAGGAATCCCGAGCTTTGCTTAGAGTAGGAACTACAGTCTTGTTTCAAATTTTCTATGCCAGCTTCTCCTGCTTTTCAACAACAACCCCTCCCCCATCTGGAGGCTGCCCCACTCTCTGCAGCCGTGATCATGTTCAGAGAGCTGATTTAACTTTCACCACAGATGCCCATTCCAACCAACCTACTTAACAGCAGCATTGCCCAAGGAGCAGATGGGTGTATCATCAGTGCCGGGTTTATGGGAAATGAAGTCCCTATGGGACCCATATTCCTATCATGAGCCTAAGGAAGATACCAATGGCTCAGGGGCCTTACATGCTGTTTGCTTAGTATATGTATGCAGAGAGATGCTTGGCTGCAAAGGTCCCTGGGGTCTGACCAAGGCAGAGGGTTGCTGGAGCCTGCTGACTCTTCAGACTCTCGAACTGTATCAGCCTCCTGGGTATAATGCCAGCAAAGCTCTGGGAGGCAGGTTAAGATGCAGATAAGATCTCCAATAAGCCAATCTCTCAAAGCTCTGATGCAGTTTCCTAAAATTACTCTATCCAGGGTCTGGAGAGAAAAATCCCTAAAAGTAAAGTGTTTGCCTTGTTAGCATGAGGACTGGAGCCCAATTCCCAGATCACATATAAAACACCAGGCACCATGGTAACACAGGCTTGTGAGCCTTGAATCTCACACCAGGGACCATGGTAACACAGGCTTGGTTGGCCACCCTTACCTACTCTGCTAGCTCTAGGCACCGTGTCTGAAGAAGCACAGTTGACATTGTCCCCTGACCTCTGCATGCATACATACATCACACGTGTGCATGCACACTGTCCTTGCACATACATGAATACACATGCCCATCCTCCACCACACACATAGTAAAAATGGTTCCAGCTAAGTATTCTGACCAAACTTTCTGGTCTCTCCTTCTAGACATTTAAGAAGATACATTGTTGCAGAGAACAGTCAAATGAAACTGCTGAGCCGTTGTGGGGTTACAGACACAAAGTATCATACATGAAACATACACACATGCATAATGTGTCACCATGAGGAACAGCGTCTCACAGTCTAAATGTCTCCTGGTCACTTGGATTTTTAGACTGATTCATCAAACTCTGCGCCACAGTGATTTCTCTGCTTTGACAGTGGGAAGCGGATGGGAGGCGAACATTTTTGAAGAGAAAAGAACTGGTGGTGTGGTTGACTGGGCGCCGTGCATGCCCTCTGCTGGCATGCACACGGCTCTGTGGAACCCTGCGCTTCAGAGTTCTAATGTTGCCCAACACACCGCTGACATCCTTTCTTCCCTAGGAAGCTGAGGCCGGCAGTTTCCTGATCTTTGCAGAACAGCAAGTGGCCTTTCTGTTCATACCTGTCAACGGCCACCTCGTGAGGAGAGAGAAGGGAGCAGACACTCAAGGCCGAGACCACGTCCCTTTGCTCAGAGTTCCTCAGGTCCTTGTCTGAGTCTGTGGTTTCCAACTCTATAAACTGTGTTTTCTCAGGGTGGGCTAGAGGGGACTCCGCTGTGACAGTGAGCAGGTGAGATGAATGTGTTTAGATGTGACCCGCAGAGGGTGTGCAGAGGGTGTGCAATGCGCAGCTAGAAACTAACTGGGAGAAGCTAACCTCAGTGGCTGGTGCTAAAGCTGCTCCCGGAAATCATGGCTGCGGAGCCAAGGCCTTCGGTACATTTTGAGGCTGTAGGTGAGATGAACAGAGACAGCTAGCTTTCTGAACCTTTCATTCACTGAGCAGTGACAGGCCCGTTTGATATGCTTACCAGAAACTCAGCCATGGGGGAAGGTGGCCTCGGCAGTTCATACACATACAGACATGCAAGGGTGCACATACACACATATGCATACATACATACATGCAAACACATATGAACACACATACACACATATACATAAGGTCTCACACATACAAGGGCAGCTCTTGATTAGTGAGCTGATCTCTACTTCTTTTACTTTGTACTTTGAGACAAGATCTCACTAAATCACCCTTCTGGTCCTAAATTCATCATCCTCCTGCCTCAGCTCCCAAGTTGCTGAGAGGCAAGAGCTAAGCCACTAGGTGGGGCCTGATTTCTTTTCCTCTTTAGCACATCCCCTTATCTGCATGCTGAGTATAACAGCAATTTCTAGAGTTTTCTTTGGGCTCTCATAAGGAAGCTCCTCCTTGTCATGTTCTCAGAAGAATCTGTGCACTGCAACAAAATTGCAAGGACTGAGGAAACACCTTCCCCAGGAGCTTGGTTTATTGAGCAATCTTATTTTATTTTCCATTCAGAAAAGCCCCTTCCAAAGAGTGTATAAGAGATGCTCACCCCTGCCTGTGCACACTGTGAGAGATGCTCACCCCTGCCTGCGCACACTGTGAGAGATGCTCACCCCTGCCTGCGCACACTGTGAGAGATGCTCACCCCTGCCTGCGCACACTGTGAGAGATGCTCACCCCTGCCTGCGCACACTGTGAGAGATGCTCACCCCTGCCTGCGCACACTGTGAGAGATGCTCACCCCTGCCTGCGCACACTGTGAGAGATGCTCACCCCCGCCTGTGCACACAGTGAGAGATGCTCACACTTGCCTGTGCACACTGTGAGAGATACTCACCCCTGTCTGTGCACACTGTGAGAGATGCTCACACTTGCCTGTGCACACTGTGAGAGATGCTCACCCCTGCCTGTGCACACTGTGAGAGATGCTCACACTTGCCTGTGCACACTGTGAGAGATGCTCACCCCTGCCTCTGCACACTGTGAGAGATGCTCACCCCTGCCTGTGCACACTGTGAGAGATGCTCACCCCTGCCTGTGCACACAGTGAGAGATGCTCACCCCTGCCTGTGCACACTGTGAGAGATGCTCACACTTGCCTGTGCACACTGTGAGAGATACTCACCCCTGTCTGTGCACACTGTGAGAGATGCTCACACTTGCCTGTGCACACTGTGAGAGATGCTCACCCCTGCCTGTGCACACTGTGAGAGATGCTCACCCCTGCCTGTGCACACTGTGAGAGATGCTCACCCCTGCCTGTGCACACAGTGAGAGACGTTCACACCTGCCTGTGTACACAATTTCCCGACTGACACACATATGGAGGCTTGATTTAGAACCCCCAGAATGTGGCTTCACATTTGGACAAGTGGATGTAAGTCTTTAGGCCAGCAGAGAGCTCAGAAAACCCAAGGAGGAAACTCAGAACTCCATCTGTGACTGTTTCTATTGGAGTAGTGGGGTGCAGGGAGATAAAATGTCTGGGAGAATCATTGGTCCAAAAGAAGCCTGCCAAAAATAGGTACCAAAGGGTCGGAAATGGGAGGGTAGTGCTGTGCACAGTACTGAAGGGTTGGAAATGGGAGGGCAGTGCTGTGCACAGTACTGAAGGGTCGGAAATGGGAGGGCAGTGCTGTGCACAGTACTGAAGGGTCGGAAATGGGAGGGCAGTGCTGTGCACAGTACCAAAGGGTCAGAAATGGGAGGGTAGTGCTGTGCACAGTACTGAAGGGTTGGAAATGGGAGGGCAGTGCTGTGCACAGTACCGAAGGGTGGGAAATGGGAGGGCAGTGCTGTGCACAGTACCAAAGGGTCAGAAATAGGAGGGCAGTGCTGTGCACAGTACTGAAGGGTCAGAAATGGGAGGGCAGTGCTATGCACAGTACCGAAGGGTTGGAAATGGAAGGGCAGTGCTGTGCACAGTACTGAAGGGTTGGAAATGGGAGGGCAGTGCTGTGCATAGTACCAAAGGGTCGGAAATGGGAGGGTAGTGCTGTGCACAGTACTGAAGGGTTGGAAATGGGAGGGCAGTGCTGTGCAGAGTCAACAGTTATCAGAATGATGCCCATCTTGCTGCTACGTGAAATGAGAGGTGTACATAATTTCCTCTTTCATAGGAAACCTGAATAAGGACTTTCTATCTTTCTTTTTTCTTTAAACAAGGCACTGACTCTCAGCAGAGAGAGAGAGATTTGCATTCAGACTCCGGAAGCCGACAGGGCCGGTAATAACCAAGCAAAACCAACCATCCCTTTGAGGTCATACGAGGCACGAGTGAGAACCATCCTGGAAAGAGGGCCACTCCATGGTTATTACCGCTTCATTTTATTTCATGGGAAATAATAACCTCTTTAAGTAAATTGGTGGTAAATCATTTGAAACAAAGTTTCACCCGACTAAGGGATAGAGAGAGGTCTGGGGTAAGAATCAGGGACAGAGCATGTATGAGGCCCTGGGTTCTGTCACCAGCGCCACAGGGAAATGTGAAGAAAATTAAAAGGGAAAAGGACGGGAGGGAGGGAAGAGATGGAAATAATTCTATGATGATTCCATGGGAAATAATTCTATAAGAAATAATATAAATCTCTTCAAGGCACAGGTTATCCTCTGGCCAACGGCAGTGACCCTGATGGAAGTCCTTTTGTGGGACCCATAGCAAAGTGGGGATCAAGTGTGATTTTGAACTTTGACTTTGTAAACTGCCTTGTTTCCCACTGAATCAGCTCCACCCCTCCCAACCTTATCCCCCGCCACTGCCCTATCTTAGTGAATCAAGTGTGAACAGCCACCCTGGCCTCCATCTGCCACTTCTGAGGCAAACCAAGAAGGGACTTGGTGATTCTAAAAGCACACAGCTACCTCTCAACGTCTCGGAGAGGGAGATGTCCATGTGTCCCCACGCCCATGAAGCACAAAGTCCCTCTTACAATGGCATAATATTTGCATAGAAGGTAGGTACATCCTTCTAGACACATGAAGTCACCTCTCGGTGACTTTCATATCTAACACTATGTAAAGGCCATGCAAACGAGGCTGCGCCACACTGCTTAGGGAAAGCAGATAAGAAAAAAAAAATCAAGTGTGATATTCAGCTCGGATGCACTTTTTCCCTCAGTATTTTTCCTGCTGTTGCTGGCTGCATCCACAGATGGGGAACCCTGGGGTTCAGACAGCCAATCACATCTGCAGAGCGGAGTCAGCTTAGAAATAATAATACAAGACGGGAAGGTAGGGCCTGCCTGGGAGCTCACCTGCCAGAAGCTGAGAAGATTTCTTCCCGACCACCACGGCCGCACCAAGACTCGGGGAAGACAGAAGAAGAAGCGGAACAGGAAGAGCGTAGGAGCCAAAGAATGGAGAGGAGAGCCATGGAATGCTGCTTGTTGTCTGGACATGGCGTGGTCACTGCAGACGTGGTTACTTGGTGGCCTGTATAAGACCCACATAAGATCCAGCACAGACTGGGGAGGGGCCAAGGAGGTCTAACCATAACTGAACAACTATTTGGGGTTGATGGGGAATGAGGAAGGAGCATTCGTCTTTGGGGTGTGGCCATGGCTAGTTGCCCATGCTCCAGTGGATGGCCCCATACCCATATGGTCAGCACAAAATGGACTCCGTGCGTGGTTAAAATGCAAATAAGGCTCTCCAGTGATGGCGCCATGGTTAAGAATTTTTAGTGCTCTTGTCAGGGATTTGGGCTCAGTTCCTGGCACCCACACAGTCGGTACAACTACATGTAATTCTAGATCCAGTTCCACAGACCGTGCACACAGACACTCAGACACTTAAACATACACATTAATCCATCAGTAAATAGGAGAAGAGGACATGAAGGTGGGAGAAGGTATGTTCCAGGGCAGCTATAGGAGGAATCGGAAGGGAAACAGGGCGTGGATTTGAGTATATTTTACGGTATAGATGTATGAAATTCTCAATGAATAAAATTAAATATATATCAAAAAGTATAAAAATAACAAAGAAGCTTCCCCTTCTGAATAAAAAGACCAGCTCATGTGAATGAGAGACCTGCCAACACCTTTCTGCCTAGACAGAGCTTCAGGTGCTCAGCCATGTTGGCCCTGGCCCAGCCTGGTGGAGCCCAAAACAGGGATGTTTTGTGTCCCTTGTGCACCAGACTGGGCTGCTGGCCCCACACACAGACTAGCCTTGTCTGTGGGAGCCGCTGTGGTCAACCTTTCCTCTGTGTGCAGCCGGCACATCTAACTGAGGAATCCAACAGAAGTTTTGTTCTTGTAATAAGACATATCATGGCAAGCAGCCGTGGGCACAGTGGTGATCTCTGTGCTGTTGTCCCTTGGCACCAGTCAGTGTTAGCAGGGCTGCGGAGAGGGTGACAGAGAAATCAGGAAGCTGAGGGAGCCTAAGAGAACACAGGAGGAATGTCTGTGCTTGTCTGACATGGAAGGCGATGGGGGCTTTAGAACCAACCCTGTTTAATGTGAGGCATCCTTGGGTCCCATCATAACACTTCCTGATGGCAGCCATTGTCTCCAAAGACCTCAAAGAAATCACACACTCCCTCCCTTCCCTTTCTGTCCCCTCTGTCCCCTCTCCTTTCCTTTTTTCCCCTCTTTCCTGAGACAGGGTCTCTGTATCCCAGGATAGCCTCAGACTTCATGTAGCTGAGGATGTTTTATAAACTCCGGTTTATAAACACTGAGATAATATGGTGCACTCATCTTCCCTGATTTCCAAAGCCCTAGAAACAGAGCCCAGGGCTTGCTGAATGGCAGGCAAGTGCTCTCCAAACTGGGCTACGTCACTGGCCTGGAAACACTCCTTTTCTGCATCTCCAGGGGCGCCATGGTTATATTTCGCAGGGTTAAAAATGTCAAAAAAGACTTAACATCTTGTCTAAGCTCCTTAGACGCAGAAGAAGCGTGGAGGTTGTTGGCTCATGATGAGAAAGGACAGAGAAGGGCAAGGGTTGTGGAAAAGATGTGGGGTAGATTCTATGTTTGTGCACTAAAGCGCAATTTATTTCTCTAGCACACGGGGAGGTAGAGAAACTCTTCAGCATCTGAAAATATCTTCTGTGCATGAAATGATACAAAATTTTTCCTACCGAAGTAAACCATTAAAACAGCAGCAGAACCTTCCTCATACGGCCCAGCAGCCATGTGCTTTATGACTTCTACGGGGTTCAAAGATTTCACACAGGAACTTGGTCGCCGGGCAGCAGGCTCTTCTAGAATGTTACTAACCCCTTTTGCAGAACTCGAAGTAGACAGAACTCCACTATTGACTCATCTAGGTCACCGGGAAGTTACCTGAGAAACGCCTGAGCTTCCTGTGCGGGCCTCCCCCGCCTGGCCCCAACCTGACAAGAGCCTGAGGAAGAGCCTTTGCCTCTGAGCTTTGACAAAGACTTGTCAGTGACAAAGATCATGGAGAAGAGGAAACCACTGGTTGTAAGAGTCTCAGAGAACATGCATGTGGCTCAACAGGCCAAATGGCTTTCTTCAGAAGAGTCTTCTAGACCCTAAGGCTGCACCCACATTCTCAGAAGAGGGTTTCTGCTCTCCCTCTGTGTCCTTTACCGTGAGCTTCTGTTGGGCCACCCTCCCTTTTGCTTTCTATCATCCCTACTTCTAGAAATCCTGCCACTTCCTCCAGGGAGCCTTCCTGGTATCTTCCATTGTACTGTGAGCTCTTGTCTTCCCTGGGTGCATAGCAGAGGCCAGCCTACTCACTGGCTACTGTCCTAGGCAACTGTATCTTTGCTGGCTAGCCCCTGCTAGTGATGCTTGCATGTAGAGGAGCTGAGCTCTTCCACGTGCTTTAACAGCTTGAACTGAAAGATAACAACACCAAAGTTTATCCAGGCATGGGGGTGCACGCGCCCCCTTTAATATTCTAATGCTTCTCTGAGAATTGGACGAAGCCTATTTTGGTCACATTCACTTGGCTCTTCACCTTAGTTGTTTCCAGATCAGCCAGCGGTTCTTGGTCTCCCTGATGCCGCGACCCTTTAATGCAGCTCCTCACATTGTACCCCCAACTGTAAAATCACTTTTGCTGCTACTTCAGAACTGTAACTTGTCTACTGTTCTGACTCCAAGTGTGAGTATTTGTGTTTTCTGATGGTCCTTGGCCACTCCGTGAAAAGGTCCTTAGAGAACAGCTGGCTTAATCCCACTTCTTGGAGGTACAGGAAAATAGACCCCTATGGGCTCTGGGCCAGCCTGGTCTACACAGCGAGTTCAAGTGACAGAGTGAGAGCCTGCCTCCAGCAAACAAGTAAAACCAACCAGAGCACCTACTAAAAACCAACAGGACCTTATGCTAAGCAAACAAAGGTAACACGAGGAAAGTGAGGCTCCTGGGCTTAGACTGAAGGGAGGAGAGAGAGAGAGGGAGAGAGAGAGAGAGAGAGAGAGAGAGAGAGAGAGAGAGAGAGAGAGAGAGGCATATGCAAACACACACACACACACACACACACACACACACACACACACGTCCTTTGCAAGCCTGTGAGTGCAGCAGCCAGTCCTGCTGTGTCCCACCCAAGGACCACATCTTTCCCAAGCTCATCTTAGCTCTGTTTCCAAAACATTGAGGGGTCTTTTGCTTCTAACTGCTCTGAGGAAGAGCTTAGATCATTTAAAAAAAACTTTTTAAAAATTAGTTTCCTAATGCATTGGCAGCCTCAGATGTGAAGCTCATCTCACAGGGATGGCAGGTTCCAATTCTCGAAAGTCCAGGGATCCTTCTGCCCACTTGCTCTATGCTGGTCTCCTTATGAACCAAAGGAGGTAGACTTACTAAGACACCACCATGGCAGGGGTTGACTTATTCCCTGACACAAGCCCATACATTCAGGTTTTAACTGCAAGCCTCTCAGAATGTGCCTGCACTGTATCTAGAACATTTTAGAAGCAGCCAGATAGAAGGAAGTGTGAGTCTGTCCTATGCTCTGTCTGATGGCCCTGTAAGAGGAGCTGAGGAGCTGCGTTTGGTAGATCTCCCCAGCAGTGATAAGACTCTAATCTTAAGAGGCTGGGCTGGAAGAATGTTTTGATTCAACGCTATCCTGGGCCACAGTGGTGAGTGCTAGATCAGTCTCTGTTAAATATTGAACCTGAGAGAGAGAGAGAGAGAGAGAGAGAGAGAGAGAGAGAGAGAGAGAGAGAGAGAGGGAGAGAGGAGGGAAACATGAGCCAGAAGAGGCAAAAAGTAAGTGACCAAGACAGACCCCCTCCAAAACCAAACAAACCAAAATAAACAAAACAAAAACCAAAGCAGACCATGAGGAAACACATTCCTGCTTTTTAAGTCACCAAGTGTCCTGATCACTCACTAACAGGTTTTGCATGGTGGCCGAAACCACACGTAGCTCCATCTGAGACTGGCTGTCGCCTAAGTCTTCTGTGGTGTGAGGGGAAGTGTCTCCACACCTTCAGCAGTGGTAAGCTTGTGTTCATGGGAGAGCACAGCACACACAGCTGGCCTGGGTTCTTTGATTCCTGTTGAACAGTTCTGCTGGATGACTCGAGGCACGGAGCCTCACTGCTGAGATTTCTACCCGAGCTTCTAGGAACCCAGAGGCCTCTCGGCACTCCGGCTTTGCCTAGACCGCTAAGCCACTTCTAAGAGCAAGGTTGCCTGAGGCGTATTGAAGAAAAAAAAAGGAGAAAGAAAATGTAGCAGCTTCCCCAACACCCCTCTCCCCAAGCCATGTGTTTTATGTAGTCCACTGCACCTTCTGAGGGGGCCAAGCTGGGGTTCTGCAAGAGTTTCATGTCGCCAACTACATGTGATAGTTCCTGGGAGTCTCGATCGAGTCTTATCTTTTTGCTTAGGCTGACTGAGTGGGAACCCGGTGTGGGGCGATAGAGGGGAAAGGAGCTCTCTGTGGTAGACCACATTCTTTTTGCGTGCCAGTGTCTCAGATGCTGGCCCAAGTCTCACGAGAAAGGGAACAATGGTTTGCTTGCTTCCCCATCTCTGTTTTCTCCATGTTTCCATAATGGTATCAGGGCTGGAAGTGAGCTACAGGTTTCCTCCTGCGAGGATTGCTGGGGCTGATAAAGTACCATCCCAGGAGGAAAACAAGATGCTGTGAGCTGCTCACAGTGGCCGCTCCGGAGGGAGCACAGCCATAAATTACAGGCAGAAGCAGCCACCGTGAGGAACCCTAGGAGGAGTCAGGCTGCAGTGTAGGGGCCAAGAGACAGACTGGGAGACAGAGGTGAAGGGGGTGGGGTCTGGCATTGGGTCCAAGTGGAATAAAAAGAAGCAAAGTTTTGCAGAGGTTCTGGCTAGAGTGAGTGTCACGGGCAGCCAGTGTGCGCCATTTAATCCCTTGCGTTGACAGGTCCTTAGAATGCTTCCTTAGGGTTTGAAGCTGAGGTTCTGAGTTAGTGCCAGCTTGTGGATTCTGACAGCCCCTTTCCCTCCATCTGTTCCAATTTCTCACAGGAGGAAGTGAGGCCTTTTCAGATGAACCATGCTGATTTAAAAACAAACAGTGTATATATGTATGTATGTGATATATGCATGCTATGTTATGTGCATGTATGCACATTCATGTAGGGGCATGAACACATACATGTCATCACAGTGCACATGTTGGAGCCAGAGGACAACCTTATGAGTTGGTCCTCACTTCCCATCTCGTTTGAGGCAGGGTCCAAACTAGCTGGCCTATGAGGCTCCAGGGAGCCCCTGTCTCTCACTCCTGTCTCCCTGAGGGAATGCTGAGGTTACAGACGAAAGGCCACTGCACCTTGCATGGTCATCATTTGCACTTCTCCTGAGCCCTTTCTGGGTTTTGATAAGAACAAGAATCCGTGCAGGTAGCCTGCCGAATGGACACAGATTCTTGCAGCCACGCTGGGGAAGCAGGTGCAGGCCGCAGGCTTGTTTGAGTTCCTGGTTAGCACACCCCCAACTGTCTTTCTGTTGGACTCACACAGACCTGCCAGAAGGGCAGCACTGCAGGCCGCAGTCAGCCTGCTGCCCAGTGGAATGTTCCACGTTCCCTGCTTCTGTCTTCCTGAGTCCATCTAACAGGAAACAGTAATGTTCATTCGGCGCATGCACTGAGAGGAGAGTGAGCCAAGAATTTTCCTACAAAGATGTCTTCCTTAGCTTGTCGGCTGCCTGGAGGAAACACAGCCAGTGAACAGCTGGTGACTTCTCCCCAGAGGCCAGCAGAGCTGCTGTGTCTGCCTAACTCTCTGCAGGACACCGCATGGTACGTGACTCACACCCACCCTCATGACTCAACCTCACTCAGTTTTCTCTGCCACCAGCAATGGAGCACTTGGAAACCCTTTAATTTAAAGGTTGGAATTGGTTAGTGGCTTGCTTTCTTCTCCTTCTCCTTAAATCCTGATGCCACTTCACAAACCTGAAAGCACATGTGCTGACACACACATATACACACACACACACACACACACGAATATACCACACATACACATACACACACACACACATGCACACACTTATACCACACACACATTGACACACATCATTTCACACACACATACCACATCACATATACATACACATGAAACACAACACATACACACCACACACACCATACATACACAGACACATACACACCACACTACACACACATACACACCACACCAACACACCATACATAAATACTCCACACATACAGTCATACATGCACACACATACACATACCATACCACACACCCATACCACAATGCATTCACACGCCACACTCACTCTCTTTTACATACCACACACACCCACCACACACACTCTCTCACACACATACACACCACAGACACAAAACACACACACACACACACACACCCCTTTCTCACACCTTTCTCCAGTTTTTATGTTTCAGCATAGACCTGCCACCACAACCTCAATAGCCTTTGTTGTGACAAAGTAGCCGGCAAGCCCTCCCCTACTCATTTGGCTGTATGAATAAATCATGATTCACAGATAGTGGTTGGGTGTGCACAATAATTTGTATCCAGAGAACAAATGATCTCCTCCCCGCATCTGACCCCCATCCCATCCCTCTCCATTGCAGCTCTGCCAGAGCATCACACCACGAGCTGCAGGTCCTAACTCATGGCCATGTCTTCGTGATCTTTTACTGCCACCATTTTTATTTACTTAACTGAGCTCAGTCCCCATCATCACTGAAGACCCGCCAAACACACACAGACACATTGCTGAACTCCAGCTTGGTAAGTTTCAGAAGACCACTGTAAAAAAGCCAGGAAGGTTTAGCGACCGACGTGGTGCGTTCCCATAAGCCTGTAATCTAGTAATTTCTGCTGTGAGAATGTGTGGACTTAGGAAATGGCTTCGTAGCTCTTTCTGAGGGAGACTGCACCACAACTTGCTGGCTTTCTGTCTTGAGCAATGCCGGCTGCCTCTTTCAATTGAGGCTGGAAGAAAAGCCACAGCGCAACACAGACTCTTCTGATGACTTTTCCCAGAATGAGTCTGCCCAGATCCTGTCTTCTATCGGGTCTCCACTTTGACCCTGAAATTCCCATGCGGATCCAAAGTGTACCTGTGAGCTGCCTCTCCAAGCACACATGGCAGGCACCAGCTCTTCCGGTCAGCTAAGTACCGAGACCGCTAAACCCCGTGGCAAGCTAAACTCAGCAGGGCCAGAAAGCTTTCTGCCTTCAGAATAAGTGAAAAGCCAGATAAAGCCCATAGAGTGTCCTCTGTGACATGCTTCTAATCTCTGGGACTCCAAACGAGAGTGGCCCAAAGCACTTGACACAACTTTCACCCAGCAACCAAATATTTCAACCACCTAACCAAGCATTGACTAAAACACCCCTGTAGCACGGCATCCGACAAATAAGAGTCTCGTGGTCTCAGAATCGGCCTCTGTTTGAATTCCTCCCCACACACAGGCAGGGACCCCAGGCAGTCCCCGGAGGGTCCGAGGGCTGCCATCTTAGTCTGTGCAAAGCTGAGCAGAATCAGATAGAAAGAGAGCAGCGTACTCACCTCTCATGAAGCACTGCGTGTATGAAGGAAATGACTCAAAAATGCTGTCTGAAGCCATTGCTTCCTTTCGAAAATGCACTTCTCCAGAAGGCTGGGGACTCAATGACTTCTTTTACCTTCAGAGCCAAAACCAAGAAAGGTCACTTACTCTGACTTCATCTCCCACCATGGCCCCCCCGAGTCTCTTCCTACAGGCAACCTGAACACCTCTGGTACTCCATAGGCCCTATGCGGTGGGGGTGAGGGGGAAGTATTGTTGCAGAAACAAATATTCAAATTGTTAAAGATGAAAAAAAAGGAAAGAAGAAAAAAAGCACCGCCTATGCTGTGGGCTGAGCTGCTCACCGCTCTGCGAAAGCCTGTGGTTTGCATTCAGTGCGATTCCTCCTGCCTGCTGACCACTGTGCTGGGCTCACACTTCTGACACTGCCAGGGTACCCAACTTGTGGTTCTGTGGTTGTTTATGAGGTCCAAAGAAGTTTTCACACAACCCAAATTACAAATTTAACTGTTCCCCTTTCCACAGCCCACCGCCATTGGCTCTTGCCAATCACGTGACTTAGGTGATGTCAATTTTTTTTTTAAACTTTCTGAGCTATGCCCTTCCTGCCCTCCACCTGCCCTCCCCCAGGCTCTGCAAGAAAACAGTTGAGCAGAGCTTAGAAGAAAAAAGCACAACAAACAAACAAACAGAAATCCCCTGCCTCAGTCTTTTCTTGATGTCTTTGGCTCTTTGCAGATTTGGTGGCGTTCGGATCCTGTTGCTATTTGTGGTTTGAGGAACAACTGATTATTTAGATAAAGATTGCCTTGCTGTTTATTCAACTGCAATTCAACGTTGGCACCAACTTGCTGCTGAGCCCGGATGCGGCTCTCATCACTTAAATGCCGGGCACCACTTCGGAAGTGCTGGGTTCTTGCTAGAAGCAAGTAGGGGCTGAAAAGGAGAAAAGCTGATGAGGCGCCCATTTCTGTGAGCGGCTGGCCCTGAGAGGGTTAGGCTTGCAACTTGCTGCCCACTCAAAGTTTTAATTGTGGGATGAAAAGACCATTTTAATCAAAACCCAAGTGACGTTCGTGGCTTTCTTTCCCCTTGGTGGACAGACTTAGCAGGGATCTCTTTTGGTAAGCAAAGGAAACCATGCCGAGCTCTTCCATGGCACCAGCTCCCATGCTCATGTTAGGACGTTTCGAGGAAAGCAAAGGAGAATTTCCTCACGGGGCAGAGCCCGGGCCCTGCTTATGTATTGTTTGTACCTATAAAGGCTGCTGGTCTTTCTCTGCTCAGCTCAAAGAAATGGGCCAACGCACACCTCTAGGGAAAATTACTCGAGTCCATGAACGGTAACCTTCGACTACCCAAGAACCTGCCTCCTCACAGCCCCCCGAGGGGAATATTACTCAGCCCCTCTGTCTGGGGACAGGCAGTAAAGACCAGTAAAGACAAGATGGTTCCATGGTGTGAGCCACTTGGTTCGCCTCTCCCCAGTTGCCCGCCCAGGTTCTCTGTTTTACTGACTGACGAATGAGGCCTGTCTTTCTGCAATCCCCAGGTGAGGCCTGGCTTTCTCTTTCTTACTTGGTTCTTCCTTTCACTCTGTTCAGTTTCCCTCCATTTCAAGCTGCAGCCGAGTGAGAAGCTGGACCTTGAACAGCCTAGGTCCAAGGGCCAGTCCTGGATCCCAAGCCCCAGGCATGGAGGGTACCTCCCTAAGCCTGGACCCCTGAGGAAACTCATTAGGCACACACAGAGACCCGGGGTATTAATGACACTGGTCTTTCTAAAGGACCAGACTCCATTTTTACTGATCCTGTTTTAACCAAGGTAGGAATTAGAGACCCAGGGACTTCTCTCTCCCAACCTCTCTGAGCTGAGGTAGCAGCAAAGACCTACACTTGGCTCACACTTGGAAAACAATGGCTGTGCGTGTTTTATGAAGCTTATTAATATCTATACAGTGTGCGCTTCACCTAGCCTCTCCATTCAGATCCCTTGTTAATATAATCCTCATGTGTCTTCTGCACTGCTGCTTCCAAACACATCCCAGCCCTGCGCCACCATCACCCCCCAGTAGACTCTCCCGCCAGGTTGTCTTCTCCTCTGCACCTGCCAAGCCATGGGGAGCTCCCAGGATCCAAGCCCATGGCTGCAGCTGGCCTCTTCAAGGTGACTCACTTCCCCAATGCAAAACACTTAAGTGTCCAAGCAGATCAATCCCGTGGTCACTCCACTTCAGAAGCTCCCAGATGCCTTTAGCCTTAGGTGTCCTCATGCCCACAAGGATGGTTCAGATGCCCAGAGTGTCTCTGCCTTTGAGGGTCTTCATAGGGCAAGGCAAGTGGATGCCAGCTTTCTGCATAGACTTCTGGCATGCAGGTCCCCGGGCCCTGGCCGCTGTGAGGCAGCAGGGGGCAGAATACAAAGGCATGGGTCCTTGACAAATCCTGCCAGGATGGTCACGGAAGCCAGAACAAGAAGTCATGGCTCACCAAGACAGCAGTTATAGCTTTCCTCGGCCCCTTCAGGACCACGACAGCTAGGAGAGACCCCGGTGTCTGCCAGCAAACGGCTTCTTACACTTCCCTGAGAGCCCAAGACAAAAAAACATGTCTGTCACCGCTGAACTGCCTAAAGAAATACCTAATCCCATTTTAGGCAGAACTGTTGAGGATTCTTTAAGTTCTTGGGCGGACCCACCCCGCCAGCCTCCTTCCCGCTGCTGACTCAGACCCGGGGCTGCTGGCCTGGGAACCGTAACTGGGGCTGCTACAGGGGACTGTGGCTCTGCCAAATAATGCCACAGCAATCTTCTTCCTCTGATTGGCAAAGTTACTGAGATGCCACTCTTAAGGGCGGGGTGGGGAAATGCTCAGGTGTCTTTGTTAATGGCCCTGTAAAAATACCAGGGAACGTTGAAAGATGCGGAGTTGCATAACCCTGTAATTAATGTTGGGAGCTCTGTGTGCAACTCCATCCAATTAAAACTCTCTCTCTCTGGTCAGGATTTTCATTGTAGGGTTATTTTGGGCTCTCTCTGAAGTCTACACGTAGATGGGCAGATTCTTTGGACACAAAGCATGAGTACAGAAGGGAGCTCTGCTAGTACCAAAAATCCTCAGATGGTAACACTGATACTAAATCATTTATACGGATGTAGATCATGTATGTGTGTAGGTACACGTGTGTCTGTGTTCACATGGGTGCCCAGTGTATGGAAGCCAGGGGTCTTTCTCAAGTGTTAGCCCCTTAGTTTTTCCTTTTAAAGACAGGGTTCTTTCAGTGACCTGGGGCCAGACTGGCCGGTGAGCCCAGGAGATCCTCCTGTGCCTGCAAGTGCAGACCCCTTAATGTGGGATTCTAGGCATCAAACTCCAGTCCTGAAAGGCCACCTCTCTTCAGACCACAGATGGGTTTTTTGTTTGTTTGTTTGTTTGTTATATTTTTGTTCAGAGACATAGACAGAAGCTGTAAACTGTTATGCCGAACAGAACCCACTCTAGGGAGCTCTGACAGCTAAATTGACTGGCAAGCCAGACTTCTACCTGTTACCAGTTTTCCTCTCTAAACGCTTAGAGTTCGGGGTATGAGTACGTGTGTGTGTGTGTGTGTGTGTGTGTGTATGTGTGTGTGTGTGTTTGTGTGTATACAGTTCTGGAGTTTTACTCATTTGGGTAAAAGTGAAAAGTATAAATTTTAGTTCCTAGAAGACTGTTAGCCATGAGGGGCTTTTCAGACTCATTTCTGTGACCTCCCCACATGATATTATTATAGTGTGCCCAGGGAAAACAGGAAATAGATAGGAAAGAAGAAAGGAAGGAGAGAGGGAGGGTAAAGAACGGGGAGCAGAGAAAGCACTGAAACCAAGTCCTTAAAGGAACACTGTAAAGACTTGACAGCCATCTAGTGACATGTTTATAGTGAAGAGTTTGAGTCATTTTCCTATAATCCAGAGGCCCTGAAGCAGCAGCTCTGACCGATCTGGAAACTTGCCAGAAACCAAAGTCTTGGCTCCATCCTCAGTCTCCTGAGTCGGACTCTGTCACAGTTCTGGTCCCTGACTCCTGGTGCACACTGAAGCTGGAGGAGACTAATGAGAGAGAGGGAGGAGCGTTTGGAAAGGAAAGGAAGGAGGAAGGCCACCGTCTGACCCTGTGACATCCCCCATCCACAGTGGCTGAGGCAGCCAGCCTTCCATCCTGTTGCCCTGGCAGAAGTTTCTAAGGCCGGAGAGAGTTTTCCACACAGCAGTCACCTCCAAGCTCTGGCTTGCATCTTCCAAGGTGGCACCGTCAAAGGCCGCCTGGACCCCTCACCCCAGTGCTTGACAGCTTGACATTCTGTGCAGGAGGTTCTCG
Source organism: Micromys minutus (assembly GCF_963924665.1). Taxonomy (NCBI): domain Eukaryota; kingdom Metazoa; phylum Chordata; class Mammalia; order Rodentia; family Muridae; genus Micromys; species Micromys minutus. Next base: position 4,012,713 of record NC_137976.1, on the reverse strand, counting down.
ATAGCTCAGATGATGTCTTCCTGGGGACCACTTGGGTCAATACTGGCTCCTTCCTACAGGGGCATCAGGACTCTCAGCTTCCCTGACTTTGCAGTTTTGAATGTGGGTGCAGTGCTGTGAGCAGTACCAGACAGTCACCGTGAGTCCTAACAGTGGCAGCCCCCCAAAGGCTGGCCCATCCCCCCAGGCTGGTCCATTCCCCCCAGGCTGGCCCATCCCCCCAGGCTGGTCCATTCCCCCCAGGCTGGCCCATCCCCCCCAGGCTGGTCCATTCCCCCCCCAGGTTGCCCCCCCAGGCTGGCCCATCCCCCCAGGCTGTCCCCTCAGGCTGCCCCCTGGCTCCCCCCCAGGATGCCCCCCCTGGCTCCCCCCCAGGCTGCCCCCTGGCTCCCCCCCAGGCTGCCCCCCTGGCTCCCCCCCTGGCTCCCCCCCTGGCTCCCCCCCCTGGTTCCCCCCCTGGCTCCCCCCCTGGCTCCCCCCCTGGCTCCCCCCCTGGCTCCCCCCTGGCTCCCCCCCCTGGCTCCCCCCCTGGCTCCCCCCCAGGCTGCCCTCTGGCTCCCCCCCAGGCTGCACCCCTGGCTCCCCCCCAGGCTGGCCCCCTGGCTCCCCCCCCTGGCTCCCCCCTGGCTCCCCCCCTGGTTCTCCCCCTGGCTCCCCCCCAGGCTGCCCCCTGGCTCCCCCCCTGGCTCCCCCCCTGGCTCCCCCCCTGGATCCCCCCCTGGCTCCCCCCTGGCTCCCCCCCTGGCTCCCCCCTGGCTCCCCCCCTGGCTCCCCCTGGCTCCCCCCCAGGCTGCCCCCTGGCTCCCCCCCAGGCTGGCCCCCTGGCTCCCCCCTCAGGCTGCCCCCCTGGCTCCCCCCCAGGCTGGCCCACCCCCCAGTCCTTCCCACGTTCTGCAGTCACCACCACCCTGATGCCATTCTCTGGTCTTTGCTTCAGAGGAAGGGCCCATCTTCTTCGTCCACACCTCCAGCCTGTGCCAGATGCTGTTTCCACAGGTACCCAGGAGGCTGGTCACTGTCTACTGGGGCATCCAGAACTCATTCGGGGTAGCTCTCCTTACGGAGCGTTGGCCTTTCTGTTCTTGCTGCCACTTGCTACCAGGAGGGCAAAACTGGCAACCCAAACCCACTTTGGTGGGAAAGTACAGTGTTCACGGTTTGGTCAGTGGAGACGGTGTGGTAGTTGGTGTTCAGTTTCCCGGCCCGGCGTTGGGGAAACCAAGTGTCTGAGAGGAGCCAGAGTTCATGGGTCAGAAGGCTCCATGTCTGATCTGCGTTCAGTGAGCACTTGGTTCTGGGGACTTTGGACTTTTACTGTGAGTGTCACTTCTTTTCATGCTTCTTGGTCAGTCAAACGCACAGCCTGCCACAGGGCAAGGCACAATGCCACCTTTATCTCAGCGGTGCCGTGAGGATCAGTAACTGTTCGGACTATGCAAAATGGTTTTGAATGAACCAAGAGAGAATTGCGGTTGGCATTTCAATATGGAAACATCCAACACATGAATTTTAATATGGATACTTGCCAAGTATCATACAGGCATGGTGCCAGGGGCATAGAGGTTGGAGTTGAAAACAGTCTTTGTAGTTGATGCTAGAGAAATCACAAGTGTTGATCACTGTGTGTGTGTGTGTGTGTGTGTGTGTGTGGTGTGTATGTGGTGTGCGTGTATGAGTATGTGGTGTAGTGTATGTGGTGTGTATATGTGCATGCAGTGTGGTATGTGTGTGAATGCGTATGTGGTATGGTATGTGTGTATAATTTGGTGTGTGTGTGTGTGTGTGTATGATGTGTGGTATGTATATGTGAGGTATGTGGTATGGTATATGTGTGATGTGATGTGTGTGTGTGTGTGTGTGTGTGTGTGTGGTATGGTGTATATGCATGTGGTGTGGTATGGTATGTGTGTGATAGTGTATATGTGGTATGGTGTGTGGTGTGGTGTGTGTATGTATGTTGTATGTATGGTGTGTGGTGTGTGTGTGTGGTATGAGTGTTTGGTGTATGTGGTATGGTGTGTGTGGTGTGTCTGTGTATGTGTGTGCTTGCCTTCCACATTGTCTGAGGCAGACTCTCTTTGTTCGGTGTTGTGTTTATAGCCCCCTTCCATGTCACTTTATGAGCACCGGTGTATAGATTTACTTTGCTCTACTGGCTTTATATGGGTTCTGGAGATTCAAACTCAGATCCTAACATTTGCACAGCAAGCGTTTTACCCACTGAGCCATTGCTCCGACTCCAGTTTTGTCATGATAGAGTCTCACTGCATATCTAGGTAAGGCTGACTTCAACACCACAGTCCCCCTGCCTCTGCCTACTTGCTGAGTTCACAGCAGTGCAACTCCGTGCCTGCATTACCTATTTTTGAGCATCGAGAAACAAAGGACTGGCACTTAAAATGGTGTTGTATTTTAGTTTCCTTCTTTTCAGATTCTTTTCTCTTCCTGTGGACCGTCTTGAAACTGGCTGTATTTCTGGAAAGAGCAGGCAGAAAGGTCTGGTCCATGGTTTTGTTTCAGATTTCTCTCCCACGGGTTCTTGGTTAGAAACAGCAGAGAGGGAAACTGAGGTATTACTTTGAAATACATCTAAGTGTCATATCCAAGCCAGGACACTCCATTCCTCCCCGTGGTCGCTCATTTACCCCCTTGTTCTGACTGAGCTTGACCAGTAAGATGCCCACAAGCCTGGCAAGCAGAAATCTGAAAAGCAACAATGATCACACCTCAGCATACACCCAGGTCAGTGCTGCAGCGAGGAAGGCACACAGAAGAAAGGCCGTTGTCCCAGCTGAGAGCATCTGCACCGAGCTGATCATCAGACACCCAGTGAGCCCCACTCCGACCCAGAACAACAGATCGGAGGTGGGCAGGGCGGTAAGAGCCCAGCGTGGCTCACAGAGCACCTACACTGGGAGAGCCGAGCTCAGTGTGAGGCCGAGAAGGCCAGGCACAAACAAGCAGCTGGCTGGTTCCCCTTCCTCTCTCCAAGCAGGAAGGTGTGAGGTTCGCTAAGCATGCTTTCCAGGTCTACCTCTGTTGTAGCATACACCAAAATGGCAGTTCTGTCTGAGGCAGAGTAATATTCCACAGTAAAAACAAACCCACGTTTTGTTTATTCACAGGAAAGATAAACAAGGATACTGTGGGAGCAAAGAGCTTACACTCTCCCAACCCACTCCGTGTGTTGTGTGGTATGTGTATATCTGTGTGTGTGTGTGTGTGTGTGTGTGTGTGGTGTCTGAGGCAGCCACAGTGTGTTGGATCTCCTGGAGCTGGAGTTACAGGTGACTGTGAGCTTCCCAATGTGTGTAGATGTTGGGATTTGAGCTTGGGTCCTCTGGTAGAGCACCATCCATTCTTAATCACGAGCCATCTCTTCGGCCCCTTAATTAAAATAAAATTTAAAACTTGAGTGAGTTTTTTCCTGATAGGAAATTCCCTGTAGCAAAGCCGACTTCAGAAACCACCAAGACCCCACACTGGGCCCGTACCCCTCTGGAAATCAGGGTGCCGGTTTCTGACTTTACAGTGTCCTCACTTGGTATGAGTGTGCTGCAAGCCCCCAACTTCTTATAGTCTTTATTCTTGGAACTCTCTCTCTAGACAGGGCTGGCCTCAGACTCACAGAGACCTGCCTGCCTCTTCCTCCAGTGCTGGGATTAATGGCCGGCACCCCCATGCCCAGCGGCAGTCTTAAAGTTAGTTTACCACATGGAGAGCCGACTTAGAGGAAGCAATGGGGTTCTGGCCATTTCAGTGATTGATCATTGTTTCCTGGTGGAGACAATTTGCTTGATTGGCAGTCCTGCTTTGCCACAAAGCCCACTGTCTTCCGGATCAGCCAGGTGTCTAACCAGAACTTTCTAGGCTTCCGGTAACCCGGGAACCGTGGGGTTGGGCAGGTACAATTGCATCACTAACACTTCTCACCTTTTCACGTCTGCCAATGAAAATGCAAAGGAAGAAACCGAGTTATGAGCCCATAGGAGGAGCATTGTGACGCTGTGCTGTGTCCAACTCAGGTCCCCGTGGACCTTGAACCCCTCAGGGACCTTCTCGTTTAGGAAATGGGATAGGGTGGCAATGACATTTTATGGGCAGAGTCTATAACCTCTGGGAACACCTCAGGCTGTTGAATTAACCTCACTGACCACTACAGCAGGCGTGACCTTATTTGGGTGGCTAGACTAAATGACCTAGACAGAGTCACATGACTGCACAGTATGGCCACCAAGCCTTCGCCTTCATGGAGTGCCGTATTTACTCTGAAGTTCAAATTTACCTTCACCGAGGATGCTCTCCCCTGATATAAGAACGTCAGGCTAGCGAGTTAGCAGGAAATAAAAAAAGCAAACCACACAACGGAGTGTGTCATTGTGTTTGAATTTTAGAGAGACAATAAAATATTTGTACGTGTCCCCAATGCTGTATGGTAATTTGGAGGAGAAACTAGGTTTTTTGGTTTTTTTTGTTGAGTTTTTTGTTTTGTTTTGTCTTTTTTTTTTTTTTCTTGCTGATCTGAACTCAAATTTAAGAATCTCTGCGTGCCTGCTTGCCTGTGTTCGCAACACATGCATATGGAGGAAAATGGTGTCAGATTCCCTGGCGCTGGAGTCAGAAGCGGTTTGAGCAGCCTTTTGTGGGTGCTGAGAGTCGACCCAGGTCCTCTCTGAAAGAGCAGTGAGTGCGTTTATCTGCTGAGGCACCTGTCCAGCCCCACTGGATATGTTTTAACTAAATTCATTTTACTCATGTCCCAACCTCTGCCCACGATCACGATGTGAGATTCGAGTGGGAACACATGTCGCTTTAAAAGCCGGGAGCTTGCGGAGGGAGGCTTGCCTTGTGTCCATAGACTGAGCATGCCCAGGGCTTTCCGTCCCTGAGGGCTGCTGTGAGTTTCCCTCCTCCTTTGTCCTGCACCCCTTCCCAAGGCCCTGGAGGGCTGTTAAATACCAGCCTTCCCTGGTGAGAGGCTTGTCCAGCTGCAAGAAACAATGGCCAAAGGGACCCTTCGCTTTGTGGATTTCCACACTGGACTCACCTGCCTCTGGCCCGGGAGGACACACGCATTATTGTTCTTCTCTGATTCTTTCCAAAGGGGAACCCAGGCGTGTTAATTACTGGGTGGCGGCTTCGTTAGCTGCAAGCGGGTGACAGCTGGGTGCTGGGCACGCTCTGCAAGGAGAGTTTTGGGTTTCCATTGTGGTCCAGGTTGTAATCCCGGACCTTCCATCTGCCCTAACTGTTGTTTTAGGTCAGGAACAATTGGCCAGGGCCGAAAACATAAACACCTCCCTGCGCTGGTCCTTATCATTTTCTTTTCATGTTGGCTTAGGAGATACACCTGAGCAAGCTCAGGCTCAGAATGAACCCGGCAATTACCAACCACCGCGGGCAGGCAGCAAACCGAGCCTCAGGATGGGTAGCTGCTGGCTTGCCTTGGGGCCCTGCGGCCACATCAACACTGAGGATCCAGCTTAGCTCCCCCTCTTCTACCCTGAACATCTCCCACTCGCAGCAACCAGAAATGGTGTGGAAGCTCCCCTGATCTATTTTGAGCAAATGCCTACTAGTTCTGGTTATGTGCGGGGCTGGGTGCGGGGAAATCTACTTAATAAAGACGAGGTAGGGCGTCAACAGTTGGTCACCTACCACGGTTCATTGCAAAAGGGTTAAAAGCAAAATTTGATACAAACCCCCCTTTTCCTTCCAGGTATGGCCTCGGAAGGAAAATTCCAGAGCAACATTGAAAACGGAGATGGACTCACAGCGAGGCTCCTGTGTACCAGGCGCCATGTCAGCGAGGAAAAACAAACATAGACCTCCATCACTGAGCCCTGGAGCAAGGAGGTCAGGGCATGAGCGTGAACTTGGAGGGCACTGTGCGTGGGTTCGAATCCTAGCTCATCCACCTCAGCTACCTTCATCCTACCTGCCTTCGGGCTGAAGGAATGTGTGCTTGGCTTCGTCTTCTGCTGAATGGGGAAGACGCTGCTGTGTCTTTGCAAGTCTACTGTGACTAGGCGGCAGTGGTGTTTAGGAGGTCCCCAGGGTCACAGTGGGGACTGAACAGGTTGATGCTTGAGGACCACTTAGGAAGATGCTTGGTGTAAACCATAAACCAAGGGCACAGCGACCCTTCTGAGGATGCTTCTGCGCTGACCTTCATATTCCTGTCCCCACTTACCAAGAGATAGTAAATCAAACTGCTTTGGTCACTTTCTACTTCTCAGACATCAAGGATGTTACTCCTTCTGTTGTTGCTGCTCACTCATTTATTTTGTTTTATTTTTTATTAGATATTTTACATATTTACATTTCAAACGTTATTCCCTTTTTTGGTTACCCCTTCTCTCATACCCCTCCCCCTGCTTCTATGAGGATGCTCTCCTCCCTCCCATCCCACCTCACTGCCTGGCATTCCCCTCCACTGAGGAATGGAGCCTTTACAGGACCAAGGGCTTGCCTCTCTTCCTATTGATGCCAGCCAGTGCCAAGGGTGTTATCTCTTTACACAATTCTCCGAACATCATTAGAATACCAGTAGCTTGAACCATCACCATCGGTCAAAACATTTATATCCATTACCACGTAATCAGAAATCACAATGGCCTTTTGATAGTTAATGTCGATTGCTGACTGAAACTCCGCTCACCTCCCAGAGGAAACACAACTGTGCCCGTGTCAGTGAGAGAACGTGTAGACTGAGTTAGCCGAGGTGGGCAGATTCACCGCAAACATGGGCAGAACCACTGCACGGGCTGCACTGCTAAACCAACCCTTCCTCCCTTAAGTTCTCTTCTCTTTACTACAGCGACAGACCAGTGTCTGCTGAGGGCCTCAGTGTGTGGTAGGGCTGAACATATTCATGGCAGGCCATACATCTTGATCCTTTGTTCCTCCTAGAGACTGGCGTCATGACACGGTGAAGGTGACGGTGATGTGCCACTCAAGGGAAAAAACCAGCCACTGACGTTGGGGTAGTTTGTGGTCACAGTCAAGTTCACCAGGGTGACACCAGGTTTTAACCAATATCCAACAAGTCTGTTTCTCTCCGCTCTCAGCTAAGGACTGATCTCCCATAGCCGGCTCAGTCATGTGGGAAGCACAGATACTTCTGGTGCTAAAAGGAAAGGAAGCATCCCTACCGAATCCCTGACTAAATCACCGTGGATGCTCGAGCCATTGTGTTCACCAGTCCTTACTGGTCCACTATTTAACACCCCTTGCAGGAGTACCAGATCTGTGTTGGGCTCTTGGCTTGGTACTGAGGGGAGAAATCAGAGGAAGACGAGTAGCTGAAAAATGAATGAGACAGGCTCCTGACTTCGGGGTGCTTACAAGATGACAGGGAGACCCTGGGAAGAAGGCGTACGGCATTCTAGACATTTCTTTTGTTGGGCAAAGTAAAGTTATACTCTACTATCCGGTTTGAACTTTGTCGCCCCTACTAGAATATTTGTGAGTTGGTACTGACTTTAGGTTACCCTCATTCATTACCTTTATTTGGGTTGAAACTGTACCTTTCTGGGCAGAACACGGGATTTTGAAAAAATGCATCTCCTACTGAGTATTGTCTCTCTGCTACTGTAACGACTCCATGTTAGTTATCTCGGCCCCAGTCATTTCTCTGTTCGGGACGAATCTCATGGCTCATCAAATTCCTTCTGGTTTTGCTATCCCCCAACTTTGTTGGAGGGGGATATGTGAATATATGCTTTCTGTTCTTAGGACGAATATTTTGGCTAAAACCAGCTTAATGGTAAAAAGGGGTTTATTTTGGCTCCCAGGTTATATAGCCCAGTGTGCAGCAAAATCAGGAGAGGAACTGAAGCAAGAACAAAGATGGGCCTGATGGCTGTTGTACACAGCATCACCTCTGACAAAGGAACTCACTTCACAGACAGGTGAGGCGTGAGAAAAGCACAGAGGATGCTGCTTGCTGCCTAGCTCACAGGCTTGTTCTCAGCTACCTTCCTTCAGTAGTTAAAGACCCCCTTTCTAGGGATGGTGCCACCCACAGTGGGCTGGGATCTCCTACTTCAATTAACAAGAGAACATCTCCTGACCCCAGACTTGTTGCCAAGCCAGTCCAACTTAGGCAATTCACCAATTGAGATTCCTTTCTCAGATGACTCTAGACTGTATAGATACTTAAAGCTAATTGGGACAGGAGGTAAATTTTTTTCCTGCAGTTTTTTTTTTTTTTTACCCAGATATCTAGGTGGTCAATGCTACAAAAAAATTTTGGTGCATATTATTTTCTTGCCATAACTTTATGGTTTTAGTCTTCTTTGCTTTTACATACACACACACACACACACACACACACACACACACACATATACAGACATACACACATACATATATATATACACACACACATACTGCAGACAGCATTATGGGAGTAAAATATCCTTAAACTTGGTCATTTTTTTCAGGCTCCTTGTATATTAGATATCTGGTTATCAACTGATTCCAATTTTATTAAGACATTATTTCTCTTAAACACTAGAATAAGTAAGATCAACATTTTTTTGTAGTCACAGAGATATGAAATTTTGCATCTCTGCCCAAGGATGGGCCCACGCTGACAGAGAAGCTACAGGATGACAAGAATTTGTCTTCTAGCAATTTTATTTTTACTTGCAAAGTGATCAGAAGAAGAACAGAGCTCTGTTCTAGCGTGCATTCTGTTGCTGTGATCAAACATCATGACCAAAAGCAACTTGGTGGAGGAGAATTTTCATATGGTTTACAGGTTACAGTCATCAAGGGAAGCTAAGCTGGAGCTGAAGATAGAACCTTGGAGGCAGAAACTGCAGCACAACCTGTGGTGGGAAGCCTCTTACTGGCTTGATCCCCATGGTTTGCTCAGCCTGCTTTCTTAGACAGTCCAAGACCACCTGCCTAGGGGGTCACACCGCCCACAGTGGGCAAGGCCCTTCCACATTAATCACGGATCAAGACAGTGTCCACAGACATGTTCACAGGTCAGTCTGGTGAAGGCAATTCTTTAATTGATCCTCTTTCTTCCAGGGTGACTCTAGCTTGTGACAAGTTGAAGAAAGGCTAACCAGCATAATTTCCTCATGTATTTTCAATGATCAAGTCAACGACCTCTGAAAGAACAATCCTTTTAAAAACGAAAACAAGAAGTGATCAATAAATGACAGGCAAATAACCACTGGTCACTTCATTTGCACTTGAATGACTTAATTTACTAATTATAACCAGATGTGATGCCATTAGCCCATAATACCAGCACCTGGGAGGTTGGGATAGCAGGGTCAGGAGTTCAAGACCAGCCTTGGTGACACAGTCAGTTTGAGGCCAGCTTTGGCTACATGAAACCCTCTCTTAAAAAAAAAAAAAAACAAGTAAGACAATCATCAGCAAAAGTTGGAGTTGATTAGTTTATAAGAGCTGCCATTAGCGGAGCTCCTGCCAAGCTCTTGGCTCCAAGTTTCGATTCTTAGTTATGTTCTCTTATATTACGTGTGTGTCTCTCACCTCACAGCTTCGGTTGTAGCCTGTTGTTACAGTTTGAATGTATAATGTCTATCCCAGGCTCGTGTGTGGAATGTATGGTTCCCTGCTGGTGCCTCTCTACTGGGAGGGTTGTGGAAACTGGAGGCAGAGCCAGCACAGAGAAAGTAGGCCACAGGTTCCCCCATCCTGTCTCCATGCTCTGTCCCTCAGGGATGGAGGACAAGCCCCTGTCACAAGCCCCTGTCTCATGGGGCCAAATGATCATGGACCTTCTGAGACTGTGGGACAATATCAACCATCATCCCTAAATTGACTCTACCACGGATATTGGCAAAGCAATGAGGAAAGACCAAGGTGTCAATAGGCCACATAGTTTGCAGAGTCACTGAAAAAATGGAGAGCCCGGGCTCCCTACCTAGGCGGGCTGGCTCTAAATGACCCAAGCCCTCCACAGACAGCACTGCTCAGCCACGCCCCAGAATGTCCTTCACGCTCGATTCTAGTTTTGAACCAGAGAATTGCCTGAAATAGGAAAGAGGGAATTTATCTTCCCAGGAATTCCGATTTCACACGCTCTGGAACCATTTACTTGAGATGAATAGAAATATTTTCTTTAAAGTTCAGAGGGTCCGTAGGAGTTAGTGCCCAGTTTTATTGTCTTTTGTCTGCACATGACGTATTATTTATAAGGTACTCAATTAGGCTACAAAGGCACCCCAGGTTCCCTTGGAGATTTAAAAAGCCTTCTGGAGGGATAATGGAGACAGCCTGGCCGTGTCTGGGCCTGCACTTCTCTGTGTCTTTTAGAAAGGCAGGGTACTTTTGGGTCATGTTAGATCTCATTCAATGGAAGTTGGTGTGACCTAACCACTCACATCTAAGACAAGTCTTTCCTGCCTCCAAACACTCTGAACAATTCTTAGCCAGTCACGTGGTTAGTGCTGTCCAAGCCTGGCTGGTAGGTAGCTAGACGTATCTTCTCTGACAGTCTGTGATATTTGGGCTACAATGAGGTGAGCAATTGACATAGGCTTTTAGCAGTAGGACTCTGACCCATTTTTGTTATCTGTTGCCACAATCCTGCTGCATTACACGCACACCCAAAGAAGAATCTTAGTGTGAACGTCATTGCTCTCAGGTCTGTGGGTCAGCATGGCTCGAACAAGAGGCTCGGACGTTTATGATCAGCGGCAGGTTGGGTGAGCAGTGCTGCTAGTGTCTGTTGAGATCTCCCACATGGTAAGATTGGTTGGCTGAGGAGGCCGAAGTCAGCCCGAGTGTCCTTCCTGTCTGCCAATCCTGGAGAATGTTGGCCCAGGTAGGATCACTTGGAGGTTACCATTTCTGCTGCTTTCCTTCAGCTGGAGAAGGTGATGCCCAGCCCAGAGCGAGAGTGCAGTGGTTTTCAGCTTAGCAGCTGCTTATCAGATATCCTACATATCTCGTGTTTACATTACATGTGACAACAGTATCAAAATTACAGTCAGAAGGAGCAGAACAATTTTATAATCATGGGTCAGTGCAACATGAGGAAGGTTGAGAACCGCTGACAGACCGGAAGCTACACTTGGTGAGGAGTGACTGGAAGTCACAGTCAGAGGAGCAAGTGTGTAGGAGGAAATAGGATAGGCTTAGAGACAGTCGGCCATGAGCAGGAAAGACAAAAATGCCTCTAGTTGGCCTGACATTGTTCCCAGTTTCTTTAAAATTTTGTTTATTTTGTGAGCATAAGTGTTTTGCCTACAGTATATGTGTGTACTGCATGAGTGCCTGGTTGCCATGGGGGTCAGAAGAGGGTGTTGTATCTCTTAGGACTGGCTTTACTAGGACTCGAACATCAGGACCTCTGGACGGGCAGCCACCGCTCTTAATGTCTGAGCCACCTCTCCGGCCCCAGTTACTGAGGACAGTTACTGGTGTGGGGAGAAAGAAAGCCTGGTTGAGGCTTCTGTTTCCCATACCTAGTAGTGGTTTGAGTGAGAATGGCCCTTATTGGCTCATAGGTGAGGATGTTTGTTCTCTGGGCTGTGGCCATATTTGAAAGTATTAGGAGGTGTGGCCTTGTTGGAGGAAGTGCATCACTGGGGACGGGATTGAGGTTTGGAAAACCCACACCAACCCTAGAGTTCCGATTCCCCTCTCTGCCTACAGATTAGGGCTAGCTCTCATCTTCTGCTCCAGTGCCCGCCTGCCTGCCACCACGCTCCTCACCATGATGATAATGGACGAAAGCCCTGAACTGTAAGCCAGCCCCAACTAGATTCTTTCCTTTTATAGAGTTGCTGTAGTCATGGTGTCTCGTCTCAGCAATAGAGCTCTGACGAGGACATATTTCCTTGGCCATAAACTAATGAACTCACGTCCTTGGTCAGTTTCTTCCCCACATTATCATGGGACTGCACTGGGGAAATGTCCGTTGATGACATCAGATGTTTGAAGTCTCAATGCATATGTGACTCTCCATGGTGGTATCGAATTAGGTGTCAAAGAGTCTATTGGCACCCTTTCCAAATGGACAGACACTGAATGATCTCTACAGAGACTGTGCAAATCCACAGAAACTATAGTTTTCTTATACCACCCCAAGGGTGGGTCTGGCACAGTCGAAGACTCAGCAAGAGCTGTTCATAGGAGTGGTGTCTTCACAAAGATGAGAAATGCAGGTATTAGACATGGGGCTATCCCTCCCACCTTTGGGAAGAAGAAACACCTGCTTGGTTGTTGTTCCTATATCCAAGGAGACTTCATATCAAAAACTGATGTCTGAATTTGTTCCACCTGTGGGACTAACTCTTCAAAACAAAGCCACTTTTTCTTTTTCAGATTTTTCTTTGTGATGACATATTGTTCCAGAATGTTCTCTGTTGTTTGTGGGTTTTTGCTGTTGTTACTTTTGAGAAGGGGTTTCATGTCTCCCAAACTTGCCTTGAACTTCCTGGATAGCCATGAACTTCCACGGGTCACCATGAACTTTTAATTCTGCCTCTGCCTCAGAAGTGGAGTTCTGGGATGGCAGGTCTGAAATATGGCACCTGCTTTATGCAGGGCTGGGCATCAAACCCAGGGCTTCCAGCACACTAAGCAAGCACCCCATTAATGGAACCACATCTCTAGCCCCCCTGGCCTTCTCTCTCTGTGGTTGCCTTTACTTCATGCCCTCCTGGAGATGAGAAGTCGCCTCTGTGGGCATTGGTAAGGGTATCACTATGACTACTTAGCGAATTTGTTCCCTGAGGTGCGGATAACAACAGGGCTGTTTGTGAGGAGGTCAGCCAGGAAAGGGTTCTTGCCACTGTGTTTAACTACCTGACTTTTGTCTCTGGGACCCACATTTTAAAAGGAAAGAATGGGTCCACTCAGGTTGCCCATTGACCTCCACATGCTCACAGTGGCCGGTAGGTGCGGATTCACACAGTAAATAACGTAATATTAAAAACAATCATGGTGCATTTCACACAAATGACTTACAAAGAGCCTCGCACCCACCCTGGGGCCTGATCCAGATATGATCGCATGACATTCAGGGGAAACTCTCAACCCGGAGGAGTTAGTGTTGGAGACAGCACTCAATGTTCCCTGTACATATGGAGCCCTCAGTCAGCAGTAATGCCTCTGGCCAGATCTGTGGAGACTTATTGCATCAGGATACATGTAGGGTCCAAAATTAAAGTTGTTGTTGGATAAGAGAGATGTCAGGGAAAATTGATTTAGATTTCATTTTCCCTGTTCAAGAAATGTGTGTGTGTGTGCTTGAGGGCTTGTGAACACACAGTCGCTCATAGAGGCCAGAAGTGCATTCAGAAACCTGGAGCTCGACTTCCAGGAAGTTGTGAGCAACCATGTGGCTGCCAGGAAACGAATGTAAGACCCATAAAGGAGCAGTAATGGCTCTTAACCACCGGGCTAGCCCTCCAACCTGAACCCTCATTTTCTTTTCTAAAAAATATGCCCTGTCTGTGTATATCCCCAAAGCTCAAAATCACCTTATTTATTGCATACAGAATGTAACACAGATGTCATTTGTAAACCTACAGTGTGGAGTTTGGACTTTCCTCTTGATAGTGCTGGATCTCAGTGTGCTTCAAGAAGTTCTTCTGGGCGTTTGCTCACTCCCAGGACCAGGCACAAGTGCGCGCTGTCCGTATGCCCAGTGGAGACAGGTTGGATTCAGCTAATTCATCCCATCCATGTCTCCTGCAAAGAAGCAGGCGGCTAGAAGGAGGCTTTGGATGGAGGCTCCTTCCTGTGGACTTCCCTGGGCTCTCATCTGTCAGAGCAAAATGGCTGATGGCTGCTTAGTTAGGGATCCGGGAATGACCGCGCAGGGCAATCTGGCGCAGATCTGGCCGACAGCAGCAGCTACTCGGTGGTGGAAAAGACAGTGCTATCCTGTTTTCATTAAGTGTATTTATAAACACACTGAACATGAAACATTTTCCCTTTCTTCACAGTGATGGATGATTATATATCTATGAAATGTTTTCATTTATTTGGCGCCAGGGTAATCAAAATCAGTTGAAACTGTCCCAGCAAAGGGAGAGAAAACAAGCCAGCCTGGGACAGCCCCAGCCGCTTCCCTCTTGCTCTTTGGGTAAGAACTGCTTGGCAGAGAGGGTCCTTCGCAGAGAAACAAGCTCTTGGGAGGGGTAATTGCTCCCAGCCCTGCTTGTGGCTCCACCGAAGCTGAAGCTAGGAAGAGCTTTCAAAGAGCTCGCCTGCCTTCTGGGAGCAGCGTGGGAGCGGCGGGGCCAGCCTGTGCGTGACTCTGTTTAGGCTGAGAGGGAGCTTCGTCCCAGAAAACCTTTGTGAATGAAACGAAGCGGGCTTTCATGTCTGCCCTGGCCCGTGTTCTGGGTCAGGCGCCCTGATCTCCAACATCCTGTTTAAACTGGTGTTTTCCACTACATACAGACAAAACTATTTCTATTCTGAGCTCTTCGTGATTGCAGAGACTAGCAACTGGATTAGGTAGGGACGCAGGGTTGCCCTGCCGGGGAGAGACATACAGAAAGCAGACGCCCAGTTCTCTGCTTTTGATGTTTCTTTCTTTCCTTTCTTCTTTTGGACAGCTACAGGACTTAGATATGTGCTTTACAAGTTCAACCTTCAGTTGAGGAGGCCACTGTTCTAGTGAGTTTATCCAGCCTAAACCACAGGATAATGCTGTTTCACTTCTGGTCGTCGCTTTGCCTTTTGGTTCCAACATGGACCTGTTTACAGGCCAGAGAATTAAAACCCCGGTGGGAGAAAGAAAAACAAAACATCCCTGGCCATCACTTATCACCTTTAAGGGAATTAAGTTGACTGTCAGAGCATCGGATAAAAGACCTTCATCTTGTGGTTAGGTCCAAGAACTTGTTTAAGACCATGTGGGGGGGGGGGCTGTTTCTCTGTGGTTTGTTACAATAGGATTAAGTCACTAACAAGGTAAGGGCTACTTCACCTGGCTTATTTTCCTGAGAGCTTGAGCTAACTAAGTAGTTCTTTTCAATTTCTAGACTTCTTAGGGAATAGACAGGGTGTAGAGTCAGACTGCTTGCTGTTTAAAAGGCAACAAAATTACAAGCATGCACTTCCGCCATTTTGACCATGTGCAACCCAGCAAGCAGTAATGGAGCCTGGAAAACCAAGTAAAATAAATCCTCTTTATCAATAAATTAAACACTGCCCTTTGAGGGTGAACTTTGAGAGAGTCCATTTTCTTAGTTCTAAGGAAATTATAACTGTGTCCCAGCACCGTAGATAAACAAGGTTCCGGGTTCTCAGCTGAGTGGCCCCTCCTATGGGTTCTGAAGCTCAGACAGTGAGTTGGTGAGCAATAGCTGATTTGCACTTATAAGGAGGCAATTGAATTAATAAAAAAATAGTAACAGTAAAATGTGTTTGATACAAACAGGAGCATCTTCTCTGAGGGACCAAAGCAACTTTGGCCTTTGATTAACCAATGAGATTTCTCATTTCTTTAACTATGACTTTTGCCTTTGAACTTGAAAGTTGTCCAGTTTCTATAACTAATCAAGGCCATAAGTGATATAAGGATTTAAGATATTTAAAATTGCTTCTGGGATGCTGGCACAGCCTTAGAAAGACAAATTATCAGTTTTCTCTCACTGCTAGGATGAAATACCATGACCAAAAGCAGCTTGGAGAGGAAAGGGTTTAATTGGCTTCTATGCCACTGTCAACTATGAAGGCAAGGCAGGCCAGGGACTCAAGGCCGGAACCTAGATGCTTATTGGCTTGATCAGCCTGGTTTCTTATACAGTCCAGGACCATGTGGCCAGGTTTGGTACCACCCTTTGTGGGATTGGTCCCTAGGATGGGCCCTCCCACACCAACTAATAATCAAGGAAATAGCCTGGGAACTTCCCTACAAGCCAATCTGATAAAAGCATTTGTTTCTGCTGAAGTCCCCTCTTACCAGATGACCCTTGCTGTGTCAAGTTGGCAAAGATTAATCAACACACAATGTTGAATATGGCAGAGAAAAAAAAATCCATGTCCAATATCAGTTTTTCATAATTAAAAAATAGCTACTATAATTTAAAATATATTAGTAATAATTATAAGAGAATATGAGAGAAAGATGCCTTGACCCGTAATTTTCAAGATGGTGACCTTGACTTTGAACGTTTAAATTTTCAATTAGTTGGTATGAAACCTGGTACATTAATTACTAAGAGAGGAACTAATTAATTCAGCAACAGGCAGCCGCCCAGGTTCCTCCCAGTGAGATAAGATGACATCAGAGTCTGAGGAGGCAGTATGCAAATATAACTTCAAACCAGCCAATCACATTGGTTGAGATATAGTGAGCCCAGCCAATCGTGATTACCCAGCCTCCTTCATAAACCCCATTATGTCAGCCTTCAGAAAAAGGCATGGTGAGCCAAGAGAGGGGCATCCAGCCAAGGCTTACACACATCTCTAAGATACATTTATCTCCAGATAAATAGATCATCTCACTGACTTCTGTGGCAGAGAGATCCAATGAATGGTATGAAGTTGGTGACTTCCTGAGGAGTGTATTTCCGTCATTACAACCAAACTGACTTGTTTAAAAGGAAATTATTTTTTCCTCTCTTTCTATTTTTATAGGCATTTCAACCAGTTTCATCCAAATTTTATCTAAAACGGGAGCACTTTTTCTGATACTGAATATGAATTTCGAGGAAGACCCTTACTCAGAGTTTAACTTAATCTACATTATTAACTATCCTTTCTTGCCAGCATGTTGCATACTTCTGAAGAGTGAGACGCCCTCATCCCTTCTTGGTTAGTGTCCAGCAGGCCATGCGATCCTTGTTTCTGCTCATCGCTTCTTCAGTGTTTAGCTTCCCTCCCACACACTTCCCGCTCTGCCAAGCATCCCAGCGCCTCTTATTCCTACTACAGAACATTCCAGGTCCTTATGTAGACCTCACACACTTATCCATCCAACTACACTTAGCTGAGCCTTTATAATCTGTGGATGTTCTAGATATTTTTACCGCTACAGTGAAGAACAACAGACTGGGTAGTTTATAGACAACAGGTGCCTGTCTGGCTCAGAGTTCTGGAGGCTAGGAAGTCCAAGAGAATGACACTGGTGAAGGATCTGGGGCTAATAAAGGATGAAAATAATCGGAGGCAGGGGGACAAGAGAAATAGACTGAGAAAAGACCCAAAATGCCAGTGTACTCTCGAAATAAGTATACCCTTGTTAACAACATTGGCCAATTCTCGAAGACAAAGCCCATGAGGTAACGATGCCAGTCCATACATGAAGGCCACTCCCATGCACGAAGGCTACTCCCACTCACAAAGACCACGCCCACGTACAAAGGCCATGCCCATGCACGAAGGCCATGTCCACTGGAAGGCCACTGAAGTCCTCTGAGTAGGTGCCTTTCCCAACACTGTTGGGGATTACCTTCCCAACACCCGAAATTGAGAGATACAATCAAACCATAGCATCCTGTATAAAGCAAAAACATGAGCCCCTCATTCAAAACTCACTAAGAATGTCAAAATGGCAACTGAAGGGCCTTAAACCAAGGGTGAGCATGGGAGCTTGCCGAGCTCTCAGGGCACATGCTGGAGAAGCCGGAGCTGACTGTACCAGTACCATACTCTCACATGCATCCTCCACAGGCACACAGCATAGGACGTTCTTAGAGCACATAAACTTTTGCTCCTTTTACAAAAATCTTTTAACCCAACACCAAGTGTTCCGAACTCAGATCTGAGAGGTTTCTTTCTTGTTCTGAATAAGGACACTCCATTTCCTGCAGTCCGAGTGACTCGTTCAAAGGCTGTGCTAATTAGATTTCTCATTATAAGTACACTGTACAGAAAACTTTAAAAATAATGAGAAAAAAAAACTCATTACCCACAAAATACCACTAGTTAATGGCAAATACTGTTTTACTTTGCTTTCTGCTGATGAGATAAAATGCTCTGGCCAAAAGCAAAAGTAAAAGAGAAGAATTTTTGGCTTATACTTGCAGATCACAGCTCATCACTGAGGGAAGTCAAGACAGGAGCTAAGGCAGGAACCACAGAGAAAGACTGCACACAGGCTTACTTTTTGTCTCGTGACCAGTTCCTAACATCTCAGATCCATCCACCTGGCTAACATGGTTCTGCCCACAGTGGGCACAATGGACTGGGCTCTGTCAGATCAATCATCAGTCAAGACATGGACACAGGCTAATCTGATCCCAATCGGGCAACTCTGCTTGATATAAAACTAACCAGAACACCTACTATTCAGATTTTTTTATGCACACTTCCATATATATATATATCATATATATCATATATATGATATATATATATCCAAATCTAAAGTAGGGTGACATGATCTTTTCTTTACTTAGCAATAGCAACACAAGCTATTTGTACATTAAGAAATATCTGAAAGCGTTCTGTCTACATAGCATTTGACGTCATAATCTCTAATGGTTGGTTAAGAATTATAGGGGTGAGTGAGAGGTGTTCAGCAGAAAAGGACAACACAGTCGGTGCTAGTTGCTTTTGCTACTGTAACTTCTACTCCCCACTAATCCAAAGCAATCAATCCAGCATTCAAGCAAATGTGAAACCTGAACCCAGGTCCACACAAAGACAGAGGTAGCCCAGGAACAGCAGGGACCTGTGATTTACAGATTCCTGCAGAAGAAAGGCCCCAGCCTCTGCACATCCTCCAGAGCCTTGGACACTGTAGGCTTGGCAGTTGTTCTGCTGTGGAGAGAGGGGAGCCAGATGGGTTTGGGAAGGAGAGAGTGGGGACTGAGATCTGCCATGGTGTTGACAAGTGATAAACAGGACAGCTTCTGAGCCAAAGAAGTGTCACTGCAGAGAAAATCCTCTCGCTAATGGTGAGTCTTTTTGGTCTCAGTCAATCAGTCCACACACTGGGGGAGAGAGAGTCTGGCCAAGTTCTTACTTACGAGAGACACATGCAGGGAGAGGGATTGGTTTCCATCCTCAGCAGCCCAGCATTTTGAATTCCCTGGCCACATGCCTCCAAGTGAGAATTTGGGTCAATTTTAGTGAAGAAATTATGCTTCTTATTTAAAAAAAACAAAAATCACTTGTAAATTATTTCCTTGCTGTCAAGTATTTTACTCTTATGATGCAGCTGCCTAGTGCATAATCAGTTGACTTGTGATAGACACTCTGAGTACAGAACCCTCAGTCCTAGAGAGGATGGAAAATGTTTGTGGTATTTATATCGGATCACAGAATTCCACAATGTGTTGCAGCAGCTTACCGAGCCGCCATTCTGACTACAAAAGCCCTTCTGGATATACACCACAAGAGGCTGCATCAAATGACCACCAACTTAGTGGCCTCCAAAAACAAAACAAACAAAAAAGCTATTCTATCAATAGTATTGGAATCCCGAGGTTGTATGCAGGGCTGTCATTGTCTCCCCTGGCTCCATTGCTCCAGGTGTCTCTCCATCTTCTCGTGGCCTCCTCTGTGTTTGCAATGTCTTCTCGGTCCCTAACCAGAACCCTTGCCCATGGAGGAAGTCTTCTGTGTGCTGTATGGATGCAGCAGCTGTCAGTTAAATCTGATTGGCTCGAAGTTGAGACAGGAACTAGAAGGTGGGACATCTTGTAAGCAGAAAGGATTCTGGGATAGAGTGAAGCTCTGGAGATTGGTGCGGGAACATGGCAGAGGACCGAAGTGTAGGAGCTCGAGCAGAGGTAACCAGCCACAGGGCAGAATTTAGATTAGAATGAAATGATGAATTTATTCTAACCGGAGAATTATGCTAGTTAGAGAATAGGCCAAAGCTTATTCCAAGATGTTTGTATAGATATTTTGAGCGTCAGAGTTGTTATTCTGGGAGCTTTGGGACGGGAGGAAACCCCTGCTTTTACTCTTGCGTTTGGAATTAGGGTTTACCTGGATATCCAGGGTAATCTCATTCCCAGATCATTAACTAGCTCTGTAAAGACCCTGACTTAGTTAGCTGTAGTTAGTTATCAACCCGTCACAGCATGGAGATATCTGAGAAGACAGTCTCAACTGAGAGATTTTGCAGGAGTGGCTTGTGGATGTGCTTGTTAATTGACATAGAAGGGCCCAGCCCACTATGGAAGCACCGTTTCCGGTTCAGGGCTGTGTTAGAGGAGCTATGGAAGCATGGGTCTGTGAGTGGGGCCGCGGCAAGCATGTTCTGCACAGTTTCCGTTGTCCCTTCTTGGTTGGAGGCAATGCCCAGTGAGTGTGCTTTGAGCTCCTCAGTGGTCACCTGTGGCCTATGAGTTTGAGCTAAAAGTAACTCTTTCATCCCCTTAGTCAATTTTGATCAGAGTGTTTTATCACAGAAAAGGAGAGGAAACTATAACATCTCTAATAAGCCACTTTCATGGGTGTCCAGGGCTTTGAAGTAGATACATATTTTGGGGCCCACCATTGTGACAGAATCTATGGCAGAGAGGGATATTTAGCTGTTGGCGTGTCCCTAGAAGGGGCTTCTGAGTCCTTAGGATAAGCATGTTCCTCTTGCTTTCCTCCGAGTCCTTGTGGGTAGATGTGGTCAGCCTGTTTTCCCCTGGGCCCTCGTGGGTTAGACATGGGTCAGCAAGCTTTCCTCTGTGTCCTCATGGGTAGATGCGGTCAGCCCACTCTCCTTTGGGGCTTTGTGGGTAGATGTGAGTCAGCCTGCTTTCCTCTGGGTCCTCGTGGGTAGACGTGGTCAGCCCATTTTCCTGGATACTGGAGCTAAGGGCTGTCTGGGTTGAAAGGTAGTCAGGGCTGTCTGTCTCCAAATCTCTACTGCAGAACGGTGATTGTGGGTGCTGAGAGTCAGACAGTAGGAGAGGGAGCTGTGCTTGGTGTGTAGTGCCTTGTGAGGCCGTGACTACCCTAGCAACTTCCTGTCTACAGACAGGATATGGGTAGATGATAGAATTCCTGTTGACCCACCCCGACATGGTACCTGGCCTGAGGTGCATCCCCAGGGAAAAAGATCATGTGATGCTAGAAGAGGCGGGTGTCCCATCCCACTGAAGGGCAGAAGGCCCAGAAGAAGGGGGAGGTGCTGCCTGTCTTTTTCTTTGTATCTGTTGGAACTCTCCAGAGAAACAAAACCATTAGGAATACACACATGTGTACACACACACACACACACACACACACACACACACACACACACACACACACAGAGTTGACGACCCCCGATGGTGTAAAGCTGGAGAGAGCTGAGGTTGAATCAGTGTGGGTTCTGTGGTGCAGTTTTGAGAATTCCTCCCTTGTGAGGCTACCACAGACTTGACATTTGAGACTGTCAGCCAGGCTGCTGGATAACTCTGCCCTGCTCACAGTCTGCAGAGGTAAATAATCATACACAAATTATACCTTTACAATACACCCCAGCCAGATTGCATTGACAGCTTAAGAGAGCTGCCACACAGACACACCAGCAGGCATGGACTGTTACTGACAAGTCGCGGGCCATCTGATAAGTGACAGGACAGTGCTATATTCTGCAGTTGTGGGCATGGCCACCTGGTCTATACTGTTAGAATCTACAGTGGGGTTGCTCAGCCACCCCCAGCCACCATGGAGGTTAGTTTCCTGAAGTGGTCTAGGCTATTGGTAGAGTAGTGACTGGGCCCCAGGAAAGCCCAGGATGGTCTCCTCAGATTAACACAAAAAGAATTATGATCCAGGGATGGGAGACGGAGGGAGGAGGCAGTGGAGGCTGATGAACCGAGGAAGTGCAGGAGACAGGGAAAGGAGGGATGTTCCCTAAGAGAGGCTCAGAGTCACAGAACTCAAGGAGTCTAAGGAGCCCACATTGGCTAGAAGAATGATGTGGCCAAGGAGTGGCCTCGGAACTGACCATCTCACACCTCCGCCTGAAGTCAGGGTCACTGCAGGCCACGGAGGGCTGCTGAGTTAGGGAACATGTGGTTAGACTTTCTGGGGACGATCACCAACATGAAACGCTTCATAGCCCACGGTCTCTGCTGCCCTTGGCGTCAGGAGCCCCTGTTCCCACGCTATCTCAGAGGAGGACATTTGCCCCCTTCTTAGCAGTCTCTTGCCTTCCATGGAGAAGATCAAACTTGGAGTGCGTTACAATCAAACATTATTCAACCTTTCCATATTAAAGCGAACATGAGATCAAATTGTCAGTTTTCCCAAACTTTATGTCAGTTCGTATCAGATTACCATCCACATGCCAGGACACAAAGCTCATACAGGCCCAGAGTAGAACGAATCTTCAAACTGGGCCAAATCTATAATGTGAAGAGAAAGGGAAAAAAGAAAACCCAAAATGTAACCAAAGCAAAGTGTATTTGACCGTGAATGAACCACCAGCTCTGGGCTGTGGGTGGGGGTGGGGTGAGGTGAGCTCAGCCACATTGACTGTCGGTGTCCCTCATGTATCACCCCCCCCCCCACACACAAGCAGTCAGACTTGTCCCAAACCAGAACACGCTCTGCCAGACCCGCCCCCCTCAGTTCCAACGTGTGTGTCTTGTGCGGAGTGGAATCTGTGTATTTCATATCCATTTACACTCAAACCATCAGGACATTGTCCAGGGATGCCTCTGTGACTCACAGATCTCTCCTTCTTCCTTGCTTTTAATTTGAAAAAGGAAATAAGTCTTTGCAGAGTACTGCGGCTTGAAGCCACAATTTTGTACAATGGAGAAAAATATGGATCTGCTGTCTCTCTTTGTTTCCCGAGCCTCAAAGCTGAGATTGCCAACCTAGCAAATGCACAACTAACCAGAACTTTACCAGCAGAGTGAACCCAAGTACCCGTCTCCCACTGATATTCCTCTCAGTACCCCACTGTAGGGGACAGGAATAGAGGTACGGCGGGAACAGAGGGAAGGAGAGGAAGAGAGGGTGTTCCACAGAGAAAATGACAGAAAGCAAAGGTCTGAAGGGTGGGGGGAGGGGAAGAGATTAAAAGTGTTTTCCCATGGGAGTGCTTGGCCACCTGTGTACAGGTGAGAGAATTTGAGAGGATGAGTGTGTCTTTTTGAGACAGAGTCTCACCTTTCTCAAGGTCCTCAAGTAGGCCAGCCTCAATAGCAAGCACGAGACACTACCTCCCTGGTGCCAGGATTACAGTCTCAGGCCACCATGTTCTGCATTTTCTCCCCATGGGTTACAAGCATCCAACACAGGTCCTAGAGCTTGCAAAGCAAGCACTCAACTGGTTGAGTCACATCTCCAGCCCGAGAAATAAAAACAACTCTAACATGCAGGAAACCCATGTGCCCAGGTTGAAGGAATGCAGAGCATCCCTCTGGGGAACTGCTTGCAGTAGCCAGTGGTCTTTCCATCCACTCACTGACCAGAGACAGGATGCATGAGGCTCTCTGGTGGTCCTCCTACCTAGAGGATGGCCTGTGCCCTCTGCTGAAGTCTGTGTTGCCCTGTGACTGCTTTCATCAAAGCAGTTTTGCTCACGGGATGCTAAAACGGGCTTGAATCTGGCTTTCAAGTAGACTGGCACTTTCACTGCGGGCTCCAGAAATGAGCCAGCAACATGGAAGCCAGTTAACAGTCCCACTGGGTCCTGAGATGAGAGCCAGTGTCTGCTATGGACCTGGTGAGAACACTTCGCCCTTGGTTGTAACAAACCCCATTCAAACTTGAAGACACAAAGGCTAATTTTCTGTTTTACCCGTCTTTTTTCAGGATCCCCAAAGTTGCTTTTCTGGAAAACCTTTGTTAATGTCAAAGTGTTGGCTGCAGCTCTGGAATGTTCCGATAAATCTTCAGAAGTTCTGTATCATTGCTGCCATCTGTGAATGGCTTGCACAATCTCCTCTCTGTCTTCTTAGACACCCACTGCCCTCTTAGAAGCTGTGTATGACTTGATTTAAGAGAAGTAATGCTCTTTGAATGAGACACTTATTATCTGTCTAGTATCTGTCTATCATCTGTTTCTATTTGTCATCAATCATCTATCAATCATCTATCGATCATCTATCGATCGTCTAATTGGTTACTATTATCAGTCTATCTCTATCATCTGTTATCTATGTAGCTATTATCAGTCATCTACTTACATCAATTTGTCTATATATCACCTATTCATCCAACTCAAGTTTCTCATGTGCCTTACATATATCAACTGTAGAAATATTCATGCACATACTCATTTTAATGTATCTACTATGATACATGGTAATTAATAAACACTCGTTTTAACTTCCTAATTCCTTAAATGGACCAACAGATTCCGTTATTTTAACTTTTTTAAATGCCTCTGCTTTGTCCTCTGCCCTCATGGATTTTGATCTGGGTGTGGTCTGAAGGGATTGTATGGACCGCTAAAAACCCACCCCCTGCACTCACTCATGGGGTTTCCTATAACTTTCTTTCTTACTGCTTTTACTGTATAGCAGTAAGTTAATTTGCTCAGTGGCCATTTTGAGGACCACTGTGGACCAAACTTATTAAAATCGCAAATACCACCCCTGTTCACCCTCACAACAACACCTGGAAGCAGGCACTGTTTTTCCATTTTATTGCTGAGGAAACAGCTGCTTGCAGAGCACCAGACTCTTGCTCAGGGCCACACACTTGGTGTTAGGCCTGTGGTTGGAGTCCAGAGTTGTCCGTGAGACCACAGCCTGCAGCCTTATCTCCTATGCACAGACTGATTAACAGGAATTTGTTTGTTCACTGGACAAGACATCTTGAAAGTCCCCAGACATCCTCTGTGTTGAGTAGTTAGGAAAGGGCCAATAAAACAGTAAGGCCATTGTTCCTGTTTGTAAGAAGATTATTTGATTTTATCAGTGATATGGGATTCCTATGGAAATTGTGTGGGGGATCCTCAAAGACTTAAAATAAGCCTACTGAGTGCTCCAGCCATACCACTCTTGGGCATCTGCGCAAAGGGCTCTGTGTCTTGTCTTAGTGATACCCACTGATTGATGGCCATCTCTGCCCTGCTCACAATAGCCAGGAAATGGAAAAGGCTGTGTTACAACATGGCAGCAAATGGTAGCATGGTTTCAGTGGGTTGAAGCAAGACCCATTTCGTGCCCTCGAGGTGTCTTCCTTATGGCTTACAGCATCTGCTTCATGTTGACATCATCTCTACTTTGGGACCAGAGCTGGCCGGCACATGAATAGTTACCGTGCCAACGGAAAGTGAGGCCCTTTACAAACGTACCATATGGCTACAGCTGAGAACAAGGACAGACGAGTCAGAAAACTGAATAACCACGGTGGCTGGACCAAGCAGTAAGGACATCACATGTGGCACAGTCGCGTGTGTGGACTTTGGAAATAGACAATGGCTATGCGTGACCTACTCAGAAGCTTCCTCATCCCCTTCCTTCCAGACTGTCCTGCGAGAGGAGCAGAGAGGTAAAAGAAAGACCACCAGGTCCTCTGGTCTTTGGTTGCCACGTTCACAGGCTTGGGTCTGCAGCTCTCAGCTAAGAGCATGAGGTGATCCAGTTGGTTGTCAAGGAGACATAGAAGCCAGACAGATAGATGATGAGTGTGTGTGTGTTCATGCATTCACACATACACACGCACACACCCCTCACATGCACACAACCCTGGTGAAAGCCACTAAAATGAGCTCTGCTTGGGGTCTGATGTCTTGTGAAGGAAGGGCGGCTGTGAGGAAGAGCCTGGCATGCTCTGCTGGCCGTGCCACAGCGCTCCTCCTGTTCTATTCTCAGCAGACAGTGCAACAGCATCCAGGGGCAGGGTGTCTGCTCAGAACCTGCAACCGGTTTTCCAGTTTGCTTTGCTCCCACAGGTCTTGCCGAGAGGCGGACAAGACAGAGAAACTAGCTGCTTAAAGTCTATAAACTAGATGCAGAATTTGTAGGCACTCATGATACTCACTGGATGAGAAGACAGATTAGTTCAGGGCTCGCCAGCTAGCGGAGAGAAGGTAACAAGCCAGGTGGGAGTTCTCCAGTACAGGCGTCCCTCGGCATCTGCTAGGGGCTGCTTCTGAGATCCCCTACAGATACCCAAGTCCACTGATGCTCTCCGTAGAACAGAACAGTAGCTGCATGGTCCCTCACGCCCCCAGCCCCGTGCCATTTAGCCCACCTTTAGGCTGTTAACAACAGCCATCATGCGGGTGTCTTGCTGCCGAGAAGACAGGAAAGGGAGGCCTATACTTGTTCTGCACAGATACAATCATAGGCCTAGGTATAATCACCACAGAGGCTCAGCGTGCACCAGGCACAGATAAGGAGAGAATAAAGATCTGGGGAGCAGCAGCAGCCTGCAGCCGAGTGTGCCTGCATAAACTCCCACTCACTCGGTTCAGAACACTCAAGTACTGTTTGGGAGATTTGTTGTAATCACCACCACCATCTATTTTCACAGAAATTCTTGTTTAGCCCAGATTAGCTTAAAGTCATTCTGTAGTCCAGGCTGGCCTGGAACTCTTGCCTTAGCCTCTGAACTTTGGGACTACAGTATTGCCTTACCACATGCTGTTCAGAAGCTTCTTTGAGCCATCACTGCTTGGTTCTGAGGTCTGACATTCACAGGCCCGTGTTTGTGCGTGGAAACCCACACAGTGACATGAACACGGGAGCCTGGTGTGTCCGCAAGAAGAATGAAGTTAGGTGAGCTGCACAGAAAGATCTCAGTGCTCATTACAGGGCATCAGCAAGTAAGCCCAGCATCTATTAGGAAAGCTGGGGTCTGAGGGTGGGGGGGCACAGGCTGCCTCCAGGCAACAAAGGGTGGGCTGTCAAAAACAGTGCGTTCAGCCCCACTGCACACCCCACACAAATTAACTATGTTGGCCTAGTAGCTTTAATTATGGAAGGTGAAGGTTAAACTCTGAAACTTCCAGAGGATGATTTAGATCATATCTTCACTCCCATTGACAGAAGCACCTTAAGAATTTAGTAAACTATTATTAGCCCTACATCTGACAGAGGGCTAGTATCAGCAACATATAAAGAACTTGGAAGTTAGACACCAGAAAACCAAATAACCCAAGAGCTAAACACAGAATTCTCAACAGAGGAATCTCAATGGACAAGAAGCACTTAAATGTTCAACATCCTCAGTCACCAGGCAAATGCAAATCAAAGTGACTCAGAGATTTCCACCTCATACCTTAAGATAAAAAACTCAAGGAACAGCAGATGCTGGCTTGGATGTGGAGCAAGGGGGACTCTCTGGCACTGCTGGTAAGAGTGTGACCACTCTGGAAATCAATCTGGCAGCTTCTCAGAAAATTGGGAATAGTTAGTTCTGCCTTAAGACCCAGCTATAAACTCAAAAGATGCTCTACCATACCACAAGGACACATGCTCCACGTGGTTGATAGCAGCCTTATTTGTAGTAGGTGGAAACCAGAAACAACCTGGATGCCCCTCAACTGAAGAATGAATAAAGAAAATGTAGTATATTTACACAGTGGAATATCACTCAACTACTAAAAACAAGAACATCATGAAATTTGCAGACAAATGGATGAAACTAAAAGTATTCCGAGTAAGGGACCCCAGACCCCAAAAGGGCATGCACAGTGTGTACTCACTCATGAGTGGATTTTAGCTGTGAAGTATAGGACAGCCATACAACTCACATACTCAAACAAGCTAAGTAACAAGGAGGGCTCAAGAGAAGGCGTTTGAATATCACTTAGAAGGAAAAATAAAATAATCATTGGAGGTGGAGGGAGGGAACTGGAAAGGAGAGGGGATGAGGAGGTGGATCTGGTGTGGAGAGAGCTGGGGAGATAGGTCTTGGAGAGTGACAGAGATTGGAGGCAGGAGTCTCAAGAATGTACCAGAGACCTGGGATGGGGGAGGCTCCAGCGAGTCTATGAGAGTGACTAGCTGAGACTCCTAGCAGTGGGGGACATGGAGTCTGAAGTGGTCATCTCATGTAGCCAGGTAGGAGTCTCTGTGGAGGCATAAGAACATCATCCCACCTACAGTACCTTTTTTGAAATGTGTCCTGCCTACAAAAAGTTCAGGGAGAAAGATGGAGCAGAGACTGAACGAACAGACAACCAATGACCTGCCCAGCTTGAGACCCATCCCACAGTCAAGAACCAGTTCCTGACTCTATTAATGATTCTCTCTGTTAAGCTTGCAGACGGGAACCTAGAACAACTGTCCTCTGGGAGGCTCCACCCAGCAGCCGATAAAAACAGATACAGAGACCCACAGCTGAACATTAGATGGAGTTCAGGAAATCCTGTGGAAGAGCTGTGAAGATTGAGGAACCAAGAGGGGACAGGGACTCTTTATAGAGACCCACAGAGTCAACTGACCTGGACCTTTGGGGTCTCCCAGAGGTTTAGCCACCAACCAAATAGCATACATATGTTGGACATAGGTACCTTGCACATATGTAATGGGTGGACCACCTGGTCTTCATGTGGGTCCCATGACACATGGAGTGAGAGCTTACCATGATTCTCTTGTCTGCCTGAGGATCCTGTCCCCAAACTGGGCTTCCTTGTCTAGCCTCAGTGAGAGAGAATGTACAGTGACTTGAGGTGCCAGGGTGGGTTGGCACCCAAGGAGCACCTCCTCCTGCTGAGAGGAGAAGGGGAATGGGGGAGAGGTTGTATAACAGGGGACTGGGAGAAGAGGGGGGGCTACAATAGTGTTGTAAAGCAAATCAACAAATTAATGGGGAAAAGTAAACTCTTATTGAATTAGGTCATATTAAGAACTTCTGCTTATCACATCACATGACATCGTTAAATTGGTTAGAGAGAGAGAGAGAAAGAGAGAGAGTGTGTGTGTATGTTTGTACTCACATGTGAACATGTATGTATGAGAAACAGAGAGAGAGAGATACAGAAAGAGGCAAAGAGACACAGATTTTTGAGCATGTGTTTAACAAGGGACCCATAACAAATCAATAAGAAAAAGACAACTAAATAGAACAAGGATCATATTAAATGCACAGTGAAAAAAAAATGTGGCCAATAAGAAACACAAAGATGCTTGGCAAGTGAGGACACACAACTTGACACAGAATGGCCCTCCTCTCCCATAAGAGTGAGCCAGCTAAATCCACGCTTCCAGTATTAATACAGCCAACAGATTAGTCGCCTCTCTCGCTTCTGTGACAGAATAGCTGGCCTCTTAAAGGAGGAAGGACTGGCCGACACTTTAGTAAAGAGGGACAGAACACTTAATGCTGGGGACCATGAGATGGCAGGTGCATGAGGCAGCTTGTCACACACTGGAGGGGGAGGAAGTAGTGAGGCCAGAACTGGGACAAAGCTGTAATTCCAAAGGGCTTCCTGGTGCTCAGTGACTCACTTCCTCCAGTGTGTCTCCATCTCTTAAAGTCACTGAAATGACTTCCCAAGTAAGCAGCATAGACTGAGTGCCCTGTGTTCAAATACCCTAGCCTGGTACACATACACACATATACACACATACATACACACACACACATATACACACACATACACACACATACACACACATATATACACACACATACACACATATACACACATACACATACACACATATACACACATACATACACACACACACATATACACACATACACATACACACATATACACACATACATACACACACATATACACACATATACACACACATACACACACATACAAACATACACATATATACACACATACCATATATACACACACACACACTAGTAATATTGATTTAGAAAATATTTGAACATTTGACGTTGAAGGGTAAATACATATCTTCTGACTAAAAGTTGGAGAAACCAAATGTATAAAAGAAGCTGTCTATACACTGTTGTGTGACAAGACTTTTCCCAGGAAGACACAACACACATGTCTACTTACCCCAGATTGAAATCCCATGACAGACCAAAGTATGGATACCAGCAAAGTCCGGTTTGGTGAGCCAATGAGTTTTATTGGGTTACTTATAGGAATCTGGGCGAGAAGTTACTTACAGAAGCAGGAGCCATTGAAACGCAGCTGCATCGCCAAAGCCCAGTGCACCATGAACGACAGCTCACAAAAGCTGGGAACCTGGGAGCACTGCACTGACTGCAGGCCGCTCAACAGGTTGAGGACTGTCCTTTCTCAATGACTCAGTTGGTCTGAACCTCTCCCAGGCAGCCCAGGTGGTTTCTGCTTCTTCTAAGAAGCAGGTCTGTTCTCACAATGCCCTTTGCAGCTTTGATCTTCTGAAAACAACTCTCGGCAGCCTTTATTGCTTACTCTGACAGGGAGAGGTGTAGACAAACTGGTCAGTTTCAGGGAGTTTCTTAAGCTATTTTGAATTGTTTACTCTCTGGCTTTAAGAGCTTTCCTACAGGTTGGAATGTTTCAACCTCGAGAAAAGTGCTATTCAATTTTCGTTAACTGAAGTGCTGATTTGATCAGTAAGGCCACATATAAGGAATATTATTAGGACTATAAAAAACACTTAAAAACATTATTCTTAATAATCACAAATGTTAAGCAATAGTAGGCTGGCTAAAGTGGGTGTTCATAGAATGGGATACCACACAGTCAAATAAATGAATGAGTTGTTGGTACAAAGAGGAATGTCACAAATTGAAAGTTGAGGCACTACTATATCATCAACTATATAAATTTTACCCAAATCACACTTAATCTATGCTGAGAGTGTGAACATATTTATGTATGGGTATTGTGTTAGTTACTTGACTTGTTTCTATGACAAAGTACTCAGAAGAAAAGCAACTTAAGGGGGAAATGGGTTATTTTGGCTCACAACTGGACTGTATCCATCTGGGCAAAAAGTCACATGACTGGAACTAGAGGCAGCTGATCACCTGGCATCCATAATCAAGAAGCACAGAGCAATAAATGCTCAGTTCATGTTCTCATATATATATATCCTCAGCCTAGGGAATAGTGCCACCCACGGTAGGCAGGTCTTCTTACCTCAGTCAAACTAAGATAACACTTCCCCCACCCTCTGTAGGCATATGCAGAGCACCCATCTCCCAGGTGATCTTATATTTCATCATGTTTACAATAAAAAAAAAAATAAACTTTGAAGGTAGCAAAGGCGAAATGCAGAGTTTGGGAAAATGACATTTCCTCTTCTTATTTGTGTGCTGGTTTGTGAGTTTGACCATCTTGTAATTAATCAAGTTTTACAAAATCTGCATCTATATCTATGCATCACTTCAATTAAAATGCTCATTTAAAGACAATAAAATCCTCTCAGACAGTTTTGATGAATCTCAGCTAAAGGTTCAGTTTTCATATTATTGCAATAGATTCATTTTGCCCAACAGAAAATGGTCAGGTTGTAATGTAAAAGTTGTCTGTGAGAAAAGTAATCACATGTCAGAATAAACATGAAAATAAAAATGCTTGTGATTCCTTTATGCTTTTATATTTACTTGCAAATGAATATAGAAACAAAAGAAGTTCTGTAGGTTGAATCTTGGCATCAATCCATTAAAAAGTTTATTTTTTTCTGAATTTTGTTACAAAGGAAAATAACAAGGTCAGTTCTTTACAATTTGATCATCTTCCCGTGGTCAAAGCACACAGCCACATTTCATCTATGTCCTTCTTTATTTAAAATGAACGGTGGCTATAATAATGCTGCAAAGCAGGCTGGGAAAGAATGACTCCTCCTTCCAGTGATGAGCACACTGTGCCGTGTGGGGCCACTACCCTGGTGCTTGAGGATCACACGTGGGGTAGAGACCAGGAGCTGGGATGCAGATGTGGGGACAGTGGCTGATGTGGGGATTCCCCCTAATCTAAGTGTTCTCTGGGCCTGGGGTGAGAGAATTCAGAGTCCGTGGTTTCTGGTCAGCACTGGCAAATCTGTGACTGTGAGTTGTGTGCTGAAGTGTGACCTACATTTTATCCCTAGAATCTACAGAAAAGCAGAGAGCTTGGTGGCCTGCCCCTGTGAACCCAACTCTGGGAGGCAGGAAAAGGATGATTCCTGAGGTAACAGGTAACAGGCCTGGGAGACAACTTCTCAAAGTGGAAAAACCTTCTTGGCATGTCCA
Organism: Micromys minutus; assembly: GCF_963924665.1. NCBI lineage: Eukaryota > Metazoa > Chordata > Mammalia > Rodentia > Muridae > Micromys > Micromys minutus. The sequence goes on along the minus strand of NC_137976.1, from coordinate 3,980,748 downwards.
AGGCTGTCCTATGACTGCCAGGCATTCATACAAACCTACACACACAAACACACACACACACAAACACACACACAGTCACACACACACATTCTCACACAAACATACACACTCATGCACACACATACTACAAATACACAAACATATTCTCACACAAACATACACAGTTATACACACTCATATGCACACACACACACACACACACACACACACACACTACAAAGAAGGAAACTCATCATTAGACAACTCTGAGCTGAACTGTTAAAGATCTAGAGAGAGACAATTTCCATGAATTTCCTCAGGAACGGTACAGAATGAGTCCAATCTGATGGCACAGACTTGAATTCCCAGCTCCTGAGAAAGCAGATTCAGGAGAATAGCAAGTTCAAGGTCAGCCTGAGCAATGCAGGGAGAAGTTATCTCAGAATAAAATGATACCATAAGATCTTTAGGTTCAGTTCTGAGTATTGTAAAAATAAAAGTAGAAAAAGATATATTCAACTCTATATTTGTATTGACTTTAAAGGGCAGAAAATGAAAAGTATGAAGAAGAATGTAGTGAAAACCTAATTTCAATATGACAAATCTGTTTCTTAAAAGGTTCCACTGTTTGATAAAGCAGAACTTAAAATCTACCAACCCCTCTGAACTGCTTCCTGGTGTTCTTTGTCTGGAAAATCACTGGGAGGCCTGACTTGTGAGAGTGCAGGATGTCCCAGAGCATGGGGAGGAGGGAGAGCATGGGAAGTGGAGGAGCATGGGGAGGAGGGAGAGCATGGGAAGTGGAGGAGCATAAGGAGGAGGGAGGGCATGGGAAGTGGAGGAGCATAAGGAGGGAGAGCATGGGAAGTGGAGGAGCATAAGGAGGAGGAAGAGCATGGGAAGTGGAGGAGCATAAGGAGGAGGGAGGGCATGGGAAGTGGAGGAGCATAAGGAGGGAGAGCATGGGAAGTGGAGGAGCATAAGGAGGAGGAAGAGCATGGGAAGTGGAGAGCATGGGGAGGAGATGAGAAGTGGAGAGCATGGGGAGGAGGAAGAGCATGGGAAGTGGAGGAGCATGGGGAGGAGGATGGAGAGCATGGGAAGTGGAGGAGCATGGGGAGGAGGGGAGCATGGAAAGTGGAGGAGCATGGGAAAAAGGAGGGGGAGGAAGAATTGGAGGAGAAGGAAAACACAGGCTCATTATCCAAACCCAGATGCACCAGAAGAGACCTGAGATTCCATCCCCTTGGCATTCTCTGAGGCCATAGGCAGTGGCCACACAGATGTACAGATCTCAGCTTCTCTCAGAACCCCCCGTTTAGCTCCCACAGGGGATGATGTACCTGCAGTATACCTGCATTCCTCACAAAATGAGGGGTTAGGATGATCTGAGTTGAATTTTGACCCACTTCTGGCTTATTCTCTATGAATTTGAATTTTCCTTTAACCAGGAAGGACATCTTTCCTGCCTAGATATGCTGTCCCTACACTCTGGAATCCACAGCCACCATTCATTCCACATCCCAGAGATAACTGATTGTCCCGTCTGCCTCTGCTACCGACCATGTCCCTAGCTGTCCCCATGACAGAGAAAAATTCTTCCCTGAGCTCAGAGTCGCTTCCCTCCTTTCCACCATTGCAAACTCCTGTGTTCTTTCTGCTTCACTGTTGAGCTCAAGGGCTGTGGTCACAGCTGTAAGAGTCATGGCCTTTTACAGGTCTTGATGTGGGATCTGAGGGTCTTACTGGATTCTCTTTGTACAGATTGGTGAGCCAATAAACAGAAAGGACCGTGGCTCAAGCATCAAGAGTGAGGTGGATGGCCTCACCTCTGGTACAGCAGGTGGCTTCTGTCATCAGGGGCCCAAGCCTTCCTGTTCTTCCTCTCTGTGGTCTTTGATCAGTTGGACCAGAAAACAAAACTTCATATTTATCACCTCATGATCACAAGATGGCTGTGGTAGCCCCCGTGAGGTGCTCTCTTCACAGCTCCACAAACAGGAAGGAAGGAGCTGACACAGACATTGTCTTTTGATTTAGAAAGTGAGTCCCGTTCTGCTTCCCTCTTCCTCTCAGTGTTGAGAGCTAATTATATTCCTGTCCCGCGCAGATGATCGGGGAGGGATTGTAGTGCTTCCTTAGCCATTTCAGACATCTGTGTTGAGAACAGGGTGGCCGACTTTGAAAATGGAGTGAACTCAAGATTGGGAGGTGTTCTAGTTCCATTGCTGTTGTGTGATGAGACCCTCTGACTCCGGGCACTCGGAGAAGTCAAGGGTTTATTTAATCTTAATGTAGCAGGAAAGTTCCTCTATATAAATGGCCACAGAGCCTCAAAAGAGGCCCCTGCAGGAGGACCTAATTGAGGACAGCCTGGGAGAGCAAGGATTACTAGTGAAGACAACGCCAGCCAACCAGGAACTGCTGTTTAGAAGAGATGCTTTATTGGGACTAATGGGGATTAAAGAAGCTTGCAGCAGCGTTCAGAAGAGCTTGCTGCAGCATTTCTCACTGCTCCTGGACTCTGTGTCCTTGATTCTGTGCCAACTCACCCCAACCCCTAACAGCAGGTAGGGTCGGGTGGTGAAGTAGTCCAGGGCACAGTCAACGATTTTTCATGTCACTGTCATAGAAGGATGTCAGTGTGAGTTTGTGTGGATTAACTCTGACTGAGGAACCCCTAACCTCACAGGCTAAGAAGTAGGGCAGGAGCCGCGGGAGAGCTCATAGGTCATACTTTGCTTTCTTTTTCTCTTATTTTTTCTTTTCTTTCTGATTGTTTTTTTTAAATGTTATGTGTGTAAGTGTTTTGTCTGGCTTGTATGTGCACAACTCGTATGCCAGGTGTCCCAGGGAGGTCAGAAGAGAAAACTGAAGTTACAGATGTTTGTGAACCACCACATTGGTGCTGGGAACGGAACTCAGGTCCTCTACAAGAGCAGCAAGTGCTCTCTCTTAACCACCAAGCCCTGGCAGGACCTCTGTGGCCTTCTTCGCCAGCTCTTTACACAGCTGGAGGCCACCTGTCAGTCATGGACTGGGCCCTCCTACATCAACTGACAACCAGGACCACACATGCCGTCCGGATATTCCCATTGGCCAAATCTGTGTGATGGGCTAATTTTATCTTGCCAATCTACCAGTTAAGACTCCCTTCTCAGGTAACTCTAGGCTATGTTAAGTCGACAGCTAAAACTAGGATATGAAGAAACAGTTCCAGATATGCAACCAGGAAGCCAGTCTAAGTACTCGGTTCTGAGAGAGTTGGTCTGGCTTTCATAACCTTTTTTGCTCTTGACGGTGACCTAAGTTAAGAAGAAAATGAATACTGTGTGCACCAATGCATCATGTGTGAAGGGAGGAACACATGACTCCACCAGTCCAAGCATGGGCGAGCGGTTACATGAGCACCTTCTTCCTTGCTCACGCAGACTTACCAGAACTTTCTCTTCATTTTCACATTTCAGTCTTGGAAGGGAACACTTGAAGCTTCTTTGCACACTGGTCATGTTTTCTTTATCATCTTGCCTTGTCTATTTATAATTCTCCACTCTAGGCTTCCAGGAAGCCCGCCTCTATCATGTTCCCTTTTTCTGAGCAGGCTTCCTCTCCTCAGCCCCTCTCCTTTCTTCCTCTCAGCCGTGTTCTCTTGGCTGCTCTATTGCTTCTTGTTGTATTTTTTAATGAATTATTCTCCATACAATATATTTTTATTATATTTTCCTTTTTCCAAGTCCTCCCAGATCATCCCCACTTTTTAATACACCCAACTTTATGTTCTCTGTCTCTCTCCCTGGGTGGGGGATGGACCCCAAGAAACAAAACCAAGCAGGAAACAGTCATTTTAAACCACAAAAATGGAAAATCAAACAAATAAACAACAACAAAAAGCCAAATAGTTAAAAGAGCAATAAGACAAAAAAACAAAACAAGACAAAAAAAACAAAACAAAACAAAAATAAAACCAAAATAAAAACCCAAAAACAAAACAAAGCAACATGAAAGAAACAAAGAAAACCCACAGAAATACCACTGGGCTTGTTTTGTGTTAGCTGGCCATTGCTGGGCACGGGACCTGTAACATCGCTGTTTTTAAGTGTGAAGTTGGATGAGCTTTGGAAATCACTGTAAATCAGATACTGACTAGGCTCCTTCACCCTGGCTCCCTTTGCTTGACTGCTAGTTCATTCCTTCCTGAAGTAGGGCTTTCTGCCACCCTTGGCTCTGATTGGTATGCAGGAGCTCCATTCTTCTGTAATTTGGATAATCCACCAAAAGAAAGCATTTGGTGATAATGGCAGAGGAATGTTAAGTTGCATCCAAGCAGAGACTGAGCTTAGTTGGTCCAGGGCCCTTCCAACAGGAGTTCAGTGTGGCCCTCTCATCCTCACAGGGCTTAATGAGTTTGATGTTAGACTGATACCCTCCAGAGCTGAGGTTGGCAGACACAGCTTACTGAGCTAGAATACACACAGCACATTGGGCATGGCTGAGAAGACAATGGGGGAACTTCTTGGCTTTTCTTCCTTATTGGCTGTCTGTCTCCATCTTCCCCTCATATACACAGGAGCACATCTTACATTATACCCCCACCTACACAATCCTAAACTCTCACATGTGTGCCTTTTCTCTTCCTTGTGTAGAAATTGGCTGGCTTTTGAACAACAGCTATGACATGGGCACTCTTACTTCCTTAGATCTGAATGTCTGTGTCCCAGAAAATATGTTGAAATGTTTACCCCAAGACGATGGATTTTGGGGGTTTGACCTTTGCAGGTGATTGGGACACATGAGCAGGTTTTAATGTTCTCATAGGCGATGCTCAGAGTGACGTAAGTTCTTTACACCAGTGAAAATGTGGAGTCTGTGAACCAGGAAACAGGCTTTATCAGATGTCGGATTTACTGGCACACTGAGATTGAACTTCCAGCTTCCAAAATTAGAGGAAATTAACTTTTATTGCTTATAAGTCTGTGGATTTCACTAAGGCAGCTGAGACATGACTCCTGAGTTGCAGCTTACCTGTTATTCCTGTTTCTGAGCATTAACAGCAGAACTAAGGTTTCCCTTTTCTGAATTTGTCTAAGAACATGGACATATGCTAGATTGGGAGATAGTTCAGTTGATAAAGTATTTGCCTTGTAATCATGGGATGTGTGTGTGTGTGCGTGTGTGTGTGTGTGTGTGTGTGTGTGTGTGTGTTCCTAGTCCTGGTGAAGTAGAGACAAACAGGCGAGTGACAAGCGACTACAGCTCCCTGACCAGAGAGCTAGCCTGGTGACCATGTCTTCAAAATAATAATAATAACAAGGTTGGGCTGGAAAGGTGGTTCAGTGGCTGGTGTGATTACTATACTTGTATGGGACCAGAGTTTTGTCCTTTAGAACCCACATAAAAGGCAGACAGGTTTGATGGCCACTGTGATCCCAACACTTGGGAGGCAAACCCAAGAGATCCCCAGAGCATGCTAGTTACCCAGACTAGTTAGCATTGGCATGTGCTGGGTTCAGCCTGGGCAGGGGAGAGCAACTGAGCACAAGTCATGTCAACTTAGGGTCTTAACATGTTCTCACACATAGGTGCAAACATACTACACACATAGGTAACCTCTTCCCCACAAAAAGGTGAGGAGTACCTGAGGCTCTATCCCTAGGGTCTTTGAACTCCTTATGCACCTCACACTGTATGCATGAATAATATACAGGAACACACACGTACATGTGCGGACACACACACACACACACACACACACACACACACACACACAAAGCATGGGCAGATTTAGAATTACTTCACATAACTTGCTTTACGCCTGGGTGGCTCTAAGATCCTGGCACTTTGTCAGTTTGTGAAGAATGGGGTCATGCCCATGTCTGGAACCTGTATCACAGAGGGCTGTCATCACAGGCCTGCTGAGCAGCAGCCTTTCTGGGTGGAGAGACACTGACGGCCTTTCGCTCACAGCATCGTGGGTGAAAGGGAGTTTAGAATCTTCATCTGTTGCTGATTGTTATCTAACTTCTCAAGAAGTGTGCTGGGCCTCATCTTCCCAACCACCTGAAACCAGTTGTTTCCGTCCGTCCATCACAGGACCCTCCCTGTCCTTCCATGTTGCTGGGTCCTGATTGCTACCCTCCAAATTTTATTTTGAAAATTGCTGTTGTTCTGGAGCGTAAAGCAGTCATATAACGTGGTTTGACTGAGAACTTGTGTGTCCTGGAAAACCCACCCCATAGTTGTGATAAATATAACTCAGAAAAACGTTATCGGACGAGCCTCCCTGCAGTTCTCAACTGCTTCCGTTGGCGCTCCCTGACCCATCCCAGTGCCTGCGGAGGCCCCATGATGATGTATGCTGACCCCTCAGACTCCAGTTATCACAGGATGCACTTGACATCCATCCGTGCAGAGGCTAAGGGGCCCACGTGGCAGGCTGCCAGCCTAGGGCCTAGGGGACCCAGAACTGCTCTCGGTAGGAACATGTCGGCCCGTCCTCTACACTGCGGGAGAGCAGACCACACTGGGCTCCTGTGGAGCCCATCCTGACTTCAGAGCACCATACCCTCAAAATGAACCTCTCTCTTTTGAAACAGCTTTAAAAGTGGAATTTCTGGAGGCCAAATCTATGAATACCCGAATAAGGCACACGCATTAGGCTGACTGTATTTTCCCCTGTAGTTTTTCTCACTGGGATAATCATCATTTCTCAGGAGCACAGTTGGCCTTTAGTCTGACCAGTTGCCCAGAGCTCACTAAAGGTCAAACTGACAGAAGGTGAGGAGCTTGTGCTTACCAAGCCTCGGAGCACACTCCAGTGACAGTCAGCAGTGTTTTCTTCCTCCACAGCCCTCTTCTGCTCACACCACTACCCCTTCCGTTCTCACAAAACTCCACACCAGCCCCAAGGAGTCCCACGCCACACCTCCAGGCTCCGTGCTCCAGACGGATTTCCCATGCACTCGATATCCGCAGCTCCGTATTCCACCTTTTGTTCACAGCATCATTTGAAATTAAAAATGTCTGAAAGAAAGGAAGATATGTTGTCCTCTCGGAGGTGAGTGAGTTTTTTGTTGTGTTTTCAGTAAGTGTAGATGACCACAGGGAAGTCTTTATGTTTGAGTTGCTGTCCCTTAGCTGAGTGGCCCTTAGGCCTGTGGCAGGCACCCCCAAAACACTTTTTCTTTTGAAGACACAATTGACATCAATAATAAATCACCTAAAAAAGTTCCCAAGTGGTGCCAGGGAGATGGTTTAGTGGGGAAAGGTACTAGCAGTTAAGTTTGATGACTTGACTTAGAACTTCAGAGGCCACATGGTAGAAGGAGGGAACCAACTAACTTCTACAGGGGTACCATGGCATGTTTACACACACACACACACACACACACACACACACACACACACACACACACCCTAAACCATCATGATGCAAGAAAAAGCTTGAGATCACACTCAGCACACCTAACCTTTACCACCCAGTCTGAAAAGCATGTGAAGGCCGTGGGAACACGGTGCTATCCATGGGTTACACATGACTTATAACCCAATAGTTCTTGCATTGGAAACTTTGTCCCCAGTGTGGCAACCTGAGAGGTGTTGAAAGATGATTGGTCCTTAAAGGTAATGCTTTTAGAATAAAAGTAGGCAGTACGGGACTCCAGCTACATCTTATGTGAGGAAGCAAGCCTGGCTGAGGAATGGCTCTCTACCTTCCTCTCTGGTGACAAGATGGATCCCCTTTCTCTCATGCTCCTCTTATGATAGTAACATTCATTAGGTCCTTAACAGAGACTAAAGTGATGAGGCTACCCAGTGATGGATGGTCACTGTTCCCACCTGTTGTCTTTACAAATTATGCATCCTTGCATAGCTCTTTATCGTCATGAAAATCAGACCAGCATACGTCAGATCAGAGCTATGGAGTGAGATTTCACAGTTATCCGTAGACAGAGCCCAGTTCCACTCTAAGCAGGATGGCCTCAGAGACTGACTTCTGTTTCCAGATTATAACACCCCCTGCAACCTTAGAGGATGCTACGGGAATAAGAGAGCAAGGTGAAGCCCATGGGGAGTCTTTACATTGATCTTCACAACTCAAGTGGGTTTTGGCTACTAGTTCCTTCCCAGTGTCTGCAGAGGACAATTTCATGGTTATATCTAAGCTTCCCCACGCATGGTCCTGCTGGACAGTACAGAAACTCGGTCAAAACAATTGATTTCTGATGTTATTTGAGAACTCATGGAAGATTTTCTTAACCACCTTAGAAAATATACTGTAACATTCTGACTTCTGACTATTGATAGCAATTGGGTCTATCGAGGTAAGCGTTTGATACTTTTAGGTAGTGTATAGTAAGGGTCTGATGCACAGAGACAAGGGCTCAAACTTCCTGTGTCAGGGAGGACTGTCTTCCTACTGTTAATGTTTGTATGGATTAGGGTCATGACTACTTGTTACCTTAACTGTGCGAGTTAGGGTCTTAACTACTTTTCTGTTGCTCTGATAAAGTTTGTTGACAAAAACAATTTAAAAGAGGAGGGGTTGATTGTAGTTCACAATTGACAGCACAGTCCATTCTGGCTGAGCGGTCAAAGGTGGTGAGGCCTTGAAATGGTTCCTCACAGTGCATCCAGTCAGGAATCACTGTGAGGAATGCCTGCATGCAGCTGCTCAGTTCTATTACCTGACTTACACAGCCCAGGAGTCCAAGTAGGGAATGTGTCACCCACAGTGGGCAGGTCTTCTTAACTCACTCAAAATAATCACAATAACTCCCCACAGACATGTTGAGGGTGTCCCAGATGATTCTGTCACGTTGACAGTTAACTCACCATCGCAGTACTGTTGCTTATCAGAGATTAAAATCTCTGCAAGAAGAGCTAAAGTGGGCAAAGATTAATCTCACTCATGGTTTCAGATCTTCAGTCCCTAGTCCTTGGCTATCATGATTCTGGGTTGTTGTAAGACAGACTACCATGGAAGCCAGAGCACGCACATAGAGATGGGGGCTGTTCACTCCAGGAGAGACAGGAAGATGGAGCAAGGGTTAGACACAACCCAGAGACCTACCTCCTCCAGCCAGGCTTTATGTTCTCCCAGCATCACCAGTTGGAAGTCAAGCATGCAAGTCAAGTCACCATATAAGCCAGCAGGGCAGCACATTTTGTATTCACTCAGTAACATCATCAGAAATGACCCATCCACAAATCTGCCCATGTCCTATCCACTTGGGTGATGTAAGAGCAAGCGTATTCAACCCATTTGAGGCTTGTCCAACAATCTCTCAGCAGGGCAAAAACATGTAATATTTCCTTTTTTATTTGGCAATTTAAAATACAGGTTGTCTCTTATTCACATATATCTGCCAGGTATATGAAAACAAAAAGTTTTCAAATTATCTCCTAGGATGTTTCTCCCCAGCTTAGCCAATGCCATGGGTCCCACACCTGAGCACGTGTCACAGACATCCAAACAGTGTGGTAGGGTCCAGTCTGCTCCTATGACTCTTCCAGGAGGTTCCCTGTATTTTCGTGAATCAGATGTTTTTAATTTTATCTGAATAATGTCTGGGCAGGAAATGGAGCAGCCTCCATTCCTGTTCTTTCAGTCAGCACTCACAGAGCCTTCCATCTATGGTCTATTAATGGGAAAATGACAGTAATCTCTTCACTGTAATCTTGAATCATAATTTCTGTTTCCTTCTGCTATATTCCCTGTCTCTATACGTGAGGAGACTTCTAATTTCTAAGAACTTGAGATAACCAAATACTCTCTGTGCAGAGAGGTTAGGATAACATCAGCAAGTAGGTAGGATTCTAGAATATTCTCCTTAACCATCTATAAACATGGTAACAACAAATTATGACTTAAATATATGAATCTGAGACTAGAAAGGATCTGAACCATAAAGGTGCTTGTCACCTAGCCTGACAACTTGAGTTTGATCCTAAACATCAACATGGTGGAAAGAGAAACTGATCTTCTTGAGTTGTCTTCTGTCTGGCCACCACATTCCTGAAGTGGTATAAGTACCCCCCACTGCACATGTTGGGGAAGAAGTTTTGCCTATGAAAGACTGTGGGTTTCACAAAAATTGATAAAGATCCTCTCTGAGTAAGAGAAGCTCCCACACAGAGGCACACCTCAAGGAAAGAAACGACACAGAAAGTCAGCAATGGAGGTGATGTGGAAAGCTGATCTCCTGTATTGGGACAGCTCAACCAATTAGCTGAAGAAGGGCAGATTGCTCATCAGACTGGCAGACTGAACACCTTGATGCACAAATGGCCATTTTCTGAGGGACAGATGATCAGGACTGCAGTTATGAAGGACTATCACATCAATGGATCTCCATAAGGACACTTGGATTGTAGAGCTTGGGGATTGATCACTGTTTCTGTTGCAAAAAGTTAAAATGTGTACAATTTTCAGCTTAGACAAGAAGGGAGAATGTTGTAGGATATCTGATTTCAAAAAGTAGAAAAAAAGAAAAGATACAAAAGGAATACTCACAGATATGGAAAATGTGACAGACATGGTTTTCCCAGAGAGCAGTAACAACGAGAAACCAATTGTTTGCTCATTTGGGGGGTAAGGGCTGGACTCTTGAGCTACATCCATTTGTGTATCAGCAGAGTAATTAAAAAAATTTACGTTGCTCATCTTTAATATTCAAGATATAGCTAAATGGCACCATTAAAATAAAAATGAAATTACTGCATAGCCGTGTTAATTATGCAGATTTAAGCTTAGGTCTTCATCAAGTGGGGTCCCCAGTTTTGAGGCAGGTTGCTGTATTTCTTCTTCTTCACACTCACATTCCCAGTCCTCCTGCCCGTTTACTCCCCTCCCACTCCATCTAACATTTTATTGGGTAAAACACCAATGGCATTGTTATAGCTTCCTCAAGGTCTTTCTCAGGAAAGACCCAGAAGACGCAGTCTGAATTCCTTATCTGCAATAAGATGAAGTGTGCTGAGTAAGAAATATTAAAATTAGTTTTAATGATCTATAATCCCCCCCCCCACACTCACATTTAATCTGTGCGTGAAGATACTGTGGCCCAAATTACAAAATATATTATTGTCTCAGAGAAGGTAGCTGCCCAGGTTCACTGTTAGCAGCTTTAAATTGAACTTCATAGAATATGGAACAAGAGGAATTATTTATAATCTATTCCGTTGCCACCCCTTCCTTTAGGCTGAAGACAACACACATTCGTATTCCTGTTAGACTCTGGCGTGCTCTTCCGTCTTCCACATTCCCTAGGACAGAGAGAGAGGAGCAAGAGGAGAGAGATGCTCAGCTGAGTGATTTTATCTACCTACCTATTATCTACCTATTATCATCTATTATCAATATGTCTGTCATGTATCTGTCAGTCATCTACTATCTACTTATCTATCATTGGTCTCTCTCTGTATCTATCTGTCTATCTACCTACCTACCTATTTATCATTGATCTGTCTGTTTGTCTATCTGTCTATCCATTCATCCATCCATTCATCCATCTATCTATCTATCTATCTATCTATCTATCTATCTATCTATCACCTATATATCATCTATTATTTATCATCTATCATCTATCTATCATATATTTATCTATTTATTATCTATCATCTATATCTGTCTGTCTTAGATGTTGATCCACTATCTTCTAATCTGTCTGTCTCCAGTCTATCATCTGCCATACCCCAAGTAATGGCTCTTATGGATACAGCTGAGGCAGGAAAGAGTTCTTATTCAGGTATACTTATTCCTGAGTCTTCAGGGTGATTTTCATGCTTAAACTATAAACACAACCTACGCCACCATGAGAAAATATGTGACAGAAACAAGTTACTTGAGGGGATGCTTAGCTTACATTTTCAAAGGGTCTTAGTCTTTCCCAGTGGGGGAAGTATGACAGAGCCCATGGTGACAGCATCTTATGGCCCATGGTGACAGCATCATATGGCCCATGGTGACAGCATCATATGGCAGAGGCCCCTACAGCACAGCAGTTCTCAGAAGAGAGCTCTCTGGAACCCAGGGCTGGGCCATCTCTAATCACGTTAGCCCACCAGCCAGACTCCACCTCCTGAAGTTCCACATGCTCCCCAACTAGAGACAGCTGGGGATGAAGTGCCCCAAACATAAGCCAGCGAGAGACACTTCAGACTTCCAGCATAGCCAGGACTGTGATTTATCCTGAGCTAATGGTGACCATGTGGTTGAGGAGACAGCAAGTGATAGATGGGGCTTGTAGGTGCCTCATAGCATGACAGCCTGTCTCATAACTAACCGCAGTGAGCACTGTAGCCCCCGTGACTCAATCCGTCTTCTGTAGCTTGTGTGTGTAACATGTGGAGGTCTGCGGAGACATTAGGTTACTGCGGAACTATTTTCCCATTGTCCTGCTCTGTTAGAAGTAAATCTATATGTAAGAGTGCAAAAATGCACCCAATGATCCGATATAAAGTCAAAACACAGTGGCCTGAATGTTGTTTAAGTTCAGAAGATGAAGGTGTTTGCTTATTACACTTCTGTTTCTCTTGTGGGATCATTAAATACTGAGTAACTTGCTATCAAAATTAGCCTCTTATTTTAGGACTGTCAAAAAGTTTAACCTTACAAATTAAAGTATTCATCCCCACACCACTTAGGCAAAGGGATGTTTGTTCAGGTTTCATAATCCCCAGAGACTTTTAAAGCCTAAGACCAAGGACAGCACAGTGTGGCTCCTTTCGTCCCTGAACGTGCTGCCGTGTGCACACCCCATGTTGCCGAGCACGGTACAAAGTGAGAGAGTGCGCAGTGGTGGTGCACGTGGTGGTGCGTGTGAACTGAGTGCGGTGGGGCTGAGGAAGGAGGACCAACTTGGGTCCTGCGGCAGGATCTGCCTCAGTTTGTGAATGGATACGTGCACATAGCAAGGGTGCCAGGTGTGTGTGGCATGTGGAGTCATCACTGAAGGACAGTTGGGACATCATTATGCAAGAGAAAGAAATTCATGACCTCTCAGCCGGGCAGACCAGGGCCAACTGTGGTCACAGCCATCTCATCTTTGTGTTGACTCAGATCACCCCATAAACGCCACTGAGCCACAGGTCTCCCCTCTCTGTGTTCCCTTCTAATCACCTCCATACTCCATTTCCTGAGGTCCCCAGGGGCTTAGCCTCCTCCATCTTCTTCCAACCCACCAGCAGCAGCTACCTGGCTCTTTCTCTTTCTCTGTTCCAGCCTCTAATACACCCTTGCAGGTGTGTGACGTTTCATTGATAATTTCCCCCGTCCTCTTGTCATCTAGAGGACCAGCTATGAGCCCTGCCACTATTGCCCCCCATGGTGAACATAGATGAGGTAATTCAGGCTTTTTGATCATCACACAGGAAGTACTTTCTATAGCTCCATGGTGCCATTCTCCCATCCTAGAGCTGAGTGAAAGCTGCGGGTCCAGAACAACCAAGATCCTCCAAATTCCTGACCACTGTCCTAATGTCACTCCACGCTATGTGACAGGGTGTGGAACTCTGCCTTCTCTGCCAGCTCACCTGCAGACACCTGCCCCACCCCAAGTCCAGAATATCACATTATTTTTGTTCTTAAACATTTTTCCCCTTGAGACAGGCATATGTAGTCCATGTTTTTTTCCAACTTGTTGAGCAAACCCTCCCCCAAAGACCTTGAGATGCTCCTGCCCGTGCCCCCCCCCCCCCAGTGCTGGGATAGAGTTATGTACCATTGTGCTCAGTTTATACGATGTTGGGGATTGAGGCCAGGGCCTCATGCACACTAGGCAAGCTCTCTAACACCTGAGATACAGTCTCAGAACTTATCCTTCTTGTGGTCGGCTGGACCTGTGTTCCACCTAGCATGTGACGTGTCCTCCATAGGCTCCTCAGCTCATGGTGGTGATTCGAAAGGTTATGAAAACTCGGGGAGGCGGGATCTAGCTGGAGGAAGTGAGTCATTGTGGGGTGGTGTTTTGAGGCTTATAAACCTGCTCCACTTCCTTTCCCATATCTACTTTCTGTCCTGTTGAGATGTGAGGAGTCTCAGCCGCTCAGTTTCATCACTGTGGAGTTGCCTGGATAGTATCATGCTTTCCCTGCTGTGATGGGTAGATTCCCTAAAATCCTGAGCCCAAACAAAGCACTCTCCTGTTATGTTGCTTTTGCTACATATTCTGTCTTAGCGATGGGAAAAGGGACTCATGCAACTGTGGAGGCTTTGGTGGCTCTCATCATTTGACGACTTTACTTTTATCTCATAGACCAGTTTGAAGTTAGTCTTGTCATCAGCCTCTTTTCCCATGCATCATTTAGTAGAGTCATGGAAAGTCTCATGCCTGGACCAGTGTCCTCATCCTCCTCATCTGTATCCCTGTATCAGTGCACCGTCCTCCTCATCTGCATCTCTGGACCAGTGCACCATCCTCCTCATCTGTATCCCTGTATCAGTGCACCGTCCTCCTCATCTGCATCTCTGGACCAGTGCACCATCCTCCTCATCTGCATCTCTGGACCAGTGCACCATCCTCCTCATCTGTATCCCTGTATCAGTGCACCGTCCTCCTCATCTGCATCTCTGGACCAGTGCACCATCCTCCTCATCTGCATCTCTGGACCAGTGCACCATCTTTCTCATCTGCATCTGGACAGCTTCTGAAATGTAATGTCCAGGTTTGTGGCCTGAATGCCAAAGCTTCCAGCTCCAGATGGAGCTATACTCTGTCCAGCTTGCTTACAAGGCTCAGAGACAGCAGTTACTTTCCCCATCACTGTGGCAAAGATGACAAGGAGCAAAAAAAAAAAAAAAAAAAAAAAAAAAAAAAAAAAAAAATCAAATGGGGATGCCATTGCTTCTTAACACCAAGAGATGCAGACCAAGAGCTCTGGCCCAGCACTGCTTGTTGCAGGGCACCCACTCACTGCTGAGTCAAGCTGCCATGTCTTCACTCTGTATCTCCTTCCTTCCAGAGGCTCTATCCGGCCTTTATGCATTTTCTCTCCCTCTCTCTTTGTGACTTTAGCATATCCTGCAAGCCCTCCCAGAACAACACTATTTCTCACGCAACTTTATGTCCATTTTCCCTCAAGTTTATTTTTACTTTTTGGTAGAGTGTTTTTATGTCTGGCATTACCAGAGTATTTCATCTTTGGTCCTCTCTTTACATACTTCCATCTTTCTTTCCCAGTCTGGATCCTTCTTTGCAGAAGCCCCTCTGGAGGAGACCTGGTCTTTCATCTTCTGGCCTTGCATTCCACCATTCTTTGAAATTTTACTTCTCTGACTTCTTCAAAGCTGGCCACAGACTGCTCTCCTCTCTGCACCATTATCTGTGGCAGACGCCAGATCTGCCCGCCCTGTCTCTCCACAGCCCCTGTTATTTGCTGGTTAGAACAGATCCAAAGAAGCTGGTGCGTAGCCTCCTCCAGCGGCTGTCCCCAAGGCCCCCTCTTTAGGCTGAAGCTGATCTCCAGTGGTTGTCCCACAGCCTCCTTGCTGTCACCCAGCCTCTCTCAGCATGTTTGATCTGTGCCTGGAAGCTATCACTGTGGACAGGTGGCCTTCAGCCTGCTCCCTCCTCCACCCCATGCTTTCATCTGCCATGCTCTCGCCTGCCTCACTCTACCATTACCTTCTTTGTCCTCCGCTTTAACTGGTCCAGCCATTGGTCCTGTTACAAGCATCTGCTGTACTTTAATGACTTAAACTCTGGAGAAGGAGATTAGTGCTGGTGGCCTATTCTGTGGGTTGATTATATTCTGTGCTTAACACTGTGGCATGTGAGCATCTGCACAGTGCTGGGCTTTTTGCAGGTCATTCTTGATGGAATCACTTCACCTTAGACACTATTTTCCACAGTTCTGAATAAATTCCCCTGATAGTTATTTCTGTCACAGTTTGGAGGGGAAAGTCTTGTTTATATTTACTCTTTCTTCTTCAGTTTTGAGTGCTTTAACATCTATTTCTGAAAATGTTCATTAGCACTGTTAAGGAATATTATCCATTTCTTACTATTATTTGGGAATTAATATCATCTGCATGCTTTAGTAAGCTGACTTCACACAAGGTGCATGAGAGGAAGGGACCTTGGAGGAGGGACCTATTTGGATAAGGCAAGATTCTAGCATGCAGAGGACCCTTGGTAACTCTGTATCGATAACAGCTACAGACAAACCCTGACAGGGCTGTGGGGACACCTACCCCCTGAGTATAAACATGCCCACCACAGTCTTAGAAATACACTTTCCTGACTGTCGTGGAAACACACAAACCATCTGAGAGCAAGAGAAAGAGAGAACAGGGCTTTCCCACCACCTGATCTTCATTAGGTGGCCAGCACTGCAAGCTGGCCTGCGTGCTGACATCAGTGGGGTCCAGCTGCCGGCAGACAAGCGGGAGCACATGGTTTGGGTAAGATAAGACTCTGGTGGCCTGGGATAGATGTGAGCAGCCAGGCTCTTGCAGGGGGGGCCTCTGGGAAAAGCCCTGTTATCCTCAGCTTTGTTCACACTTGCTAACAAGCTTCCTTGAATGGGGTTTTCAGCATGTTTCTTCTGTCGGCTAAGCATTATCTGCCAGTTGTTAGTGTGGTTATGGCCCCTCAGCAGCTTCCTGATGTTGTCAGCACAACAGGAAAGAGGCAAGAATTGAGAGTGATTTACACGCCTGGGCTGACATGGCCTCGGCCCAGTGTGAGGCCAGCTCTGAGCATTAGGCCAGTACTAGCAGCCTTGGCTTCGGTAAAGCAGAGAATGTGCCTTTCAGAGAGGCGAGGACCTGTGTGGTGTCTCCAGGGAAAGATGAATTACAGTACAGGATGTGCTGCTGACTCTGTGGCTGAGCTACTGAGAAAGGGTCTAAACGTTCTATGGGACACTGCCATCCTAGGCTGTCTGGTTATGTACATAGGCCCAAAAGGAACTGTTGCTCCTTTGACATCATCCACATCGACTTTTAGACAAAATCTCTCATTGGCCTAAAACTTACCAAGTGGGCTAGGCCAGCAAACAGGTGTTAAGCTGGCGGGAGGAAGAGCTTTCTTTGGCAAATCAATCCTTGAGATTTCAGTATCCTTATTCTGAACACAGAGTGTATTTGACCACCTGTAGAGAAACATGCCAGTTAAACCTCCTTCCACTCTGGTCCCCACAGGGAACACAAAGACGGCAGGATGGATTCTGTGCAGAATAAGAGCAGCATGGAGCAAAAGTCACACTATCCTGATCGGTCTAATTCTAGGCCACGTATACCATGCGTGCTAAGAGCAAGCATTCTGCAAACTAGTTAAAAGCCAAGGGAGAGGACTCTGCAGGGAAATCTAGGGAAAGCTTTCTGAGCAGGTCAAGCTGAGCCCCTAAGGAATTGTTAGGATTTATGAATATATAGTTCTTGGGAGGCAGCTGTCAGTAAACCATCATCACATAAACACAAGGACCAGTTCCCATCATCATCACCCACATGCAAAGCTTGCTGTGGGCACCTGGTTGTAATCCCAGCATCAGGGAAGATGGAGACATGAGCATCTTTGGGAATCTGGTCACCCAAACCAGACTACTAAGCAAACTCTAGGCCCCAGTGAGAGACCGTGATTTAAAAAGACTGGGTAGACAGTTCCTGCAGAACAACACTAGTTTAACCTCCCATTCCCACAGAAATGCACATACACATACTCACAAACATACACATATACACACAAACACACACGTACACACCTACACACTCACAATCACACACATATACACACACGCATATATATATATATATATATATATATATATACATATATATATATATACTCTCATACACACTGACACACACACTGACACACACACTGACACACACACTGACACACATACTGACACACGTACACACACACTCATACACATTCATAATAACACACACATATACACACACACATATATATACATACACACACATATACACTCACACACACACACACACACTGACACAGATACACACACAAACATGCACACACTCACACACACATATACACATAGAGACAGAGAACGAGAAAGCAAGAGAGAGATTTAATTTTATTTTATTTTAAAGTGATGTATGTTTATAGGAAACTTAAAGGGAAAAAACAGAACAGAATGAAAAAGAACGAAATTACCTAGAAGCTCGTTGTTCTGAAATAGCCACAATGGAGCTTCATTTAGAATCAGTCTTTACTTTTCATCTGAACAGCAGAACAGTCCACGTTCACAGATTATGTGTTACTAAGACTCTTGCGTTTTGCTTGGGGACAGAATCCCCACACACTTTTTGGCTGTTCTGAAACTTGCCAATGGCCAAGGATGAATTTGTACTCTTGGTTCTCCTCCCTCAGCCTCCGGAGAGCTGGGTTTACAGGTGTGCTTCTCCACACTCAGCTAGCACAGAGCATACTCTAGTACCTTTGAGGTCGAGTTATGGCCCTGTCACCGGGTGTGCAGTGGCTTCACCTCCTCCTCTGCATGTTGTCACAGGGACGCTGACACCTGCTCTGTAAATTTCTCTAGCTCCCTCTTTGGTTGCAAGTGCAGCCATGCCAGGGTCTTTTTGACAAAGAAAATTATAAGGAGACCCGTGTTCAAGGACAGTGTTCATTTCCAGTGTTTATTGAAGAGTGCAGGAACGAGGGAGGGGACTTATGATCCGCTGTTCCTCCATGACGATGCCCCCAGGCTGTGAGTGACAGGTTACAAGGGTGTGTATTAGTGGGATGGCCACAGGGAGGTTGTGATCAGATTGGTGTCTGGGCGAAAACAAGGCCAAGGGGATGTGACAGGACGGTATTAGAGGCCGTGTGCTGGTTAAGAACGCTGTCAGCTATAGGTGATGACCAACACTTAAAAGATGAAAATAGTAATTAGTTGTTGGTCAGAGATGTCCTAAAGACATGTCCCCAACAACACATGTTGTCACTGTTCTTTGGTTGCTGAAGATACCACACGCATTTGTCACGGGGCATGGAGAAATCAAGTTAATTTCTCTATAGTGAGCTCTCTTAGTACTGGAAGAGGCTATGTAAGCTGGTGTGTGTGTGTGTGTGTGTGTGTGTGTGTGTGTGTGTGTGTAGGGGGCAGTTATGGACTACAGGAATGACTCAGGTGTGCCAACTTGTGCCTGTTGGTGCAATAGTGGCACAAATGCCATGGTGATGAGCAGCTGTTTTCTGGTTGGGTGTAAGGCAGACTCCATAGAAGAAAACATGTCTAGTACATGTCTGTAGTATCTAATCAAGGACAGTCACAGAGCTTAGTGACCCAGAGCTAAACCTACAACTATTCTTCTCAATGGACACAGTGTGAAATTGCCCTCTAAACCCATATCTCTCTATCCATAGTCAGTGCAGCTCTCAGACTTCATCAGTTTCTTTGTACAGTGGAAGACATCAACCATCCACTCATGACTAAGGTGCAGAGAGCAAGTGTCATCAACAGACTCCTCAGCCATGAACAGGGCATCTATATCCCTCGTCCTGAAGGATCAGGAAGGCTGTGGGAGCCAGACAACGGGAAAGAGCAGCGTGAAGCAGTGTGCTCTGGGTATGGCAGGACTGCTGTGTTCATGGATGCATACGATGATCTGGGGCTTTCTGGAGGACATTGGAACAAGAGGATCAAGATGGTCGACAGTCTAGCGTGGAGTGGGGTGGGGTTCATGAGCCATTGCTCCTAACAGAGGAACTATGGACAGTTGACAGCTTCTGAGGGAGGAAGAGTCAGTTTTCCTTAAGGGTGTGACCCTGGTAGGTCAACCATCCTGCTGTGGATGGATCCACTCCCAGAAAAATATGGGCAGTACAAATTGGACTCCTTGGGTTATTAAAAGAAAATAGAGGTCATGGAGTTGCTGGGTGGGGGTAGAGAGGTGTGGATGGATCTGTGAGGAATTGGAGAGGAGCTGAAGGAGGAGTCAGGGAGAGGAGTGAGGTTTTATATGTTCAAAATATAATGGACTTCTCAGTGATTAATAAAAGTATCCTTTTTGGAAATAAGAAAAATGAAGGGTGACTTGCCTATAACCTAGGTGGTGCAGACAGCAGCTGCTGGCTGTGTTTGGATGTTAAATAATGTCTGAGAGAAGTCCCAGTCTTCCCAATGTCTTGCTCTGTGATGCTGAGTGCCCGTAATAGACTTCATGCCTCAGACATCACAGCCCCAGACGGGAAGAGAAGTAGAGCACTGTGGCAAGGATAAGAAACATTCGTCTGTTTGTCCTATCGTCCCTGATGCCAGCGATGTCACAAGCTCAGGCTTCATAGAACAGGGTGTGTTGCTGTTTGATGTTTTGTGTGCTAGAAACCCAGAGGCCAGCCACAGGGTGGACTGTGCCTCTCCTACCTACTTTTTCTCCTGGGTAGCAGTGTTTGTTAGCAGTACTTGGAAACCACGGAGGTGCATCTCTGATTTCTGTCTCTCTCCTCGTCTGTCCTTCTCTCTTGCCTCTTATCTCTATTTCTAAATGTAAATAGCATCTCATAAAGTGATCGGTGAGTTGCGATGCATTTGAACATTGAGTGGAAACCATTATGTCACAGTTGGGGACCAAAACTTGGCTTTTGGATGTCCAGTAAGCATCTTCTCTTATCTCTGGGCAAGTTCTGAATCAGAGCTCACTTCAAGGCTTGAGATACACCCATGAAATCACTTTCCCAACCCCACAGAACACACTTTTCATAAACTTCCAGCCAAGATTTCCTGGGGGCTGGGCCCAAGGTATTCTATCATTATGTTAGAGTTATTAATGAAATGCAGCCCTTAGCAAACTTGGCTCTTCATGCAGATTAAGGAATAAGAAGCCACATTTCCAGATAGAAATCCCGAAAGGAAAAGAAGCCCAAAGGTCACTAGGTAGGTTTATAGTTGGTATGCAGTGGGGAAAATTGTTGACTGCCCCTTCTCCCTCCCTGGTATGAAGAGGTACAATATACTTTCTTACATTCCTCCACGGAATCCAGGAAGATCATTTGAAATTTGGACTCATTTAAAATGCACATGTATTGAGTCAAAATAAGTTATGCGTGAGCACGAAGCTCTGTATCTGCCCTCTGGAATGTGAGTGTGAATCTTCCTTCTGCCCCATTCTAGACCTGAACTTGTGCCTTCACATTTAAATCAAATGGTCTAATGTGCTGCACAGACACTAATACCTCGGATGATGTTTTGGCCACTGAGGGTTGGCAAAGAGTGGGAAGGGAAGGGTGTGAGCTGAGCCCTCGGGTACTCCCCGGGTGAGAAAATTCCCAGCTGTGTTTTGAAATGTCCACATTGACCCCAGCATGTGAGGGAGCCGTGACCTGACGCCACTGGGGAGAAGCGCAATGATTTTAACAGTGCTTTGCTCATCCTCGAAACTCATTTTTTTCCAGTCGCCACTCAGATGGGCTGCGTCCTCTCACCGATAAAAGACTGTTACTGTACAGGAGCTCTAAGTTTTCTTTTAGCCAGAAGTGCTTAGAAGTTGAATGGTGTTTCTATCCCTTGGTGTATGCCCAAGTGTGACCTCTTTGGAAGATAGTCTCTGCAGGACTCAGACAGTTAAACTGAGGTCATTTGGGTTGGTCTATGGCACCTTATAACAAGAAACTAATTTAATTTAGCATGTGCACATGATGTGTGTGCATGCTTGTTGACATGTATGACTGTGGGTGCACATGTGTGTGTGTGTGGGGGTGTGTGTTCGTATGTGGGTGTGTGTCAGAGGACAGCCCCTGATACAGGTCCTCACCTTCCAACCTTCCATCTACTGCGAGGAAGACTCTCTCATTGCTTGCTACTAAGCATCCCAGGCTAACTGGCCTCTGAGGTTCCGGGGACTCTCCTGCTCATGGGTGAGTACTATGGTGTCTGGCTTTTCCATGGGCTTGGGGGACCTCAAGACTTCATGCTAGTGCAGCAAGCATTTTATCCACTGAGACAACTCCCAGGCCTTGTGATGCCATCTTGATCACAGTCACAGCACTGAGCATATATCTGTCTAAATTGTTTCCTTGGTTGCAGCCATCTTAGCAAACTGTACAAAGTTGTGTGGTTTATCTCAGATGGTACCGTCACAAATTTAATAATAGCACATAGAAATTTTGTAGATGTTTATGCATGCACAATCTTACTGGATGCGGACATCCCAGGAGACAGAGACAATTTCCCTAATTTCGTGGAGGTTAGATGCCAACCTCTGATTTTTCAAACAAGAAAAGCCAAGTTCACATAGAACCTGACCAAAACCAGGGTGTCGGAAGGGCTGCCAGGGACGCAGAAATCCACAGCCTGCTTCCAAGACATGGCTGTGTGGCACAGCCATGTAAGTGACTGCCTGACTATAATTAGCAAACACTGAAAGGGTAGGGTGCAGAAGGCAGGGTGAGATCTGCAGGAGCGTACAGGAGCATCCGACCCAGACAGAATGCCGGGGCTGGTTTGGCAGGCACCTAGGTGGAGAAAGGCAGAGCAGAGTTGTCTTCCTCCTTTGCTGGCTCCCTTAGCTTAATCTGACTGGAAAGATCACTGCTGCCCAAATGCAAAAGATATGGCAGGCAGACCTCTCAGAATAAAGTAAATCTGAGTGAGGTGCCCTAACGAGATCCAGATGGGACTTGGGTAAGAAAGTAGGTCGGTTCTGTTGAGCAGTGGGTTGTTACATGTGGTTACATGTGGTTACATGTGATAACATTGCTTTTCATTCTCACTTGATACAAACTGTCCTTTTGGGTAGTGTAAGAGCATGCCACTTGAATTCTTTGTGCCTGAGGGGGTCTCATAAGGCTCAGGACAGTTATAGATCTTGAGGGCCTTGTTGACAAGTGACAGTTGTAGGTATGTTAGGAAAATACCATGGCCCCATGGACATCTTTCATTCCTGTGGTCTTGAGAGGGAAATCTTTCTTTTTAACATTCTGAGGTAACAGGTGATGTGGCGGAGTCAAGTCACAGCTCTTTGCTTTTCCTTTGGGATTTGAGCTGCAAGGGTCTCTTGTACGTGCCTGTGACCTCATTGCCCACCTGGACTTGTTTATAGGGAGTTGAGAGACATCAAATTATATCCTTATTTGAGTTTCCAAAACCACTTATTGTCAGAGGCAAGCCTTGATCCCCAAGTTCCTGGTTCTCCTGTTGGAGTCCCTTCCCCCATGCTGGGTGGGTCTCTTCCTACCGGGACATCTGCTCTGAAGGATTTGAGCGGGGGGGGGGTGGGGGGGGGTGGGGGGGTGGGGGGGTTGGAGGTGGGTTGTCAGCACCTAGTGAGGCCTGAAAACCAGGAGCCCTTGAGATGGGAATCCCCTTCAGCCAGTCAGCCTTCATTTCTCACAGCACTCTAGTTTAGCTGGTGGACCGCTTCCAGATGCCTGTCACTGTCCTCTCAGCCCTTCAGCTCCCAGGGGGGAAGATCTCATCGGGTTTCCCAGTTTGCTTTTGGAGAAAGGACAAGAGCTAATTCTCAGGTTCTTTCTCTCCCAGTCTCTGCTTTTGGCTTGGACATTTGTGGAAGCCCACACAGCAGCGTCCCCTTCACCGTGATCATCTTCCCTGAGCCCAGATTTGGTGACTATCAGACCAGCAGGCTGCATGAAGATCCACTTTCACCAAGGGCAGCTATGAAAGTGGACAAATGCATAACCCTAGATTTAATCTGAAACATTCCTAGACGGCTAGTGCACATATCGGTAACTTGTAACCTGGGCGAGTGTCGAAAGTGATAATGTTTCACACATGGGGCTGGAAGCAAGTTTCTGTAGATTAAGTACTTGCCAGCAAGCCTGAAGACCTGGGTTCAAAGCCCCAGCAACTGTGTAAGGGTGGAGGTGCACACCTTTAACCCCAGTGCTGAAAGGATCAGGACGCGTGCTTGGGGGTCTTGCTGGACAGGCAGTCTAGAAGAAGTGTAAACTTTAGGTTCAGTGAGGTATCCCTTGAGAAAATAAAGCATATGGGGGGGGGGGGTTAGAGCAGGACACCAGATGCCTTCCTCTGGTCTTGATTCAGGCACATCAGCCTTACATAGATGCAAATGAACAAACCCACATATGTGCATACCAGATTTACGACTTCCACTCTTAATTCTGTTCTGTGGAGAAAACAAAAAGGGTTTGTACATACATGCATATATACAGATACTAAAACAGAAACATTGCCACACCCACGTTAAGAATGTTAGAGTTAGTTAATCCAGGCGTGATGAACGATGTCACCATCCCAATATAGGATAAGACAGGGTGGTCACTCACCAGTGCAAAACCACGGCTCTCACAGGAATAAGAGTTTATTCTGGAGCCATTTTGAGTGACTATGGCACCAGTCATAGATTTACGATACCCCAAAATTCTATGTTTCAATGTGGGAGCAGCTTCATGAAGCTTTATAGTTTTATAGAATAAATACAATCATAAGTCAAGGTAAGTTTAAAATACATTGATAGTTAATCAGGGATGCAGATATATCGAGAAGGGGGATACTTTTCTGTAGGCCTAGGATGGTATCTGAAGACATTCTTAGTGTTGGGGTTGATCAAAGCCAGTGGTCAGCTGAATTCATAGATTTCAAGTCACAGGAGGTTAGCTTTGACAGAGGTCAGGAAAGAATGCTGTACCAGGGAGCAAGAGAAGGCTATTAGCCTCTGGCAGGCAACACTTCCACCTCCCCACAGTACTGTAGTTCTAATAGACACCCAGCCTCTTCTCTGCAAACACAGCTTTGAAGAAGTTCTCATTCACAGCCACAAGTTCAAGGCCATCCTGGCCTACACAGTGACTTCCAGGTTACAAAATGAAACCCCATTTCATCATCTGTTTGAATCCCCCAGAGGTGAGCCAGAGCTATGGTGGGTCTGAACTTCAACACCCTCCAAAGATGCGTTGTGCTCCCAGAAAACTTGAGAGAATGCTGAAGTTGTATCTCTCTGAGGCAGTCCTGGGGCACTTCTACTGAGCCGCCACTTTCTGCCAAGGAAGGAATTCCAGTGGGGCTGAAAGGCTTTCGGGGACTGCTCTGCCACTTGGTGCTCTTTACGTATGAAGGTGACACGCACTGATCATGCCACCCAGAATTTAAACCCAAACACAGCTCTGATGCTAAGGCCTGGCTTTCTGTTTCCCTCAGAACCAAAGCCCGCCTCTTTGCACCTCATTAAATGCTTGGACTTTTCATCGCCCCTCCCTTAACCCAACAGCACCATCTTTGGTCACAAGATTAACGATGACAATAAAAATATGGGGATAAATCTTCAGAGGGCTATGGAAGTGTGCAGCCCTGGTTGCTGAAGTCTCACTTATGAAACTTCAGAAAGATTTATCTCCGCCGATTACGTAACCCCTCTTCTTTTTCTAATTAAAACAAACTTAATTTTACTGTACACCCTTTTTAGGAGACTTAACAAGTTTGCTGTCACGGGGTTAAACAGGTTTTTGTTTAGAGGTGATTTGATCCCTGATCTAACATTTAACCCAAATCCTTAAGTTTTCTTTAAAATTTGGCCTTGGTATTTGCCTTTTGTTTTTTTTTTTTTTTTTTTTTTTTTTTTTGGTGTGTGTGTGTGTGTGTTGTGTGACAACTTGCCCAGATCACCTGTTAATCACATACTGAGTCAGACAGGAATTGAATCCCTGGCTTCTTCCCACCTGCAGGAATGAGCTGCTCTAAGTGACTCCTGATTCCTGTCATCCAAGGGCTTGCAAAGAGCTTCTGACAGCTCAGTCAGTTCTCCTGGTTCTTCACTGAGGGCATGAAAGAGAAGCCTATTATAGGGATAGAACTATTTATTTAGTTCTCAACAATTAATTTTCTTTTTTGTTTATATGTATTTTGTTTATTTAATTTTATGAATATATGTGTTTTCATATTTGTGAGGGATATAAGTGAATGTGTATGTGTGTGTGTGTGTGTAGGTCAGAGTTCAATGGTTGGTGTCTTTCTCTGTTGCTTTCCTCTGTCTCTGTCTGTCTCTGTCTGCCTGTCTCTCTGTGTGTCTTTCTCTGTTGCTTTCCTCTGACTGTCTGTCTGTCTGTCTGTCTCTCTCTCTCTCTCTCTCTCTGTGTGTGTGTGTGTGTGTGTGTGTGTGTGTATGTGTGCATGAGTGCTTGGATTTCATGTATTCATGTATTGTTTCTGTATCATATATATACCTGGTATCCACAGTGGCCAGAAGAGGGAATTGGATCTCCTGGAACTGAATTTACAGATGGTCATGAGCTACCATTTGGGACTGGGAATTGAACCTGGGTTCTCTGGAGGAGCAGCCAGTGCTCTTAGCTAATGATTGGGAACAGGTCTGAAGCACATGCTGGCAGCCCTTCCCCAATTCTGTAAAGTGGCACTGGTAAATTTCATCCCCCACAGCCTTGTTCTGTATTCACCAGGGCTATCAATGGGTGACCATTCTCACATTCCACCCAATAATGGGAGAGACACAATCCTCTTCAGAGATAACTGTGGGTCCATAACTCCGGATTCCATAAGATTAAGGGGTCTTTGTTCAAGTGCTAGATGAGAGACTCCTTGATTCCTCCTAATGATGATTGTCTTGGCCATGACAGCTACAAACCAAAGGCAGGAAGTTGACATCATACCCTTTCTCCTCCAGAGCTGGAAACATTTGCTACTAATCACACACCTCCTGGGCCTGCTTACTTGTGTTGTTCACACAAGGCCTTGAGGGATAAAGGAGATGGAGGAATGCATTCACAAAAATATTCCTTGCATATTTTTCTCAAGGTGACATATGCCAAAGCAGTTTCCTCATGTCTGTGGATCAGTAGACTATGTCCCAACAGGAACTAACCTGATCATGGTATACTCAGCAAATCATAGCCATCCATCAGATCATATCTTATCTAGGCAAGACATAGGTTGTATCATATCTCTATTTCACCATCTCTCCATCCACCCATCCATCCATCCATCTCAACATCCATCCATCCATCACATCATCTCTCCATCATCCATCCATCCATCATCCATCTATCCATCCATCCTTCCATCCATCCTTCCATCCATCCATCCAACCATCCATCCATCACCCATCCATCCATCTATCCATCTATCCATCCATCTCAACATCCATCCATCCATCCATCTCAGCATCCCTCTATCCATCCATCACATCATCTCTCCATCATCCATCCATCCATCTTATCTCCAACATCTATCCACACATCCATCTATCATCCATCTTTTATCTATTCACCCATCAATTCAACTCTCTGCGTATGTATCCATCTGTCCATCTTATCTGCCAACCTGTTCCATAGCTATTCCTGGTACTGGAGTATTTAATTTGTGTGTGTGTGTGTGTGTGTGTGTGTGTGTGTGTGTAGATAGACAGAAGATTATTTCTGTGATCTCATGACATATATATTTGACCCTGACCTGCTTTGACAATTCTGTCTCTGCCTCCTACTCTCTGCAAGAGAGATATAGATGTGAACCAATACATTTGGCTTTTCACATGGGTTCAGGGAATCAATTACAGGCTGTGAGGCTTATATAGTAGATGCCTTTACCCACAGAGACATGTCCTTGCTCTGTATTTATTATTAAAATAGCATCTTCATCTGTCCCTGTTTTTCATTTGCTCTTACCCTTTCCTGTGCCATAATTCTGTATACCTTTTTTCATTGATGTTTAAATCTCTCTGTAGACATAAAGAAGTGGTCTAAATGTCAACATAATACGATTACTCTGTCTAATTAGGTCCATGTCTAATTAGTATGGAAACTTTACCATGGAATAGTTTCAGCTGCACAACAAAACTTACACTGATCTAGTGAAGAAAGTGTGAAGGGGACAAATTATGGGGAACAGAAGAATGTTAAACTAGGGAGAAAAATGAGAAGGCTTCAACTACAAGTAGTGTACAATGATATGGTGTCTTTTAACTGAAATCTCAGGGCCTACATTCAGGTTCCCACCCAAGCCACTGTGAATTGAGCCCCTCTGAGTCTTCTCTTCTTCGGAGAATCACATTTCCTCCCTCACTCTTGATTTATTCGTCTTAAAAAGGAGGCAGAGAGAACTCACAAGTGTTTGGAAATGATTTACAGAGGTGATACTTTGAGATTGCCATAAATAATGAGAATCAGGAGACCACCTGCTTCAGTTTGCTCAGGACTCGAGGCGAGGCTTCCCATGATGGTGGACAAAGAGGTTGCCCTATACTGAAAGAATCCTGTTTACTCTAGGGCAACATACCCTGACTCATCTATCCAGAATACATAAAGAAGGTATTCCCAATTTTTTATTTTTTATATGAGTTTTGGGCTTTTTTGTCATTTGATTGACAGGTGGGTTTGATCTCTATATTATAGTTGTTCAGCATTTGCTTTAAATCATGCATTAGGCTCTAAATTTTTTAAGGTCAGAAATCAGCTGGTTTTGAGTCCAAGTACCACTTCCTCCCAATTCCACTCTCTGTTCCAGCACTACCTAGCCATGCTTCTGAAGCAGACACATCTCTGACTATGGGGCCACTGATGAGTGAAGTTACCCCTTACCGAGGGACTGAATAGGCAGAAAGGGGATGATCACACTGTGTGGTTTGGATATGATTTGAGTGTGTCCCCAAATGGCTTGTGTGCTAGAAGTCTGGTCCCCAGTGTGGAGATGTGGGGAAGTGGTGGGGCCTTTAAGAGGTGGGGCCTAGTGGGAAATGATTAGGTCATTGGGCAACACCCTTGGAAAGGATTAATACAGAATGAGTAAGTTCTCTGGAGAGTGGGTTGTTACAAGCCTTATAATACAAGGCAAGACCAACCCATGCATGGCCCTCTGGCTGTAACTTTCTCCCTTTCTGCTTCTCTGTCAAGCTATAATGTTGCAAGAAGACCTGCACCAGATATGATTGCCTAATCATGGACATCTGGTCTACCAAACTGGGAGATAAATGATCTTCATATTGTAAGTATCCAGCTTCAGGTACTTTGTTACAGCAACAGAAAACAAATTGATATTTACTGCTTGGAGAGACAGCTGAATTTCATAGGACACTAGTGTAAGGATAACCTTTCTGTGCCTCCAAATCCGTCCGTTACTCTTTTGAGGAACTCTTTCTTGTAATAACCTTTTCCTCTTGTGAATGGCTGAGAACCCATCAAATCGGGCATTTATTTCATTTGTCTCTTCCCAGTTGCTCTTTAGACGACAACCCCTGAACATTCAATGAAAGTTTGGGAGTCAAGCTGGTATATGTTAGGAGGTGGTTGGGAAGGAGGTCAAAAGTGGCTTCGGGAATAAGAATCTGTGAACATTGTGCCTTCACTTAAATAACATGTGTTTTATAAGCATCTTATAAATAAACATGCTTGACAAATATTTCCAGGTGACTTCTCTGGCAACTAAGTGAGTGGTGGCTGGGTAGACATTAGATGTGGGTTGAATACATCTTACAAGGATGGACCAAGCCCCAGAAAAAGACTCTCTGGCAACCTGTGAGAACTCAGAGAAAACTAGAGAGGGAAGCAAGGCATTACTTTCTTGCTTGACCAACCACAAGGCCCAAAGAGAGCCTTATATACTGCATATGTATGGCCTGCGCACCTGCATGAATGTAAGGAGTGCATGCTACCATTCACCAGTGCAGGTTGCTGTCTAACTCAGGGTTACTATTGCTGTGATGAAACACCATGACCAAAGAAACTTAGGGAGGGATGGGTTCATTCAGCTTATGTTTCCTTATACAGTTCATCATCAAAGGAAGACAGGACAGGAAATCAAACAGGGCAGGAACCTGGAGCAGGAGCTGATGCAGAAGCCATGGATGGGTGCTGCTTACTGGCTTGCTCTCCATGGCTTGCTCAGCCTGCTGTCTTATGGAACCCAGGACCACCTGCCCAGGGATGGCGGCACACACAGTGTGCTGGGCCCTCCCCCATCAACCAGTAATTAAGGAAATGCCTTGCAGGCTTGTCTACAACCCAATGTTATGGAGATACTTTCTTGATTGAGGTTCCCTCCTCTCAGATGGCGTTAACTTGTCAAGTTGATATAAACTTCACAATAGTGAAAACGAAGGTCACGGGGTTGGGTATTGTGTGTCACATAGCTACATTAACCCCGGGGCACTGGAAAAACTACTGAGTCTGTCTCAGTGTCACAGTTTCCAGTTTGACCCTTCATAGTGTTCTTGGGAGCGCTATCCCAGAGCCTAGCATAAGCGGTCCACACTTCTTAAACCTTCTATTACAGTATGCTCAGACTGTCACTGAGATTGGCATGGAAGCTCACGTCTCATGAGGGGCAAGTGCAGGCACCGAGGGTGAACCGGCTTCAGTGTTTGGATCTGTCATATTATATTTGAAATCTATGCCCACATTAACGAGTAAAGGTCCCCCGAGAGAACCAGAGGGGTGTGCAGAGGAGTAGAAGCATATGGTGGGCTGCGTGCTGCTGGAGACCAACGACTGTGATAGAAACAGGCTGGGGAAGAAATCTGTCTTTTCAGCTCCGTCAGTCACGAACAGTTTCCAAATGTTGACATTACGCATGATACTAATATACTATAAAGGAACCGTGTAAGACTGGAAAAGCACAAACACACCCTGCAAAGCTGAGTCCTACCCAGGTCCCTTGTGGCTAGGAGCAAACATACACACCCAGCTCTGAAAAGGCTCTGCGGCGGCCCACAGAAGAAGAAGCCACAGTAGCCATCATCGGCCCACAGAAGAAGAAGCCACAGTAGCCATCATCCACAGATGTGGCCACATCTGGGCTCTCCCAAAGTCAATTTA
Organism: Micromys minutus; assembly: GCF_963924665.1. NCBI lineage: Eukaryota > Metazoa > Chordata > Mammalia > Rodentia > Muridae > Micromys > Micromys minutus. Next base: position 3,950,053 of record NC_137976.1, on the reverse strand, counting down.
GCTTCATTATCTCAAACATTTCATTAAGGATGTATCCAATTTTTTTCACTGTGGGGGACATTTATTTGACTCTTGCCCCCCCCCATCCCCCTTATGGGATTGCTAGGGTGTGGTTAGTCCATATGGAGGATAAAGGACCATTTCTTATGCTCCGATCGTGGATGAGTTATTCTGGCTGAGAACAACCTTTGAAGTCAGGGGAAGCCATGCTATTGAGCCAAAGTACAAAATGAACTCACAGAGAAGCCCCTAATGCATTATGGAACACAAGGCAGAATCCAGCTGACGGTGATGCTAATTTTCTGCTCTTCTCAATGAAATCCAGATGCCAGGAGGACCGGCTCTGGAGCCCCGAGAGTCCTCCTGATCTGCTGCATGACAATATCAGAAAGCTGGTGTGCCTGGTGGGTGAGGTGGGGGAGCCATGTGTGGGTGAGGGCTGCTTCTCTTATTTTCCTTGGCACGGTTTATGGAAAAGTCAGAGAGAATGAATTTCAAACGATGGGTCAAAACTCAAGATCTGAAACACATTTATTCCATCCTGGAGGTCTCCTGCTTCCATGGAAATGATTTTGATAACTTGAACTCTGGTCCCAGTTTGCAGGTATGTTACTCATAGAGCCTCATGTAAAAATATTTTTATTTCAGCCATTTGCCATGCGCTGAATCTTTTAAATCTTGTATCATTTTGTGGGGAGGGTTTAAATTGGTTGTAAAGGGGTCCCCCATTCTCAGTTTTGTTTTCCATTTCTTTCTGGCCATGCAGAGTCTAGGAGCTTGGTCTCATGTGATGGCTGGGATGGTGAGGTGCTCAGGTGGCTCTCACCCTTCACTAATTTTTGCTGCCATGGTCAACATATGTCAAGTAGTTGACATGTGTGTGCCTGATGCACAAAGATGTGAAAATAACAGATTGTTTGATGGCAAATATAAGAAATTAGATGGGTGGTTGAGTGTTCATTCACAAGGGTGGAACATAGTGTGTGTGTGTGTGTGTGTGTGTGTGTGTGAGAGAGAGAGAGAGAGAGAGAGAGAGAGAGAGAGAGAGAGAGAGAGAGAGAGAGAGAGAGAGAGGATGACTTCAGGTGTCATTCCTCAGGAGCCACCCACCCTAAGTTTTGAGATAGAGTCTCTCAGCGTAGTGTTGGCTGCCTGGTCACGGAGCACTGGTGTTTCTCCTGGCTCTACCTCCCCAGCGCTGGGATTATAAACATGCACCATCTTGTACCTGGCTATTTTTTAAGAGTTCTGAGGTTACAACACAGACCCTCACACTTGCAGGTAAACATTGCATAGACTGAGCTATTTCCCCAGTCCCAGGATGACTCTTCTAAGGACATTGGTCTTTTGGGAAATGGAGCTGATACCCAACTAGAAGCTGGAGAAAGAGTGCAGAGGTCATCAGGAGATGCAGCTCCCACACCCTCTTGGATAGGCATAGTTACAAAAGATGACTTCTTGTTGTAGGTATTTTTATGTTTATGATGCTGGAATAGTATCCATTTTGTGATTAATCTTTTATCCCAGAGCCTCCATCCGGTGGCGTTTCAAAGAAGGAGCTGTGTGCTTGCTGGAGCCATAGGAGCCCTTGAACTTCTTAGAATAATAAAGTATCTCTCTCCCTATAAAACTTGTACTTGCAACAAGGCTGACTCTTAATACCTTTATTTAAGAGGTCTCTACAATTAGGACCCAAGCAAACCCATCCAGATGAAAATATCCAAACGATTATAAAAATACAGAGCTGATGCAAGCATTTCAGATGCCTTCATTCCAAGGTCAAACACCTAACCAGCCATGCCTAGACGGTCTTGCTCTCCTGGACCTCAGTTATCCACCATCTTTGGTAGAGAATGCCCATAGGATGCCCTGGATCTCATCGGTGACTTTTGAGGATAATCACATGCATTGGATTTTGCTATAAAAACAGAATCACTGGGCTGAGGAGCTAGTTCATTGGTTAAGTACGGGGACTTAAGTTCGATTCCCAGAACTCATGTTTTTACAAAGCAGGGTGAGGTGGAATGTTCTTATAACCCCAGCACTGGGGAGGAAGTGGCAGGTGGACTCCAGGGGTTTCAAGGCCATTCATCTTATAATAGTTGGTGAATTTCAGACAGGGAGAGACAGTGTCCCTAAAACCAAGATGAGCAGCAAGCTAAGAAACAACAGGTGAGATTGTCTTCTAGCTTCCATAGGTGTGAACACACATGTAAATGTTTGCCAGCACTTAGCTGTATAGCCAAACATGTACCAACACATATGCACACAAATAAAACAACCAGGAGAAAGGACTTTCACTCCAGGGGTAGAAAGGACCCTTGATGACCCTTGGTTCTTTCTGGTACCCTGGGGCTGAAGAGCCACAGCTGTGATTCTCCTGGGATTCCTGTGACTAGGCTGCCACACTCAGCCCACATCCTCATGTCCATCCTTGTTGGCCAAGGAAGGAGCCAGTCATTCGTCAGCCCCAGGTCAGCTTTCTCTGTCTCTAGACAAAGCAGCCACAGAGTGTACAGAAAGACCAAGCTACACAAAGCCCTTTCCTATCTGTGAGGATGCTCAGAGCAGGGCATGGACCTGTGGGAGTGGCTGGAGGTGTCTTTTCCTCCTTCCTACCGTCTATTTAGAAGACAGGACTGTGGAAATATCTCCTGGGAAAAGCCATAAAGGACAGAAAAGTAGACTCTGTGTCCTACATAGAGTATAGTATTTAAACCTGACCCAGGAGATCTCTGTCCTTCATCATAGGCTTCTGGGAAGTGATAATGTCTTTGGAATACTGGGCCTCCTAGGGGTAGCTTTGTCTGCCTGTTGGCTGTGACACTCTGGTTTCAGGAGGAGGTCTGAGGGACGTCATCAGGCTTTGAGATGGGGGCTGTGGATCGTGGGCCAAACCTGCTGAAGGGCCATATAGGTCACTTTATTTATGTTGTTTCAAGTCTGCAACGAAGACTCTGATGCCCTTGGCTGGATTTACTCCGTATCCTTACTGGGAATACACTGTAGCCATGGGTGGGATTCCATTAAGTGAGTGCTAGGGTCCTCCTGAGGTACAATCGGAGCTGAGGGCACCGAATCTTAGAACTGGTGTGAGAAATGGGGGCCCTTGTAGACTCTGTCCCTGTAACTCTGTCTCTCTTTTGTTTATTTTGAGACAGTTTCCTGAAGTCCAGGCTAGCCCAGAATTCACACTCATTAGTAGCCTTTAACTTGTTGTCTTCCTGCTTCCATCTCCAAAGCACAAGCATTGGCCACTCCAGACTTCTGCAGTGATGGAGACTGAGTCCGGGACCCCATGCAGACGGGGCCAGGGGTTTACAGCACAGCACTGTCTTTTAAACACGTAGTATCTGTCCTCTGGTGGGTTTTGTTTTGTTGTGTGATTACTTACATTTAAATCAGAGATTAATTTTAGATTTGGGTGATGGATGTGTCTGTGTGTGTATGTGTGAGTGTGTGTATGTTTGTATGTGTGTATGTGTGAGTGTTTGTATGTGTGTATATGTGTGTGTATGTGTTTGTATGAGTGTATGTGAGTGTGTGTATGTATATATATATATATGTTTGTGTATATGTATGTGTACATGTGTGTGAGTGTGTGTATGTTTGTGAGCATTTGTGTATGTGTGTGAGTATGTGTATATGTGTGTGTGTGTGTGTGTGTGTGTGTGTGTGTGTGTGTGTGTGTATGTTTGTGTGAGTGTGTGGGCATGTTGTTTGTTTGATTGTATTTTCCACTTGTCCTGTTAACAAGCACCCCACCACTGAGCCATACTCCCTTTGCCATTGGGCAATCTGAAAGGGTTCTACTGAGGTACGACTTAGCACAAGCTTGCAACTAATTCTGTTTACAAGAGAGGCTGAGGCAGGAGCATCACCAGTTGAAGGCCAGGTTAGAGAATTCCGTGAGATCTGGGCTTTAAGTCAAACAAACAGAAAATGATAAGATAAAAGGACGCTTGAGCTCACAGCTCTACAGAACAGGGTCTTTACAGAGGTCTACCATGCAAGGGAAGCCCTCTGAAGACTCCCATGGCAGACCTCCACAAGTAGAGTTCGTCTATGGCCAGTGCTATCTTAACAAAGCCAGGCAAATGTGCTTCAAACTACAGAAGTGTGTTTCCTTAACAGTTCTGGAACTCAAACCTAGAGCCAAGGTGTGGAGAGGCCCGTGTCGCCTCTGCCAAGCACCGTGGGAGATCCTGGTTTCACTCTTCTGGTGGCTGTCCACCACCTTTGCATTCTGAGGCACATGGCTGCGTTGCTCTTTCTCTGGATCACGGCTGCCCAGAGCTTCCTCCTATGCCTCTCTCGGCTCACATGACATCTCTTTACTGCTTCTCCTTGTCTTTATATCTTCCCTGGTGGTACTTGGGCTTGAAGCCAGAGTCTTGGGTGGGCAGTTTTTATACAAAGAGCCCCATCCCAGCCTGACAGCTTTTTATATAAGGAAACCCTTCACGGTATTGACGAGAGGCCCAGGCTACGCCACTCTGACATCATCCGAACTAACAACACCTGCAGTGACCCTTGACACGCTCTGAAACACCCGGAGTTAAGACTCCAGCCTCTATTTTCTGTGGAAGGACACAATTCATGGTGTAGTATTATCACTGTCCCATAGACAAGACCTCAGTGTCGTCATCAGTGGCACCAGAGCAGAGACACTGCATAAGCCAGCACAGGGCAGTCCCACAGCGGAGAATTCTTACCCGGTCTCCGTGGGCACTGAGACTAACCAGGCTATCTGTTTTAACTCTCGGGGGTTCATTAAATCCTAAGTGACTCCTGCCACCTGTGCCTGCCAGTCATGCCACTGGGTGCTGGGGGACTCAGGATCACAAACCAAGAGGGTATTGTTTCCCAAGAGGCCTCATTCATCAAGTGGGTTTGCCCAGTGAGCGCGCTGAGACAACCCTCTTCCCCACCTTGCCTTACCCTGTCCTGACTTCCGCTTATCTGAGAACCTTTTGTTCAGGCTCATAATTATTCAGTGACTCAGGAACCCACAAGCTTTCCCCATGAAGCCAGACAAGACCAGCAAGCTCCTTGGACCACCTGTTCCAAGTTATTTCCTGTGTGGGCGGCCACTTCACAGGGCTGCAAATCGGAGTTACTGTAGCAGCCTCTCCAAGCCCCTGTGCTTTGAGCTGTTGGAACTAGATGGGATCTCATTTGGTTCTGTCCTCATCAGGCTCACAGCACTATCGATGTTTGTATATATATTAAAAATCTCATGCTCCTTCATAAACAGAGGTCCTCAAGAGGGAGTTGCCACACCCTTGCCACATGACCTTGGAGCACTAGAGCACACACCTTGGGGCAGGTTAGCTTCCATTGTCTTGTTCTACAGGGTAGTGCTAACTAGGGATGTTTACTTGCTGGACATAGAAAGTAAAAAGCCACAGGGTCTAGGGAGATGCAGAGAGGCTGGGAGAGCTTGGTGTTCTAGCAGAGGACTCGGGTTCAAATCCCAACACTTCATGGTGGCTCAGACAACCTGTAATTGACTTCTAAGTGATCACCCACCCTTCCTGTGTCATTCTGTGATACTGTGTGGTTTCCCATGGGCTTGCTTTGAAGTTATTTATTTCTATGGTATGGGTGTTGTGCCTACATGTATGTCTGTGCGCCACGTGTGTTCACTGACCCTCTGAGGACACATGTGAAATTCTTGGTCCAAGCACATGCTCCTAGGCTTTGAAAAGAAAGAAGACCTTTGGAAATGCTGGTCTTAGTTGATGCTGTCCCGTTGAACTTTGGCAGTTGCTGAGAAGTTACCCTGAGGGTGAGAAGGGTGGGTAGGCTACCCCAGGTTGGTGTCCTTACACACTGGAGGTCAGACTGAAAGCCTGGCTCTCCAACTCTGCACAGCGACTGCTTTTAGTATCAAGGCACCCCATGCATTAGCTATAGTAAATTTTACTTATATTTATCTGAAGTTCAGAGTCCCATCTGGTGTTCTATCCAGGGACCCTGTGCTGGTTTTATGACCAACATTGTTGTGCACTGGCTGGGCTGTGCCAAATGACGTGATAAATACTTTGACCCGTTGTCCAGCGCTCTGTACTTAGAACAACATATTCATGTATGGAGCAAGAAACCAGGCAGAGAGAGAAGCAGACCAAGGTCATGCTAAAAGCAGAAAGAACAGGATGTCGGGACTCTAAACCTAGGTTAATGGCTTAGCAGTAGGAGCTTGCCCTTGTGACTGGGCCTCTGGGACCTCGATTTGTGCAGTTGTAGCAAGTCATGCCTGTCCCCAAAAGCCACAGAGGTGATGAAAGTCACAGCTTCCTCCCAGACAGGTTCTCAGTGCAAGGAACGGTCCTTATCTGTTCATAAGTCAGTAAAACCTCCAGACACCTCCCAGACACCCAGACACCCAGAAACCAGGATTATTGCCGGGCCACAGGGTCACAGGCACCTTTTGCAATGGTGCAAAAGGGGATGGTGACAACTCCCCCTGGGGATCACACAACTGAACGTGGAGATGGAGGAAAATGTTTCTGGGTACTCTGACTCCGGAAATTAATCCAGAATCAAACACCCAGCAAGGCAGAGGAGATTCTGGGACTACCAGTGTGCTGCATTTTAGGATGTCACTGTAGCCGTGGTTACCAGCATAGGACTGCTCTACACTGTGCACAGCGCCGGACCATGCCAAGCTAAGAAACCCTGACTGAAACTCATCTGGTGAGGCTCCAGATCACTCTGCCACAAATCACAGTAGTGTCGTTACACACACAAACTTCTGCACAGACAGAAACAAAATGGCTATATTTCCTCTACCCTCCTCAGCATGTATCATGTTAGTGTGAGTTTGGGTTTGATTGTGTTAGAACACTTGGTCTTAAACATGGCTGTCTGTGGTTAGGGTGATGGCTCTGGACAAAGTACTTGTCCTGCAAGTGTCAGGTCCTTTCAGAGTCCCAAAACTCACAGAAAGCTGGGAGGGATACGCATGTGTGCTATCCCAGCATTCCTAGGATCAGGTAGTAACGAGACTCCGGAGGATCGTGACCAGCTATCCTGGCATAAATGGCAAGAGGCCTTGTTTCAAACAAAGTAGAAAGCGGGGTCAACATTAAAGGTTGTCCTCCGATCTCTACATGCAAACTGTAGGATATGTATCTTCGTGTTCTGTCTCTGTCTCTGTCTCTGTCTCTGTCTCTGTCTCTGTCTCTCTGTCTCTCTGTCTCTCTCTGTCTCTGTCTCTCTGTCTCTGTCTCTGTCTCTCTGTCTATGTGTCTCTCTCTGTCTCTCTCTGTCTCTCTCTGTCTCTGTCTCTCTGTCTCTGTCTCTCTGTCTATGTGTCTCTCTCTGTCTCTCTCTGTCTCTCTCTCTCTCTCTCTCTCTCTCTCTCTCACACACACACACACACACACACACACTTGTTAAAAGACTGCTGCTAAAGTTGTTGACCGATATGTTCTTTGCCTTTGATTAGGAACGAATCTCTAACAATTTCTGATGTAACCCACGCACTCATTTTGCTGTGCTGTCTGTGGTTGGGGTGGTGGCGTCAGAGACTTAGGGTACCTACTTCAGCAAGTTGGAGTTCTCAGCAGTAACAGTTACAAAATCAGCTCTGAAACACCTCAGCTGCTCCATGTCCTGCGGTGTGGAATACACAGGCAACGCTACATCCTTGTGCAAAAGCTGGCTGGGCACGTCCGACTCATTAGTACACAAACTTTAGCCTTCCACAAACAGTGAAGTTGTTCATATACCAGAGAACTGTTTAAAAACTTCTATTGTTTATCAGTGAATGCCTGACTGGAATGTGTACTTTATATACCTCGGGTTGTATGAAATTTTATGGGGTGGAAGGGTCTTTAGTGATAAAATGTAATAATCTCTGGGTAAATGCACCCGGAACCCAGGTAGCTCCCCAGTGAAGGGCACAGACTTCAGTCCAAGTGGTTGAACCCCTTGGTTTCTCAAGGAAGACCTGCTGTCCCCACCAGAGATTAACCTTGTATTTGAACCTGTGCCGTTTACTCATGTGGAACTTATTGAAGAACGAGCCGGTGCAGTCACTATCTAAAACTCCAGGCATCAGATGCTGTGTCCTGCCTGCCTCTTGCTATCTAGGGCCCAGGATGGTAGAGATAGGTAGGTCATTGCCCAGAGAGCCATTTTAGCCGCAGCTGAGCTCAGTGTTACTAAGGCTTTGCATGGGCTTAGGAGGCTGGGAGAGGAGAGGGGCTGTGGTGATTTAGTCTGGCTTCTCCCTCCACCACCTCTCCCTCTGTCACCTCTCCCTCCACCACCTCTCCCTCCACCACCTCTCCCTCTGTCACCTCTCCCTCCATCACCTCTCCCTCCATCACCTCTCCCTCCACCACCTCTCCCTCCACCACCTCTCCCTCTGTCACCTCTCCCTCTGTCACCTCTCCCTCTGTCACCTCTCCCTCTGTCACCTCTCCCTCTGTCACCTCTCCCTCTGTCACCTCTCCCTCCGTCACCTCTCCCTCCACCACCTCTCCCTCTGTCACCTCTCCCTCTGTCACCTCTCCCTCCGTCACCTCTCCCTCTGTCACCTCTCCCTCCGTCACCTCTCCCTCCACCACCTCTCCCTCCACCACCTCTCCCTCCGTCACCTCTCCCTCCGTCACATCTCCCTCCACCACCTCTCCCTCCACCACCTCTCCCTCCACCACCTCTCCCTCCGTCACCTCTCCCTCCACCACCTCTCCCTCTGTCACCTCTCCCTCTGTCACCTCTCCCTCCGTCACCTCTCCCTCCACCACCTCTCCCTCCACCACCTCTCCCTCCGTCACCTCTCCCTCCACCACCTCTCCCTCTGTCACCTCTCCCTCTGTCACCTCTCCCTCTGTCACCTCTCCCTCTGTCACCTCTCCCTCCGTCACCTCTCCCTCCGTCACCTCTCCCTCCGTCACCTCTCCCTCAGTCACCTCTCCCTCCGTCACATCTCCCTCCGTCACATCTCCCTCCACCACCTCTCCCTCCACCACCTCTCCCTCTGTCACCTCTCCCTCCACCACCTCTCCCTCTGTCACCTCTCCCTCTGTCACCTCTCCCTCTGTCACCTCTCCCTCCGTCACCTCTCCCTCCGTCACCTCTCCCTCAGTCACCTCTCCCTCCGTCACCTCTCCCTCCGTCACCTCTCCCTCCGTCACCTCTCCCTCCGTCACCTCTCCCTCCGCCACCTCTCTCTCCGTCACCTCTCCCTCCGTCACCTCTCCCTCCGTCACCTCTTCCTCCACCACCTCTCCCTCCACCACCTCTCCCTCCGTCACCTCTCCCTCCGTCACCTCTCCCTCTGTCACCTCTCCCTCCACCACCTCTCCCTCCACCACCTCTCCCTCTGTCACCTCTCCCTCTGTCACCTCTCCCTCCACCACCTCTCCCTCCACCACCTCTCCCTCCACCACCTCTCCCTCTGTCACCTCTCCCTCTGTCACCTCTTCCTCCACCACCTCTCCCTCTGTCACCTCTCCCTCTGTCACATCTCCCTCCATCACCTCTCCCTCTGTCACCTCTCCCTCTGTCACATCTCCCTCTGTCACCTCTCCCTCCACCACCTCTCCCTCTGTCACCTCTCCCTCCACCACCTCTCCCTCCACCACACAGTACCTCTGACTGCTGCCCCCAGTCGAATGTGCTTTTGATGCAACATTGACAAAATGTGTTGTGGAACATACACCCAGGATATAGAAAGAGAGATGAGGGATATATTGTTGCTCCTGCGTGCTTACATTAAAGTCCCTTTCAACAGCAGGGAGCTTTACAGTATAGCTTGAAACCTTTGTTCCTTCTAAGTTGCAGTTCATCTGAGTCTCTTATGAGCCCTGTAGACATTACCTCACCCTTCTCCGAGTGATCCTGGAGCAGGCGTAGAGAGAATAGCATGTCCCCAATTTATAGACAGACAGACTAAGGCGTGGGATGGCAGCAGGACCGGGGCCAGGTGTTGATACTGAAGACCTGTGAGACTTAACGCATCTCCCTGTCTCTCTTCCCTCTCCCCTTCGTCTTCCCTCTCCCCCATCCCATGTCCTTTCCATCCCCTCTTCCCTTTCTTATCCTTGTTCTGGAATGAACCCTGATTTCCCGGGGACTGGGGTCCCAGTCTGAGAATGAAGAAAGCGTGCTGTTGTTGTCCTGGCCAACAGAACAAAGTAACTTTTAAATATGATATTGTGTAATTATGGTCTGTTTGTAAAGAACTAGTCTTCACAGATAGGGAGTAACCAGAAAATGCCACAGATTCATAAAGTAGTTCATGCAAACCGATTGTTCATCACTGCATTTGCTTTTAGGATGTAGGGTCTCACTGGGTAGCCCTGGCCTGTCTGGAGCTTAAGGCAGAGAAATTTCAAATAACCCCATGTCCATTTTATGTGTTCATGTGAGTGAGCATGTGCACATGTGTGCATGTGTGCGTGTGCCTGTGTGTCTGTGATTCTGTGTGTCTGTGTAGGTCAGAAGTCAACATCTGCTGTCTCATTTTGGGGTCTAATTTTAGTACCAAAGGAAATGGCTAAGGGCTATAAAGCCGTGTGAATGCCGAGCAAAGATCACGGACACTTACCACAGAACAGGGAGCGGAAACCCAGGTTGCTCATGAGAACAGAACAAGCCATGCCAGGCTTCCCAGGCACCCCCTTCTCTACTGTGCTGAGTGGGAAGAGAAAACAGAACCCTCTCGCTTATCCAGACAACAGCCTGTGTGCACAGCCACACGCTCAGGCTGGAACTGAGCATCTGAACACCTCGGCCAACATCCCAAGAAAGATGCATCTTGTGAACGGAATCACAAAGTCAGATAAATGTTGCTACACGAATTTGCATTTCTGAGCATGTTTACTTTGCTCTGGTGAGACATAACTGAGATTCAGTTATAGATTCTTGGGGTGAAGGCAGTAGTTCACCAGAGAAGTCCAATCTACGAGGGAAGGTGTCTGGTTTATACACAACAGAGACTTATGTGGAGTCAAATGTTGACCAGCAAGAAGTTGTCACATGTCACATAGAAAGAACTGTGGTTCAGGCCGTAGATAGGGAGTGTGGGGAGATGGCTCAGCCCATAATGTGCACACTGGACATGGTAGCAGATTTCGGTTATGCTAACTCTGACGCTGGGCAGAGTCAGAGACAAGCAGATCTCAGCTGATACAGTGAGCTACAGATTGTGAGACACTGTCCCAAAAAATAATGGAGAGACTGCTGCAGGGAGACAGAAGATGTTGACTTCGAACCTACACAGACATACAGAATCACAGACACCAAACACATGCACACTCGTGTGCACACACTCAACACATGTACACACATGCACACACACATGCATACACTCACATGTGCATATGGCTCTGCATGCAAGATGCACATACCCACATAAACACATACATAAACCATATATGCACAGCACCACCTACACACACAGGTCAACAAGAATAGAATATGTTTGCTTTAGAAATGTCAGAGGTGCACATTTCTGGGTGTCTGCACTTTGGTGTCTTCCAAGGATTTGCAATCCTGACTATCCAAGGCCTTTTCCAATCACTTCCCCGCCTGTCCTGTGGAAGCTACAAAAATTAAAGAAATAGAAAGCACATTAAAAGCAAGAGAATTGGGAAGCTGTTTCTGCAAAAGCCTGGGTACCATCTATGGTAGGCTCATCTCCAGACTGTATTCCTAAACCATGCACCTCAAAAATGGGTTCATGTTTTCAGTGCGGCAGTTTTGGAAAATGTCCCTCTGATTTCTAAAAAGTGGTGGCCGTGCCTTGAGTCTCTGTCTTTGAGAAGCGCCATACTGCCTTCAGCCTGGAAACTGCAGCTGGGCTCAGAGCATCTATCCTTACGGTGGATGAGGGTGAGCATGCAGAGAGAGCCACACAGTCAGGTGAACTTTCCTATGTAGCTTTATTGTGGCTTTAGAACATGAGTCTATGGGAAGGGTGGCAGAGCCCGTCAGGCAAAGTGTTCCACCTATTTCCCATGAGCTTACTTGCTTATTGGTGATACTGGGGGTCAGATCTGGCTCCCCATGCATGCCAAGAACATGCTTCAGCACAGAGATCCTCCTCTACTCCATTAAATTTATCTTCCTCAGTCCTTGTGTGCAAGAGCTAGGGGCACGCTCATGGGTGAGAATCCTTGCTGATGAGCAAGTATTAGGAACTGAATTTGAATGCTGAGAATCTACATAAAAAGCCAAGGGAGCTTCAGAGGTGGCTCAGCAGTTAGGAGCACTGGCTGCTCTTCCAGAGGTCCTGAGTTCAATTCCCAGCAACCACATGGTGGCTCACAACCATCTGTAATGGGATCTGATGCCCTCTTCTGGTGTGTCTGAGGACAGCTTCAGTGTGTAGTCATATAAATAAAATAAATAAATATTTTTTAAAAATCTGTTCCTTGCCTCTCCTGTGGAAGCTACAGAAATTAAAGAAATAGAAAGCAAATTAAAAGCAAGAGAATTGAAAAGCTGTTTCTACAAAACCCTGGGTACCACTTATGGTGGGCAGTCACATGGAGGCCGGCAAAGCCGGTGCTGTCAGAAGAGGCCGAACGATCCTTGGAACTCTTTGGTCACCACCCTAGCTTCAGGTTCAGTGAGAGACCTTGCCCATGTTTAAGAAGGGCACCCGGTATTCATACTGGCTTTTGAACCTGCCCGGACACATATGTCTACACACATGTATGTGCACGCCCCCTCACATATACACACAGAGAAAAATATTTGTATTGTGTTCAAAATATCCTTCCACCTATTGATAGTTCTCTGCTGGTGCGGGCTCAGCCAGCTACAGAGTGAGGACATAGCTGACTGCACACGACACAGATGTGGGGTGTCCAGATGCTCCCCGTGTGCCGTACAGTTCCAACCCAGAAGGAGGTAAACGCGAGCTGTAATTTCAGATGGCAGGCACAGTGCTTTTCTCAGAATCCTACACCCATTCTCACGTTGCTCGCTTAAATGTCGCAAGTTACTGTAGCATCATGTGGACTGGAAAATAGGATTCAAGATAGCATCTTATGAGTACCTGGGAAATTCTAGACCCATTTATTTATCACCTACTTTGTAAAAATACAGCCATATTGAAAAAAAAAAAACCTTACAAACACAAAGTAAGAAACCTGGCTCGTTGGTACAGACTTGCAGTGCCATCAACTTTAGGAGGCTGAGGCTGGACTGTAGAGTGAGTTCAAGGCCAGTATGTACAGCTCGGCAAGACCTTGTCCAAAGCTGATCAGCAGTCTAAGGGCTGGGGGTGCAGCTCAGTAGCCGGGCGCTTGCTCATCAGAAGCAAGGCTCTGTGTTCAAATCTTAGAGCATATCACACAAAACAGAAACCAGCTTTCCTTCCCTTCTGATCTGAATCTGTTAAATATTAAAGTGAACCAAATCTGTTCAAATCTCAGTTGTAAAAGCTTGAATTTGCCACCAACCAGACTGGCAAGAAGCAAGGTTTGAGGGCCGCTTGTCTAGTAATTCACCTGTGATAGTTGGTTTTTTAATTTTTTGTTTTTGTTTTTATTTTTGTTTTTTAGAAAACTTGACAGGGTGAATGAAAATCAAGCCTCCAGTTGGGGAGAAAACTGACAACTTCTGGATCTGAAGACAACAGACTTTGCTGCTGGATACCCACTGAGCCACCACAGAACTCCACATTCCTGCTGGCACGTAAGAATCCCCAGGGAAGGTAAAAGCTCATGGACTTAAGACCTCAGGCAAACCACTTTCCACTTCTACGACTGTGGTCAAAAAAGATTCCAACTCTGCTCCCTCAGAACAATACTTTATTTATACCTCTGATAATTTTTGACAACTGTAACTGAGACAATCATTCAGGAATGCAGCAAGAGAGACCTGGCTCAGACTGAGTCCTCATGCTTAGCTACCGGCTGCCCCATCAGCAGAAAGGTAAACACAATCGGGCTTTTAAATATGTAACATTCATGGAGTCATATGCTTATGTGCAGAGGTCAGAAGGCAGCTTAGCATCTTGCTGGCCCACAGCTTTTAAGAATCAATGAAAATCTATTGAAACTCCCAAATGCCAAGTGCTACCCCCTTGGTGATCATCATCCCCTGAGGAGAATATTGCATTCAGTCTTCCTTTGCCATCACAGTGGTGACTCCAGTGTGGTCATAGTCAGCAGGACCTGTAGCCACAAACCAACCCCACAGTTTCTACAAGATAGATCCAGACCCATGGTCAGGAAACAGGAGAAAACAGGTGCCCCTGAGGAAATCTCAGGTTCAATACAGTCAGTTTCTACCAAATCAGTCCACATGGGTATTATCTGAAATCACTTTCTCCCAAACCACCTTTAACCCATAGCTGACATTTTCATATTGAACCCTAGAACTGGAAACAATGTATCAAGACATTGGTACATTCTGTCAAATAGGCTCTCTGCTCTTCTTCCCTCTGGGTGGGGATTGGTAGGGTTTTGTGGGATGGGGTGGTGCTGGGCTAGAAAGAGAAGGTCCTTTGTCTAGAGCTTTTAATTACTGATGTTTTTTTTTTTTTTTTTTTCCCAAAGAAACAATTTCTTTCATACAGCATGTCTCACCTTGAGTTCTATCCACTGGGGATGTGATTGATCAATGATGTAACTCTATAGTTATTTAAGGAGAGAGATTCTTTTATTCATACAAAGGTTTTGCTGGAAGTTGAAAAGAAGCCTTCAGTCATTTAGTTTAATCTCTCAAGATTGTTTATTATTCCTACAAGTCAGGGCACTCCACATTTGGAAAGCACATTCCAAGAAAAAAGTTGATTTAAAAAAAAAAAATCACTGGATTGTTAGAGACAAGCTCACTAGGGACAGAGTTTAAAACACTCTACCTCTTATCAAGTGGCATTTTTGAAAAGTACGTGGGCTGCTCAGTGTAAATGAGGAGACTAGGTTTTCCTTTGTCACCATTAGAAGGAAACCAGTAAATGCTTGTCAGCCCAACTTTTTTGCCACAGACTCGAGGACACTGACTTCTCCAGCCACTTCCTCCCCGTGCCTTACAGTGCAGCTCTTTGACCATTGAACTGTGCACAAAATCAGGAATGTACTTAATTTGTATTTGTACTTAGTGTGGGACTTTGTCTCTTAGGAGCTCTCTCCTTCCTGACATCATGAATCACCTTCCCATGCATGATAGCCACTCTAAACCGTCTTCCCTTAAGTTCTACAAATGTCCCTACTTGTCACCCATTAGTGTTTAAGTCCTTCTACCTGTTTGAATGTGAAGAAATATAAGAGCCCCGGACACTGTGAGTGATCTCTTCTTGATAGTGTGACTGATGGCTGAGAGTCTACCCATCATTTTTTTTCAGATATATGAATTTACTATTTAGAGGCAAGCCCAACATACAATGGATACCCTAAAAGTCAGTGTACCTAAATGTTGGTTGACAGCTATGTCTGGTGTCTTAGCATTACTTTTTATGGGACCTGTCTAGGCTCCTTTCCTAGAGAGGACATGCTACTTTTACTAGAGGCACGGTGTTTCCAATATCCCATAATTCCAGGTCAATATCTTGTAATTTCAAAATCTTCTACCTCTTCAGGTGTCTTGGTTCATTGGTACACACTGGACATCCCAGTGAAGGCCTTCTTTCCTTGGTAGCTGACACTTTGTGCTTGAGAAACTTGACCAAGACTTTCCACCCCTCTGCCAGGAATGGTTTGAAGTCACATTTTGAAAAATATTTTGAAGCATCTAATGCTTAAGACTGATGGAAACATCTTACAAGGGAAATACTGAAGTAGAATGGAGTCAAAATAATCCAGCTACAGAAGGAAAAGTAGTAGAGCAAAGGCAATAAATAAACTGTAAAACCTTAAATGAAGACAGACTCATCAGTGATTACAGGTGTGAACAGATTATGACAATGGATTCCTTACATACAAGGTCAGCACCGGCAGCCACCAGTGAGAGTCACAGAAAAGTGTAAAGTTCCAGGAATAAAACCCAACACATCACAAAGAGGAATCGAAGGTGGTTTGGGGGTAGATCTGCTTAAGATATTAATATTTTCAGGATTGTGGCTATAGTTTCTCAAGCTAAAACTTACTGATTAATTTGCTTATTCAAGAACACAGCTCTATGCTCTCATCCCAAAGCCTGTGATTACAGTGGGTATTGGTTGGGCAATCTGGTCATGTAGGTTACCACGTAGAGGTGACCTTTGCCTTTATGTTCCTAAAATTTTTCAGCCCTTGGTTATTCCTGACTTGAAACAGTCTAATCAACACTGATGATTGAGCTCACCAGAGTCTCCAGGTCCTTGAGTGTTCTCCTGGCCTGGTGCTAGGAAAGTCTATAGCTAAGGTCAGAGCCCCTGGCTCCCCTGTTCCACACTAGATAACCCTAAGGTGGTTACTTGAGAAAACATATGTTAGACCTCTTCCTGCCAACACTTTGTTTTGGAAATGTTCCTTTAAGATTACTAGTAGAATTGTTAAGTCTTCAGATTGTTAATATCTGCTCTTGATTTTGATGAAAATATTCTTGACCACTCCAGAAATGTTCTCTTATTGTGAAAAGCTATTGAATAGTTACTAGACACATTCCAAACCCAATGACACTATACAATACAAACCTCCAATGATGAGGAGATAAAGAAGAAACGAGAAATGATTTACAGTCAATGAATTCATTTCTTATCTTTGAAGTCATCAACTTGAGCTAAGAGTGGAAAAAATTTGTTTAAATTCAGTGCCAGGTGTATGCATGTGATTACGAAGTTATCCATCCCATGATTCTTAGTGATGGTATGACACAATCATTACCTCAAGCAGTCAGGCGTTTGGGTTTCAATGGAACCAACTCCTGATTTAGTCCTTATTGGATTATGGTCTCTCCATGGCCTTCGAATGACCCGATCTAAACTGCTCAGATAGAAAGAGCAATGTTCGGGGAGGGGCCATGTATTGTAATTGACTCTGAGCAAGAGGGTCAAGAATTAGGCCATTAGAAATACGCCGTTAAGAACACACCATTATAGCTGCTTATGATTTTCCATTATTTATGATATTCCCAGGGTCTAACATCTTCATTCTATGAAAAATAAAATGAAAAATATAATAGTTTTCCAAGCTGAAAGGCAGAAGAAAAGATGCCAAAGAAAGTATCACTTACGATGGGACCCAAGGACGTTATGCCTACTGAAAACATAAACCTCATTAGGCATGTATTGTCAGGTTCCATTCCTGCAGTACTGGCATTCTTAAAGGGACAGAGTTGTTGAGATGCAGTGGCCGGTGGTAGCAATGGACCAAAGATGGTTGAACGCAGATCTCAGAAGGAAGCATGAAGGCTCCTCCATGATGATGCACATTGTGATAGACATGCTGGTGGTTACATAAATCTACTCTAGGTAGTGTACTCTCTCTCTTTCACACACACACACACACATACACTCATGCATAGACACTCACACATACATACATACACATGCAAACACACAGTAACACACATATACACACACATATACACAGACTTTCACACATACACAAACACACACACATACACACACTTGTACACATACATAGACTTGTACTCACACACATACATACACATACAAACACATTCATGCATGTACACAAACATACATATACACAAACACATATACATACACTCTTACACACATAATACAAATACACACATATACACACACTCACATATACACACACTCTCACATACACATACTCACATACATATACATACACACACTCTAGCAGAGAGACACTCACACCCACACACACTCACACATAAATACAAACACACTCACACACAAATACACACACTCACACACATACACACACACTTTCACATATATACATACTTTAATATACATATAGGCACATATATACCCATACAAGCACACTCATGCACTTACACAAACATACACACACACACACACACACACACACACATACACACACAATCTAAGAGAAGGGTGCATGCAGCAATCACAGAAACCCATCAAGAGCTGCAGCCTACTTGAATATCTGCTTATGTAGGGGCTGTTATTAGGGGAAGCTGGGTGAAGGGTACATCAGACCATATTATCTTTGTTGTTTCCTATCGATTTACAGCTGTTTCAATTAAGAAAAGGCATCTGAGAACATGAGTATGCACACATATTCATTTGTGTGTGGGGATGCGTGTGTGCACAGGTGTGCTTTTACATGTGGGGCCGCTCAGGTGTCGTCCCTCCAACTCTACCTTCTTTGGTTCTGAGGCTGGGTCTCTCACTGCCTACAGCTTGCCAGCTAAGCTAGGGAGGTTGGACAGCGAGCCGGGCACCTGCTTTTCCCCACCAGTCCTAGCACTGGGACTGTGTGCACCTACTACACTTGCCTTTTGATTTTTGAAATGTGGGTTATGTGCCTTGAGTTCAGCTCCTCTTGCTTGATGGCTCCATAGCCTCACAGACATTTTGATAAAGGTACGTTATAAACCTGTCTGTCTCCTGGCCCCTGACCGTCTCACATTCACTGTGTATAATTGTAATGGAAATACAAGGAGAGATACATTTTTTTTAAATAAAAGGAAAGCTGGAGAACGGATGAGTCACAGCCAAACCATCAGACGGTTTTTCTTACTTAACTTCCCATAAAAGTGAAGACAATGGCTTCTTGTTTAACTGCTCTGAACTTGAAAGCAAAGATGTAGTCTTTTGAAATCTAAGCCTTTTGTACATTGAAATCTCATGAAAAACTTATCCACCGGCAACTTGAGAAAAGCCAAGTAATTTGTTTAAAAAGGTGATTAAAAAAAATACTAACATTAAAAATAATTTCTTTTCTCGATACCATTGTATAGGGTGGCGGGGTCAGGGGAGCGTCCCCTGGAACATCAAAGGAAAGTTTTCTGGGATAGTGGCAGAGGTGACTTAGGGGATCTGAGCCCATTTCCTTCTGAAGACAACAGAGACACGATGGGACACACAGACAGATTTCATCAGCGTCATCACTACCACTGTGGCATCAACATCTGACTGGAGGCTCGTGCGGGGCAGATTGCACAGTGCAGCACCATCAGCGCAGGGACTGCGAGGTTAATGGCACACAGCCTCAGGTGTCTTCAAAACAGACAAAAAGCCACAGAGTAGCCTGGCGGTCCTGGACCTTGTGTAATCCAGCTGTTCTCAAACTCACAAAGATCGGCCTGCTTCTGTTGGGTTTAAAGGTGTGTTCCCTCATGTCTGGATTTTAACCTTGTTTTAAAGACAGGGTCTCACATTTGCTTGGAACCACCTAGGACATCAGGCTGGGCAGACAACGAGCCCCAGGTATCAGTCTCCACCCTCCTACACTGATTACACAGGTCATAACACTCTGCTTTTTCTAAGCTAGTTCTGGGGGGTCTGCATGGTAAACACATAACCAACTGAGCCATTTTCCTAGTACCTGGTGTAATGTTTTTGATACTCTTTTGCATAAGTGTTTTATCCATGCCATGATGGAGACTTCTCTTAAACTGTGAGTTCAAGTGGAGTCACCTCTTCCTAAAGTTGCTTGTGTCAGGTATCACCCTAGCAAACAGAAAAGTCACTCACAGGATGAGGTCCAGCTATTGTTCCAAACACCAATCAATTAAACAGCTCTTTCTTTCTCAAAGCCCAATGCAACTTCCTCATCAGTTACATATATTATGTATATTTGGTGCTTAGATATTCATATAATGGAAGGGCCTACTGGCTGTTGAACGATGTTAGCTAGGCTGAGGCTCCTGAAAGGCTGACAATAGGGAAAAAAAAAGCAACAGGAGGCATTCTCCAAGTTAGGACTTCATTAATTGAAGTCTCTGCTTATGGGTCTTATGAGTTCAGATGGAACAAGAGATATCCTTATTTTTACATACTTCTAGTTCATGTATAAGATTTCCTAAAGTTGCGACTACAGACACCAACTCGAAGTAGTTTCTGGTGTCTGTGTGGTGCTCATTTCTCAGACACATCACAGTGGGTCCACGTCGTTGTCAGGGTTCTCTAGATTCACAGAACTTATGAAATGTCTCTATATTGAGGGAATTTATTGTGATGAGCTATAGTATGTAGTCCAACTACCAACAATAGTCGGCTGGGAATGGGAAATCCAAGAACCTAGCAGTTGCTCAGTCCCACGAGACTAGTTGTTTCAGCTGGTCTAATGTAGAAGTAGATTCCCACAGATGTGCTGGCAAGGAAGTGTGAGTCTTACACCTTCCAATGTTCTTATGTAGGGCTCCAGCAGAAGGTGTGGCCCAGGTTAAAGGTGTGCACCATTAAGCCTAGATCTGAGTCTTACTTTGTCCCAGGCTGACCTTGAACTCAGAGATATTGCCTTAGTCTGGGATTAAAGGTGTTTACTGCCTTGCCTGGGACTAAGCATTTCATGTCACTGTACCTCAAGATTTCCAAGCCAGATAGACCCAGGGCAGCAGCTTCATGTCTTCCAACCTCAAGATCTGGATCACAGGTGAACCCTCAGTTCTGGATTGTAGTTTATTCCAGATATAGTCAAGTTGATGATGATTCCAGATATAGACATTACAGCACACATGTCTAAAGACCTTACACAGGATTCTCCCTCCCTGTCTTTCAGCTTAATGTCAAGTCTTCTTACCTAAAGGTTAATAGTGACTATTTATATTTCATATGAAAGGAATGTTGGTTCCAGTCTTAGTCAGAGTTCTTTGGCGAAAGAAACAGCAGGCTAGAGACTTTGGAAGAAGCTGACAGTGCAGTTTCAATCAGAAAGCTAATAGGTTCCAGATCCAAGAAAAAGCTAATTTTTCCATCTGAGCCAGACACTAGGAAATTAGTGATATCCCAGCTCAAAGGTGGTCAGACTGGAGTGACACTTTCTTCTTTTGGGGAGGTCAGCCTTTGGTTCTGTGTGTATTAGAGAGTGTGTTAGTCAGTTTCCCATTACTATAACAAATGCCTGCAGTGAATAGACTTACAGTGAGGAAACATATGTTTGTTTCAGGAATTTAGAGGTTTCAGTGCTTGGATGGTTGACTCTCATGCCCTGAGGACTATGAACAGCAAAATGTGAGGGCAGGAGCTTTGGTAGAGACAGTTGTTCATCTCAAGTAGGACATGGAGAAGGAGGAGAAGCTGGAACTCCTGTAGGCATCCCTGCCCTCAATGATCTAACTACCACCGCATTAAAGGTCCCATAATCTCTCAAGATTACCTGTTGGTTTTGCTGGGCACTCTCTATGTAAATTACAGCAGGGAGGGAGATTTAGATGGTATGGTCATCTCCAGATACCTCACAGACACGCTCAAAATAATGGTTGACCAACTATTTGTGCATAGTATATCAAAATTAACAAATAAAATCAATGACTCCAAATTTACCTCTTCGCACTGTAAGGGTCTCCTTAAAATGTCCTTCAAAAGAGACAGTGGCATGGCTGTCACTCTGCTTCCTGTGCTTCAAAGCTGCCGTGAATACACAACTAGAAATGGGCTACACTCTACGCCCTACCCTAGAAGATGTGTTGACTGACAGTTTCTCAAGCCTGAGTGCCTGGATGTGAAGAACAATGGTGTGAACGAACTGAGCAAGACTAAAGCACGTGTTATGAAGCATTCAGTCAATCTCGTGTCGCGTGAGAACAGGGATGGAAGCAGGGATCTTTGCTGCGTTCGCACACACAGATATAAGTACTGCAAAAGAAGGAAGGACAACTATAGTCACAGGTTCTGCAACTGGTCAGGTGGTCACCACTGGTACTTATATATTCCTTCCTCTGCCCATTGTGTGTGCTTTTGACTATCCACAAATGCCTTCTCTGGGGATGCTCTTCAGTTAGTGGGTGTGATACAAGCCCACATCTCTGAAAGGTCCAGGCCACTGCTAAGCCTGTATTGTATTGTTGTGCTTTTCTCTTTGGCTTAATCAGAAGGCATATTAATTCTAAGGAACAAGATCCCCTGTATTCCACATATATTCTTCCTTAGCATATTCAGGAATGCAGACTAGCACCTTGAGCCTTTCCCCTCTGAATAGGCAACTGTAACGGCTTTCCATGGTGCTAACATTAGTGATACTACTTCCTGTTCTCTTCAGTCAGCTGTTCCGCAAATATGCTGGGCCTGTAGTGTAAGAGTCCTGTGAACTCTCTTCTTCCTACCTCCCTGGTGTTCCACAGTCAAGAATTTCCCATTTGTTTCTGTGTTCCACTCATGAGACTTACTAACATGACCAAACCCTAACATGGGAAGACGGAGAGATGCTGTTGGAGATGATCACATAGGATATGTATTCTCTGTTTTGTTTGATAGCTGAATACCTGTGGCATAAGCAGTTCCCTCACAAGCATGAGGACCGGAGTTCAATTCCCACTACCAACATAAATGCAGGACATGGTAGCCGGCATATATTAAATGTCAGCAGCTGTGCACAGCAGTTTAGGGCTTTGAGAGTAGATGTGATATGGCTATACCAGTACAGGAGTTTAATGGGACAGGAGAGACAGGCATGTGGCCAGCCCTTGGAGCACACATAAGACTGTGGCAGGAACCCTGGCTGGCGTAGGAATGGCAGCTTTGTATATAGAAGTCTGTTTAAAACCAATAGGCAAGAATAGGAATGGGTTTTACAAAGGAAAGACAAAGATGAAAGGGCTCAGTGCTTATAAAGAAGGGAGAGACCCAGTGCTAAAGGAAGCGAGAAAAGCAAAGACATCCGAATGTTGAGGGAGCAGCAGTCCAGGGGTTGGAATATACTTTATCTGGGTGATGAGATGAAGGCTTCTTTGCAAAGGCTGGATGCTGTAGACCTGAGATTCAACAGTAGCATTCTGAAATCAGGAATGGCTTTGTTGGTGGTACTGGGTATCAAACACTGATGGATGCTCTCAGTGAGATGTATCCACAACTCAGCAGCCCATCATTAGTAACTTTGAAGGCCAGGGACAGCATAAGGAAAGCAACTGTCACATCGACTCAGCCCACGACATGTGGGAGGAAGACAACGGAAGCAAAATGATGCCATGGCTCATCTGAAATCAGAGAAAAAGAGAAACACTGAGCTTATGAGAAAGGTTTGGCATCAATGCCTTTAGTGAGGAAAAGTTACGTTCAAGACAGAAAGTAAAGGTTTGAAGCCCAAAGAAGACATAGGTTTGGAAAAGGAAGCCTGTGACTCACTGTAGAGAGGGGACAGTTAAAGCAATAGGAAGTAACCAGCTCTCCAGGACAGTGTCTAGACTTGAGATGTGAGGAGCCTTAAGGACAAACCCAGGGGAGCACTATCCAAGACCGAGAGTGGAGAGTGGAGCACTAACCAAGACTGAGAGTGGAGCACTGGCCAAGAGTGAGAGTAGAGCACTGATCAAGAGTGAGAGTGGAGCACTGACTGAAAGTAGAGCACTGACCAAGAGTGAGAGTGGAGCACTGACGGAGAGTGGAGCACTGACTGATAGTAGAGCACTGACCAAGAGTGAGAGTAGAGCACTGATGGAGAGTGGAGCACTGACTGATAGTAGAGCACTGACCAAGAGTGAGAGTAGAGCACTGATCAAGAGTGAGAGTGGAGCACTGACGGAGAGTGGAACACTGACCAAGAGTGAGAGTAGAGCACTGATCAAGAGTAAGAGTAGAACATTGACCAAGATTGAGATGGAGCACTGACCAAGAGTGAGAGTGGAGCACTGACTGAGAGTGGAGCACTGACTGAGAGTGGAGCACTGACCAAGAGTGAGAGTAGAGCACTGATCAAGAGTGAGAGTGGAGCACTGACTGAAAGTGGAGCACTAACCAAGAGTGAGAGTGGAGCACTGACTGAGAGTGGAGCACTGACCAAGAGTGAGAGTAGAGCACTGACTGAGAGTGGAGCACTGACTGATAGTAGAGCACTGACCAAGATCGAGAGTGGAGAGTGGAGCACTAACCAAGACTGAGAGTGGAGCACTGGCCAAGAGTGAGAGTAGAGCACTGACCAAGAGTAAGAGTAGAACATTGACCAAGATTGAGATGGAGCACTGACCAAGAGTGAGAGTGGAGCACTGACCAAGATTAAGAATGGAACACTGACCGAGATTGAAAGTGGAGCACTGACCAAGAGCGAGAGTCGAGCCAGGAAAGATGAGTCAACGAGGAAAGCCAGAGAAGAGCAGAGGGTCCTGTGGAGAGCTGAGACTCACCATGAGGCAGGGCAATGGCTGTAGCCACTGAGAGCCACCAGAAGAATTCTGGAAGTGATTCTGAAGGCTGTGGTCAGAAAAGAGTATTGTGCCAGCAAAGTGATGTCACTGTATGAGGATGCAGGGTGTGAAAAATGCTAAAGTGAGTTGAGTTGAAAGCACTGGACCATCAAGTTAGAGTAAACCCATTTGTCTAAGAATAACCACAGAGTGGGGCTAGGGAGATGGCTCAGTCAGTGAAGTGTTTCCCTCGAAGGCATGAGGACCTGAGTTCAATTCCCAGTACTCAATAAATGCATGGTGGCCAGAGTCTATAATTGGCAGAGGTGGAGGTGGATGCAGAAGCTCCTTAGAGCTTGCTGCTTGGCTTATCTCACTAAATCAGTGAGTGACTTCATCTCGAAGAAGGGCAAATAATGTACCTGAGACCACCATCTGAAGATGCCCAGGTCTCTCTGCAAACAGAGATCTGTATGTATACACATTCGTATGTAAAAATGAACATAAAAATTCAAGCACATATACCATACACAAGAAAAAAATAATTAGAGGATTCCATGAGGGAATGCATGGTACCTAGAAAAAGGCATAGATGGCCTATCATTGACCTCCATAGCCTGGTGGCTGCTGGGAACATGGCACCTGCATTTCTCCCACTAAGCACAGGACACAGGGAGACTGTGAGACCCTCTGGCTTGAATTCCTGATTAGCAAGCTGCTAGCCAACCAGACGGCATCTTCTGAAAACCTACCATTCTTTGACTCCTTGCTGGAATGACTAAACAACTTTGCAGTTGACACTAGATAGCAGAGGAGTGACATTTAGCAAGATGGGAGGTGCCCTCTGGCACACAGGAAGGGTAGATCCCTGCCTAAGTCAGAGCTCTTGCCCTGGTTGCATCTTCTGCCCCACAGCTGGGCCCCGAGGCCACCTTGTTCCCTGTAGTCTACACTGCCCACCAAATATGCTGTGCTCCTGTTCTGTTCCAGGTTCTCGTGCAGAAAAGACTCATGTTTGCTTCTGAAGCTCCCTATCTCTGCATTTGCTTATCTTTACCCAACACAGCCAAGGACATGTTATGGGACACCATCAGACATAAGGGGCTCAGAGCAGTTGAGGCAAATGCCTGGTATCTCACACGAGCTGGTCTTTGTATCACTGGTTCTTTTTATACCCAGCACTAGAGTCAAGCACACTTTCTCATGTTATACAAAACACACGGACCTACGGATATGCTCATGTAGTCACAGGGACGACACTCTACAGGACATAGCTTCTCCATTGGGACAATCAGAATGCAGCACAACTATTTACTTCTACTAGAATAGAAATACTAAAGTGATAAGAGTTTTTGCATTACATGAAGTGGGAAGACCCAACCAGCACCTGCTTTAAAAAGTCTAAAGAACTTAGTATTCTCAAGAGGGAAAGAGTGGGCTTGGGTTGTACCTGTTTACAAGTATTTTCCGAAGTCTCTCTGGAACGTATTTTTAGAGTCCACCCCTCCTCTCTACCCTTTCTTCCCCACAACCGAGTTTTCCTTTCTGCTTTTTTGCCATTCCTTCATTTCCCCATCCCACTAGTACTAGCCCATCCTCCAAAGAGAGCTGTCCCTAGGGAAGAAGTAAAGCCAGCATTTCCTGGAGGAGTTCATGCGGCCCTCAGTTACCTCCTGAACAACAGCCCAGACTGTAATTCTGAGTGGCTGTTTGGAAGAGTTGAACCAGGTGTCCTGCTTGGGGAGACCGAATATTAGTACTCAGGAAAATCGGGAAAAAGCCAGTTTGTGCTATTTCAAAATCCATTGTTTCAATCCCTGCCAAAGCCCTGAGGCAAAACGTCATACCTAGCTATGCAGTCTGCCCAGCCCATTCCCTTTATACCTGTGAACATGGCCAGGCAACATCATCTCTTAACTGACTGATCTAGGAGGAATTTTACTAGCTGCAACGCAGGTTTATTATTTGGTCTTGACACTGGCTAATTTTTGGCAAAGTGTCTAAATCCCTGAAGATAAGAATGGCACAGAAATGTAACAATTATGTAAAGATGTGTGTTTGTAGGTTAACAAACTGGGTGACATCGAGTCAGTGAGTCGGACCTGTTGTGCTGCTGCATTTGAAGCACAGTCCTGACACTCAGGATGAAAACATGGTTTTCCCCTAGAAATTGTGCGTGCGTGTGCGCGCACACACACACATATATACATACATGTATATATATATTATGTTTGTATGTTTGTATATATATATATATATATATATATATATATATATATATATATATATATATATATAATTTTTTAAGAAATAAGTCCAGAACAATGTAGTATCAGAGAACATATTACCATTGAAGGGTCACATTTTCATGGGGTTCCAGGCATAAACAGAGGCGTACAGGAAAATAATAGCCACTAGAAAAAAGAGATTTAGTCTTTCGCAGGTAACAGCTTATTGGTTTCCCAGTGCAAAGTGGTTAGACCTGTAATTATGCAGACAAATAGGTTACTAGTCTACAAGAGAATTATGGGCTCACACTGCCTTTTAGTCCTGGCGATGACATATGGGCAAAGACAGATGCTCTAAGAGAGGAATCTCTGGGATGGCTAACTCAGACAGAATCTGAAAAGATGAATAAAATTAGTGAACCATTCAACAAACGTATCATGAAAATTTACTGTACAATATGTACTACTCTAGTGCTGAGTGTGTGGCAAAAACATGTGTGTGATCTACATGTTCTGTAATAATGATAGATAGACATGTAGATGATAGATATATAGATAGGTCAAATACAGATTAGTTAAGTACTTAGATTAAATAGACAGATAAATGATAGATGGATGATAGATAAATTAAGTAGATTAGTTACATAAACTGGTGATAGATTAGATAGATGGTAGATACTTAGACTAGTTAAATATATAGATAAAATAGACAGATGAAAGATTGATATATAGATAGATGATAAATATAGATATATATAGAGAGATGATAGATAGATAGATAGATGAAAGGTAGTAGATAGATGATAGATCATAGGTTGATAGATTACATATATACATGACAGAGACAGACAGACAGATGATAAATGGACAGAAGAGTAAAATACTTCATCCTGCAACATGATTCACCAACACTCAAGAAGTGACAGATGTGTCCAGATGCCTGCAAGTTGTGCTGGGTATTCTGGGGACATGGCTTTCATAAGTCCTACCCATGCTGGGTGGGCTTTTGAAAGATGTCACCACGCTCCTGTCCCTAACCCATTAGCTGTTTCCTGTAACTCCAATAACCTCTTTGGGCCATCAAGTTGAACTTTGTTGAAAACATTTCTTTGATATGTTATATGTTCATGTTTCCCTAGAAAAATTGTGTGTGAGTGATCATATATATGTTAATGTCAATAAAGTATCAAAGTAAAGTGTATATACAAATGTGTATGTAAAAACACATTGTCATTATATACATTAACATAATGTTAAGCAACTGATGTTGGGATTTTCTCATAATTTGTGGTCAACATCTGGATAAACATCTGGATGGTCTTTCTTTTTTCTCCACTACCTACTGTTGTGGGATCGAATTCTGAGTTGATGAAACAAGGCAAGCACGTGGCTTCGCAGCAGCCTCGACTCCCAGGAACCTTCTTGATAAAATGCACCAATCCGTAGATCAGAAGAGATAATGTGTATTCGCATCACCGCTGGCACCACGAACGCTGCAGATGTGGGGAAAGTTTAGTGATTTCCCAGAAAGCTAAATTTACCACATGACCCAGCTGTTTCTCATCTCATAAATCTGGAAGAGAATTGAGAACAGGTGCCATTCCTCCGGGGCCCTGTCCACCTTGTCTTTGGAGACAGGTTTTCACATTGGCCTTGAGATCACAGAGCAGGTAGTCTGGCTGGCAGGCGAGCCCCGAGTACCTGCCTGACTCTGTCATTCACTGCTGATTGCACGTGCACACCACTGTGCCTGCTTTTGTTCATCTTTGAGCCATCTCCTCAGCCTGAGGTCTCATTGTGGAGGAGAAGAACACCAATCAACCCACAATGACCAAAGAAGAAAAACTGTCACCTATGTCCCTCATTGTGTCCTTGGGTGGGTGACACCAGCTAGGCACTGAACTAGGTCTTTTAGAGCAAATTCCCCTGAACAACACTGTATGTTTTACTTCTCATTCAAACTACTGAACCATGTGGGTCAGACCCCCTCACCAGTCACACAGACTGTCACTAAAGTCACCCCTACGCATAGATGTGAAAGGAAGACCACGTGACTTATAAAATCACAGGGTGAGTCCATCCAAGAGGAAGAAAGACTGAGGGTTCTTTTATGAGAGGAGCAGGGTAAATTGGGAGAAAACCCAAATAACTAAAGCCTTCAAGACTAGGACCCAGGGAAAAGGCTAAGAGGAATTTAATAATTTGGCAGATAGAAAAGCAGACTGAGGTGTGGCTTCTCAGCTCCCCCGCATTTGAAAGGTGTCCAAGGCCACTCCTGTTCCTGATGAAGAGACAGCCATGGGAAACAAGGCTTAAAGTGAAGAGGGGGTGGATGGGAAAAACTGAGGAATCTTCAGGAATCTGCCATAGACCCTCCAGAGTGAGCTAGCTAGCAGTGAGGACGTAACTTTTGCCCAGCGACCAGTGACCAGGCCAGGCGGGCTTTGCATGCATAATTTCATTCATTCTTCTGAAACGGACACTTCTGTATTACGACAGGGAAGGCTGCATTATGCAAATTGCAGATAAACTCTATCAGCTGGTAAACAGCTTCATATTTACAAGTCTACATTGTATCAACATCAGCCGAGTTCTTCACTGGGGCCAGAGGGGAGTGTTCTATGCAGGGTGCTTGGTAGCAACTGTGATCTCTAAGTAAAGTCTAACAGACTCACAGAATGGCTTTCCTGTCATGTCCGTGTGTGCAGGTGACATTGGGGAGATCTTGTCTAACTACTGAGGGGTCCACATTGCTCAGCAATTTGAGAGATAAAAGCATGGCTGAATGGTTCCCTGGGGCCACCCCCCCACACACACAGTTGAGACCCATTCCTTTATATTATTTCTTCCAATTTCAGTTTGAGTCCTTCAGCATTACTGTTAATATTTTTTTAATATTTATTTACTTTATATATATGAGAGTACACTGTTGCTG
Source organism: Micromys minutus (assembly GCF_963924665.1). NCBI lineage: Eukaryota > Metazoa > Chordata > Mammalia > Rodentia > Muridae > Micromys > Micromys minutus. Next base: position 3,920,758 of record NC_137976.1, on the reverse strand, counting down.
TCTTCAGACACACCACACACCACCATGTGGTTGCTGGGAATTGAACTCAGGACCTCTGGAAGAGCAGTCAGTGTTCTTAACCCCTGAGCCATCTCTGCAGCCCCTGTTAATATTTTTTAAATCTAGGGTATAACAGGTCTCACTGTTTACGTTTTAGACTTTGAGGAAGAAGAAAAGTCAAAGCTGCTTACATCCACAGGCTCACAGACTGTGGGAAACAGCTCTGTCTTCTCCCTGCAGTGGGGCTGTGCTGTATGTCTAAGGCTCTGAGTTGAGATAAAATCCCAACCTTGTCACAAACCATGTAGTGAGTGGCCAGGGAAATGCAAGGTTCACTTGCTTATCCCCACGTTTAGGATTTGATGAAAATAGACACTTCATCTACTGCAGCAAATAAGCAAATTGACTAATTAATGCATTGCAATGTAGATTCCAAATTATCAGGGCTACGAGTCCTTCTAATAGTTAATACACACACAGAGTGGGGGGGAACCACACACACAGTAGTACAGCAAGTACCAGGTGAGCGTTCCACTCTGCACCCCATTTGCCCTGCTCTGGGGCCAGCTGTATTCCATAAGCATGTGACCGGCTCCTTTACGACACCCACAGCTGCCATCAGTAGAAGCTTCCTTTCCCATCTCGAGGCTCAGCTGGGAAGACCAGAAAACAAATCAGATTCAAGCACCAAGTGAAAAGAGGCATGGGAACAGAGCTGAATAAATCTGCTCCAGGAAGAGTTTAGAGATCCAGGGGGCCGCATGAAAGACCTTCTCTAAATCAACCCAGGATGGGGCTGCCTGGGTGGTGGGGGAACACAACACGCACCAGACATCTGACGGGAAGCAGCGTGGTTGGGGGGGGAGCTACTGGAAACCTTGCAGGTTGGTCTCAGATAAATGAGCACAGGGAGCCTGCAGCCCTCTCCTTGTCTGTCTTCCTCCCTAGGTAGATGATAAAGGGTTCTGTGGATGCACGTGTATGAGCAGATGTGAGCGAAGAATGAAATGACAGGCAGAATTCTCCCTGGAGGAAGTAATGGCTAGCCCACGTGAAGCATGGCGTCTAAAGCATTTACAGAAGCATCTCAACCCATTCCATACTATCTGTTGGTGTCCCCCATTGCACATCTAAAGAAACCGAGGCTCAGTGGGTTTGCACAACCTGCCCAGCATTATACGAGGCTCTTTAGGAGGCTGCCCACTTCACAGTTACATGCCCAACTAGAAGGAGCTTGCAGTGTAGGGTATTTCCTGCCAGGGAGTAGACAGGCAGACCTCTGCCATGTCTGGCTTCCAGGTCTCTGCCCTCTCTAAGCTTGAGCAGATGGGTTATGGGTGTGTCGGATCCTCCGGCAGCGCAGACCCACACGGAGTGGGCATGTGCAATCAATCAGCACAGTCAAAGAAGGAAACAGTTTAGGCCTCCCTTGTGTCCCACATGTGGAAGGTATCTGAGCGTCAGAGGAAGGAGGTGTGAAAGTCTCCAGTTCCCCCCAGGCAGGGAAAACAGCTTGATCCTGGGAAGACAAAGACAGGCCCCTGCACGCCTGTCATGTTGATGGTGCCCATCATGTATGCAGAGGTCCATCTTGGGTTGGTATGGGAAATATAAGCAGAGGAGGGTGTCTTCCTCCCCACACTCCTCCCAGCCTCTGCCCCTCTGTTGTGAGGTACCACAGGCAGCAAGGGCCCTCAGAAGGCTAGAGGGAGCGTCTGCACTCACAGATGTCAGATCTCAAAATTATTCGCCACTTGAAACCCTCATGCCAGATTTCTCTAGCTGGTTCACTCAGCATCAAACCACAGCACGAATGGGCACCGTGAAGTCACCCCCGAGCCAGGTTACCACAGGGAACCAAAGGCCAAGATCCAACTGGAGCGTCTACAATCTCCATCCTCTTCTCTCATGATGAAGCTTGCTATTGTAGCTAGGTGTTGGAGTGAACAGAGATTTAGAGGAACCAAAGGATGCAAGTGATTGTAGCTCCTGGGAACTATGTCTGTTGCACATGGGGAGATGACTCTCTCTGGTCACAGTGGCCTTACCTCTGGTGGGACACTAAGACTCAAGCCTTGTCTTCTCCTTAAAGAGTACCACTTTCTCCCCAGTGAATACACTCTCTTGTCTTGCACAGGGTGATTCCAAATGCACCTTCCTACCCACACTCCGAACACCACCTTATTGGGTGTCCCATTTGCATTATCAAATGAAACAATGGTCGGTCCTCTTCCTGCCTCACTGGTTCCTCGGGGAAACCAGGTCACGTGATCCAGACCTGCCTTTCACTCACTTTTTAAAAATTCATTCTTTCCCAACAGACTCTCAGATGACCCTCTTTCCCACGTGTCCCTTCAATCCTGGGAATCATCACTCTAGGCAGATTCAACCACTTAGTGACTGGGTGTTTGCTTCCTGCTAGAAGCCCAACAGCTGTGTATGTAAACACCAAGGACTCTTAACAGGGATTTGTGCTGTTGTGATGCAGCTGTGGGATGCTCGGCAGAGACCTAGAACCTGTGTCCACTTGTTGGCTGGAGGTGAGGAGCGAAGGAACAAGCTTCTGAGCGCATGCAGCCACCATTTTGAAAGGATTTCAGAAATCTGGGGACACCTTGCTTCATAAATATCCTTCTCTTCCAGAGTTTCTCTGTATTCATAGACGGGCACCTGTAGTGTCACAGAGATGTCACACTTTCTCCAAGGGATCTATGCAACCTGTTCTAAATTTACAGCTTGCCAATGGGCTCTCTTCACAGTGCTGAGAGCCCTTTACTGCAGATTTCTTCCTTCTCTTCCTCCTCCTCTCTTTCTTCTTCAGCGTTCTTTGGCGGGTTCCTGAAGTTGGAAATCCAACAAGACCTCACTAACTGCACAGGAATGTACCAGCTCATGCCAGCAAGGATCTCGCAGAGCATGGCATCCTGTGACACAAACACAAAGGCAGCTCAATCAGGAGCATGTGCTGGGTGACTCACGATCGGCTTGAATTGGGCATTGTGCGCCACAGCTTCAACAGGTGTCCCTGGCATTCCAACTGTACCCCGTGTCCAATGGGCAATGCCAGATGGTGCCAAGAAACCTTTGGGGGATGAGTGCGAGAAAATCTCGGGGCTTAACCTGTTGCGAATCATCTCTGCAACCCGTGCTGTTCACACTCAGTGCCCAGCAAGTCCTTACTAAGGACACGTGGGACTTCAGCTGAAAAACGGAGGCTGGGGAGGCCACGCCGGAGAGGCACAGAGTTAATCAGCTTGTTAAACAGCCCAAGCAGTCATGGGGGGCGGGGGAGTGTGCCAAGCTTCAGCCAGTAGTAGGGAATCCAGAGAAAGGACTAACGGAAGAAATTGATCTGAAAGGGGGTTGTGCATGTCATGGTTGCTTCTCTGTACTCCAGGCTCTTGATATTTTGGCACTCATGACCCCTTTTACCTGAGATGTGTTATAGCCACTCTTGTATTCGGGTGTACAAAATAAGTGTACAGATTACACATTTAGCTGAGCACAGTGGTACATGCCTATAATTAGTACCAGTGCTTAGGAGGTAAAGGCAGGAGGACCATATGTTCAAAGCCAGCTTCAGATACATTGAGCTGGAGGCCAGCCAGGGCTGCATGAGACGCTGTGTCAACAGCCACCCACCCACCAAATTAAACAGTCACTGATAACAAATGATAAAGAAATGAATTTTATAATGCCACGTTGGTAAAAATATGATTCTACTGCTCATTAAAGGAGAAAGGCAACATGCACGCCGATGAGATGAAGTACGTATTTATACTCCCCTAAGGAATTACATCTCAACTGAAGGTCAGACGTGGTGCAGTGACAGCATCTTCGGTGCTCGCTGACGCTCAAATGGCTGCCGTGCTGAGAGTAGTGAGAGCCATTTCCAAAGTTGTTGGGAATTTTGTGTTAATCCCAAGCCAAACTACATTTCGATGTATTCTTAATGTTCTCAAGTCAGTAACTGTTAAAATCAAAACTTCAACACAAACCAATTCCGCTTTGTTCAGACCTGATTCTCACTCAGGAAGGAAGGCAGAGAAGGACCGGCCCAGTGACTCAGCTTTCGGTAAATGAGCCATCGTGCCTCTATACGAACAGAACACCGTGTATATATTTCAATAAAAATACTACAGTTCATAACATACAATAATGTAGAACCTGAGCCAAGGTGTTTGGGCAGTGTTCGTCAGTGTTATATGGTGGGAAGGCATCCACGGTGCAAAAATGCTCAAGCTGGATTCAGGACAATGGTCGCCATGGAGTCGCAGGACACGACTTAGTATTTGTCACACATTTCCTTTGGCCTTGATTCTTGGCTTTTGCATATTCAGAAACTCTGTGCTGTTGTCATATTGTTCATGACACCCCCACAGAGGGTTATGGCCCACAGTTTAAGAAGCTGGGCTCTAAATAGTTAACTTGTCCCCAAATTCCAACCATAACATATAAACAAACCCGAAGTTACCTTCTCTCTGTAAAACAGCATTTCATGAATCATGCAAAGAACAGGAAGATGTGGCCACCTTTAATTAGAGGGAGAAGAACTAGGCAGGAGCATGAGAGAACTCTACTGACAGCCCTGCTCTAGTTTGACAGGTGTTGAATTATACATGTGTATACATCTTGCCCTAACTCTCAAAGTGGTACGTGCCAGATGTATACATCCACTGCAGGCAAATCCCCCTAAGCACAGAAAACACCGAACTCCTGACAATTATCTACACGTGAAATTATTTACAAATCAAATTCACTGATGGCTACAATTTTCTTTAAAATGCATCAAAAGATGGATGGGGGGAAGAGGTTACTAGGTAGAAATAGACTAGAATAAAGCAAGTAGTCAAAGCTATCAGATGTAGACGCTGGGCAATGAATATGGGCGCTTTCTGTATAATCACTTCTGTCCTGTGTATGTCTGAAAAGTAATCTTCACTTAAGAAAAAAAGCTGGGAAAAGAAAAACCTGGAATCAGAAATCTTCCAAGACTTCTCATAGGGTTGAGGATGTTTAAACAGAAAAACCCTACAATGTAAAATTTGCACAGGACATAGATAATCCACAGGAAACTACCCACAAATAACTCCACTCACAGAAATCAGCCCCTAGAGAAAGCAACAGGTGGGAGGTCCCAGGAAGGTTCTGAGGCTGAAAGGAGTGAATGAATCAGTCATTAGAGGTACAGTAGGACTTACAATTGGTGCAGTACCCACTGATGGCTGACCCGCCTCTCATGGCCCTACCTCCAAATCTGTAACTTCAGCTTTATTGAAATATAGCTGAGAAGTAAAAATTGCAAGTATGTAATGCGTATTTTGATACAGCGACGTGAAATTATTGTCACAGCCAACCTGTGATCAATCACATTGTCAATGGGATAAGAGCTGGTGATGGAGGCAGAATACATCTGGATGTGTTTGTCAGGGAGCTTCTGGAACAGGTTAATGGACAATGGGAAGACCCACCTGAGTACAGGTGACACCTTCCTACGGGTTAGAATGTCGGACTGGATAAAAAAGAAGTGAGTTGAGCAACAGAATCTGTCACTCTGTGCCTCCTGAGTGTGGACACACAGTGACCAGCTGATGCATGTTGCTGCCACCATGATCTCAGTGTGACCTGCTTTTCCATGTCCTGCCGCCATGACCTCAGTGTGACCAGCTGCCTCACGTCTTGTACCATGACCTCCCTATTCTCATGGCTGCTGCCAACCCCCATTGTAATCCACAATAAGGCCTTCATTCCATTCCTTACATTGCTTTTGTCAAGGACAGACACAAAAAAGTAATTTAACACACAAGCAATTAACATATTCATTACTTCAAACTTACCTTCACACAAGCATGCGTGTTGAGAACTCGAGATCTAGGTTAATTATGTCATACATGATACACACTTACCTTAGAACGCAAAGTTGACATGCTTTCACTAACAGTGAGCTCTGCAGAATGGGTGGCATGAAGAAACACTCTAGAGAGTGGTGCTGGAAGCAAGAGGTCGTGCGGTGGAAGGTGAAGCCTGGGTGTCTGATCCGTGGATGGGATGACAGCTGTAGGTATGAAAATAAGTTAGCTGAGTTTCCCATGAGATCTGCTTCCCCAACTCCATGTTCTATCTGGGAGGCTGGATTCATAATATTGGTGGAGATTTTGTCTTGTTGGTCAGCTTTCAGGTCTGTGGAAATTCTCTGTATATATTTTTTATTGAAGTGTCTAAAAATAGGGTACTGTGTCTAAAAATAGGCAAGTGATAATCCTCCATTAGAGAATCCAGGTTTGCTAGCAAGTTCTATAGAAATAGATTTTTCCTGCCAGACCAGTATTTAAATCAGTGTGTGAGACAATGCTATAGCAACCCATGATGTCCCAATCTGGGCAGCCTATGTAACACAGTCGTTTCCCATGTATACTGCATGCTGCATATGCCCCTTTCATACTAATAGCTGAATCTGATGCTCATAATAGCCTCATACTGATAGCGTTAGCCAAGTGCTGTCAATGTGAATTTGGCCTCATCCTGACTCTTTCTGAAGGCCAATCACAGAGGCAAGCATTCTAGAGGATTCTGGAAGGTGCTGGGTGGGGTATGAGCATCTTACACTGAGCCATCAGCACTGACATGGGGGAATGGCAGGAGGGTGTAAACAGGGCTTGGAGGTTCCATGTAGATGACTCTCCTCCCCTCTCCTTGAGCTTCCTATCTGTGACATCATGATACAACCTGTAGGCCTGTGCTGTAGTGAGTGGCTAGCAAATGGATGCACCACTTGGGATAATTATTCAAGAGATGACTCTGCTCAAGAGGACACTGTGGTCTCCTTGGACATAACTAGCTTGCTCTTGCTGAGAGGTATAGTGACAGTGTCTACAGTTGGAGGATCATTCCCTAAGTTCAAAGTGCTCCCTGGGTGCTAAGTCCTCAGATCTCACTTCACCTCAATAACACGACCATTATGCTTGTTTTTAAACAAATTAGAAAGCTGACATTAAGGAACATTAAGAGACACAATGAAGACCATACACCAAGTGAGTGGATTCTACCTTCAACCCTGGTGTGGTGGTTTGGAAAATGCTTGGTAACACTGGAGAGGCTTTGGAATGTCAGGCTGGGGAGCCTTGCAGGAGGAAGTATACCACTGTGTGTGTGTGTGTGTGTGTGTGTGTGTGTGTGTGTGTGTGCGCGCGTGTGTGTGCATTCGAGCACTCGAAAACTTTGCAAGCCCACAGCTTCACCTCACTTCTTGCACACACTCTACTTTCTGTGTTTGGTTGAAGGTGTGATCTCTAAGCTCCCCACTTCTGCTGTCATGACTGCTGCTTGTCACCATGATTCTCCTCCATGATAGGCTCTTGTCTCACAGGGACCATAAGTCAAATAACATCTTCCACAAATCACTTTGAGTCTTATAAAAAAAAAAAGGTGTTTTTTATTCCAGCAACAAAGGTAACTAGTGTACCTGGTAATATTTGCGGATTTACAATTTTAACCACAATACACTTTCATTTTAGTTGATATTTATAATCTCAAATTTGGAAATTACAAGGGTCATAAGTGTCTTCTGGCACATGGGAGATTAAATTATACACCATAAGAGTTTCGTGTTGCAGTAGATTAAATAGCAAACACTCTTTCCTCATAGACAGTCTAGCTATAAATATTTCAGTCACACTCAGCTACAGTCATCTCAATTGTAGATGTGTAACTCTTATGATGCCATTAACTCTACTTCTTCCATGGGCCACACACAAGTGAGGAATGGGCCACAAACATGGGGCACTCTTTCTCCTTGGTCACATTTTGCTCATGCACTACACTTTATCAATGTCTGATACACTCACTGACTATGACACGTGTGTAACTTCTCCACCAAATCATACAATCAATACCCCACTTATATGCATTCTTAAGCAGTGAGAATTTACTAAAACTTGAGCATATTGCTTTTTTAAATTTTAATTATTTATTGTGTTACATGTGTGTTCAGCCTGTGAGACAGCAGGTATGTAGGGATCAGAAGGCAACATTTGGTTCCCTCCTTTCACCAGGTAAGCTCCAGGGTCAAAGTAGGTTGTCAGGCTTGGTGGCAAATGACTTTACCCACCAAGCCCTTGGGCGCGTAGTTTTCCTTAACTCTGTGAATGTTTTTCCTGTGGTGACCTTGGTGTGGAATCACCCTCATATGAGGATGTGAACCTCCTCATACGCATACACAGGGACAAGACAGCACCTACCTGGCTTCTCTGATGGCACTGGGTGATGGGTTGTATATGTGCTCTTGAATCCCATTTTAAATTAACCAACTTGCACTGAAATTGAAAAGATTTCAAAGTCTTCCCCCACCAGAAGACATAAAAAGTTTGTCAAATGGATCCAAGATGACAGAACAGAACAATAAAAATCTAGGAAGACACCTGGAGGTCTTGGCATCATGTTGTTGGAAGCCAGATGAAGTTGAATAAGGGAAATGGTGCTTGTGACAGTAAGCCTGTCTACAGAATTCAGTCTAAGCTCTGTTCAAAGTGACATTTAATTTAATTTTGACAACCACTCTGCCTGTTTCCTATTTAGATGAGGAAACCAAGAGGGAGCTGAGTGTTTCTGACTTTACCAAACCAATGAATGGCAGGCCCAAGACTTGGACCTAGCAGACTGGTGAGCTGGGGAACAGTGCAGCCAGTAAAGAAACAATCTGCACTGTGTACAGCCATGTTGAATGGACTCATACAAGTTAATTCAAACACAACACGGATGACAGACTCTAGTTCTGCTATTTTCAGTGGTTAACTGACCATCAAAGGCAGATGGGGCACTGTGCTTGTAATTTTTCAAGTAAGAAAGAGAAGTGTTAGTTTTTAACCCAATAGGCCATGTTCATGAGTTAAATATTGTGTAATAACTCAGAACCCTTTTCTCTCATAAGAATGTACAATGCAGTTATGAAAAATTTATGAATCAAATCCTATAACCTCTTGAAAAGCTCTAACCTTGTCTACTGGTCTTCTTCCTCTTCTTCCTCTTCTTCTTCCCCCTCTTCCTCCTCCTCTTCCTCCTCTTCCTTCTTCTCTTCCTCCTCATCCCCTTCCTCTTCCCCTTCTCCTCTTCCTCCTCCTCCTTTTCTTCCTCTTCCTCCTCCTCCTTCTCTTCCTCCTCCTCCTCCTCCTCTTCTTCTTCTTCTTTTCTTCTTCTTGTCTCCTCCTCCTCTTTCTCTTCTTCTTCCTCCCCATTTTCCCCCTCCTCCTTCTCACTTTTATACTGAAAAGGTCAGGTTACATACTTCTAAGGTATCTTTTGGTACTAGCAGTTTTGCTATTTGATAACTACAGAAGCCTCCACTTGCTAAGCAAGGCCTTTGCTCACTAAAGGAAGTCTCTCATTAAACAGAGCTTTAGCAGATTATCTCAACTGAGGCCATTTGCAGCCTAATGCATTTGTTTATTATCTACAGGACAAAATGTCCTGAAAATGAGGTCACATGACTAACAATATAGTTCACTAATAACTGGGTAACCCCACTTCACAAGACCTGGCCCTTTAGCAGGAACAATGAATAAACTTGACTCCTTCTTATTCCAGGGCCAAGATAAAAATCTCAAGGTATCCCTTAGATGTTGTAATCTGCTTTGAACTTTGTTTCAAGCTATTTCCATGAACATCCTCTGTCTGCACTGGGGTAGATACCATAGAAGACAGAGCACTACAAATCACTTTGTTTAAAGTTACCGAAGAAGGGGGTGGGAGTAAAACCAGCCTCGAGTCTGCTGTTAATTGAAACCAGGCAGTGGTGTGCGGCCATTTGTCTGGGGTACTTCTGACTGGGTTGGTTCCTTGACAGCTGCACTTTCCTCCCTGTGTGTATGGTTTGAACCGCATCCAATGTGACATTGCTATATCTGAGATAGCTGTTGTTTAAATAGGAGGAGGAGGCACGTTTTAAGAGAGAGGGGAAGATGGGTCTTGTGTCATATTGAACAAGTTACTGTTTGTAGATGGTTTTCACCAAGTTCTACAGAATGCCTCAGGATGCTCTCGGATCATCTTCTGTTGCTTTTTTTGCTGCACAAATGCCAACACTGCACTTCTGCTCTTCTTCCCCGAGGGAGCCATGGGCAGATGGGAAATAGCATGAAACACCTGGCCTTGCTCAAAGGTTGCTGGGGATGTGTGAACTTCACAACTGAAGAATCCCCTAGAGTGGGATCTATCCAATACCCCCTTTTCAGGGGAAAATAACCCCCTCAAACCTCAAACTCAGTGGGCCTTAAGAAAAGTTGCTAACATCACAAAGGATATGCTTCCATTTTAGGTTGACAGACATTTGGTGCATAATAAAAGATAACCGGAATATCTACCTGAGTGCCAGAGTGGCCTGACATTGAAGGGGCATTTCCCACTTTCTAAAAGGAAAATCGATGTTCCTGGTGGATAAACGACCATGGCTGTATGCTTAATGCACACCCTGAACTTTAAGGTATAAGTTATTCTGTTAGCATGATATCCTTTCTAAGCAGCCACCAATCATTTTATATCCACATAAAATTCAATGCATTGGTCTAGATTGATCTTTAAAGAGAGAGCACAGTGACCATGGAAGGACAGACAGGTAGACAAGAGTTGATGGAAGGAGGGACTGGGGGCCACATTTGGGATGTAAATAAATAAAATAATTTCTTAAAGTGAGTTGATGATAGACATAGACAGATGAATAGGTATATAGATGATAGGTAGATGGTAGATTATAGATTATAGATAGATAATAAGGTAGACATATGATTGGTAAGTAGACAATGTATAAATAGAGGGCAGATAGATATATAGTAACATAAAAATAAAATGCACAGGCGGATGATGCAAGAATATATAAATAAACATGACACATAACAGTGAAATAATGGCTAGATTATAAATATGAAAGACATAGTTATTTAGACAAAATAGATATATGATAGACGTACAGATGGATGGTAGATAAATAATAGAACAGGCAGAAGATAGATAGATAGATAGATAGATAGATAGATAGATAGATAGATAGATAGATAATAGATAAATTTAGTGTTTCATATTAGGGAAATTTTCATGTTTGAAATTCTATTGAGACAGCTGCTCTTAGGAGCAAGGGGTAGTTTCAGGCTCTGGTTTTCCTGCCATGGCACCTAAGTGTTCTGATACAGAACTGTAACTTCTTTCTCCCATTTTAAAAAATATTTTAGGGAAAATATAATTACATCTTTTTTCCATCTGGCCCCATTCTCTCTGTGGAGCTAATGACTCTTGGGCTGCAAGTGTGGCCCCTGGTTCTTTGCAGGCCTTTTGTAATTAAAAAAAATCTTCTATTCTGTTGTTTTCTAAGCTCTTGTTTCCTGAGGAAAAACTGTTCCCAAGATGGGTGTGAAAGCTGGATTTGCCTACTCAGTCACCATCCTCCGGCCCCTCGGTTTCTAGCTGAGGCTGGCAAAGGCTGGATAACTCCCTGGTTCACAGCCCTTGCTGTGTTTCCAGCATCTCTTGGGGATTTGTGAGTTCTTTTGGTTTGGAAGATCCTGACAGGTGTAAAGTACAGGGAACCCAAGGAGAGGCGTAAAATCAGGAATTACCATCATAGCAAGATGCTCAGACAGGGAAGCCCGCAAGTAGCACTTTACTGTAGGTAAGATTCAATCCAAAGCTATGCTTGGAACACTGAAGAAAGCCACAAAGGAAACTTCCTACGGAGAAGCCAGGCTGCCTGAGCGCTGTATTTGCTTCTCCAGCTTTGCCTAAACAAATGTTTAGAAACAGTGACACAGCAAAGAAAACAGTCTGTTAATGAGTTGAAGTTGTCTTCACTCTGACTTTTTGGGCGGTCGATGATCATCTTCTTCGGACCGCAGAAGGCAAGCATGAGACCGTGAGAAGGTCGGCCAGCCTTCCTGTCCTGGAAATCTGTCTATGGCAATATAAACATAGACTGCGGAGTCTGAATCAGGTTCGAATCCCAGCTACACCTTCAATAGCTTTGGGATTTGGCTTACTCAGTCTTCGTGTAGAATGATGTCATTATACAAGGCGGGTCCAGCCTATCACTGGATGAGAAGGAAGGAAAGAGGAGGAGGAGAAAGGGAGATTCAACAGGAGACGTGGATGTTTCTCTCAATGCATCTCTATATGGATAAGATTGTTATGAATATTTTATAAGGGATGGAATTGTACAGGACCATTTGACTTATCTAGATGGACAAATTATACCAATTGGATCAGAGTATTTTGGTATGTCCTTTGATGTGGCGGCTTAAATGAGTTTAAAGTGGCGGATGCACCAACCCTGCCACAGAGTTGGGATGTGTGTGCAAGGCTTAACAACAACACGCCAAGGGAAAGTGAGTGAAAACAACACACTGGGGTGGTTGTGGACCAACCGGGACAGAAGCAGCTAGGGTTGGCGAAGTGGACCGCAACTGGGTCAAAAGAAGCCGGGTCTGTGAGTACTCAGAGGCAGCGTGTAGCCGCTAAGATAAAGATGCCCCACAGTGCCATGTGGCCCTGTGGATGCCAGCACTAGTGCGAGATAAAAGGTTATCCTCTTTTATTTTTACCTCTACAGCCCCAAGGCTCTGGTTTTTCACGAAAAAAAAAAAAAAAAAAAAAAAAAAAAAAAAAAAAAAAAAACCCTAAGCCCCTATTTCAGTCATTATGACAGGGGCGGGGATGGGGTGGGGGTGGTGTAGGAGCGCATGGCTCAAGAGTTGAGGACAGAAGGCAGCTAACTGGAGAGGGTCAGTTCTCTCTGTCACCTTTATGTGGCTTTCAGGGATCCCAGGTCCCCCAGCTCTCAAGGGCAAGCACCTTGTCCCACAGAACCATGTTGCCACATGACAGTTTCTTCCGTTTTAAAAATGTAAAGAAGAAAAGCATCTATCTTAGGATTTTCAGTACTTTGGGGTAAAAAAAAATTTTTTTTAAGGCAAATAAAGGCACTGGCTTTAATGCCGAGTACGTACCACATGCTAATATCATGAGCGCTTATGAGTCTCTTGATGACAGTTCCCAGGGCCTGAAGTCTCAGGGAAGTTGAAAGACATCTCTAAATGACTCCATATGTACAGAAGAATCCAACACAGCAAGAGCAGAACACCTGCCAGTCACCTCGTTTCTATGCCAACCGCCTGTCTGTCATCCCGTTTCTATGCCAACCTTGTTTTGCTACCTTGACTGCTCTAGAAAATATTTGGCAAGTGACCCTGGGAAAGATGCAAAGTGGGTGAATGGGGCTGTCTGGTTCTCTGGCACTGGAACAGCCAAGAGTGTTCTTTCCACATAAAACACCAGCCTTTCAAATGCTTATTATAAAAAACTCCTCCTTGATGGACAGAGCAAACATATCTACACATTTCATTTGCTTCTGTGGGATGCTGTGGTCTTATATCTACTTATTTGAATGTGGTGCTGTGTGGCTTGGTGGCCTTGACAAGTTTTATTGTAAATAAGCACACACTAATCATGAGTGACAACCAGATATTAATATTTGAAAGTGTGCTACCGCGGTCAATAGACTGAACATCTAATTTCCCACTAGAAGAAAGCAACCTCTACACAAAGCTGCTTATTTCCAAACCACCAGCCTTACGAAAAATCAAGCTTGGAATTCTTATTTGAAATTAACTGGCAAAATTAGTTTCAAGAACCTTGTAATGTAAGAGCTAGGGAGCCAGCTGGATTGTTGAGGTGCTCACCCTGAGAGGGAAAGGACCCATTAGGTTCCAGGAGTCCCATAAATGTAATCTGAGCATGTTGGCATGAGCTCACCAGCTAGCCAGCAGAGCCATGAGTCTCAGGCTGGTGACAGACCCTGTCTCAAAGTGAGGTGAAAAGCACATGAGGTGTGACATCCAAGGTTGGTCTTTGGTCTCCACACACTCCTTCAGCCATGCACACACTTGCATGTGCACACACACAAGCATGCACGAGCACTACTTCTGTAAACACACACACACACACACACAGAGGATGTCATAATTAATTCTTTAGGAACAAACATATTTCATACATGTGAGCCTGCCTGTATCATGCATAAATACAGTTGTTTTCTGATCAGTGTTGGAACTTCGCCACGTGGTGGCCACACCTGCCAAACACTGAGAATTACCTCAGAGCACCTTGGAGTTGATAGCAGGAAGCTCAGCCACAGGATGTGACTTCAGTTTGGTTGAGCAATTTAATTTCTTTTTGAACAATACACAGACTGATCATTCCAATCCAAAAATATGGACTCCAAAATGCTCCCAAACCCGAACCTCAGTCTACTCTGATGTAACAAATGGAAAATTCTACTCCCCGCCCACCCTAAGTGTGGCAAGTTGAAGTAAAAGTCCAGGCAGATAATCTCACACAATTACCTTAGGCTAACTACATGTAGTGTGTATGAACTGCAAACGGCTCCTGAGTTCTGACTTAGGCCTCATCTCTAAACCAGCTTTTCCATGCACACAAACACACTGGCAGCTGTCAGAAGCAAACAAGCAAACATCCCAAAGCACTTATTTATTAATAGCTTTTGAACCCAAGCATTTTGCAGGGGGAAAAAATCAGTTTTCTGAGGGCCTAGAAAAAAATGCCAATCATCCCCGAAACCGTGGGTGCCCCAGATAGACCGACTGCGTTCTTCACTTTCCACCGAGGCACCGAAGCCTGTCTTCTAACACTCACTGCTCCTTCGAGGTTGCTTTCTTCCCACACCATCCTGGGCCACTTTTCTCTGTCACCACATCTTCCACCTTCTGCCCAGTGATGAATCTAATCCCAGAGACATTGTCCCCTCACTCCAGTTCAAGAAATCCACTGCTATCAGTGACTTTGGGGTTCAGGAGGATGATGCCACCTCTAACTCCCTTCTCCCTTCTCTTTTAATTATTATTGTTGTGTGTGTACATGCCTGTACATGTGAGCATGCATGTGCCCCACCATGTGTCCCATGGTGCATGTAGACAGAGATCAGAGGGTAGTTGTTGCAAGTGGGCTTTCTCCTTCTGCCCCGGACTATAGAGATAGAACTCAGGCGATCCGATGGTTCTAGGCCAGTTTTCCCGCTTCTCTGTGTCTTCACATCCACGTCTCCAGTGGTCCCCTTTACACTCACTTCTTCTTAAGGCAAACCCCGGAATTTTCCATCCATGAGACAGGAAATAGAACTGGTGTTCTTGGATAAACACCCGGAGTCATTTTACTTTGTCTCCTCTTCACGATTCTCTCTAGTCCCACCGTGACCCTGGCTGACTCGGCTGCTTTAGCTTCTGTCTCTTTAGGTTTCTTTTTCTCCGTGGCTTGATCAAACCTGCAGACCTCTCTGCCTCCCAGCCTTCTGTACTCAACCAAACACCAGCTCAGACTCACACTCCAAGGCCTCTATCCGTGCTGAGGCTGGGTCCAGTATTGGTAGCATCCTTTCGCTTATTGTTGGGCAGCTGTTTGTCTCTTGGATGCCTTTTACAAATATTCAGTGTTCTCTTTCATAGCTCTTATCCCACAAATGCCTCAGTTCTGAGAAAACAAAACAAACAAAAAACCCAACAACAACAAAAAGCTAAAAACAACAAATGAATGAACAAACAAAAACCCCCAAACCACTAAGTACTTTCTTAAAGACATGGAAGTGAACAGGCAGCATGTTAAAACAGAGAAAGATCCATCCTGAACCAGGTGACTCTGCTTTCAGAGCAGGGACAGCTTTTCTCTCAGGAGGACACAGCCTTTAACAGTGTTGCCCTCTCCCTTCCCACTCATCGTCTGCTCCACACAGGTGTTCTCCTGCCACATAGGATGCCAGATTTCCAACCACAGCCTTGAGTTTCCTTCACTCGCCATTCCTCTCCAGATGGACCTTGTCACTTAGCGTCCATTGCTCCTGTCTGTCCACACCTTTGCAGGGTTAGCTATCCCTGATGACTTTTGTGCTTTCCTCCTGGCTCATCCTTTCCTATTCATCAACAAACCATAGCACCACGATTCCCCAGGGAGGCTCAGTTGAGTGTTTTCCTGAGAATTACAAGGTCAAGCTCAGCCCCTCTTGACTTGCCAGGGAGGGCCAAGGGTCCACCCAACGTCAAATGCAGGGCCTTCCATGGTAAACCGGGGAGCTCAGACACTTCTCCCAAAATCTTGTAAAGGTCTTGAAAGTTTTCTTTTCTAAAGCTGAGCCCCGTACCCCGATTTTACAGCCCCTTGATCTGCTTTCACCCTCTTTCTTTTGCAGAAACATTTTCTTGTGTTCAAGAGTGAAATATTGTTTCCCCAAAGTCTTTGTGCGGCTCATGTCTTCTGGCTTTGCCTGGTCTTTACAGGATTTCATTGACCTATGTCTGTCAAGTGCTTTATGACCAGATATAGATTATTCCCCCATGGGCAGTTAACACTGGCTCTGAGCAACAGACCTCAGATTTCTACACCCCACTGGTTCTTTTGTGCCACATAAGTCAGGTGCATCTCATAACTTCATGTTCCTCAGGCTAAATTCACCATCCCTCCATAATTGGTCCTTCCTGTGGGTTCTCCATCAATTGGGAGGAGTAAAGTTTAGGATTACATTGTGCTCCTCCACCCACTAGTCACCCTCCAAGCTCTGTTGACTGGGTGTGTGCAGACATCTTGAGTTTCTCCATCTTCTCTACCCCCTCCTCCATGAATCTATTCATGCTCAGATTGGGTAAGTGCCTCCCCCACTCCTCCTCAGTAAGCACTGCTCCTCTGAAAAGCATTGCCTGGGGGCACCAGATTCACCTAGTCCCTGGTTCCTGACAAGCCCCCACCCCCATCCCCCCCCCCGGAAATTCTGACTCTTCCTGACTCACATGCTTCAGTGGTACGGGACTCTCATTGTCCCTGGGGTTTTATCTACCCTTTTCAAGGCTTCATGAATATATATATATATTGGAGCTCAGTGATTATCACCTCTACCCCCCCACATGCCCCTGCATGGGTGTCTCTTATGACACCATAGGCTAGATAAAATTCCCCCACCCAAAGGAATGAAGCTTTATGACAGCCTTTGGTAATTCATTTACTTTATCAGATCAGTCACATATACTATTATATATATAATATATACACACACATATGTGTGTATGTATATTATATGCATATTATATGTATATTATATGTGTATATATATATATATATATATATATACAGTATGTGTGTGTACTTTATAATCTATGCTAGTCACTGGTGAACATACACCAGTGTCACTGTGATGCTGCAGGAACAACCACAGGAAACAGTGTGAGGAACCTGAGGACTTGCGAAACTTCTCACCTCTGACTGATGGAGATAAATCAGGGAAAAGACCTGCTTCATTTTTCTCCCAAGTAGACTAGAATGTGTGGACAAGGAATCAAAATCTGGAAAAAGTTCACTGTGTGTGCACCTTGGTGTGCTCATTCCACGTGTTTACACACATCAACAGACATACTCACACGCCTTCATTTAACTCACTGAATAGCCGGGGGACTTGCTATTGTTTGGTGCCATTATAACTCTTAGAAGTATAGAAAGACACAAAGTAGTTCTGTTTTCTCTCCATTACCACTCCAGAGTAAGGAGTGCGACAGGCAATAATCAACGAATAAGAGGATTTTGGCAGTGTAGCTCATTCCACAGAACCATTTACTGAGCTCCAAACAAGGGACCAGATGGTTCTGGGTCCTGAAAATAGAAATGGATGGGTAAGAATCCCAGCCAACATGGATACCATCACTGAAATTAAACTTGGAACACGTGGCCGAGTGAAAAGCTGCTTCCATAAGGATGATGGGAAGGCTCTTTCAGGAGATGCTCAGGTCTGAATAAAGATGCCGGCCCTGTAGTGCTGATGTTGGGAATCTGGAACATTCCAAAGAGGAAGACAATGAGCTCATGAGACACACGTGTACAGAAAGGAGATCACTAGTGTGTAGGACAGTCCAGAATACCAGAGCGATGGGCCACAAGGCTGTGTGCTGGTGCAGTTGCACGTGGTCCATTCTGTTAAGTTCTCCTCCTATGTTTTTAAGCATGCCTTATATAGAAGATGTTTGAAGCTGTTGTTGGGTACAAGGCTAAGATACTTTCTTCCTCTAGTCATTCCTTCTGTATTACAGCAAAACCAAGTCACGAGAACTATCCCCAAGATGTCTCAAGATTACATCATGCGATGATTCGGTCAACAGACATCAGATACTAATGTTTCATTGCACCCTGGCACTGTGGAGGTCACTGGTGACTTCATGATGACAACGCCAAACAGCCCTTTGCTTCGAGACCTCACTCAAAGGAAGAAAATTCTAAAGTAGGACGGGCAAAAGGGCTTCGGTTGGATGGCCGTTTCTGGAGCCCTGGCAACCCAGAGGCACACACGCCGTGGGCAGCTATGCTTCTGACAGGTGAATGTAGAGAGGGGCCTGAGTCAGCTCGGGGATTCCTGATAGAGCACTGAGTCATTAATCTCTGGTATCTTGGCTCCATCCACCCAACAACTGGGATGAATAAGCAGAGAAGGAGAAGTAAGCATCAGAGGCTGGAAATACCCTGGGGACATTGGCTGAGTCACCATGGAGGACATGGAAAACTGCAGCAGTCATAGCTTCAAGAGGAATGGCCACCTCCCGACAGACAGTGCGAGCGAGCTCCATCACAGAACTGCTGGACGCTTCGTACTTCTGCTTTCTCGGGAGGAAGAGAGGACTTGGGGTGGGGGGAGTAAAATGCTGTTGGACCACAGTGGGGTCTAGATTTGTGAGATGAGAACACACGGTTCATACCCTGCGTCTGCTGTGGGAGTTGCATTGATGTATACAAGGCAAATTCCAACAGGGGAACAAACGGAGAGCAGACGTGGCCTTGGGAGGCAGATGGGAGGAGAAAGGGCTATCGATGGGCAAATGCCTGGAAATGACTGACGGGCTTTAAACTGAACCATAGACATGCCATTCGTATTGTTCCAAGCATTGATGGAGGAAGTCCTCACAGCCACACCAATGCAGGCACTTCCTGCTTACAGAAGCTCCCCTTTAGACCTGGAACCCCCCGTGTTTGTATAGTAAGGATGTCAATCTTTCTGAATTGTTAGCAGCCAGACTTTTCATTGATTCATACACACACAACTTTAAAGAACTGTGTCTTAAAGGAATGTGTGAAAATGCCACTTTTCGGAACACCGACTGGGATACACTTAGATCAGCCAATAGAGTGAACTGACGTCAGTTGCTTATGTATTTCAGTTAGAGATGCCAGTTTGGAAAAGACAGCTGCTAGAGCTTGCTCTCTGTTGCTCTGATAACCATGACCACAAGCAGCTTGGTAGAGAAGAGAGTTCACATCATTTTGCATGTTACAGTCCATCTTCAACAGACCAAGGCAGGAACTCAAGGCAGGAACCAAGGAGAAAAGCTGCTTCACCAGATTGCTTGGGTTGCTTTTGTGAACACCTAGGGATGGCGCTGCCCACAGTGGGCAGTGGGCTTGACATCCTCCCACATCAGTCATCAGTCAAGATGATTCCCCGTGTTCAGGCCTGCAGACCAGTCTGAAGGAATCAATTTATAGGTTGAGCTGCCCCTTTTCCCAGGTGACATCTAATTTGTGTCAAATTGACATCCAAAATTAGCCAACCACCCTAACTGAGCCATTTCAAGAAACATCAGTAGTCTTTATGTCTGGACAAGTGCTTTCTTGTTTCTTTCGACTTTATTTTTTATTAAGAACCTGTTTCTGTATGATGTTATTCAGAAAAGTACTTCCAGAAAAGGTGTAAGGGAGTGACCTGGTATAAAACAGCAAGGCAGGACTTTGGGAGTGTCCAGCTAGTGGGGGTTGCTGTGATGAAATTTTAAGGTGTCAACACTGGTCAGAATGTGAGCAAGGCCCCGCCATTGTACAATGTCAGCTCTTACTCCCTTACCCTGAATCTATGTTCTTTGGTATTAGACTCAACTGTCTCCAAGTTCACCAGTCTCTGAATCTTGTGTGATTATTTCTCCAATGTCTGCTCTCTTTCCTCGACACCTTCCCTGACACACACACTGTCCCCTGTCACCATACTTCTTCCCTTTCAATCTCTGACGACATAAACACATGCAGGCATGTGTACAATAGTAGAAAACATATCTGAAGTTCTGACTATGGATGTGTCTGTGTACGTGCATGAGGACATGTATGTGCAGCACGTGTGAATGGCTCTGTGCAAACAGAAGCCAGAGGGCGGGTGCTCAAAAGTCTGCTTGGGCTATTTAAGGGCTTTGATAATGCTTCTAGAACCTGTCTCCTCCATCACAGTGCTGTGATTACAAACACATTGTAATGTGCACTCTGGGGTTTGAACTCAGGTCCTTCCGCTTGTGTAGCTAACACTTAACTGACAGAGTCATCTCCCCAGCCTTTCATCATTGCTTTTTTTAATGATGTGGTGAGTGCTTACTCCAATCCGACAAGTGAGAAGATCCACTTGCCCGGTTAGTCCCGTCCCGCTAATGGAACTGGACTCCCTCCAAAAGCTCTCTGATCAAGACAGCTTGTCCTACCCACCACACCCTCAGCTCTCCCTCCAGACTGCAAGCTACCTGAAGCACTTTCCTGTCTTTAGCGTTGTTTATTCTTACTTGCACTCAGTGCAGGGAAAGTGCCCATCAAGGGTTTGTCAAAGGAATGCACCTTAATAACATCCATTCCTTCACATCGCGGTGTGCAAAGTCACTGTGGTCACCACCGATTATGCCATCTCAGGCCTGAATGCTCAACAGAGAAATAGGAAGATTTTTCACGCTAAGGACTGTGAGCCGAGTATTGCTCTAACAGCATCTCCTCTAATGCTCCCGAAACGCTCAGGAATCAGGCCCCATTCTTCAGCTCATTTTAGAGATGAAGGGACTAGAGATAGAGTCCAGTGACTCCAGCGACAACACTTCTTCCCAAAGCCCAGATGCCTAGGAAGAACAGAACTGAGAGCTAAAGCCGTGTGGCTGGCTTGTAGCTCACACCCATCGCTGCACCCCACTGCTGTCCCCAGCTCGGGAGACTCCCATGCAAGGACAGCACGTGTCGATATGAAGAAGTACAGGATGCTTTCCCTCTCTCAAGCACTGCATCCTCAGGAGCACGGATTTCCACAGAAGTGACATAGTCAACATACTGGAAACGTAGCTCCAGCATTCTCCCCCACTAGAGGCCAATGTGGTGAGAACACGGGAGAGAAATATCTGAAAGAAAACAGATGACTCTGCATTGGAGAAAAGACAAGAATGGCAAACTTCTGGCTGTTGTTTGTTGTAAAATGGGACACTGGGAAACTGCAGGGAAGAGAGGCATGCTGTGGGCATGAGACAGACAGACAGACAGATGGACAGACTGACAGACAGGCAAACGGGCAGACAGACAGAGAGATTCAAGATCACATAAGAATTTGCCTATTCCTCAAATGTTTAGAATCCTGTATGCCTTCCCCAGACTGGAGCAGGACCAAACCAGATCATACCAAAAGCCTTAGGTCTGGAGAATTTTATTTCAATAAATAGCTACTTGTGGGCCAACCTAAGTGTTAGTGTTTAAAGGAAAATATGAACAGGAAGTTATAGTCTGCTTCCTCCAATGCCTGTCCCCTTCCCCAAAATGAAAGAAACCAACTTTCCAGGGATCCCTTGGGAGACAAAATCATTGCTGATTTCTTTGGCCTGGAATCTCACAAGTCTTACAAAACTGTGTCTCTGCCCACAGGGTACATGGACATGTTAATCAACTATTGTCGAGGATTTACTGGGGTTCATGAGAACCCACTGAGCAAAGAGGCCGTTCTGCTAAAGGGTCACCTCCCTGTCATTCCGACATATTTACGTGTTGACTTTTGGTCTTTATCAACATTTGAAAGCAAACAAGGAATATTTCTCTTTGTGAAAGTTGGTGACTTCAGGTGGAGAGGGAACAGCTGTGGTGGACGATTCTGGAAACACAGAGAAATAGTCTGTCTTCACATAAATGTTTATGGAAGCAGGAAGACTGAAGAAGAAAAACAGCAGAAAATTGCATGACTCACGGGCTGAGTGCCTTCTAAATAAAGCATCTCTCAGAGTTTCCCAGGAGATGCTCGGTGTGAGCAGAAGAGAGACCATGTTTAAAAACAGCCCCTCCTAAACACCTACAAGTCACCGGGAAAATTACTCTGTTCCTTTAGAGGTTTAAGAGAATATTCAAAGGAGATGGAGAAACGCTGGACATAGAGCCCTGATGCCGTTGGTGCAGAGTCTCTGGCAGCTCCCAGCTCCTGGTTAGGCCACTTTGTAGAGGAAGAGCTGTGACCCAGAGCCGTGTCTCTTGCTGACTCAGAGATCTTCCTGTCAGAGAGCCCGGCCAACTGATGATCACCGAGTTTAATTTTAGATCTCGAGGGCTGGATCTGGGAATGTTTGCAAACTAGGCGCAGGCTCCATTGACATTGGTGTGTGAACTGGAAAGAAAGTTTGCAAGTCTTTGAGTCTTTACACTGTCCAACCCACTGTACCCCACAACACAGTGAATTTGGAATAAGCCTTCTTCTGGCACTGTCCCCCAAGGCACTCCTCCTGACTCTAGATCTCACAGATAGAGCTTAGTATTGTTTTCATACTTAGGAGTTTCTGACTAGGAAGAGCTGGAATGTTCTAGAATGCTGCAGACTAGAATTTGATCTTAATTTTCCTCCCATTCAATAGGTCTTGAAGTTATCTGTAAACAAGGGACAAACAGAGGAGCAGGGATTGGAGGAAAGATCATCCAGAGGCTACCTCACCTGGGATCCACCCCATATGCAGCCACTAAACCCAAGCACTATTGTTGATGCCAAGAAGTGCTTACTGGCAGGACCTGATATTGATGCCTCCTCAGAGCTCTGCCAGAGCCATACTGATACAGAAAAGGATGCTTGCAGCTAACCATCCGACTGACCACGAGGACCCCAATGGAGGAGCTAGAGAAAGGACTGAGGGAACTGACAGGGTCTGCAACCCCATGAGAAGAACAAAAATGATCAACTAAAACTACCACAGCTCCCAAGGACTAAAACACCACCCAATGATTTCATACAGAAAGATCCATGCCCCAGGTGCATATGCAGCAGAGGACAGCATTCTCTGGCATCAGTGGGAGGAGAGGCCTTTGGTCCAGCAAAGGGTCATTTTTTTCCCAGTGTAGGGGAAGGCCAATGTGCTGAGGTGGAAGAGGGTGGTTGGGAGAGGGAGCACCTTCATGGAGGCAATGGGAGGGGACGGTGGTAGGATTGGGGGAAGGGGATAACATCTGAAATGTAAATGCAGAGAATATCCAATTTAAAAAAAGAAAGTAAGAAACAAACAAAAAGAAATAGTCTGCAGGTTCTCACCGCAGCTTAGTAATGGCAGCCTCCTGCGGTCTGCTAGCAAGCTGGCAACAGGGCATCAGGTGAGCTAGTTGGAACAATCATCCTTCGTGCCTCCTATTTAGAGGCAGTTAAGCAATAAAACACTTCAAAGGAACAATCACTTTCTAGGATGGGTTCAGCTGTATGTTAAAGAGTCATATTATTCAACGAGTTGACTTGTTCTGAGTCAACTCCCACAAAAAAAAAAAAAAAAAAAAAAAAAAAAAAAAAAAGCAGGACACCCATACAACTGAATTCTAGATGAACAGAATGGCATTTTTAAGTGAATGCCTGTCCCGTCTTTTCTTATTGGGGTTACCCTGGAAAACATTTAACAAGGGCAGCTGCATATTTTAAGTGACAACACAGTGAGGCCGGCGGGCTTTCTGAGTTACTATGTATTAAAGTCACATTCTGAGTACTTTTCTCCAAGAACTGGGGAGTCTAGATGAAGAAAATATTTAAGAGAAGCAAGAAGCTAGCTATTCTGGAGGGGCTCCTCTCAGCCATTGACAAGTACTTAAGAGGTCCTGAGGTGACCCAACACTTCCCCAGACATCTCAAATCCACACCATTCTGACTCCTTAACTTCTTCAGTGTCTTCCATGGGCTCCGGTTGGTGGGGGGTGGGGGGGGAAGAGGGGGGTAGAGGAGGGTACGGCAGTACTTAACTGCACATTTGTTTTGGCATTAGCCGAGTTCTAGACATGAAAACAATCCCCCATTCTTAATTCAGTCCATGTGCAGCAGAGCCGTTCACCGGGAGATCTGCCTTTTACTAAAAGCTATTAACAAGAATGTTTGATCACAGGAAGTGGAGAGCTGTGCTTGCTTCTAAAACACAGTGAGTGAGCGCTGACTGGCCTCGAGAGGGACCCGATTTGTATGTCAGTCCTTTCGTAACTTCTACTGAGCCCCAATGCAAAGGGAAGATGGGACCAGGAGGAAGATTCGCAAGCCAACCCCCAGTGTGGGCAAGAAGCCCGTCCTGCTCTGTTCTGAGTGCTTCCTTCCTGTCCAGGGAGGCGAGTTCCTGAGCCTGTGTCTGGGCAAGTGGCCATGTTGGGATATGGCCTTAGATAGCCTGCATCTGGGCTGAGTGGGCGTCTGTCAGACTCAACAGAGGCAGCTCCTACCATCCTGCCCAGACAACTGAGAAGAGCCTTTGGTTTATCAGTGGCCCAACAGCCCCGGGTGCAGTTGTTCAAGTTCTAGGAAGAAAAGTTATGACAGACGAGGTTCTAAGTATACAGACAGCACACACACACACACACACAGAGAGAGAGAGAGAGAGAGAGAGAGAGAGAGAGAGAGAGAGAGAGAGGCATGAAGAACATGAGTTTCCTAGTGCCGATAGTGCTGAGAGCTGGACTAAGCTAAGTATATCTATATTCATGCCCCTGCCTCCACCTCAGTGGTGTGGGATGGAGCTGAAGGGTACCAGCACGACAGGGTACAGATTCTACATGGGTGACATTGCTGACTTGAGACCATCAAGGGTCCATGTTAGCATTGCTAGACTCAGCATGAAGTGTATTCTTTTATTTTCCCCCAACTGATTGTTTTCATGTGTGCTGTGGGTTGAAGTCTGAGGATAGGGATCGGGCTTTCTGTAGAGGAACCTGGGATGTCTTATTTCCTTACCCAGAGTGTCACGACTGCTCTGCTTACAAAAACTACAGCAGCAAGGGCTCCCTCTCCAAGAAGAAATAAAAACCCAGACTCCTGGTTCCTGTTGGTCTTATTTTTAATCTCTGTGTTTCAGTGGCTCTCCATCTTTCCCTCCATCTCCCCACCCTCACCCTGGCCTTGTTAGCATTCATACACACACCTGGTTTTCTATTTACTTTGGGGACAGAGGAGGTGGGGCCCAAGAAGGGAGGGCAGGCGTGGTGGGGGAGAGTCAGCATCTGCTGCTAGAAGCAAGGAGAGGGGTATAGGGGAGACTCTGCCCCACCTCAGTCACAGGGACATGTAATTAGAAATGCTGATGCATTTGCATGCATCTGTTCATAACAAACAATCCTCTCCTTGGGTTAGCTGTCGGGCCTCAGCTCAGATGTCAGCTCAGATGCCTCAGCGATTCCAGACAGGTGGGAAGAAGGAAGGTGGGGGAGGGGAAAGGCCGGGTTTGTGGACAGAAGTCTGACCAGTGGCAGAGGAGGCAGAGAAAATGTGACACACCTTTATGACTTTAGGACCAGCACAATCTACCTTCAATCTTAGCATGGCCCTTTTACTTGGACAGCTCTGACTTCCCAGAACCGCATACAGGCTCTTGAACATGATCTCAAAGCTCAGAAACAATGTACTTTAATCCTTGCCATCTTGCTCTAGGTACTCAGAATTTGTTGTACCACCTAAGCTTAAGTAATTTAATAATTCAAATAGAAGCTGATACATGTAGTAAGAACAAAGAATCTGCTTATCAAATTGTTTCAGTCGGGGAATTCCCGTTCTCTTTAGTCTCAGATAATCTTGAAATAAATTGCTGATATATAATGAATTTAAAAAGTAGTATTTTGATGCAAATGAGGAACATTTTGAAGTAGTTTCATTGGTTTTATTTTTTTAAGAAACACAACTCGTTTGGATAGGGGTGAGCGTTCCCGAGGAGCAAACTTGAAAACCTAGCCCTGTTGTATGGTTTCTACAACAGACAGACCCTACAGCAGCAACGCAAGCCAGTCTATAGAGATCTAAAGCTCTTGTTTCTAGAACTCTCCCCAAAACTTCAGCTATCTCAGGGGATCCCAGAGGACAGATGACTTCATGTCACAGCAGAAATTCTCCTGGCTGTAACAGCTCGTGGTTCCAGGACCATGGAAACCATAGAACAGATGTGAAGCTGGGCTGTGTTGGGGAAGGTTGGGATATGGACCTTGTACTTTTGAGATATCCACCACTTCTTTGTCTTTGAATCCTTTCCTTCCTAGTGTTTGGTGAGTTTCTTGGAATACCCACTGCCAAATCCCAAACAGCAAAGATGACCACCAACCGGATGGCTAGTCCAGACTCTTCACAATGAATGGATTTGTGTTTTATAAAGAAAAAAAAATCATAGTAACTTCATAGAACACCAGGGCCACAAACAAACAAAAGTGTAACAATGTGCAAGGCTTTGTGGGTAGTGATTGGATGCAAGTAAGTGGAATCTCCAAATCTCATGGGAAAGCCAAGTACAGGAATGTGTGCCTGTACCCCAAGCCTGGTGAGGAAGGATGATAAGAAGCAAGGGCTTGCTGTGTAGGCAGGCTAGCCTAATGGGTAAGTTCCAGATTCAGGAAGAAATCTTGTCACAGGAAGTGATAATGAGACTAGTAAAAGAAGACAAGTTCACACCCCCACATCCATGAACATATGTACACACAACATACAAGAAGACAAGTTCACACCCCCACACCCATGTACACATGTACACACAACATACATGAAGACAAGCTCACACCCCCACACCCATGTACACATGTACACACAACATACATGAAGACAAGCTCACACCCCCACACCCATGCACACATGTACACACAACATACAAGAAGACAAGTTCACACCCCCACACCCATGAACATATATACACACAACATACAAGAAGACAAGCTCACACCCCCACACCCATGCACACATGTACATACAACATACAAGAACACAAGTTCACACCCCCCACACCCATGCACACATGTACACACAACACACAAGAAGACAAGCTCACACACCCCCCACACATGCACACATGCATACACTACACATAAAAAAATTAAGTCACAGAAATTCTTATTTCCTGTTAGTTTGGGCTTAGATCAAACT
This sequence comes from Micromys minutus, assembly GCF_963924665.1. Taxonomy (NCBI): domain Eukaryota; kingdom Metazoa; phylum Chordata; class Mammalia; order Rodentia; family Muridae; genus Micromys; species Micromys minutus. The sequence continues at coordinate 3,893,577 of NC_137976.1, read as the reverse complement.
GACACCATCTCTGTTCCATTGTACCACACACTGACCCTTGACTAACAGGGAGGCAGAGGGGCAGCCATCCTCACTAAGCATTCTCATCCAGGGAGAAAATTAGAGCTTGACTCACTTGCTGATCATCAAATGACAGGCTCAGAGAACTGAAGAGAGGAGCCCCTGACACGTCTGGGAGGGATTGTCGGAACAGGGTTAATCAGGATGTGAAGAACTTGCCTAAACGTAGGCTGTGAGTCAAAAGGAGAAAGCGAGACAAGCTCCTCTCTCATCTCTCGCTGCTTCCCATTCGTGGAGGCAGCATGGGCAGCTGCCCCTCACTTCAGCCCCATGCCTTCCAGCTCAGGATGGACTCTACCATGACCCACTGCAGACCCTCCTCTCCTTCAGTTGTTTTTTAAGTGTTTAAACATGTCAGTGAGAAAATGAAATGATTCAGCCAGGGTTTACCTAACAGGATTCCGACTCAGCACCTCTGATGTCCATTACTGACATCATGTTGAAAAGGTGACTTACTCGTAGAGACAGATATGAAAAAGTAAAGATTGGGTCCTAGAAACTTGAAACATTATCTAATAAATTATCCAAACCAAAGGAACTAGAACATTTGATGGGGTTGCAAGCCCATCTTAGAAGCAAGAGACTCAAGAGAAGCAAGAGAAAAGAACCGACATTGTATCCCATCAGTTCCTTCGGTAACCAGGGTATTCCTGTGTATAAACATTAACTGGGAGAAGCAAAAAAAAAATGAGTAAAGCCATTACCTCCACTCCCCTTACGTGACTGAAACATCTTTCCCTTGTCAGGTTTTCTGTTTTGCGGAGGCTTGGACATTTTGTGGATAGTGTTGGTACAGACACACCTGTGCTGAGTTCTGCAACCATCCCAGATGTAAATGAGAACACAGACCTTCCCCTCCCCCAAGGCCAAGGCTTGCTGGTAAGTTACTGCTGCTGTCAAAACTAGTAACACTGAGATTGCGCATGGTGACAAGGGCTGTCCAGTGCTGGCTGAGCTCCGTGTGTGGTAGCTAAGAGAGACAGATGCACACATGTGAGCTCTGCGTGTGAGACTTAAGAGCCAGCTTCCATGTACTTGGTGCTGCAGCGAAGAACAGCAGTGTGTGTTGTTCCAAGCACCCTGCTGACCTGAGGGTTACTCTATGAGATGCCTCCCTATAGTAGGGAACATGCTGGCGGGCAGAGAAACACATGAACACACTCCAAAGTACAACAGAAGCTCCAGCAAGGGGGGCTTCTGTTAATGACTTTGCCATTTCTGTAACAGGGTGCCTGACAGTGTGGTTTAAAGGAGGAAGGGTTACCTCAGCTCATGCTTTAAGGCTACCATCTAAAAAGCATGAAGTAGCTGCTCACATGTTGTCTGCAGACAGAGATGCATACCATACCGAGACAGAGACACAGAAAACTCCGCAAGTCTCTCAGCACTCCTAAGCACCTGTTTGTCACTTGAAGACCTTGAGACCCATACTCCCTTGTGTGGTAACTCCAGTCTCTCTTATTCCTCACCCCTGTTTTAGTAAGCTAAGTGCCCTCCCTCACTTTGTCTATTCTGCCGGCTGCAACGCTCACTTGCCCCGGGACAGGTTTCTCCACAGAACTCCAGAGCCAGGATAACTTTCCCAGCCCTCAGTTAAGAGCAGTTGTTGTTTCCGGATCAAGCAGATGAGATTACAAAGCCATGGAGGTGACTCGTCACGACTAGCACCTAGACACAGAAGTGAAGAAAAGTTTGAACAAGACAGAACAGGAAGTGAGAAGCAGCCCAGAAGGAAGTAGGATGCAGTCTACAGTCCAGAGAAGAAGTGGCTCTTTCTGAATAGGAGGAGTCTTGATACAGCTGGACCTGTGGTCATTTTCATCAAGGCTACCAAGTTTCCCAACATCCTTTGCAACTAGGCAGGGGTGGGACATTAAATTCTTTGCAAAATGCAGACTACATCCACAGGTCCAGCTGTTAGTCTCGGTCGCCTACCACTGGTGCGCTGTAACAAAAAGACACCAGCACCCGGATGACAGCTAGAAGCTTCCTTTAATTGTAACCATTCCCATTCTCTTCCCAAATGCCTGGACTACATCCTTTCCTCTCGGTTAGGTTTGCCAAGAAAGCGATGGTGATCGGGGATTTCACTGTGAAAACTGTCAGAGGACTGTGTCCTAGTTTCCTTAAAGGAGTAAACTTGCGGGTTCAGAATGCTCACGATGTGTGTCACTGGTGCTGGATCTGAAAGTCTAACTGAGAACTGGGCTGTGGATGTGGCTTGAACCCCTTGCCCAGGTGCCAGTGTGAAGCCAGGCGCTCCAGATGGATGGCTAGTCACCGTGGAACCTGTGCAAGGCAGAGCCTGCTGTATCTCTGGGCCCTCCTGGAGTTCAAGCAAGAATCCAAGTGCGTTCCCATGAAGCCGAATTGTTCTAAAAGAGACCCCACTCTGGGGTCCTGTCTGGTATCCAGTCAGCCCCTCCCACTTACATTCCTGTCATTCACTGTGGCACTATTCATCACTGAAGTGACACAGCAAGGGTCACTACTCTGCGACCTTTCTCTAATGCCTCCAACTCCATGAGGTAATGCAACCTCTTGTCATTATAAGTGCCTAGCCTTGAGTATTTCACTCCAGTAACAGTGCAAATACAGCGTGTTCCACTGACCATATTATAACAGCATATACTATGTTATATTATATATTATACTACACATTACATGTTTATACTGTATGATAGATATTATACATTATTTATATCTATGTTATATTATGTTATATATTATATTACACATTATATTGTGTGTATTATATGATATATATTATTTATATTATATTATAACAATATGTCCCATTGGCCATACTATAGATACCATGAGAGACCAGAGCTTCTACCCCTTCCGCCAAACAGATTCTATGCTCACATCACACTGTAGAACATTTGACAAGGCCCATTGATGAATGAGATGGAGTGTCAGGGCAGCCAAGAAATCAGAGAGCTCTTCCCAAGCTCATGTGCTATCTATTTCTTTAACACAGCCCATGGGACCCGGAAAATAAATCCAAAATGTCTTCAGTCCACATAGAGTTTGGGCTTTGACCAATCAGAAAAGACTCTGGGGCTGGAACAATGTCTAGCTATTTCAGAACATCCCAGCATGGTATCAAATGTACAGTCCCACCAGCACCATAGGGACAGTCACATTATCATGTCTGTGCCACATGGGAAGTGCCAGGTCCACAGAAGGACCTCCGTGTGACTTTCCCTGGTGGGGAAACATTCAAAAGGAAAAGGAACCCTGAGGTCTTAAGGGATAGATTTTTGGAAGGTGATTGGGGTTCAGTATATGATTTTTTTCTTAATCATTGTCTGCTAGGTTTGAAGTGCTCTCTCTCCTCCCTCTCTTCCTCTATCCCTCTCTCCCTATCTATCTATCTATCTATCTATCTATCTATCTATCTATCTATCTATATCTCCCTCTCCCTCCCTGTCTCCCTGTGTTCCTATCTATCTATCTATCTATCTATCTATCTATCTATCTATCTATCTATCTATCTATCTATCTATCTACCTATCTATCTATCTATCTCTCCCTCTCCCTCCCTGTCTCCCTCTCTCTTTCTCCTTTCTGCCTCCTTCCCTCCCTCCCTCTCTCCCTTTCTTCCTCTCTCTGCCTCCCTTCCCCCTCTCTTTCTCTCTGGATGTGTGGCTGAGAGCCCTGCCTCCTGTAGTTACAGAAACAAGAGAGCCGGAGTCCTGGGTTTACTTAGGGCATTCAGGCTACAGGAGTCCTAACATCTGAAGTGATATTTGATGTGTAGCTGTGGTGCTTCATCTCTGATAGTTTTCCTTCTCAGGTCCAGTTCTGCACAGCATACTGGCAATCGCTCATTCATTTCAGTCCTTAAAGAGCCTGGAGAGTAATCTTAGATAATAGTCCTTATCATATTAGACAGACGTGCATCTTTCTTTGGCCCTTTAAGCCCAGGGGACCCCAGACCCTCAGAAACCACACAGAGCTATCACTTTAGTCTCAGCTGATGTCTTCAAGGCCCATGGACTCCCACCTGGTCTGAGCCGACAGGAGAGCAGGGTATTCTGGGTCATGATCCTAGGGATGACTCCTGACTGACCATGTTATTCATTTCCATGTCTTCCTCCCTGTGGGTTTGGGGACTAGCAGCTGAACTTCACTGAGTCAGCCATTTGTGCACATGGAAGCCATCTTGAAGCTCTCCTCTGAGTCAAGCAAGCAGATTTAGCAGCTGTTAAGGTCCAATAGATCCTGACCACAAGCTTTGGTTGGCTCCTGGAGATGTGTACAGGGTCTGGGGGTTCAGGCAAGTATCTAAGGACCAGTTGGTATGGGACCTATTTCCTTCACAACAGGCACAGCTGACTCTGGGTGCCCCATGGAGAGTCCCAGCTGCAGACTTAGCAAACATCTTGGTTATCTGACCTTGAACTGTTTCTCGGCCTCGAATATGAATGTGATGACAGCCAGAACATTCTTCAAGGCTAAATTACCAGTCAAGCCTGGCTGGCCAGTAGCTGGGTGCCTTTGCCTCTACTTGGTGAATCATTTAAGATACTTAAATATTCCCAAATCTCTAACTGATGACTTGCATCTAGCAAATAAATACCCTTAAATGACACTCTTTTTCAAGTTCCATTTAACAGAAATATCTGTTAAGTTCACTGCCAGGTGCAGCTTTACTGCTCAGCCCACGTTTTATATGTATAGATGACCCCCCCTCTGAAATGGGGGGCACACATTCAGACACATCTATTTATGGGTTGTTTTTTAAATGAGCTGAATGGGTAGAATTTACGAAACATGGACACCTCTGGAAAGACGTGGCAGATGTGAGCATTTGAATTAAAAATATCAGCTTCTCGTTTTGTAGCTTTGTGGTGGTATGCTGACTTTCAGATCTTACCAGAGCATGGTGGCTGAATGTGAACACCGTCATGGGGCATACATTTTGGTCTGAGAAACTGGCAGCCTTTCTTTGGCTCCATGGATACAGAGCTCTTTATACCAGGGTCCTACAGAAGGGATGGGAGGAGTGTGCAGAAGACCTTGGCATTTGAATGTCTGCTGCTAATTTTGAGGTGACTGTTTATGGCAACTCAAGATAAGATCTTACTGGTTTAAACCGGCCCTCCACGTACCAGTCACCGTCTAGGGAAAGCCTTGTACTTCAGTACCTTCTGAATCTGCCCTCACACTGCTACCCCATTTTAATCAGTCTTTTGGACAGATAAAGATGGGATCTTGTTAACTGTGGCATCCCCATAAAGCCAAGTTGATGTTGTTAAAAGGACCTCTGGGTGGGGTGGGGCAGAAGATGCTGCCTTTGTGTTCTGTGTTGTCACTGTGATCTGTCTCATCCATTTGTAACTGAGGCTCAGTGGTTAAGAGCACTCACAGATCTTCCAGAGGTCCTGAGTTCAATTCCCAGCAACCACATGGTGGCTCACAACCATCTGCAATTCTAATCCCAGGGAATCCAATGCCCTTTTCTGGCCTCTACTGGCACTATGCACATGTAGTATAGACATACATGTAGGTACTCTCCCAGAACATATTTCAAAGGTCATTTTACTGAAAGTATCCTTAGAGAATGCTTTTAGTATTGATACTCAGTCTGTTGACTCTGGATGCCATGATCACAGCAAAATTGTATCGATGGAGACTTATTGTTGAATCAAACTGCATTCATTTTTAAGCCGAATTCTTAAAAGAGCCTCAGTGGCTGGAGGAAGCGCTCCTTGTGGCACTGTATGCATCTAGAGAGAACAGTCTCAGATGATGGCCCAGTGCTAAGGCCAGAACCTGCCCTTCTGGCCTACTTTCCAGCTCCAATAAGGCTGGGTGGAAGCAGGGTAATGTTCCAAGAGATTTCTCTCAAGGCAGGGAACCTGCCTTCGCCTCCTTCACCTACACAGAAGCTTTTGATGCAAACTAGTGAGGAACAGTGTTCACAGAGAAGCAGTTCCCACTTCAGAGAGATGGAGGAGGCTTTGGTCACAGGAGAGACCCGAAGACTCACTCTCTGCTTTTGTGTCTTTCTTCAGGGTTGGAGAGCAAAGTGGAGGCTTTGGTGAGCTCCTGTTCTCAAGGCTGAACACTGTCTAAGTAGGAACTAGCCAGGGAAGAAAATGGACTTTATCAAAGCTATGGATGGAAGTTACCTTTCAGAAGGATACTTAGTGACTCTGCCAACTAAAAAGAAACACAGTCCCGTCTTTCTTAAGTGAGTGTATAAGAATGCACCATCGAAGCACATGGAGTTGTGGTCTTAGAGGAAAAGAACCCATTAGGAAACCCCATAGATTTCCAATGACTCATAGGACAATGTACCTGGGCACTGGAGTGTCTCCAGAAAACAGGGCCCTTGGAAACAGATGCAGTGGGGTAGAATATGTCCCAACCTTAAACCTGAGAGAATGTGAGAGGGTTACATTCATATCTGCTGACATTGTGACTCACACTCTTTCACATACCAGAGGGGGACAAAAGAGGTGCTCAGATTAACAACCAGGCTCATGGGGGCTGGGGCACAGGCACGCTGACTTGGCGGGAAGGAGATGTGATTGAAATTGCATAAAAGAATTGGAATGCCCAACCCTAATCTTCAAAACAGGTGCCACCACAGCCCCCGCACAGTGTGACTTAGCCATGGCATTGACAACTGTGCACATATTTTGATTCTCTTGATGACGAATAATGATGAATGAATTCAGAGGAATTTGAGAACGCATACAGAGTCATGGTAAGCATTTTATCACCATATGCATTGTTCTGGGACATGAGGAAGCTACAAAGAATTGCAATGACACAGTGTCTGCTCTGAGATTACTTAGATTGAGTTACAATTATCAAGGGAAATATATAAGATAGACACATATAGAGAGAGCTAGAGATAAATCACAGGTAGTAGGCAAATAGATGATATATGATAGGTAGATACGTAGATAATGGCTAGTAGGTGATAGATTGATAGATCAATAGATAGATGATAGGCAGATAGGTGATAAATTAATGATACATAGACTATAGATTATTGATAGATAGATAGCTTACAGGTAGGTAGATAATAGAAAGAAAGAAAGAAAGAAAGATAGATAGATAGAGAGAGAGAGAAATAGATAAATAGAGAGAGAGATAGATGATAGGTAATAGATTAATAGATAGCTTTAAGATAGATAGTTGATAGATAGTAAAAGGCATATAAAGGAGAAAACTAGGTAAATGATAGATAAGGCAGACACTGGAATAAACCTTCCCAATACTGTCTAGAACTTTGGAACATCCATAAGTTCTGCAACACTGAGTGAGGAGACAACATTCACCATCTTCTGCTGTTAAGGAGACACTGAAAAACTTTGCGTCTTAGATAAAACTGTTCTCATGGGCAGTGAAGGATTACAAGTAAAGAACTGGCTCATAATTCCTGAAAAGTAGATGTGGATGGCAGTTCCATGGCCACATAAGGGATCAGCTCCTCACCACCTTAGGGATCAGCTCCTCACCACCTGAGGGATCAGCTCCTCACCACCTGAGGGATCAGCTCCTCACCACCTGAGGGATCAGCTCCTCACCACCTGAGGGATCAGCTCCTCACCACATTGGTGGATTGGCTCTTCACTTTGGGACCCAATTTCCAAGTGAAAGATGCACCTGCTTCCCAGCACTAGGTGTGAAAGACACTTAAGGCTAAGCCATGGCAGACACCCATAAGCGTTAGCTGTTTTCTCTCTTTCCTTCTATTTCTGCCCATTCATTACACATGTACACATAAAGTATGTTACTTCCATGGACTGTCTGTTGGCATCAGTTGTGAGGGGCTAGCATCATGGCTCCTGAGATAGTCTAAAACTCCCTCTTTTCAAAACAAGCAAAAATTCCCAGTAAAATGTCAAATGTCTTTTGGGTCACAGCTTAACGGAAAGCTCGGATCAAAGAAAATAAATAAACACTGTAGGGAGCCGTTTGTGCCACACCCAAACATGGCGCCGGCTTCCGCTGAGAACTCAGCAAACAGAGCTGTTTCCCAGCCAAGAGACTTAATGTTCATGCGCCACATACTTCATAGCCCGCTCTCGGGGCATTCTATTGAGTTACTGGAGGGCGCACCAATCAGGTAGCAACACTAGTCTCCTAGGCATATATAGCAGTGCATTTCTCCCCCACGTGGAGAGGAAGATAGTAGAGGAGAGGAAGACAGTGGAGAGATTGCGGGAGACCCCACGTGGAGGGATGGCAGAGAGATACCACGTGGAGAGAGACCTGATAGGAGAGATTGCGGGAGGTCCCGCGTGGACAGAGACTGGACAGAGAGATCGCACATGGGGGACTGCGTGTGAGAGGTCGCCTAGACAGTAGAACCCGGTAGGGAGTCCCCGGCTCAGAGAGAAGTTTCCTGCTCAAGAAGCCCCCTGCTCAAAGTGCTGTACAATAAAGGTTATCCGCAGAAGAATCTGTTTGTTTGTTGCACGCCTGTTCCTAGCGGCGGGAAGTGTGGGCGAGTGACAAAACACAAGTTAAGCAGGTGCACTGTCTGAATTGGTGGCTGCCAGACTGCCAGGAGCTGATGGCTGTCTCTCTGCTTCAGGGACTAGAGCTTTGGGTTTGATTTAATGGTCAGCTGATGGGGGTAATAATCTCACATCGCATGGGACACTTCAGAAGGCTGCACCATCAGTGAATGAGTGAATCAGAACACCAGAATTCTCTTGTGTGGAGGGTTGGGGGGGCTGATCCTGTATCAATTCTGACTCTGGGAAGAGGAGAAAGAAACATTCTTTGAGAATTCAGAGAATTTGTCACCATCTTTCACACAGGTTTGAGCTCCGGTCCCTAGCATGAATGCGGACTGCAGAGGACCCAGTTAAGAGTCTGACATTCCAAGGCCAGGCTGGCAGAGATCCCAGGGATTTGGCAGAAGTAAATGCAGAACTTCTCAAGGCTAAAGCATCTTCAAAGGGAATGCTTTCAAGAGAAGCTCTCGCTTCAAAGAAAGAGCCTCGGGCTTCAGAGAAAGTTCCAGAATGTTTGAGTGTGGAGAGAAGGCAGAAGGAATCACAGAACAGATAAGTAAACAGGTATTGTGAGTGAGAGTCTGCTGGAACCACACCCAGCAGAAACAACTGGGACACACCAGACAAAAACACAACATGAATACACTTCATAGTTTCCCCCAGAAAAGGTCAACCTGAATACACAAGACAAGTAAAAGGCTATGTGAACCAATAAGTCTGAATTGACAAGAAGCAGCATATTCCCCAAGAACAAATCTGTGACAAAGGTGATTCAGATGAGTCCAAGGCAAGAAATGATAAAATGCAGGTGAATCTAGTAAAACAGACAAAGAAAATAGATGGAGGAAATTCTCTTGAATTGATAAGACTACCTATCCTCAGAGTTGAATGAATGGAAATTGGTGAATGAATGGTAAACAGAATTTCAGGCTGAAATGGCTAAAAACCTAATAGGTAAAGAGCCTACAAAGAGCCACAATTAGGGAAGCATCTGATTTCCCCACAGGGTAGCTGTGGGCGTTCAAAGACAGGACAATCCTATCACTGGATGCAGGGAGTAAATAACCCTTAACTAGCATGGATGCCCAGTGGAAATGCCTCTCAGCAAAGCAAACAAGAGAAGCTTTTCCCAATAGACTGTCACTAATGGACCTTCTCTGTAGCACAGGGAGGAAAGTGGTCCCTGAAGGAAGGTGGGACGCAGATGAAAGATGGATGAGTGGAGGAAGCTCACAGGTGTCACAGAGAGTATGAGGCAAAGCTGCACCCTGGGCTCATTCATTTATCAGGAAATCATCTGCAGAAGGCTCAAATGCTGAAAATGAATCTCATGGGGGAACATATCAAGGGGAAGCTTATAGACATGCGCACAGGACTTCGAGGAGTGTTTGCTGGCTCTCAGAGGGAGCAAACAGAGCTTTGGTGATGATGTTCCACTTCTAGAGCTAGGCACATTACTTAGAGTAGTTGTGTTTCTGTGGCTAGGATAAAAGATCAAAGCCAAGGAAATGTAAAGTAAGTTTTATTTGGGCTTACACTCCTACAGGGGGAAGAGTCCATCCCTATGGTAGTGAGAAAGTATGACAGAGAGAGCATATATCTCAAACAACAAGCATGAACCACAGCACAAAATGAGAGAACTGGAAATTGTTTAGTTCTTTAAGCTTTCAAAGCCTACCCCCAGTGATGTACTTCCTCCAACAAGGTCAAACTTTCAACCCCCCCAGCCCCCGCTCAAACAGTGCCACTGAATGGTGACTAAGTATGTAAAGATTCAAGTCTGTAGGGATATTCTCATTCAAACCAATGTCACATTGATTGATAGTCTTTGTACCTGTATATAAACCATTTACTCACATATACTTTAGTATGTTTGAGGTTTCCCATGACTTAGAAGATTCAAATATCCTCTCAAAATCCACCTCAAAATGTTAACCAACTTTTTGTGTGTTATCTCCCGGAGTAAGTTCCAGAGCTAAACTGAAAGACAAAAGGTAAACAGGCCAAGGGGAAAAAAGATTTTACCCCATCTGACATGTCCTAAAATCAATAACAGATTAAAGACAAGTTAATGTTAGAATTAACTTGTTAATTAAAGACAAGTGATGTTAGAATCTTCCAGACTTTTTTCATAAGACACTTTGGTCATGTTACATGTATATGGTTTGATATGGTTTATCTCCTGAAGTGGGTGCTGAGAAGGTCAAGTCCAGTTTTGTGCTTAGCCTTTCAGGCATTCTCTCGATGGGGAACTGACATTGGTTCCTTCCCCAGCTCTCTGTGGCTCAGGATGGAGTTGTGGGTGGCTTGGAGGGGAAAGGAAGGTTTTCCCATTAAACTGGGAATAAAGCTGGAGAGCTTGTCACCAAAGAAAAAGAAGAGATCCTTGTAGTCTCACTGTCTACGTACTTTCTGCTCTTGGCCCATGCGATGGTTTGTATATGCTCGACCCAGGAAAGGGCACTATTAGAAGGTGTGGCCTTGTTAAAATAGATGCATTCTTGTTAGAGTAGGTGTGTCACTGTGGAGTGGGCTTTAAGACCTTCATCCTAGCTGCCTGGAAGTCAGGATTCTAGCAGCCTTCAGATGAAGATGTATAACTCTTAGCTTTGCCTGCACCATCCCTGCCTGGATGCTGCCATGCTGCTGCCTTGATGATAATGGACTGAACCTCTGAACCTATAAGCCAGCCACAATTAAATGTCGTCCTTAGAAGAGTTGCCTTGATCATGGTGTCTGTTCACAGCAGTAAAACCCTAACTAAGGTATCCCAGTAGTAAATACAGGAATTTTACTGCTGTAATTCCTCGAACTATGGACAGTTGTACAGACGATGGTATCTGGTCGGTGATAGTCCTGTGGATACAAACTAAATGACAGGATGCACCATGGCCAGCTCTGCTCCTGCCCCAGTGCTCATGAGCAACTGTGTACCCATGAAGATGTGCACACGCAGCATGACCACATGGACACAAACAACTCTCCCTGGCTGGATGCAAGGCCCACTTTGCAGAAGGAAACATGCCTGGTGCTGAAAGTGTGGTCAGAACTCACACCCTGGGAGGAAAACTGCTGTGGCTGTGTAACCAGATACTCTCCCAGCTTCGTTTCTGTTGCTGCAATCAAGTGCTCCGACGATAAAGCAACAGGGAGAAAGGATGTATTTTAACTCACAATTCCAGATTCCAGTCCATCGCAACAGGTAAATCAGGGTGAGAGTAATGTAAAACATCTAGCCACATGACATCCATAGTCAAGCAGGAAGATAGATTCACGAAGGCCTACTGTTAAGCTCATGCAAGACAGCCCAAAGCCAAGGAATGGCGCCACCCACGGTGGGCTGAGTCATCCCACCTCCAGCAATACAAACAACATAGCCCTCCTCAAACATGTCTACAGGCCAGCCTGACCTTTACAAACTCTCACAGAGACGCTCTTCCCAAGTGAGAATTCTAGATTATGTTTACAACTTACCACAGCATAGATATAATGTCAAACTGCCTTCTGAATGATCTATACTTATTCCCTTGGTCAGGGACCTCTCTTAACCCTATTTAGAAAAATCTCTTTGCAGTGAACAGAATGGATACAGAGACTCAGGCCAGCACAGATGCTCAGAATAGGTGATGAACAAGGGCTCATCCTCAAACAAATCATTTATACCAGTCCACAAGGTCAGGGGACAGTGGAGAAGAAAGGGCAGAAAGAGCAAAGAGAAGATGACAGGGATAAGGAAATTAATATCCCATCTTCTAGACACTGCACAGCTGATGTGTTAGTGTACCACAGAGGTTGTCACTAATTACACCGTACTGATATAAGACAAAGCCTTGAGAAGTCAGTCATGGGCCAGGGAGGTGCTCATGGTACCTACTGATGATCTACTGGCTACTGGGGTGCCATGGGAGATGGGGAACCATTTTCTTCAGGTGCAGGCCCATTGGTAATATCACCAGGCTCCAATGGACAGTTCCAATTCTATGGTCACACAGACTGACCTGGTCAAATTCAGAAAGACGCAGACAAAATTCAAAGGTAAGAATTTGGAGAATTGCCTAGAAGAGGAGACAGGGTGGGAGTCACAGGGAAGCAAAGGAGATGGGGTGGGGATCTGAGAGCAATCAGAAGGTTAGAAAGCACGTACATTATGATGTTCTCAAAGAACAACTTGTGTAAAAGCTTAAATAAAAGAAATGTACACCTATGCTCACCTAAGGCATTGCTTATATAGAAACTCGCACCATAAATTTATGACCATGAAACTTCAAGAGCATCACATATGGTACCAGGTTAAAAAACCATGAGTTATTACACATTGGAATTCAAATAGTTGGTGAAAGGCTGGATAGCTGGTTAGAAGACTCCGGGAGCTAGAGGATCCGGGGCATGTGTGCTGTATGAACAGTGCCCGCCCTTTGAAGGATAAAAAGTAAAGCAAGTGGTCCCCTAGTCATAGCCATAAAAATCCAGATATTCATATCCGTGACTTTCCTCTTAACCACGTATCACATTTCAATGAAGAGCCTTTTCTATATCCTAAGTGTTAGTCAGAGATTTTCTTAGCACCAGTTTTTCTTAGTGATTTTGGTGAGTGGGAAAGGAAGAAATTGCAGAGTATAAAGGGGTCCAGACCTCCAGAGGACAAATCTTGAGCTTGGGATCATAGATGCTGAAGGGTAGAGAAGACTGAATACAGAAAAGAGCCAAAGCCTGGGTATGAAGGCAAGACAGTGTAGTGAACAAGAGAAGTGGGACCATGTGGAGGGACTTCTGTGGAAGTCTAACTCCAGAGTCCGCAGTTCTTTCTAACATCCTGGGCATCACTTAGATGAGGTGCATGAGAGCAGGGCTATCCCTAATTGTACCCTTGGTAGAATGCCTTTATTCTTTGGTTCTGTGCACTGTGCACACCAAGAAACTCTGGCACCATGACAGGAAGGCTAGATTTGGAAACCAAATATTAAAGAACCATTTTTACATGTGAGTGTTTCCCAGAGGGCAGCACACTTTCCATCCTCAGATGCACTTCTCACTGCTGCAACATGGCCTGTGCCAAGACTTAACACACTTGCCCTACAAGCAGCCAAGACTCAGAGAGTTTGCCCTGTGTCATAGAGCTAAGGAGGAAGTAGAGGAACCAAGGCTACAATTTCAGGGCTCTTCTTTAATACTGGCTTTTTGGTTCCAGCCCTTCTCTCTGTCCCATCAGCTCCTATTAGACTGGATCTCTGCTCTGTTAGTGGGTGTGAATAATTAGCTCCTTTACAATGTTCCCTGAGTGTTCTCTTCTCAGTATGGCTGGTTCTTACTTTCTCTGATGAACATGACAATCTTTTGGATTGTGGGATAAAGAAAACATCTTGAAGATGTCTGAACTCTGAGTAAACACAGGAGAAAGAACTTCACTCTAATCAATCAGACCTTTAATTCTGGTTTCTGTTCTTCATGTAGTCAGTCTATGAATTGAAGAGGCAGTTCACATTCTACAGAGTTTCATTGTCCCACTGTAGGAAAAATGAGGGCTGGGGAGAAACCTCAATGGGAAAAACACTTGTCATGCAAGTTCTAAGGTCCTACGTTCAGATCTCAAGACCCCAAGTAAAGATGAATAAGATAGTGTGTATCTGGAATCACAGCATTCCTATAGCAAGATGGGGATTGTTTTAGTTAGGGTTTTACTGCTGTGAACAGACACCATGACCAAGGCAACTCTTCTAAAGATGACATTTAATTGGGGATGGCATATAGGTTCAGAGGTTCAGTCCATAATCATCAAGGCAGGAAACATGGCCGTATCCAGGTAGGCCTGGTGCAGGAGAAGCTGAGAGTTCTACATCTTCATCTGAAGGCTGCTAGTGGAAGAATGACTTCTGGACAGCTAGGATGAATGTCTTAAAGCTCACCCCTACAGTGACACACCTACTCCAACAAGGCCACACCCACTCCAACAGGGCCACACCTTCTATAGTACCCCTCCCTGGGCCAAGCATATACAAAGCATCAAAGGGGTGAAACCAGGAGGGCAGCACAGCCGATGCCAGGGCACACAAGACATAAGGCCTGTCCCAAACAAGGTACAGGTGAAAAGGGACACCTGAGTTTGTCCTCTGACCTCTACAAATGCATATGCCATGGTCCTGCATGCCTTAACTCACATACGTGCGCATACACACACACACACACACAGAGATTGGGAATTAACAGTCTTTTTATTATTCTTTGAGCATTTCATACTACACATTTTGATCAGATTCGCCCTCTACTTCCCCCTGAACTCTTAGCACACTTTTTTTTAAAGGCACTGTTCAGTGTGATGTGTGCTGCTTATATACTCCTTGGTGTAGGGCTATCCTTTGGAGTAGGGCTAGAGTAGGGCTATCCTTTGAAGTAGGGCTATCCTTTGGTTCTCAACCTGTAGGTTGTGACTCCTTTTGGGGTTGACCTTTTTACAGGGGTAGAATATCAGATATTGTGGACATCAGATTTTACATTTCAATTTGTAACTGTACCAAAATTACCATTATGAAGGAGTAGCAATGAAGTGAAAATAATTTTGTTTGATGTCACCACATTATGAGAAATTATATTAAAGGATCATAGCATTAAGAAAGTTGACAATCACCACTGATGCAGCTGGACCACACTCTTAACATAAACAAACAAACAAACAAAATGACCCTCCCACAAGATTAAGAGTCAGCATTTATAGATTGGGGGTGGTGAGGTTATGAGCCCCCACTGCTAACTGAAATGCTAGAGATGTAGAGGAGATTCCAGTTAATATAAGACTTGAACCAAGGAGCCTAGAAGCCTTTTCTCCTTCCCTGTCAGCCGGGAGGAAACAGGTATTGAAAGCTAAATGTTTCCAAGAATTAACTGTTGAGTTGATTAGGAGAATTCTGACATCCTGGCTCAGGTAGAACTGACTGCTCAAAAAGGAATGTGCACATTTTGAGCCCTGGAAGACATATTCCTAATTTTTGTTCCCCCAGCCAACAGGAGAGAACCCCTGTAAGGAGTGTGTGTGTGTGTGTATGTGTGTGTGTGTGTGTGTGTGTGTGTGTGTGTGTGGCATTGACTGGGTAGCCACAGGAGCCAGTTACTGGTCTAGAACTTGTAAACAATTGCTCTTTCATGGCTGTATCTCTATGTGGTAACTGTTAACTCAAATAATGATGCCTGAGTCCTTTCCTGTGTTGGGGAATTGCTCTCTCAAACCCCCTCCTGTGGTCTATAAAAAGGGAACCATCTTAGAAGGTAACACGGTCTTATTTCCATAAAGACTTAGGTTTGCTCATCTTTGGACCCAGTATTTCCTCTTTTATGGATTATGAGCTCAGAGAGGTCCATTCATGGCACGGATGCATATTTTAGTATTGTTTATGGCAGTGTAGTGGTCTAGTTTTGTAGAGAAATGCTATTTAATTAATCAGGGGAAGAAGTGAAACTGTACAGAGTGTTGTGAAGCATCTCCAGCACGTGGAAAGCGGCAGAATGCAAGGGTTGGGGGCTGGGAGTGGGTATGCCTTAGAGGCAGGGCTCTTACTAGGTTCTATTCCAGGGACTGCAAAACCCACCAACAAACTGACTAATGGACTAACCAACTAACCACAACCACTACCACCACCACCACCACAACAACAACAAAATTACAGGATGGTTCACATATTAGACTTTCAAATGTTTATATTTTTATATATGTATATGTGTATCAATGTATGTAATTGCCCATATGTACTTGCACATGTGTGTGCACACATGCACGCACACAGGCACACACACATACACACACCTTTAAAAGCTCATGTGTGTGTATGTGATAGCTGAGAAAGAAGTCCTTGACATTATGTATGATCATCAGAGCTTGGGAGGGGATGCGAAGAGGTATACCAGTCATATTTAAAATGTTCAGTGTCTTTTATTTTCAAACTTCCAAAAGACAATAAACACTGAAGAGGGGGCAGTAGCCACCATAGATAAGCACAGAGCTCTGCAGGGCACAGAGCCACACATATTCTGTGTGTAGTCTTGGGGGGGGTGTGGCACAGGAAGGTAACCATATCCCAGATGATGAGATAGGAAAGTAGACTTCAGAGTGGGTGCCCGTGAGGAAGATGGCAGGGCACGTGAGGGCAGACTTCAGGGCTGCTGACAGGGGAGTCCACAGACTGAACTACTCCCTTGACGTCCTCCTCATTGGGCGGACAGTGCTCAGATGTCTGCAGAAGCACCTAGAGGACATGACCCAGCGAATGGAATTCGGTCTATTGTGCTCTTTGGTCCACGTGAGGCTGGAAGATGGGAAGGCTGGGCATTCTCACAGCCAGACGAGATCATTCAAAGTTGAGTGTTTTGCCTATTTTGGCTTCTTTAACAGGTCGGATCGGTAGGGGTGGCAGTGGTGACAGTTGGGGGAAATGTCCTGGCCCCACCTGCTTCTCAGAATTTCCTGTTAGGAGGCAAAAATAATCCTTACCCTACTCTGACTATGCTCACTTTTGGGAAACAGTGGCGGTGGTTTTTACAGCTCCAGAAGTTACAGTTCCCAGAGTGAGTTGGTGAACGGTGCTGAGAAGAAGGGTACCACCCAGCAGCCTCTGGCACTACGTTTTTGAGGAACAGGGCTTTGGCCCTTCTGCAAGTGGCCCCAGAGATGGTGTTACAGTCATGCTGAGCTACAGAGGAGTGACAGACAGGGTTAAGCAAGGCTGGCACATATCTAGGAGCTGCTTCAGCCTGGAGCATGGACTCAGGACTCAGCGCCCACTTTCCTCATTTCGACCTTCTAACTTCCAAGAGTGGTATAAAAACTCTGAAGGTTTGGGAAATAATACCGAAAACTCTTGGCATGGAATGCTTCCCTTGCCCGATGACGTGTGGCCATTCCCCTCTATTGGCTGAGACTCAACCCAAAGTGGTACCTTCCAGGAAGTGGTCTACATGAGGGTCTGCATCATTGCTGAAGGCTTGCACCCCAGCCTGTAGTGTCATGGGGGCAGTTAGGTCATGGGGAGTATGTTCTTAGAGGGGATGCTGGGACCCCAGCTCTTTGCTTTACAAATCTCTTTGCTTTCTGAGCAGAACAAGGCAAGCCATTTGTTTGTTCACAGACTTCCATGTTCTTCTTCCTCATCACTTGCTTAAAGCAAGGGATCAAATGAACATAGGCTGGACCTCCAGAAACCATGATCCAAAATACTTTGAGATGAATGTCATGGGTGTTTTATCACCGCAACAGAAATCTGACTGACAGCTTGGCTGAGTCCTTCTGACATCTGAGAGAACCCCAAGGACAGTTGCCACCTCATTGCCATGTCCTGCTGGCAGGGCCTCTCCCTTCCAGGTAAACTGAGACCGAGGGAACACCTTTGCCTAGGCTAAGCCTCCCAGGAGATGCTGTTCACGTTGTCCCATGGTGCTGGCCTGAGCTCTTCCACTTCCTGCCTATGCCCTGTGTAACTGTTCTGGTGGGAGTGAATATGTTCTGAAGGGCCACTTATGTCTTACACAGCAGATACCCAACTGAACCATTGGCAAAATGGCACCCAGGAAATTGTAACCTCAGAATCCCACACTGTGGGCAAAGAAAACACTATTTAAAGCCTGACTCAGACCAGAAAAGTCACTAAACCTGTATAAAGAGATGTCACAGGGTGCTGAGGACTGGTTAAAAACACCTTATAGGAGAGAGTGAAGCCTAGACCATGATGGGTCAGAGATGCATGTGACCATACCGTGACTGGGTCTGCTTAATTATGTATGTATTACATATATTGTTACATATTTATTATTATGTCTGCTTCAGTACATATATTAATTACACACACACACATATATGTATATGTGTGTATGAAACAAAACCCAAGTGAGATTGGAAGTGTTGTGCAATCTAATTATGTGTGTATATATATATATATATATATATATATATATATATATATATATATATATATATATATATATATATATATATATATATATAAAACACACACAAAGGAGGCTTAAATAGAGAAAGAAGAGAAACACAACAAAAAAGATGTGTATCTTTTTGTTTCTTGATTTAAGCCTTTTTTTCTGACTCTGAAACTAGACTTGAGGGGTCACTGGATCTCTTGTTCCCCTTCCTCATGTGACCACATTTAATTACTGTCCTTTTTCTGCTTTACTAGCTTTTGATCATATGTGTCTGAGTTTATCTTGTGAGGATTGCAAGGACCAGGATCTGACATTAACAACTTTAGTAACAGTTGTACGTCTCAAAAGGCAAAACCAAAGATATATGCATATACACACAGATACATATGCATACACATATAGACATACATACACACACACACACACATACACATATATATACACAATGCAGAAGGAACTGGTGTTCAAGGGGCAGCTACTGAAGCCCACACATTCATTGACCTCAGGAAATGAGACTCCAGTGTCATCCCAAATGCCACATTAGCAAGTTGTGGGCAACAGCCAGCAAAGTCTGTGTCAGGAGCGGCAGCATCTGCCAGTATGGGGAAGGTGGAGGGTGAGGAGAGGGGGCACCACAGCACCTGCTCTCTTAATGTGACACAGTCAGAGACCACAGACAGGGAGGAACACAAGGCTGACACCATGGAAAAGCTGTCTGGGCAGAGCCCAACACAGCAGGAATGCTGTGGTCACTAAGTCTACAGAAGGAATGAAAACCAAGGGAGGGAGGAAGTGTTGACCAGCCGAGGAAAAGATAAGATGAAAGAAAAAAAAAAAGACAGAATGGAACATTTAAATCTACTTGTTGAAAGGAAACTACTCTGCTATATAGATGATTCGTTTGTTTATATTATTGTTTACGGCATGCCGTTTTGTGGAATGTAAAGAGATGTTAGGATAGGGGGAATAATTATAACCAAATGTACTTTACCTCCTCTCTATAGAATGATTTATTTTTATTACTCTGTGGGGTCCATACGAGATGAACTATGTAGCTAGTTAATAAAAGCCTTGCTTGACATTTAAGTTGGGTCGATACAGGCCTGCTGTTGGGTCTCTGGTCCACCAGGATGAACTGGGCATTGTGTGTGTCTTCAAAAGTCAGACATAAATAATGGGGAGCCAGGGGCTGGCAGTGGGGTGAAATCCAATTTTCAGAATAGGGGTGCTTTTTCTGTAGAGAATTTATAAACAAAATATCCAATAAATTTCAGCAATTATAAACAGTATCAGTAATAAAATATTCCTGTAAAAAGTAGTCATGGTTTGGCAAAGTACGTTCTATGAGTTAAATCCAGGCAGCTGTCCTGACTGTTTTTATAAATAAAGTTTTATTGGAACAACTCTTATTCATTTATGTATTATCCAAGCCGGCTTTCTTTTATACTATAGTGACTGTGTTGAGTGTTGGTGACAGAGGCCAGATGGCCACAGAGAATAAAATATTTACTATCTGGCCCTTGCAGAGGAAGCTTGTAGACCTCTGTTCTAAGTCATAAACAACTGTTGTCATAGGCAGGAGAATACATCGACTTCAATTAGCAGTTTTTATTACTTGTCCCTTAATAAACAGTGTGTTCCACAGCACAGTTAATTCTGGAAGTCCTGGTTG
The DNA here is from genome assembly GCF_963924665.1 of Micromys minutus. Lineage (NCBI taxonomy): Eukaryota > Metazoa > Chordata > Mammalia > Rodentia > Muridae > Micromys > Micromys minutus. The sequence goes on along the minus strand of NC_137976.1, from coordinate 3,873,438 downwards.
TACAATGGCGTCCAAGAGCCCAGCTGCATGCACGGGTCTGGAATAAACTTGTCAGTACTTGGGCTCCATTCTGGTCCTCAAGTCATATGATATGCCTGGCAGTGCCATCAAAGGGAACAACCATGCTCCCTGCTTATGAAGTGAAGGAAGCAAGACTTGAGTCCATTGACTTTTTGTTATCTGCATCTAGATATTTTTGGGAACTATATTTGTGTGAGACATTTAATGGAGCAGGTAGAAACAGAGGCCTGTGGCCACTTTTCTTGGTTATGTACAAATTTAGTTCTGGAACATTTTTCATGAGTTAAATGGCATTCTTAGGTTCTCATTTATTTATCTATAAGTAATAGCTTTATATTATTGTTGTATAAGAGAAAGGCAGTGTGTCACACTTCCTAAGGTATGGGACCATTCCGTGTTATCTCCTGAAGAAAGGACTGTTGTGAATTCAATCCTGGGACATATGTTCTTCAGAGTTCAGTACTACAAGAGCGAAAGGGCTGCTATGGGTTGGTTTTTAAGGTTTTGTCAGTACCAGCATTCAAATCCCTAGAGTCTCCTATGGCCCTACCTATTTTCCCAAGGTCCTGCCCCAGCTGGAGAGTCAAATTTGAAGGCATGTCCGTGACATGGCTCAGTCGTCAGGTCTGAATGTGGCTTGTGGCTACTGTGGTCTTCAAAGGAAGAGTAGAGTCACATAAGAACCTTATAACAATATAAATTCTTAGGTCTTGTCCTTGGGGGAAGCTCACTAGAATGTCATGAAGAAATTCACTCACTTTTTATGGCCTATAGGATGTGAAGCAGGACCCTCAAGTATAGAAGAATTTTCAAACCCTCTTTTCTTGTTTTGGTTTCATGAGCTTTCTCGGCCCATTTATCATTTGTATAAAGGAAGGCTACTGATTTATTGGAGTTAATTTTATATCCAGCCACTTTGCTGAAGTTTTTTATCAGCTGGAGAAGTTCTCTGGTAAAATCTTTGGGGTTGCTTATGTATACCATCCTACCATCTGTAAATATTGGTATCTTTACTTCTTTGCCAACTTCTATCCCTTAGTCTCCTTTTGTTGTCTTATGGCTCTAGCTAGAACTTCTCGTACCATATTGAATAGATATGGAGAGTGGGTCTCCTTGTCTTGACCCTGATTTTAGAGGGATTACTTCAAGTATCTCTCCATTTAATTTAATATTGGCTGTTGGTTTGCTTTGTATTACCTTTATTATGTTTAGCTATGGGTCTTGAATTTCTGATCTCTCCAATACTTTTAATATGAAGGGGCACAATATTTTGTCAAATGATTTTTCAGCATCTAATGAAATGATTATGTGATTTTTCTTTCTTTGAGTGTATTTATATACTGGATTATATTTATAGTTTTTTTGTATATTGAACCAACCTTGCATCTCTGGGATGAAGCCTACTCAATTGTGGTGAAAAGTGGTTTTGCTGTGTTCTTGGATTTGGTTTGTGAGAATTTTATTGAGTATTTTTGCATGGATATTCACAAGCAAAATTGTTCTGAAGTCAATGAGCATTTCTGTGGGAGGCTCTCTCTCTCTCTCTCTCTGCCTGTCTCTATTCTCCTCTCTCATTCTCTCTCCTCTCACACCCTCCCTCTCTCCTTTGTCCCTCCTCTTCTTTCTTGCTTCTCTCCCTTCCATCTTTCCTTTAATCCACCCAGAGAGCTCATTCCTCATGCTAGGCACTGTGCTACGTCTGGAAAACCCAGCTTCCGCCCTAAAGAAGCTTACGCCAGGGTATGCATGTTTCAGGAATGCTAGGATGTTCGAGAAGCTACTCCACTGCCTTCCTGTAGCAGCCTCAGCCCTAACGATTCCTGGAAGCTTTAACTGTTGAGTAGATTAGGAGAAAAAGAAGAACAGCTTCTCCAGCTACCCATGCTGGCCCATCATGACTGCTCATGGCTTCTTAGCCACAGGGTCACTTGCTTGTGCTCACTCATCTTTTGTGACTCACACTGGAGTCACCACTGACCCTGACCCATATGGAGGACGGTCATTTATTTACCCTTTGAAACTTGATCAGGTGGCCCATTAATTTTGCGACATTAATTCTAAGAGGAAATTAGATTCCAACCAGAGTCATTTGTCTTTTGAAAATAGAGCCACCAGAAGAGAACATCGATAATCACAATGTAATTTTCTTAGTTAGGAAGTGGCCAGGGCTTGGTGTCAAGGCTTCTGTATATCTAAGGGATTCATGGCATTTTCTTAAATGAAAGAATTTGTTTTGAGTCTTGGGGTGGGGAAAAAACCACATCAAAGGACTGTTTCTCCCTAAGATATAGCTGAGAGCTTTGTGTACAAATGAAAAAGTCACTTACACATAGTTGTGGATTATACTTCTCCAGGACACTTCCTATCTCCATGAGTCCACTAGAGCCTGAGAGACAGCTCGGCTGGTGAAATATTTACACAATACCTGAGTTTCATTCTCAGAACCCACATGTAAAAAGACAATTCATGGTAGCACATCCTTGTAACTCCAGCATCAAGTGAGATAGGCAGATCCTTAAGACTCCCTGATTAGTCACCTTTACATAATAAGATAGAGTGCCCAGGTCTCAGTGAAAGATGCTCTGTCAAAAAGCAAGGTGTATGACCATCACCTAAGGAATAATATCTGAGGGTGACCTTTGGCCTATACATACATTTGTACCTTCACACACACACACACACACACACACACATATACATACACACACACACACACTTGAGGTAGGGGAAGAGAGAGAGAAAATCAGAGTGTAATTGATAAAAGTATTCACATAAGTACTGCTGGCCACAGAACCCAGGGGCTATCTATCACTGAGTGATTCATTTCTTACAGGAATCTTCCTTTTCAAGCTTGTTAATCCTCTCAAATCTGCTATGTCTTCAAAATGATGATTGTTTTCTTCAAGGAAACATCTTCTTTAATAATCTAATCTGTGAGTGCTGCCTCCCTGATCAAGTTACAGACTTCTAATCTCATTCTCTACCCTCTGTGTCTTCTGTTGAAAATAAAGTGTTATTTACCCAACAATCATTTGGCATAATTCATCTCTCTTGTTTTTCAGTTATATGTTTCCAAGATTAAAAAAAATATTAATTCATGATATTACTACAGTGTTGAAGAAAAGCTAGAGCTGAAGGCCTCTGAAAATATCTGGCTTTCATTTCTCTTTTATGAACAAAACAAACAAAGAAACAGAAAATGATGTAACTTGGACATCTTCTTGGCACCTGAATGTAAAATAAACATGGTCTTCTTATACTGAGACACTTCTGTAGGTATAGTCTCTGGTTTTCATGAGAATGGAAGTCCTCTACCAATAGCCACAATGCACCTCATAAGTATGTACAGTTATCACAGTGAAACAAGGTGAAAAGAAGGTATAAGTAAATGGAATTACAGTGCCCTGATTGGATACTACACATTATGTACATGTACTAAAATACTATTCTATATACCATCAATATGTACATTAAAGATTAAAATGAAATAAATTAAATTTTATGTGTAGGAAAATAAAAAGCTGGGTAGTTATCCTAAAAATAAAATTTCTTGTAATGACATATTTTATTTAATTGGGCTTATCTGAAATATTGCCACTCTAACATGTAATCAATAATTAAATTGATGAAATATTATATGCACCTTTGTATACACTAAGTTCTTAAAACTTATTGTTTTTACTACAGCACATCCTAAGCAGAGAATAAATCTCTACAAAAAATATGCAAATGTATATAATGTTCAAGTCATGATAAGAGAGACTGGAACTTCTGTGGTCTAACTGCATTACTTATTTTTCTGTTGCTGTCATGAAATTCCATGAGCAGAAGTAACATGAGGAAGGAAGGATTTATTATGGCTTATGGTGCTGGTGGGATGAAATCCATCTTGGCAGGGCAAGTGTGGCATGGCTGAAGGAAGCTGGTTGATCACATTTTCATAAACATGCAGAAAGGAAGAAGCAGAAAGAGAGAGAGAGAGAGAGAGAGAGAAGCCCCCAAAGCCTGTCACTAGTGATGTGCTCCCTCCTGCAGGGCTCCATTTTTCAAATGTTCCATAACCATCCAAAACACTGGCACCATCTGGAAACCAAGTGTTTAAACATCTGAGCCTGTGTGTGTTGTGTTTTGTGTGTGTGTGTGTGTGTGTGTGTGTGTGTGTGTGCGTGTGTACTTCTCACTGGAGTAACCACAAGGCTTCTATGCAATGAATCATATTTAGATCTAGTTTTGTAATTAGCACCATTGGGGTAGAGGCTGTGCCTCAAATAATCAACTAAGAAACAAAAGGACATTCGTGTTCAAAGTGACTTCTTTCTTAGGAACCTTTGCTAGAAATGTTTTCTGACTGCTTGACTCTATCTCTTAAATCATGGGCCAACGTTTTTTATTCTTTGATTTGGGCATGTCAAATACTGTTATTGTTCATTATCAGAGAATTAGCAGGTATACCAGATGTCCATCATTTCAGATTCAGAGTCCACTAGCTTCATTGTATGATTTGAATGTTATAAGGAACTGTGAGTCTTCCAGCATAGACAGGGGCTTCTGAAAAGCTTACCAAGCAGAATTCTAAGGAAATATATACATTTATATTTTCTCAGTCATCCCATCTTGACTTCCCAGTGCTGGGACTATTGAAAGTACAAGGATGTCTGGCCATTTCTAACATTTTTACATACAATGATGGGAGCAACCACACAGTTACCCTTTCGAGAGAAGATTCTAGAAGAGAAAGCCTCTTTATCTTGCCTATGAATATGTCAGAATTTCCTCTAGCACGTTCTTACCAGCATTAATGATGATTGATGGGCAGAAAGAAAGCAAGTCAAATCTGTCAGTTGTTCATTAAGAACAGATCTCAGACATCTCCGTGTGTTTTGCATTTTCTCCTTTGGTAAAAATATCATCTACCGAGTATTAATGTTAGTCATACTGACGTTTTACAAAAGACTTTCTACATAGGAAAGTTTCCTTTATAGTTAGTCAAAACACTTAAATACAGCAAGTACTACGTGCTGGCAAATTACTATCCCATGAGTCTTTGGGGGTGTGTGTGAGAGAATGCTTAATTGGCAGTACTGGCAGAAATATCTAGATGGATGCCATTTAACTTCTGTGGTAACTCCAAACTAATTTTTTGCTATAGGAGAAAATGTGGCAGTTATTTTTAATTTGAAACATTAGAAATGTCAACTGTCAAAGGGCCTAACCACATCTTCTCGAAATCGGTGACACAAGGCTGCGGTAAACACAAAGCAAGTGCTCTAAATATGAGCCTTAAAACTGTGGTTTTGGCAACACTGTCACGGCACAGTTGTTAGTGTCCCCACTTTAGCAGCAGAAAAAAAGTCTTCTCAGGGTAGGGAAAGGAATGTGCAAACTGTCATGGCAGGTTAGGAGAGTCTGACTTGCGCCCAGATACAAGCATCACACAGGCTTTCTGGGGTTATTTGAACAAGCATGTGCTGGTTTGATTAACAGGAAATGACTGTCCTGCTGAGAAAAATTATCTTGGAAATGTAACACACGAGCAGATTTTTCAAATGATAAAAACCATGTCTGGAAAACTCAGACCTTGAGTTGCGACAGCTTCCCTGCCTACACGTGGCTGCTGTGGGTACTGTGTATGCTGTGGATGCTGTTGGTACTGAGGATGCTGTGGATGCTGTGGGTGCTGTGGGTGATGATGCTGTTGGTACTGAGGATGCTGTGGATGCTGTGAGTGCTGTGGGTGATGATGCTGTTGGTACTGAGGATGCTGTGGATGCTGTGGGTGCTGTGGGTGATGATGCTGTTGGTACTGAGGATGCTGTGGATGCTGTGGGTGTTGTGGGTGATGATGCTGTTGGTACTGAGGATGCTGTGGATGCTGTGAGTGCTGTGGGTGATGATGCTGTTGGTACTGAGGATGCTGTGGATGCTGTGGGTGCTGTGGGTGATGATGCTGTTGGTACTGAGGATGCTGTGGATGCTGTGGATGCTGTGGATGCTGTGGGTGCTGTGGGTGATGATGCTGTTGGTACTGAGGATGCTGTGGATGCTGTGAGTGCTGTGAGTGCTGTGGGTGATGATGCTGTTGGTACTGAGGATGCTGTGGATGCTGTGGATGCTGTGAGTGCTGTGGGTGATGATGCTGTTGGTACTGAGGATGCTGTGGATGCTGTGGGTGCTGTGGGTGATGATGCTGTTGGTACTAAGGATGCTGTGGATGCTGTGGGTGTTGAGCATGCTGTGAGTGAATGGATGTTGTGGATGCTGTGAGTGCTGTGGGTGCTGTAAGTACTGTGGGTGCTGACTGTGGATGCTTCGGGTGTTGTGGATGCTGTGGATGCTTTGGATGCTGGCTGTGGGTGCTGTGGGTGCTGTGGGTGCTCTCAATGCTGACTGTACATAGGTTGAGGTGAGCATTCTGTGCCCCGCCTTGATTATGCTATCGTACTGTGCTCTTTCTTCTGCTTCCATTAGCCACAAAGACACAACATTGCCCCACAACCGAAGGCATCAGATGAAGAGCAGGCAGAGAGAATGGCAAACAAGACAGGATGTGTTCCCCTCTAGAACAATCCCACTCAGAATAATGAAACCCTCTCCCATCGAGGTGGCTGTTCCTGAAAGCAGAGCAACAGGAACTCAACATTGTGCTGCTGGGTATTTAGTTTCTAACATCATGTGGGGGTGCACACTTACACCTATAGCACTGTATACTATCTCATGTGAGTCAAGGGTTAATACATAGTTAGGAGGGAACTTCCTTAGCACATCAGTTTATAATATACAAAGTACATAAACTAAACTTCTCAGGTTTTGTGGGATTTTTTTCCCTAATCAGATAAATGACACTGGTAGTGAGATGGGCCTTGAGACAGACTGAGTCAGATCCTGGTACCAAGGAGACAAGTGTCTGCCATATTAAAAAAAAATGGCCACCTACATTTAGACAGTGGGGAAGGAAGGAGGAATGAAGACGGCATTAGTGAGAGCCTATGGCCTTTCTGCTCCTAGGGCGTGGCCAGGACAAGGTTCCAAACTGTGTTTAGAGATTCTGAAAGATCATTTTGTTCTGGCCAGACTAAGTTTACATACTTAGATTAATTTCTTGTCTAGCATTCATCTATCTCTGCCGGGAATAATGGGAAGACGGGGGGCAAGTCAGCATCAATCTCCTTCTACCTGCTGACTGCGGACACAGAGCTGGCCAGAGACTGCCATGTCGCACTGTATCCCACAGACTGTGAGAGAAAATAAATCCTTCCTCCGCTGAATTTCATTAGAGGGGTTTTGTCTGTTTTGGTTTGGTTTGGTTTGAACTCCAAGGAGAAAACTAACTAATGTACTTCCTCCCTGGCTTCCACCAACAACCAAACATTTCTTCATTTTTTCAACTATCTATATCCACAGTATTTTATAGACAAGGCCATGAACAGTTGTGTTTAATGGCTACAGAAGACAGGCCATGAGCATCATCACACCCTAATGTCACTGCGTCTCTTTGAGCTCTAGTCTGGCCAGAGGCTGGAAAAGCCACTTCTCCTGTGCACAGAGGGGAGGTTATATGTTGTCACTCCTGACTCCTTTCTTCCCCACTTTAGGATTTGGGTGGCACTTTTTGTATTTTTAATATGAAAACCACTGTGTCACTATTAGAATCTGACTCAGTGTGTCCCACCAGTGGTGGCATTCATTGTTTCAAATAGAAAACAAAGCAAAAAAAAAAAAATTCATTTCATGTACTTTTTAGAACACGAAGCCATGTGCTAATAAAGTTCCCTCCAAACTATGCATCAACCCAGTGACTCACATAGATGAGCAATTCTTGGCTTGAAGAAGGGATAGCTCACTATTGCCCAGGTCCCTTCCTCTGCGTACAGCTCTTCAGTGGGCCAGCCTGTGCTACTGTAATAAAGTGAAAAGCATTCTGCAGGAGCAGAGAAAGAAAGAAAGCATCAGGCAGAGCCGCTTCGTTTACCCACTCTACAGCAAGCTGACAGCCATGCTGGCCTGAAGCTGTGCTCTCACTTCTCAGAAAGCAGTATTTACCTAATTAAGAGCTTCTCCGTGGTCCCCAGTTACTTAATTGTGTCATTAGCAGGACTTCTGACATAAAGAGCAATTCGTGTCTTGAGTGCCTGCCTGGTCTGGGGTAGGGAAGCCCAGTGGGGCTGCTCCCTGAGGGGCTTACAGTGGCCTGTTGCTTTATGTACTGCACAAAATAGAATAATTGGTCCCCAGAGGGGCTGTCTCCTCAGCTGCCAGTAGGAAGGTTTTTTTTTTTTCCTTGTGAATAAGAGCCAAGCCTGTGCTGCTCCTCCACAGAATATTAATTGTATCTGTGGTGCTCAGAAGCCTGGGGCAATCTGTGGGTCCCAGGATATGTTACAGCCACGCACTTCTGACAGCAAGAGAACATCCATGTTGATCATGAGAATAAAGCATTCAGGCTTCCTGGTCCTCAGACTACAAAACATTGTTTTGATCATTACAACCTCTCTTGGGTGGGAACAGAGGGACTTATTCAGACCTGGGGGTCACAAAGGTCTTTGTGTTTTTGTAACATCATAAGACATACAGTCTGACTACCCAGAATAGCCCAACTAGCTACTGGTATCAAGAGAGAAACCCCAGTTGGATATATAAAGTGAAGAGTGACCAAGGGAGATGCTCAGTGCCAATATCTGGCCTCCATTTGTATGTGCACACAAATGCACACATGCACATACCATACACATGCACATACACCCACATGCATGCACATATGCATATAAAGTCACACAGTTTTCTTCACTTGGCATATTCTGCCATCAGCATCCAGTTGCCAGTGATTTCACCATCCCACAAGAGCCTTGATTCCTGCCCTTCCACGCTCTGCCATACACTGGCAGCCGGGAGTCTTATTTCTGATGTGATGGGTTTGTCTGTTTCGGACATTTCTAGAAAGGCTTTCGCTTTAGGGGTTTTTATGTGTGTAACAGGTGTTAGAATTGGTGTGGAGTAAAGAGGTAACATGGTCCTGCTGGTGTAAGGCGCTCTCTGGGGTATCTTATCTGGACCGTAGGTTGAACACTATGTATAGAGTAGAGACAGTGTGGATAAATTTCTATTTCCCTCATCCTTCTACACGACAAACAATAAGGTCTGCCACAGAAACTTAGGCTTCACTTTGTTGGTAGGCAGCCTGTTTGGTTTTGGATTTCAGACTAAAGAAGAGGGAAAACTTAAATTATAAACATCTTCATCTGTAGTTTTTTTTTTTTTTTAATTTTGGGGCTTTTTAATTCAAGGTTGTCTTAATGTCTTTATAAATTAAAACAAAAATAAATCCATTCTGTTTCTCGCAAGTACTGGGAAAGAATTAAAAACTGGAGAAAAGCTTGATGGAATTCTACTTCCATGGGGAAGGTCTAGATTTTCTAAATCTTTGAACAAAAGATCCAAGTTTACTTAGCCAAGAAAGCTAGTTAAAAATTAGCTACCATGGGGCTGGGGAGATGGTTCAGTGCTTAGGAGTTTCTACTGCTCTCTGAAGGACATTAGGTAGCTTCCTTCTCTCTCTCTCTCTCTCTCTCTCTCTCTCTCTCTCTCTCTCTCTCTCTCTCTCTCCCTCTCTCTCCCTCCCTCCCTCTCTCTCTCTCTCCCTCTCCCTCCCTCCCTCCCTCTCTCTCTTTCTCCCTTCTTCCCCAAATAAATAAACCTTTTCAAATTAACCATTGCGTATGTATAGGTATTAAATATTCGGAACAGACATCCATTCAAAACAGCCACCAAACAGCCTTTAGATACATTGTTTCTCATCCATTTCTACCAATTGATTTATAATCATTAGCCCAGTTTGGGCAGGAGTTTGTTTTACAATGGAAGTTTGGAGGTTCAACTCTAGAACACTTACTGTCTTTATCCAAACCCTTGCCAACACTTTGCTTTAAGAAGAGTGACTTGGTACATCTTTCACCGAGTGGTGAGTGGAGAGGAAGAGTTTTGCTTTTGTTTGAAGCTGTTTCTCTTCAATACGACACTCCAGGTTGGGCAACAGCTTGGTCTTGGTTCTCCCAGACAGCAAGAACTTTCATGCTTTTTAATTTTTGGCAAAGATCCCTAACAACAGGAGTGGGAGACTAGACAGACAGGAATGAAGGAGAGGATCCTATCCTGTAGGTACATCACTAAACTACACCTCGAGGCACCAGACCCCCCACTTTATATTTACAATGGAAAGGTGAAGGTATGCAAAGTACCACATTCTGCTTGGGGCACACGGCAGGTGCATGTCTGCTGGAACATAGCTCATGGTGCTCTGGTTCATACAGACAGCAGAGAGCAAAGATGGGCAGAGGGATCTTGGCAGGAAAGAGGCCCCAGGCAAGCAGAGCTCCCCTAAGTAAGTCAGAATTGATGCTGGGACGCTATCCTGTGAAACCAGTGAGACCAAACCAGCATCCATCTAGTGGATGGAATAGGTATGATCCAGTAGAACCACAGGCGCATAAGGCTCAGGATCTCACTGAGGATGCTCACACTTAAACCCATATGCTCCACAGATATCAGGGAGGCTTTGCAGAATTCATTCCAGAATTCAAATGTCATGCGTTCCAACAAAACACTGGATCTGTTTGTGAAGAATTACATCAACCAGTTCTCCTAGGCTTATTAAACCAATACCTGATACATTAGTCACTTTCACAGCTGTGATCAGACAACTGGAAAGAAAGCTCCTGGCTTCAATCAGTCCATCATAGTGGGAAAGGCACCAGGCAACAACAAGAGGAAATACAGAAAGAAGGTAGAAGAAGGCATGGTCCCTAAGGATGTGCCCCCATTGGTTTCCAAATGGGTCCCATCTGTGACTTTCCTGACCTTCCAATGAGGCCAGTATGTTCTGAATGCATCAAGGGACTAATGCTTTCATTAGATCAGAGACTTACTGATCTAACTGCCCCTTAAACATCATCGAAGACACACCCTTCAGAACTCCCTAGAGATCTTAGTCTAGTCAAGCTGGCATGAAAGAACATTAGGTGGGCTGAGGCTCATTAACAGAAAGAACATTTTGATGTTCTGCCAACTTGAAGGATGCTTTTGTGAAGGAAAAATTGGCCAAGAGAGGGGAATTCTTAAGGCATATGTCTGCTTTTCAAAATTGATCCTGGGCAGGTGAGACGGTTCAAGGGGTCCAGGCTGTTAAGGCTGACAGACTGAGCTTGACCTCCTTGACCAACATGGTTGAAGGAAAGAGAAGACTTCAACAAGTTGTCTATTGTAGCATGGGATGTGTTCTCACATCTCTATGTATGCAAGCATAATCAATCACCAATCAATCAATCAATCAATACAGTAAAGAAATATACCTAACAATAGAGCACAATGAACTATACAGAGATGCTTCTTAGAACCTTCAAGGGCACTGGGAAATTGAAGATAAATTTCTACTAGTTATGGAATAGTTACATTTTGTATAACTACATATCACGGTACACAGAGAGGCATTAGCAAACTGTGGCATTCATGTGTGCTTGCTAACACAGACAGGCAACTTCGACACTTCGGTTAACAACGTGGAGTGATCCTCTATATGAGCCTATTTATATAAACTTAGACATGAAGGAAGCAGAGTCCAGACAGATGCCTGACTCCTCAGCACCGCTGCATCGCGGGGTGCGCTTCACCCGGACCATTTACCAAATGTGTGGGCAGGGATTTTATTCTGGGCTGTTGCTTTTGCAATTGGCAAAAGAAGTAAAGTTACTTTGATTTTGAGGAAAATAAGATTCTAGATCCCAATTTGGAGCAAATAAAATACAATAATAAAATAAGTAAGGATCAGATCCTACCTTCCCAAATTTAGCCTAGGCACAGGACTTGGTACAGCCAGAGACCCCAGATGCACTGTCAGGCCACTGACACACAGGGTTAGACTGTCTTAATCTTGTTGATTTTCTTTCCTTGTTTTTCCTCCTTTCTTTCTTCTTGTTTCTTTTTTGTTTGTTTGTTTTTTGTTTTTGTTTTTGAGAGCCAGGTACAAAAATCCAAGGGCACTTTCCCTTCCTTTCTTCTTCATCCTGTTTTTAGGCTCACTGTGTTTCTCAGGGTGTGAGTCACCTACAGACTGGCATTTGGGACACACAACAAGATCAATATCAGGAGAACATTCCCCTGCGACTCCTAAACACACTCTTGCTTCACTGTCCCTCCCGGTGTTTGCTGGGTTCATCTGAGGTTCAGGCCTTGTGTTAACATACTTCAGGAAGACAATTCGTCAATGGGTGCATTGGGTCAAGGCGTTTTTACACATGTCCGATAGCGAATAGGTAAACAATTGATCATTTGCCAATAAAGTATATTTTGCCAGTATCTTAATTAGTTGCTAGATTAATTAGACCGGCATGCTAAATAATTAATTAGCTATTCAGCATTTACTGGTGGCTGTCCTCCAGTGGCTTAGCTGCCCACACCTTCTGATTCATTACAGGCTAAGTGGTACTCATCAAATAATGGCATTGTATTCTAATTCTCGGCTAATTGGTGATTTTTACATAGTAGTTATGGGTGTCTTGGTTGATGAAATAGCCTGTTTTCTCTCCCCTCTGCCACAAGAATAGCCCACTGAGAGTCACTTATAGCTGGTTGTACGAACACTTTGTAGACCAGTACCTTTCTCCCATACCTAATCCTGTAAGATTCTTTACTGTATTTTGACTTGACTGTGTCTTAGTTAGGGTTACTCTTGCTGTGATGAAACACCATGACCAAAAGCAACTTGGGGAAAAAAGGGTTCATTTCACTCACAGATCCATGTAACAGTTCATCATCAAAGCAGCAAGGGCAGGAACTCACACAGGGCAGGAACCTGGAGGCAGGAGCTGATGCAGAGGCCATGGAGGGTTCTGGTTTGCTTACTGGTTTGCTTCCCATGACTTGCTCAACCTACTTTCTTACAGAATCAGGACCACCAGCCCAGAGATGACTCCACCCACCATGGGCTGGGCCCTCCTCCATAAATCACTAAATGCCCTACAGGTTTGCCTACAGCCGGATCTTATGAAGGCATTTTCTTAATTGGCAGTCCCTCCTCTCAGATGACTTTAGCTTGCATCAAGCTGATATTAAACTATCCAGCACAGGTTAGTCTGTTAGTGTTCCACACTTTGGACTCTCCCATCTGGTATGCATAGGATGGCCATGACTCTGGGACGTCTTACTTGCTTTCAGAATATGATTGACTGTCCAAGAGAGGTAACAGACTTGCAGGTGTCAGGAATTCTAAAAGGAAAATGGCTTGAAGGAGGCCTTGGGGTGGGGAAGGATGTCCCAGCAGGAGGTGAGGATGATGAGGTCCACCTCTTGGCTCAAACTTGGCAGAGAGCATCTCCCCACAGCCAGCATCCCGAAGGAAATCTTAGGCAGAAAGTGAGCTGTGTCTTCCTGGCCCCACAGCATTCTGCAGAGCACAGTACACAAACTCTGTTTTACTTTCATTGCTTCGTGAACACAACACAAAAATCTGATGAAGATTTTTGTAAATCTTACTGAGTTTTTTAAAATCTAGAAGCACTTTTCCAAGCTATATATATTTTTTTCATCTTAAGTTATTCCATTTCTTCTGAATTTTAGGGTTTCACGGGCCTGATCTTCAGCAATTCTGACTTAGTGAATCTGGGCTGGGCCGGATTTCCTTACAAATTAAAAGACAGTCTAGGCAGCTCTTGCGGCTTCTGAGTGTCACAACAGCAAACCGGACCACTCGGCATGGGAGAGCTCTTGCTGGCTTATGTAATTTTCTGGCACAGAACAAGCCTCTCCGCCAGTCATTTGTAATTCCAATATCTAGCAAGGGCATAAATATGTATCAGTTACAGCTTGGTCCTGGGACCAGAGGCAGTGCCCTGAGCTGGGAAAAACAAAAATCAAAATCAAAGGCAGACTTTATTGACAGAAGCTAAATGAATGTGTGTAGTCCCTCTTAAAACAAATTCTGCTTTCTTTCCCTTTCTAAATTATACCGGGTATGGAAGAGATGATGCCGAGCACGTTGGAACACAATATTGCTCAACCTCAGCCTTTCAGTGCAATGGCTTAGAATTCTACACAGCATTAGAAGCATTTATTTCAAACCTCAGTGTTCCCAGGTCTCAGGTCTTGGGTATTGGGTAGATCGAAGCATGTGAAACATGTAAGGTATATAACATGCTAAGAAAACCCAAATGGCCTGTGCTAGACCACAGTGGAGTTTTAGTATCAAAATTCATGATGCTGTTTAATGAACTCTAATTCCTGCCTGTTGCTGTTTGCTTTAATGTGGACACACATTCCAAAGTCTCTGCTCCAAGTGTTTCTCCCAGTCTCACAGATAGAGCATTATGGGTGAGGACACGAAGCTGAAAAGGTATTAGGGCTTTTTACTCTCTGGGAAATCTCTTGCCATTACTTTCATCTAACAGGGAGTCAGACTTTTATGTTTTTGTGTTTTCTACTTCAGGCTCAGGCCACGGTTCTAAGACACCACTACAGCTATTAGCCTCCCTTCTCTCCAGTCTAGCTTCAGTCCACCACTGAAGAAGCTTCCTTGTCACTCTATGATGTGACTCCCATGTTTATCACTGAAGGAGGCAGATATGGTGGTGAATCCGGGCTGTCAATTTGACTGGATATCCAGTGTCTTGGAGACACACTTCTGGGCTCATGTGGAAAGGTGTTTTCAGAGACAGTATAAAGAACCCCCCCCCCACACACACACACCCCTGAAAACGGGTGGTACCATCCATCTCTCAGGCTGAGGTCCCAGACTGAATGAAAAGAGCAGAAATGGGAAGCCAGCTTAGGTAGCAGCACCCACTTCCCTCTTCTTCCTGAAGAGGTGCCCAGCTGACCGGCATCCTCTCTGGATGAAGTAGATGTAGCCACTGAAACCAGGGAACAAAAATAAGCCTTTCTGGAAGTTGTGTTTGTTGGGTCTTTGTCATGGGCTCGAAAAAACGTAGCAACCAAGCAGGAAAACGTAACAGTAACTTCTGACCCTTCTCAGGGGTATTTCTTACAAGCAGGCTTCGGAAGCTAAAGGAATGTTACAATGTTACTGATGGGTTTTATTTTTATTTATTTAATTTTTTAAGACCAGCACTTAGGGCTTTGCCAGTCTCAGCTGTTCGTCCTCAGGTGGCCCGGCAGCCTCCTTACATCCCAGTTGCCTCATCTGTAAGATGAACTAATATTTGTGTTTGAGTCAGGTGTTTACAGTACTGTCTGGTATGTGATCGCTGCCTCTGTGTGCCTGATTATAGTAATATTATTTATTTACTTTTGTCAATATTGTTTGTTTCTTTTTCTCAATGTTTTGTGCAGGGGGTGGCGAGGTTTTTGATTTGTGACAGAAATAAACTCAGTACCTTTTCTGTTGCATTTTTGTCTAAGACCTGTCTCTTGATGTCCCGCTAACGATGATGGCAAGAGACTATAGTGAGTCCCTATGCTTTGGGCACTGTAGAATACCCTAACAGCCAGGATTTGCTGGGCTGGGCTGGATAGATGGCCCAGTGGTTAAGAGGGGCTAAGAAATCACTTCTGGATTTTTTTCGCATTTAATTCAATTTAGACTGAAAATATTTCAAACACTTTAAACTCTACCATAAACAAAAGTTTATCTCTTGGAGGAAGTAGAAGAATGCCTCCAAAGATTACATGGTCCTAATCCTCAAAATGAATATATGAATATATGAGTGTGTCAACTTGCACAGCAGAAGGGTGTTTGTGTATAGGATGACATTGGGGACAAAGAGGGTTAGGAGTGGGTATCGCTCTCTAGAGGTCCTGAGCTCAGATCCCAGTACCCATGTGACAGATCCCACAACTGCCTGTAACTCCAGCTCCAAGGCAACTAGCTCCTCTCTTTTGGCCTTTGTGACACTGTTCTCACATGTAAGCACACATACACATACTAACATCATGCACAAATTAAAAATAATAAATCTGAAAAACTGCTAATAAGATGTCAAAGGGGCCTTTAAGGCATTTAAAGCATTTAAATATTTTAAGCCAAAATTAAATGAATACAAAAATCATAAAGTAACTTCTTAGAACACAGTTTGGAAACCAGTACTTTAGAGTACATTAAATCCATTTTTTTCCCTTCCAGCAAGGTATAAATTATAAGGACTTATAACACAGAGCTTTTTATGCTAGACTGAGATTTATAAAGTGGAGCTTAAAAAAATAGTAGAGATGTCAGACAACAACAACAAAATGTGCATTGCAAACCCAGGGATTGAGGTCTAAGCTTAAGCAGGAGGGATGGCTAGGCCCCTGAGTCAGGATTTCTATGTCTTGCCAGTTTCACAGAACTTCACAGGGCTCTCCTGCACCATGAGTGCAGTAAGCTAGACCGGAAAGCTGTGTTCAAGGTTTCCCCTCAGGGCTCCAGCGGTAGTCTCTGGGTATCATTTGGACAAAAGTCACCAATACATTATCTCTTTCAGGAGGCAGGAGAATGCCCGCTGAAGGTTTAGGGACCTTAATCCCCACATCAGCAAACGTGGATAGGCCATCTTCTGTGGAGAAAGGGAACTTGGCTGTGTGACAGAGCTGGAAGTGGGGAGCATCTAGGGTTACCCGATGGGCCTAGGTCAGTCACATACGTGCTTCTGACTGTGATCACAAAGTCTGCCTGAAGTGAGAATCAGTGGGGATGTAGAAGGCCTTGAAGATGGAATGGGGGGAGGTTATATGCCGAGATGGACAGGCTTCTCAGGAAGTTATATAACTCTAGGAAACGGGTGTAACTGGAGCCCCCGACAGAAAGAACTGGCCCCTCAGAAATCTTGATTTAACCCTTGTGACTCCTGTTGGACTTCTGCATCCTTAGGGGTGCAGAATTTAAGTTTTAAATTCAAGTTTGTCTAAGGTGGTATGAACGTCGGTGACTTCTAACATAGAAAAGCAAACCAAAGCTAGGTACTATCATCCAAAGCCTCAAGTGTTCCAAGATGGTTGTTCTCTTTAGCAAGCTTCTCCCAGATACAAAAGCAAGCAAATCGCTCTCCACATTCCTGTTGACAAATTAGACCCAACTCCCATACAAAGACTACTTCATCTCCCAAAGATGTTCGCTGTTTCTGCACAAGAGATACTGTGTTGAACCTATGCATACAGACAGGAAGGAACAGCAACCTGCCTCCTGGGCCCTCAACTTGCTGTAGGGCGAGGTGGGTTCCCCTTCTCTTCCTGAACAAAGTGCAAGCTCCTGGCACCCAGAGACACCCCTTTCCCTTTTCACCACAGGCCATGTACCACTGTCCTTATCTTGCAGAGGCGGGAACTGAAACGAAGGTGAAGAGCTTGCCAGGGTCATATGCTAATAAGTGGCGGAGTCGGAAAACAATCCTACACAGTCTGGCTTCAGAGTCTGTGGCTTGACTGTTACAGCCCACGGGCTCGCATACAAACAGTATCAAGGGCAGGGCGATCAGTCAAACAATGGAGATGAGAGACAGTGGGGGTGTGACGTGCAGGGCACCTCGAACATCAAAGTGGCAGACTCTTTTGAAGGAGATGGGAAATGCCGGCTGATACTGTAGCATTTTATCTTAATATGAACCGGTGATAATAGCTAACATTTACTTTCTCCTGTATGTTATCTCTTGTTATGAAACATTCCAAAATGTAATGGTTTAAAATAACAGGCGTTCCTCCATGCTCAGAAGCCTCCCTGTTACCCAATCAGCCCTCGTGGGACTGACTTGGTGTCAACTTAACTCAGGGGGCAGGAGGGGACAACTGTTGTAGATGGCCGCTGAGCCCCCCTCAAGTTTGGGGCTCTCTGGCTAGAGGCTGTGCTTGCTTCCGTCTCCCTCACCTGTTTTATATGCTAGCCCAGGCACCTGTGCACGGAGGCAGCCACCTGGCAAGGTATGATTTCTCTTAGATCCATTGCAGAAATCAACATGGAGAACTTCGATAAATCCCAGCAAGGGACTCAAGAAAAAAATATATATATAGATATATACATACACATACTGTTTTTTGGATGGTCACAGTATAGAGACATGGGCATAAGAAGGACAGAAATCTGGGACGTTTTAGTTATCAGTCGACTATAACCGGTTGGATTATCTTGGGTGTATAGCCAGTCGCAGATATACATAATGCTGAAGTCACTCAGTAGCTCATTTGCATTGGCTGCGGAGGGAACCTTGGCTGCAGAGGCCCCTCACACCAGGGCAGAGGAGAACACGGGAACAGCTTGAGTGGCCAAGGCTCAGGAGGAAGAGGAAAAAGAAAGAGCACAGATTTCTTGACGTGGGATTGAAGCTGCATCACAGGGATTATCAGGGGTTGGGAGAAAGGCCGGAGGAGGAACTGGAGGCGGGGAAGCATGGGGAATCGCTATGATGAGCCATGGAACCAAGGCTAGGGACTTTGATCTAGAGAAGAATAGACCAGCTGGAAGGAGAAGATACCGAAGGAAGATGAGAGGGACAGGGAAACTTGGGAAGGATATTCCCACAACAGTGATTTAGGAGAGCCAGGACTATGGATGGTTGGAGAGGCGGGGTCACTGGGGAGGCGGGGTCACTGGGGAGGCGGGGTCACTGGGGAGGCGGGGTTACTTATGTATGTGAGTGGGGAACTTGTTCCCTAGTTGTTGCCCAGGTCAGTGCCAATTCTGTTCAGTAGTCGAAGGACTTGAGATATCTCAGGCACTACATACAAACATGTGTCTGTAGCAACATAGGCATTTACCAGTGCACAGGCAGCGTTGTCGAGTCTCCAGAGACCATGGTTACTCTAGGTGCAATTATCTCTGGCTGCTGAAACAAATGACTGAAGTCTGGCTGTGATAAAACGTAAGAGACTTCTTTTCTCAGGAGCCTAGAGTTCAACATCATCAGGACCAAAGTTAGCAGGGCCTCACTCCTTCTGGGGGTGCTAAGGGAGGTGGCTACTCTCTGCCCCTTATCTCTTCAGGTTGATGTTCTTTGGCTGGAGGCCACAGCACTCCATTGTTTACCTCGAGGTTCACCTACCCTCTGCTGTGTCCTCTCTTTTACGCACCCTTCTCATGTGGGAAGATGAGGTTGTTTGTGGGATCCATGAAAATAATCCAGAGTAAGCTCCCAGCCTCAGGATGGGCGGACGGTGACAGTGGGATCCAAATTCAGGGCTGTATTGGGGGTGGGGAGGGAGGCCTGAGGCACTTAGATCAGGATCAGAGACAAGTCACTCCAGCAAGACACGTGGTGCACTAGTTCTAGCAATTCCCATGGGATTCCAGTCCCTGAAGAAACCAAAACAAAACAAGCAACACAAGCAACAGTAATGAACAAAACACAGCAAAGCCATGGCACGCCTTACATGTTGGCCTAAACACATCTGCTGTACCTTCAATCCTTTCTAGAGCACTTGTAACACCTAAGTTGACGTCAATAGTTGCTATGCTGAATTGTTCAGGAAATCATGACAAGAGGAGAACCCACCCAGAAGGATACAGTCAGCACAGTGGATGAAATAGCTAGGCTGGCTAAGCTCCCAGACACGACATGATAGAGAGACATAAAGAACAGAGGACACAGGAGGAATGGGCTCTATCCCCATGGGTATATAGAACATCGTGTTCCAGCAAACAAGGCGCTGCGTGTCTTCTCAGAGCTGGGGTCTGACCTCAGCTAATGACAGTGTTCCGCAGAAGCCATGCCAGTGCACGGCGGCAGAGCTCTGCTCCGCTGTCCCTTTAGCTGATATTGACTCACAGGCCTCTAGATGCTTTTATGTAGACAGTCTAGATGCCCACGGTTTCTGAAACCATGAGTCATACTTCTTGATAGTTCCTAATAGTCTTAATTTTAAGAGTCTCATCAAAACCATCCCCAATAGGCTCACATATTTGAACACTGGGTCCTTAGTTGATGGCGCTGTTTGGGGAGGTTTGGGGACCTTTAAGAGGTACAGCCTTGGTGGGGGAAGTACATCACTTAGGGTGTGCTTGGGGGTGTCTTTTCTCTCTGCCTGTTTTTCATGTGTAGATGGAAATGAGATCAGTTAGCTCCTGCTTCCAAAGTGTGTTTCTCAGGCCACTACAGACTGTTCTTGAACTATCAGCTACAAGGGAAACCTACTCCTCCTCCTTTTCTTCTTCTTCCTCCTCTTCCTCTTCTTTCTCTTCCTCTTCCCCTTCTTATCCTTCCCCTTCCCCTTCCCCTTCTCCTTCTCCTTCCCCTTCTCCTTCTCCTTCCCCTTCTCCTTCTCCTTCCCCTTCTCCTTCCCCTTCTCCTTCTTCCTCTTCTTTCTTCTTCCCCCTCCTCTTCTTCTTGTATCCAAGTGTTTTAAGACACAGCAACAGAAAGGCAGCTAAGACATCCTGTTACTAGCTAAATTCCATGTGCTCATTAACAAAGCAAATGCTGTTGAAGTCTTGCAAGTATCTATCGTCCTTGCCGGCTCCAGTCACTCAAGTGTATAAATCTTGTATAATGCCCTTCCTGCGATATTATGGCCAGGTTTATGGAACATAAAATTTTCCTTTTGGGGGATTAGGTTCTAATAGTATGTCATGTAGCATGTGCTGGCAGAGCGCATTACACTGCCATGGTGCAGCCGGCAGATGACATAACCAAAAAGGTGCATCTCGTGGAGCTGAAGTTGGGGCTTTATTATTAAGAACCAGAAACTTAATTAAAAGGCAGTCAAGCCTGTTGGGCGACTCTGCAGGACCTGCAGTTCTTCATGAGTCACAATAAACAAAAGGGCATTGTATCTGGATGACAACTGTCAACACTGAACCAAAAGTCAAACTGGCCTTGCCCAGCCATCAAAATCACAGGGCTACACAGAAATATAATTCCCACATGCGGCTAATTTCTCTCCATAGTTGTGTTCAGTTTTAGATTGGCCACACTTTTATGGCTAAGGTGAAAACGGCTGTAAGTTTAAAACTGCAGATGAATCAGCGTACTCCATAATTCATGAGGGACATGGTAAGAATGTGGTCTGTCCTCATCTCTCTTGCACCTACACTTTGCAAAGTACCTCCAGGATCCTTGCTGCCACCTGAAGGCTTTGTCCTCCCAAAATTCAAGTCAGAACTTCAGCCAATCCCCAAGGCATTATGGAGGGAAAGGAAGCCTTTAGTATGGTATGTCATTAGGTTAGGAAGGAGGAGCCTTAAGGCTATGAATGTCCTCCTAAAAAGTGACCGGGAGAGCATCCTTGCCCTATGACTGTCATGCTGAAAAGATGGCTGTCAGCAGGAGGATTCCTGAAGTTAGAATCACACCCTGTACTTCAAGAATCCAGGTGAAGCTAAATCCAACTAAAATAACTAAACCTATAGTGATAAACACATAAAAAGGAGATTTATTCAATGTGGCCATGTTGAGAAGAGGGGCAAAGGACCCAGGGACTCCCTAAAGTCCATCCTCTGCATCTCGAAGTGACATAAAACATTAGAGGTTCAGAGGATATGATTATTTAGGCAGTCTGGTCAAGGTGTTGCCTCTGACCATCACTGACCCATCTCTCTGATCTCTGGTCTCTCCAGCAAGGTGGTCTGATTCTTCTCTGCTTGGCACTGGACTCCTGCCTTTTCCTCTTCCCAACATAAGACTCTTGGGAGACGCTGAGTTTCTTGGGTCCATTATTTCGGCCAATGTCTGTGGATGGCAAGTCATGTGTGGGCCAAGCTGCTCAAACCATGAGAAGCACAGGGTTGCTTAAGTCACTCCTTTCCGGTGTTTTCCTTAGACATTCCACTTCTGAACAAAGCGGGCCTAGAAAGCTTCACAAAATACAGGGAAGGTTTGCCAAGAGGATGCTATCTGCCTCCCCGAAGATGTTATCTGTTCCACTTTCTGGGGACTTAACCCTAAGCAGGGTTCCCAGTCTTAATCTACCACCCCTTTCCCTGGAGCCTTCACCTCGTACCGGCTGTTCTGACCATGGGAGGTAGGGCAGGCAGAGAGCAGGATTAAAGTCTCACACAGCTTTGAAGCAGGAGATTGAGAGCCACTGATATGAAGACTCTAGAGCCCCTGTTTTGATCGAACTTTGGTCAAAGCTTCAGTCACTATTGAACCACGACACATGACTTTCTGAAAGTTTACTTTCGATGTCTTACACTCAATGACGGCAGTCTGGTGAGCATGGCGAATTGATCAGGGCTCTCTATCACCACCGTACCGAACGCGGTCCCTTGCTCTACTTAATCCTTGTTACCACCCAATGAAATAGCTATTTATCATTCTCACTTTATGGATTGAGAACTTGGGTCTCAGAGAAGGAGTTTGCTTAATGTCATATAAGTAACAGAAGTAACAAATGTATGAGTAACCAGTAAGTCATTAAGGATACACCCTACAGGGTGCGCCAAACAAGGTTACCAGGGGAGAAAATGGCTTCCCGGAGGAGATGAGTACCAACTCTCACTTGCAAGAGCCTGGTTGAAATCAGGGTGCTGAGGGAGAATGACTGTTAGAAGAGGGGTGTGAGTAAAAGCAGGGGGTGGGGGTGAGTGGGGAGTGTGGGAAGCCCTGGACATGAACTGTGTTGAAATATCTCAGGTACTGGATACCCCACAAGGGGCTTGTGTGAATGTGACTGGATAAAAGTTAACACATTAGGGGAGTTACAGACCATCAGACACACCGAGGTGACACCTGATAGGCAGATGCTCTGTCAGTCAGTCACACCCAATTCAACAGGGAGGTAGAACCGCTGACTGCAGAAACCAAGTGAGAACCGGGCTCTTACCCCTTTTAGCATTTCGACATTTCATTTTCTTTAGTCCTTTTATTTAACTGAAGAATCTAATTCTTGGAAAGAATCACCAGCTTGTCCAAGACCCTATCATCTGGGCCACTGGCCCCAAGACGGCCCAGAATACAGGCAGGTGGAGTCTTCACAGGTTCCTTTTTCACTTAGTCTTACATGAAATTAAGTCAGAGAGAAATTAAATTGCTTTGCTTTTTGTGTGCATGCATACATTGTATGTATGCATATAGATGTATGCATGTATGCAGTGTGCACACATAGATGTATGCATGCATACACTATGTACACATGTAGATGTGCATATACATTGTGTAGAAACATATAGATAGGTGTGTTTGTTATGTGTACACATCTAGATGTATGCATGTATACATTGTGTGCATACATCTAGATGTGTGCATATATAGTGTGTATACTCATATAGATGTGTGCATGCACACATTTTTGTGTACATATAAATGTGTGTATACATTATGTGCACACATCTAGATGTGTGTATATATAGTTTGTATACTCATATAGATATGTGCATGCACACATTTTGTGTACATATAAATGTGTGTATACATTGTGTGCACACATATATATGTGTGCATGCATCCATTGTGTGCACACATATTGTGAGGGCATTCATGGACTGTAACACATGAGGAAGGCAGGGCACTTCAAGTTTCACTCCTTACCATCCATCTTATTTGAGGCTCTCTTATTTGCCTGTTGTACTGGGTACGTAGAGCAAGCTACTGCAGAAACATCTAGATTTCTGAGTCTCTGCATCCCATCTGCTCACAGGAGTGCTGAGATCACAGACATCACACCCATTTTTCACATGACTTCCTAGGATCTGAACTCAGGACTTCTGCCCTCTGAGCCATCCCTCTGGCCCAGACAATTTTTATTTCTATTTTTTTCCAACTTAAAGATAGCTTATGCCTATATAAAGACACTTGGGTGGAATTTAGAGAAGAAACTGGTGACAGTAGCCGTCTTTATTAAATGTTGGCCATATAGCATCAGGATTCTGAGGTCTTTCCTTGTGCTTACTCTGTGAAGTGAATGCTATCGTGAAGATTATAAAGGAGCATAGTCAAGGACAAAAACGATGACCCTACTTAGGCGGAGCAGGTGATTTTACAAGTGTGGCCCTTATACTACAAGGGCCACCTTGAAGCTTTCGAAGAATCAGACACACTTAGAAAATCCCCTTTTCTTACTGAAGCTCAGTGGTTACCAGGCTGCTTCTGGTCCCTGAGTCTGAGAACCTTAATTCCAGAGTATCCAGTGAGAAAACAAAGTATTTGATTAACTACAAACTTAGACACCATTGGGCCAACTCACGGAGCTGATAAGTGCCTGATGCCATTCAAGCGAGGGAGGCAGCCATTGGCTGGTTGGTTGGGCTCTCTCACGTGAGCAAGGTACAACCCAGTCTAAGGAGGTGACTGAAGCAAGCCTTGATACCCAAGTGGGCTGACTACCTTGACAGTGAAGGATGCTCCAAGGTCAAGAGCCCTGCCCACTGCCATTGTTGGTTTGTCTAGTGCCACTGCCTCCTCACTGCGGATGTTGTAACCCTGGTGATCAAATCTGAGCTGCATGACCCTCAAGAGTTTTCACTGGTGCTGAGAAAGATGTTTATATGGCTTCTAACTCCAGTCCTACCTAGCATCTCCCTTTAGTCAGTGGATAAGATTAAAAAGATGTACTTTTCTTGCTGAGTATATGAGTGTGTGTCTGTGTGTTTGTTTGTTTGTGTGTGTGTCTTTGTCTGTGTGTATGTGTGTTTGTATGTGTGTATGTGTATCTTTGTGTGCATGTGTGTGTCTTTGTGTGTGTGTTGTCTTTGTGTGTGTGTCTTTGTGTGTATATGTGTGTTTGTATGTGTGTGTATCTTTGTGTGAATGTGTGTGTGCTTGTGTGTATGTGTCTCTGTGTGTGTATGTCTGTGTGTGTATTTCTGTGTACCTGGGCATACATGTGCCTTATCAAAGAAAAATATTAGGATCCTGCACTATCACCGTCCACCTTATTTCTTTGAGACAGGATCTCTCACTGATGCCGGATTTAGGCTGCTGGCCAGCAAACCTCAGCAACCCTCACATCACCATACCAGGGTCACAGGTGCATGTGTGGCCACACCTAGGTTTCTATGTAGGTTCTGACCATTGGACTCACATCGTCATACATGTGTGCACAGCACAAACTCCTACCTACCAAGTCATTTCCCCGCCCTCATCATCTTCCTTTTCAGCCCGGCTTGTATTTTAGTTTCTCAGAGGCCATCTGAACGTCCCCTAAAATGCTGTTGTGGAGCCGGAGGTGCGCTTCTCCATGTCGAGAGGCTGGAAGCTGCTTGCTGGTGTGAGTGGCTCTACCAGATTTCAAACTGCTGAAGCCAGAAAGGCCGTGTCCAGCACAGACAGCCAGATCTGTCCAGTGACCCACAAGCAATACCCCAAGTGGAGTGAAACCTTAGTTTAGCTTCCTAGTCCCAGCCTCTCCCTCCAAACTCAATTTCTTAT
Source organism: Micromys minutus (assembly GCF_963924665.1). NCBI lineage: Eukaryota > Metazoa > Chordata > Mammalia > Rodentia > Muridae > Micromys > Micromys minutus. Next base: position 3,848,146 of record NC_137976.1, on the reverse strand, counting down.
CTGGGAAGTATGAGTTCTGGTTTCAAGTCTGCATGCTGCAATAAAGAGGGGTTCAGAAATCACGACCCAGCACAGAATCACACTCTTTGCTCTGGCAGTTCACACTTTGCACAAGTCCATGGGCTTCTCGAAACCACTCTCAAACCCCTCACACATCAACTCACCAATATTAATATGCATATAATATTGGTGGCAGGGCAGTCTGGTTGTGGCCATGCCAGGGAGGGCACTGTGTGACACTGAGGCTGGATTACCTCATACCTTGAGATTAGCAGGCTCTCCTGATGAGGGAGTGTGAGCAACCAACCTCTTTCTTTCCTTTTATTAACGAGTCCCATTAACTCCTGTGCCCAACTTTCGATACTCCCTGTCTTTCGCAAGAAGTGTCACCAACTCAGTGACACAATACTCAGCCTGTTTACATTACCAAACAAAGGAAGTGCCATGGGGAAACAGGCTGCTCCTCAAAAAATGACTTCAGACACTTGATGTAGATGTGACAAACACCGCCAGGCTGATTTCCATGAAGGAGACTCAGGTCTCATTTTATATGGAAATAAGCCAGTGAAACAGCCAGGACAGCAGACAGCCATTTCAGATTCCAACCAATGGCAGCATATCTGTGGTCTGTGGTAAATCCAGCTTACTTTTCCTCAGAGTATTTGTATGCACACATGTGTGCGTGTATACACAAATATGCGTATGTGGCTGTGTATATGCATGCAGACCTGGTCAACCCCACCTCATTAGAGAAGGCTAGCTACTCAGTCCCTACTCCACCATAGTAGAATTCAGATGGGTATTGTTGGATATTAGTTATTTCTTTTAATTAGAATATTTTTACAAGATGAATAAGTACTACAAGTTAAAGACTTGCTTGAAAAAAATGAAATCTTAACAAAGAATTATTAGGTAGTGAAAACTTTACCAGTTCATTTGCCTTCTTAAAGCAATCAGTTCTCCCTCTATACACACAGACACACAGAGACACACACAGATACATAGACACACACACAGCACATACCCATCTACATACATAAACACCATATACATATATCCACATTTACATACTCACACATACACATATACTCACACACATGTACATATACACATACACACATTCACATGACACACACACTACCTTACACACATACACACACCACTTTATACACATATACATACACATACATATACATTCACCTACATATACATCACATACATATATACACATTTACACATTCATACATATGTTCACATTCACACACATATACATACACACATATACACATTCACACAACACACACATATACACATCACCCTACCTTACAATACATGCACTCACATATGTATACATTCACTTAACACACACATACACACAGACTTTATCTTACACACACACACACACACACACACACACACACACACACACAATCTGTGAATCCCTTAAGCAGTGCCATCCCAAGTGGACTATCCAGCCAGTGGGTAAATAGTGGACCCCACTCTTGGCAGGATCAAAAGGCTTATCTCCACAGAAGTGGACTAGGGAGTTCCTGATTTCGACATTAAAAAAAAAAAGATTCTTTTCTCATAGACTAGTCCCTGACTTAGCTTCTCTTCCTTCTTTTAATTTGGAATTACACCCCAGATGTCCTCAGAGGGTGGTGTGGGAAAGAACACTCTAATATGTGAGGAACTGGTAGCTGAGACAGAGAGACACTCTCAAACCCCCCTTTCTGTCTGGCTTTTCTCTTTGGGGAGCCTCTGGTTGGTCTTGGCTGCCATAGCTAGAAATGAGCCCAACTCGGGCTGAAACAGGCTTATTCGCTGGATACTCAGCTCCCACTTCCTCTCTCCGCTAATGTTGGCTTTTTATGATGTGAGGAGCTGTGATTTTAAATCACCCTGAACCCCATCTCTTCTACAGAATCTTAATGACTAATCTGTTCTTTCTTCTGCCAAGAAGAGAGGATGTCCCTCCTCGTCTCTCCACTTCCTGTGGCCAAGATCAATCCCACCGATATTTATTAATCGCCTACCACCAGCTAGACATCAGGCAGACAGCACTGACACCATGTCTGTTCTTGTGAAATTCCCCCTTCCCATGCTTCTCTTCGGCTCTATAAAACGGGTGGCCAGACTGCTCTCTTTTGAACTCAGAATATGTTTTCTCAGAGGAAGAAGATCCCTCAGAAAGCTGTTTCCTGTTTCTGAGCTCCCTGTAAACTTGATTGTTGATAAATGCTCATCTAATTGGCCAAACGCAACATTGAACATTTTATTTAAGGGAATAAATCCTTAATTCTTTTTTTTTTTTTTAAATTCTCCACCTTCCTGCTCTTTTAGAGTTAATTTTTGGAGCTTATCACAAAATGATCTTGACTGTGATGGACAAGAATTGGCAATCAGAATCAGTGCACTGGGGAAAGACTTTTCTAACTGTGGGAAAACCCCACAGTCTTGTGCCTGGATTTCAAAGATTTCGAAAGCCATTTAAAGAAAAATAGACAAAAAAAGAAAAAAAAAAAAAAAAAAGGTTTGAGTCAGAATTGAGTTTGCTGAGAGAATTACGTTCCTTCCTCCTGCAACAGTTATGTTTTCTAATAAACTTGTAAGATGCCATTTTTATTTTTTTTAATGCTGTTCACGTGAGTGCTGAGTTATATAAGCTCACAAACGTTATTCTCTTTTCCTTACCTTAGCTGTCTTATGTGTTGTTTGGTTAAGTCACCTTGTAATACAGTCTTTTGTAGAAATGTGTTCCTGGATGAACAAACCCCTCTGGGCTCCTGAAAGCCTTAAGTTCACCGAGAGAGACTGACTAGCATGAGGACCGCGCAGGATCTAGCTCTTGACCCATAATTTTCTATGGGAAAGTCATCATGAAAGCCGGCAGGGCAGCTTGTGTGGAGCCGGTCCAAGGGACCCAGCCTCCCCTCTGTTGTTTCAAACAGTCAACAGCTGCCCAGCCTGTTTTTCCCATCATCCTTCAGGATTGCGTTAGACAAAAATTCACCTTATAAAAAAGTCAAGAAAACCGAGCCGGGGAAGCGACCAGAGGCCACTGTGTGGTGAGCTGCTGTCATCCTGGGCTCAGCTCCTGGGCTTGCTTGGCACCTGCCCCAGGGGGCTGCATTCTCTGCCCAGCAGGGAGTTCCAGCTGACCTGCTGAGAATGTCCTGCCTGAGTCCCCGCCTTTAACTCCATCGGCGCCATTTGCTGCGCACTTGGATGTTTCTGAACAGCTGCTCGGCTCTGAACCCATCCAGTAACTGGAAATGCGGCCGTTGTCTGGCTCGTTTTCAAAAATGGAAGTCAGAGGCAGGGTTGGGGAGAGAGAAAAGCACAGACCCAATCAAGAAAGACAAGCAGCTTGCTATCTTTTCCCACTGATGGCCTTGAAGTCCTTAGAGAGCAAGTGCTAACCAGTCAAATAAACTCAGATTGTCCTGTTTTGTTTGTCTGTCTCTTACTGTTTTCCTAGGAAGCTGGGTGCGATCTCATATAGGATTTCATGATATGTAGAAATTTACCCCCCTCGAGGAGCCTGACTGGCCGCCACACTTTTAAACTTACCCATCCCGTTTTCCAAACACAACAGTGAATAATTCCTCTTGCTCTGGAAACATTTTCACATTTGAAGTTCATTTTTTACTCCATCAACAACTTTTTAGAGGCTTCGATTGAACAAGTTTCTGGCCTACACATTAACCAGGATATTTGAGAAACGTTAGACATGACCCATGATCCTTGGATTCAGGAATTTGTAATGAAATGGAGAGAAAGAGAGAGAGAAAAAAAGAAAAAAGAAAAAAAAAACCGATTCAAATAGCTGGTCCAGGAACAGTAAGGGGGAGGTGGGAAGAGGGTTACCTCAGAGTGCCAGATGCCTGCTAGAGCTATTCCGGCTTCTGAAGCTCAGAGCAATGCTCTGGAAAGATGCTTTTCAATCTAGAATGATGGGAACCAATATTAAGGAGTGATTAAATTGACTTTGTAAACAGGAGCCAGTGTTGGAGCTGGGCACACCGCCCAGGGCTCTGTTAAAGCACACTCACAGGGCCTCCAGCTCCTTGGAAGGGAAGCTTTAGATCCATCTCTGCGTGCATCTTTACACGCATCAACACATGCATACATTAAAAACATCTCTTACATCACCAGATACACTTCAGGGGTGGCAGGCACTTCCTCCTGGGTCATGGGTCCAGCATTTTGTATCCGGTCTTTACTTGAAGGGAGAAGAGTAGATACATGGGATAAAGAAGACACTTTGGTTTTAAAGCACTTTCCTTTCTTGAAAGGGGATCTTAGAGAAGAATAAAGAAAAAACAGTCCTCTATTTTTGTGATGATGATAATGTTTCTGTATTGTACTAATCAGCTTTTCATGTGGCTGCCACCAAATGCTTGATATAAGCAACCTAATGGAGGAGAGGTGCAGCTTAGGACGTCAGGGGAGACGGTCCATCACAGGGAGGAGGCATGCTGGGCAGGTTGCCCTGGAGATGATGGGAGTTTGAGGTTCAAGCTCTCAGAGCTGGAAATAGGGTGCTGGGACTGGAAGCAGAGTCAAGCTACCCCTGTAAGCTCCACCCAGCAGCCTTATATATGCCACCAGGCCCAATGTCCAAAACTTCCATAATATCCCAATCTATGGGGAACCAACTCTACACACACACACACACACGCACACACATGCACACATACATTCTCTCTCATACACACACACACATGCACATACATGCACACATACATTCTCTCTCATATATACACACATGCACACATACATTTTCTCTCATGCACACACGCACATGCACATACACATACTCTCTCTCATACACACACACACACACACACACACACACACACACACACATACTGTGTAGGTTCTCTGATTCTCCAATAAAGTTTCAGCATTTTCCATGAATTTCCCCAGCAGTAAACATGGAAAGAAGCTCTTTATCCCATCTTACTGATGGTTAAAAATCAAGAAAACTTGTTCTTCAAATGTGAGATTAATTCATGCTATGAAACGAGTGACCATGCATAAAATTCTAATGCCACCAATGGAGATTTGAGACTACATTCATTGCAGGGAGGGAAAAACGGTGGTTTTAATTCTGGGAAGTCTTGCTACAAATATCTTAAAAATAATTAGAAAGAAATGGTTCAATTTGGGATCCTAAAACTAACTAGGGATTTGCTCTGTAATTTCCCAGTTCATATATAAGAGTGTTTGAAAGAATAATGAACTAGTAACAATCTTCCAGAATGCTACAAATCGACAGTTAGTTATAGGTATGGCAAATCTAGGTTTTGGTATAATCAAGAGCTTCCTTAACTTTATCTATAGATTTGACACTAACAAAAGGGACTTTCCCCAAAGAAAAGGATGGAGCAAAAAGGGGGCCCACTATAAATGGAAACAGGCCTTGGCACTAAACATGTACAAAGGATGAAACTGAAGGTTACTCATAAATGATGTCACTCAATCACTCAGGAGTGATGTCACTTGGCCCCTCATGAGTGATGTCACTTGATCATACATATGTGACATCACTTGGCCATTTATGAGTGACATCATTATTACATGAATTTGGTGGAAAATGAAAATTAGGAGAGTAACTCATTCTATAGGCAGGAAGTGGTAAGCAGCATTTCAGAAGGGAAACCGATGATTCGAGGTGTTTTCTCAGCTCAGATACAGGGTTAGCAAAAATGGACCGTATTCATCCAACAAGCATGTACGGAAGTGTCTGTTATGAGCTGGTTGTATTTTAAATACTTCTAAATATACCACGGTGAACAAAATCAGATCTTTGAATTGGCGGTATTGGTTTCCTTGTGGAAAGTTATATGTAATATAGGGGTTTATGTGGAATTGTCAAGAATTTACAAGGACCAAAAAGGAAAACAATGTAGTAGGGGAAACGAATTCCACTTGCAGTGCCGAGCAGGTATAACGTGCAGAGGGGTTCCATGAATCAACGGGGTCTCCTTAGAGCTCAGACGGTTGATGAGGAGGAGGGAGGGTGGAGATGGAGTCAGAAGATGCCTGGAAAGGAAGCAACATGTTTGGACTTCAAGTTTCACACGATCTCAGAAAGTATGGTGAGAAGTGTGGGCTCTCATCTGTCGGCAATTCCAGTTGGAAGACTGACATTTTTTAAAACACACTTTTATGTACGATTTTTTTAAAGTCGAGATTGATTTCAGATGGTTTGGATGAGCAACTCTGGCGATGAGGGTGGTCTCAACTAGGAAGACCAGGAAAGTAGATGCTGTGTCTTAACAGGCCACTTGAAGGATGTTGTGGGGCCTCTTAGCCAACTGGAGGACTTCAGAGCCTGAACCTAGGCTAGGAGACTCACTGCGCATGCGGAACCCCAGCCGTGGCTATCGTGCTGACAGCTGGAAACTGGGGGAGGGGTGCTGCACCAAACTCCCCACTCTACTTGCTTGCAGATTCTAGTTGGGGTGCTGTCAGGTTAGCTACTGTCAGGCCAACTCTGTGAATTCATCCTGACAGTGTATGTGCTGGAAACAGTCTCCAGGGCAAAGTCACGGAGCAGAAAGCGCTCTACGAGGTAAATAAGTCTTGGTATGTTGTAAGAATGATTAATGAGGCTATCATGCAAATAAGACATTATCCCAGCAATGGGTGATTCTTGATACCCTCCCTAGAATGACAGGGAGAACCAGAACAAGTGAGGGCTACTTCAGTGTCGCATGTCCCAGCTCTTAGAACTGAGGACAAGACAACTTTCTTCTTGACCAATTACCTAGTCTCTAAAGTGTTGTTATAGCAACACAAAACAGTCTGAGACACTGAATGCTGGACAAGACAACTCAATGACAAACCCATCAGAATGTACTGGAGGGAGAACAAAGGCAAGAAAGCAAAGAGACTTTGGTAATCAGAAGGGGGAGGACACAAAGTCATTTTTCTGCCTTCCACAGTTTCTATCTAGACAGTAGGTCTGACTCAGGGCCATATTGGAGAAATTAAAATTTTGTTGAAATCCAAGTACGGTGAAGCAAGTCTGTAACTCAGCACTAAGGGCTCTGAACCAGGGGGATTGCCAATAGTTTGAGGCCAGATTGAGCTATGTGGTGAGTTCCAGGCCAGTCTGGGTGACATAGGTAGACACAGATACAATAATAAATAAATATACAAACAAACAAACAAACGGGTACAAGAATTCAGATGGAAAGCAAGTCTTTCGGGCATTAAGAAACAAATAACTTACTTTCAGCAGGTCAAATCACACAGGAGATGGAGGTTAGCTAAAATTCTGCACATGTACTTGCTCCCTGTCTTCTGATGAGCCTTGAGCTGTAAATGTAGATGGTCTCAAAGCTGAGGTTAAGAGAACTGAAGGAAGACTTCACTTCTGGGCGCCCCAAAGAAGGTGAAATTTTAGAATTCAATTTTGATCAAGCAAATGCCTTGTTTTAAGCAAGAAGTTGATGTCCTTCAGAGGACTGTAGAAGAATCTTCTAATCCTAACCTGTTAGTGCTCACAATATTTAGGATTACTAGCACGGAAAAGTATGTCATAAACCCAAGAGCAAAAGATCGAGTTAACAGCTTGATATCAAAGTGAGCCGGAGAATAAAAGTGTAACGATCTCGGAGAAGATATTTCAGATTTAAATGTAAAGGAAGCACACATTCAGTCTGTGGGAAAGTCCTCTGTCTCGGCAGAGAGGTGGAAACAACAAGAAATAACTAAAGAGGAAATTTTGAACAAGGGAGCAGAATCCGAAATGGCCACCACAGGCTCGTGCTTTGGAAGCTGGACCCCTAGTAGGTTTGGTGCTACTTTGGAGGGATCACGGAAAGTTTGTGATGTTCCTTTAGTGGGCAGAAAAAGATCAAGAGGGATGGGGCTTTGGAGGTTACACATGGCTGCAAGTTCATCCTTCTCTCTCTCTCTCTCTCTCTCTCTCTCTCTCTCTCTCTCTCTCTCTCTATCTATCTCTATCTCTCTCTGCCTCCCTCCTTCTCTCTCTGTCCCTCCCTTCTCCCTCCCTCCCTCTTTCTCTCCCTCTCTCTCTCCCTCCCTCTCTCTCTTCACCTCTCTCCCTCCCTCTCTCTCTCCCTCCCTCTCTCTCTCTCTCTCTCTCTCTCTCTCTCTCTCTCTCTCTCTCATCTCTCTCTCTCTCTGTATCCTGATAAGCCAATGTAGCTGAGAAATCTGAGGAACTGGGCAACAATCAGATTGACTTATGAGAACATCCAAGAAGTCCGGGGATCTATGCAAGTTAAATATTGGAGGAGAGAGGACATATGGGGCAAACATTTTAAAGTAATAAAATTTATGCTAAAATTATCTATATTTGATGAAATAAATGTTTACATAATCAAGAAGTCTAGAACATTGAACCTTAACTCAACGCAAAACATAGTAGGGATTGAAGGACACCATAGCAGGGCTCACTGTGAGAAATCACAGGCATTTTAAAGTGGGGGTGGGGGAGAGGGGGCAGAAAGAAAAGGCACATCACACATACAGGGCAACAGCAAATCAGATGCCTGCCAATATCCCATCACACACTCAAGGAAGCCAGACTACAGGGCACTGCTTCTGTTTCTCAGTCTGGAGGTTGCAGCCCCCTGTGGGGTCACGTACCATGTGGGGCAAGTGAAATTGTGTCACAGACCGTAAAATGATAAGGTTGATCAGATTAAGGAACCCCAGAGGTTCTCATAATTAAGAACAGAAGGCATTTGAATCTGTTTCCAACCTGGTTCCTGTCCCTGAGCACGTGACCACGACACCCCACCAAGAGGACCATGACAACTGGTCACATAGCACAGAGCACAGAGTTCTCCATGCTCACGAGGTCTCTAGATGGGCTAGCCTGAGAGTTTAGCCAATAAGCTTCCCTTTCTGGATATTCCCTCCTGCAAAAGGTATTTAATCTTTGTTCCACCCTGAATAAGTCATATGCATCCATTTTCTACCATGAATAAACAGTTTGGACAAGCAAGGACTGTCTCCTTCTAAGACCACCATGGAGAGAAACCTTCATCAATACTGAGCTGTATTTAAGTCTCTCACAGAAGACCCCTCCTTGTTCCTGATAGTCACCCAGAGCTAAATTAGAATTCTCCCTTCCCCTAACCTCAGCCTTGCATTTCTTACCCAGAAAAACATGGGCTGGGGCCCAATCTTAGGCTGGGTTTTGCCTCCCCTGAGCAGTGTGTCCCATGAGCCTGGAATCCCGTTGGTGGCAAGGAGGGAACCTAGTGCCTCTGTGCTTCATCTCCTTCATCTCCCTGACTGGTACCCTGACTCCCCAGCAGTGAGATAAAACGCAGACCCACAATATCAGATATTCACACTGTGACTCATAACATTAGCAGAATTTCAGTTATAAAGTAGCAACAAAGACATTTTGTTTTGGTTGGGGGTCAACATAACTATATATGAATGTATTGCAGCATTAGAAAGGGTGAAAACCCCTGCTACAGTGGACCGATGCTGTTACAGGGATCAAAGAGAAATCATATTTCAGGTAAGGACTTTAGAGCCAGAGAAAATTACCTCAAAGATTAGACTCAGTTTCAAATAAATAAAAAAACTAAAATAAATTTTAAGGCTTCATTTTTTAATGTGTGTGTGTGTGTGTGTGTAAGAGAGAGAGAGAGAGAGAGAGAGAGAGAGAGAGAGAGAGAGAGAGGAGAGAAAGAGAGAGAGAAGAGGGGGGAATGAGTGCTGACACAGCTCAGAGGAGAGCATCAAATCTTTCAGAGCTGGTGTTCAGGCAGCTGTGAGCCACAGAAGGTGGTGCTGAGAACTGATCTTTGATCCTCAGCAAGAGCAGCAAGTGCTTGACCTAAGCAACCTCTCCAGTCCCTCTGGTAATATTTTCCCCAGATTTCCCTACACAGTGAGCTGTCAGAAGGTCCTTCACTGAGTAGAGATTGTCGATCCTTCAGCGGAGTTCCGGTTCATTCACACCACAATTGGTAAATGCACAGGTAAGTATAAAAGACCATTTAGGTGAAATGTTTGCACTTTGCATTTTGAGATTTCTACAGTGGGTGATAAAATCTGTAGCAGCTGTCACATAAATGCTGGGGGTGGGGGGCGTGGGCATGCAGCCTGTGTGCAGACCCAAGCTGTGTCTGTCACAAGCAGTGACACGGTACTTGTTCTTAATAAACTGTAGACTTGTGAATGTTTGCAGTGCCTGTTGGAATGATCCGGCAGTGACCCGAAGAGACAGAACTTCAAAGGGTGGCATGTCTATTACATATTTGGCCTCAATAAAGCAGGTGTAAGGACCCCATTCCTTGCTGTCTATAAACTCACTGCCGATTGTAAGACGACCCATTAAATGACAAATTCTTAAATTGTAGTCTCCATCTCCCCTCTACAATGCTTTACACCAAGGTTAAAATGGGCGTCTCCCTAAATATACTCAGATTTTTGAGCTTCTGGAAAAATGAGAATATTACACTAAAATTCCCGAACAACCAGAATCTGGGTCCTGAGTTCCTAAAAGAACCTTTCACCTCTAGTCTGGGTGCTCGCTGGTTCTCTAAATGCAGCCATTCCTTACCTGTCTACTTCCCTCTCTGATGGCTCCCACACAGAAAAGCACGTGGGTGAATTAGATCATGGCATCTGTGCACCTGGAGGCCTCAGACATCACAAGGCGATCTGCGAATACATTGGCCTTTAGCTGCCCAGGCACACTGGCCTGGACCGAGAGGATTTCAGCGGCAGGCTTTTGCAGAGGAACTTGATTTAAATCGATCTCCATTTCCCATCTGTGTAGCGGTTGGTTGGCTGGGTCTTGGAGCCGACATTCCTGGACAGCCATCAACGGTCTCACCCGTGTATTCCATCCTATTGCCGCGCCCACTTGGGCCAACTCGGGGTCCAGATCGGGTTTCTCACTAGAGTAACTTGTGCTTCTGGCTCTTTGAATTCCAATGGAACCAGTTTGGGTGATGAAGAAGCTGATGACTAATTCCTGTTCTAAAATATCTCAGTCCAGGAACAAGTCCTCTTGTCCTGTCGCCTCTGGTCAAGCCCAGGCCGAGCACTCTCTAGTGATGGGTCTGTGTAACTATGCTTTCTTGTTGCCCCGTGTACGTGTGTGCTTTGGCAAATCCTCTCATGTTGGAACATCAGTTAAGGATGTGGCTCGATGTCGTGAGGAAATGAACAATAGGCAGGTAGAGCACAAAATTAGAACTTGGATTGAATTCGGTTCCTTCTCAGGATTAGGCGGTGTTATGGGACTGTCTGATCTGAAGCTCCTTGGATACTTGCCCCTGGGAATGTGGAAATCTGGGGGACCCGTTTGTGAGTGTGTTCAGACCACTCCCACCTTTATCATAAAGAGTGCTATTCATCCGATTCCCCCTCCCTCTTTTCTATCCTTCTCTTTTGTCCTGGCACCCTTTGAAAGGAAATGCAGAGATGATTATGCTTTGGGGGAAACAAATGTTACCACATACACATTTTGACTGTTAAGCTACACTCAAGAATGGATATTTTTGGCACATGTATGTCAAGGTCTTGGATCTATGCCCTTGGGTGGTGAGTAGTGACCTGCCTCTTGCTCATGGCTCTGGTGTGGAATGAGGAAGAAAGTCTTTATGGTTTAGAAGAAGCCAAAGAGCCAAGAATAACTGAGAATACAGAGTTGGGACACTAAAGCCGAGGACAACCCGTGGGGGAGTGGATAGCCAGTTCTCTTCACCGACTTGCTCTGGAAAGTTCCAAGGGTCAAAGAACAGCATCCTGAGACAAGGGGTGTTACCTGCAGTGTGGACACATAGTAATTCCCCAGGGGTTGCTCCGTTTGCCTCTCCTTCCTGAAACCCTGACTGTCCCCATTGACATGATGCAAGAGGAATCGAAGGGAACTGGTTTAGAGGTTTTAGAAACCAGGACTTTGATGTCTAAGAAAAGCGTCCCAAACTAGTTAAAGCATTATACTGTGCTTTTTATTGATATATAAAATCTACCTCAGAAATCAGCCACTAAACACAAAGGGAGCCTCAAACCCTGTAGGGATCTTTTGGGAAGAATTTAATCATGCCTAAGACCTCACCATAAAAACGGCTTGTGAGCCACACTTACTTTGAAAGCAGTTTACAAGCATCGTCCAGTTCACGCGTCTCCCTGCTCCTCCTGGCTCCCCTGGGCTGCCAGGTAGGAACATTTGGTTCAGTGTGCAGAAGGCAAACCCAGGAAAGGCAGGTGGACGCTTGAGACCCTGGTAAGGCCTCTGGCCCCGTAAGGACCTGAAGAGTCAGAGCACTGAGGAACTTAAGGGCCTGACCTGTGGGATAATAAGAGCTTGCCCTACTTTGTGAGATCACCCAGCCCCTCCCCCCACTCCTCTCACCCTCCTCTTTATTCTTACCACCTTGAACTCAGAATTGCACTGATTTCTGGAATCTGGCTGTTCTTCATACACTGGTATCTCCGATGGGAATCTTGTCTTAGGTTTAGAGTGTGGAAGCCGTGGTCCTATTTCTTTCCTTCTGCCAGACTCGCCCCCCCCCCCAAATCTTTCCTAGATCCTGAGACCAGCACCTCTGCTAGATAACAGGGGAGCGCTGGATTCCTGCCACCATGCACCCTTCGGATTCCCTCACAAGGATTGCCTTCTCTGGCCTGAGCCTCCGGAGTGCCTATTAAACCGCCACAACAATATCAGGCCATTGTGAGGACTCTGTGAAGTTTAGCCCAGTGTTTGGCACTCAGTATACGCTTCTTGCCACCCAGATGGCTCACTCTCCTAGTTCTGTTTACCCCAACCAAAGCCCCAGCTCTGGTCCCCTCTTCCATAGACAAAGCTATCACTTGCTACCATCATCCGAATGCTTATATCTCTGCAAAATTCCAGCCCTGACTCTCTGAACTCCTCCAAGAGGCTATTTGGAGATGGAACTCCTGAGGAAGTAAAGAGGGATGTTGATAAGGGTGGGGACCCTGAACCACTGTAATCAGGAGACACCGGAGTGACGAGTGACGGAGAATGAGACTGTTACCCCCTGTGAGCCTGTGCTCAGTGCCCCCCCACTGTGCGCACATGCTTTCCCACTGTGCGCACATGCCGAGAATGGATTCATAAGGAAGAAGTGGCTATCTACAACCCAGCATGGTGCTCCAGTATTCAGAGGAACGCAAAGGCACCCTCACCTCGGACTTCTAGCCTCCCAGTTAATTCTGTGAGGCACTCAGACTGCCCTGTTTTTTATGTCAGCTCTGAAACAACAAGACACTCCCTCACAGGTACCCTGCTCATGAGCTGGCACCAATGGGCATCCGTAGGGAATCAAAACTTTTCCCTATATGCTTCCCCAGAATGCCCACTTTAATCTTTGTCCTTCCTCCTAGTCCTAAGTGCCTCTGGGATGCTGGGAAGAGGACCATCTCACTGCCTAGTGAATGTGATGGCTTCTGATCTCGGCGTGGTGTGGACAACTGTGAAGTGCCACGGTTTCTGACTCACGAAGGAACAGCATAAACAACACACCTTGCCTTATCCCTGTGCAGTTAGGTGCAGAGATCACAGTTCTAATGGGAAGATTTCCAAAATATTTCCCCTGCTGCCTCAGAGAACACTTCTAAAAGCACGGCTCCCATGAGGCCCCTTCTCCTGGTGTTTTCCGGGCTTCTCTTTGTGTGTGGAATGCAGGCCAGGTCCTGGAACAAGGAGTCCCGCACAGCCTAGGGCTGTCTCCCTCCCCTTCCTGGCCTCTTGCACCCCAGTACACACCTGGGGAGACCACCTGCCTATCCCCCCTGCAACACAGGCACAATCAGTTACTTCTCCTTTCTCGGCTTTAACCCCTTACTCTGCCTGTGCACACAGGCAGTTTCTAGTGCTCGCCTTCCTTGAGCACAGCTAGAGGCCACTCTGTCCTCTGCTAGGATTTCAGGGACCTGCAGACTACAAGCCGCTTCTCCAGGGGCCTGTCTACAGCTGTCACTTGGGTTCAGTATTAAACCTTACGGATCTCTCTCTCTCTCTCTCTCTCTCTCTCTCTCTCTCTCTCTCTCTCTCTCTCTTCTTCCCCCCAGCACCCCCCTCCTTTAGTAAATGGGAAGAGGGCGTAGACAACAGTGTCCACCTCAGATTGATGGCAGCTTAACTCATCTTGACTTTACTCTGCTGCCAGAACAGCTTTATGGGACCAACCATTCTGCATTCCCACTGTTGGTTTGTCCTACATGGTGAGATACAGTCAATGATGCATTGTAACATGGCCTTCACATCAGATGAGCGTGTGCGGTTTAAGCTGATGTACCTTCCAGCTGAGGCACACTAGATGGGGTATGAAGGTTAGCTTAGGTGTGTCAGACATACTTAGGGCTCATGTAAATGTCAGCTCATGGTGAATCTGTGAGGATGAAACCCATCAAAACTGTAGCACTCGGGTACCTGTCCCTAGCATTAAAGTGAAGATTAAAAGGGGAAAAATACTTGTAAAATGCTTATAAAAAACTGATACATACAGACACAAATGCTTTTGAACCTTCTTTCTCTCCCAGAGCAACATCTGTGGTAGCAGCTTCCCTGGCCATAGTGTGGTGCTGAGTATAAGGTAGCCATACAATAGCCATTTTTAAATTTAAATCAGTCCTTAGGTAAGGGGCTCACTGCAGTCCCTCTTTGCTCAGTGAATCTGGGATCGGACACTAAGCCAAGGACATGCATGACAGGTTCCCTGACTCTGGAATCCCGGGCCACTGTGAATTCTGCAGTGCTTGGAGGCTCACACTAACCTGGGTTCTGTCCACCCAAATGTTGGCAGATGCCTCTGACTTGCAAGAAGGATCTAGACCACACAGGAAGTGCATCATGAAAGCCAAACTTATGTACTATAACCTACGGCATGTGCATTTCCTGTACTCGGTAAACATGGTCTCTGCTTCAGAACCTTTATAGCTAGCAGATTTCCATGGGCTAATAGAGATTCTTCACAAAGCCAAGGAAGCCTCGGAAGCATATTAGAAATGGAGCTACTGAATGACACGGGAATCTCCACCGACACAGAATCAATAGGCTGTGCATGTGTGTGCATATGGATGTGATTTACCGAACAAACGGGGCTCACCTGCTTACTACAGTTACTGTAAAGCCCTGACACAGAGTTACAAAGATGAGGTGTCTAGTTAGACCTTCAGCTGACTGAGTGAGGACCTTCCTCAGTGTTTCCACATTTAAATATTAGCTTCACCCCAACACGTAATCACCACAAAACCTGTTAGAGAAACGGTTGGGGTAGAAGAGCTGCATGGCCGAGAGGATGGGGGCGCTGGCTGTTCAGCCCTGATGGCCTGGGTTTGATCTTTAGTTCCTGCAGTGGAAGGGGAAGGCCAACTCCTGAGGGTTATCCTCTTCCCTCAGCACGTGAGGCATTCACACATGCGGTGTGTAATACATGCACATAACAACAACAACAACAACAACAAAACAATACAAAATGAGTGGTACTGGACAAAGAGAGCAACAGGGTGCTTTGAATCACAGCTCTTTACTAAGGCTTCTCCTAAGACAGGGGGATTCGTTTCTTTAGAAAGTAGGATGAGGAGCAGGATTACCAATCACTTAAATACTGTGGCTCTGTAGCTACCGAGATATAAAATTGGATTTGCCTATGGAAAGTTCTGAAACAGAAGGTGCTTACTTCATGTAAGTTTGTGCCTTTGTGTGAACTTTTATTTTTTTATTTTTTTTATTTTTTTTATTTTTTATTTTTGCAAAAGCTGGGTAAGTGGACAGCAAGGTACTTGTGGTCTTGAGGGCATACTGTGTGCTCCGCCATCCCAAACATATCACCTGTGGCCTCTGACTACATTACAGTCGGGACAGTTTATGTTCTAATGAGGCCACAGGTTTGTCTGCAATGCTAGAATACAAAGTGGATTTTGTCTGAATTGTGAGTATGCTGTGAGTTTAAAACATGAACTCTAACAGGAACTGCTCAGCACCTCAGAGGGCAGATTTGATTGACAGCCCTCAGCCTGTGAACTTTCAAAGGAAATATTAGAGGACACACCTACCCACACGTTTAAACCCTTGCCAGGGTGTGGGTATGAGGAAAGGGGAGGGCTCCTGCAGCACGTGCCAAACCAGTCCTGGGATCACACAGTCAGCCCTCACCAGTACCCACCAAAACCACCACCAATAAAAATGCTGATAATCTCTCCTCAAAGAGGGAGGGCTTTGATTTTCAGTAGGATTAACTCCAAGCTCTCCAGCACACTTATTTGCCAATAAAATAAAGCAAAGTAGCACACGACTCATCCTTTGCTTCTCAGAGGGCTAAGAAGGGGGAGCTAGTAACTGGCCCGCAGTCACATCGCTGAAACTCAGTGGCAGGGCTGGGTCTGAAATCGGACCATCTTCCAAACTTTGGTCCAAAGCAGCTGTAGGATGAATTCCATGTCTACCCCCTATATCAAACCTTCGGTTTGCTCTGTTTCTACTGATGACCCCCAGAGGGTGTGGGCTTGCAAACAGATGCCAAACATATACAGTGGGGTGGTTGCCTACCTATAAAGCCCTGCAGCCACAAAAACCTGTGAGGTTAGGCCCCTGCCACCCTGGAAATCCTAAGAAGTCCATGGCACATTGTTTCCTGTCTTTATGCTCAACACTAACTTCTTTATGTTTGCTGTCCAATTGTGTGTTCCTGTTTTTGTGTTTGTTTGGACAAGTGATAATTCTTTCTCTCACCTTCCTTCTTTCCCCTTACCTCTCTCCTTTCTTCCCTTCTCCTCTCTCCCTCTTTTCCTCCCTCTTTCCCTCCTTCTCTTCCTCTCTCCCTCCCTTTCTCCTCTCCCCCTCTCCCTCCCCCTTCCCCTCTGCCTCTCCCTCCCTTCTTTGTTCCTTTTCTCCTCTCTCTCTTTTATTTCTTTTTGCACGTTTTATTTCTGTGCTTTCCCTATACTGTTATTTCCATTGTTATACCCAGATGTCACAATTTGATCTAAATGCAACCATTAATGTCAGCACACACAGAGTTTCCCTCAGCACGTGTGTGGCTTGTTGCTGCTCTAACACCATCTTTGGATACGTGAACACATACTCGCTCCACAATGAGTGTGGAGTGCTCCTGTTCATGTTCTAGCAGTAGCGGTCGTGGAAGGCATTGGACCAGATTCCTTTTCCCTAGATACCTACTCTGTGCTTTGTGAGTTTTACCATCTTTGCCCCTAAGCTTCTATACACTGAATATGCCCTTGGGCTTCAAACCCAGACACTCACATAGTTGATCTTCCCACTGAGGCAGCAGAAGCCTTTCACCAGGACTCCCACGCCTCCAAGACTCTCTTCCCCTCTCTGACTCTCAGATGCATTGGGAAATTAGTGGCTTGGTAAATAAATCCATCTGTAACTTCACCATGGTGGAAGGAGGATTCACCAGGTCTACAGCACAGCTGGCATATCTGTGATCAAAAAGCAGCTGGTTCAAGGGAACCTGCAGTAGAGGTTCCTTTCTCACCATCTGGGTGCGCACCATTCGATACGCAACTGGGTACTTTCCACATGCAAATGAAGACCACAGTCTGATTGGATGACTTTGGGTGGGTCCTGGGTGGGGGCTGGGTTCACAGGACAGAGCTTTGCTGTCTCAGTTTACAGTCAATTCCTGCTAAACATCCTCAGTTTGGGGGAGTAAACCCATAGTTCCCTACTTGGGGACACTTTCTGGGCCAGGGTTAGATAGGCAAGTTGTTCCTTTCTGGATTTTCCATTATCGGCTTCCATCCTATAAACTGTGGCCACAGCTCCTCAGAAAGATAACATTTGGATTTGAAGGCATTTTTTTTTCTGGTTGAATAGATACACACATACATAAACATATAAATGTACATGCTCACATATACAGGGAGGGAGTGGTGTGTGGGGGCATCTAGGCTTCTTTTGTGTCTCATTTCTTTGTGCCCTACCCAGTATTGTGAGGGATGGTAGGCCTAACTAAAAACCCCAACTTGGGTGTTCACACCCTCTAAACTCCCCAAACCAGTTGGGCATTATGAAGAGTTTGGCATTCAGATATTTCCTAAGTTGTTTTGTCTAAGCCACACCCACAAAACAAACGCGAGAGTGCACTCTACCCTGGTGGGCAAACAGCTCTGCCCAAGTCTTTCCTAGGCAGGGCACACATTTCGCCCCGAGCTGTTTTGTTGCTTTGTACAAATGGGAACCACTCAGCTGCTTTTTAACACCTTATTTTAATGCCTTATTATTTCAAAGTGATCTCTGTTCTTATTGACAATAATTACTGTTAACTCCCCCGTTGAGTTCAAAGGCTCCGTGATTATGAAACCTCTTCTAAAGACGAGCCGATTAATCCAGCTTGTTATTAAATTAGAACTGTATTCTTGACCTGTTTTCAAGAAGGTTTTATTATTGCTTTCCTAATAAAGCTTAACTATCACCTTGAAATCACATTGCTATCTGTCTAATCTCTATCATCGGTGTTAGAAGGCTATGGGGTCGCCTTCTATCAGATGGATGTTGAAGGTCTCTGATGATATGTCTCTGTAAATTATCAAATTCATGTCCAACTCTTCAATCCCCTGTAGTCCGATCTTCTAACACCCACCCCCAGATAACACACCTGAACTCTGGTTCAACCACAAGACTTTATACTTTGATGTCTGAATAGATGCTTATTAGACTCCTTGCTGTCACCGAGTGATCTGAGGCTGACCTCTCCCACCTACCTTTGTCTGCTCTCCAGCTCCCCAGACCCTTTTTTCACCCTGTGGCAGGGGTGGCCTTATCTACACCCATGGCCTCTTTCACTTGTCTCACTACTAGGATGTGCCACTCGGAGCAGGGTTAGTTAGATCTATGCTGATCTCAGTGGCCTGACTCCGCAGCTGGCCTGAAAACCTCTGGTTATGGCATATGTTCCTAGACGTCATCTTGGTTTTTCAGAGGAGACACTGGGGCTGGAGTCTGAAGAGCCAGTGGATGCTACACAGTTCCAGCTCTTATTGGTCTGTGTGCTTCTCTTGTTATTCACTCACCTCATCCTCCTCTCCCTCCCTGTTTAGTGCTAGGATGCTCTCACCTGCTTCTCTGTGTGGTAGCAACTTCCTAATTCTTCTGTCTGGCCCTATCCTTGACTGGTGCCCAAACCCCAGCATCTTTTTCTGAGTGACCTGTTAAAGGCAAAGTCAGAGCAGGATGTAAGTGTGCTCTTAACTCTGCCATCTTGATAAGAATGCAGAACATGCCTCCATTTCTGTGCCTGTCTCTTCTCTCCCTCTCCTCTCCTTTCTGGCTCCCCCCTCCTCTAGCTAATGTGCTGGTGCTTCAGGCAGGCCTAGACT
The DNA here is from genome assembly GCF_963924665.1 of Micromys minutus. Taxonomy (NCBI): domain Eukaryota; kingdom Metazoa; phylum Chordata; class Mammalia; order Rodentia; family Muridae; genus Micromys; species Micromys minutus. Next base: position 3,828,814 of record NC_137976.1, on the reverse strand, counting down.
TTGCTGACATGTGGTCACTGAAAAGATTTTTTGTCAGTGACTTGGCATTCTCAGATAACCGCCTGGGTCCTTCCCTTATGACCGTGACCCTTAGTTTCTTGTTTTGTCAGAGGGGACATCAGGAAGGCATGACCATAGTGCACACAGCCTCTATGTCCCTTTACCATGATGTGCTCCTCTTCTGGTGATGGTACAGATTGTGTAGCGCATGTTTATGAGCTTAGTGTGTCTCTCCTCTGCCTCATTAGTTTGGTGAAAGCAGGATTAGTTAGCTGTTTAATTGTTTAATTGTTCTTGTTTACTGTTCTCTGACCCTTGAGTAGAACTGGAGCATAGTAGGTACACAAGTATCCACTAAGCCAGTGACTAAGTGCATGGGTGGGTGAGTGGTGAACGGATGAATGCAGAGACAGAGAGGAGCTTGTTTGAAACCCCAACATTTCAGTCATTGTTTGAAGTCCACTGGGAGATTTTACAGTCCCAACGTTTAGTTCACACCCTACAAGTTTTAAAAAGTCAGAATCTCTTGGAATGAAGCCCAGGTATCGGTACTTCTATAAAGCACCCTAGATGTTTCCAAGTGAATAACCAAGGTTCAAAAGCAGTGGTCCCCAGTGTATAAGATAGTATTTTGTTTTTCCAGCTAACACCTCCCTGGCTAAGTGCCCCATACATTTCGGCCGTCTTGAACAGTTGATTTCAGAAATGGCCACTCTGAATGCATGGGTAGTTAATGCTTGGGAGAAAAACCTCAGGGCTCTTACACTTGGTTGCACATAGAACTCTATCTTGTAGGAGTAGAGATGCAAGTCGTTGCTCCCGGAAACACTCCCACCTCACATCCATGGCTTTGTGGCAATGTGTTAAACCTGTTTCTTTTTTCTCACAAGTTTTCTTACATGGTGCTTCACACAGATCATGAGAGGCATTTTCAGCTTCAGGAGAAGGCAGACATTGCCTAAAACAAACATGGCTTTCTTCAGCTTTGAAAGGCAGACGAGATGTGTTAGTGACATGGTTAGAGGTGGGGGAAAGTTTGCAAGAAGAAAAGTATTTTCTATGTATTCAAACTTACCCTTAAATGCAAATGAGAATGCTCACAAAAATGACAAGTATGTTCTTAAACTTTCTCTTTTCAATCTCAGTGTCTCTAATCCAAATTAAGAAATATCGTGGTAATGAAAGCTTTGGTTGTTATACTTCTATCGATAATTATCACATTGAAAAATTAAAGCTGAGATTAAAGTACTTATTATTTTTAACAACAATGCTAAATCTAATACATATTAATACGAATGTCATATATTCTAAAATAATGTGGTCTTTCTTAAAGAAACAATGACGTTACTCAAAAACATGTATAAAGTTTTTTTGTCACAAACTCCTTTGATACTTGTGTTAGTAGAAGACAATAGTATGTTCACACTTTGTTTGCTTTCAATATGTTTTAGTCTTTTGAATGATTGAAGTAGAATGACGAGAACTCATCTTAGAAATCAGACAGTTTCCGTCCAGTTACTATAATACATATACCCTAGATAATCAGCTTACAAAGAGAAGAGGTTGACTCTTGCTCATGGTTGTAGAAATGTTAGTGAAGGGTTGTTTGGTTCCATGTCTTCGTGCTTGTTGGAGATACGTGTGGTGGCGAGAAGCCTGATGAACTCACGGTTGGGAGCAAACAAATCCCACAGGCCACTTCAAAGATAAATCTGAAACCTCCAGAGACCTTCCTCTAGGCTTGGCCTCCACAAGACTTCCCTCCTCTCTTCCAAAAGCACCAAGCTAAAGGCTCAGGTTTTAGCATAGGGACTTTAGGAGACATTTCACATCAAAACAACTAACTGTACATGCATACAGCTCAAAGGACGAAGTGTCCTGGGACTTGCTGGAGATGACTGTTGAATTCTTCGATATTACATGACATGTTACTTGTAATATGGAGTCTGAATACAGCAGTGGATTTCATGCTCTGTCATGTAAAACCAAATTAATCCAATTGTGCAGTAAATACACCTTTCCCTCACTTGAGCTCTACAGCAGCCGTGAGGCTCCTTCAGGAAATGCCTTTTACACTGTTACACAGATCTGTCAAATGCTGACAATTGGCATTCATCGATGGAGAGGGATATCAGGTATTTAAACCACCATCCTTCTCATCAGAAACACCTAAGTCTGTGGGGGCAGCTCATGGAGGTAGAAATCAACACAGAAGAATCCAGATCTTCCCACGTAGATCCAAGTTTTATCTTTATCAAGCAAGTGAAAACCTCTGCTGTTCTCTGAGGGATAAGGGCTCTCTTTATTGTTTTAAAAATATAACGTTTTTATGTTTTAAGTACCGGGGATTGAAGCTATGGCCTCCTGTGTGCTGGGTAACTGCTTGTCACTAGGGGACAACCCTGTCCCTCAGCTTGCAAATGACTCAGTCACATGTCCAGGCTGGCTTTGAACTGCCTTTGAAGTCAACTCTGATCTTGAATTTGTGCTCCTCCTGCTTCAGTCTCCCAGGCAGCTGGCTGAAATTACAAGCCTGTAACCCAGGCCTGTGTGCCTTTTATTTTTTTCCTCTTGCAAAGTCATCCGAATGCACAACTCTGAATAACTGTAGTTTGTCAGTTATTCCTTAATGCAAGGGCATTGTTTGCCGGCTGGAGAGATGACTCACAGTTAAAAGTGCTGCCCACACGGTCCTAATGTCTAGAGTTTAGATCCCAGCACTCATGGAACAAGCCAGGGGCCCCACAAATGCCTGTATTCCAGCTCCAAGAGATCTGACACCCTCTTCTGGCTTATGTGTGTACGTATATACTCATGCAGACATATGCACATGGACAGTAACCCAAACAAGTCTTAACAAAATAAAGTGAAAGGTACATTAAAGAAGAGGATGCTCAGAAGCACAGGACTTGCTTCCACACCTGAGGCAGCCACTGCTGTCCTGTGTCCAGGCATCAGTGCATTGTGCCCACTTCCTCTGTTGCTTCGGACTTCATAGCATCAATTTCTCTCGTTGCTTCATAAAAGGCATTCTTTTAAAAACGCCCTCGCTTCTGGACCATGTTGGCCATTCTTCAGAACACATTAATACTGGTGGCGGCTGCGGTTTGATTGTTAGAAGCACCAATAATTTACCCACCACTAGTTTTGAAACATGAGTATGCATTTTTTTCCAAAGGCAAATAATATCCCAGTATTTGTTCCAATAGTTTTATGCCTTGTGGACTTTCCGTAAGCATGCTGGAGATAGATCCTCCGGGATCTGCATCCCATCCTAGCTGAGAGTTACCACAGAGCATATGTTACAAAGGATGCCTTATTCTCTGCAGACCTGAGGAAGGAGGGAACACAGAAGAAAGGAAAAATGACTCAGGCTGGAGACTTAGGCAGGAGCCCAGTGCTGCTGGAAACCATCAGAGAGCCGAGGGAAGGCACCCAGGACAGATGCTTCATTCTCACTTCTCCGAAGCCAGCCTCCCCTGCAAAGAGCTAATGCTTATCACAGATTAGTTCAGTGCGGTGCTGCTCAACATGGAGACGAAAAGTGACCCACACTATCGATCGTAGTGGGAGATTGAATCCCTGTGCTCCATTTTGGCAACAAGAATGGTAATTTTCTTCACCATTTTTATTTAAAATCAAACACGAAATTCTAGCCACCACAGTAAGGCAAACAAACAAACACCCAAATTGAAAAGGAAGAAATAAAGCCATCCTTGTTTCTTGATGACATTAGTGTCTACCTACACGATTTGGGAAACTAGGGCAGAGATCGCTTCAGTGGGTAAAGGTGCTTGCTGCCAATCTCGATGGCACAAGTTCAATCCCAAGGACTTACATGGAAGGAGAGAACTGACTCCTATAAGTTGTTCTTTGACTGCCACATACACACTATAGCTTGTACCCGCCCCCAAGCTAAATAAATAAATGTATTAAAAACTAAAATAAAACCTCAGGGAATTTTACCACTGTAAGAAGCATAGTCCTTAGAACTAAGTAAAGTCAGCAGGCAGAGCATAAGTCTGGGGATCGTTATAACTGAAGGGCGAAGCCGGGCAGAGTGGCCTCCAGCATCTCTGACAGATGGGGCTCTGCATTTACACAGATAATGAACGAACGGAGGAGGCGACGATATATAACACAAGTCTGATGGCCTGAGTTCAATCCTTGGGACTCAGTGTTCCCAGGGGCAGGAATGCTGTGGTCTGTTTAAGCTCTGGAACACATGCACTGTGCTTACCTACCCATGTCTCCCCTCTCTTCTCTCTCTCACACAAAACAACAACAACAACAATATAAAACAAATTAAATATGTATGTGTGCTTTTTACAAAACAATATATAGGGTCTGTATGCTGGAATTATGTATGAAACCTGAATGAAACTACAAAATCCCACTGAATGAACTCAACAGCTAAAGTAAGCAATACACGTGTTCTGGAAGACTAAGTACATTAAGTATCCTGGCTAGTTCACTTTTTTACTTGACACAAGTTAGAGTTATTTGGGAAGAGGGGCTCTCAGTTCAGAAAATGCCTCCCTGAAGACTGGGCTGTAGGCAAGTCTGTAGGGCATTCTCTTGGTTGGTGAACATTGCGGGAGGGCCCAGCCCACTCCTGGTGGTCTTGTGCTGTGTAAGAAAGAATCCCAAGCAAGTCATGGGGAGCAGCCGGTCAGCGATGTTCCTCTATGCCTTCTGCATCAGCTTCTGCCTGCTGGTTCCTGCCTTTAGTTCTTGGTCCGACTTCCCTGGATGGTGTGTCACAAGCTGTAAGATGACACAAACTCTTTCCTCACAGATCGAAGTTGGTCCTGGTGTTTCCTCACAGCAACAGAAACAGAAGGGAGTAAGGATTGTAGTTCTCTCCAACTGACTCATAGATTAGACGAAATTCCTATCAATTTCTCAACCCAGTTTTACAGCACAGAAAGACTGATTTTTGAAGTGGAGCTGGAAAGGCTCACTCTCTAGGACACTTCTGATCTTCCTGACTGAGAAGAAAGTGAGAGAAGCTCAGACTGAGGCTCAGAAACAGCTAAAGTATCCATAGAGACACACACCAGTAGCAGGCAACAAAATAGCCCCAGAGCCGACCCCACAGCTGATTGTTTTCCCACAGCTCCAGGAATTCCAGTGTAATAGTGTATGCACAAAGTAACAGTGTATGTACAAAGTAACAGTGTATGCACAAAGTAACAGTGTATGCACAAAGTAACAGTGTGTGCACAAAGTAACAGTGTATGCACAAAGTAACAGTGTATGCACAAAGTAACAGTGTATGCACAAAGTAACAGTGTATGTACAAAGTAATAGTGTATGCACAAAGTAACAGAGTATGCACAAAGTAACAGAGTATGCACAAAGTAACAGAGTATGTACAAAGTAACAGTGTATGCAACTGAAGCACAGAAAAAGAGACTTAAATTCTGGTGAGTATTTTTAAAAATTGAGGTGGAATTTCCATTCTGAAAAAAAAAATCATTCTTTTCTAATAGAAACTGAACAGCTTTTGCTCTGTTCTTAATGTGCATTTCCAGAACATTCCATCACCCAGAAAGAAATCCATTTGGCAGTGACTCCCCACTTCCCCACCCCCACTTCCCCACCCTGACCCCCACCCTCCCTACCTCCATCCAGCTAAGACTCTACTCTTGCAACCTTTTGTCGTTTTGTCTGCTTTATGTGAATGTGTGTGTGTGCTCAGGTGTACACATGTGCACTACATGTCTACATGCCCACAGAGGACTCTGCTATAGCAGGCACTTCACTGTAGTGGAATCACGTGGATGTGCCAGTAACCACTATTTTACTCTTGTCTGGCTGTTGTGTCCAACAGAAGGTAACCCTAAAACCCAAAATGGCTGTCACCCACCAGAAATCACTCAGAAGGTAACCCTAAAACCCAAAATGGCCGTCACCCACCAGTTCCACCTTGGTTTTAGCACAGACTGAAGAGACATAAAGATTTAGATGACCCTTCAGGAAAAATCCCAAACTGACCGAACTCAGATCCTCAGAAGACTGATCATTTTCAAAAGCAACTCAGTCAGCTGAACAAGTCTGCGAGCTTCAAGCCGGAACTAACCTGCTCACGCAGGCTGGCTGGGTTTTGTTTCCCCTTTTGTGGTGGGAAAGGGAAGCAGTGAAGCAGATGGAGACCAGTTATGGAAAATGAGCAACCTTCGCCTTTTTTCAAAGGTCTGCGTGCGTCATAGCGTTGAAGGTCCTGTTTTCCTGGCTTTTAACAAACCGATTGTTAAGATAAGAAAACAGAAGCTCAGAAGTTGTCTGTGATTTCTAAATGTGCAAAGTCACCTGTTCCCAGATCCTGTGTTCTCTCTGAGCATGAATGTCTCCTGCTAAGATTGGCATTACAGGAACCAGGGAGGTCGTATGTTTTAACTTCAATCTTCATAGATGTATAAAGCAAAAGGCAAACCAACCAAAGGGGGACAAAAACGAAAAAACAATAAAAACAAAACAATAACTACTAGTTAAAATATTATTTGTTCTACTTATTTCTATTCCAAATTATTTATAAACTTAAAACATACAATTGGACACACACAGCAGTATAAAACTACCTACTTGGATGCTCACACATATCGGCTGCCTACCAGCCAGCTGGTATTTATTGGGTACTTCCTAGACACCTGACTCTGGCCAAAAACTTCGCAGACATCTCCTCATTCCCAGATCAATCCACTATTCAAGGTATTCTGACTAACAAAGCTGAAGACACAGCGTTGGTAGGTGATCAGCTCAGCTCTGGCCCCAGATCAAGTCTACATTGTTGGCTTCTGCACCACTGCCCCTGTGACACTCCACCCCAAACCTGATCTTCCGAGTCCCTCCACAGGAGCTGGGTAAAGTGTATACTGGAAAACAAGAAGGAGGCCTAGTGTCAGCAAGGCAGGCATGTCAGCCTGTTCCTTCTCCTCCCATTATTCCCCGCTCTCCTCTCCCTCTCTCTCTCTCTCTCTGTGTTTACTTTTGAAATGGGAAGGGGGAACGCTGAGATAACACATTTCCTTGGCATCAGGAGTGACAGATCTGATTAAATTCTTGAAATGAAGTGTATGAAAGAGCAGAAAAATGTGCCTATGTGTGCATAAGCATGCATGTTGTCTGTGTGTACCAGCACACATGCAATGGCTGAGCTTCCTGGATAGTCCTGATGTGCTACCTCAGTTCTAAGTGATAACAAAAGCACCCTGGAGGAATGCAAGGAATAGAGCCTTCAATATGTAGATTATTAATGGAATTTAAGATGGGCTGAAGAGTTGGTTCACCAGTTCAGAACACTTGTTGATCTTGCAGAGGAAGAAGGTTTCATATCCAGCAACTACATGGCAGCCCCTGACCAACCTTAACTCCTATTCTTGAAGATACACAATTCTTGTTGGGCTTCTATGGACACTGCACAACACTGTTTATATACACACATACAGACTAAAAAAAAACCCTCCTACACATAACATGAAAATACTTTAAAAATGCACTGATTGTGAACATTTAAAAGTAAATCTAGGGCATGTTTCTTTTGGAATTGGAGCTGAGTCTTGAACTAAGCATAAGTCAGGCACGTGTCATATGCTGGACTGCTTCTCCCTGAAACAGTTATCTTGAAGTCTTCCAGCACCTTCTGTTAAAATGTTGCTGTCTTTGGAAAGAGGGTTTTTTATAAACATAAGCAAGTTGTCTTTAAAATGTTCCCTTAGGGGCTGGAGAGATGACTCAGTCAGTGGGGTGCCTACTGCAGACTTGAGTTCAGACCCTCAACATCTCTGGAGAAAGTGGGCAGGACAATGAATACCTGCAACCCTAGCAGAGACAGCAGGTTTCCTGTGACCAGAAATTCTTTCCAAAATAGTGAGTTCCTGACCTAGTAAAGGACCCTGTATTAAAATATAAGGTGGAGAATAAGAGTGAAAAGCACCCGACAGCAAACTTTGACCTCCACAAACATGCACACACACATGTGCACACATGCACACACATGGACACACATGTGCACACATTCACACATGCACGCACACATGTACACATTCACACACATGCATGCATGTACATACATGCACACATTCACACACACATATGCACACACACACATACACAGATGGGCTCTATTCTAAACATGTCATTACAAGAAGAGGAACAGGTGCACAGATACACAGAGAGAAGGCCACAGTATAACTTAGAGACTGGGCAATGCAGCCACTCGGGGAGAGGTGCCAGGAATTTTCAGTTATCACAAGCCCCAGAAGAGATCAGGAGGGGTCCAATTCGTGTGGCCTGGAAAATATCAGGATGTCAGAATTTTGGCAGAACTATAATGGTGCCACAAAACCTCCATGGAAGTTTAATATGACAGCCCCATGCAGCAGACTGCAGGGCTCTGAGCTGTGAAGGAAGGGTATCGGAGGGCTAATCGTATGCTTGGGGGAAGAGGAACAGAGGAAGCCGTGACACAGGAGGGATGGTGTGTTCTGGAAATAGAGGAAGTTTTGACGTATCTACTTTTCTTGTTTTCCTTTTCTTGGAATCCAAAATACCCAGAAAAGGGCTCATGTGAAGTGGGTGTTGTAGGCAAGAAAACGGATCCATAAATCTGTCCAGAGGTCTAAAGTTTCATCAAAGTAGGTTCGACACTTTGTAAAACAGAACCAACCACTGCAAAAATCACCAGAGGAATGTAAGTCCATGCCACCAGCATTGGGCTTTTTAGAGACGGAACACATTTTAGGGAGTTTCCTCTTGGAATACTTTCCTCTAACTCTAACCTGTTGGAAGCGTTGTCCTCCATTCTGGCGTCTCTATGGAAACAACACTCAGAGATCTTTAGGTCAGCAATGAAAAAAAACAAAAACACCAAAAAAAAAAAAAAAAAAAAAAAAAAAAAAAACCAAAAAAACAGATGAGCATTAGATATAGTGTCTGGATAGACACAAAAAGGAATGTGCATTATTTGCATAATTTACATAAAGTGCTTGTATAGGGAGCTGGGCAGGTTGTCCCTGAGAAAAAATGGAGGGGGCTCCTCACTGGCTGATACACTGCACAGTCTTAGCCGAGGGCAAGGCAAGTGGCTCTGTTGCATGATGTCCCTGGGTAATGGCCATGCACTGAGTCTGATTTCATTCACAAGTTCAATGCCAGGCCTGGCCTCTGCTTCTGTTTTAGCCTAAGGCCTGTTTTTCCTTCTGACCCAGTGTCCCATTGACTGAAATGAACAGTATCCGCCCTCTACCAGAGCATGGCAATTTCTCAGAGCTTTAGCATATACAGTAACCCATTTTCAAGTTGGTCTCTTTTATTCTTAGGAGGAGAAAACCATGATGTTTTTAGAGGAATGGGCATGTGGAGCTGCTTCCAGAGAGATAAAGAGATCTCACAAGGATGCCCTCAGAGCAAGAGGAACTGGGGAAGTGTGTCTCAATTCCCTATTAGGTGACAAGGGCCATTCCTTCACAGGGGACTGACCACACTGGCCCCTCAGCTCATGGCTCCTTTCCTGTTTTCCTCTCTTCCACATGCCCACGAGTGAGGGTGTCTTTCCCAAGAGTGAACAAACACCTTAATGGTTTCTGGTTCCCAGTGGAGCTATATTCACCCTACAGTACCTCTGCCAGGCAGAGCATACATTTCTCAGATTTTAAATGGCCAGAGCAAGCACAGTACCAACCCCCACCCTCTCTCCATCTTCTACCTTTCAGAAACATGTCCATTGGTCACCCATGCTCAGATCACCACTAAGGGCTGCTACTGCCCTGTCAGGTCTGTATTCTAAATCTGTAACATCCGCACTCTGCCACGGGTCCTTGACACTCACAGCTCACCAGTGTCTACACTTCCTCCAGAATGAGGCCTGCCTAAGTGGTAAGTGTATCCATTCCATTCCCTGGCTTAAAAACCTCTCCATTGTTTCCCTAGGGGGATTAGCACTTCTGACATTCTGGACAGCTTCACCAGGCCACCTCATTCTTTAACATGAAGCTGTATTTTATGCCTTGGTCATGAAATTCATGGATAGATGTTTGAGCTGTTCTCAACGTTTACCCTTCTCCTGCAGTGTCTTTCAGGGGATGTGGTTTGCATGTGGAATGTCCCTCACAGGTTCATGTGTATGAACACTTTGTTCCAGCAGGTGGCGCTGTTTGAGGAGTATATGGAATCAGATGAGGGTTGGTTGGAGGATTTGGGTCACTGGAGGTGGGGCCCTGCGAAGATCATACCTATTCTGGTGCAGCCTGAGCTCTTTGCTTCCTGGCTGACATAGGGACATGTCCAATGACCACAAGATCTTATTGGTAAGCTCTTCCTACCTAATGGACTGCATGATCTAACTCATGAGCCAGAATAAGCTTCTCCCTTCAGTTTCTTGTGTCAGATATTTTATGCTAGCATATGGGGAGGTAATGATGCAGTGCAGTATACCTGCACAGTGCACATATATGCGTTGCTGTGTTATGGGGAAGGCATGTGGTTTGCTTTAGGAGACTTGCTGTAGCTTTGTTTGCATTTTTCATCTTTATTTCAGCCTTTTCTAGTAGAATTAATGTCTGTAAAGGTAAGTACGTATTTGCACATTTCTTCCTTTTTATAAAAAAAAGTGTGTGTGTGTGTGTGTGTGTGTGAGGTTTTGTACACATGTGTGGGGGTTTGTGGAGGTCAGAGGCAGGTGTTGGGTCTGAGACTACAAGGTCTGTATGTTGTGAGATGCCTGACATGGGTGGAGGAAACCAAAGGCCAGTCCTGAGCACAGCAGTGAGTTCTGTTAGCCACTCAGCCTCCTCCTTCCTACATACTCCAGTTACTATTTGTTGAAAACAGAAGTGTGAGGTTCTGCACACTGCAGGCTCCCGATTCCTCATTTTGGTTTTTAGTTTTACTTCCCTGCTTCGTATTACAAGGCTTTGGCTACCCCCACTTAAGAGCTCAGTTGTCACTTCAGCATTTACTGCAAATTCCAGGGAGAGAGCTCTTAAGAAACCCTCCCACTCTTCCTGATTGGCCCTGCACTGTACATAAGAAACCCTCCCACTCTTCCTGATTGGCCCTGCACTATACATAAGAAACCCTCCGACCCTTCCTGATTGGCCCTGCACTGTACATAAGAAACCCTTTCACCCTTCCTGATTGGCCCTGTACTATACATAAGAAACCCTCCCACCCTTCCTGATTGGCCCTGTACTATACATAAGAAACCCTCCCACTCTTCCTGATTGGTCCTGCACTATACATAAGAAACCCTTCCACTCTTCCTGATTGGCCCTGCACTGTACATAAGAAACCCTCCTACTCTTTCTGATTGGTCCTGCACTGTACATAAGAAACCCTCCTACTTTTCCTGATTGGCCCTGCACTTTACACAGAGGGATAAAGCTGATACCAAGCAGGAACTCTTCTCTTATGTATTTCCATTTAACTGCTTTTCCTATCATTTTAACTGCTGATATCATAAAGCCTCATTGTTATGTTCTGGTTAAACCATTGCATAATCACCAAAAGGCCAGCACAGTGGGAAACCATTAAGATAAAACATAGCTTTTAGTCCAATGCCATTTGGAGGAAGGTGGAAAAATATATATGGAGACAGATAGATGAGAGATAGATAGATAGATAGATAGATAGATAGATAGATAGATAGATGGATAGATTAGATAGATTATAGATGACAGATGGATACATAGATGATAGATAGATAATAGATAATAAATTGATGATAAATTGATACATAGATAGATGATAGATAGATGATAGACAGATTATATATGATAGATTGATACATAGATAAATGATAGATAAGATAGAGATCCTTGATGAAAGGACAGTTAGCTAGTTTCTGCAGTAGCAATAATGCATTGTTTAAGTAGGCAATGTATTCTGAATTCCTTCATGGAGGTTGTATAGACTTTAGGTTAACACTTGCCCTTAATGTCTGTAAATCAGTCTCTGATGAACTGCCTTGAAGTGTTCCCCATGACCTTCCCACAAGGACTTACAGCAATCACAAGCTCCTTCTTTCCTGTATGGGCTGTTCCTGTAGCTTGCTGTCAACCAATGGGCTATGGCAAAGATAGCTGGGCACATAAGATTGGTAATTCTCTCTCTCTCTCTCTCTCTCTCTCTCTCTCTCTCTCTCTCTCTCTCTCTCTCTCTCTCTCTCTCTCTCTTCCTCACTGACCTTAAGGAAGTAGGAAGAAATTTACACACAATAACTAAACATCCCAGAGTCAGCTGACAACTTGGATACAATAACACCCACAATGAAACAAGCCCTTGACCTTTGAAGCCACAGGGACTTGAATTTTGACAATATGTTAACTTAAAAATGGATCCATTACTAGTCAAGCCTCAGATGAGTCCACAACCCCAGCCAGCACCCTCACTACATCCTTGTAAGACACAAAGATCAAAATTCAAACGGTGTCTAAATTCTGATCCAGAGCAGTTGCAAGGTGAGACTATCACTACTGTTTTAAGTCGCTATGTGTGTGGTTTTCTTGCTCCACCAGGACAGACAAATTCACCAGGCTCTGCCCTTCACTGTTACTCAGCATCTGCACTATAATCCTAACACTATCAGGGGTTATATTGGGCCCTGGTTATAGGATATTGCATAGTGTTTAGCATTCAGTACAAATACGACCTGCCAGCAACAACCCACACTTGTTTTACACACACACAAACTCTACTGTGACAACTGAGCAAGCACAACCCTTGTCCCAATTGATCTTTTTATTATGATTGCTCCCATAAAGTATTCCTTCTTAGCAAGATGAAATGTTCCTGACAGAACAATCTTACTTCCTGTAGTCAATGGACCTACATATGCTCTCGCCATGTTAAGAAAGTGATTGACAAGCTTCAGGGTTCCTGAAAGAAGTCTGAGACATCTTCCATTGTAAAAAGAGATAGAGCTTGGAAGCAGCCAGTCTCAGAACAAAACGAGGCCATTTTTCAGGCCTCAGATCAGCATTTCCCAGAAGTCTTTGGTCAAACTAGGTTGGGCATATAAGAAATACCATCTTCTAATGAAATAGACCATTATGAATTTACATAGCAAATTAATCTGGTGAGGATGTGCATTGTATACTGTGGTTAAATGATTCTGTATTTCTGTAGTGGAATAATTAGAACTGCCTTGGTTTTTTAGTGACTGTGAATTTTGTGGTTAATAGTGTTGTCTGGTCTTGTTATGACAATTGTTTGGGTGTATATGTGTCTCTGCAGGTGACTCACACACAAGTTACAGGTCACTAGAGTGCAACCTCAGGAATCTATCACACTGGCCCGAACCAGGCAAGGGGATGCTTACTCCCTCTCTTGATTTTTGGCTTCTCTTGTGAGTCAAAAAATGGCTTCTATCTCACAGGCAAAGACTGAAATATGTTAATCGATTCTAGAGATAATTTCTGAATTGGAAAATGAAAACTGGAATGTCCTCCCTCTACAGAAAATGTAAAATTTGCGCTTTCAAATTTAACTGATTAATTTTACTAAGTGTTTATTTTTATGTTAATATGGCTGAGTGGATGTGTGTGTACCATGTGCATGAATGAGTCTGTCGGCGTCAGAGGAAGGCTCTGGGTTCCCTGAAACTGGATTTACGGGTAGCGGCCAACCACCATGTAGGTGCTTGGAACCGAGTCCAGGTCCTCTATAAAAGCCGTATGTTTTCTTAAGCAGCAAACTAGCACTTAAAACCCAGCTCTGATGTATTTTTCAAATGTGTATTCCCGTGAATGCTTTTTCTAGACTAAGTATTATATATTTCTAAAGATTTTATTTTGAATTGTAAGTGTGCGGAGGGGGGTGTTTGTATGAGTGCAAGTCCCCATGGTAGCCAGAGAGGGTGCTGTATCCCATGGTCTTGGAGTCATAGGCACTTGTAAGGCATCTAAGATGCTGCCACCTGCACTCAGGCTCTCTGCCTGTATGCGCTTTGAATTGCTAAGTTGCCTCCCAGACCCCAATATGTGGGATTTTGAAGTTTATTACCTTACCCAAATCTAGAGCTTCCTGATTATATTGATTTTAAGTCTATTGCTTGCATGTTTGTTAGTATTTCATTATATAAAACACTACATGTCTTCTAGAAGTAAATAAAATCACAAACAGAAGACGTGTGTGTGGAAAGCAAGCGATTAAGACTTACCCAGTAAATAAGAGATAAGATCACAGGCTGTACTAGCAAAGGCCGCTGCCTTGATGTCGGACCTATTATAACCAAAATACTGTCTAACCTTTAATCACAGCTATTTGTCAGCCAAATGGATGTTGTACTGTTCTCCAATTAAAATGTGAGATGATATCATGATAATTCAAAAATCTATTCTCATTTCTACATCTTTATTTCTTTTAATAGGGGTTATTAATTTGTTGTTCAAGAGATGACTAAAAATAATGCTTCCCATAATGACTAACGTCGAAGAGAGTTCAGGTGCACACCACAGCCGAGAGCGTGCATTGGAATCCATCTAAGTTCAGCTAAAGTCGGAGGGCAGAGAAGCATGTGCCCTCCTGCTCTCAGATGCTTTGCCAGGGTCTATGACATGAAATGAACCAGAGAAAATGATGACACTCATGTTGTCCACCAAGAGGCCCTCGATTGTATACATCATTGACAGTTAGGGATACGGTCACTTTTGTAAACGTGTAAATTCTAAATCTAATTATAATAAAATACTGCAAGGGGATACAAGATAATCAAAAGGGGAACAATAACGCAAGAGGTTTTAAAGTGAAGGGAAAAGTGGGAACTCACAGTTTTAGTAGTGTAAGAATCTGTGGAGAAAGAGCCAGGAGTCAGTTGACAGTGTAGTGCTCACTGCTGGGATCACAGGCAATTAAAGATGGTGGAGGTCTTCTGTTTGACTATCTGTCAAGAGTGTTGAATAACATCACTTAATGGGGACAGCCACGTTACCCAGTTGTAGATTTACTGTCTAGCACTAGGGGGTGGCCGCTGTCTAGACCCAGGACAGGTTGACCACACTTGTGTAGCCTTCCCTGAGCGCTATGCTCTTCAGAGGTCACTGGTGTAATGATGGGACAAGCTCAATGTCTTATTGACCTGGGAGTTGGAGAGCCTCTTAGAGGCCGAGGAAAACATGGAATCTTTTACATCTTTCAACACGGGGAACTGTCCTGAATTTTAATTGCACCCTAAAGAGTCATCCCATTAGCAGGCTGACAAACTTGGAGAAATCTGGGCTTCCAGAAGCTTGTGCCCATGCCGAGGCGTGGCTACCATCCAAGCTTTCTGTACATTTTTCCGATTCTTTCCCTTCAGGGTTGTGGCAGGGTCTCACTGTGTGAAGCCAGATGACCACGTGAGTCTATGACTTGCTGTGGCCAATAACATGTGGTAGACAACATGCTTCATTTCTGTTCTGTTCTCCTTCTGTCAGGACTACAAAGCCTGTGTGGCCTCAAGCCCTCGGAAGAGATGGTGCTGCGTAGAGCCTCTTGCTCAGCGAAGGTGCATGCTTCCAAAAGACAGTAAACCATTGCTGTCGGAAGCCTGTGAGAATTGGGGATTCCAAGTTACTTTGATACAACCTGGGATACTCTGGCCAACGCAAGGGCCGTCTGAAGCAAATGCATTTCAGAAAGAGGGTTACCAAAGCTAAAGCGTAGCGAATCAGAAATTTAATGTATGTTATTTTATAAAGTCTACAGGCATGTAAAAATCCCTTTGGAAATTAAAAATATTTTATATTTTGAGTCGTGATGGTCCGTAAATAAGGGCATTGTTGAATTTTATAGTGTCTCCACAAGAGAAAATAAACCCTGAGAAATTTTCTAAGTCCTTTTCACCAAGAAAAAGTTTTAAAGTAATGTATTTATCAAGTGAAGAAGCCGTGTTTATTTTTTAAAAATGTTTATTTTTCTGCTGTGACCTTTAAAAGAATCTGTGAGCATAATTCAAGGATAATCTCTGGATTGTGGGCTGAGACAGGGGAAATACAAAATAGGCAGAAACATTTGATCGCATCCAAAAGTGAGAACGTTTAGTAAAGAAATGGATGGGTTGGACCATATCAGAGGAGCAATAGCCACACCCTAAGGGTTCCTAACAGCTGCATTTGATAGATTTTGAGCCAAGACATATAGCACGGCATTGGGTTACAGCTCAAGGAATAAGGAGTACACATGACTCTGAACCGCACACATAAGTGATAGCAAAAAGCAAATCACTTTGATGCCATCTACACGCCCTGTGTCTCTGTGTAGTTGTCCCGTGTCTGTATCCAATCTGTATCTATCATGTATCCAATCACCCAGCTTTTGGAAGAAAATAGCTGACAGTGTAAAGGAAGGGTTATTCTTTAGGATACTAGTTTAGGACCTTACAAGATGATCAAGAGAATGAAAAACGAGGCATGACGGTTCATTCCTGGTGTGGTTAGATAAAGAAGGACCATGAACATCAGCTGGGCATCTTTGGGTGTGTCTGTGAGGGCATTTCTACAGCACCTTAACTGAAGTGAGGGCACCTGTTCTGAATGTAGTCAATGCTGTACTGTGAACTGAGTGTCAGCATTCCTTCTTCCCTGCTTCATGACTGTGGGTGTCATGTGAACAGCTGCCCCATACCTATAACTTCCCTGCAATGACGGCTTCTCCCCTCAAACCATCAGCTCAGACACACCATCCATGTTGAAGTGTCCTTGCTGGGTGTGTTATCACAGCCATAAGGCAAGTAACTAGAGCACAAGGAGTGAACCAGAGATCCTCACGTAGCAGTGTGAAGCGAGGGTGATCATACCTAGCAGTGTGAAGCGAGGGTGCTGCTAATTACATGCTGTGACATCCGGGATCAAGCCCTGCAGCAGCTAGAGGTTTTAATGGAGACAAAGTCAGGGCTGGGGGGATTCCTACAGCTGAGGGCCTGACCCATGCAAGTGTGAGGACCTCAGTTCAGACCCTCAAAGTACAAATAACATATGGGTGTAAATGTGTGCCTATAAAGCCAACATCGGTGTGGGGGACACAGTTAGATCTCAGGAGATGAATGATCATCACTCGAGTTGAATCAGTGAGATCCTGGTTTGGTGAGAGACCCTACCTTGAGACCATCTGAACGACCATCTGAACTACACCTGCTTTTTAAAATTTTATTTCATTTTATTATTAGTAGTTTTTTATTGTTTGTTTTTGTTTTACAAATCGAGCATCTTCCCAATCGCACACCTATAATCTCAGCATCTGGCTAAGTATAGGCAGGAGGCCAGGAGTTCTGTGTCCTTCTCTGTGACAGAATAAATTAAGGCTAGGCTGGGCTACCTGGGACCCTCCCTCAGGAAAAGGTTTGTTTAAGATGAAACCATTCAAGCTTCACATGTGTTGTGGCATCATGCCTAGCAGAGCTCACCCATTGTGTTGCTCTGTGCAGAGTCACAAAGATCCCAGCTTTGCACTCCGCCACCTGCTGGGGCAGCCAGTCCAAAGAGGGAAGACGGAGGGGGCGTGTGAACGCACGTGGATGAGGATAAAAGCTTCCATTCAAATTTCAGAATCAATTGTGGAGCCACTTTATAATGGCCTGATTACAGGTCTCCCCACACCAGGGACCGGTGTCTATTGAACTTAATTGTACAGGAGCATCAAACAATTAAGACAAAAGTCGTACGAGCTCCTGTGGTCTGGGCAGGTTTGCATTTGATCAGTGTGCCTGTAGACCTGTCTAAGAAGTAGAATCTATGCAGTGAGAAGATGAAGTTAGAATACATTGGGACATCTGGCTTATGGGACAAAACAAGGCTCTCACAGACAAACCGGAAGCGAAGGAATCTGAGAGGCCTGACAATTGGAAGCTGCCACCTTCGGTGTCCTCCCTCTGGAGAGGATCAAGTCTGAGCAATTGGACTTTTGGTTGTCTGTGTCCCTACAGCATTCCATCATGTATGGCTGCCATCCCACTGGACTTCCATCATCTGAGGCAGGGCGTGGTCAAAAAGGTGAAGCCCACAACCACAGTGACCTTAGACCTTCCCATTCGCTTCAACTGTTGACTTCCACGACTAAGCACCAATGCTCACACAGATTGTAAGCTTTTCTTTCTGTTTTAACATGTTCAAGTCTCCCAAATTTTACACTCAAAATGGAGAATGTTGCTGTTAAGATATATAGAGCAAAGTTGGATGATCGCTTGATCCAGACACCAAAGTTATACAAGCCTGTCTTCAATGGCATTTACTGCTCCAGCAGATTTCAAACTCCACCCTCTTCTCCAGGGTCCATTACGGTGGCTTCTCCTGTATTACAACTCATCTGATCATCCCCTGTCCCAGTCCAAGAAACACAAAGAAACCTCTTCCTTAGTTCCTTCCCATATCAGTAATTTAGTTTCTGCTACTGTTACCGGAGTGTGACAGCTGTAGTCACAGGACTGCCAGACAAGGCGGACTCAGCATCCAGGTTCACCTTTAGGACTCCTTCAACACCTGCTGTCCCTAGAAGGATAAGCCCCGCCCTCTCATGTCCCCTTCCCGATAGAGCTGGTGATGAACACTGTGGCTTGTTGCAACCCATCCCTGTGAATTCGTTGACATCCCCCCACATCAAAGATCACTCAGCATGGTTTCACTTGAGCCAGAAGACCATGTTTGGAAGCTGTCTGATAAACCTCACTGAGAAGCCGCCACATGCCCCTGGATCTCGCCGGATTATTTTAGCTTTCAAAGATCTGATCCTGCGCTTTGCAGTGAGGCGCATCAACCCCAAGTGTGTGCTTTGATTTGGAACCCCAGCTGATGACAGCGGAGCTGTTGATTTAATAGGTCCTGTGCAGATAAAGGCAAGGGTTGGCAGCCATACAACTGTCTTCCTTCACAGGTGAGGAGACAAAGATCTCCGACATGCTCATTTCTCACAGCCCAGGTCCCTCAACCTGGGCCTGGAAACACATCAAAGGCCACACCTTCCCTTCCCAGGCTCTCCCTCAGCCTTGCTCCTCTTCTGTAGCTCCTCCTGAACCCCTAGCCAGTCAAACAATGCAGCTATTATGTTCCCTGGAGAAGAGAAGCTGAGTAATTACCTTCCCGGCCAGGTGCCAGGAGCGAGTTTCCTGGTGTGCAATTATTGTGTGGTAAAACGGCTGAGGCCAGTGTTTTTAAAATTTGTTTTCTTTTCTTTGTTTTCTTTTTAGGCACTGTCTGTCAGCTTGCCAGACACTGGCCCCCAAGCTCCTCCATCAACCCCAGACAAGCAGCTTTCTTTAGAATTTGGCTTCTATTGTCTTTCACTTTCTCCTGACCTGGAGTCTCATTATATTATATTTACATCCCCACATCTTTAATAAACAAGGCTAGCTCAGCAGCAATGCAGACCAAGGTGTAACCCCGATGTTTCTATCAGAGCAGCTGATCCCATGTGGTTTTCATCAGTGACAGGCTTGGGTGGAGTGACAGAGCCTAGAAAGACCTCTGTGTGGTAAGGATGGAGTAAGGACCATGCCTTTAGCGGGGAGATGAGGAGGGGTGAGGCCTTTGATCTTCTGAGTATCATGTCTGAAACCTCCCCATTGCTCTTCTCCATCAGTCAAACCATGTTTATGAAACAAAGAGTACGCAGTCCTGGCTGTCAGGACAGACGCATGTTACATAATGCTTATGTGTACGAGACGATGCCCGGGACTGCCCTTAAGTCTGTTTGACACCAATAATTATAATCAAGATCTTAAAGCCTTCTACATGTTAGACCCGAACACGCATGCCATCTCATGGGTTTCCTATTCCTGCTCCGACAGAGAAAGGATTATCAGCTCCGCTTCATGGAAGATCTTGAAGTCAAGTCAGACTGAGATCTTTTGGGTCCAGGGTGACGCTCCGTCCTCTCTGCAGGGTCTTGGTCACTTTGCTCTTACCAGATGAGCAGGACTGACCTGGTCTCATGGGATCTCTACCAGCCGGGACAATGTGGCATGCATGTCAAACTGACACTGTTCCTAGATGATCTGTAAGGGGCTCTCAAGAAGAGACTAGCTTTTGGACTGCCATACACCACAAACGGGCTTTCCCTCCCCAAGCTTAGACAACCATCTGATCTCTGGAGGGGCTCAGCTCGCAACAGATGATTTGCTATATCCAGCTCTTGCCTGCCCATAGCAACTGGGTCATCTCGTGCTATCCTTCTCATTCATCCCACCCCCCACCCCATCCCAGCCTACCCTCCATCCCACCCCACTCCACCCCACCCCCCTCACCCCACCCCACCCCCATCCCACTCCACCCCACCTCAGCCTCCCACCCCACCTTACCCCATTTCATCCGACCCTACTTTACCCCATCCCATCCACCCTGCCCCACCTCATCCCACTCACTCCACTCCACTGAATCCTACCCCATTCCACCAACCTCACCCCACCACATCCCACTCTTCCTACCCCACTCCACCCCACCCCTTCCCACCCCTCCCTATCATATTCTGTTTCTTCCCATTTTCTGCCTTTACGCCGAGTTTTACGCTAGCTCCCACAACTCTTGAACGTGGACTAAATTAAAATATGGGTTTTTCTTTGGTCCCCAAGTTGCAGATGAAAAGTGACCAGCATTCTCAGCCTCCTTTGTGAACCACTGCTCATAGTAAATCTCCTTTCAGATAAATATACATCTGACTGATTATATTTTAAGACCCCTGGTTTATAGCCAGGCAAGTATTTAAATGGCCCCGTGGATTGCTAGAAATTGTTACTATCTGGCCCATTAGCTAATCTTGTGGTCCTAGCTCTGACGACTCATAGCAAGACCATGTGGCCATGTCTGGATGACCACTCCAGGCTACGATGCAGCTTTGTTATGGAAAGGTGTCTTCTGTGGATGTGGACAACCACTCTATGTCACTGAGACCAGAATGTGTAGCCCTGACAATGACTTGTGGATAACAGAACAGACTAACTCCCTAAGAAGTTTTTAAATTATGTTACTTAAGAGGGTCAGGAGTGGGGAGAACAGACACAGAATTGGCTCCTTCCAATCTGGTGTTTCAGTGTGTTCATGTTTCCTTTTAACACCACAGATGTTGTTCCTCGGGTAATCCTTGAACCCACACGGGATTTAGCTTTTATAGGCTCCTAACCCCTTTACACACACATACACACACAAACACACACACACAAACACACACACACACAGAGAGACAGAAACAAAGACAGATAGACAGAGAGAGACAGAGAGAGAGACAGAGAGAGAGAGAGAGAGAGAGAGAGAGAGACAGAGAGAGACAGAGAGAGACAGAGAGAGACAGACAGACAAATCCACACACAGCGAAAGAGATTGTGCGTAAATGCTTGAAAACCCCCAAATTCTATCCACTGGAGATGCAGTATTAGAAGTCAGGGTCTTTGGGAAGTAATAATGATGTAGATGATGTCATGAGGGTGGGGCCCCACAGTGGACTTAGTGTCTTTATAAGGTTCTTCCTCACTGGCAATGTGAAGACATAATAAAGACTGTGAGGTAGGAAGCTAGCCCTCAGCAGACAGCAGGCCTGCCATGCCTTGTTCTCACGGCTCCCAGACTTTCAAGATGAAAGCTAGGTTCCCTTTTCAGCATTTAAGGTGCACCGTCTACAGTGGTCTGTTACAGTGCCTGAATGTGCTACGGCATGAACACACATTCTCACATGCTCATCCCTCCTCCCTGTCTCCACGTCTCTGCGCTTCTGTCTCTCTTTTATGTGCCCATATGTACCACCTCAGGCATCTGCACAAATACATTCTTCATATAACTTACTGTATTTCACAAGCTATACGGGTATTGCTTGGGGTTGAAATTCTGTAATGTGCATTAGGCCACAGTCTCAGTGGTTAAACTGAAATGTTTACCTGAGTGTCCCAGTGTGTGACATCCTTCTCCTCTCTCCTCCCATTCTTCTGCCCATTCCAGCCTCATTCATGCCAGAAAAGAGGAGCCTGGCTCTATTCTTGTTCTTCCAGACTCTGCTCCCAGACTCTCCACCCCTCTACCGGGCAGTCCTCAGAAGTAGAAAACACGTTTTATAGTCACATTTACACAAGGAGGAGACAAATGAAAGGACTTGCACAAGGATAGCCCACAGTAGAGTGACATGAAGCAATTCCCCACCAACCTTGGCAATCAGAAGTAATTAACTAAGAATTAAAACATGGAGATTAGTCTAGGAAGAATTAAGTGGCTCTTTATCTTCCCGAAGGATCTCTGCCAACTACACAGCTTAGCCTAGCTGGACAAGAGACTCAGTAGGATGTTCACATCTACAACATTGGTTGTACATAAATTAGAAGAAAGTCAGTTTGTTGGAAGCTTTTTCAGTAGCAAGGAGAAGATGTGTCAAGGCCAGAAATCAGAGCCTGCTAAGTGCTGTCTAAGGCCCGTTAGGAGAGGACAGTGCAGGTTAGAGCACAGCTCTGGATCGGGAAGCCGGGCGCACATGGACGTACGCTTTGGATCTTTCATCTGCTATGTAGGCAGTGACTGCAACTTTATTATGGCCACCAAAAAGACAGGCTCAAGTCTTTGCCCCTAATGCCTGTGCATGTGATTTTATTTGGAAACAACGTCTGTGCAGATGTCATCAATTTCAGGTGAGGTCATTAAGGTTGGCCATAGCCTGTTAATGATGGCCTCGAACAGAGAGGAGTTTTGTATGCAGACACATGGAGAGAAGAAAGTCACGTGGCCACAAAGCCACATGAAGAAGAATATAATGCGACTCCATAGGCAGAGGTTTAGAGACACAACATAGGCCAAATATTTCAAAAGTTACTGTTCACTCCTGGAAAGTAGGAAGAGGGAGGGAGGAAAGTCTCAGAGGGAGCGTGACCCTGTCCTTACCTGTCCTGAGACATCCAACTCCTGGAACTAGACATACACAACCCCACATCTTTCAGAAGCCCAGTTTCTTGGTGACTTGACACCCAGTCTGGCCTGCTGTAATGACAGCCCCCGGAAATCAATACACAACACCAATGGCTGTATTTTCCTAATGAGCGTGTTCTATGGATCTGAAGAGCAAATGTGTGTGTTACAGTCTTCGCACAGTATCTGACCCCTGTTGACAGCTCTGCATATGAGGTTTTATGAACACGTTAGCTACTGCCACACACAGGTAACTGAGACCTCTGTACCCCAGCAACCCAACTATGCCAACCGCCCCTACAGTGGCCACCTTGGCATTTCTATCTGTAAAACTGCTCACAATGGTTAGCTTGATATTGAATATACAATTTTTCAATAAGCAGCCATAAAGTAATTGGATTATAAGAAGCCATTAACCTTGAGCCACTGGATGCCAACTTTACCTATTTATGTTATTGTCCCTGTTACCCAGAAACTTGTCAAATGGAATCCTCAATCAGCAAGACCTCCAAGGTGGGACCCTTGGGACTTGGAAGCTCCCTCGTTTGTATTTGGTAGCCATGGAAACGGGCTTGGCCTTGTCTCTGTTAACCACACCCTGTTCTGACATTAGGAGCATCTCTAGTTTAAGTAGCTTGAATATGCTATGTCCTCCTCCACTTCATTCTCTGAAGTTTCCCCTTTTTTCCTGACATAAGCATGCATTGTTTTTAACACTTAACAAAGAAAACACGTTCTTTTAATCATCCATTGCAGTGGAAAGTCAAGCAAGTAATGCCTGAAAGAAAAATAAATTGGAAAGAACTTGCCTTATGTCTGAGGCACTTGTGTGATATGTGCAAAGCCATCATAAATTACATTTCCTAAAGCCACTTCAAAGAGCCCCAGTTCCCTTCCTTGAATATAGTTGCACTGGGGACCCAGTTTTCAAGGTTTTTGTAGAAGCCCACAGCACAGGATACCATGTCATCATCTGTCCTGAGGTGACTTCCAAGTCTCCCTCTGTTCTCTTGCTTACAGTGTCTGGATAGATGGTCATGTGTTCAACAAGACCCAGTCTCAGCCTGATAAGACCATGACCTCTGACCTTCCACTTTGTTCCTGAACCAATTAGAAGCTGACTTACAAAATGCCTTCCCATGATCCTCGAGGCTGGAACTCTTGTCCCAGGTGCTCTCTCTGCTGGCCAGGTGTCCTCCTCCTACAAATGGCTTCACAGTGGATCTATTCTGAGTTGAGCCTTCAGGTGTCTCCAACCCCTGTGACACTTGGCCGGCAGCTTTGTCAGCTGCCCTGAGCTTGTGAGTCACCCAGATTTCTGACCTTCAGAGACACGGAGCCAGTGCCCGGCACCGTTTGGGACACTCCACCACACTGTATATGCGGCATTCTCAGGCCCCTCCATGCAACCCTTTCTGCTTTGCTCAACCCTTCAAGATGGCCGCCACAGCTGCTGTTCTACAGGCCGCATGTACTTAACGGTGCTTGGTGAGTCGGGCACCCTAATTTCCCATTCATTTCTAGTTGCTCCATACATCTCTGGAGCTACGGACTTGCGTTTTCCACGCTTGAGCTGGAACTCAGGTTACACTGAATTAAAGCCCTTCTTTATGGTTTCCATTTCTGACTCCCTCCAACGCGCAGCCGCTTTGTCTTTTCCGGTCCTCACCAGGCTAACGGTTTAAAGAGAAGGAACTGAAGACTCCAGCTCTGCCCACATCTTCAGAGATCAGTTTGACAATAAAATCCTTTGAATAATGGCAATGTTATATTCCTAAAGTTGAAGCAAATGCCATTCTTTCACCTTATTTTGCTCAGTTAGATCATTCAGAAGACCAAAGTGGTTTAGACACCGAGAAATTTAACACTGTAATACTGATGTCGCACGCTGTTTACCTGACACTTCGGAACGCACCTGCTCCCAACATAAGTCCAGAAAACACTATTTTGTTGGTAATACAATGGCATTTTATAGTGGCAGTTGGTGACTATAAGAACATCATCATCATCATCATCATCATCATCATCATCATCTTTTTAAAAATCACAGATGTGTGGTATCCCAGTGGGGGCGCATGCAGCAAGCATGGAGATGTGCGTGTGGATTCTCCCAGCACCCACGTGAAGAAGCCAGGTACATTGCTGTGTCTGAGCGTGAAACCCTAGTTCTGGGGGCAGAGACAGGTAGATCCCAGGGCCTTCTGGACAGGCCAAACTGCCCATCTTCAGGTTCACCAAAAGCTATCGTTTTTAAAAACAGAGACGTGATTGAGGAAGATGTGCCTTCACAGGTGAGCACGCCTGCGCACCCCTGCAAACCCCTGCGCACCCCTGCAAACCCCTGTGCACCCCTGCAAACCCCTGTGCACCCCTGCAAACCCCTGCGCACCCCTGCAAGCCCCTGCGCACCCCTGCAAACCCCTGCGCACCCCTGCAAACCCCTGCGCACCCCTGCAAACCCCTGCACACCCCTGCAAACCCCTGCGCACCCCTGCAAACCCCTGCGCACCCCTGAAAACCCCTGCGCACCCCTGCAAATCCCTGTGCACCCCTGCAAACCCCTGCGCACCCCTGCAAACCCCTGCACACCCCTGCAAATCCCTGCACTCTGACTCTCTGCCCCCACCTTCTAGACACACACACACATATGGGAACGCACACTATCCTTCTAATTCTCCTTAGCCCTGTGCTCTGCAGAGGCCCGGCCAGATGTTGCACTTGGAAACACAGCTTTTCCTTTCACCCTGTAAGCACCTAACGTGGGTCTCACTGCCTTTCCCCTCTCACTGATGCTGCACTCGGGAGGCTGGTCACAGACACATACACTGCCACAGTGTTTCTAGGGGAAAGTCCATGTAAGCCAAGAGCTGCACTCCTGAACCACTAAGGCAGACACAAGTGTAGAGAGGCCACAACAATGACGGTGTGCCAGGAAGAAAATCCGGGGAACTGGATTGCCATTCAAGATGTCTGTCTGTCTGTCTGTCTGTCTGTCTATCTATCTATTACTATCCACTTATACACTTATCTATCATCTATCCATCTACTAACCCACTATCGATCTATCTATCGATCTATCTTATCTATTGATTATTATCTATCATTTATCATCTATCATTTATCATCTATTGATCTATTTATCATCTATCTATCATCTACAGCATTGTACTATTTTTTGCTTTTTTTTTTCTTACAACTTTATTTTAAAAACAGAGATACATGTACAGATTTTCAAAAGCATTTTTGCATAAAACTATATGAATACATTTTTGTCAGTACTTGATTTTTTTAAAAGGTTTGAGAGTATGCATTGAAATCTTACTAGTTACAATGAGCATAAAGTACATGTAAAACAAAACATAACATGGAGACTGTCAGAGTTTTTTTGGTGTGTAAAGATTAAACATAATGATTTTTAAATACCAAGTATTGCCACAAGGCTACATTCTTAGCTCTTGAGTTATTAGTGATTTAAGGTCTAGGTGTACCACACTCTGAGAGGATGCTATCTATACACTTATTGCTTTTTTGTTTGTTTGTTTGTTTTGTTTTCTAAGAAGGACTGAGGCTTCCAATTTTTGGCCTTTTTTTTTTTTTTTTTTTTTTTTGAGTTTCATATAGTCTGTGAGTTGTTTCTGGGGTATTCAGAGCTTTCTGGGGTTAGTATCCAATTACCAGTGAGTGCATATTGTGTCTGTTCTTTTGTGACTGGCTTACCTTGCAGCATTGTACTTTTATGAGATAGGGTCTTACTGTTCGTCCTGCTAACCTTGAACTGGAAATTCCGACTGACCTGTAAAAATCTTCAAACTTGATTCTCAGGTTAGCAAATGGAACAGAAAAGGAACAATGGATTTTGAAGGTGACTTTTGCCCAACTGCCAAACATTTTATTATTGTGATAATTAAAGTAATTTTGGAAAAGGTAGTCAAATTATAGAGAATTTGGATGAGTGCTTTTCTTCTTACTTCTTAATTAAATGGAAATACATATTTGCTCAATTCTCTGCCGCAGATAAATAATGAAGTAGTCACACTATTTGTCATTCTCCACAAGGCCAAAGTGCCAGTTCTTTATACTGGTAAGAAAGATCAAGTTATCTTTACATTTACACATGCTAAGTGATTGTAATAAAAAATTAACACTTTTTTAGATCAAGAAGTTAGTTACACAATAACCCAAGAGCCTCTGCTTCTGCCACTCGGGACGTCGGGGTCATGTCCCATTCTCAGGCCCCCACTGGTAGCAGGCAGCAGATTCTGAGAAAACTTCTGTCTTCAACTTTTTTAAGAACTGGTAACATTTGTTTTCTTAGCTTCCTTGGTTGAGCACAGTGCAGGATTGAGACATAACAAAATAACTGCAAGAAAATATTTCCTGTAACTGTGCTTGCGATGTCGTTATATTCAAATAGCCCACAGAATAAACAAGGGCGGCCTCTCTTCTTCACGAAAAGACAAACAAGAGATCCACAGTGTCACAGGCTCCTGACTGGCACTTGAGAATAAGGAGTGGAGACTCTTCTCTGCTAATGGAGCCTAAGTCCCACGAAAGAGTAGCTAATGCACGGAGAAAATGGCCCTTCACAGGATATATGGTACAAATAACCCACTGACCAAGATGAACTTCCGTTTAGATCAGTCTCCTCATACTGGCACTGAGATGGGTCCCAGGAGGGTACTTAGTTAGGATGCACTGACATCCCTGTAGTGTGCTTTCAGCACTTTGATACCCTGTTGGGGGCTGGCTGCTCAATGCTCGTAGTTGGCTTCTCATGAGTGTGTGGCAGATGCTGACTTCCACCTTCCAGTGCTTGCCCGTACCACTGAACAGACACTCAGTAAATGCTTGTGGCAGGAATGAATAAATGGCTTCAGCAAAGCATCCAAAAGCATTGTCTAGCTGCCAAATGCATTTCTACTCAAAAGGCATATAGATTCTATAGGAAGACATAAGCCTGGTCTTTCTAGTTGGTCAGTTCCCTCCATAACTCCTCCTGAACCTGTTCCTTGAATAACCTCAGCCATTTGTCCGGGTACATGGCTTACATCTTGTTATATTCCACCCATCACTCCCTCAGAACCGTTGTCTATTCCCCAAACTTAATTTCTTTCTGGGTCACCTGCTTCGTGTTACCAGCTTCTCTCCCACTTTGACTAGTTATCCTACACACACAAACATGGCTACAACATCTAAAATGTACATGCACCCACGTGCATGTCTATGTGTGTTTGTGTATGCTTAGACGACATGCACACATGGGCTGCAAGGTTCAGCATGCTTGTGCAGCTGTTAGCAGGAGCAGGGGTCAGCTGAAAGCACTAAGGGTCTACCAACATACAGAGTCAGGGACTGGAGGGATGCTTAGGAGCCCCGGTTCCGACAGAATAAAACATGCCGTATCACACATCTCAGCACTCAGTGACATGGCCTCATGTATGATTAGACAGGGTCATTTCATCAGATGTGTTTCTTAAAGCAATATGCAATAAAACCCAGCATAAGGTCAACCCATTGGCCAACCGAGGCTCTGAGGAGTGGTGGGAATGGGTGAGGACGGCAGACCACCCACATGCACATGTCTGTTAGCATCCAGAGGCTCCAACTAGCTTCCCTGTGTCATGGTCATCCACACCTCATGGTGCAAAGCTTGGGGTTGGAGGGGTGGATGAGAAACATGAGCTTCGTTTTCCAGCCTCTGAGGCAAGTTTCTCTTTATGCTCTTTGCTAAAACCACGAGCGTGTTCCCAGATCCAAAAAGAGGGTGCAAGCTGCTGTCCTTTTATGTAAAAGCTCCATATTTTTTTTTCAGGAAATAAATGAAGTGCATCAAGAAAGGTTTATAGACCATATATCTTTGGTCTTCACTACTAAGCTTTAAAGAATATGATGTGTAAAAGTAAAATTAAGCATTAAAAGTGTGCTATATCACTCTCAGATAAAAAAATATGCGGGGCAGTACTGTCCTCGGAAGGAAGTCACCTTCTCTTCAGGACTTAAAATGGGCCAACTCACAAAGGGTCTGACGGCTGTGTTTGATATCGACGCTCTCTCAGAGAAGGTGTTGGAGAGACTCTTGGGATCCTCATCTTGAACATCCAACTGCCCCGATAACAAATTGTGTACAATTCAGCCCTAATTGCATACAGTCTCTGGGTCTCAGGGAAGGGGATAGACCATAGAGACAGGGACTGGGGGAAGGGTTACATCTACAGAGCATTGGAGGAGCCATTATCTCTGCTCGGTGCAGCCCTTCCAGTGTGGCTGCTCCTACCCTCAGGCCCTCACCCACAGCTCTCTCTGTAAGTAAATCCCCCCCCCCAAAAAAAAAAAAACTACTGACTCACCAGGGGGAATATAGATGGAGTCAAATGTAGGTTTGCCATTGGGCCTTGGGGAAGGGATAGTTGTTCAGTCCCATTAAAGTTAAACCCTCTCATGGTGGCATGAAAGTAGGAGCCCTGGAAGGTCCACATGCTTGCAGACATGTATGTGTGTATAAATACACATGGCAGATTCTTATTAAGATTATAATGGGCGTGTTTTGATGAAGAGTCTTTGTTAGTGAATCTGCACATCTTCTCCCTTTAGGAATCGTACAGGGACCTACTTCATGAGCATACACTAACTCCCCCGAGATCCTGCTGTCTGCTTCAGCCCTCTTCCTGTTCTTGGAGCTGCTTGCTTCTTGAAGGTACAGACTGGCTATTTTCACTGTTGACTCTCCAGCCGCTGATATGGTGCCTGGAATCGGATCTGTTTGGTTGAGCATTTAGAAAAGGAGAAAAAGAGAGAGCACAAAGTTCTGAAGGGGGATCCTATGCAAGGACAGTTTAAGGTGGCCTACACTCTGAAGATAAATGCAAGCCATAAAACCTGCCCAGGTTCATGATGGAGACATAACCCTTTCTGGGAACCTGGGTATAGAATTCCCAGATACAAAACTTATGAGAAACACATAGGAATTAGCTTTCTCCTTACAAATGCATCAGCGTCGTTTGTAGACCAGGGTTGGGCGTGTTGCAGATGCTCCCTACATTACTGTGGGTCCGTCTAATGAGTGAATTAAGGAAGCAAGTGGTAGGTGGTACCGTTTCGGCGATGTAGTGTATCAGACGGTGCATCTGTACTGTGGTTGAATGGGGTTGACCAAGCCTCTCTACGCAGTGTTACCCCTTGTAGACCTCACCGTCCAGAAACAAGAACCAGCAATGGAAATACATGTCAAGACCACTGAAAGTATGCATGAAAGTGGAGGTGGTACTTACGCTTTGGAAAGTATTTTCTGTTGAAATATGTCCTATAGCATATTTCTTATAAATTTTAAGCTGAGGGGTATCATTCATTTGAAAGCTATGCCAACCCAAATCTAATTACAATCAAAATTAGAGTCAAAGGGCAGGGGAGTAGGAGTCTCCACCTAACCAGTCTCTGAATATCTGATTAAATCCAGACGTTGCTAAGTAAAGCATTCTCCCTCATAAGATTCCTTTCATTTATCCCCATAAAAACCGTGCCTTCATTTCATTCTGCTCAGCAAAACATATTTTTTTTATAATGAGTTACTTGATATTCACAAGACTTCTGAGTCTCTCTTCATTCCATTTTGGTCAAAAACAGGAAGTTGACTCTTGCCAAGGATAAATGAACTTGAAGTCAATGTTTTCAGTGTGGTTCAAAGGATAGACTCTTCCAATCTCGGGTCCATTCTGACGCCGGTAAAGACCTTTCCCTGCCAAGGCCATGAAATAATAATGGTGCCCTTTAACAAGTGCAGCCTGGTGCTCCCCAACCCTCTCGGTCTATAGCTCTAGTCCACTTAACAACAGGGTCTTGCCGTATCTTTAGCAACTATCCTGGGTCTGGGGAGTTGTGCATAAGTACCAGAGACAAACTGCATTACAGATTTTAAATTTGGAGTGACAAGAAAATCAATATCTCAGAGTATAACAGGAACCAATCCTATGAGAGGAACACAAATCAGATACCGTGCCGGCCGCACTCCAGCTGAGGGAGGCACTGAGAGAACTGTTCGCAAAGTACAACATTAAACGACAAAATAAAGCTAGCCACATAGAAGCCTGAGAAAATGTGGAGCTTAACAGCCGCCAGTGTCAGAGGAAAAACTAGTTTAGACTTGTTAATACGTACTGTTCTTTCCTCGTTTAAATATTAATGGATGCCAGCAAGTACCGAGAGGGAGAGATGTGCGTAATCCATAGGAAACCCATGGTAACAGCACCTAAAGATGATTCAGAGGAGAACCTCACACAGGCGCCTGAGAGATACTGAGAGCCTTTCCCCCTCTTCCTGAAATGTTAGAGAGGGCCATTTGGTCGAACCCACCACGGCAAGTGCATTTTCATTCTCCGATTTTATTTAGTGCAAGGTCGGTTCAAGGGAACTCAGGTGAGCGAATGACTATTAATTAGACAAGACCTAAATCTGGACTGCCTCAACAAACCACATTTTATTATTAATATTTACCTAAAATAGGTTTAAATTTGGCTTTGCAGCAGTCATTCTCCACCTGTGGGACGTGACCTTTTTGGGAGTCCAGTGACTTCCCCGGGGTCACCTGAGACTAACAGAAAATGCCGACTTTTACATTTCAATTCATAACAGGAGCAAAGCTGCAGTTCTAACGTAGCCACGAAAGTAATTTGATGGTCAGGGGTCACCTCAGTACGAGGAACTGTACTGAGGGTCAGGAACTTTAGGAAAGTGAAGCAATGTTCTAGAGGGAACCGAGTATTCAGTGCCATCTCTGAGAAGCATGCCTCTAACCTAATCACACAGGGCTACAGTGACTCTCATAGTTACTGCAGAGCTGAGATGACATGTAAT
This sequence comes from Micromys minutus, assembly GCF_963924665.1. Lineage (NCBI taxonomy): Eukaryota > Metazoa > Chordata > Mammalia > Rodentia > Muridae > Micromys > Micromys minutus. The sequence continues at coordinate 3,797,120 of NC_137976.1, read as the reverse complement.
GAGAGAATCTCTCTCCCTTTGTGTGTGTGCAAGTGTGTGTATAAGTATGTGTGTGTGTATATGTGTGTTTATAAGAGTGTGTTTATAAGTATGTGTGTGTGTGAGTCTGTATATGTGTGTTTATAAGAGTGTGTGTATGTGAGTGTGTGTGAGTGTGTGTGTGAGAGAGAGTGCGTGTGTATCTGTGTGTATAAGTATGTGTGTGTACTTGTGTATGTTTAAGTATGTGTGTGAGTATGTATATGTGTGTATATAAGAGAGTGTGTGTGTCTGTGAGTGAGTGTGTGTGTGAGAGAGAATGTGTGTATAAGTATGTGTGTGTGTGTGTAAGAGAGAGTGTGCGTGAGTGTGTGTGTGTTTGTGTGTGTATAAGTATGTGTATGTAAGTATGTGTGTGAGTGTGTGTATGTGTGTGCATTAGTATGGGTGTTGTGAGTGTGTATGTGTAAGAGAGAAAGTGTGTGTGTGTGTGTGTGTGTGTGTGTGTGTGTGTGTGTGTTTAAGTTCCTTTAGGGAAATTTCAGCAATTGAAATCCAGTTCATCTTTCAGAGATTTACTCATCTTTTAGAGCAGCTGAAGGTTTGAGGTGGCTATCAATATTAACTTCAAACCCACATCACCCAATATAAATGCTCCCTCTCTCTCTCTCTCTCTCTCTCTCTCTCTCTCTCTCTCTCTCTCTCTCTCTCTCTCCATTTGCAATTTCTTCCCTCTCAATAATTTGCAAGTGACTTCAAGTCACACAAATGGCCAAGCAGCAGAGCACAACCTGCCATTCCACTTGTCATGATGGCCAGCTAAGAATCCTGGAACCATCCAGAAAAACTGCCGTCGAATGGGGTCAGCTAAGATCTCTCTAGGGAGCTCAAGGGACCTGCTCGGCTCATCCGTGACCACAAAAGTTCATTTTCTTAAAAAAAAAAAAAAACCAACACCAGTGAAAAACAAAACAAAACAAACCTAGCTTTCCATTTAAGAGTAGTTTGCACTCCCAGCAAAGCTATAGGCTGGCTGACCGTTTCTCCATGTTTGCTCACGTCTCTATGTTGAGTATAACCAACCTATTGGTGGATTTGTGTAAATAAGATTCCAACATGGAAACTGGACATATGGCTCACACCTTCAATCCTATCATGCTGGAGGCAGAGACAGGCAGATCTCTATACGTTTTAGGTCAGCCTTTTCTGTGTGGTGAGTTCCAGGCCAGACAGGGCTCCGCAGTGAGACCCCTAATTTTAAAAACCGTCCAGCACCAATAATTCTTATGAATTCCTGGTTCCCCGTTACCCAGATCTCACGGTCTCTTCCCCGGCACCCTCTCTGTTCAGCATCTCATTCCATGTTACGTTTGGTTACAGTATCTTCTCTGGTACCGTCTCAGGTATCCATCTTTTGTGGTTGGTTCGTGGTTTGTCTTGTGTTTTTCTTGTAAGTAGATTAGAAGTATAGGTTTAGTTTGAATCTGAAATATCTTTCAATGGTCCATGTGTTAAAGGCCTGGTTTTCAGGTTTTCACATTACTGAGGCATGGTGGAACCTTGAACAAATGTGACCTAAATAGGGGAAGGTCATTGGAAATTCATAGAAAAGTCTCTGTGCCTGCACGGGGGCCAGGGAGGGAGTGAAGGGAGAGGGGAGGGAGGGAGAGGGAGAGAGGGAGGGAGGGAAAGGGAGAGGAGAGGGAGAGGGAGAAAGAGAGAGAGAGAGAGAGAGAGAGAGAGAGAGAGAGAGAGAGAGAGAATGAGAAAGAGAGAGAAGAGACTAAGAGATCAAAGGCAGAGTCTTGTTGCATGAGGAAGGACTTTCCCCACTGGGCTAGATCCAGAAGTATTTTGCTACAATGTAACACTACCACAGGAAGTAAGCAGGGAGCGGCTCTCATCTCAGTGTCCTGAGCGCACTGCACAAGCAGGACTGTGATCCGTGCTCTCAGCCTTGTGAAATGCTTCAGGCTTCGTCTTGTGTCGGTTTACATTTCTACTTCTTTCTAGAATGCAGTCTGCAGAATCAGGTCACGGAGCCCACCCACCACTAAGAAGGAAAGTCACAGTCTCCGCCCACCCCCAGTGTTGGTGCCTATTTTGACTCTTTGGGAAGGACCCCACCCCCAATTTATTCATATTCTGATGTCAGTGTAGACTGAGATTTACACCAGTAGGGGTAGGGGCTCATATATTTATGTTCTGAATGGGTTAGCTTCAATATCCTCGCACGCTTTCCCCCACGTTGTTCTCTTTCCGACAGAAGGAGCAGGTTTAGGGGCTCTGGTGTCCTTCTGTGTCTAGTCCTTTGTTCTTCTGCTTCTTACGGACCTTAACTATGAGATGCTCTGAGTGGCCATTTTCTGTCCCAACGCTAAGACCAATCATCTCCTTTTGAAGATTAAAAACCGTGTATCACCTTTAGCCTAAAAAATGGAAAAGTTCACAGGAGTGCCAAATCTTTGCCCATATTCACATTTTTTTTATGTTGAAGATTAATACAGAGACAGTTTAGAGCAGCAGTGTCTGAGGGCTCCTTGGCTCTGGTACACATCATGAGTTGATAAAACTCAACATCTAAATTTCTGCCACTGTCATCTGAGAATTAATACACATCCAATGTGTCTGAATGTACCCATGTGTGAAGTTTTTATTTTGCCAGACCAAAGACTGGGCCTTCACCCGGACAGTGAGATGCTGAGACAAATGTGTCTTGAAGGCAAGCACTTTCAGAATTGAGCATTATGCCTAGGTGTGTCCATGAGAGTGCTTCAGAACGAGCCTGCAATTGAAACCACTGGGCACAGAAGATCCCTCTACGGGGTGGGTGAGGTGCCTCCTTCCATCCATTGCGGAAGCTAAGCACAATGCTTTTGTTTGTCCATGTTTGTTTTAGTTTCTAGAGACGGATTCTCCTTCCCAGGCTGACCTCAGATTCACTAGGAGGACAGTGGCTTCTCCTTCCCCGCCAAGAGCTCTGCTCTGTAAGGAAATGGCCTTCTCACCAGCGCCTGCTGCACACAGTGCCAGGGCAGAAGGCCCGCCTCTGCGCATGCCCAGTAAGCACTCTACAGAGCAAGCGACACTTCCAGACATCGAGGCAGTTATCCACTACTGACGTTTCTCTACGTTGGACGTGTGAGCCAAGCTCAGCTGGAAGGTTTTGCAGGTCTCTGCTTGGTTCGGTTATCAGATGCCAGTTGGCTGGCAAATGGCGAACTCAGATGGTTCGATGGTGCTCCATCCTCGATGGTCCTCCATCCTCGATGGTGCTCCATTCTCGCGGCTCCTTGCTGGCCTGGCTGTGTCCACTTCAGCACGTCCTCATCACGGAGGATTCTGGACCTGTCTCCATGCTTCCACGCAGACTTTGACATGATTCTGACTGGATTACAGTCACAGAGATGCTTTGAGCAGGCACTTGGCCTAGTCTTCATTTTGTTGACAGAAAAGGAACAAATCAAAACTCTTAGCGCAAGGTCTAATGGGATACTTCAAGCATCATCACCGTCTACCATAACCATCATCATTATCCTAAACGTTAACTTGCCATTAAATCCAAAACACCTCTCCCTGCCCTGTGGTTAGGTGACTGGCTCGAATGGGCAAAGATGATGCAGACATTTATATGTCTGACCCATGTAAACATTTCCATGATCTTCCCACACTGTCTCCCTTTGAACAGACCAACCAAATTACACTTAAAAAAATCCAGACGAGAACTCAGAGGCACTGACGGGAGAACCCACAACATAGAACACCAGTGTCCCCTTTTCACTGGAGCCCTATTAATCTCGCCGTTAGTTCAGACAGTGTGGAGGGCAAGGTGAATATGACTGCCTGATCTTCCATGTAACTTCGCTGCAGGGTTAGCCTCTAGACTCAGAGCACTTTGAGTCACTGGCAGTTTGGGGAAAAAAATCATCCAAGATAAAGCCTATTTAGTGATAAAATGCTAACCTCATCTCTTGTCATTTATCTACGATTGAACCAAAGCCAAAGGAGATCTGTTCTCTGAGAGGCTCTACCACCATAGCACCAAAAGCTCGGGGGTCAAATCACTAAAAGTTGGGGACTGTCTGAATCTACCTATGGGAAGCCACTCACCATGGATCCACCACTATTCTTAGAATGAGTTTATCTGTATCACATTAAACCACTGAGATATCCGTGCTCACTTCTCAACAGGGAAAGTGACATTTCTTCTCATTCATATTCATGGTAAGAAAAATCTAGGAGGCTTTCTTGATCAGCTCCCCCCCCCCCCGCAAAGAAACAGAAGCATAACTTAATCCCCAGAGGATCAGGCAACATAATTCAGGGTATATGAAGGCATTCCACGAGTCCCAGGAAGGACATGTGGGCCTAACATCGGGCAGGAATGCAAACAACAGAGTTACTACACACTCAGCTCCCTCTAGCTTTCTAGACAGACATGGAGTCTTATTTCTGGTTCTCATCATATTCTTATTGCTCATGATTTTATGCCTCTGGCCTTCTCTGTGTCTCCCTTAAACCAGGGCCAGTACCCTCAGCAAGCCCCAGAGACTCCTGTAGATTGCTTCGGAGTGGGACAAATAGATTCCCTGTTTCATTCAGCCACAGCTGAGTAGGAGGACCTTGTGGGAAACAGCCTCTACAGTGCAGAGAATGGTTACAAAGTGTGTGTAGCAAAGTCAGTGGAATTGAGGATTCTTGCTTATTTCTCTGGTGTATGTATGAATAGGACCAATGTTTTACATTTAATATTTTTAAGTTCCCATCACTTCTACTAATAGCCCATTAATATATATATTAGTATATATATATATATATGCTTAATAAAAAGTGTTCTTTTAATTTCTCTACTGTAATTAAAATTATATTTGAACCTTTTTTCTTTATTTTATGTAACCCTTTGTCTGTCTGTCTGTCTATCTATCTATCTACCTATCTATCATTTATCTATTATCATCTATCTATCTATCTATCTATCTATCTATCTATCTATCTATCTATCTTTCTATCTACTATCTACTTTCAGGACAGTGAATCTTATGTAGCTCAGGCTGGTCTGACTGCCTCTAAAGGGTTAAGATTAAAGGTGTAAGCCAGTACACCTGGCTCTTCCTTATATTTTCAATGCCACATCTTTAGAGCATCTTTAAACCCATAAACATATTGACAAGAAGGCACAGGGGTTTCCCGTCCCCTCCTTACTCTACCAGTGCACAGAACTCTACATGAGCTGTGTCCCTGGGTGGGGGCACTTGTGATCAGTGAACCTATGCTTATATGCCACTGTCATGCAAAGCCCATTACGTATTAAAAATATTATTAAGATATCATAGCTGGTCATCCACCCCTGTAGGCTCCAGATTTATGGATTCAACCAACTGCGGATTGAAAATATTAGGAGAAAATTGTCTGGATCAAAAGTGTGCTTTTTTTCTTGTCAGTGTTCATAAACAATGAATTTGTTTACTAAGCTTTTAGACTGTACTGAGCATACGTCCAGAAACGTAGTGGTGGGAAACTGAAGGGGAGCTCACACAGCACGTGTGAATGCTGGACAGCACACATAGAGCACATGCAAATGTTGGGAAACACACATACAGCACACACAAATGTTGGGAAGCACCCACACAGAACATGCAAATGCTGGAGAGCACCCACACAGAACATGCAAATAATGAAATGTTTTTAATAAGGAACCTAAGTATACTCTGATTCTGAGTATCTGAAGGGGTCCCTTAAAAACAGTAAGGCACCCTTGTTATTGGATTGCCTTTCATCAAATTGCCTTCAACTATTGTGCTATCAAAACTTGCTCAAACAGAACGGAATATCCACAATCTCACGCAGACCCGGGGAGCCTGAAGGCCCAGGCAATTTGACAGACAATTGTCTCCTTGAGTCTGAGCAGAAGAATTATGCAGTGTTTGCAAGGCACTGGTGCTGTATTAACACTGAATGATGCTGCTTTAAGTGAACTCCCCTGGGCTTACTCTGAAAGTCTTCCTTGGGTTGCTCTCACCCCTCCACTGATTCCCTGGCTGGACCATTGGCAGCGTTAGGTGCAGCATAGAGAGCTGATTATCTCAGCAGAGTGGATCTGCTGTTTGCCAGTGCACCCGGCACTCCTGGTGCATTCACATTAATGAACAGTCATTTTCATTAAGTCCCTTCCATAGAGTTCACTGAGCCAGAAAACTGGGAAGATTAAAAAAAAAAAAAAAAGGTAAGATGGTTAGAGAGAGAAAAATGGTGTCACCACAGAATTTGGAACCTATGAGTTTGCATGTGCAGAGATCAGAGATGAGAACACCAAGCCCATTAGGTAATTCCTTGATGTTGTACTGAAAAGGTCAGGCGGGGATGGCATTGGTTGAAAGAACTCATGATTTATCTCCAAAGACTGAGGGTTTGTGCCTTCAACAAAATAGAGACATTAGATTCCACACTAGGAATTCCAGGTGTATCCAGAGTGGGCAGAGCCCAGTAAGCATCCAATTTCTTGCCTTGACTGAGGACAGTGAAGCCAGAATTCAACAAACCTGTCATAAACTCCAGAGCTCAGTGGAAATGAGAAACCTAGAGCAGATGACGGAAGGCGGTCAGTTTACCAAAGCCCAGGAGTGTGGGAAATCTCGGCCATCGATTTCACGACCCTCATGGGTTCTTAGCTATTCCATGCTTGCTGTTTATGTTCTGCATTTTCGTTTTCACCTCCTCTGCTTCTGTATACATGTTCATGCTGTGAACATCGATATCCATGTATGTGACAGAGGAGGCCAGCGGACAACCTCGAGTGTTATCCTTAGGAACCCCATCCAACCCATGTGTGAGGGAGACTATCTTTAATCCCAGAATGTGTGGCCAGTGAGCTCCGAAGACCCTCATCTCTGTCTCTGTGCTGGGATTAGCAACACACACTTCCATGCCCAGCATTTTACATGAGTCCCAGGGAGTGAATGCTCAAGGCCCTATCACCGAGCACCCCTTATTTCCTGTGCCTTTTCTGATAAGCTTCTGACCCCAAAGCAGAACAGTAGAGGCACCGGCAAAAATAATACCAGCACCCATTTGCTAGTTTCGATTGTGGGCAGACACATTAGCAAAAACCAAATCCTCACCAGAGCCTAGGAAAGCTAAAACCATGCCATAGTTATCCAAACAGAGAAACTGAAGGGCAGAGGAGCTGTGGGATGAAGACCTTGCTTTCTGGGACAGCAGAGCCCACCGGGGACCACAGAGATCTACTGCTTCACAACCATGGGACAATCGCATCCTCGCTGTATGCGTGGTTCTGTTAGGGTTGCAAGAGAACTGCTGTTTGTCTTTTGCCTCTGGGCACTGGGTCCTAGGACCCTGTGGGGTGTCTGCCTTTGATCCCAATGCTAAGGCAGCTGAGTCCCCAGGCTTCTTTCCAAGCCAAGTGTAGCACCTATTCTGCAGTCTCTGGCTCTCTCACAACAGGATGGCCAGGGGGGACAGTATCAGCACGTCCGGACGGAGGAAAATCAAAAGTCCATTCCATCCCTCTAAGGTATGGACTCCGCACGGAAGCCTAGAAGTTTGAGGATGAGGATGGAAAAGAAAAGATGCAGACATGGCAGTACGAGGCAGGACAGAGCCGTCCCAGCTAGAGAGTCACCAAAGGCTCTGTTCTGATGCTGCCAGGGTGCAGAACAATTAGGGGAACTCGCAGCTCTGTGAAGGAAGAGGTGATGTATAGGAAGACACAAAGGCAAAAGTAGAAAGCACACTGTCCTGGTGCTCACAGGACAGACTTTCCCAGAATGCACTTGTCTCTACTGCGCACGCACTGGTGTCTACTGTGCATCCCCCAGCACTTTGAAATTCACCAGAGCCATCAACGCTATTGGAAGGCATCTGTTGTTGACTCCCTGGGAGGATGTCTTATCTTATCAACCAAAATGACTCATAGGAACACATGTCAAAGAGGATGAGAGATGGAATCTGGGGTGTCTCTGAGACAGCTAGGAGTCTGTGATGAAACAGGACATGTGGATGCTGCCCACTGCTAAGCCTTAGTGTGGAACGCCCCGTCTCCAAGTCTCAAGTTCATCTGTCATGACCCCGGGACATTTCCCTCTGACTAGGTTTTTCTCTGCTCCAGTTATGTCTAGGTTCTCAACCTGTGACTCTCTGAGAAGAACTCTTGGTCCTATCATTCAGTGACACCACTGCCTCAGATAACATCTCTGTGCACTGTTTTGGAGTCTGGACCAGGCCATCCCATCATCCCCAAAATGCCTAGAATTTGTAGACAGTGTGTTTTTACAGAAAACCTGTCTCAGCTTCCTTTAGAGTTTATTATCTCTAGGACGCAAATTCTAGTGGGGCTAAGAGCATGCATGGATAATTAATATAGAAATTGGACAAGCCAACACACAGGTCTCTTTAGAAAATGGACTTTTAAAGGCATTTGTTTCTCCACATTGCCAAAATCCATATTCAAGTCTAGATGATCCTTTAGTCTGCCTATGCCTATGGCCAAAAGGGAGGGAGGGGATATGCTGGCATATTCAGCACTTTCTAGAAGCTTTTCCATTGGGAACAAGTCACATGATATCTGTGTGTCACCCGCCCGAAGTGAAGTCCACCAACACCATCAGAGGACTCACCTTCACTGATACACTGTACATAGCTAGTGTCTGTCAGTGATACACTGTGCTGTTTGTAACCCTCTGAGCTTTCTGTAGTGGTGGTAGTGATACTGAGGAAATCAAAGCAACAGATAGTTGGGTTTCTGTGGGAATGTACAATGGCTCAAACTCACCATGAGAAGGAATTCTAGATGGGAACCCTCTGTCTGTGCAGTGAGTAAGCAAAAAACACATAAGGTTCATTTTAAAGAGTGGGCTAGACAGGGCTTCCAAATAGCTTGCTTCCTAAATCACTGTCCTGGCTGTTCCTTGTCAACTTGACACCAACTACAATCACCCTGGAAGAGGGAACTCAAATGGAGAAATTGCATCCATTGTTTGGCCTCTGAGCAAGTCTGTATGTAGGACTTTGTATTGATTGGTGATTGATATGAGAGGTTCTATCCCACTGGGGGCTGGGCCATTCCTGGACAGGAAGTTCCAGGAAGCAGGGTAAGCAAGCTGTGGAGAGCAAGCCAAAAAGCAGCATTCCTCCATGGCTTCTGCTTCAATCCTCTGCTTTAGGTTCCTGCCTTGGGTTCCTGTCCTGACTTCCCTCTAGAGCTGGTCTGCTCCCAGATGACAGCTGCTGGCTGCAGGCATCAGTGTAGGCTGAAATAACCCCCAAGCTACATCAGAACAAAGATCCAGCCCCTCACTTTTCCCAGTCACATTTTCCGGTACCCAGTAGTCACACGTGCCTAATGGCTGGATGTGCTGTATTTCTGATGGCTAATGGCTGACATGTTGCCAGCAGAAACACAACGCATCCACCATCACAGACCATGCAGCTGAGCAGCATTTGTCAGAACATACACCCCGGGATTGCAAATTGCTTGCCATATTATCTAGTACTGCGAAGAAAGCCCAGCACAGAAGTAAACATGGTCAAGGTTTTCGTTCAAGGACAGCTCCGAGCATCGCCTCCAGGACTCACATCTCATTATTTATTCATTCTCAAATCGTATATTTATATGTATTGAGTGCCCGTGGATGCCAGCTGCCCTGCCAGATGCCGAGGAGAAAAAAAACAGGACCCAGTCTTCACCCTTATCGAGCTCAATCTCCACCTGGGAAGACAAACCAAATAAATCCACAAGCAGGTAAACCTGCTAATTATAGCTGGTGAGAATGTCAAAGGTGGGTGGAATCAGAAGCTTGGTAGGCAGTGCCTGTGACCACGTGGCTTTTCAGCTCTGTCGAAAGACTCTCTGGACCCGCCACTTTAAAACTGCCACTCAGGGAAGCGTGAGTGGGTACATCGAAAGGGCCAGGCTGGGAGCCTGTGACATGGACATTCCTACAATGACATCAGGACTGAACGTAGCGTCCCCAAGGCTGTCAAGCTCTCCTATAGATACGTCTGCTCCTGGAGAGGACGGAGGGCAGAAGAGTCAGGAAGCCTGGGAAAATTAGGAAACTCTGGAAGCTTAGGGAGAAGGTTCACAGGCTTCTCGCTGAGGTTATAAATAAACACAGAGTAACTGCTGGGAGAGGGGACGCTTTTCAGTTGGCCACCTGACGCTGTGCAGAGAACAGTGGGACACGGCTCACACGACTTGGCATCCATGTCGAGTTAGACATGCTGGGTTTCCTAATGACAAAGCTGCCTTGAAGTCACCCTTCATTTACATTACCATAAACAATCCCATTTTAATTTTTTGTGGGCTCACTTAGCCGCACCTGGGTGGAATCAACTTTTTGGTCCATCTTTGGGGGGGGTTATCTGGAATAAATAGATTCTTACTCACATCTTCCAAAAATAAAAAAAATCCCAAATGCATCTCCACTGTTCTGTCCTCTGCAGTAAGCTAATCTCTTCTCATTTCTGCTTTTAAAATCCCACCAGCCCCCCGGACCCTCTGATCCACCATGTCTCGACGTGTCTTCTAATTGCCATGGCCTCAGATGATTCTTCCATACTTTGTTGAGTCACAGTTCTGGGTATGTGTGCCATTTGCACATGGTGAGCTCCTTTTGGTTGACCTTGGTCCCTGTACTGCTCTGAAAAGCATTAAATGACTTAGCGCCTCTTCAGCATCTCCCTGAAGCCTACTTTGGGGTTAGTACCTAGTCCTCTAATTTAGAGATGAGGATTTAAACATACTTGTTAAGGAAACTAATGGCTGACCACATCTGGCCTTGCTAACATGACCTTTCTTTTTGTTTAACATCTTACTTTCATTTCTGTAACCCCACTTCTTTGAATATAATCAGTTCTACAGAGGAAGCACTAACTATTCTTTTAAACATAGGATCTGTCCCTGGTGGACTGCCTTTGGCAGCAGCCCTGGTCTGAAACCCCCAAAGGCTCAGCGAGAGCCACTGGGAGAGCAGAGTGTGTTCAATTATCTCTTGTTATTCAAAGTAAATGAAGGTGCTTAAGGAACCGATTGTATATCCTCAGTGGCCCCAGACTACCCTGGGAGCTCTGAAACACAGACTGTTCACCTCAGCATGCACACAGCAGCCGAGATTAGGGCACAGTAGGTCTTCAGACACATTGGTTGAATGGAATATAATTGGTCTGACAGGGACAAGAATGAGCCCACAGTGATAGCCTGTCCTATAGGCAGGCAGACACAATAGAGAGAGAAGAAACTCAGACAGTTTAGCACTCAGCCTGGTCTGCTGTATTGAGTGACAGGGCCAGTGAGTGCTGGGAATGTGAGATCAACAGGATCTGCTGTCATTTGCCATCTTCGCTGTGACACGGCACAATGTCCAGTCATTGGCTTTCACCATCTTTTATTCATCCTTTCCTGGTCCTGTTCCCTTCTTCCCACCTGTCAATCAACCTCCCAACCTGCTCCTCTGTCTCCCTCAACCAATCAGACAAGGATCAGACAAGGGAGAGGGCCCTAAGTGTTAATCTGCCCCCTTCTTTCTCTCTTGTCTTTTTAAAGGTTCCTAGAATCCATTTCAAGTTCAAATGCTCACACTGAGAGGGTCTGGGTGGCACACTTGAGCAGAGGAAAGAGGTAAAGTTTGACTTTGAGAAGAAAATCTGCCTCCTTCTCCTCCTTCAGCTGGCTGCCCATTTCCGTGAATCAGAAAGACTGCCAAAGAGGGCAGAGAGAAACCCCAGTATGTACGATGCATTTGGCTTCTGTGAGCCTTAGTTTAAGTTTCCAACACTGTGCCTGTCCTGAGGGAGGTGCTTCCCTCTCGTGATGGGAGGGGAGGGGGCTCCTCCTATTTTCTGAGCTGTTTACTTAGTCAGGCATCAATAATTCAGGGTTCCAGCTCCCTTTCTGAAAGCCCAGGTAAGGGCAAAGGGCTTAGCACTAGGCCAGTAGCTCATTTGCTCTCTGGTGAGACTCCAGGGATCCCAGCAGGTTCCTGGCTGGCCAGACCTGGCTGTACTTGGACAGAGGAACAAGGTAAGGTTTGACTTGGACAGGAGTGCCTGCTTCCCTTCTCTTCCTTCAGCCAGTTGAGCATTTATCTGAATCCACAAGATTGCTAGAGGTCCCATCTGGGGTCGGGGCCCCTCTGGCCTCTCTCACAATAGCATACTATCCAGGGAAGGCTCCCATTCTGCCTTCAGACCCCAGTTTCTTACATGAAACCGAGTAAAAGGGGGAACTCCGGGTTCTGCATTTGTCTCTTGAATCCTGCAAATATTTATGAGAGACTCACGGGTCCAAGCGTGGCTGTGAGTTAAGAGGTGGGCTAACTGCATGAGCTCGAGTTTCTAAGTGGGGGGCTGAGGGGACCGGGGGCATGCTCTTACCACTGGGATGTGTGTAAATCTCAGCACTTCAGAGTTCTATGTGAGAAAGAATGCACGTCCTTTTACGTTTCCAAAACATTTCGGTGTGCTTCATGAGTGGTGCACTTCATTCTACAATGAAGCCTCACGACAGTATGTTATCCAAGAGGGCTCCCATCTTGGCCTCCGACCTGGGTCAAGTTCTTCCCCAACAAGTCCAACTCTCTCTCCCTGTGATTATTATATTATTTCCCCTTAAGGATGATGTTTAACTGGCCTGAACCGTTCCATTTCAAATTCAATTTCTACCCCAGGGTTAAGACAGAAACATCTGAGCTTCATTTTTTATCTTGCCCATAGCCCACTCCTAACCTTTTGATCTAGCATCCTGTGACAGTATCTAACTAGGAAGGGCCAAGGCCAGGGAGGGGTCCAAAGGTTTCTGTGATGCTCTGTTCCCTTATTATAATCTTGGATTTCTGTGGCTCATTAACACAAACAGTTAATGAAGAACAGACCTGCTACCCCTTACTCCATTAACATGACCAATAACTAACATCTAACATAAAGACATTTCACACAGGCCTTTACAGCTCTGAATCCCAAGAACTCTGACCTGTAGGTTGCTTATCTAGTCTCTTCCCTCCTCAAACTTGGGAACATATTGCAAACTGCTGTCAGTGTGATTGTCCCATATCAAGATTTCTGGTCAAGCCACTTTCCAACTTGTTGCCACTTCTCAGTGCTCACCAAATGCATGGAACAGCTTCCGTTCAGCTGGTGAATTGGGTACAAAGCTGTCCCGGGACATCTATCTCTTCAGGGTGGTTGATTTTGTAATCAGGTTCTAATTAAGGTTCTAAGGAATTCTCTAAGCCAACTCCTTACTGTCGGATACCTTCATGGTCTCCTTTGAACAGTTGCCTGCTGTTGCTATTTCTGTCCACCCCTCTGGGGTTATTATAGGGAAACAGAGTAAAAATCCTTCATCTTCATTGTGAACGTGCAAGAGAAACTGTTTCCTAATGTGGTGAAGAGAAAGCCATATGAACAGGTTGGTGGGAAGCACCCCAGACTGAAGGGACCACATAAAAACAAGAAGAAACAAACAGTTCCTCAGAGTCAAGGTCATGGGTAACGACCCGAGTTAGGAACCATGGAAAATGTGTCAGCCTGTAAGGAAAATGCACAACTCACTCTCAGCTCACTTTGTGCCCTGCCTGTGCTGTGAAGCTTTGCTGGACTCAGCCCATGACCCTTGTAGGCTGATGTTCTCATCAAAGCCATTTTTACACATCAAGACTCAAAGATACCGAGCAACATAGTTGACGGAGAGACAGACAGTAAAGAGGACGTGGAGTCTAGGCTCAAACCCTGGCATCCGACTGCCAATGCCTGACCTGACAGGGTGGTCTCTTTCTCCTGTGAGAGAAAAGTTCTGGGTAGGTCGGGGCACTCTGAGGTTCTGCCCTTGCAGTCTCTGCCTATACAGCAGCAGAATGTTTGTTTTCTCAACCAATGATGATTGTAACCATCCCTACCCCTCCCCAGGGTCGCTTGGCAACATCTAAACTCATTTTGGGAGAACACTAGAGGGGAAGGTATTGTTGGTATCTGAGAAGTCATGGCTTCAGTTCATTGCCATAAAATCCCCATGGCTGCCTCACAGCCAGGGACAATGGGGTCCCAAGTGTCAACGCTGCTGAGATACTGCAGAAGGAGGGTATTGTATTCCACACATGCTCCTCACACCAGAGGGCATTCCATGTGTTCTGGGGCCCAGCGAGTAGGAAACTACTCTAGCACTGACAGGCTTAACCCCAAGAGTCCTCTTGGGTGAGTCCCCCGAGTTTGCATCAACGATCAGATCCACACCCTCCACCAGGAACCCTGCTTTCTTTCAAGTAAAATCCCACTGGGTCTCAGGGCTGCCTGGCCGGCTGGCAGCCAGCTCTCAGCTCCCGTACCGCTGGGACTGTTTTATCCAGCAACCGTTCCTCCTTCTCTCACTGGGTTGTGTCTTGACTGCTCCTGGCATTGCCTCTGACAGCCGGGCTTATGGAGAGATGAGGCTGCAGATGAAAGTCCCCAGTGCTGCAGCAAACTCCGGTGGCCTGACCCAGGCTCAGAGACACACATTCCCTTTCTGCCTAGCATGAGGCTTTCTTTCCCCGGCTATCTGTATTTACTCTGAGAATCATTTCCTCCACTCCACTCGGCTTCCTTCGAACAGCACTTGCCTGCTCGGTTCTCTGTCTTAATTTTTTTGTTTGTTTCTCTTTCTTCTATCCCCCATTGATCAGATGCCCTGGAAATATTGCAGGAACAGTGTGTTCTCTGTAAGATTTGGTTACACTTTAATATTTCTCAGCAAAATGTTGCCTTGGAACACCCAAATGCTAAAACTCCAGGCCTGCTCTGCTTATACTGGACGAGGGCTTTGGTTCATGCTGGATCCAGTTCCTCCTTAAAGGGCAACTGTACCCAGTCTACGGCAGGAACGTGTCTCCGCACCAGGCCTCTGGGGTCTCTCCTCAGACAAGAGAGCAGGCTAAACAGACTCCATGCCCTCTCACTGCCTCTGCTGTGGCCCTCAGCGGAGCCACAGGAACATGCTGAGTCTAAGGCTGGCTTACGCAAGCAGTTTTTCCAAGCCCAGGTCACCAGCAACACTGCCTCTTGTTACCTCTGACAGAACTTTCAGACTGTGTCATTTAGTCTGAAAACTAGTAAAAACTCTTAGGCTATGTTTCTTTAGAAATTATTTTTTATGTGTAAATATTTGCCTGCACAGATGTCTAAGTACCATGTGTGGGTAGTAGGGTGTCAAGAAGAAGAAGGTGTCAATCCCTTAGGGCTGGAGTTCAAGGCAGTCATGGGGCTCTGAGTGGGGGACTAGGAATCGAACCCAGGTCCTCTGGAAGAGCAACAAGTGCTCTTAACCCCTGAGCCACCTCTCCAGCCCACAATGGCACTCTTTAATAGGGCCTTTTCAGGGAGCTGCTGCATCCTTTCTTCATGAGCTACTCCCTTGCACAAATCATGCCGAGTGCCCTAGGTACCAGGTGGACGGAGAATATCACTCAGGAAAGAGTGGGCAGTGACGGTTAAACTGTAGCCTCTGAAGGGACAAAATCTTTTGGGTGGGTCCTGTCTGTTTCCTACCTTTGGCTGCTTTCTGTTGATCTAAAAACAAAATGCCAAGACTGAGGAATGTAGAAAGAGAAGTTTATTTGGCTCATGGGGCTGAGAGGTCCAAGTGCATGCACCAGGGCCTGGCCTCCGCTTGGTGTCCAGTGAGGGCTCGGTGTGAAGTAGTCATAATGAAGTGCGTGGTATAACACGGACTAGAAAGTGTCCACCTTCTCTCTCATCTGCTCTTTCCAAATGCCTCAAGTCCCCATGAATGCTCCCATGATAAGTAAATCCAAGTTTAACCAATTAAGCTCCAATTCTCTGAAATCCATTAACAGGAATTTAGGGTTAAGGTTTCAGCACATGTACTTCCTGGATCCCAGTTCAGACCTCTCTACCAGTCCCAGTGACAGGATCCAGTTTGCACAGGAACTCTGGTCCTCTTTAGACGTAAACCCCACAAGGTGTAACCTCAGCAGGACCCATCCGCATGGGCTTAAGGACAAAGCTCCAGGGGAGCATCATTTGCCCATGTTAACAGAAAACAGTGATGATAACACAACCTCCAGCTCGTCAGCACTGCCCATCTCCAAGTCTCTCACTGGGTACCAGACACCGTTGTATGTGGCTTAAAGAAGCTAGGCTAGTGAATTAAACAATGCCACTAAATATGAAGGGAAACTTAAACCTGAGGCATTCCAAAAAAGCTGCTTATGTCTCTTTCTCAAGGATAACAATGTCAGACACAGGACAATAGGCAGGAAATAGAATGTTCAAATGGCCCCAGCTTGAGAATGCTACTCAGGCGTTTCTCCTGTTGTGTCAAAGACCTTCAGATCCATGCGGACCCCAGCTCTCTAGACAGGGATCTAGAGATCTGCTGATCCCAGGCACTAGGAACCTGGCTTTTCCTGGCAGACAGTTGTCATCAACACACTAGGGGACAGAGAGTGACAAAGAGGAGGACCCAGAGGGAGGGCACCTGCCCTTAGGAAATCATTTAAAACTCTCTCTGTGGTTCCTCAGAAAAACACTTTTTAGAAAGGTCCAGACTTTCTGTATAATTAGAGCTCCCTGCTCCTCAGGCTTCCAGACGCCTACGCTATCTCTAGTCATTAGAATTGGAGATGAGAGAGACGGCCTTGTGGTCCAAGAGCCAAAGTCTTTGGATCTAGATTCTTATCCGCATCTCAAGTGTTTTGTAGTCTGTGTTGCTTGGTGGGGGAAAAGTCAGGTTGTACTGATACATTTCTCTTCCTGGAGACCTCCTCTAGGTAGCTGGGTCATACCTAAAGAGAACACACCTCTGTTGTAGAGTTTAGCTCTTGACCTCTTGAGGGGTCATAGAAGGGAGGGTGACCAACCACATAAATCAACCCAATTCACAGCAGTCCCCATGACCACAGGAGCAGGTCTAAGGGCTAGCAGTGTGCACATGCTTGCACATCTCTGCTCCTGTGCTTCCAAGCAAGGCGTGTTTTAAGCAGGACAGGGTATGCAACCAGGAAAAATGAGTGGTCCCGAAGATGATCACTTTCTTCCCAGATTATGCCCAGTGGCTCCCTCTTCACCTCCCCATCCCAAGAATCTCTTAAGTGCATAAGCTCAAAAACAGAGGAAAGGAGTCACCACAGCATCCAACATGCCCAGCCAGTCTGCTCATCGGAGCCAGGAATGAGCAGAGTCTTTTTCTCTGTCTTGTCCTGTCTTTCAGGGCCCCCATACCTTCATTCCCAAGTGGCTCTGAAACAACTGTGGGACTCAGCATGTAAACTTCAGTGGCTTCCTTTTTCGAAGGTTAAAAAGGTTCTTGTAAAGGGCTGATGCAGATACTGGAAACCCGGTTAAAACAACTGGATACCAGATGGCAAAGTAGAGTGGTTTACCGGAAAGCCTTACAGAATAGGAGCTCATTTACAAGAAGCAATTACACAAACAGCCCTGAGAATCCACCAGCCCATAAAGAGCAGCCCAGGATAGGATCGGGCTGTACATGTGTGCACTCCACCTGCTGCTTGTCAGCCCTGTAATTGGTCACCAACCCTTTCTCTGACCCCTCAAGAGGCAGAGCTCAACTCTACAACAGGGATGTGTTCCCTTTAGGTATGACCCAGCTACCTAGAGGAGGTCTCCAGGAAGAGAAATGTATCAGTACAAAGTAACTATGTAGCAGGCTTTACCGATGTCTGAGCCTGGTGAATGTGCCTTTCCCTTTGGCCAAAGGACCAGGAGAAATGCCTTGTTACAATTTAAACCTGCAGGTATTCCAGCTTTCAAGTCAAGGATCAACCTCCTGTACTCTAACACACAGGCTCACTCATTTATGTCTAGACACAAGCACACACAGAACACAGGACCCAAAAGTGAACTGTAAAGTTGTCACTGAGAACTATTAACTTGACCTCTTACTCTTTACTCTAGATGGTCTGAGCTAGCCTGGCTTCTCCCCTCCTCCACACTAAGTCCTTTGGTGTCCTTTTTAGCCACCCTGAGCCTGTGCCCTTGTCTTTGTTACAGCTGTACTGTATGATCATTTCTCCACTTCGTCCTACTTTGGCTGTTCTTGGAAGCTCTTCCCATGTGGCTCTTTAACCAACAGCAACTGTACCCACCTCAACACACAGCCTGGGATGTGTGGTCATGTGCATCCTCACAGAGGTATTCTACATGCTCCAGAGGAGAGTCCACTCTGAGATATGAGAGCTCATAAATACACAGTAGGATAAGAAGGGAGGTAATGCCCTGCCAAGGCAGGGAAAGAAACACTTTACAGGTAAATTTTCAGTGCCTCATGATCAGGGAACCATCCCTACAACCATCAGTGCCTGCTAGCACATTTTCATCCTAGAGAAATCAGGATTAGAACTCAGTGTACCAGAGTGATGCGTATGTCTGAGGTGGGGGATCCCACAGAGCGTGGTCCAAAAGACCATGCTTCCAGGGCTCTCAAGACTCTCACACTGAGCTGACCAGTCAGAGACAAATGGAAGATACTTAAAAACAGGCGCCTGGCCTCCACATGCCAATGACTGAGGAATCCCCGAACAAAATGGGTGCATATCTATGCAATAAACTATTACTTACAAAAGAGGCAATCCAGTTTCATGCTACAACATGGATGGTCCTAGATCACAATGCCAAGTAAAAGAAACCAGACACGAAAGGACCATGTTTCATAGGACTCAACTCACATGAAGTGCCTAGAACAGGTCATTCTTGCTGGAATCTGGGAAAGGGTGTATGAGAAATGGGGGCTAGTGGGTTTGAAGTTGTTTAGGGAATGATGAACTTGTTCTGGAATAAGAAACTATATTAGGTATTAATCCTTGTACTACATGACTAATCCTAAACATTTTTAAAACTGCAGGTATGGTTGTGTGAGTGTGTCAGCTCCCCTGACAGGAGTTATAGAGTTGTGAGCCTCAGTGTGGGTGCTGTGAACTGAACCTGGATTCTCTGGAAGAACAGCCAGCGTTCTTAACTTCTGAGCCATCTCTCTAGCCCCAGTTCCAAACTTTTTTAAGATCATATTTCAATTTGAATATATATACATATATATATATATGTGTGTGTTTTAATATATGTATATGTGTATATTTATGTATAGGTATGTGCATGTGTGTACATGCATGTGAGTAGGTCATGGGACGTTTTCAAGAGTCATTTCTGTCCTTCTACCACCTGAGTTTCTGGGATGGAGTTCAGATTGTCAGCCTTGGCAGCATGCTTCTTTGCCCATAGAGCCATTCCTTTGGCCCAAATAACTAGTTCTAATTAAATTTAAAAATATAATAAAAGCCACTACAATGCATACTTTAAAAGGACAAATTGTTGGAATGTGAATTGTGTCCAGATAAGTAATAAAGGATGTGACCGTTCTGGCTCGGTCTCTGTGCTTGTTGGGAGACCTGAGGCAGTCAGACACTATCCAATAAGCTTCCTGCATGAACTTCCTGACAGTCTCCCAAGAGTTCAGCATCCGGTGAGTCAGCTAAGTGGACAAAGGAAGGTACTGGTGAGGAGCTTCTGACTGGTTAGAATTCCTGCTGGGGGAAGATGGGTAAGAAGAATGTCAGGAATCCTATGACCCTATTCTGAAGCTACCCTCAGTTGCCTGGCTCTAAAGCTTCCTCACACTGAGACCAGGATTCCCACTCCCCGGAGTGACTCTTGTAGCTCCTATCCTGAGAACTCAGGCCTGTGACCATTGTGCCTTCTGAGAGCTGTCTCACTGGGTTGCTTCTTGTTTCTAACATCTGGGCCTTTTTTGTGGGCTCTCTCCTTTCACAGGCCCACAGAGAAGTCTACTTCCCTGCCCTTTCAAGCCGGTGGGAACTATGTGTCTAGCTCCAGCTAAATATTTCTAATTGGAATTTCCTGACCTGCAACTATGTGTTTCAACTCCTAACAGAGATCGTGTCTCATCTTTCAGAAGACCCAAGATCAGAGCAACGTGGATGCCTAGGTCAAGACATAGACCCTGAAGAATCTTCCAAAGCCTAGGCGGTAAATATCCTGTGCGTGATCAAGCCACCGTGGCTGTGTATATGCTTGTTACACAGCATAACCAGCCTTACTGACTAATGCATCTACTAAGGAAACAGCCTCCAGGCTGCATCTGGGGGCTGTGTAGAGTCTTTTCTAGACAGTTCTGGCAGAAAAGCAAATCTGACAGGACAGCTGTACTCTGTCTAAAGGACAGCCTATTAATGGAGAAGGAAAAGGCAGGAGAACAGATTGATTATACTTCATATCAAATCTGCTTACATCGTGTAAGCAATCAGTTGCCCATGTAAGCGAAACTGATATTTTCATCATCAGATGCTGAACATTCATTCAATGCACGTTCCTGTCATAATTAAGGAGCATCTTACCCTGAAGGCTTTTGTTATTAGCTTTAAGCGTGTATATGTTACTGTAATGAGTGTGTGTGTGTGTGTGTGTGTGTGTGTGTGTGTGTACGTACGTGCGTGGTTTTTGCACGTGTGCCCATGTGTCTGCAGAAGTGTAGGAGTCCTGTGATGGCTAAGTGTTGACTCAGGATATCTCTCTTCCATCACGCTCTGTGTTAATTTTGAGACAGGGTCTTTCACAAACTTTTATCAGTTTGGCTAGACAGACTGGCCGCCGAGTTCTAGGGATCCCACCTCTGCCCCCTGTGCTCGGATTTCAGACACACCACCCAGCTGGGCTTTCATGTGGGTGCTGGGGATGTGAACTCAGGGCTTCCCATGCACTCAAGGGAAGGCAAAGTCAGGCCCTCAGGTGGCAAGCTCTTTATCCACCATCCCACCTCTACTGCCCCCTCCAAGGTTTTGCATCTGAGCTCTGAGCCTTTAGCAGTTTATGTTTGAGACACACTACTCAAAAATAGCGTTTACTGCTGACAGGAAGCATGACCTTGGATGACCACTTATTTAGGTACCAGTGGGGCCAAGCTGTCCTGTGTTCTTTTAGGCTTCAGTCCACATCGATTCCAGTCAACAGCCTGTTTTAAGAAAAACTTAGGCAAGATTTAAAAAAGGAGAAAATTTGCCTTCCCTTGAGTACACATGATAACTGGGAGCCCCAGTGGGTAAATAATGCATTTTCTAAAAAGCCTTTACAAATGGGTCCTCATCCAGCAAGCTGCTTTTATAAACTCCCGTTCTTCCTAAGACCCATGTCCTTATAAAATGCCACAGTTCCAGAAGGACAAACAACCCCACGGCATTGGGGATTTTCTTCCTTCTGGATCTTTCCCCTCTTCTTGCAACAAAGAAATGCATTTACCTCTCTTCAGTAAGTGAAAAATAATCTTTCTTGAAACATGATCGCCTCAGATAAACAATGGCTGTAAAAGTGAGTGGAAAGCAGGCAAGAGCGCGGGCTGCTGGTGCGGTGCACAGCACTTTTCTAATTGGAAAATGCTAAAAGGGAGTTTTCCTTGGAGGCCTCCCATCTGACTTCAGACCAAACAAAACAGCCAAACGCCTGTGAGAGCTGAGGTCTTCATTCTTCTTGTTAAAAAGAAATGAGCAGAAGATGAAAAGATGGTGGTCTAAAACTTTGCATAGCATCATGGGAGTGGGTGTGTCCTTGGGGGGGGATAGTAGAGACCCACAGAGTATTAAGGTGGCCTTACCTGCTCAAACCAATGGGGTACCAAGCCCCCCACTTAGAGGTCCTGGTGAGGCACCCAGCAACCTCTAGGCCCTGTTTTGCTTTTTTCTGCTTGTGTTGAAACCTTTGGCTTTCCTATTATAAAAGGCCGCTTTCTGAGCCCTCCAAGCTCCAGAGTTTGCTGTAAACACCTGCCACAGGATAGTTTGCTGACGGGTTTAAAAGCCATGTCATCTGTAGCTCAGAGTCTGCTGGATCTCAAGGTTCTGTTAGGAGCACCACCAGGGGAGCAGGCACTGTCTCTTTAAATATCTTGCTCTTCCTCAATGGAGAGCAGCAACTCTACAAGATTTACACGGTGTTAAAAATATATACATAACTCTATGTAACAAAGATTAATGAAAAAAGAGGCCATGAATTTGAAAGAGAACAAGGGGAAGTAAATGGGAGGAGTGGAAGGGAGGACAGGTAAGGGGAAAATATGTCAAAAGAAACTATGTAGTAGTTAAAGAAAACTACAAATTTTTGTTGGTTGTGATGATTTTTGTGTGACTATATCTGATTATCTACTTCCTTTATATGTTAAGGTGTGTGTATTCAAGTTTGTGCATGTGCACAAACACCCACAGAAGCCAGAAGAGGGTGATTGATCCCCTGGAGCTGAAGTTTCAGGCAGTTATGAGCAACCCAAAAAGGGTGCCAGAGAAGGAAGGAAGGCCTCTGTAGGTCATATGCTCTGTCTTAGGGTTTCTATTCCTGCACAAACATCATGACCAAGAAGCAAGTTGGGGAGGAAAGGGTTTATTCAGCTTACACTTCCACATTGCTGTTCATCACCAAAAAGAAGTCAGGACTGGAACTCAAGCAGGTCAGGAAGCAGGAGCTGATGCAGAGGCCATGGAGAGATGTTACTTACTGGCTTGCTTCCCCTGGCTTGCTCAGCCTGCTTTCTTACAGAACCCAGGTCTATCAGCCCAGGGATGGCTCCACCCACAATGGGCTGGGCCCTCCCCTTTGATCACTAGTTGAGAAAACGCCTTACAGCTGGACCTCATAGAAGCATTTCCTCAACTGAGGCTTCTTTCTCTGTGATAACTCCAGCTTGTGTCAAGTTGACACAAAACCAGTCAGTACAGCTCTTAAGAAAACCTTGAAAAGTCTTACTAATGAATCTAGTCAGTGGAGCCTTCTGAATTGTCTGCACCTGGCCACTCAGATCCTCACAACTGGCCAATCAGCACTTTGGAGCCATCTTGTATTGAAGCAATGGCTCTCAGGGGTGGAATTCGATCCCTGACAGGGGAATGTTGGTAGTGTCTGGGTTGCCACAGATAGAGGAGAGAATGTGCTCTTGGATACTTGTGTGTAGAGAGCAGAAATGCAACACAATCCTTCAAGTGCACAGCACAGGAATCCTGAAGGGAAAGATATAGTACTAAGGTGAGTAGTCCTACACCAGAGGCAACCTACACTCAGGAAGGTTCTGGAATCAGCCAGACTCAGCTATGAAAGTCAGACATTCCTGATAAGAAGCATCTCTGTCCTATCACTTTGATTGTATGTGATTTATAGAGAGCCGTTTCCAACCTAGGAAATTATTATGAAATTCTGACCTACTGTGAGTGGGATGGTGGGGTACGACCTTTTTCTATATGTATGGGAATCTTGCCAGCAACCATCTTTAACTCCTTCCAAAGGGGATTTCAGGACATCTCTTTCCTCTTTCCTCTTTCCTCCCACAGACTGGACAATAGATATCTCCTTTCTCACATACCAAAATCCAGACCACGAATCAGTCTTCAGAGTCTGAGAACCACCTTCAGCTACAGGAGCATGCTGCAGACTGTGGAGGCGAATGCATAGAGAGACGTCCTAGTTGCCAACATACTGAGCCTTGCTGTTCAGTCAAAGCATTACAAAGGCAGAACAAGGAACTCTGCACAGATTTCCTCACTGCTGGTGAACAGAGCTGTCTCTAAAGAAGAGTGTACAATCCAGTGCTCACCATTCACTTGGGCAGCAGCCTAGAATGTCCCTCAAAAGACCCTAAGCATTTAATAGTGTCTCCATGAAGCCCAAATCAGGAGTTCCAGTTACAAAGATGCAGGGCCCTGTGCTTTCCGGGGTAGACTTAGTCATCAGCAAGAATTTCTATAAAACTGTCATCTTCTCCTTCTTAAAAAATGTGTGTGTGCTCGCCTGTGTGTGTATAGGTTTGTGTGTGTGTATGTGTGTGTGTGTGTGTGTGTGTGTGTGTGAGTATGTCCATGACTGTGGATGACTGTGTGCACATGTATGTATGTATGATTGTGTGTGTATGAATGCATTTATGCACTCATGTACACTTATGTGTATGCAAAAGAGGGCATCAGACCCCTGGAATTGGAGTTAAGGATGTCTAGGCTTTGAGCCACCCAAAGTGGTGATGGGAACCAAACTTGGGTCTTTTTAAAGAGCAGCAAGTTCTTTTAACTGTCAACAATCTCTCCAGCCCCTACATCTAGGTACTATATCTTCTAAGGTCCACGAATAGTAAATTACCAAATCAAGACAAAAATCGGGGTACAGTATGAACAGTAGTAATTTAAGATGTCCTTAACATAAGGCACGTAAGAAATGTGTGTGGAAAAGAGGTGTAAGGTTGGGGGGAATTTAAACTGATGTTTTATTAATTTGGAATTTTCTTGCCTGGTTCCTGGTGGGGTATGATATCAGCCCCACCAACTAGAGCGGAAAAAAATGAGTGGTTCTTTTTATAGCGAGCAAAGTTCATAAGAAAACTATGTGACTATCCTCAGGAGATGCTAAAGGGAGAAACAAAACAAGGCAGGTTGGAAAGTCATTAACGTCGCCATGGAAGATTGGGAAGGGAAGACACAGAACACTGACGTATCCACACACGGATCCCCGCCCTGCACTGTTACAGCAGACGCTTCATTGTCCTCAGTGAGGGGAAAGGACGGGTGCTTTGGTTCGATGGCTCTGGAACTGTCAAATAGGAGCTAAATAAATGAATATTTCAGCAAAGTATTTTTATCTCTTCCTAGCACAGCCAAGTGACTGGTCAATTATCTTCAAGAGATTTGGGTCCTAAAAGCTGTGTGTGAGAAAGGAAGGCCAGTGCAGGAGGTGGATCAAGTGTTTTGGCCAGAGTGTCTAGAAAACAGTGGCAGTGATTCCTAAGCAACTGTGAGTCTTAGTGGCCAGGATGGGCATCCACCATACAGGCTGTGACTGCAGTGTCCTGGAGCTCTTAGTTCTTAGTCACACTTGCAAGGTAGTTAGTTCATGGGGAAAGGGGTCTGTGCTTCAGACTTGCCCCCATCAGGGTACCTCAGAATATCTTAATGCAGCAACAGGTTTGTGTTCCAAACATATGGAGTGTGGTCATTGAGGGTGAGACAGGATGTAACCAGCATGGAGAGATGTTGTGGAGAGATGTGAATTGTCCTGCAGCTGTTTGTATTTTGATGTTAATTCCACTTCCCCAAGAAGGGCTGCCTAGTCACAGACTCAGGTAACATCATCAGGACATTCTTCCCATTTTAATTTGTAAAATAAAGGTGAGAGCCAGTGATTGGGAAGGGAAGGTGGAGAGAGAGGGTCTGGGGAGCATGAGGAGAAGGAGGGAGAAGATGGAGTTGAAATACGTGGCCTGGAGAAACTGCAAGTTATAAGGGATCTCATGGCTGGGGAGCAGAGTAGTGCAGTGGTAGATTTGCTCAATCTAGGTGCGCAGCTCGTGTTCATATTAACTGAGTTGTGCTTTCACTGAACAGGCTTATTCAGTTGAAGAGGTTACTACAACAGAGAGATGAGCTGGGAATGGATGAAGATAGACTATGCTTTGGTTTATTGGATTATTTAGATTATTCCTGGGCTTGGCTTGGGGTTCAAAGATGGAAGCAGATACTCATGAGGCACTAAAAAAGGGTATCTTAGCAGACAAACAGCTGTTGAGGGAAAAGATAAGGTTTTGGTCTGGGGTTACAGTTGCTTCCCTTCAGGGGTGTACCATATGGCTGACATCTGGAACAAGAATGCTCCAACTAACTGGGCTGTCTCTGTAGATCTGATGGAGCAGCTTGTCCTGCTCTGAATGCATCGCCAGTGAAGACAAATGCTCAACCAAGAAAGTGCACCATAGCCTTATTCACTGGCTCATCGTGGCATTACCTCAGCTGAGGTTTTTTCTTCCCAAATGACTCCGACTTGGGTCAAGTTGATATAAAACTATCCAGCACACCTGATAACTTAACGTTCTAGCCACAATTTGACTTTGACTATAAAGAAAACAGATCTTAGTTCAAATCCTGCCTCATACAATTGCCAACAGTATGTTCTTACTCAGGGTACCTAGTACCAGTCTCCTCGTGGGCAAAAGAGCCTCAACATCAATGACTGTCTATCGAGAACATAGGGTGTGCCAAGTTCTATTCCTAACACATGCTCAAATCTCTATTGTTCTCACGTTAGTAACCCAAGAGAAAGAACATACTGCTGAGAAGTTTTGAGGGCATGGAAACAAAGGCTTCCAGCAGAGTCTAACACTGAGTGCACAGCCTGCTCTCTTCACCAGGAAGCCACCAGGACGGGTCTCAGCGCCTGCTCCTCAGAACTGCTCTGAGGAAGTAACCAGTGTGTGCCACAGCACGCAGCTCACGCATCCACACATGACCTTACCTATTCAGCACCTACTGATTGACAGAATCCTCTGGGTTGGGCACTGTCTTGGGTCCTGGGCATGCAAGGGCTTCCTTGAGACTGGAAGCAGGCCACCAGTAAATAAATATTCTGAAATAAAAGATGTGGACTGCCAAGACACAAAGCCAATGGGGAGAAGGAGTGAAAACGTGAGAAACTGAGGGGCAGTGTTCCTGGTGGAAGAAAGGGTTCTGAGAGCTGTGACCTTTGAACCAAACCCTGACTGACAGCCGGGAAAACCATCTGAAGGACTCAGAACATTATTTCTGCTTTTATAATAGCAAAATGCATGTTAATTTCTTAGCTTTGCCACATAGCACTCCTGCCACCAACAGCAGCCAAAGACATACATCCCTGCCCTTTGCCCTTTCTTATGACAAAGGAAGGAAACAGGAGCCTGCAGACAGAAAGGGGACAGGGTGCCCAGACAAGAGGAGAGAGTCCTATTCCTACCCCTGCCAAAGAGATTGACAGGAACAGGGGACTGTTTCCATCTTCTGGGTTGCTGATCATAACTGGAAAACTTTCATGAAAATAAAAACCACATTTGGCCCGCAGCTCTGTTGCTTTGCTAAACCCTCTCCCCCTGACTCCTCCTGTGGCTAACAGCAAACAACCACTGATGTGCTGCCTCCCTTCAGCCCATGAAAGGAGACCTGGACCATTTCAAACACCATCTTCCCATCTACCCAGGTTCTATGAGGTTCCTCAAAGAGGATCAGAGCTGGCACCTTCTGAAATGTTTGTCCCCAAAGGAAGCTTAGTGGGTCTTCATTCTCCCCACCACCCCCAAGGCTTTGTTTTTATAGTTTGTTTGCCCCAACTGCTTCCTCTCCAATGGGCTCAGGTCAGGAACCTGCAGAACCAAGTCATGTGTCGAGCCAAGCCTCATGTTAGTTAAGAGCAGGGTGGCTAACTGGAAACATAACCCGAATGCCCTATATAACATTTGAATAGTATTCCTCCGAAGTAATAATACCCATGACCTCACTTGTAAGTAGCTTACATATTTAGTAACTTAAGGATGTCTGTGTGACATCATAATGGGCTAGGATAGCTGCTGAGTCCAGTAACATCTTTCCTCTAGGAGTGGAAGACTGGAGACTTGGAGCCTCAGCCAGGAGAGATGCACAGAGATGCTGTAGGGGTGAACCATGTCATTCTCAAGCTAAGGAAAGTCCAGGCTTGCTGCCGGAAGCTAGGAGCCAGGGGAAGGGCATGTGGTGGCTGGTCCTGGCCTAGCTGGAAGGATCCAGCTCAGTTAACATGTTAAGTTGTGATTTTTAACCTCAATATTGTCTGGAGAAAAAGCCCTGTTGTTTGAAGACAGTAGATTGGTGGCATCTTAGTATAGTAGCCACGGAAAGCTAAGATATTTGGTATGAGTGCGTCTTCAGCATCAGTGAGAAGGCTAATTGTTAGGGTCATTGTGGGGGCCAGTGAGGTGGCTCAGTGGGGAGGAGGGCTTGCCACACAAGACGTGGCTTCAAGTCTAGAGCCCACAGTAGAACAAGAGAGGTAACTCTTAATGTTGTCCTTTGACCTCCATGCATATTCTCTATGGCATTTGTGACCTGCACACACACACACACACACACACACACACACACACACATGCTTGGGCAGCATGCATGAATGTGAATGCATATATGGATAATAATTTTAGAATGTGTTTTGAAAAGCAAGATTCATATGGTTCCTCAAAACAACTGGGGATGTATCCCAGTGGTTAAGTTAGGATGAAATTTTCCAACAGGAAAGCTGAGGTACTGGGGACTACTGTCTGCGTCCACCCTGGGTCACATCTGCTTTGTCCTCTCTTCCAGTGATGAACCTTGGTTGTAGTCAGGGAAGTCAGATATTGCTGACCAGAGAACTAGCTCATTCCCGCCTTCACAGAGACTGTTGAAGATGGCGAATCTGCCTCTCCTGCTGCCTCTGCACTGTGCTTTTCAGAATCGGTCGGTCAAAAACTGTCTAGTTGTTGGAGTAGTGCTGCGGGTACTTTCCGGGACATTCTCTAGGATTGGTTTTGTTTTCTTGGTCTGATCATCCTACTGCACAAGCCTGGTGCTGGGTCACAGGTGGACCCACCACAGTTGCAATAGGGACTAAGAAGAGAGGAACAATATGAAGGATAAGGAACGGTTAATCACAGACTGAAAACGACCAAGCCAACTGGCTGGAGAGCCTAAAGGCAGAGAGAAGTCAGGCCGCCTCATCAAACCAGTGTTTTCGAAGCTTTGTGGCTCGGCCTGATCATTTGCCCCTGGGAACAATTTGATGTAAGGCTAATAAAGCTTTAGTAGATACTAGGTGTCCTTGACTTCCATGCCAAAACCTGAGTCCTTGCCATTCCTGATGTCAGCAGGGAGAGGGGCCTGTGTGAGGAAGGGTAAAGTGTGGCCAGTGATGAGCGGGAGTCAGAGATCTCAGTAAAATTTATAGAAAGGTAGTATCCTTTTCACAGAATGCACACACACACACACACACACACACACACACACACACAGAGAGAGAGAGAGAGAGAGAGAGAGAGAGAGAGAGAGAGAGAGAGGAATGTTAAAAACATAAGTGTCAGCCAGGTCCCTACAAGAAAGCAAAGCACCAAACCCTTCTGCCTAAAAGCAAGCAAACAGGCTGGAAGAGTCCTGGGACCAAGAAGAGCAATTGTTAGTGTTATCCTGGTTTCCGCCATTGCTGCATTAAAGCTTGCCTGCGCCCTGACACTGGAATCCATGGCAGACAGTTCCTGGCTGAGGAACTAAGGGTCTGAGAGGGGAAATCCTTTCAGAGTCCCACAGAGAGGTGCTGAGCTGTGGAAAAGTGAATCCAGGGGCCCAGGAAGAGAGATTCTACGTGGGGAATCAGCATTGCAGAGCTGCAGGAAGTAGGGAAGGGAAGCAGAGACAGATCTGGCCCCTGGAAGCTGCAGTGTACTTACTAGACTGGGACAGGGTGCTCGGAGTGTTCGCTTTGTCCTGACAGTATAGAAACTCATGAAACAACTCTTAAAAACTCTTATTAATATTTTATGTTGATCACACTGAGACATGAATGACAGGCTCCTTCTGAGAATGCTGGAGGTCCAGCCAGGCCCTCCCGGCAGCAAGAACACATTTGGCTACCTTAGGAAGATGCTAGCTGCCCAGCCCCTCCCTGCTCGGTCCTTCGGTCACACACTGCTCTGCTGTGAGTCATAGGCCTGGTCTGGTTCACATCAGGCCTTGGTACCTACAGATTAGAAAGGAGATGCCCACTGCTGTGGGGGGTATCTTTGGGCATGGGAAACACCAGAGTGGGCTTCATGTCCAAATGTGGAATGCTTTGAGCCGGAGGGCATATGTATTATCATTACATAATAAACCTAGCTCAAAATACAGCTTGGCTTACTTAGCACCTTGGTCACGGGGACTTTTAGAAACTTCTGGAAATAGTATCCTGGACTTAAAGGCCCAAGAAAAAGCACTGGCTGTTTAAAAAGCAAGTGTAATGGGCGTCAAGAGCAATCCTCTGCGGAAGCCTATAGCCACATGCAGGCCCTATGGACAGAAAACAGGGAAGACCACACACCAGGGCCTACGGAAGCCCTCTGAGTACAGAGGCTGGGATGAGAGCTTACGATCATCATGTCCAGGAAGCTGGAACCGCTGAAATGCAGATGATTCCAAGATAGGCAGATGTACCTAAGAGCTCTCTAAAAGGCTACACACCTATAGTTTGGAAAGTTTACCATTAGGCTGTTAGGCTGCTGCTGTCTAAAAAAACAACAAATGTGCACAGTTTTCTTTAACGTAGTTGTTATCTAACTTAGGAGTCATGCAAACATTATACAGTATAGCATTTATAACATACCCGGGTCAATGGCTGTTTGACATAGGTGCAGCACCTCCATGCCAACACTCCATGACACAACTGGAGTGGTTTAAGACACACAATAAAGGAACATCAGCCGGAGAAAAGTAGGCATTTGTATAACAAATCTAATTCAGTTATTAGAATTCTATCAGGGGAATACTATTTTGGATATTGAAAGCATGTAACAGAGTGCATGATGTTTTTATTTTTAGTAAGGGCAAGGGAAAGGTATACTTCTAGATTATACATTGTGCTAGCTCCCAGCAGCTGCTTTCACAGATGACCCTGGTTGGAAACTCAATGCAGTTTCACTGGAGTGAAATCAAGTCATTAGCTGTCTGCATTGTGGTCTCTTGACAGGCATAAAGGGGGAGTCTTCCAGCTTCTCCCAGTTTCATAAGCTAGGGGGCTGTGGCTCTTCGTGCACTGTGGCTGTGGCTCCACTGTTCTTTCTCTCAGGAGGAGCCTCCGGTGTCTCTTGGCTGGTGCCTGCATCTCCTGAGCTCACCTCAGGCCTTGAAGTTGCTGCTCAGCTGCATGTCTGGTCTTTCTTAAGGGTTGTGTCTGGTAACTTTAGCAAATGACTCTTGTGTGTGTCCCTGTGACTGGGTTTGGGAGTCTCCTGAACAATCCATGACAGTCTTTCCCTGTCTGAACTACTGACTTACTTCTACCCATAAAAGCCTTTTTTTTCACTGTGAACTTACATCAGTAGGCGCCAGAGATTGGACCCATAATCCTTTGGGCCCCAACTCTCCAACTTCCTCCTCCCAGACATGAAAAGAGATTCTATATCTTCATGTATGTTTTAGCTCCCTCTTAGAGTATCTGCTAACTTCAGCAAGGGCAATTTACTTCACGCAGATTAAAATAAACAAGATATGTATGAATTCTTTCTTTGTATATGATCCTGTGAGTACTTCTGTCTGGAAGCCAAAATGAAATCAGAATACCAATACAAGGCGTAACTGCCCTTGGGAGTATTAAAAATCTCATTCAGTATTCATGACGCCAAAATACATCAGATATAGAAGCACAATATTCTCGGTTTTATTGAATAAGACCGTGAGCACGAGCACGTACACACACATACACCCACTGGGCACATACACACACACACACACACACACACACACACACACACACACACACACACGTGCAGAGTAAAGAGAGAAATGGAGAAACAGCATGCTCATACAAGCATCTGTTTGATAGGGGTTGGTACTGTCTTTGGGTCTAGAATATCTTACACATACATGTTTTGAATCTTGGTCATCAAGTTGTGCCATTGTTTTTAAGTGATGCAGAGCTTTTCTCTGGTGGGGCGTGGATGCTGGAAGTTAGTTACTATGAATGAGCCTGTAAAGGCTAGGTGAGAGGAGCCTTCCCCTACACTACCCCAGGCTGGATCATTCTCATCCCACGTCTTTCCCACCATGATATATGTGTGTTTGAATCCAACCTCCAAGCTGAGCCTTTCTACTCCATATCGCTCTGTTAGGTGTTATAATCACAGAACCCAAAAGTTACTAATACAACATGCAAGCGAGGGCCTAGATTCAGGGTAGTCTGATATCGGGGAAAGATGCATCATCAAAAATGAAACATGGCATTAACACAATGTGCCAAAATAAACATGTCCCGCGCTCAAAGATGAATGCAAAGTATGTGGTCAGCAATTCATCCATGTTCCACCTCTGAAGAGGAAGGGCTGGGGCTGGGGAAAGAACCTCCCATTGGCCCCTGTGCTGGATGCTGGTTTCTGAGTTAGGTGTGTAGGAAACACAGGTTGGTTGTTCTCAAACTTAAAAAGGCTGAGGGCAAAGGAGGTTGAATATAGAATATAAATGCTCTCATTTGTTGAAACTGGTAAGATCATGGAGAGAGCCCTCATTCATCCACCCCAATGCCAAATGTTGCAGTAACATTTTGTGATCAACTGTTTAAAAGAAGAATTATCCTTCGTTCACCCTCGAGTTAGCCACCCGGGGTGGGGCCGTGACGGACAGTGGATAAACACAATGTTGGGAGAAGAGCGGGCACACAGGTTTTATTGATTCTTAGTTGTGGGAGCTCATGGGAAGCAGAGATTTCAGGGTTCCGGTGCCCTTTCTGCTGAAGAAATAAAACTTGGATTTCAAAGGGTAGGGCAATAAATTATGGAGATGAGATCAGGATATATACGGAGAAAGTAAAGGAAGATACAGGCTATTCTTAGGGAGGTCCGCTAACGCCAACCCATCTCAGTATCGATCTGGAGTCTTTGTCTTTGATGCAGTCACCTTCCCCACTCTGGTATGGATGGAGGAGCAACTTCCTCCGGGTGAACTGGAGGTGTGTGCCTTGCTAGGGCACAGAGCGTCTCTGTATCTCTCGATGATCAAATATAGTTAGCTCAAAGTAGCTCTTGAGCTATTGAGGCAACTTTCAGGTGACCATTGCAGACATGCACACAATCGCCTTAATGATTCGGGATAGGGAGGGGCCAGGCATGGAGGGCGGGGCCAGGCATGAAGGGAGTGGCCAGGCATGAAGGAAGGGGCCAGGCATGGAGGGAGGAAAGGCAGGAGGAACAGGCACTATGTCTCAAAATGCTGTTTCGGTTTGGGATGGTAACAGTCTTTTCACTTCCAAGAACCTAATCCAGAAAACCTCTCATAAACATGCGGTTGACTCCCGGGTGTTTCTAGCTCCCGTTGATAATCAAATTAACCAGCACATGGGACAGTGGAGAACACGGCTGGGAGCCTACCCACCCCGTTTCTGGGTCCTGTATCTGCCACTGCGCTGTCTCCTCTCGGCTCAGCCTCTTCACAGGATGGAACTCATTCCTCCCACTGGCTTTTAATCCAGGAGTTTGAGCTCCGTAATTTATATAGTGCCTTCTGGCTACAGATGAGGCATCTTAGGAAGGGTTTTTGGTGCTCTCTGGAGCCCTCAGGAGCCACTCTGGGATCAATCACCCTACAGGGCAGGATCTGCACTTCCTTCCCTTTTCTCTAGTTACTGCCCAATCATCACTATAAAACACTCGAATCCTAAGATATAACTCACCGAATGTGTCTCTCTTTTAGCGCCAGTTGGAACACACCCGCGCACATCAGTAGTTAATTGCTTGCACGTGGAGTAAACGTTACATGCACATGAGAGCTACAGAATGTTATTTTAGTAGAATTCTATCTTCACCAAAATAACCTAAATCTGAAACCTAGCACCAAACGTGCAGTTTGGTCCATTCAGAAGTCCTCCATGGCCACCTATGTAAATGGCAATTTTTTTTTTTTTTAAATAAAGTGCAGGAAGTAATCCACACGGGAGACGAGGAAGTTGGGGATAATTGTATAAACGGTGCCTGAGATGACCAGCAGCTCGAGATCCACTGTGAATCCTTTAGAAGAGAGATCATTGCAAGTGTTTGTCATGGAGTTTTAGCATCATGTTGAAGCTTGTCCTGCCAATAGTTCCTGAGATATGAGCGGAATAAACAGCGGTTTTCATCTTCGTCAAACCCAGCATCTCAGAGGCATCCAACCTGTCCCTTTAGCTCACTACAGTCTCTCCCTTTTAGTAGGTACCAGAATCCAAAGCACCTTCGCCTGAGCCAACAGGGTCTCTGTGTGATGACCCCATTATCCCTGGCGAGGTCCATGTTCTGTACTTAGGAATGAATAGCACACACTTGGAGGTGTGTGAAAAACAGAACATTGCTTTGGTTGTGTTCCTGGAGGTTGGGAAGTCAAAGAACTTGACCCTAGCTTCCAATGAGGGTCTTCTTGTTAGCCCAAATTTAGATAGAGGGCATTCCATAGAAACATACAGGAGGCACGCTAGAGAGGGAGAAGCCTTGTAAGAAAGCCATTTCTGGAAACACTAACCCGTGCCCAGGACACTGGCACAACTTCCTTCCAGATGGGAAAGGCTCTATTTACCAAGCCTGCTCACAAGTACAGCGGGAGCAATTTCCCAATATGTGAATGTTTAGGGGAGCACATCTGAATCCGTCTGAGCCACTGAATGAAGCTTGCTTCTCAGCTCTCCTGGCTACGGCGAGCTGATACGTCAGCTAGAACAGAGATGGGGCAGGTCAACTCATGTCTCTCATCTGGAACCTTTAGTGGTTCTCCCTTTTTCACAGAAGAGCCAAAGAAAACCATAGGTCTCTTGTGTCCCCCATAATACCCTCTGTCACCCTTCTTTGTCCTGGTAACTCTACACCAACCATGCTGGCCTTGGGGTGAGCCTGAGGCCTCCAGAGGGGCTCCTAGCACTGGTGGACCTCTTCTGCATGAGTGGGCTTCTCAGATGCCTCTGATGTTTGTCCCAATTTTGTCTCCATGAGATTTTTTAGCCTTGCCAGCTCATAAAATCTGGGACCTTAGAGTTCTCTGTACAGGTGACAGACAGCTAAGCAGCTTAGAGGGACTCCTCCTTAGTAGTTCTTAAGTTTCATATAGCCTTTGGAATAGAGGAACCTTGTTTATCCGCTAAGTTTCAGGGACTTCCTAGAACCTCATTTATTTATTTCCACAGTCTTATCAGCCTCCTTCCAAGGCTCCTATAAAGTCCTTCAGGATGAAATGCCTCAGTTCAGAAGAAATGGTCACCTAAGAACTAGACAGCTCTACCAGTGGTTTGGGAACCAAAACGAGTCTCTTTGACAGAACAAAATGGTCAGGGTCAGAGAGTCTTTTCACAGCACCTATAAAACCAGTACTTTTCTGACTATGCTCAAAATACAGAAAGAATCTTGATTTTATTCTACTCTATTCTGTCCTTTTTGCTGCTGGTTGAAAACCACTAACTTGATTTCACGCCCCATGATCTACATCTCTGCACGATGTCAAACTCTGCATTTAAGACAAAAAACTCCCTTGCAACTCAGGACTTTATTTAAGGCCTGTGAAAATCTGTAAGCTATGGGACATTTGGAATGAAGTAGAGTATGCATATCTGTTGGGAGAAAGAGAACCTCATTTTGTCTACCTAAAGGTTCTCTTCTGACCACAGAGATATCAGCATTTGCTAGGGGTGTCCTAACTATGGCCCATGGGCTCTACATAGCCCAGGAAAGCTGTGACTATGGTCTGAAATAAAACCAAAGACTTACTTAAAACACAGGGAGATTTAATTTTGGAATTTTTAACTTGATTGTATAATTCTTAGGTGTGCACTTTCATGTTGTAAATTTCCTATAATAGTGCTTGAATCATATATATATATATATATATATATATATATACATATATATATATATATACATATATATATATATATGTATATATATATATATATATATATATATATATATATATATATGCTCCTAAACTCAGAGCTATGGGTTAAATGCCCCCATATAGCCTAAGAATTCTTATTTTCATCTAGTATTGCCCAAAGAAATCAAAAGGTTGGCAGTCCCTGTAGAATTGTAGTATGGCAGGTGTCCTGAAACCTTCCAGGTAACCATCAGTAAACCAAACACCCCTTAACGTCCTAGAAATGGAGACAGGCCAGAAGCATAGAACGTTGAGGTCCTGGCCCCTCACACAGTAGGTGCTTCCTGGAGCTCCAGGTTGGTACCCACAGGAGTGGCTGCAACTCTGCCCACGTCCTCCAGCCTCCAGATAAAGATACCAAGAGAGCGGCTGGTGAGTTTCCCTGCCAACCAGAGTGGAGACTATGAGTTAGCAAATGCTCCGACCTGTGTAGGTTATAATTACCTGAGAGTTGCATGGGAGGGCAAACCGCTCTGAGACCCGCCCCTCCCCCAGCTTTGATGACTTTGAAAAGCAGCAGAGCTCACTCATTTCCCCCCTTGGCAGGAGTTTGTGCCTGCCACTCATTTCAAGTCAGGACTCATAGTCCTAATGATTTTGAAGGGAGCCTAAATGATTCCTTTATGCCTGGCTGGGATTGGCCAGGGTTCCATTTACAACCCACAACGTGCACACACATTCCACAGAAAAATAAACACTGGCGTAACCGTGCTGGTGCTGTGCCCACTTAAGATGCCCATTTTCTTAAGTCCTCATTTTTAGAGCAAGTTTGTTATTTCAGCATTTGCTTTAAAGGATGGGCTTTTGTACCTCTGCTATGATGTTTTCATTGCAAGGGTAAAAATAAAACACCAGCTCCCTCAATGAGCTGAGGGTGATGGATGTTTAAGGAGAAAGCTAAAATCAGAACAAAAATGCATTGCCCACTGATTTCTTGGTTCTCTGAGTTTCCACACATGTGTGCCTTCCTTGCCTTCCACCAAGAACTCCTTTGTTCAGACTGGTCTGAGGCCCCATAAATGCTCTTTTCAAATTCATGCCCCACGTCAGCCATGATCTCCACCTGGGCAGGAGAGTCAACATCTTCTTTGGGTCTTCCGTCCACTCTGCCATGGTAACGTCTACCAGCGCACTCAGATGTTTAGGAATTCTGCATGCAAGACTCTGTGTGTGGTGTATATATATATGTGTGTGTGTGTGTGTGTGTTAAATGTATGTGTATGTGTATGTATGTGTGTTGTCTGTATGTGCATATATATACATATATATGTGTGTATATGTGTTAAATATGTTTGCATGTGTGTGATATGTGTGGTGTGTGTGTATGTGTGTATATGTATGGTATGTGTGTGCTAAGTATGTATATGTTTTGTGTATGTGTGAGTGTACATGTATGTGCATGTATGGCATGTGTGTGTATGTGTACAGTGTGGGTGTACATATGTGCATGTATATGTATGTGTGTGGTGTGTGTGTATGTATATGGTATGCATATTATATTGTGTGTGTGTGTATGTGTGTGTGTGTGTATGGTGTGTGTGTATATGGTGTGTGTATGTGTGTGTGTGTGTATGGTGTGTGTGTATGTGTGTGTGTAAATATAGTGTGTATGTGTGAATGGTGTGTGTGTATATGGTGTGTGTATGTGTGTGTGTGTGTGTATGGTGTGTGTGCATATATGGTGTGTGTGTGTATGGTGTGTGTGTATATATGGTGTGTGTGTGTATGTGTGTATGTGTATGGTGTGTGTATATATGGTGTGTGTGTGTGTGAATGGTGTGTGTGTGTATGGTGTGTGTGTATATATGGTGTGTGTGTGTATGTGTGTGTATGTGTGTATGTGTATGGTGTGTGTGTATATATGGTGTGTGTGTGTGTGTGTGTGTGTGTGTGTGTGTGTGTGTAGGACACATTTATGGGAATCTTGAGATAGCCAGTTGAGTAAGATGAAGCCTTTCCCTTGAGGAATTTCCAATTGAGAAGCTAAGGTGATAAAAAGTCAAACAGCTATGATGATGCGGTCTGCCATTGCTCAGAGTCACCGTGTGTCCCCTTGTACCCGCAGGACTCAAACAGCTGTGATGACAATCTGCCACTGCACCTGGTACCACCAGGCTGTCCCAGTTCTTCTGCCTTTCATTCACCACTGTTAGACCCCCGTGTCATGAGTTCACAGCTTTGCTTAAGGACCACTGAAGAAATGGCCATCAGCTGCAGCTGCTGGGGGGGTGTCGTCCTGGCCCCCTCAGGGCTGCACACTACCATCGCACTTGACCACTAAGTAGTTTGAGATGCTCGGCTACAGGAAATAGTTGTGGAAAATGATGTATCTCCTCCTTTATAGACACAAAGAAGTCAGAGAGATGGCTCAATGGGTAGGAACACTTTCTGGACAAATCTGAGTTCAGATTTCCAGAACTCACGTGAAGTCTGGGTGTGGCTGTGCGAAGCAAGAGCTCCCAGGCACGTGGATGTACACACCTGTAAGTCTGATGCTTGGGAGTGAGGCAGAGGCAGGAGTATCACTGGTCAGACAGCAGAGACAAATAAAATAAAATAAAATAAAATAAAGTAAAATAAAACATTAGAAAGCCTGGAGGACCCAGGTTCAGTGCAAGATCCTTATCTCAAGGGATCCTTATCTATTTTATCATAGTTTTAGATTTCTAAGAAATGTCGACAGCAACCTATGGTCCTGGTCTCCTGTAAACCTAGGGTGACCCTGCATGTGCACATAAGAGGAACAAATGTCGTCGTCAATGCTCAACATTAGCTGGGGTCCCCCCTCTTCACTTCTCCTTATTTAAGAGGCCCGCCCTCCACCCAGGCTTCTCTTCTACAGCCATTGTGTTCCTTCAGGCTCCCATAGGCCATGGCGGTTTCTCGGGCTTCCCTGGAATTTGATGTCTGACAGTTTTAGGAAATATTGGGTTAGGTATTTTGTAGAGCATCTCCCTGTTTCGGTCTGTCTGTTCCTCTTTGTTCAGAATTAGAATAACGGCCATGGTGGGAGATATAAGTGGGCCATGTATGACAATGTATGAATATGCATGTATTGAAGATATGTTCTATGAGCTTTGGGTGCTGAAAACCAATAGGTGCTCTGTGGAGGACATGTTCACCTATGGAATGTAATTCACAGTAAGTAAACAGTAACTGACTGTTCCTTGGGCTCTTATGGAAATAGACAGCAGTTATCCTAAGGACACCAGAACAAGACCTGTCCTTAATTTACTAAACAGGTAGCCATATGTTAACCACATAGATTACTCAAAACAGGTTAGTTGTCTACTGTGACTAACAATCAGGGACCTCTGGCCACTTTATGAATCTGAACTATTTTTCACCCATGACACAGACAAACTCAGGCCTCTTCTTGGGGGCTTCTCTTCCTCTGGTGGTGGTGGATGTTTTCTGGAATCTTCTCCCCTCCCCCATCCCCCATCTATAACTGTCTAGAGCTTCACAGGTCTCCTCCGGATTCCTTAACAGATGATGAGGATGGAGAGTGTGTGATTAGCTAGATGAGGTGTTTCCAGGGGCCAGACCCCCAGGTGGCACCCACACCTCCTCGGCCAGAACTCACTCACCGACCCCACCCAGTTGCAAGGAATGCTGGGATACCTGCTCCAGGTCTTGCCGAAAGAGCTAACAGACCTCTGACCTCTGTGCCCTCTGACCCTAGAGGAACCATTATCACGCCAAATCTGGAGAGTAGGAAGACATGTAGTGACTGGGAAGGCAGCTCCTCTCTTTATTCCAGCTTGGCTTCTTTACACTTTCTCTGAGACAGGGGGGTGTACATTTGAATGCCAATGGTTCTTTAAACGCTGGACTGTCTTTAAGGTAACAGAGAGAGAGGAGGTAACCATCACAGCAGTAGAAAATTATTAAACCAACTGATAGGAAGAGATAGCTTATTACCCACACTTAAACAAAGAGAGGACAACAGGGTCTGAGGAAAGAGCCACCCCTGGAAGCAGATCCTACATTAACGCCAGCATCTACCTGCGTAGAGGGCAGGGTGCCGGACTTTCTTTCTCATGTAGGACTGTTCCCTCTCATCTTTTTTCATGACCTGCCTCCATCTGAGCTATAGCATGTCTGGATGCTAATTGTCTAGGAGTCTAGACAGTGATGATATTATGACCGAGTTATGCACAGATAATCACCATGTCACTGCTCCAAAGCTGCCTACACACATTGCTTCACTGGACACACTTGGCATGTGCACCGGCTCTCTTGGTATTTGCTCTCACCATTTAAATAGAGAATGCTTACTTAATCAAACCACCCAGTGAACCGAGTATTCTTTTATATATATGTATACATATAATTGAAATGAAATACGAGAGGCTTGAAACTAAGCAAAAGAGAACTGTAATGTGCCTCACATTCTAGAGCAACGAACCTTGTGTTTTTATTTAATTGTTTCTTCATCCACTAGGTATAGACCTGGAAAAGAGCCCTCAAATGCTGCCTGTTAATCATTTCCACCCAGATAGGCTGCCTATCCCATAGTCGCTCTGATAAAGCAGGCCTGGGAATCTCTACTGGTGCTCATATGGAATCAGACAGTTACAGACTCTGTAATCCAGGACAGCTACATGGCCAGCTTGGCCCAAAGGACGGGTTCCACCGAAAGAGACAGTGTTTTGGCTCTTCAGCTTGTTCAACATGAAATATTTGCTCTTAACACACCGCCTTGATGAAGCAGAGATGGGTAGAGATGTTAGTTTGTTACAAATCCACCAGAGGGAAAGAGACAGAAGTGGGGAAGAGACGAGGAAGCCATGGTTTGGCGTGGGAGAACGCTCAGAGTGAAGAGGAGAACTAGGCTTACTTTTTTGGCACCGGAAAGGAAAGTGATCAGAGGACTTGGAAGAAGCTTACTTGGCCAAAGGAAGGGAAGAGACCAGGAGTAACACACACTCAGGCCTGGCAAGAGACGGCTGCTGATACCATGGGACAGTCAGAAGTGCCAAGGGGCCCTGCGCACTGTACTGTATCCAGTTTCTACCTTGATTTACCTTTGCAGTCACTGGATTACCTAAGGAGTCCTCTTCAAAGAAACCAACTGGCACAAAGGTAGAATGAAATAATCTTGTACCTCTGGATCAGCCAGCCTGCTTACTCTCTTATGTAATACAAAGCTAGCGCAGACAGCAGATTAACTTAAAAGTTGCCCATGCAGCTTCCAGAAAGGGTAGGTCAGCCAAAAGGTGAGGACTCTGGACCACCACGAGACGAAGTTTCCATGAACCCACTGCAAAGGGAGGGTGCAGCTCACCCAAAAACAAGCTTGCTTTGATTCATGATGAAGTCAGCTCTTTCCAAATGTCGTGGGTTGAATCGTAGCCACCCTCAGAAGAAATGTCCCTCCAGGGCTTGTGAACGTGGCCTTCAGTGGAGAGCCTTTCAGATGTAAGAAAGAACGCCAAGGTAAGACCTTCCTTGACTGAGACGGAGCCTCCGAAGCCTGTGATAGGTACAGGGGCAGAGGCTGTAAGACCTAGGGCCGGGGTAGAATCAAGGATGAGAAGAACGCATTCCGGGGCCGAGGACTAGCAGGGGTTACCAGTAGCCACCAGAGCCTTGACGATCAGGGGCAAATCTTACATTAGGGTCTTCAGAGAAACTAAGAGCTCCTGAGTTCAGATGTCTGACTTCTAAAACAGAGAGAACACATTTTCATCAATCTACCGTACCGAGTGTGCGTGATGAGCAAGAGCTGCCTGAGGGACCCACGTACACGCCACCAAATCAAGGTTATCTTGAAGAACGGCAGCGCACCCTCAGTACATCTCAGTTGTAGTAAAATACATAGAGCATATATCACCGGAAACACGGTCGGTTCTTAACTATTTATGTGTATGAAGGTGCGCATGCGCAGTGTGCAGGTGATCATGGAGACCAGAAGAGGGCATCAGATTCCCTGGGTGCTAGAAATCGAACTGAGTTAAAAGCGGTGCGTGCCCTTCACTGCTGACTCAGCTCTCCAGTCCTGAAACATTACAAGCATGGAATTCGTGCATCCAAGGCACTCACAAGGCTGAACAGCCGTCACTCCCGTCTGTCTCCAGGTTCTTCATCTTCCCAAATGCCCCCATCAGCAGCCCTTCTAGTGTCCATATGAATTTGACTGATCTCTGTAGTTCACACTGATGTTCACACTGTAGTTCACATTGATGACATCATACAACATCTCTTCTCTGGGCCCGGCTTCACTCAGTAAAAATATCTTCGGGGATGGGATAAAGAATGATGACCTAAAGCAATCTGGAGAGGACAGGGTTTATTTGGTTATACCTCCACACCCCAGCTCATCGTCAAAGGAGCTGATGCAGAGGCTATGGAGGGGTGCTGCTTACTGGCTTGCCTGTTCCTGGCTTGCTCTGCCGGCTTTATTGTACCATCTAGGATGATCTT
Source organism: Micromys minutus (assembly GCF_963924665.1). NCBI lineage: Eukaryota > Metazoa > Chordata > Mammalia > Rodentia > Muridae > Micromys > Micromys minutus. Next base: position 3,755,271 of record NC_137976.1, on the reverse strand, counting down.
CCTAGAGGTTGCTTCACTCCTTTTGTGGAGGAGTCAGACTCCACTCCACAAATCGGCCACATTTAGTTTGTCTCCCTGTGTGGCTCTCGTCATTTTTGCTACTGTAAATGGTAGGTCTGCCTGGATCCCCAAATCTTGCTTCTGCTTTGTTTTGTCTCTTGGTGTCTTTTCTCCCTTCTTTCTAGATGGACTGGTCCCAAGTCAGGTTCCCTTTTACCTTGTACAACAACCACACATTCTAAACTTGCTGTCCTCAGATGTCGTTCTCAGGATAGCTATTGGTGTCAGGACGGAGAAGCTTCTGAGTAGATTTAGCCAGGGCTTACAGGCAGACTCCAGTGGCTTGTGAGAGGGAAGAGTGGAATGGGGCCAGTGGACCTCGTGGCTATTTCTTTACAAACACGTACCTATGTAAGGTGCGGTAGTTTATATTAACTATTAACTTGTTAGCGTCTAAAATCACCTTTGTCACATCCCAGAAAGAATTTCTAGCGTCAATTAACCGAAGCAGGAAAACTCTTCCTGAAGTGTAGGTGAAACCGTCCCATGTGCTTGAATCCTACACTACAGAGAAAGAGTCCATGAGAAAAAGATCAGTACTCATCCCTCAGTCCTTCCTGGCTGTGGGTGGCATGCTACCTGCCACCTCAAGCTCTTGCCACCATGACTATCCACCAGGACAGACTACATCCTTGAACTGTGAACCAGAGGAAAACTTCCCTTTCCTAAGTTGATTTTGCCACGTAGTTTATCACAGCACAGGAAAAGAAACAAAGAAGGTAAATCATAGCTAATACAAGTTTTAACTTCAAAGTTTCAAAGAGGCAAATCTTCACGCTTTACTTACCATCGTATGCAATACTTTCATGTAACAACTCCTCCTGTCAAATAACATCATTACTCATTTTGGGGAGTAGCTTGGGAGGGGAGTCTTAAAGTTTGAAATGAGGCATAATCTAGGATATCACTTCTGCTCTTGGTGAATACCCCCAGTTAGAGGATGTTATACAATTTGTCACTAAAATGAGATCTTTGAAAATTAAAAAAAATCACTATGAACAATTACTTCCGAAGACAAGTGACTCTGTTTGGGGACCATCTGATCAAAGAGATTTGGGGTCATCATTCAAGGCTGACTTCACACCATGACACATCCCCACAGCCCTGCTTTAAAGACCCATACCACATAGTATCTGCTTGTGGTGGCTTGAGTAAGAAATGTCCTTCATGGGCTCACTTGGTCTACAGTTGGTGGTATTGCTTGGGATATCTAGGAGCTGGGGACAGGCTTTTTTCCTGTCCTTTCTGCATGCTTCCTGTTTGTGGATGGAAGTACGAGCCAACTTCCTTTTCTTACGCCATGCCGTGTCTTCCCCTACCCTTGATGGACTCCATCTCATTGGAAGCCAACCCTTCCTCTTTGAGCTGTTTTTGCCCACTGTTTTCTCACAGAATAAAAAAGAACAAATACAGCTCTCACCGGAGAGTCACATTCCCAGGTGGAACTGTGTCGGACCATTTCCTACTGCGAAAACAAATTCCTGAAGACTGGGAGATTTATGAAGCCGAGAAGTTTTGTTTGTGCGCTTGTTTGTTTGTTTTGTGCTTGGCTTAAAGAACCGAAGTCAGTGGGCAGGAACCTAGTGTGCGCCAACGTTCAGTGAGTCTTACCACACAATCCTGGGAGAGCACAGAGGAAAGGTGGCATGTGACAGTGGAAGCCAGAGACTCAAGCACCACGCTTGTTCGTGTAGTACCAACTCACCATGACAGGATCTGACCAGGTTCTTATGAGAGTGACCTTGATCCCTATTGAGGGAAGTGACCTCAAAAGTTCACCACTTTCCACGGGGCTCCATCTTTTTGGTCCCCCTGATGAGGCTCAAGCTTCTATCGTACAAATCCCAAACCCTGTCCAAACCAGAGCCAGGGTATAAAACTGCAGTCAGGTATCCCATGACTTTATATGTACAGTACCGACTACCAGATAACATGTCACTCACCCGTTGCCACCCCCTGACCAAACACGCATGAGGCACAGCTCCTTCTGCTTTGTTCTTCCATTATCTCCCCTAAAAAAATGGCAACCGAACCAACTTGAGGCAACATATCCCCAGAAAATGAAAAGAAACAGTTAATTATATCATCCATGGAGACTAAGAACATCTCTTCCATTACCCTGTCGACTGTTCTGCCCGTCTCAGTATTTTTATTTGGGGGCGGGGAGGAAGCTAGTTTATTCTGGCCCAAAGAGCAGTTCTATACAAACAGCCTTAGAACCCTGTGCTGGGAACAGCAGACGCTCTCACCTCCGAGGGAAACGTTCTGACTTCTATTTATTTATACTGCCTTTCCCCCCTCAACAATTGCTGTTCTCTGTAATTTAAATGTCTGCAAAAATAGCAGTTATGTAAACATTAATGCATAAAAAAACTATCATTTCCATGTAGACCGCAGATCCTGGAAGCCGAACAGCAAGGAGCCAAAAAAATTTTGTCCTACCAAGGAGAGGAAAATTCATAATTTATATTTTTTTAATTCCTAAAGTGTACCCTTCAACACACGTCAAGTTCAGATTGTTAAACAGGCTAGAATTATTATGAGTACTGAATTTGGAAACATATTCCTCTGACTATCCAGTGTGTACTTTTTCCAGTTTGTGGCTGAATTTCCCAGGGCTGAGCCACTGCCTTGCTTTCCTTCTCAATACAGATATCCCCTTGACTATCACATAATCAAGATATACATTCCAGAAAGGCTAACCTGATAAAACCAAACAAACAAACAAACAAAACAAGTCTGGCTGTCTCATTGGCTTTCACAAATCTATGGATATGCGCACGTAGTAGGGTGATCATTCTAGACAAAACCCTTCACATTCTGGGTAGAGACTTTTTCCCCCCGGGAAGCTCATAACATCAGAAGGCTGTGTTCTTCCGGAAGATGATGAACCAATGAAGGAGACTAGCAATTGAGAGCTACCACAGGTGGGCTGTGGAGAAGAAACCCAATGGTCAGGGTGATGGATGGTATTAAGGGATGGAGCCTTGGAGAGCGATTGGACCAGAGACCATGAGAAGAAGGCCCTGACCAGGGGACTTAATGTTTCTATCAGGAGCTGACCGGCCAGCCAGCCCGTTGATCCTTGATGCTCAGCCTCAGACTCTTCTGTTGTTGGCTGTCCCGTGAAGCTGCCTAAGCTGTCACATTGTCACGGCAACCTGAACATCCCATGAATGAAGCTGTGGTTGTGATCCAACCAATATATTGCTGGGAACCGAATCCGGATCCTCTGAGGGCAGCAAGGAAGTGCTCTGGGCTGTTGAGCCATCTCTTCTGCCCATCTGATGGGGTGTTCTATTCCAGACAATACAGAAAGAAACTTTTACTTTCACTATCTCTCCATCCATCCATCCATCCATCCATCCATCCATCCATCCATCCAGCTAACCATCCATCCATCCATTGATCCACCTATCTATTTTGTGTGTACACATGTATATGTGCGTGTGTCTGTCTGTCTGTCTAATATGCACACACTGTTGGAGGTCAGAGGACAACCTGCAGGAGATGGATCCTTCCTTCCAATAAATGGGGCCTGAGGAACAGACTCAGTGAGTCACGCTGGCTGTAAGAGACTTTACCCGCTGAGCTACCTTCCCGTTCTTAACTTCTCATTATTTTAAAGACACTTTTTGTGTTTAAATCGGTCATACATACATGCACATAGAAAATAGCATGGGGCACAGGCCATGGCACCCAGAGGCAGCATCTCTTAAAACTCCTCCGCTTCCCTACCTCCTTCCTTCACAGGGAGTCACCATTAAGAGTCACCCCAGGCATGTCCTACAGTCATTCAGAGGTTATGACCACACCATCGGAAGCAACAGAATTCAACTCACGTACACAATGGAACTCTCTTCTAGTAGCTACATTAAAGTAAAATGAGACAGGTCAAGTCTAATTTCCTCTCCTCCTCCTCAAGTTGAAACAGGCAAAATACGATTTCAATATGCAAAACACACAGAAATAATAACAGGATATCTACCATCCAATCATGTCTTCTTCTCCTACTCAGACTTACAAATCTAGCATGTGAGTCTTATTCACAGCCCGTGTCAATCCAGAATGACCACACTTCTGTGTGGACAGTGGCCCCTCAGTACAGGACCTGTCCTGCCCAGTCCCACTAAGCTTGAAAACAGGAGACCAGTAAAAAAATCTTATAGAAAGTGCTCACGGGGATGGTACACACTTCCTCACCAGTTTTTAGTGTTCTACACACGGCTAAGATTCATCTCTATCCATATGCACCATAAAATAGAAGATACAGAGAACTCTTAGCTCACTTGCGTCTTCTTCAGGAATAAGCGTGCATTTCTTCCAGGAGACATTTACAGGCCTTTAGAAGGCGTGACATGGGATAGGGGAGGTATTTATGTCAATGATAGTTCTAGGGAGCAGAAATATTCTCCGATTTACCTTGTAAAACCTAGAACTCAGATCTTAAAATTCAGCCACATAGATCACCTTGTTCAACACGTATTTCTTGTTCCAAATGTTTCTCTGTGTCTGCTGGCCTTTCTCCCTTCTGACCACACGGAAAATCCACGTGGAAAATCCTCTCGGCAATTGTTTTTGTTTTGGAGTTATTGTTTCCTTCCAGATGGACCTGGAGCTGAGTTGTCCCGACGGGACAAACACTATGCTTTGCCTTTGAAAACAAAGGTAAGCAGGCTTATTCTTTGCCTGGAGCCAATGCGTGTCCTCACCCAGCTGTGTTTGGATATGTAGATATGGTACAGAAATTTGGGAAATTACCACGTGAAATTATTGTTTATCTTTTCTTCTCTGGGAGAACAAAGTTTTGAATAAGCTTTTCATTGATGAATAAAAATCTTACTGTCTACTTAACTATGAAAGAGGCATTATGAAAGTATAGGGCTTGTTGCCATAGAAACAAAGAGGGTGAGGACTCAGGAATGTTCACTGTCAGTTTCCCTGTAACTCTAGCACAGCAGAAGAACCCACACAACCTGCCAGGCCTCCACTGTGTGGATTAAAAGGCAGGAATTTGTATGGCTATAAATATCTTATACTCCTCTCTCTCTCTCTCTCTCTCTCTCTCTCTCTCTCTGTGTGTGTGTGTGTGTGTGTGTGTGTGTGTGTGTTAACTTTCATTTTAGTCTTAATTAAAAGAAAATATGTGCCCAGGCCTGGTTGTCTCAATCTATAATCACAAGTTATCAAAAGGCTTTGTCAGGAGGATAGCAAGATAAAGGCCTGCCAGGGCTACAGGTAAGATCTAACTTACTGAGACCCAAATACAAATAGAGAAACAAAAAGCACGCAAGCTATACCTAAGCAGTCTAGCCTTTGCCGACTGTGTTCCACGCCCTGGTTCTCCATGCGGGCAGACAAGGGACGGAAGTCGGCATAGATGTGTCTAAAAGATGTCAGATGTCTAGAAACAGATGCTTCTGTGTGACTCGAGCTACAGGAGCTTGGGATTTATCTTTTGAAATAGCAGAAAGTCACCTGCCACTTCCACTGAATCCCAGTCTCAGTGGTTACAAATAAAGTGGAGTTTGAACACAGCTACTTCTCTGGCCTATGCACTCAGTGTGACTCCTCCCAGCTTCCGACGACGGTGTGAACTGTGAACGCTCAGTGAAGGTGCTAGGCCTCACAGGGCCTAAAATCATCACTGACCTGAAGAAACCCGAAAACAAAAGGTGACCTTCAGAAAGAGTAGTGATACTTTCTAACACTTGATCTCTCCCTTAGTGACACTTTTTAACTCTTGATTACCCTAGAGCACTTTCTTTTCTACTTAGTAACACTTCTTAGTATCAGCTCATGCTTCAGCCCTGTCTGCGTCACAGATAATGCCTCAAGTTTGCTCCCACGTCTAAATATGTGAATTAAAGAGCAATCGTACTCCAACCATTAAAGTTTTGATTTTTATTTTATGATTTGGTCTATAGGACCCCAAACTCTGGAAACCTTAGGTTTACATATCTTTGACCCATTGCTTCGATGTTTGGGAAAGTCAGATGTACTGGTTAACAAATCTTACTGTGGAATTATATGGAGAAAGCAAAACTTTACAACCAAATGTTGCAAAGCTTAAACCACAAATTAAGCATTGAGGAAGCCCTTTAAAAAAATAGGATTCACTCAGGTATCACAATGGGAAATATTCGCAAAATAATGTGCAGAAGGAGAGCTTTGTAAATTACGATTACAACATCCTGGGAACTAAATATATAAGCTTGATATAAAAATCTGCTTGCGTTTATTTTCTGTGACATCTTCTGTCAAATCAACAATCCATTCTGCAGCCATGCTCTTTCCAGTCAGTAATCAGTCTGCCCATTTCCATAGTATCCCCACGTACCGGAGGGTTCCCCACCTTTGCCTTCCTCCATCTCTTCTTCTTCTCCTTTGTCCTTTATGTCCGAGTCCCCGAGCACCGTAAGTGTGCATTCTATTTTCTGCAGTGAACCCTGTTAATGAAGCTTTTGATCCAGCCTGATGTCTGGATGCTTTTTTTGGTCCTTCCCATTCCTAGGCATCGATTGATGTCACTGTCCTATCTTCGCGGCCCTTTCCTGCCATCTTGACAGTGATTATATTTTTGTATCCTAATGGCTAAATTATTTTCTTCCACGCATCTTTGCCAAACACTGTTCTGAAGGTTCCTCTGAATGACACACCCCAGAATAGCATCTCATTGTCTCGACCTCGAGTGAGTTCAGAAGCTTTCTTCATCTTGCTAATTCCTGACTGAGCCCCTCCTTGGTGCTCAACCAGGCCTCTCTGAGCCATCGACCGAGGGTAGGTTGACTTCAGGCTCTCTACCCAGTGTCCCTTCTTTTTGGAAGCCAGATCTTAGGCCACCTTTGGGAGGTTCTTGTAATCTTAAGTCAGGTATGAAAACAGACCACCCAGGCTGGAAGTTTAACCAAATTTTACCAGCCCCTACAGCTCATTCAGAGAATCTTTGCCTAAGAACATTCATATGTTACACCACCTTCGTGTGAGAAGCTACTCTGAGTTCCTGAAACCATCAGCAACTGAACAAGTCTTCTCTGAGCGATGACTCTGTGGTAGTGTGGACGACCTCTGTTATAAACCAAGATGTCAGTCCTGCTCTCGAAGTTCTCTGACACAACAGAAAACCTTCTGAGGAAGACATTAGCCTGGTAAACATTTTCAAAGTGTTTATTGTCATTATTTTTAGTTAAATGTGCGGGCGTGTGCAAGTGTGTGCACATGTGTGTACACGTGTCTGTGCAAACAAATCCCACGTGCACACATGTGTTTGCAGTGTGCAAGGACACCAGAAGATGATGTCTGATCTCTGATACTGAAGTTACAGGTGGCTGTACCTAACATAGGTGCTGAGAACCAAAACTGGGTCTTCAGTAAGAGCAGTAAGTCCTCTTGACCACAGAGCTATGACACAGTTCATGTCATCTATAACATTTTGACATGAAAATAGGCCATTTTTGTTCTTATGAGCAGTTCTGGGGAGACTCACTTTCCTCAGATATAATTATTTCCTCAGATCAAGGCCTTACAAGTGAGATTATTTTAGACCTAATTATATATTTGAAATCTTGAAATTCAAATATCCTATTTTCTCTAGTCCTTGAAATAATAAAAAAAATATGTGAATAAGATTAGTGTCTGAACCTACGCATAAGTCATTACATTATATCCTAAATTTTTCATGAGCAAAAGGTGATTTCATTGAAGGTCAACCACCTTTTTCGTAAGAGAAATGTTAATTTTTACCTAAAGAAGGTAGGTTGTGGTGAGAATGTTGCTTCTCAAATTAGGTCTCTCTCTCTCTCTCTCTCTCTCTCTCTCTCTCTCTCTCTCTCTCTCTCTCTCTCTCTCCCAACAGAAAAAAGCAAAACAAAACAAAATTTTTATTGACAATGTCAAGGCAGGCTAAGCTGAAAGAGTTCAAAGTGCCAAGGGTATTTAGCTGTCTCTCTGCCCCAGCATTCCCAAGCCATGTAGTACAAGGAATAGTCTGAGAGCAGGCCCTGCACTTAATCCCACAGGAGCAGCCTTGGCAAGTTCCTCAACATCGTTCTTGTAATCCTAGGGAGCTCACGGATTCCAGGAAGCCTCTGTGCCTTTTGGAACCCAGGCTCTCCTCCCATGAGTCTTTTTTTTTTATTCAAAGTCTGCAGTATTTGCTAATTTTCATAAAGCATCATACAAATCCTCTGCCCCTGTCTGTCCCCCTTGATCATAAAAGTGCCACTCGGATTTACAGTCCCCCAAAGTCAACAGAGCCTCTCCTTGCAGGCACAGGGAGAAGGATCTGGAACCACTTAATGGAGTGTACCTCATAACAACAGAGTAACAGCCACGTTGGCTACCACAGCTCATCTGGGTTGAGGCTGCCTGGTCAGCCCTTGGCTATCTTTGAAACAGAATCACATTCTTCAGGAGGTGGCAATTATAATACAATAAACAGCAGCTGTTCCTGGAGCTTGGGAATAATACCTTGTCATTCGAGCAGAGATTGGTGTCAAGTGTTAGGTCCCATCATGGTTAAGGCCAGCATGGAACGTCTAAGCAAATAAATATATGAACAACAATGTCCTCTTAGGAGGGATAGGTTTAGAGCAGCTATTGTTCTTCTAAAGGGCTTGAGTCTGCCTCCCAGTACATTGGGCAGCTTAGAACTGCCCATAGCTCCAGGGGGATCTGACGCCCTCTTCTGGCCACACGGGCACCTGCACACACAGTCAGCACACATGGACACATTAAAAAGTCAATATAAAGGGCTGGAGAGATGGCACAATGTTTTAAAAAGCATTAGCTATTCTTCCAGAGAATGTGGGTTCAATTCCCGGAACCCACCTGGTGGCTCACAACCATCTAGAACTCCTGTTTCATTTCAGGGGATCTGACCCCCTTCTTCTGGTCTCCCTGGACAATGTACACGTAGGTTATATATATACACATTCCCACAAGAGCCTAGGATTAAATCTACACTGTTCCCATCCATTTCTTTGCAATCTTAATTTGTACATATTACCCAGAAATCCTATACCCATGGAATATTCCATTTCTTCCAGTCTTTCTGATGAGTACTCCATCTCAGCATGGTCCTAAAAGCTTTCTAAAGACCCTTTTAAAGTAAAAGGCAAGAGCTCATCTTGTTTATAAGACACCAGGATCCAAAGCTTCCAGAAAGCCCCATGTAAGTAACCCAGAAATAGGTAGTGCATTTAATAGAAGTCTGACCTCATCAATTTTACATGATCCTAACACGCAGAGTGTGGAATATTGATGAGGGACAGGAGATTCATTTACAAACACAAGTAGCCGGAGAGATGATTAAGTCAGTGGAGGGTTTGTCAATATCTATCTCATGTCAGCTCTCACTATGGAATCATTGACAATTATGGGTAATAATTAGGATTCTGTGCTGCTCTTGTTGTACATATACAATTTTTCTTATGGGCCTGAAAGGGTGAGTATTAAGTTACCTGTGTACTCCCGACCCCGACAGGCCAGCCTTAATGAACCTTTGAGGAAACCATGAAATCCAAAATGTATTATGGTGTGCTGAGACAGTTTCTGTCTTCTGGGACAAAGGGGACATCCCGTGTTGTGTGCACCTAGGTGACAGGGAGAAAGGGGCTAACACAACTGCTGAATGATGTCTGCCTTATTCCTTAAAGGGGATTGGCATCGAGGCTGGGATGACAGGGCTGGAGGTAAGGCATTCACCTTGCTGGCATGGAGACCTGAGTTCGATCGCCAAGACTCATGCTTAAGACGGCGCATGCGGTGGTACGTGCCAGCTCTGGGGAGGTGGGGCTTGATGACTAGTTTGGGTGAAGGGTTCTGGGAGATCCTGTCTCACAAAATGAGGTGGAGTCACCTGAGAAGTGACAGCCAGAGTTGTCCTCTGCACAGCCTTCTTGTTGTAGACCACAGGGGATGAAATGAAGGGATAGTGTCCTAGGGAGCAGTAACGCCACAGGGCACCTCACAGCATGGTATGTTCTCAGAGAGCGGGGTTTCGAGTTCACGGTCCCTGTGCTGCACACTAACCTAATGAACCTTCAATATGGCAGGTGATATTGGAAAGCAGAGATTGGATTTTGGGGGAAACTGTGACAAGTCCCTGGCTTCTCCAGTTCTGAGGCATTTCAATGCTTGGCTCTTTCCTTAGGATGTCAGAGATGTTACTCTACATTCTTAGCTACGTAAAGAGATGGAACTTAATTATTTAACATGTCACTCTCGACCATTAAAATAGTTATCAGGCCCTCACCAGAAGAGAATGTGTTCATTTATAGCAAGTGATGTCATAAATGGCTGCATCCCAGGTTCTATAAGATAGCAAAATAAAGTCAATCTTATTAAAGGAAAAAAAAAACTATTCAAAATGTTGGAAAGGCTTTTGAGGAACATCAATAGTCCCACCTCCAAATTTACCCCATATAATTATTTTTAAAATCTTTGTGCAGGGTCTAGAGTACCCCCAGCTGATCTCAGACTCACTGTTATAAACCCAGGGCTGGTCTCCAACTCTTGACGCCCCTGTCTCTACCTACGGGTGGGCTGCTGGGATTGCTGGTGTGCCCCGTTACTCCTCAAGGTTTGAACCAGCGTCCTATGCATGCCAGGCCAGCACTCTACCTACTGAGCTCCATGCCTACCCGCCCTACATGATGTTTTGTTATGATCTATACCTCATACACCAGTGACATGACAATGGTCTCCCCGCACAGTTGTACTAAAAACAAGTGTGTTTTATAAATGTTTTATGGGGATTTTGGAAAGTGAAAACAAGTTTTTATAATTCCCTGGTGTCCAATGAGCAACGTCAACACTGTCATAAGAGCTGGCTGCTCGATCAGTGAGTCAACTCTGTCCCCCACTCAGTGACTAGTACTTCTGTTATTTTTAGCAGGAGACGTACAAAGCTGTATGGTTGGCTTATTATTGAAGACTTGATTGTCAACTGCTGGTGCTATTTTAGGAGGTTCTGGAAACTTAGATGTGGGGGAGAGTAGCTGGAGAAAGTACATCACAGAAAATATGTCTGTCTGTCTGTCTGACTGTCTGTGTCTCTATCTCTGTGTGTGTCTGTGTCTCTGTCTGTGTGTCTCTATCTCTGTGTCTCTGTGTCTGTGTATGTGTGTATGTGCTTATGTGTCTGTGTATGTTTGTGTCTATTTGTGAGTGTGTATGTGTCTGTGTGTCTGTCTATAACCGTCTCCTGTGCTCTACTGGCTATGACATGGCTATGTCTCTGTCATTAGCTCCCAGTTCCTTGAGGTTTCACGTCTGTGCAGACCCAGAGCTCGGCATGTGAAGGACCATGGTCTGAATTCTCTGAAAGCATGAGCAAAACCACTTTTTTTTTCCTACTTTAAGTTACTTTTGTTAAAGAGATGAAATTTAGCATAAAACACACAAACCAGCCCTGAGTGTCTCCTCCTGCTCCGTTTTGGCAGGGTTTTGTGGCACACATCTCAAGATGAGGTTTTGTCAAGTTGATGTGTGCTTTGCAGTCACACGAGGTTGCTGCAGAAGCTGTAACACACAGAGGACGCGTTAAACAGAAGGTTCATGATGAGTCCTTCTTATGATCAGGAGACTGCGGTGTCACCAGTCACAGGGAATGACTGGCAGGCCTGCATGGCCTCTCTCTAGTTTGTCATGGGAAGGGGAAGGCAGACCAGGTGTGACATCAGGAGCTTGGTGTGAACCTAGTCTGACACCTGGAATTTTGAGAATCCAGTGGAAGATGAGGCATTAGCCAAACACTCACATGTGCTCCTGGGTCCTTAGGACTCCATGGGTCAGTTGTCCAGTGTAGATCTAGGACTTAAGAGCTACGGCACAGTCTGCTCCTCTACTTCATGCTGCGGAACACACACACAGCTCCAGGTGGGCTAGGGTGAGAAGCCCCTTCTCAGAGTTCTCTTATCCACAGGTTATGTCATCCATCCATTGGTTAGTCACTCAGTAAGCACTGGCTTGAGCACCTATGTGGTGCAGCCTCTGTTTTTGTACCCTTCCACCCCACCCTTTAGAGCACTGAAGCAGATGGGAAAGAAGGAAAGAGAAAGATAAGAAGGGCAGCTCAATTCTGAAAGACCCCAGTGGATAATCCAGAACAGACTTTGTGGTAAAAAGACAGTTGCTTTTTTCTGAGTTGAAGTTGAGACTGCTGTTAGGACCTCTCAGATATCAATCTGGACCTACAGTCTCCCATAGTATTTTCAAAGCACACTCTGCATTGTGGATACCAGTTGTTCAGCAGCAGCAGGAGGACTTAGCTGTGGATGATGGCCTGGTACAATGGCAGACAGCACAGAAGAGAAGATTCTGTACCTTAATGTCCGTCTTTTGGATCTATGCTTGGTTTCATCAATATTTAAATATTCCTTCTTCAACCCGAAGTTGCGTGATGGGCCAGGTGAGGATTCTAGCCACCCACCATGAGATGGTGACAGAAATGAGACAAGAGAAACTCACTGTAGTCACACCACATGGCTACTCCTTACCCACTCATGTTCTAGCTACACAGGGAGGGAAGCTGGAGCATGACATGGTGTCATGGTGGCTGAGCTGGACACAAGGCAGGGTGCTCAGAGGCGAAGGCGGAGTGGTTTTCTTCCAGGGACTTCCTGGACAAGACAATATGGGTGATGTTGATACAGATGTCAAAGTCTAGCTCCCATCACTAAATCAGGACTGAACCTGTTTCCCAAGATGGGCCCTAAACACTACTCACAGGTAACTTTGGAAGTAAGCCACAGTTAAGGCTTTGTTTTTCAAATCTCTGTCAGTCAGTATTCCCTGGGATTACACACAAGAACCAGGGCACTGGAAAGATGGTGTGGCAGTTAGAGCTCTCGCTGCCCTACCAGAGGCCATCTTAGATTGCACTCAATTCCCAGCACTCAAAAGGCAGCTGACAACCATCTGCAACTCCAGCTTCAGGGGATCGAATAGAATCTTCTGGCCTCTGTGAGCCCCTGGCATACACACCATCCACACGAACACGCAGACTAAACACCCATACATATAACAACCAATTAACTAAAAAACAAAAGTCTTGTTTAAGAGAAATGCCTTATCAATAGTCATGAGACCAAAGAAAAGGGCAAACAAAAATATCTAAACTTTTTAAAAAAGTATTGGCTGTTTTATTTATTACATTTCAAATGTTAGCCCCTTTCCCAGTTTCCCCTTTGGAAAACCCCATCCCATCTTCCCCTGCTGCTTCTATGAGGGTGCTCCCCCACCCACCCATCCACTCCCGCCTCCCCACCCTGGCATTTCCTTACACTGGGTGTTCGAGCTTTCCTAGGACCAAGGGCCTCTCCTCCCATTGAGGCCCAACAAGGCCATCCTCTGCTACATATGCAGCTGGAGCCATAGGTCCCCCATGTGTACTCTTTGGCAGGTGGTTTAGTCCCTGGGAGCTCTGGGGGGGCCTGATTGGTTGATAGTGTTGTTCTTCTTTCGGGCATTCAGTCCAGCTTTCTCAAGCAACAGGATGGAAAGTTCAAATACTCACGACACCGTGGCCTCATCTTAGCCCTTCCAGGAGCACAGTGGTCTCTGCTTTCTCAGAAATCCAGTTGGGACTGAGAAGCACACTGTGTGAGACAAAGCCCCACTGTGTTGAAATGTTAGCCTTGTTCTCAGCTCAGACATGTGTGTAATTTCTTCTGAGAGCCAGAAGGGTCTGGACCAGGCACATGAATATGATCATGGGTATATACACACGTTTACAGGCATATACACATGTTCACAGTCATATACACATGTTCCTGTTTTGAAGCTGAATGGCATTGCTTTACAAGATGGACCGGGGGAGACAGAGGCCTCCAGAAAACCTTCCAAATGAGCATTTGAGACAAGACAACGTAGACAAAGATTATCTCAGAGGCTAATTGGATTATACTAAGCAAGCATATAATGTCAGGACGGTCAGGTTCTTGACCACAGTGAGGTAAGGTTCAAAAAGCAAAGAACTTGAACCTGGAGATTCTAAGAGCCTATAAGGAGTGGTGCAGCCCTGGGTTGTCCTTCCAGAGAGGAACAGAAGGACACTGAGGCAGATGATGGAGGCTGCCAGCATCCACCAGACACAACCAAAAGCACAGGAAAGCCCTGTGCCTGGTCGAGGTCCTTTAAAACTAAAGGGTGATCGAGACCTTGAAAAGAAGATGAATTTGTGGGATTTCAGAAGGAATAGAGACCCAGAATCTGATCCCAGAATCAACAAGCACCTGCAAACATCAACCTAGTACTGACCAGCATCCGGAGATCACTGCTGCCTCCTGTTACCATTCCATACAGTGAGGCTCCAGGAATGACCAGGCACAGCACCCTGCCCAGCTCATATTCCTAAGATGGTAAATAGACCATTACAGCATGTTGGGAGCCACAGCAGAGGGGACACAGAGAGAATATATAGCACAAACAAGGACAAATGATGTATGTATAGGTGACCTGCTTACACAATACCATGCAAAGTATAAAACACAGGAATTTAGGCGTTATATTGGGGGGGAATTTTCTTCTCTTAGTCTAAAAACGACTCATGTGTTTCAAAATTGTGAGTTGGCAGCATGTGAGGTGTACATTAATTTCCCAGGTTGTTGATTTACCTGCAGTGTAGACTTCCATAAGGATGCAGTTAGGAGCTCTGAAACATATAGAAAAACCTTCAAAGTGATCCCAAAGACACCGACACATTGCCTAGTGGTACGCACAGGCAGGAGGTGGAGTGTAGCCAGCCCTCCAGAAAGGGAAAGGACTCATACTGCAAACGGCGTCTCTGAGAACCCGAGGAAAGGAGTTGAATGAGAGGAGTTGATATTACCAACTGAGGCTTTTCTTCATCCTTTACCTGACTCCCAGGGGTCAAGTGGAGGGACATGTTAACTGACAGCAACACAGACAACTAATTGCTTTTTAATTGAAGGAATACATTACAGTGGCCAGAATTATTGGAATAGCCAAAGTTTATGAAATCTGACTCATGTATTTACTACGAGAGAAGAGACTGTCTTACTTCCCCGGAGTTCTCTGTCACAAGGGTTATTATCATTATTGATCGACAAAGAATAACACACAACTTCTGAATCCTTAACACTTTCATTCTGCCGGGGATCACTTCCTTGAGTTGTGGAACAGAGGATTTTGGGATGTTTTGCTGTGGCTGCTCTAGATTCACACTGTGAAAGCCTGAGAGAAGGTTTTGGTGTAGCAGGGTGTGGTGAAGGTCCTGAGCTCATCTGAACTCAAGAAGAGAACCTCCAGTCCTGACTCTTCCGTCACACCAGAGCATCATTTACATCCTTTACAGGCCTGGAAACAAGGAAGGCTGGTTCATCAATTCTTCGCTGATGAACCATTGACACTCATGTCCCAATTCCCTTGATGCCCTGGATACCGTCTCACCTCTTGGGTACCCGAGAACCAAGTGGATATTCCGACCTTTGTAAATTTCTCCTCGAAGAAAATATGATGCTATGAGAGCGGGTTTGAAGGGATCAGAGAGCAGGAACAGATGTGTCTAGGTTCCTGTGTTGCAGGTACACACCATGGGTAAAAGTCATAGAGGCCTTCATTAAAATTAGAAAAACATACCAACAAATGAGAGTGTCCTGGGAACTGGAGAGACCTCAAAAGTGCTGGGACAAGAGACTCCGTTGTTTTTGCAGGTCATTTATGTAATGCCCACCTCCTCCGACTTTTCTATATTGTGGGCTATCTTTGCATGTTCTGTTTGTTCCTTGCAGCCCAAGTGGAGAAGGGTCCTGCTCTGGGTTTGCTTCCTGAGTTGGATTCTTTCACAGGTTGATTGAGATGTTGATTTCTCTGTAGTCACTACTTTTCTGCAGCTAAGGAAGGAAACTATCACCACCACCAATGAAAACCACTGAAGTATTCAGGAAGATTGATTGATGTTTTATTAAAAACTTTAATTACCTACAACTTTGTCCAAAAGACTACCTTTGCTTAGCGTAAGTTATGTGTATGTGTGTGTTGTGAGTATGTGTGTATGAGTGTGTGCTGGGTGTGTTTATGGGCATACATGTGTGTAAGATGTGTATGTGGTGGTGGGTATTTGTGTATGTGTGTGTGCATGTGGTTTTTTGTTGATGATGATCAAAGAACCTGTTTTCTGCTCAGAGAACAAACAAAAGCATAAGAAATACCAACATCATTAGGAAAAAAAATATATGTATAGGGTGAGCTCCAAGGAAACTTCTGGAAATTAATGGTACCATATTGGGTCATCTCACACCAATATTGTAGGAACTTACCCAGCAACACCAACAGAGCAAAGACCAGGCACCTTCAGGAGGGTTCCGGCTCCCACAACCCTGATCTAGCCTGAAGGTGCTTATTAGTGAAAAGGCATTTAGAGCTGAATGCACCAGAAGCCAGAAGGCTGGCTACTCCATTCCCTCCAAGCCCATTTCTCTCAGCTCTAAGTCACTCCAGACTACATCAGTGCCTAGACGAAGAAAGTTCTAGACCTAAAGCAGACATTAGAGAGCTTTTAAGAAGGAAAAGCCACCGGCAATCTCGAGGTTATATTTGAGAGCCAGGGCAGTAATGAGGGACTTTGGAGAGGAAAAATAGAAATGGGCTGTGAAAATAGCTACTTTTGTTTAACCCAAAGTGAGTCACTGTCTGCAGATCTCTCTGGAAAGAGAATGTGGGCGGCCAGGCCGTGATCTGCTGAGATGTCGGAGCAGGCAACACGTCTGCTAATGAGACCTCAGAAGTGTCTGATCATCTCTTCTAATTGCTCTAAATAATTGGAGAATTGCATGGCCTGGCCTCTCGTTCCCAAAGACGGTCAACTCAAATATGCAAATATAAAATTATTTGAATGCTGCTCTAATTGGAGTCTGGACCTACCCATTATTTGCAGAAGAACAAAACAACGTGACCACATGACTAGAAGAACTGACGACCAAGTCCTTCATTTTAAGCTCCACTGAACTCCCCAAATTACCACAGGCAGTCTTGACAGGGGCCACCATACAAGGGAGTTGATGACCCCTAATTAAGACACAAGGAACATCTGGTTTTGTTAATATTTGAAATTGAAATTGGTTTGACCTAAGCCATACCACACAATACCACCGAACGAAGCTCATGGCCAAAACACACTCTCTCATCCAACGAGTACATTCCACTCCGGTTTGCTCCGACACCACCCCGAGACAAGGGTGTTATGGAATGAACAGGCTAACATGATACCGGATGGCAGGTTTTCAGTGGAAAGTACATCTAATGAAAGATGGTGACGAGGTCGGTCTAACTAGCTTTTTTCCAGCAAGAGCTGGGGGCTGCCTCATACAGTCTTGGGGGTCTCGCCTCACCAGGGCAGCCACCCTCAATCTACCTCATTGTTTCCTCTCAGTGCAACATTTGCACACATGTATCATCTTTCTCTTTCTCTTCTGTGCATCCTTAGTTCTCTCTTTCACCATGGAACTCTCCACTGCTTTCCCCTCACAGCAAGGCTTTTTTTTTGGGGGGGGGGGTCTTTGTTGTCTCTTTCAGCCTGTTTCTACAGTTTTGGAGGTGGCATCCAGGCCCCTCATCAACGCTCTACCTTCTCTTTGACTTTGGGTTCACTCCATCTCTTCCTCTGTTACCAACTGCCCAGCATCCCCAGACCAACATGGAACTTGGCATTGCCAATTGGATTCTTTCTTATTTCTCTACTCTGTTTTTGTCCCCAATAAATGTCTTGAGAGAGTGTTCACACTCCCATAATCTCAAGAGTCTCTGAAGCTCTTTTGGGCTGCTCTTCAGCTCCACCCTAGAGATATACGCTCGGTAGAGATGAATGGTTAAGGGACTTCCATTTGAGCATCAGCTACCAAGAGATAAAGCCCTGGTGCCTTCCAGAGTTCACACTACAGTCCCTTCAGCTCATGCTTTTAATAAATATCAATGCATCCTAGAGTCATTCTAATGCCTGAGTGACAAACTGCTTTAATTAAATACCACTGTGGTCATCTTGAGTAACAGCAGCAGGTCCCGAATGTTCCTCGTGGGTTTTTCTTCCTTTCTTTTTCTTTTTCTCTTTCTTTGTTTCTTTGTTTCTTTCTTTCTTTCTGAATGAGAATGGGGTTAGGAGTTGAAAGGCTCTGTTTTTGTTTGTGGTGTATTAATGACCTGTGTGAGTGTTCAGTATGTATGGGGTTACCTGTACATGTATGTCCATGTGTGCATAGGTCAAGAGGTTGAGGTTGATATTGAGAAAATCTACAATAGTTCTTCACCTTGTTTATTGAGTCAGAGCCTTTCCCTGAACCAAAAGCTTGCCTGAGTATTCTAGTTAGACCGCCAGTCCTCATGCTTGGCTAGCAAGCACTTGATCCACTCAACCATCTCCCTATCCTCAATGCCGGTGTTTTTATTGTTATTATGCTGAGAGACAAAGCCAACTATGAGTCTCAGTTTTTCATTCTTAAATGATCTGAGCCATTTGCTTCACAATTGCTTAAATTATTCAGTGTTTTCTCATACCTCCTCCACAACACTCCTTTGATTCAGCTCTTACTTCTTATTCCCATCTCTCAACTCCCGGCTCATACTCACCACAGTACAGAGGGTCCTCCGTAACATCTTGCTGATACCCTCATCCACATCCTCCTCAGTCTTAGTCTGAGTAGCTTCTGTGGACATCTTGAAGAATCCACTCATCATCTTTTCTTTCTCCATGGGGTGGTCCAGGAGGAATTCCGTTTCTAGAAGTTCATATTTCAGTAACAGAAACATCTTTTTTTTTTCTTCTGGTAGTTTTGTTTACCACCCGAAAGTATAGTCTGTTTGTTCATAGTGTCCACACTTTCCTTTAAATCTCTGAAGAGCTACACAGTGGTTTTACAGGAGCTTCTCTGTTGCTCGCATTTGTTTCTGGCTGATACATTCCGTCTTATGTGCTGGTTGCTTTCCTCACTGCTGTAATGAAGCCCATGAGTAAAGCAGAAAAGGGTTTATTTGGGGTCAGAACTGAAGGCTACAGCTCACCATGAGTGTAAAGTGTGTATGTTGGGGAGTAGAGAGATGAGTCATTGCACTGAGCTCTCTCTCCTTTTGTTCATTCAGAACTCCAGGCACAGAATAGGACTGCCTGCACCTAGGGAGGGTCCTTCCCTGCTCAGCTAGCTCTCTGGAAATGCCTCGTGGACACGTCCAGAGATTTGACTCTTATCCGACTCCAAACCCCAAGTTGATAGCCATAGCAAACATCTGCTCATTCTGATAGTTTCTCTTAATTATTTACTGTGTTGATTATCTGGTCTTCCTGGCACATTTCTTATAGCATGTTGGACTCACTGTGAACTAAGCATTCCAAGTACAGGTTGATTTATTTTCACGCAGTACTGCGTTACAGTGGCCTGTTTTGTTTTGAACAGTGAATGTCTTATTTATTCGTGCCTGAGCTGCTTTTAGGGTCATAGTTTACTCGGTGGCTGGATTGGGTACTTTCCACAGGTGGACTCTTGTAGGCCTGCTCCAGAGGATGAGTTGTAAATGTACACTGGAACCTCAGCTTCCATTCATTACAAATCTAACATCTTTCACTCCTCTGTGCCTAATGGTGTGTCTCCATCTATCTCATGGTGCCTAGCAACTATGCTGCGGTAGGAGCCCCCATGGCCGAGAAGTCAAACAGAAAATCGCCACACAGGCTGCCCATGTTTCTGAGTGCACATACACCACCAGCATCTCTCTGGTGCAATCTCCCTTCCTCCACATTCCAGCCTCCCTTAGCCTCACCACCCAGGGGTTTAAGCACCCAGTCCGACAGCAACCCACCTTACATAAGAGACAAAGAGGCCAAATCTGAGTTAAAAGCTCTTCCCCATTATATTGTGGGCTCTGCTCTGGAGGAGAGAATCCCATAGAAGTGTGACGGCTCTGAGCAGACTGCTTCCTGAAAAGTTCTCTGCTCACAGAGTCTAGAAAATTGAGAAAGGCAAGCATCAATGAGCTCTGTCTGTCACACAGAGCTCAGAATCTGCCCAGAGTTTCCAGAGAACCTCAAAGCTGGGGCCCAGGTGTCTTGTGAAGTCCTTGCCTCAGCTATTCTGACCAGCCTGTCTCACCGAGGCTGCCGGCTCCCAGGTGACCTCTGTGACCCTGTGAGACGCGTCCTTAGGTGGAAGAGTGATGTGGCCATGGGGTCCAGTTTGTCGCTCTTGTCTTTAAAGTCACACTGATTTGTACTCTCTGTAAAATGAGTCTACACATTTCTAAGCTTTGTATCACTGGAAAATTATGTCCAAAATTCATTATTTGAACCCGACTATGACTTTGAGTCTTTTTTAATGCTGTATTAATCATCAGTGTCCTCTGTCATGAGGCTTAACTAGATGCTAAAGGCATGGCCACAGAATAAGGAGGCTAAGGCAGCATGCCTGACTCACAGGCTCAGAAGCTAATAATTATATAATGTGGGAACACGAGAAAGGCTGCCTCGAAAAGGTGGGTGGTGAGCTGCGTGGCACAGCACCCGCTGGGCGGGGGCGAGGACCTGTGGTCAAACCTCACTAAAGACACGGGATGCCCTTATCTCATTTTTCTTGATTTAAGTTGAGAGAAGAATTACAGGTAAGGCCCGGCTCTGCTGGAGATAGGTCTTCTTGTTGATGAAAAAGCCTCAGCACAGTGTTTAATGAAGAAGGTCTCAGTTCAGCCATGTTTGATTATTTTATTCCGGTATCTAGGATTATGATTACTGCTTCCCAAACACCTTACCATGCATAACAGGTTGATGAATCTAATAAGCCAGGAAAAAAATGGGTGCATGCTATGTTAAAAGTAAGAATGAAGTGTACTGTAGCCCATGACAGAGGGTCTCAAAGAGGATGTGTGTTTATTAGGCATGCACAGGACAGTGTAGCTGAAATGGACCCTGTGTGCATGTGTCCTGATTTGTCCTGTGATGTATAGATTGTGTATTTGTTCTTCAGAAGACAAACGATCCCCAAACATTAGATTTACATTTGTATAGGGGAAGGGCTGGGCTGGAGAGATAGCTCACTTAAGAGGACCAAGTGAGTCTCAGCCTCCATGACAGGTGGCTTCTGTGACTTCAGCCCCGGTGGAGCAACAACCTTTTCTGGTCTCCAAAGCACCTGCATACTTATGGCAGACACACACAAAGACATGCACACATACATGTAAGTGTTCAAAAATAAGTGTTCAAAAGAACCCCGAAAGTTGCCTAATGATTATAAAACTAATCCATGAATGAAAACAATGTGACATTTTGTCGTTATCTAAACTAGTTTGCATTTTGAGGTTTGCTGCCTTCTAGGCTTAATCTGTTTATGTCCTTCTCCCTGCAGGAGCTGGGGTCGCAGTGGGTCCACAGAGAAGCACAGAAGCAATTTAAATCGGGTTCCTTCAGCTGCGAAGGGGAATTAACTACCTTTCCGATGGTTTCTCCCAAGCCGGAACCTCACTGTGTATCTCTGAGGATTCATTGAACTGTATTTTCTTTTATCCTGCCCACAGTGTGTTTCTGGCTGCAATTTAAGTTTGTGCTGTTTCTTTTGTTGACGGGAATCCTCCACATCAGTGGTGCTACAATGTTTCACTTATCCCGCAGCATACTGTACCACTCTCAACAGGGAAAGCAGACCCATGCGTTCCTGTTACTCCATGTTAGTAACCATACACGGTATTTGTAATAGTCAGCTCCTGGTGTGTAACAAATGACTCCTAAACTGAGTAGCTTAAAGTAGCATCTATTTTCATTGTATACTATGGGACCAGGATGGGAATAAAGAAGTATCTGTGCTTTCTGGTGTTCACTGTTTCTCTTGGATATGTAGCTGTGGTCCTTGCTCAGAGAGCTGCGCTAACACAAGTCTAATTGTTCTCCACTGAATGTCAGCAAACACCCATAATAGTAAGGAAAGCTAGAAATGCGTCACATGACAAAGCTAGAAATGCGTCACATGACAAAGCTAGAAATGTGTCACATGACAAAGCACCATACTGGGAATCATGAAGAGAAACTTGTGATACAGACAGGGAATCTCTTCCACAGGCAAGTCCAGGGCCCATAGCAGGGAAGGGCAAAAAAGATCAGGCCCACAGTAAGGGAAACGATTAATATTGTAGCAAGAGGGTGAACCTTCACAGTGAAGTAGGGAGAGGCCACTGGGATATCAGTGGCTAAGTGCTCTTTCCTGGGTCCCAGCTGTGATCAGAAGTTAGGGCATGCTGGCATGTTCTGATATATAAGGTCATGTTTTATGTACTTTTGAGACCTGATCAATTTCAAGTCAATGTATAATCAATACTGAGCTCACGAGAGCCCGCTTCCCTCCTTTCTTTCTGCTACCGTGAGGCTAGAACCAATGACAACACTCACCTGAGATCCCAGAATTATCTCCTGTCCTCCACTCATGAGCATCATGTATGCTGTCAAAGGAAGTCTTTCTGTAACCTGCTTTTTACACAGTGTGACTTGTATGTGGAGGGGTGGGAGTGGGCACACGTGTTTATGCAAGAGGGTGAACATGTATGTATGTGTATGTGAGTGTGGAGGTCAAATGCGGGTGTCATTTCTTAGGGGCTGCTCATCTCGGATTTTGAGGCAGGGTCTCTCACTGGCCTGGGGCTCACTCACTCAGCTAGGCTGGGTGGACAACAAGCCTCGACTATCTCAGTGTTGCGATGACAGATGGCTGCTGCCACACTTGGGATTTCACTATGAATACAAGTGCCTGCCATTACACTTGGGTTTTAACAAAGCTCTAGGGTTCAAATTCAGGTCGTTGTACTTGTGGCAAACACTGCTGGGATTGAGGCATCTTCCAAACCTCTCAGTCAGCATTTCTTGATGCCCCTTATTGTCTTTGGAGTGAAGCCCAGACAACTTACCTATACCAAACGGAGACTGGACACTCCTCTCGTTCCCCGGCTGGTCTCTACACCTCTCGCATTGTCTAGATGAGACCAGACACCTCAGCATTCAACAAATATGGAATTGTGTTACCACTACTGGGTGTGTTTAACCAAAGAGTGCTAAGACCTAAAGGCTGAGGTCAAGGGCTTACTTAGTGGGTGGGATGAGGCACAGAGACAGAAAACTTAAAAAATAAAAGAAGTTTAGTATCCTGGGAATGAAAACAAAAGAATATCCTTCCTGCCCTAGGAAAAAAAAAAGATTCTTCTGAGAGAATGTAAACAAATTGAAATAGAACACATATTTCTTAAAATCTAGAATAAAGAATTATTCTAACAGTTGAGGAAGAGCTGAATCCTTAGAGTCACAGGTACTAACAGGACTCAGCAATGTGGGGAGACTTCAGCCCAGTCTAGTCTTGTAGGAGATGAAAAGCTAGAACACAGCACCAGCAGAGTGACCACACAGTTAGATGTCATGTCAAGCACAGTAGTGTTCTGAAATAGACACTCAAATTTAATATCTCACCCACCTGAGACCTGGTCATAATGCTGAGTCCCTCTGTGGAGACCAGTCCAGAGAAGATGCCTTTGCCCATCTCCAGGAGAGTCTGGAGTACAAGTGTTCAACTCTGAGAAACTGAGGCCAGATGGTCACGCCTCAGAAAAACCCTGGCTTCCTGGGATACTCTGGTATATTGTAGGTATCTTCACTTATCCTAAAATAGACTTAGGGGTGTCCCAGTGTAGAGCAGTTCCCACTTATACATGAGAGTTGTGTTCCAAAGGGGCAACTGAAGTTGTCCCGTAATCCCCAACCTCATAAAGACAACACAACTCTAATAAATTGGGTTGGTAAGAAGCTAACCACAAAATCTAATAATATAGCATGATCATTACCAACGTGGTAACAATCATCGGAACAAACTCCCCCTTCCTCCCTCTCCCTCATCACCTAAATAGCTTACTTCCCTAGACTCGACCTTTTCCGACCACAGTTGACCATGGTTGACCATGCAGAACAGTTACCGCAGAAAGTGAGATCACAGACAGAAGGTGGGAGCTGACTTAACAGAAAGAGCAAGAAGTCAGAATCCCATCAGAAGATCAGCAGCCATGGGACTCGGGGGAGAGGGGGACAGAGAGACAGTCCTAGGCTTTGGTGTCTATGCTTTATATTTAATAATATATTAGGTAATAATAATAATAATAGTAAATACATCAAAGGATGATGTGATTCTTCTGCCTTATCTTTTCTTCCTTCTCTTTCCCTTATTCTACTGCTCCTTCTTCCACCCATTCCACCCTGTCTTCCTTCTCCTTCTCCTCCTCCTCTTGCACTTATTCCTTCTCCTCCTTCTTCTACCACAGGCCCCCATCTACGTCTCAGTTAGGCCAGCTTTGAACTCATGCATTCCCTTGGCCTTTGCACCTGTATGATGTGACTTTAGGTATGAACCAACATATCTGACTCAAGTCCCTTAAATTCTGATGTTGATAGTTTTTATAATGACTCAGGTATAGAGAAACAGGTCTGAAACACCATTGGTATAATAACTAAGACTACAATGATTGCAGTTTATTGGTTTGTATTCTCAATTGTTTAAACCAGCAGCATCTCAAAAACTGTCAAAGTAGTGAGAATGTACAGAAACGCTGGGAACATGGACTCATGGTCAGTAGCCCCCGTAGGTATGCGCCTGAGACGTCAGATAAACAAGGCAGCTGGGCTGGTACCAGAATAGTCATGAAACACAAATTCCAGCTAGTCTAACACACCACACTGCACCCTCAATTCAAGTTCCATTAAAATGCCCCAAATACCTCACTTGGCACCTCTTACTCAGGGTTGAAAAGGTACATCAAAATCCGCACATAGTAACACTGTTTGTCACTTTGGTCAGCATTTGTCAACACCTCCCAAAGACACTGAGGACTGGTAGCAGAGGCCAGCCATCAGGCGGGGAGCTACAACAAGCTTTGATTAACATTCTGAGCTCTAAATTATGTGTTCAAAACTTCCTGCTCTTTCCACATAACAGTTAAAGTTCTTCCTTCCTTCCTTCCTGGCTAGAATGGCCCTGGGAGTACAGACAGAACCTCCAAGTAATGACAGAATTCCTTAGCAGACGTTTCCAGTGAATAGGATTTTGTAAGAATTAGGAGACTCAACCCATAAACACACCGGTGACTTGATCTCATCACCTAGGACAATGAACACTTCAAGTGAAAACTTAACCTGTGCCTCTGTGAAGGCTCTCCCTCTTCCTACAGTAACTCGGTGGCTACAAAGGCCCACGCTGTCCTTGGCACATCCCAGCTGGGTCTTGCTTGCATTCTCCACGCTGCCTGAAAACTGACCTTCACCTTAAGAATGGCTTTGCTAGATTAAATTCACTTGAGAGCAAGACGGGAGGCTTGTTAAGTACCCTGCCAAATGATTTCAGGATATAAGAAGGACCCAGGCTGGAGGTGCATCCAAGTGCCAAACCTGCAGTAATTCATGCCCATGTCTGCTGTCAGCTAGTGCCGCACCGAGCTCCATATTGCATCCTGGGCCGTGGTAGGCAAGGTAATGAAGCGTTAAGTCTGGCCAGGGCTGATGGACAGCCCTGTCTCGGCTTCATGCCAACCAGAGAACATATATCAGAGCAAAGCAAGAGTGGAGTGGCTGGTATGCTTTCTTGGCAATCACCACAGGTGACCTTATGATTTAAATTACTGTACTTGCATACTCCACTATGTTACCTTGAGTTGTGCCTTGTGGACATGAAGTGTATCATTTGTTTGTACATGTTCATGTGTGTGAATGGGGAAGTGCACATGCATGTGCGTGTGGCTGTGGAAAACAGAGGACAACCCCAGGTATTGTCACCAATGCTGGCCTTTTCCTCTGACTGAGGACCATCACGCTAGAGTCATGGCCTCTCAGAGAGCTTACAACATGAGAGTTGTCATGGTTGTACCCCTAACAGTTCTCGCTACATTTGTGGCACTCATATGTTCTCTGGTGTACATGTAGGGGGCAAGCACTTATTGGGGTGTGGGTATCTTCATTTCAAGTCAATGGATCAAATGTTAATACCATTTCTGAGTGCTGTTTTCATTGTTTTAGAAACAGGATCTCTTGCTGACCGAGAACCCACTTCTTCTGGTGGCCATTTGGTCCAGAGGACTCTCCTGCCCTCCGAGTGCCATCAGTGAAGTGAGCATACTCACACTGAGATTTATTTAAGTAAGTTTGGGGATCGAACTTAGGTTTTAATGCTTAAAAGTCAGGTACTTTACCAACTGAGCCATAACCCCAGCACTGAAGCATTCATTTTAAGTTTCACTTTTCTTTTTCTAAGTAGATGTGTATAATTAGGATCTCAATGATTAGGAACAAAGTTAATTGCCTTCTAGAATGTTCTGAAGTTACTAGACACTCAACTTTTCTTGGTGCATGCCTTAGTTAGGATTTTACTGCTGTGAACAGACACTATGACCAAGGCAAGTCTTATAAATGACAACATTTAGTTGGGGCTGGCTTACAGGTTCAGAGGTTCAGTCCAATATCATCAAGGCAGGAACATGGCAGCATCCAGGCAGACGTGGTGCAGGAGGAGCTGAGAGTTCTACATCTTCATCTGAAGGCTGCAAGCAGAAGACTGACTTCTAAGCAGCTAGGATGAGGGTCTTAAAGCCCACACCCACAGTGATACGCCTACTCTGACAAGGCCACACCTCCTAATAGTACCATTCTCTGGGCCAAGCATTTACAAACTATCACAGTTCATAAATATATTGCTGTGATAAAATATATATATATATATAAAAAGAAATTTAAGGAAGCAGAGTGGTTATTTTGGCTCCTGGTTTGAAGTATGGTCCATCTTGGTGAGGAAGGCAAAATGGCAGAGGTGTGAAGTGTGTGGTCACAACATGTGCCCAGTCAATAACAGCTCGTGCTCAGACACTTGCTCCTTCTTCTCATTCAGGCTCCCAGCCAATGGCCGGACCTGCCCTCATTCAAGTTGAGTCTCTCTCTCCTCATTATGTCTTCCAGGAAATTTCCTCCGAGACACATGCAGAGAGGTGCTGTGGGGTGACACTAAGTTGACAATGAACATCAGAAGGGACAGATGACTACAAACAAAGTTTTAAAGTAAATGCAACTGATCTCCAGCTGCCCCACCTCATCCTTGTGCCTTTTCCTTCAGCATCAGCTCCAATTCCCTAATTCCTCTTCTTCCTTCCTCATCCCCTTCCAGTGGTTTCCTTATTGTTCCTTTCCCTTCTCTTTTATGAAGGTACCTTAGATTTGGATGTTTTTTTTACACTTAGCATAAGCTGCAGTGAACGACCCATCTTGATGTATCTATTGTAAATCACCTTCCACTACTAAAGCAAATTTCTGGTACCCAAATTAAAAAACAAAAAAGAGTTATGTCAGACAGAGAAATTTCCTAGCAGCCCAAGACTTAGAAATGACTCTCTCGGCATGGAAGAGCATGTCTAGATGACCTGATGACTCCCTCACTTATCCAATCTCTTGACCAACAGTCATGATACAATGCCCAAGATAAGGCAGGCTGATGAGTGGGAGATGGAGATAGACAAGAACCACTCTGGTTGGAAGAAGTCCCAGAAGCCTTCTCACAGAGGGTAGGATTAGCACTAAGCCTTGGAATACACAAGTTAGGAGCCTGCTGTGTGTCAGCCCTGGAAAATATTTACTGGTGCAGCTAGAATAGAGAGCATTGGAAGAGCCTGGCCTGTGCTGGCCACCAGGGTTTGGAAGATTAAATTGGGAGTACTTCTAGGCCTCACCCTGGGCAAAACCTTGAAAACAGCCACCTCAGTGCAACCTCAGGCCACCTGCAGCCAACAAATGCTGTCTCTGGGGAGCTAGGGCTGCCTGTGAGGAGCTAGAAACAGCTGCCCAGTATGCCCTTCTTCTCTCTTCTCAATGGCCCATCACCTTCCACTACATCCCCTGGCTAATAGAGAGACAGTTTCCTGAGAGGCTCTAAGCAACAAGAGGATAACTGAGTCACTGAGAAGCATCTCATGGAAATGTGAGGACCAGGGAACTGAGCAACAGTCATCACCCCATCTTTACTGAGCTCTTGTTCCATGCCAGGTGCTGGCATCTGTTGGGGTTAAAATGTTATGAGCTCAACAAGATTCCTCTGTTGAGGTTCTAGCCCCTGGATCCCAGAAGATAAACTGACCTGTAAGCAAGACCAGCACGGATCTAATTAGTTCAGATGAAACCTAGGGGTGGGAGCCCTTATCCAGCATGGCTGGTGGACACTATAGTCCAGCCATGATCATAGCCATATGAAGATAGAGAGAAAGATGGAGGCAATGCCTTCACAAGTCAAGGGATGTCAAAGATGACCAGAAACACTAGGAGCCTGGAGCAGGTCCTGCCTCATGATCTGAAGGAACTCGCCCTATGCACAACTGGGACTCTTACCTTCTGTTGCTTAAGCCACACAGTTTGTCATGCTTTATTAGTGCTAAACCCCAGGACACTTGTAAGGTCCCTCTTCTGCATGATTCTCAAGCTGTAAGACTCTGACCAGGCAGGTAGAAGGACAGAAGAGCACTGTGCGGGCTGATGGAGGACGGGAAAGCATGGCGAGAAAGGATTTGGGAGCCACTTTCTTGAAGGTTCACTGGGAAGAATCTGGAAGAGAGAGCTTAGGCTCAGCTTTGCAATTTCCTGGGTGGCCTTTATCCCCTCCAAGTCATTTCCTAAACCAGAATTAACAACGTTCCTTCATTTCAGGCACATCTGGAGGTGTCAGATGACGTACCAGAGCCCCTCTAAGAATGAAACTCCAAGTCTTTTGAATACTCCTCAAACCATCTGAAAGTGCTGACTCTCAGCACACGCAGGGCACATACGTGTCATTGTCCACTGCCTCACTGTATTAAGGCAGCATACATTCAGTTTGACTTGAGTGTCTTGTCTGTGTGGCATGGGGCTGGGGTATAGCGTCAGACACTGCTGGCTCCTGAAGGGTGGGGCTGTGCACTTGAAACCCCTCGGCAGCACACGGATCCTCCCTGTGGCTCTGGTTTATAAACACTGCTCTCTGTTAATGATTATTTTTAAGAACTGGTTTCAGAACATCACCTGTTTGGCACTTCCAAGATTTTCTGTAGCACTAAAGACCACTTTTGAAAATTACAGCTCTCTTTCCACTGTGTCACGAGAGCATTTTCCTCCACAGTAATGACTACCTTCTCTGGGGCTATCTGCTTCATACGGGCAGGTAGCTTAGTCTGTTTCCCTTGATGATAACGTCAGCTCCAGGAAGGCAAGACCGGCTGGTTGCTTTGATCACTACTAATGTACCCTCAGGGGTAAGTGACTGAGGAGATCTGGTAAACGCCACACCTTCCAGGCACCTAGTTCAGTACTTGGCCCGTGGTAAATGCTTAACCAGTGTCTGTTGAGTGAACATACGATGACCATAACCCTGAAAAATTTTAACCTCACTGAGAATAAAGTTAGGAATTAAGTAGTCCATAAACTGGAAGGACCTGGTCAAGTTCAAGTTCATCCGCAACCCATGTCATAATGTTCAACCTGCACAAACTTAGAAAGTAGAAGAGCAGAAGTAACTCCATAGAAAGCTAGCTCAGCGATTAATGTTATTGACCATTTGGGCTCTTTGCTCTTCACTCTCAGACAGTGAAGTGGTGGGTGGGACAGTAAGATGGTCCCAACATGTCCTTCCTCCACAGATTGACCCTTGGAGAAGCTCTTCCACTGAGGGCTGGTAGAACCTGTCAGCTGGTGCTTAGGTCACAGGTGGTGGCCAGGACAGCTCAGCTGGAGTGAGCCTGAACTCATCAGGGGGCATATTTAAGACAGCTCTACCCTGAGAGCACAGAGAAAACAGTCTGGAGGAAGCAGCCAGGTAACGAATGACCTACAGGGGTGTCTTAGATGCTTTGCCTTCTGCCTCTAAATATGTGACAGTCGGGGGGGGGGGGGAGAAGAACATTGCTCAGCTCACAGATGCTGAGGGTAGGAGGTAGGAGGGGCATACGAAAGAGAGAGAGAGAGAGAGAGAGAGAGAGAGAGAGAGAGAGAGAGAGAGAGAGAGAGTCAGTCTCAGGCCTCAAACAGGGCTAGACTACCTTTCACAAACTGGATTCCAGAAACCTACAACTCCCAGACAGACAGCACCTCCCTCAAGTGTGTTTTTGGGGTCTCAAAGTGACAATAAAGTTTAAATAGAGTCCAAGGGTAGGAGAGTCCTGGTCATGATGTCAAGATGTGATCTCACCCGCCACTGAGTATCAGCATCTGGCCTCAGCCCCATGCTGTCACATGGTCTCCTAACTTGTTAGAATTGTGTGGAATCTCACTGAAGAGACAAGTGTCCTCTCTGGCTGGCAATTTTCCTTCTGGTCTGGAGATTCCTGTGGAAATTCCAATTCTTTCGGTGTTCACTGCCTCTCTATTCTGATCATCAGATTAAGAGACAGGATGTCTTCAACCCTGTCAGGATGGTTACAGAAAGTTTTGGTGTGGACAGCAACAATACAGCTCTGGCACTGGGACCTCCATGTTGTGAATATGCACTGGTTTTAAAAAATCACAAGGTACACTGTATACATATCACCGTATTTTTACAAAAGGAAGGGACACAAAACTAAAATGAAACACTGCTCAACTCTTCCTTATGGCTGAAGGTATTCTTACGACGCGTGCATTCAAAATCAATTCTGGTTTATTTAATATATTCCTCAACTCAGAATTAAATTCTATCATGCTAAAATACTAAAAAGCAAACACTATTAAATAACTATTGAATCCCATTGATTCCCATGGTTCAAGGATTAGAAAAATTGGTAGAAATTAGTAAGGAAGGAAAAAACATTACATTGAAATCCGGGAATCATTTTGAGCTTCAAAAGACAGAGCAGGAAGTACCATGCCCAAGTTAAGAGCAGCGGCGCATGTCAACACAAGCCAGAGAGCCTGCTGGGGGTTTGCATTAGTTCCTTAACTATTCAGGGAGACCAAGACAAAGAATCCACAGCTGAGGTGTTAGGCAGCTGGCTGGGGGGGGGGGCGAGGAGCAGAGAAAACTACTTGTGGGATGGAACGAGGGAGAAATGAAGCGAGGGATAAAGAATGGGATGGAGGGGGGAGAAGAAGGGAGGCTATATTACAAAGAGAGATGCTAGGAAGAGAAACAACATGAGCTGTGGAGAGCTGCCATGTTCCAGTGGACACTGAGGACCTTGTCAACGGTACCTTCTTAGGGAAAAGGACTGTCAAATGTGTAACTTTATGACTTGATCCCTTGGCCATGAAACCTAGCTCTCCACCAGGCTATTCCCTGCCATGAATAGAGAAAAGGGGTCTGGGGAAAGAATAGTTCAGCTGGTAAAGTGTTTGTCTCATAAGCATGAGGCAGAGACACCAGAACCCACATAAAACACAACACATCACAACACAACAAATAGCTGGTGTGTGCTATAATCCCAAAGCTGGTGGAGACCAGGGCCCTGCAGCTTGCTGGGCAGCCTAGACAGCCTAATTAATCAACTCTAAGCCAAAGAGAGTCTGTACCTCAAACTAGGTGGAAAATATCCCTAAAAATACCTAAGGTTGTTGTATGGCCTCTACATGTACTCCTCTCTCATGTACCAACACATACATGATAAACACATGAATGCACACACAAAGGGAATGTGAACTGAAGTCTCTGAATAAACTCATTGCATCCCCTTGTCTGGGCAGGTCCATAGCAACCTTCCTTAGGCTCATTCCTCATCACCTTCCCCTCCACCCCGTTTCTCACCCTATCCTATGTGGACCCTTGACGTGAAACCACCATGGTGGCAACCGTCCAGAACCAAAGTCATCTCTTGACCCATAGGGAACTGATATTCTAATCGATCCACAGACCTCATCTCCTTTATTTCTCATGGAGACTTAAGAAGGGGATGAGAAGAGAGGTCAGCCTGTTGAGTCATGGCTGCCCACAGTCACACAGCCTATGAGGGGTTTCCAATCTCTTGTCTACTTCCAAGGCCTATGTGTAAAGACTGGACAGTCCATCTCTCTGGCAGTTACAACCCTTAGGAAACCAAGCTCATGGGTGGTGGCTGCAGCTCCCTTATATGGTTTTTCTTTCCCTGCGTGAGAGATGAAGAGGAAGAAGGGCTCTGTCTGCAGAGAAAGTACCTGAGGGCTAGACCATCAAAGAGCCAGCAGATCTATCTACTCTGAAGCTTCTGGTCAGTGGAGCAGAAGAGAAAAGTCTTCCAGATAAAGCGATGGAAATGTCAAAGGTATAGAGTAGATCTTCCCGGGAGGTACCATTCTCACTTTGTAGCTTAGTCGTGGCTACAGGAGATGGTGGTCCACAAGAAGGTCCTCTGAACAGCACACAGCACAGCTACTCAAAACATTTGTGCGCACGCATTTTGCCAGGCACATTTTAAAACTGTAAATCCCCTTTCATGACAGGATCTATTACTTGAAAAATAAAGTAAAGCAATGAAGGCTGCCTCTCACTTCCAGGACATTCTAAATGTCCCAAGTCTCCCTGGTATGTGCATACACATAAGCCGTAAGCACATCTGAACCTCTGGGTCTGCAAAGGCTCTTTATCTCTGGGATATTTTGCCATGGTTTTCATAACCTGGGATACTTCTTGTAAAATTTATCTTGACAAGCTAACAGATTTTCCCAGAGAGTTGCCAAAAATAATCTTAAAGGAAAAAAAGAAAGAAGCTTAACCCAGTTTTCTTGTGTACTTAAGAAAAGACAGGGTGTACATTATACCCTGAAGGGACAGCCGTCCAAACTACTTTTTTTCCAATATGAGTTTAAACATGTTTGGTTGAAGAAAAATAATTCAGCTCGATTAAGCCTACCAGTTTACTTTGTCTGACTATCATGGAATTTCTTAAAGACAGGGAAATAGAACCCCCTAAATGTAAATTACCCAAAATCCTAAGAGTAACGTTCTGTGATTTTGAAAACAAAAAATCCAATCAGTTGCCAGTACAGTTGATGTTGCCTTTTAATCTCTTGGCTTTTCTAAGCTGTGGCTGCAGAAGGGACAACATTTAAATAAAGCAGGCCTGGGCGTAAGCAGGAATCTCCTCTCCTTGAGGATGTAGTTTTCAAAGTGAAAGTGGCTTCTAAAAACATTTTTTATTTTGAGGTTTTCACACATGTACAAATGTATTTTGATCATATCCACCCCCCTTAACAGCTTCTTCAGCTGCCTCCCACAGACTGCGTCCCCTCCCAACTTCATGCCCAGTTCTTACTCTTTTAAATGATACGCCATGGCCCTCGGTGCTGCCCGTAAGTGTTTGGTGCTTGCTCATCACTGAAGCTGCTGTGTGGTTGTGAGCACAGAAGATGCTGTTTCCAGAAGTTTTCAGCTTCCAGAATATTTCTTGGGCCTCAAAGTCTTTCCTTGAATCTTTCCAAACTTGTGCTTGTTTTAGTTAGATGATGTAATGTGAATTATTGTTCTGTGGCTCAATACACAAGTATACATGGATGCTGTCAACCCAGAGGGCTTGTCCTTGCCCTTCATAGGATATCTCCTAAGAGCTGTGGGCAGTTAGGATTCCTGCCTGGCATTTTCCCTCCTTGTTCTCAGAAATGAAAATCAAGACCAAAGATCACATGATCCTAAACTTAGCTGCAGGAGCTGAAGCCAGGGATGCTGGTGGTTCAAAGGTCCCTCGGTGACATTCTTGGTTAGCAGTATTCTGTCTTCAAGTGCTACCCACACTCAAACCCAAGCCTTCTGGGACTGTGGTTGCCAAACTTCTGATGAGTGGGTAAAAGAAACCTATAGAAAATGTTCCCTGTGACAATTGTCTTAGAGTGAACCACACAGAAGTTTGCAGAGAACCCATCACCTCAGAGAACAGGCTAATAAGAAGAGTACTTCTGAGAATGAGACACAGCCATTGGCCTGACTCTGTAGGATGCACAGACTGTCTCCAAGTAGAAAGAGAAAGTGGAAACAGAGTTCTGGAGGATGTGTTTCTCAGGCTGGGGAGACAGTTCTATAGGCAAAGTACCTACCATGTATACATGCAGACTGGAGTTCAGATTACCACATAAATGCCAGGTTGGCAAGGAAGGATGCCTGTGATCCCAGCACTCAGGAGACAAAGGCAGGGACTCCCAGGGGCAAGCTGAATAGCTACAGTAGCCAAATTGTCAAGCTCTGGGTTCAGGGAGAGACCTGCTGTGGTGAATTACATGGTAAATAGCTGAAGAAAACATTCAGACTCAGACTTCACACACACGCACACACATTTGCACACACGTTCCCATCCATTGTGTACATACGTGTCCCAGACACATGGAAATATGCAAACAGTACACGTACAATACAGAGACAAAATAAAAGCCATGTCCTGTGGCAGAAAGTAGGAAGGAAGTGAGGACCACCTTCTGTCCCTGTGCAGGGATTTCAGTTCTAATTTTAGTTTTCTAAACTTCTCAGGTCCCAAGTCTCTCCCCAGTATGTGTGTGGATTGTCCCCAGGGGATTGACAATGGAGACTGAGCTTCCAGGTCCATCCTCCACTGTGATTCTGCCCATAGGTCACGAGGAACACTACTCAGGAGCACTCACGAGGAGCACTCCCTCTTGGATGCCGTGCTAGCATTGCTCTCATTTCTTATCTGTACATATCAGTAAAAAAACAAAATGTCCTACAAAATTAGAACAAATATGTAGATACAGAAAGGTACAACTTAAGGCAATAAAGGCGAGTCTGTAGATACTTTGGCTGATTGTCCTCAAACCTGCTATTTTAGTTGGCTGGAAATACTCTCTATGACATTAAATGTTAACCTATCTATGAATGGCTAAAATATGTAGAGAGTTTAAAAATCAAACTGTTTACAGGTCAAGAGATTCTGCTGTGGAACCCTGCTGTGCTTTCTCCACAGGAATTCTCCTCTGAGGTCCAGAAAAGATCACTCTGCCACCTATTGGCTTCCGTGTGAAATGTATCTGGTCACACCTGGCAGATGGGCATTCTCAGGACCCTGGACATGGACAACACTATCACATCAGCAAGTGTAGGAGGACCCCTCTGACCCCACTCAGTGTTTGGTGAAGACTGAACACTCCCAGTGGTAACAGGCAGGCTCCCTCTGATGTCTCAGCCACAGCCCCCATTCTGAGAGGGAGCACACCACCTACGTCCCTCAACCATGAAGGGGAAGAATGTCCACAGGAGACCATCACTGCTGAGCAAAACTAGCTGGTTGCCCAGGACATGGCTGGAACCCCACACTGAGCAACCTCTGATTCTCTGAGCACATCACAAATAGATGGTGCCCTGTTCTCCAAATATGGAAGAATTAACTTTGACCCTGACTCTTGTCCTGAAATCCTTCAAATTCACTAGAATGAGACTCCTTCATGGAGTTTGGGTGGAAAGGTTCGGGGCTGAATGATGACACTTGTTTTTCTTTTTCTGCCCCATGAAGCAGGACCTGCCACTGTATTTTAAAAGCCTTCACCTGGACGTTGTGCAGTCTGTTTTTTTCAGTGCAGTGACTTGACAGGTGAAACTTCGAGCTCATCACTTGTTAGGCCTGTCTCCCTACCCTTCCTAGCTGCAGGGTAGCACACTCTATTCAGCAGCCCCCCAAGTAAGCCAATTTGATCTTAGCTGCCTATC
The DNA here is from genome assembly GCF_963924665.1 of Micromys minutus. Taxonomy (NCBI): domain Eukaryota; kingdom Metazoa; phylum Chordata; class Mammalia; order Rodentia; family Muridae; genus Micromys; species Micromys minutus. The sequence goes on along the minus strand of NC_137976.1, from coordinate 3,719,602 downwards.
TCATGGGAAGGTCACAACTGCATGCTAAGCGGCTTCCAACATGGCCTTACCACAATCCAAAATCTCATTGTAACCTTCTCTTGTGTTCAGTTCACAGTGACTCCCCTCAAATCACAAAGTCTTAGATCTCTCTCGTGCATTACACTTTCCCTTTTCTGTCCTTCTCTGCTTACCCCTCCCCCACCCCAGTATAACACACACCAGGAAAGAAGGAGAGACTGGGAGAAAAGTTGAGTCTATAGAATAGGAAGCCGAAAGTGGTTCACCTGGATATTAGCATTTTCAATAGAAGACGGAGGTTTCAAAGGTTCTTCTAAAGTCTGCGGACAGTTAATGAAGCAGGAGAAAATTAAATGCAGAACACCAAATCCTTGGCATTGATACTGAAATAGGGGTGGAGAGCGCTGGAATCTAATTTCACATTTTTCAGGAACTTGTAAAGTTGTGTTGGTCCTTTCAGTAGCTTATATCTAAAACATAATCTTCAGGATCTAATGTCAGCGCCACTACGCCACCAAAATAACCCCCATGCAAGTACAACCAGGTTTATAATATCCATCTATTAAGGAAAATGCATAAAAAGATCAAAGTATAGCCAAGTGCATTATGGAGAATTATTTATGTCTTCTAGAAGATTATCCTCCAGTTGAGTTTCTCATGATAAGAACCTGGCTGGACTTTGTTCTACAGAGCCGGAAAGCCTCCTGTATTAGATGCCCCTCTATTGCCTCCTTAAGTGGAGTCAAAAGAACAAAGCATTTTCCAGAAGGAGCGGAGCCCTATCTGTCCTCAGAGCTGCCCAGAGATCAAACGAGTCTTTTAGCAGTTTTATTAGACATCTTCAGAGGCCTTAAAAAAATACTCAGCTTTATAAGCGGCGAGAGCTGGTGGGTGGAAACCTCCCGCTTGTAAACAAGTGGAGTTGTCAATCACGACTTTTGAAATAATTTTTTTTCTTAACAGGGCAGCATAGATACACTTCCAGGTCCTCTTGTTTTGTAGGAGGCTTTTACATTAGTTTGGAGGCAAACTATCCAACCGCTGGATTGTTCTTAGAGTAAAGAGATTGTGGTGGTGCACCGGTCTGCATTCCTAGGCAGGAAAATACAGACAGAAAATTCTGTCCCTGGGCTCATTTACTGGAGTGGAGCCCAGCGGTGCTGGGACTCTCCAGGCCAAGGTGTCAGTGGGATTTGTTCACGGGTTGCCCAGGAAGAATCTGCCCTGGGCTCCTCTTAGCCCAGTGATCCTTATATATCAACAGCATCATTTTATAGTCTATCTCCACCTTAACTGGAGAGAGAGGTGGGGGGAGAGGGGAGAGGGAGAGGACAGAGAGAGGGAGGGAGAAAGAGGGAGAAGAAAAGAGAGGGGGAGAGAGGGAGAGGGATGTGGAGAGGGATGTGGAGAGGGATGTGGAGAGGAATGTGGAGAAGAATGTGGAGAGGGATGTGGAGAGGGATGTGGAGAGGGATGTGGAGAGGGAGGTGGAGAGGGATGTGGAGAGGGATGTGGAGAGGGAGAGGGATGTGGAGAGGGATGTGGAGAGGGAGAGGGATGTGGAGAGGGAAAGGGATGTGGAGAGGGATGTGGAGAGTGATGTGGAGAGGGATGTGGAGAGGGATATAGAGAGGGATGTGGAGAGGGAGAGGGATATAGAGAGGGATGTGGAGAGGGATGTGGAGAGGGAGAGGGATGTGGAAAGGGATGTGAAGAGGGATGTGGAGAGGGATGTGGAGAGGGAGAGGGATGTGGAGAGGGAGAGGGATGTGGAAAGGGATGTGGAGAGGGATGTGGAGAGGGATGTGGAGAGGGATGTGGAGAGGGATGTGGAGAGGGAGAGGGATGTGGAGAGGGATGTGGAGAGGGAGAGGGATGTGGAGAGAGAAAGGGATGTGGAGAGGGATGTGGAGAGTGATGTGGAGAGGGATGTGGAGAGGGATATAGAGAGGGATGTGGAGAGGGAGAGGGATATAGAGAGGGATGTGGAGAGGGAGAGGGATATAGAGAGGGATGTGGAGAGGGAGAGGGATATAGAGAGGGATGTGGAGAGGGATGTGGAGAGGGATGTGGAGAGGGATGTGGAGAGGGATATAGAGAGGGATGTGGAGAGGGATATGGAGAGGGATGTGGAGAGGGATGTGGGGAGGGATATAGAGAGGGATATAGAGAGGGATGTGGAGAGGGAGAGGGATGTGGAGAGGGATATAGAGAGGGATGTGGAGAGGGATGTGAAGAGGGATGTGGAGAGGGATGTGGAGAGGGAGAACTCAATTTCTCAATTAAGGGCATATTCTGAGGGGCAGGAAATGAGTACTCAAGGTGTGATGAGTACTCAAGGTGTAATTAGTAGTAGAAAATTTGCCCGGCATGCACGAGGTTCCTGTTTAATATCCAGCAAAGAGGGAAAGAAAATTGAGACATCAGTTACAGCTGATACCTTCCTGTGACTTCTTTCACCTGATTGGGTCTTGGGACACCTGGGGCCTCTCAGCGGCAGCTATGGAAGTCTTCAGTGCCAAAACATCCACGTTTTTCAAGAGCATTTGGGACTTGGAACTGTGGTACCTCTTAGGCCCATTCCGTCCAGGCAGTGAGTCCTTTCCTAGTGATACCCACACCTCCTGGTGAGACTGGCCAGTGTTTTCTTCCTGGTGGAAAGCAGGATTACTCTGGGCCAATCAGCCTCATGCCAGTATTTTACATCTTTGTTAAAAATCACAAAGATGGGAGGTTCTTTCTTGAACCCCAGGTAAATGCCATCATGTAGTTGGGAAAATACATTTTCCCGTACCCTCTGAAACCATGAGCCAAAATAAACTCTCTTCTTGTCTTGGGGGTTCTATCACAGCAATGGCAGAAGTAGCTAGGGCAGCTCCCCAGACCCAGAGAGCATCTCCTTTCCCATGCTCTGCTAGAGAAGGCTCCTTAATTCCTTTCTGGGATTGGCTGAGTCATGTCTTTTGTAAGAACATGGATTGAAAGAGAATAGGAACTAAAGAGAGAGACTTGTTGAGGGACAAGCAACAGGAGACCACTGACCTGCCTTTGAGAAAACAAACAAATTCCCAAATTCCAGAAGGTCTCCTGGGTCACCTCTAGTCCAGATGATGTCACCAAGGACTGGACTAATGTCCTCAAGGATGGCTTTACCTCGGACGCTCACAAATGACTTGCCCAACTATTTGAATTTTACTTTTCAATGAACCTCAGATTCTCCTGCCTTTCTGGAAGACTCAAGTGAAATCAATTCTCATGTCTTTACCTAATGAGAAGGTCATAACGAAGTCATAATCTTAGTGAGCTGGAACTCTGGGAGCGGTGGTGGTTGTGGGGTAACATAGGCTGAGATCCCACATGGAGAAGAGAACTTAGAGCAAATGATTCTTATTTCTTTTCCTCTTAAGGTAAAGAATAAGAAGCCCAAAGTTGTATGAATGACGCAGAGGAAAATGATGCTCTGGGTGCCCTGTAACAGAGACAAAGGTAAAACACCACATATCCCAACTCCAATGGTCCTTCACCACTTTCCCCAGGTATTACTGTTTCCTTACCATAAATGAGAGTCCCATAGCCAGGAAACCCCTCTGTTGGGCTGAAGAGTCCACCCAGTGCTGTGTGAGTACTGCTCCTCTGGAAGATCTGAATTTGGTACCAAAGGCACATGGAAGTCCAGTTTCATAAGTACAGGATGCTCCCCATCCCCACCTCTGTGAGCATCTTTGTGTGTACAGACCCACTCATAGACACGTATACATAATCAAAAGTAAAATACACTTTAATAAAAGAAAGGCCCTTTGTCATCCTAGCCTACCAACTAATAAGCTTCCAGAACACAATTACCAATGTCCAGACATTTTAAAGACCAAAGGGTGAGGAACAGCAACAACATAAACAAAATCCAGCCCCGTAAATGAGGACTTTTTTTTTCTTGTGTCTCTCCACACAGATGGAGATCCGACTCCCTGTCACAGCAAACCTCTCTGAGCACTTGCGCTGCACTAATTGATCTTTTAATTGGTTCAGTCAACAAGAGAGTCTTTGCACACAACAGTGACTAATTGCTACAAGCAACTGGAGCCACGCTGGCTCAGTGCTGGGAAGACAGACCGTCAACCGCCTAGAAGAGGTAGTACTGGCCCTGGCATAAGCGCCACTGACCGGACGCTGTGCTCCCCGCAAAGAGCATTTATCTAGAAATGTAGGAAGCTAGGTAATCAGAATGGGTGGTCTCACATGTTTCTGATTTGCATGTGTTTTTTTTTTCTAATGAGATATGATATCCACTGACTAGTTCCTATACCCCATCAATATCTCTTGTACCACAAAACCTTAATCCATTTTCTCATTACAGCTGCACCAGGTCATACTGTCCACTTGTCAAAATCTAGACTCATCCAGGAGGCAAATGCCTAGATACCACCTGCTGTCCACTTATCTCATTCGAACTACAAAGTTTTCCAGTCGCCCCAAATCAAGATAAAATGTTTCCACCTAAGCATTGCATTTGAAGAGATTTTTTTTTCTCTTATTGAGTTTGGGAACTCATTTTTGTGAGCTTGACTTCTAAAGGATGTTTAGGTGTCTTTTAGAGAAGTATTTGTCTGAGTTTTAATTTCATGTCTGTGTGTGGATATGAGAGCTAATATCCACGGGGGTCTGAGGTAGATACCCCTGTGGACTTGCAGACAGGTGGGAGCTGTCGGGCGTGGGTTCTGGGACTGAACTGGAGTCCTCTGTGAGAGCAGTAGGCATGAGAAAGCACTGAGCATCTCCAGAGTGATCGGCTTAAAATTCATTCCTCCACTAAAGCACGTAATCTGAGGTCTTTAAAGAGCACACATGGAGGGACCCATGGCTCCAGCTGCATATGTAGCAGAGGATGGCCTTGTCTGGCATCAATAGGAGGAGAGGTCCTTGGTCTTGATTCCCTAGTGTAGGGGAAGGCCAGGGTGGTGAGGTGGAAATGGGTGAGTCGGGTGGCACCCTTACAGAACAGGGCAAGGCGTATAGGATGGGGGTTTTGGAGGGGAAACCAAGAAAGGGGAAAACATTTGAAATGTAAATACATAAAATACCCAATAAAGAAAAACAAAGCAAGGAAAAAAAGTTGGGCCTTTACTGTTGACATGTAAATTTGCTACTATCACTCTACACACACACACATACAAACACACACACACACACACACACACAGAGAGAGAGAGAGAGAGAGAGAGTTGAAAAGAATATTTAAAGCATATTCTGGTTAGGTATGCATCCAGTACTTACAATTTCTTCAAAATATTTAAAATCAAAGCACTGACCATTCTGAGGCCAAACAGCATCATATGCAGACTGTTTTCCACAGTTCATTAAAAGTCATGTCTAGGACTCGGGAAATGTCTCAGCAAGGAGCCCCAGTGGGCCCTCTTTGCCATGTTCATCAGTAATCAAAACTGAGAGCTACCATCTCTTCTCTTTATGCATCCAGCCTTGGGTATTTTGTTACAGCAATGGAAAACTACAGCACTTGTTATTAATCGGTTGCTATTCTCATTGCTACCTCCCCCGATGCTGCCACCGTTCACCCTTGGTGTCTGCTTCCCCACCTCCTCCTTTATATTTATAGAACGCACCTCACATCGCCAGCCTTGTCGCAGCTTGCTGACGGATGGGATGGGAGCCAGACCTTGTAGAGGCAAATTAGACTGCACAGATGTAGCCATGAGGATGCCGAGATCACCGGGGTTTCTGTGAAGAGAAACCAGCTGACCCAGAGTGTTCCGGCCAAAGGGAATATCCTCTTTTACAACACTGTGCAGACGCTGCCCTGCCTGAGCCTGTGTAATCCTGGCACCTTTACTTATTGATTCATAGGAAATATACCTGGATTGGCTGGGGAGAGCTGTCTGAATGTGTAAGAATGTTTGGGGAACTGTGATGAGGATTTATGTCTCACTCATTCTTACTGTGTGTTGGATAATAAGTATGAGCTAAGTGATTCACATTTGTGTGTGAATATGTGTATGTAGCACAAGTGTATTTGTGGGTTCATATGCGGGTGTGTACATTTTTGTAGAAGTAAAAAGACAGTTGAGGTGTCAATCTTCCTTAGGTGACACTTACTTTGATTTTTGAGCTGGGTCTCTCACTGGCCTGAAGCTGGCAGAGGAGAGTGATCTTGCTGGCCAAGGAACCCCCCAGACTTTGTCTCTGCCTCTTCATCACTGAGATGACACTCCCATACAGCCCCCGAGAGGAATGATTTCACAGATGAAATTGAGGCAAAGAAGAAAAGTCCATGCCCAGGTTGTGTGGCTTCCATAGATCCTGTGTCCCAAGCACAACGCTCAGCTAGCACTTGAGGTTGGTCATACAGCACAAGACCTGGGAACTTTGCTCTGGTGTCAAATAGGCTCCGCTCAAATTCCACAGCATCCTTGGGAATGCACAAACATTCCTGGAGGGCATCAGAAGAGATGTCACATCTGGGAACCTGATCCTTTCTCCTACACTCCTACACTGATGATGCCTTAATCAGCTGGGAGTCACCTTCAAGGACAACTCATAGGCCCCTGGTCCTGTACTATAGTTTCAAGGCATTAAAGCCAACATGTGTACAAGGTTTTGGGCTTCCATAACTGGGCCTTCCCCCTTAGGAAGACTAAATATAGAGACCAAATACAGTCTAGATGAAAATGCCCTTGGTTGGACTGTGACAGCTTCTGCAGAAGGCACCAGGAGCTGGGTCCTAGGCTGGGCCGATCTCTGATGGAGAAGAGCAGCGAGATAGCAAGGGGATGCCAGAGCTGAGCCGAGCGTCTAGACGTGGGAAGTATGAGAAACGCTTATTTTGCTCCAAAAGGACTTGCCTCAGCTTTGGCTCCATGCCATCTGCTCCAAAGTATCTATTTGAGGCTTTGTTTCCCACCTCTGAGCACACATTTAAATTTATAATGGATAAGAAGAAGAAAACTAAATTTATTCCACAGCCAACATTTTTTGGGAGCTGTAAAAAGATAAGAGAAACAGACTCTTTGGAATGACCACATTCAGCAGATGAAGAGATGGAGGAATGGGAAATCCTGGGCCAAGCTGTCGTAGCTCAATCAAGAAGAAACATTGTCTGAGAGACAAGTTCTGTGAGTGAAGTATGGGGCAGAAACACGCTAGTGTCTGGTACCTTTCCTGTGGGAGGAGAGGAAGAGAAGAAACATGGAAAATTGAATTATTTTTACCAAAACCACAACAACCAACCAACACAAAATTGGGGGGAGGGCATGGAGAAACATCAGGAAACAATAATGTTGAATTCCATCCCAGGGGAAGAGATGAGAAATTAAGAGAATATTTTTATAAGTAAACCTCTGTTATATTTTAATTTTAAAAGACATGTTGATGGATCTCATATTCAAAAATAAAACAGAAGCAGCCAAAATAGGGGAGCAAAGAAGCAGAAATATTAATGCCAGAAACAAATGAAAATAATTCTATCTAAACTGAGTGTCAGACCACGGTAAAGGAAGATAGAAAAGAAAAGGGTGGGCAGGGGATGAAAAGAGACAACAGAGAGAAAGGTACAAAGGGGAGGAGGCACAAGGTGGGGAACAGTAGTAACTGAAGATCAGGGGTCTGACTGGAACGGAAGTAACTGGTGATCAGGGGTCTGACTGGAACGGAAGTAACTGATGGTCAGGGGTCTGACTGGAACGGAAGTAACTGATGGTCAGGGGTCTGATGGGAACGGAAGTAACTGATGGTCAGGGGTCTGATGGGAATGGAAGTAACTGATGGTCAGGGGTCTGATGGGAACGGAAGTAACTGGTGATCAGGGGTCTGGTGGGAACAGAAGTAACTGATGGTCAGGGGTCTGATGGGAACGGAAGTTTAGTGATCAGGGGTCTGACGGGAACAGAAGTAACTGGTAATCAGGGGTCTGGTGGGAGCAGAAGTAACTGATGGTCAGGGGTCTGAAGGGAACGGAAGTAACTAGTGATCAGGGGTCTGACTGCAGACCTCCGTGTCTAGGACTGAGTAAAAGTCTAGAGACTTATGGGAGCCAGAATTCTCACTGAGGAAAACATTATACAAATGTCATGGAGGGCGGTAAGATAGAATACGGTAGAGGTGAACTTGGGTTTCTAAAACATCCGTGCTTACTCAGGAATATGTGTGTGTCTCTGCTAGTATACCACACACACCACAGATATATAAATATGCACCCAGGTGCACACATACACACACACACACACACACACACACACACACACACACACACACACACACACACAATCTGTTTACTAAATGAACAAAGAAAGTCATCTCACCAGCCAAGCACAGTTAGACTCATCCTAGCAAACTGTATTCTAAAAATACTGAGTGGACAATTCTGGAAATACACAATTCATTCCTAATGAGATTTTTGTGTCACTCTGTCCTGTCCCATCAATGATGGAGCATCAGGTATCCACATTGCACAAGCGCCCGCGCAGTGGTTGTTTAGTAGCCATCTTGGCTGGAGGATCAATTGTGTGCTTGGGATTTGATAGAATGTACAATATGTTGTCATTCATTAGAGAACTCGAAATATATCGTTCAGGGCCCCAGAGGAATTACCAGAAATACAGAGGGATTACTGTATTCAGATCTTGATTTTAAGACTATTCCCCATTCAAGAGTCTATAGAGAAACAAAAACTTCCAGGGTTGAGGAATGGTAGAGACACAATGAGCTACAAAAACAGTGTTCAAAATAAACGATAGTTTGTCAGAAGGTCACAACAGCCACTCATGGCGGGGGGGATCCTGTTACCAGATAGAGACAATGTGGATACCAAAATAACAAAGGGAAAACAATAAGCAGGACTCCACGAGCAGCCGCGGAGGGATGGAGCCCTGGTCAAACACTAAGGCCGTATAAGTAAGAGGAGGTATGGATGGCAAGTTGGAAAAGAGGTACTTTTATAATTTCACACAGACCGTTTCTGGAATAATTGCCAGCAGATACTAATACAAGAGGTTAGTGAATATCAGGATATTTACATGACCTTGAAATGTATTAGCTAAGCAGATGTTAAAAATCAAGGTCACCTTAGTTAGGTAATCAATGTTATCAACAGATGGGGGGTAACCAATGCTCCCAGGTATAGGACCCACAGAGGGACACGTAGTATCTCTGCACGGAGTATATTACCTGAAGCCATTTGTAAGGAAACATTAAAGAAGTCCAAATGTTGGAATGAAAGCCATGTGGGCAGCGGGGTGACTTCAAAATGGTGTCCTAAAACACAAAGGAAACCTGAAAAAATGTATGTCAGAAAAAAATAGAGGAGAGCTAAAGAGACGGGGAAGGATGCTCTCACAGTGAAACAGAAATGAGAGATTAGATAAAACATGTTATCGATGTTAACGTCACTGAGGGTTCTAGTCAAACCTTAGTTACATAAAAGAATGTCCAAAGGACAATTCTGACGAAAAGGGCCATGAGATACAAAACCAGCCTACATGGTTCAGAAAAAGGTATGTGAGCATGAATGTGTTCATGTGTTTGAGGGTGCATGTGTTTGCATGTGTATGGTTTTTGTGTGTGTATGTGTATTTGGTTTTGTGTGTGTGTGTGTGTGAGAGAGAGAGAGAGAGAGAGAGAGAGAGTCTGTGTAAAGTACAAAATTAAGCAATGGTAGCTGCAATTGAAAATGCCTATCTCACACCTTTCTCTGTAACTTGTTTTCACATTTCAAATATTACACTCAAATAACAAGGTGGAAATTGATACTCGTATTAACTGGATCTGTAGATGGATCCATTGAGATAGCACAGCAGATAATTTCCCAGATACACCCACATATATGTGTAAACACATACACACATAAACACACATATGCACAGTCCCTCCTTGTATACACACATGGACACTCCTCAAGCACATGCACAGACATACACACATATACATGCACACACATACACAGACACACAAACACATATATACAAATGCACACAGAC